>NC_140085.1:205863777-207347501 GCF_964237585.1 Gallinula chloropus
ATCCTATTTCTACTTTCTGATGTTTTCATTGGAAGAAAAGGCTGTTTGCATTATTACTAAATCTGTTTTGTACTCTCAGAATATCTGAAAGCAAAAAAATCTGTATTAGTAAATCTTATCGGGGTTTCAAAGCAAGTCTGTGAGAGTGACAAATCTTAGAATTCATTTTTCATTATTTTCCCGTCAGTGCCACCACTGTGAAATATATAGCTTTTTAAAACAGAGATGATTGCCCTTCATTTAAAAAAATGCTTCTTTTTAAAACAAAACTATTAAATAGAGGTGTATCATCTTGTTCTGTGCCAGTAGTCAAAGAACCTAATGGCCAGGATTGTTTAGGCATATAATCATAGAATCACTTAGTTTGGAAAAGACCTTTGAGTCCAACCATTAACCTGACATCACCAAATCTGTCACTAAACCATGTCCTTAAGCATAGCATCTACACATCTTGAATACCCTCAGGGATGGTGACTCAACCACTACCCTGGGCAGCCTGTTCCAATGACTGACAACCCTTTCGGTGAAGAAGTATTTCCTAAGATCCAATCTAAATCTTTCCTGATGCAACTTTTCTCTTTTTTCTCAAAACTTGCTTGCTCAAAGGTTGAGAATGATCCTCATCTGAAACTGGTGTATACAGAGTGCCTGAGGCTGTGTGGAACCTGGTTAGCAGAAACGTGCTTGGAAAACCCTACAGTCATCATGCAGAAATACTTGGAAAAGGTGCATCAAGTCTTTGAAACGTGCAGTCTTTGGGAGAATGCTGGGCTAAACTGTGGTGGGAAAGTGTCAAGGAAATTTTTCAATGCAGTCTTTATATTTCTGGATTGATAATATGGTTTCTTATGAAAATATAATAGTTTCACATAGTATTGTATAACACTCAGAATATGGCTTTTTAGAATTCAGTGAAACTTCTGTGTAACATTGACATATTAGTGTTGTGATGACAACTAGTAGTCCAGTATTCCTTTTACTCTTCCACCCCATCCCCATCCTTTCCTTCTCAGGACAAATCATCCACTTTTGCTTTCAGTATGGGCATTGGATTTGTAACCTTTTTTTTTCCCCAAGCGTTCTGATGTTTTGAAGCACTTTTTATTATTTCTTACTAGTAGAAACATTTTCATTAATATTTGTCCACTCTTCATTTCTTTATTTCATGCTAATTTCCTCAGTCTGATGGTTTGAATCAATGGCTCACATGTAATTTCCTTGTCTTTTTGACACTTTTTTGGACTGTCTTCTACTTTTTTTCTCACCATCTTATGATTAAGTAATGTAAAACTTCATGCTCAAAAAACTTCATTACTCAAAAAAAATAAGATAGCTGTGGGAGACTCCTGTATGGTTAATAGAGCTGTTTCATACAGGTTGATATTTTTGACTGTTTCCACTTAAACACTCCACAAAGATTAAATTCACTTAGGAGAAAAATATTCAGCCTGGTAGGTTTTATTGTATATTTAAATAACCTGTTTGAGCAGGTGGTTTGAACAAGATGACCTCCACAGGTCCCTTCCGACCTCACCCATTATGTTTTTCTGTGATAATAAGTGTTTAATCAAGTATTGTGCAACACTGTTAATGTGGTTATCAGTCTTATCATGATTGAACCTCCATTTTAGGCTGTGGAAATTGCTGCAAGCCACAGCAGGGACAGCAGTGATGAGCTGAAGAAAGGGAAGATGAAGGCGTTCCTGTCTTTGGCTCGTTTCTCAGATAATCAGTACCAGCGGATTGAGAACTACATGAAATCCTCAGAGTTTGAAAACAAGCAGGCCTTACTGAAGAAGGCCAAGGAGGAGGTTGGCCTCCTCAGGGAGTGTCGAGTTCAGACAAATAGGTGAGAGGTGGTTATTACTGAGCTGTCAGAGGCTCCAACTTTACTAATTCTCTGGGCGAGTGGTAACAGCATGGGTCATGCCTCTACAGCTGAATTTTTCACAAAGCAGTGGCCAAAATCTGCAGTGCCTGTTGTGAGTAGTTTCTGAACTGTGCCTCAGCATGGTCTAGAAGAGTGTTAGATTGCATGGGCCAAAACTAAATCAAAGTGTTACCACAGTTAAACAGTGTGGAAGATTGTGGGCCAGAATTCACATTCATTCCCTTGATATGTTCAGTTTCCTTGATGAAGAAAACATTAGGGAATAAAAGTAAGTTTGACATTTTTTTCCATTACACATTTGCTGAAACAACAGTATTCATCTTAATACAGAATTCTCAAAGATTTAATAAGAGCAATTACTTTTAAGAGTCCTCTTTAAGAGTAATTAAGTAATTAAGAGCAATTAAGTCCTGGACACAGAACTAGAAGGTGTCTTAATTAAGTTTATAGATGACACCAAATTGGGAGGAGCTATTGACTCTGAGCTGGGCAGTCACCAACAGCATGAAGCTTAACAAGGGCAAGAGCCCTATTCTGCATCTGGGAAGGGGCAGCTGTGGCTGCGCATCCAGCCTGGGGGATCAGGCACTAGAGGCCAGCCGTGCTGAGAGGGGGTCCTGGTCGACAGCAAGTTCAACATGAGCCAGCAGTGTGCCCAGACAGCCAGGAGGGTCAAACGTATCCTGGGGTGCATCAAGCATGGCATGGCCAGCAGGTCCAGGGAGGGGATTGTCCCACTCTACACTGTGCTGGTGCGGCCTCACCTCGAGTACTGGGTGCAGTTTTGGGTGCCATAGTACAAGAGGGACACAGAACTGTAGGAGAATGTCCAGAGGAGTGCAGTGAGGATGGGGAAGGGTCTGGAGGGGAAGACACATGAGGAGAGGCTGAAGTCCCTTGGTTTGCTCAGCCTGGAGAAGAGGAGGGTGAGGGGAGACCTCATCATGGTCTATGGCTTCCTGAGGAGGGGGAGTGAAGCTGTGGGCACCAGTCTCCTCTCTTTGGTGACCAGTGATAGAACCCAAGGGAATGGTATGAAGCTGTGACAGGAGAGGTTTAGGCTGGGTATAAGGAAGAGGTTCTGTTCTGAGAGGGGGATTGGACACTGGAACAGGGTCCCTGGGGAAGTGATCATAGCACTGAATTTGACTGAGTTCAAGAAGCATCTGGACGATGCCCTCAGTCCCATGCTCTGACTTGGCTGGCCCTGTGTAGAGCCAGGAGTAGGACTCAGATGATCCTTACAGGTCCCTTCCAACTCAGGATATTCTGTGATTCAACTGCAAATGAGCAGAAAAATTCAAGTGAGAGCTGTTGGAAAAATTTCAACTAGAGCTTTACACAAATGATCTGTACTGAGAATTCACATTTACATTGATATTAATTAATTCATTAAAAAGAAAAAAGCCACTGACTGCAGATTTACTTAGAATGGTGGGTCTGTATGCATGTAGACCAGAGGATTAGCTCCCACAGTTTGGTTCTCAGTTGTTTGTTTTACTGGGCTTGTACATATGAAGCAAGTTAAAAGTGTTAGAAAGAGGACTAGGGACAGCTTTGCTGTAAGTTGTTTAAGAGATACTTTGTTGTTTAAAAATAATGTCTGTTCCCATAGATACACAGTGAAGGTTCAGCGAGAACTGGAACTGGATGAATGTGCCATACGTGCCCTGACTGAGGATCGTAAACGTTTCTTGTGTAAAGCAGTGGAGAACTATATCAGCTGTTTACTAAGTGGAGAAGAACATGACATGTGGATCTTCCGACTCTGTTCCCTATGGCTTGAAAACTCTGGAGTTGATAGAGTCAATGAAATGATGAAGGTATATGGCTGCTGCTGTCCCTTATGCTTTGACATTAAATGCTCCATCTTCTCTTCCTGTGTTCCTATAAAAGGAACTGCAGTGCTGTGCAGTGTGTTCTTCTGTGCATCTCCTTAAATTTTCATTCAAAACTTGCTGTCTTCAGTCATCATTGCTCATCAGTTAGGTCTTCATCAGTGAAAGCTGTAATTCTCAATGCCTTTTAATTTAACTTAATTTACCATTTTAATTTGGCAAGTCTGTATATCTCATGATCTTTCACTGTTGTCACCTTGTTCATTAAATACCTTGGATGCTGCCCATCCTCAACATCCTTTAGTATGGGATTCTAGTTTATCTTACCTGCACTTTTAGGTGAAGGGACGTGCTTTTAGATTGTCTGTATAACACAGTAGCCAGGGACTAGTGATGTTCTTGTTGTCAGGCAGGTTCTATCATTTCTAGAATCATGCAGGATATCTGTTCATTCTTACCTGAATGATCTGTTTGTAAGAGAGTATAATTTAATTCTTTGTCAAAGTGTATTTTTAACTATCAAATTTGTGTTAAACTAGATTTTCATTTTTATTACTTATTTTATTAGGATTGTCTCTTGCCACAAAGAATGTAGAAGTGAGTTCTGGATCAATATATCTAAGCTCTGCCCCAAAAGAATAGAAGATAGTAGTTTTCTTGTGAAGGACTTGCAACACTCAGGAGACATGGACCACAATGATGTCATACTTGCTGAATTGCCATTTCATCTCACAGCAATGATTACTCTCAGTTTAAAAAATGCAAACCCAAAATTGCTAACCATATTTGGTCTTTTATGATAACTCTGTGTGTAGTACAGCTTTCTAACTGAATTTCATCTACTACAGAAAAATGCAGAGAAGATCCCGTCATACAAGTTTTTGCCTCTGATGTACCAGCTGGCTGCTCGGATGGGAACCAAGATGATGGGCGGTTTAGGATTTCATGGAGTTCTGAATAATGTAATTTATGCTTTTCTTAGCTAAAGATATTTCATTTGGCTTGGCAGTGCATACTTCTGAGCAGTATGTATCTTTGTGCAGTTGTAGCCAAACGCATGATGTCGGTCATAAAGGTGTATTAAAAATGAGTGATGCAAAATCATTGGGGGGGGGTGAGATATGGGATTTTTTTCCTTGCTGCTTAATTTATTTTCTTGTTGAATAAGAATAGCCTTATGCACGTATAGAAATATACTTTGAATATATATATATGTATATATACCTTGACTGTATATATATACCTTGAGTGTATATATATATATATACCTTGAGTGGCGTCCCCCAGGGCTCAGTCCTGGGTCCGGTCTTGTTCAACATCTTTATCAATGACCTTGATGAAGGGATTGGATGCTCCCTCTGTAAGTTTGCAGATGACACTAAACTGGGAGGAAGTGTTGATCTGCCTGAGGGTAGGGAGGCTCTTCAGAGGGATCTGAACAGACTGGACCGATGGGCTGAGACCAATGGGATGAAGTTTAACAAGGCCAAGTGTAGAGTGCTGCACATGGGACATAACAACCCCATGCAGCGCTACAGGCTTGGGAGAGACTGGCTGGAGAGCTGTCAGGCAGAGAAGGACCTGGGGGTGTTGGGTGACTGCAGGCTGAATATGAGCCAGCAGTGTGCCCAGGCAGCCAAGAAGGCCAATGGCATCTTGGCTTGTATCAAAAACAGTGTGGCCAGTAGTTCTGGGGAGGTGATTGTGCCCCTGTACTGGGCATTGGTGAGGCCACACCTTGAGTGTGCAGTTCTGGGCTCCTCACCATAAGAAGGACATTGAGGTCCTTGAGCAAGTGCAGAGAAGGGCAACCAGGCTGGTGAAGGGGCTGGAGGGCAAATCCTCTGAGGAGCGGCTGAGGGAGCTGGGGATGTTTAGCCTGGAGAAGAGGAGGCTGAGGGGAGACCTTATCACCACCTACAACTACCTGAAGGGAGGTTGTAGAGAGGTGGGCAATGGTCTCTTCAGCCAGGTGACAGGAGATAGGACAAGGGGAAATGGCACTAAGCTGTGCCAGGGCAGGTTTAGATTGGATATTAGAAAAAAATTTTTTACTGAAAGAGTTGTCAGGGCCTGGAACAGGCTGCCCAGGGAGGTGGTTGAGTCACCATCCCTGGATGTGTTCAAAAAAAGGGTTGATGAGGTACTTAGGGATCTGGTTCAGCTTAGGATGGGAATGGTTGGACTTGATGATCTTCAAAGGTCTCTTCCAACCTTGTGATTCTGTGATTCTGTGATAGTTGTGGAAATACCATCTAGTGTATTACATTTTATGTGTTGTTAGGAACCCTAGAAGCTCAAAAGAATTAATAATGTCAATTAAGTTATTTTTTTTTCTTCTGTACAGTTTTCAATAATGAGATTTTTTTGTTTTTTGTCTTCACAGCTAATGTCTAGAATTTCACTGGATCATCCACACCATACTTTGTTTATTATATTAGCACTGGCAAATGCGAACAAAGACGAAATCCTCACAAAACCAGACACAATAAGAAGAAATAAGTTAATTAAAAATGCACCGAAAGAAATCTCCCAGCTTGATGTGGTGACTGCAAAAAATCTATTCTACTAATCACATTCAGTCCTTTCATCTTGTTTAAAAATGAAAAAATAATTATGTCAGGACGTATTTTAATGTAGAGTTTGTTAGCTGACTTTTGTTAAGAAACAAAAAAAGGAGGACAAAATACCTTTAATAATAAAATCCCCTCCTTTTGTGCATGCATTCCTAATTATTATTGAAATAAGTAATTATGGGGTTGAACAAAGTGCAGTTAACATTTCCTGCAACAAATAGACCCAATTATTACAGAGAGTTTTGTGCTAAATGTCAGATGTGTGAGTCTGTAAAAGGCATTTTAGATGCAACAAAGACTTCAGCGGGTTTATTGTTAAAAATACATACTGATTTGAAGATTTTTTTTCTGCTTTGGGTAGTAACATCTGTTCTTCCCAAGTATTTACCCTGGTGAAGCATATCTTTTGTTCCTTTTTACAGTCATAATACGTTAAAAGCCATGGTGATGGGTAATGCTGAACTGTGCTAATATTATTGCTTAATTTTTGTTGCAACCTGTCTTTGGAATCATATCATATCTAGATTAATGCCCCCTTTCTCCCCATCACTGTAGGCTTGGCATGGTTGGGTTTTGTTACCTTCTTACCCCCACACTGATAGAATTTTTCATCACATTTTTGTGGGCCTTTTTTTTTTGCTTTTCTCTCAGATTTGTAGATCTTTTCTTGTCCCAGTCTTGGGAGTAGGATTATGCTAAACTCAGCTAAGTCTCAGAGTGAGGCATGAGAGGGAGTTGTGGTCACAGTTTTGCCTTTTGCACACAGGCTTTTCTTTCACTTGGGAGGAAACAACACAAACAGGAAGATTGTGGAAGAACATCCAAAACTGCCTGTCCCTTCTTCTGAAGAATTTTGCTCTTTACCTGGACAGATTGCTCCCTCTCCATCCCAAATAATATTTTTACTTTTCTTATTATCTCAGACAAGACAACACACAGTTTTTCTTCAAATTATTTCTGTTCATATCACAAAGGGCCATCCATTATTGCCATTTTCTCTGTTTGCATAGGACTTCTCTCAGCTGTGCTAATTTGACTCCGTGTTACAATGCATCTTTAATCTTACATGGCATAGTTTGCAAGATCTGACATTTGTATTCTGTTGGGGTTTTTAGGACAGAATGGAGGCTGCTAGCAATATAATCAGTATTGTAAGAAAAAGGAGAGCTCATATGGTTAGAGACATCGAGGCGCTTTGTGATGCTTACATCACGTTGGCAAATCTAGATGCTACTCCATGGAAATCTCAAAGAAGTAAGTCTTGGAAAAATCATTTTTTGTTTTTAATAATGAAGAGATACTTTATTTTCTTGGGTTAAAAATTGTAATACTAAATACTGCTGTTTAGTTAAAGGAAACACTCTGCTAGCACTGTGTATTTGTTTTTGTTAATCTAGAATTTGGCCTAGATTAAAAGTATAGTCACCACTTGCAAAGGTCTGACTTTCTGAGTACAAATCCTGTTGTCCTGTGGTCATCTTCCTCAGCCTGACAGAAGCATGCAGGATGTTTTGGGTCAGCTCTTTTCTGGTGAAATTTGATGTATGTTTATAGTTCTGAATTTAAAAATATGAATTCTTTTTAATTACAGGGGGAATAAGTATTCCAGCTGATCAACCGATTACTAAACTGAAGGACTTGAAGGATGTAGTTGTTCCTACCATGGAAATTAAGGTGACTGAAGTTGAAATAAATATACACTATAATTTCAAATCTTAGAATCATCTTCAGGCTTTTTTTAATGGCAGTCAGGGCACATACCTCTTTGTCAAACTCCCTGTGCTGAGGTCCCTCAGGCTATGTCTGTAAAGCCAAATAAAACAAGCTGAGGGAATGTTATATGCTGTTTGACTTCAGAGGCCAGAAATGGCCACCCATGCCAAATAGCATTTGTTGTGGGGCTCCTCTTGGCCCCAGATGTTGCTCATCTGTATGACTCAATTGTCCTTTTCTTTGCCTTTCTTCTTCCCCAGTACAATCTGTGTAAATTAATTGGAAGTCTGATGTAAGCAGCAGTTAGTGGTATTTCCTAACAGATGACTGAGTAGAGCTGCTTTGGGGTGTGAGGATACAGAGCATGGCTGAAGATGCACATCCTGTAGATTGTAACATTTTTAGGACTGTTGGTTGGGTCCGTTTGCAGCCTGACGTGAGCCTAGTGCTCCCCAATGCCATGTGAATGTTTTCTGGGGACAGTGCTAGTTGGGACAGGCTGAAACTGTGTCAGAGCTTGTTTGGTGGAAGTCTGAGCACCACATCTACCAGTGAGGTGAACAAGGAGGAATCAAATCACTCCTTTGCTGAGCATATTTAAGTAGCTTTTGTGGGTATTATCCTTATAGATGCTCGTAGTAATATTTAGCCTATAGCCTGCTAATGAGGTTTGCAAACAATTTATTACCACTTTCTCTGAATGAAAAGGAATTACCATTTATATTAAACTAATTTATAATTTCAGGTGGATCCCACAGGAAGATATGAAAATTTGGTGACAATAGTGTCTTTCAAGCCACAATTCCGTTTAGCAGGAGGCCTGAATCTGCCTAAAATAATAGATTGTGTAGGATCAGATGGTAAAGAAAGGAGGCAGCTGGTCAAGGTAGGTCCTGTCAGTTGTAATGATGTCTCAAGAGATCTGGCACATTGGAATTTTTTTTTAAGTTCTTGTGTCAGTTTTCTTACATTTTGCTTCTGTACTATGAGTGCAGTTCAGAGTTCAGTGACAGTTTTCTTTGTCCAGGGATGCTTTAATAAAGGCAATTACAAAGTAATAATAAATAACATCATAATAATACAATGCAATTGATAATGAAATATTTGGTAATAGTAATTATTTTGTAATTACTTTTCAACAGTGCATGCAATATGTGATAGTTTACCTGACAACTACCAGGCCTGCTGACTTGTGTGTTCATGGCTCAACTAGTGGCCAGGAGTGTAAAGCAAATAAAAGCCACCAGCATTTTGTGTTACCTACCTCCTGTTTTCCTTCTTCCCCATATAAAAAAAAATTACGATTCAGAGACAATCAAAAACATAACCATTGTCATACAGATCTCTAAGAAAAAGTTATTTATCTTTAAACTCCTGGAGAAGAGGAGGCTGAGGGGAGACTTTATCACCACCTACAACTACCTGAAGGGAGGTTGTAGAGAGGTGGGCGATGGTCTCTTCAACCAGGTGACAGAAGATAGAACAAGGGGAAATGGCATGAAGCTGTGCCAGGGCAGGGACAGATTGGACATTAGAAAAAAATTTTTTACTGAAAGAGTTGTCAGGGCCTGGAACAGGCTGCCCAGGGAGGTGGTTGAGTCACCTTCCCTGGGTGTGTTAAAAAACAGGGTAGATGAGGTACTTAGGGATATGGTTTAGCAGAGGATGGGAATGGTTGGACTCGATGATCTTCAAAGGTCTCTTCCAACCTTGTGATTCTGTGATTCTGTGAAACTCAGTTGATTTCACTCTGTCCTTGAATGTAAACGTTCAGCAGCTGCTGGGAGAATTTGGTTTTGCTGTTAAGTATGGGATGGTTTTGAATGCTTTCAAGGAATGGGTGACTCCTTCCATCTGCATCCACTAATTGGAACTGCAGTACCAACTGCCGCTGCCGCAGCTCTGTGCTGGGCTGCTAAACACTGTGAGTGAAGCATCTAGTTTAAAAAGGGAAGGGCACTGTAAGGCACGTAGGTGGACTGGAACCTTACTCAAATAACATTTGTAGTAAAAAAGAAGAAAAAGGTGATGATGTGAGTTAATGATGGCTGTGCTTAAGCATCTGAGCTCTGTTAGAAAGCCAAATACAGAGAAAAAACAATGGTTAATTGCATTTTGTTACAGGTGATTACTGTGGAAAAGTCATTTGTGTTTTGTGGAGTTTTAAAAATGACATTTTTAAGTTGTTGAACAAGAAATTAGATGCTGAAGAAAGTGTTCTTTAACTGCTTTTTCTGCTTATGCTTAAGGGGCGAGATGACCTGAGACAAGATGCTGTTATGCAGCAGGTTTTCCAGATGTGCAATACATTGCTCCAGCAAAACACTGAAACACGAAAGAGAAAATTAACTATCCGAAGATACAAGGTAACTCCAAACTGCTGCCACAGCAGGGGAATAAATGTTACTACTAAAACATATTTCCCCTTTCTCCTCTTTTTAACCCAAAGGCAATGTAGAAGGATATTTGTGCATGTGTTATTAAACCAGTCCTGCTCCTTCAGGTATGGCATAAAGATTTAATGCAATTATTATGATTACAATGATTATTACAATTCCATTTTTTCCCAAATCCTAAAAAAAATCTGTTGCCCAACATACATTTAAATACTTTTCAAAGCTTTCTTTATGTGAACTTGAAAAGAAATTGTCGTGGGCTGTCTTTGAACTGGAAGATGGCAGTCGTTAGACTTGAGAATATGAGGTCTTTATTAATTCTCATTAATTTCAGTCTTGTGATATTTCTGATTTAATTAATAATTCATTTCAGTCTTGCGGTATCCTTACAATTGAATCCCATCTAGGTTCTGTTCATGCAGAATTTCAACTGCAAGACTGTTTTTCTTGGAGTTGGCAATACAGGAATAAATTCTTGTGAATGCAGAAAATGTATTTGAACAGGAGCTTTCCTCTCCTCCTCCTTTCTTATGTACTTGGGTTTCTAGTAATAGCTGTGAAGGTGACCTCAGAATAAGTACTCTTTATGTAAAAGTTCTTATCTTTGACAAATGAGAAATGTGCACTCCAGGATCTCCAGAGGAGATGACCTGAATTGCCAGCATAGTTGCTTGGATTCACAGGTGGAGGTAGAGACATAATTTTTTTAATAATTTTCAAAGAAGACTCAGGTTTTTATGTGTGTAAAATGAATGACAGCAGGGAAAAAGAGAATGGGGGCTGCACTATGAGATAAAGAGACTTTCATAAGAAAAGAAAATTGAAGGAAGCAGGCAGTAGCTATTTCTCTGAGGAGAGGGGATCGTTTATTCCAGCCAGTTCTGTGCTGCAGCAATTGAGGTAACTATTACATCCAGTTATGAAGTGAGAAACTCTTCCCTGGGGTGGGAAGCAGACTCAGACAAGCCTCATGTGTTCATGCAGCCACCCTGTGTTTGTTCCAGGTCTTAATTTTTCCGTGCAGTTCGCACAGTGTTTGTATTACCCCGTTAGCACGTAGTGAGCTGTTGGCAGTCACGGGTCATCTAGAGTACCGAGCACAATCACAAAGTCATACCAGAGTATGCAGCAGAAGGTTCTCTGGGCTAGGAGAAAAATTGCAAGTGTTTGTTAGAAAAACCTCAAGTGTGTTTTATATCCACAGATACATATGTATGTGAAACATAGATTGTGGTCAGCTCTGTGGTTTGGTCTTTTGTCTTCTTAAAGAAGCACAAATAACCACCCATGCTCTGGAGCGTGCAGGCTCCTAGCAGGCTCATAGCAGTGTGTGTATAACCCTGCCCCGTGGCTTTGTTTTCACAGGTGGTTCCCCTTTCCCAGAGGAGCGGTGTTCTTGAGTGGTGCTCAGGAACTACTCCCATCGGGGAGTTTCTTGTGAATGTGGAAGAGGGAGCTCACAAGAGATACAGGCCAAAGGATTACTCCAGTAATGAGTGTCAGAAAATAATGGTGGTGAGTCAAAACAGCTAAAAAACCCAAATAGCTAGCTCATATTCTCTACTGGGGGGGGGAGGATTTTATGGAATATATATAATATATGGAATTTATATAATAATGAATATGACCAGTGGTGAGGAGTATCATTACAGAGACCCAACAGAGTCAGCATAAAGTTATCTTAGAGAATTAACTTATATTTGTTGTGTTTCTCATTGCATTGAAAAAACGTTTTATTTTCATGAATAACCCAAAATTCAAAATACTAGCCCTTGAAAATAAAAGTGTGATTTTAGAATGCAGCTGAGAGTATAAGAATGTCTTAATTGCTGTAAGGCAGTGTGAAGGGGTCTGGCTGCTCTGCCACTGGGACAGATGTGTACTCTGCCCCCTGCAGCGAGCTAAGCTGAAAGAAGATCAACTTTCTTTTAAACTGGCAAAAAAAATACCTGGAGGTTTCTCTCTTCTGGTGATAGGTAGCTGCTGGGTGGATTCAGCTGATCTAGTTTAGTTCCACAAACCACCTCACCGTAGGTTTAGAAAATAGCAGGCAGTTTTGCCTGTTACTTTCTATAGCTGTAATAGTGCAAGAAGTTATTTCCTTTCAAATCTGTATAATATTAACAGGATAAAAGTATGTTTAATTTTGGCTTTGTGCAGCTTTTGCATGTGAACAAGTGAGAGTGACCTGAAGCCATCAGATAAGCAAAGGTACCAGAACGGTGTCATAGGAAGTATCTCCCAACAAGATGCATTTACCTCGGTGTGCCTTGAAAACATGCACCTGCTGAGCCAGAAAGATGGGAGCATGTTTTTCACATGTGGCCCAGGAGTTTTGCATGAAAATGTAATTGTTTAGTAAAACAGGATAAGTGCCTTACTGATTGTTGTAAAATAGAAAAGACATGAAGTCACAGCTCAACAGCACCGGATGGAGGGGAGAGGGGAAGAAAGCAGGAGTGTGTTTCAAATGAAGAGGTCATTTTACTTTCAGAGTAGTCATGGGAAAACATTTCTTATGTGTTTAAAGGATGCACAGAAGAAGCATTCTGAGGAGAAATACAACATCTTCATGAAAGTCTGTGAGCACTTCCAGCCTGTGTTCCGTTATTTCTGCATGGAGAAGTTCCTGGATCCAGCCGTGTGGTTTGAGAAACGCCTGGCGTACACTCGCAGCGTGGCTACATCTTCTATAGGTATTACAGAGGATGACTAACATTAGCTTTTCAGATGATGTAAACAAAGAGTTTATACCATGTCAGAGGTAATGGCTTTTCTGCTTCTGTCATGAGTCAGAAAAGGGACAGTAAGGGGCCAAAAATGCCAGCCATATCACCGGCATTAGTTGTGTAATTAAGATGTCTGAAATGTCCCCAGCTCCCCCTGCCCCTTCGCAGCAGCAGGACAGAAGAAAACGCTCTGTGTCTTTCAGGTTGTGGTTTGTGGGGGGGATCAGTTTTTAGCTGACTAATTCTGTTGTTTTGATTTAACATTTATTCATCACATCTGTAACCTCAAATGGTTTAACTGAGATGAAAGGCTTATTCACTCTGTTTGTACTGGCATTGTGAGCCAGGGCCAAAATGCTGTTTTAAGCTTTGGCACTTCCCCTTTGATTTTTCTGCCTTGATAAGGAAATACATGTGCTTAGATTGTGGATTTCCTTTGGATGACTCTGTTCTGTATTGAGTCTCTGGAAGACATTACATAGCAGATTGCATACGTTGCAGGAGATCCTATTTTAGATGTTAATGTGTTGTTCATACACCTCCTTTTTCTCTGGGGGAAAACAAAACTAAATCTTCAGTTTAGCAGATCTCAAATCCTAGATTTTTGTAGGAAAGAGTACTGCTATCCATGTCTGCCAGCTAATGGAAAACCAGCAACAGGTGTAAAATGCAGCAAGGGAGGTTTTGTTTGGAGGGGTTCTGCATTTACGGACAGTAAAGCACTGGAACAGGCTTATGGGGGAAGCTCCTATATTAGTATCACTGGAGATTTTAAAACTGACTTCAGCAAGAATCACTCAGGAACAAATGCCTGACTGAATTGTGGACTGCATTATGTCCAGTCCTGCTTTGGAGTGGGTTAAAAGGTTTTCTTAAAAATAGTAGTAATAACAAACCCTAGGGTTTCATGTGCTTGCTTTTTTTTCCTTTTTTTTTTTTTTTCCTAAAGCTGTGAGATTGTTTGGTTAACCAACCTTCAGAGAGAAACAGGCAAGAACTCTGCTGTAGATAAAGCAATATACATTCATACAAGAACAACCTGCTTGGAATTGCATTCAGTTAACCATGTCTTTTTGGAATGGCACTTGCTCTTCACTGGAGTGATACTGACACACGGGGAAAGAAGTAGTCTCACTTTTAATTTGATTACACGTGTTACACTGACAATCTTCTCTCTGTTAAATTTTCCCTGGTTTTTATGGCATGTAAATATGTTTTCATCGCTTTACCTTTTCCTTTAGTTGGCTACATACTTGGGCTTGGAGACAGACACGTTCAGAATATCCTGATAGACGAACAGACTGCAGAACTAGTGCATATAGATCTGGGTAAGTGGGACAGACAAGAGAACCTGCATTTTTCTTTACTTGAGTGTTTTTTAAAACGTTTATGATCCTCTCACTTAGGTGTTGCTTTCGAGCAAGGTAAAATCCTCCCCACACCAGAGACTGTTCCGTTTAGATTAACCAGGGACATTGTGGATGGAATGGGCATTACTGGCGTGGAGGGAGTCTTCAGAAGGTGAGTGCTCCTGCATTGCATAGGGGTAAGGAGGCAGCAGAGTACTTTGGCATTATGATTGTTACATAGTTCTGATGCGTGAGAGGAGCCTGAGATTTATGCTGACAGTATCCAAACATAAATGCTGCCCTCTAACTCATACACCATTATTTATATAAGCAGTTACAAGTTATTGTTGCCCAGCCTTACATATTCCTTGCTAACTCCTGGGTTATTGTTGTGCTCCTGTGGAATTCCAGGATGACTCGGTGCTTCCAGAAGCTCCCCAGCTCAATGTCATCCCTTGATTTAGACTGTTGATACTTTTTTTCCTTCAGAAGTATGCCTTTCTTTCAGAGTTGTGCTATATAGCAGGAGCTGTTAAGTTCCATCAAACCATTTTGTTCAGTCTCCTCTTTCTGTTCAGTTTTGTCTAAGTAACTTACAGTCTTTTTCCTCTTTTGCATCATGTATTTCATATCACTTGCCAAGTGCAAGCTATAAACCCCACAACAGATTTGAGCTGCAAAACATGGAAACCCCAAAAGGGCTGAGTTCCTCTCAGTGTCCATCCTACCTTCCATGAGTGATCCAAGAGAGTCCTAAAAAGCAGACAGTTCCCTCATTCAAGACTTTCCATTATGTTCATGAACGTAGTGCTTGCAACCCCCAAATTTCATGTCTTTAACAAAGTTGATAGCATAGGCTTTGCCTTTGCAAGGTAGCAATTGCCGTTAAGAAGTAGTTCTGTACATACCTTTGTAGGACAAAGGAACAGCCTCTGCCACTTCTTTTCTAAAGATGATGCTGTCAAATCCAGTTTTGTGTCACTTCTGAAACCTCTGCCCCATGATACAGAAAAAATAGGAATTGTTTGGCTCCAGCTGGAGGGAATGTGATGAAAAAGATGCCAGTGCAGGTCTTGTTTGTGGCTCAGCCAGGCCGAGTTTATTAGCAGTATAGCTGTAAGTGCATAAGCAAGTCATCTCAGGAATGGGTGTGACTGTTAATTTCTATATTTTACCTCATTGGAGAGATTTCAGAAATAGCTTCCTGTCTGGCTGCTGGATCTGCTCATTTCACGTGAAGGAATCCAGTATCTCCAATGTGTTGCCGAGTGCCCCAGCCACCGGCATTTTCATCCAGCCCAGCAATTCTGGCGCCGTGGCATACCTCAACCATCAGCATTCACTAGTGGATAATTCTGTGCACAGAAACTTTTCAGGCAGTGGAAGAGGCGATCTCCTTCCTTCCCACAGGGAATACAGCCAGAGAGCTACCCTGTCTCCCTCTGGTCTTACAACTCTGAATGTCTCCATTTACTTTTTTCCAAAACAGACATTTCAGAGAGGCTACTCCTATGTTAAAAATTCACCATTAAGAAGGGTACAGATACCATTATTTAAATGATGAAAATACAATTGCATTTTACCAAAAAGAACCTGAAAACAAACTGAAATATCCTCCAGGTGCTGTGAGAAAACAATGGCTGTTATGCGAAATTCTCAGGAGGCATTGCTGACTATTGTAGAGGTAAGCGGGTTCTGATAGTAACCTGACGGAGTGTCTTCGCTTTCCTGTCTTTGTCTCAGCACGCAGCACTGTACCAAATACTCGGGGAGGGGTTTTGTTCAGTGTGAATGTAGCAGTGTTGGCCAGATGGCATTAATTCATGTAATCTTGAATAAAATCAGACCAGTTTGCATTTCCTGGGGGAACTGTTCGTCTCAGGCACGTGCATCTTCCCTCTTCAGGATCACAGAATCACAAGGTTGGAAGAGACCTTTGAAGATCATCAAGTCCAACCATTCCTATCCTAAGCTGAACCATATCCCTAAGTACCTCATCTACCCTTTTTTTTTAACACATCCAGGGATGGTGACTCAACCACCTCCCTGGGCAGCCTGTTCCAGGCCCAGACAACTCTTTCAGTAAAAAAATTTTTTCTAAAACTAATCTAAACCTGCCCTGGCACAGCTTCATGCCATTTCTCCTTGTTCTATCTTCTGTCACCTGGCTGAGAGACCATCGCCCTCCGCTCTACAACTTCCCTGCAGGTAGTTGTAGGTGGTGATAAGGTCTCTCCTCAGCCTCCTCTTCTCCAAGCTAAACAGACCCAGCTCCCTCAGCCGCTCCTCATAGGATTTGCCCTCCAGCCCCTTCACCAGCCTGGTTGCCCTTCTCTGCACTTGCTCAAAGACCTTAATATCCTTTTTATGGTGGGGAGCCCAGAACTGGACACAGTACTCGAGGTGTGGCCTCACCAATGTCGAGTACAGGGGCGCAGTTACCTCCCCAGACCTACTGGCCACACTGTTTTTGATACAAGCCAAGATGCCATTGGCCTTCTTGGCTGCCTGGGCACACTGCTGGTTCATATTCAGCCTGCAGTCAACCAACACCGCCAGGTCCTTCTCTTCCTGACAGCTCTTCAGCCAGTCTCCCCCAAGCCTGTAGCGCTGCATGGGGTTGTTACGTCCCATGTGCAGCACTCTACACTTGGCCTTGTTAAACTTCATCCCATGGGTCTCAGCCCATCGGTCCAGTCTGTTCAGATCCCTCTGAAGAGCCTCCCTACCTTCAGGCAGATCAACACTTCCTCCTAGTTTAGTGTCACCTGCAAACTTACTGAGGGAGCATTCAATCCCTCAATCGAAGGGATCAACACGCTTGTGGCCATAGTGCAAGGTTCCTATCTGGAGTAGCGCTCTTTGCATAGGTCACAGAGATGAGAATGAGAGTAATTTTTAAAAGCAGCTCATATCATTAAAAACTAATGATGCTATTTAGTGCCTAGAAGCATATTAAAAAATGACCTCCTCAAGGCTGAGATGCGACTGGATGGCAAAACTGGGTATGAATGATGCAATTTAGCCCAATTCTATTTAATTGTAAAAAACCCCAATCTCCTAATATTGCAATTAGCCCGAGCATTACCAACAGAGTGTTTCTTTCCTGCTCAGGCACTAAACTGGCTGTAATTACATGTAAATCAAGTAGAGATTTGTTTACGGTGCAGGTGCTGCTCTACGATCCTCTCTTCGACTGGACCATGAACCCCTTGAAAGCGCTGTATTTGCAGCAGAGACCAGAGGATGAGGCTGACATGAGCTCTACACTCAGTGCTGATCCACAAGAATGTAAAAGAAAAGCCAGGTGCCAGGTTTATTTCTTCTCATCCGCGTGCTGCACTTTGGCCGCGGTCTTGCCGGTTTTCTTCTGAAGGCTGCTCATGTTGTTTGGGTTCTGTGTAACGCACCCGTTTCCCTCCTTCTGTTCTGCCAGCAGCGATGACCAGAGTTTTAACAAAGTGGCTGAGCGTGTTCTGATGAGACTTCAGGAGAAGCTGAAAGGTGTCGAGGAGGGAACAGTGCTCAGTGTGGGAGGGCAGGTGAACCTCCTCATACAGCAGGCCATGGACCCTAAAAATCTGAGCCGACTCTTTCCCGGATGGAAACCCTGGGTGTGACTTGGAAGGATCCAGCACATTTTTAGGAGAAACATATGTTTTATTCCAGCAAGTGTCTTAACATTTCAAAGTGGTCTTTCACAGCCAGGCAGGCTTGCTCACAGTAGTGTTAGGTGGGTGTCTGGGGGCTTCTTTCAGTACCCTGTTACCGAGAAAACATCGTCTGTCCCCTGACATTCACCAGACGGTGTGAAGCACCCAGCAGCGCTGTGCTGTTCCCTGGGGCCTGCAGGGACTTTCCCTTGGGCATACCTTGGGCATGCTGCTCCTACAGACTTGTCACCTTGGTGTGTATGTTACACAATCAGAGCCGTGTATGGAGCAATTCTGTACGGTCACATCCCTGTGCGGAATGGATGATCTGAGAACCAGGAGTCGTGAATTCACTACCTGAAGTGCATTTCAAAAGGGGAGTATACTTAAAGATAATGTACAGTGAATGTAAAAGAAACCCACAGGACCTCAAGTTTCATAAATAGAGGGTTCTTGGGTTTCAGCTTAGTTAAATGGGCACTTCTTTAAGTAGGTGCAGACTTATAGCCCAGTATAATACAGCTGCTTTTTTTCCTGTTGTAAACAAAATTATATTGGTACTTTCATACCATTAATAGCACACTGCAATTTAAAATATTTAGCTTTTCTAGGTCTGACTTCTCTGACAAAATAGACTGACTATACCATGAAGCTTAGCATTCCCGATATACCTCTAAAGCAGAGTCCTCCTTATCTGCAATAAATACCTGTCAGAAACTCTGACTTTCTGTTTTGAGCACAAAAATCTCATTCTGTAAAACAGAAGTTTTACAAAGGTTGCTCCTTCTGAAAGACCTATTGTAACTGGATAGTCAGTGAGCACAGATAGTAGGAGAATCCCCTGAAGCTATAACTGATAAATCTTCCCAGGTCAAAATATTTTAAAATATTAATACAATTTACTTTGCTCTCAGGTGAGCTTAGTTTACCCTTTATGCATTTTTATGGCAGTACAAGTGAAGAATTTCTGTTCTAATTAGCATTTCACTGATTTTTATTTGTACAGTTATCCACAGTTTTTGTGCTGTGTCTTTGTTTTATAAGTTAATGTCAGCATGGCAAGATGAGTCTTTTGTATTATGTTTTCATGAAGCCGACATAAATTTCTGTTGATCCTTAGAACCAAAAGCGCGTCCTGGCCTTTCTGTGGGTTAGAGCTCTCCTCCAGGGATACACTGGTTTGTGCTCTGAAAATGAAGCTTCACTGACAAGAGCACACACTCTGCATATGAAACTTAAATGACACTTAGGGAAGGGAGGAAAGTCCTACCAGGCAATTACAGGTAGGAAAAGACTAAACAAATGCATGTAAAGAATGTTTCTGTTTAAACACAGACTTCAAATCTGGAAACTTTTCCTGTGCCTCTCAGAGAGGAAGTTCTGTAGGCATTTTTGGGTTTAGTTAGTACTAGAACTGTAGTGATCATATAGTTGCATAAAAGCACTTGGCAGATCCTGTCCTTCATGAGCTGCTGATGCTTCACTTGACAAGGAATATTTTCATCATGCTGGGCTGCTGTTCAGGTTTTTTACTTCCAGCAAACAGTGAAACATTAATATTAATGAGACTGCCTCCTGAAAGTCTGACTTCAGAGGAAATAATTTGATTATTCCCCTGCAGTGCCGTTAACTTGGTGTTTAGTGTCTCCACATCTCCAATGTCTATACATTTTCATTGCCCACGCTGAATGAAACGCACATAAAAATGCACATAGATGCTGTAAATGTAATTGAAACCTGCTGGCCTTATTTGTAAGCTCCTGTAGCAGTGAACCACCAGTTAGCTGATGAAAATATGGGAACAGTTTGAATTATTAGCTACCCTTAGAGTCTCCAAAACACTGTGAAAATCCATGTGACACAATCCTGTTACTATGAGATCGGAGTTCAGCCAGTGTAGCATTCCTGAGGTAACTGTCATCTCTGCACAGCCGCCTGTAGGCAAGGAGTAACCACCAGAGACTGCTGGCATTTTATTCCAGTAATGTCTTCATTTTTAAAGAATAGTCAAAATTAGCAAGGGAGTGGTGTGCTACAGTG
Organism: Gallinula chloropus; assembly: GCF_964237585.1. Lineage (NCBI taxonomy): Eukaryota > Metazoa > Chordata > Aves > Gruiformes > Rallidae > Gallinula > Gallinula chloropus. The sequence continues at coordinate 205,883,963 of NC_140085.1, forward strand.
TATCATCTGTAGATAAATGCTTTCCCCTGTGAAGCTAGAAAAACAAAACCTGGATGGAAAGGCTGGTTTTGTCACGAACGCTACTGCTGCTGGGAAGGTGGCTTAGTGTCTGAGGGCCTCATGTACTGGCATAGTGAGCTAGAAATCAGAGTCAAAGAATGTGGTTGGTTGGAAGAGACCTTTAAAGGTCATCTATTCCAACCCCCTGCAGTAAGCAGGGAAGGTGCTCTTTACCTATGTGAGATAAGTTGGCTCTAGCAATGAAGTTTTGGGGTTGGGGGTGAGGGGTTAATGCATCTTAGTAATGTTAAACTTTTACATTTAGAAAAGAGAATTTCTAAGAAAAATGAGCCTGTGATCTGCAGTCATGGGGATGAGTTCATAAACAAGCAGCAGTGTATTTATTTGAAATCAACTCTTTCTGGTGAAACGTCTGTTGGAGAAACGGCCTCAGGAGTACGAACTGTAAAAAGGTGAAGTGTTAAAAGTTATGTGTAAACCAACTGGAATTACATACCTTGGCTAAATGTTCCATCAGAAAGGTGCTCTGTCCCTTGAAAAGGAATCAGATTAAAGGGGCCACCAGATCTGAAAACCTGTGGTTTTCTTACAGACAAAACCACACAAAAATAATTTTCTCAGTAACTATGAATTAATTACTTCACTGTTAAGTTACTCTTGAGTTTATAAAAAGTGTTCACTACTTCTAAACGGTTTTGAGTGCCCTAAAGTGTTAGGCTTCATGTTTTCAGGGGATTATGCACTCTATCACACACTGTTACTAATTATACTCTTCATCAATATTGTTGTCCCCTACCTGCACAAGTGGAAATGTTTCAGCGACAAAGGGTCAATAAAGGCACCTTCATAAGCAGGCTATTCCAAACTCTGCCTGGGGGATTTGGTTGTGTGACAGCCAAGTCACTACACGTAAAAACATGAAGTGCTTTCATCTCTGGGAGTTCAAAGCTGAAGTAAGACAGTTTTGTCTTCTGAAACCTATAGATAGCCTGGAACAGCTGTCAGGGAGAGATTACCTAATACTAGCACTTCAGTAGTAGTGTTAAACAAAGTCATTCATTTCAACAGGTAGGTTGGAGAGTGAAACTACGGTGAGAAAGCTGGGAAGTGTGCAAGGGAGGGCTTAGCTTCTCTCCCCCCACTCCCCCCCGTTTCAGTCTTGCCTGTATCCTGCTTATATGAGAAGACTAACATCTTGTTCACAGAACATAAGCCCATACCACCTCTCACGCACACCAGCACTGCTAAGTAGACCTATGCTTCAGCTTCTGCAGCTGCAGGGTGAACACTGTCAGCTATATCTTCAAGGGCACACACAGCTGCTGCTCTCCCTGCTCCCTCATTCCTTCCTTGCTGTACGTGTGTCCACAACAAATGTGGTGCAAAGTGACTTCACCCTTGCCTGTCCTGGAGAGTTCTGCTGCAGCATCCATAGCTCTTCTTCCTCTCTCCACTCTCATCCTGCCAAACACCACAGTGGGTTTCTTTGGTTGCTTCAGGTGCTGTATGCCACCTGTGCTGGATGCAGAGCAGAAAGGATTATAAGAAACCACAACTACCCACAGAAGATCCCCCCCCCTTTTGGAGGAACTTTTTGAATTGAGTTGTGAAGTCCTCCTCTCTTAAATATTCCTTGGCTGTGCTGCACTGAGTCTTCCCTGCAGTTTCTAGGATGAGGCAGCATTACAGTGTGGGTGCTCTGTGGTGGTTGATTCTCCCTGTTAAGTAGCAGAATTTGAGTAGTGTGGTATTCTTCCCAGACATAGTTTTCTTTCTGTGATTAAAGTAGAACTGAATCAGTGCTGGGAATATTCCTCACGCATGTGGAATGTGAGGATGGGGGTAGGAAGGGTGGGGGAAAGAGGAGAGAGAGAGGTTCACCATGCTCTTCTAGCTACTGCAGAATAGAGTTTTCAGGTTTCCAGTCCCAAGACATAATGTGCCCCTGGGTTGTAATGAGGATCCTTAATGCTGCTAATCACTAAGTCACCTTGCTCTTCCCAGAGCCCTGGTCTGCAGGTGCAGGCAATCCTTGCCATGGAGAACACATACTGGACTTGCAGGAATTTTTTCAGTGGGTTGATCTGTTCACTCAAAGCCCCTATTTTGTGCTCTCACACATCATGTTTGCTTTCATGAAAGCAGAGAAAATTGAGTTTATGGGTTGGCAATGTTGTGCCCTGGAAATTAAACACGATGGCATAGCAGGAATGAAGCCATTCCCTAAAGTGTAATCCTGCCCTGCATCACAGCTAGAGCTTGTTTTATAGGGAGCTGGATAGCTATCAAGCACAAAAGGTTCTTCAGCCTGTGATGCCTTGATCAGCATTTTTCTGACAGGGAAGATTTTATTTCTAACTATTTGGAAAAATGTCTTTACGCTGCGTGTGATGCTGGCACCTACAGTGCCAACGTGGCAGTTCCTTAAGCTCAGTTGTGATTTCAGTGCATCAGTTAATGAGCACTTCAGTAAGTTTGTTCCACATCCATTACTGCCTCCATTACATATGTATATTATATATTTTATTAAAGTATTTACTTAAAATATATTCACCTGAAAAAGAAAATACCTAATTCTACCAAGAGATTAATTTCTGCAGCTCTCACCAGTCCCTGAGAGTCCCAGAGCATTACACTTACCACATTTTATTGATTGCAGCTGGTTTTGCAGAAAGGAAGGGTAAATTCCTGTTTTTATGTGATTTTTTTTCCCCCCACCTAGACAAGGATGTTAGATTGTCACCAAAGATGTTAAGACTTCCACATGAAAACCAGCTTTCCCTCCACATACTTCTCCCAAACTACCTGCATCTGGGATAGAGCTCTCCAGATTTCCCAGAGACACAGATTTTTATTTCTGGAAGACAAACCATTGAACTGTAGATGTTTCTCAGGTCTGTATGGTGGCTTTGGAAACTCTCTACCCAGAAGCATTCCATACAGAGTTCAGACTGCAGTAAAATAAACAGTAAGGTAGTTGTACTTCATCTCCCATGACTTACCTAGAATATCCAGAAGCCTTACACTCATTGAGCTTCCCTCTGACTGAACACTGCTGCTGGATTATGGCCCATCAATAACTAAACACGCACACAGTCAGTCAGCCAAAGGACAATCTGAAATGACACAGTTGTACAGCAGCTGAAGCTTGCAGTGTGTGCATTCCATATCCTATCTTCCACCCCCACTGCCCTCTTAAGGGAATTTAACGTCTTACCACCAAGACCATACACCATAAATTTTATCAACACACTTATTGCTCAACAGAGAGTTACAGTTTCAGTCCTCCAGTCTCCAGCCCTTCTCCCAGCACCCAAACATGCCATTGCAAGTTGTAGATAACACTTGTCAATGGGAGAGTCCTGGCTCAGCTGAGTACTTCCCATGGGCACTTTCCAAACCAAATGCTTTTGTGGGGGAGGAGAGACCTTTGGAGTCCTCCTGACCTGTGTTCAAGTGGTTGGCACTTTGAGACTAGACTAGTACTCCTAAGATTTTCATTCTGTGAAGTTTGCCAAGTAAAATCAGCATGTTCAATTAAAATTTTAAAATTAAGTCAATTACACTAATCAGACTTAAAAAGAAACTATATCTAAGCAGCCTCCTTAGCATCTCTCACTCTGCTTATCTTCACGTTGGTTTGTGTTTCCTTTTTCTAGCCAAGTGGCTGCACCCACAGCCCCCTACCTGGGGTTCTTTTGGGTACCACTGTCCTGGTACATAAATACTAGCCATTTATGTTAACAGCAACTCTCCTGGCTTTCAGCTGGCACAGGCTGAAGCTGGGAGGGTAAATGGCCAGGACAGGTGATCCAAACTACCCAAAGGGATATTCCATAGCATATGATGTCATGCTCAGTATGTAAAGGGGAAGCTGGCTGAGGAGGAGCCATTGCTGCCTGGGGACAGGCTGAATGTCAGGCTTCAGGCTGTGAGCAAATTACACCATGGTATCACCTGCTTCCTATATTCTGTCTTACTGTGGGTATTTCCCTCTCCCTTTGCTGTCCCAGGGAAGTGTCCTTATCCCAAGCCATGAGTTTTACCTTTTTCTTCCAATTGTCATCCCCATCCTACTGAGGGGGCGGGGAGGGGAACAAGCAGCTGTGTGGTGCTCAGCTGCCAGCTGGGGCATGACAATTTATTGTCTCAGGAGATTTTTGTTTAGTTTCTGAAATACCTTTCTGTTGCAGTCCAACCTGCAGTTGCTTTAGGATGGCACCAAGTCCCATGTTGCACAAGTGGGGTGCAACATAAGGTTACCTGTGAATGTTTAAGGATATAACCTCAATGGGATCAACCACCCAGGGAGGTGGTTGAGTCACCATCCCTGGATGTGTTCAAAAAAAGGGTAGATGAGGTACTCAGGGATATGGTTTAGCATAGGATGGGAATGGTTGGACTTGATCTTCAAAGGTCTCTTCCAACCTTGTGATTCTGTGATTCACCCTTTTGGGCCAGTGTGTAGTTGGGAGGAGCCAAACCTCAAGCAGCGCTATCCACTGTCCCTTTTGGACCCTGTTCCTGGAAGGAACTGTGTGCCAAACTAATGCCAAGTATTGCTCAGAAAAAGCCAACTGGTGCTGTACAAAGCAGAGCCCAGAAATGAGGTGTTTATTTAGCAGTGTGGAGAATCAGGGATCCAGCTTGCTTGACCTGTGGCCCTTGAGCATGCTTCCTAGCTCCCTTAGCAGTACAAAGACTTCAGTTCAGCAAAATCTAATATGAGTTACATGGTTCTTCAGGGCTTAGAGCTAATGCTTCAGACAGGCTTCATCTTCCCTGTGGCTTTTGCCACACTGCCAGTGACAAAACATCCCCTTATAACATCCGTTCCTGAGCAGTGCTTCTGTCTTCAGTCAGCTGCCAGAAGTAAATCAAACGGCCTTGGACACAGAGACAGAATAATCACAGTTGATGGGTGGAGTGCAGAAGTATTTAAGTAAATGTTTTCAAAACAGGTTAAAGAAAATAAGAACTGAAGAAAAGTACCACTTTGTAATAACTTTTTCAGTATAAAGTTTGTGCATTCATTCAGCAATCTGCTGTGCAGAAGTCTTGTGCTGTGCTCTGAGGGAACACATTCTGGAAAAGGAAACTATTGCAGATGACATTTAGAGCAGAACTGGATTCCACTGCAGAGACCACTGCAAAGCAGATGACTTTTGCTTTTTCAGTCAGGCAGGTGTGTGTTTAATCAGCTTCTATTCCTGAGATTCCAACTCCACATCACAGGGAAGTAGAGCAAAACATAAACAAATAGTAGCAGAATCACCATTCAGGATTTGTATCCATTTGGTAAATCCTTGGAGAACCGGTGAACATGGTGTTGGTAAGTCTGGTCCTGATGTGAAGTCTGCTGCTCTTTTGTGAGTTATGGTGAGGAATTGTCTCAGATTCATGTAGATCATATTGTGACTTAAGAAACAAAGTATAAACAAGAGAGAAATGCAAGTAAAGATATAATTTAGGTATTTAAAATTATGCTATCTTTACCAACACCAGCTATAAATCCTTATAACATAAAACTATAGAAAACCCAACCCAAAACAACTAAACCCAAAAGCAAAACCAAAGCTAGAGACAGTTCTATTTGTGTTACAGAAATGGAGACAAAAAAGAATGAACTTTCCCTAAGACTGTACATTTAAAAAGCTAGTTTTAATAAGTATGGTACATAATTGGTATGAATGCTCTTGGGTGTTTTTTACTTAATTTCTACTTGATATTGCACTATTGTTAAAAAAATATTATTTCTCATAAGATCCGTTTGTTGGCCAATTTTTTTTTGCAAACAGCAGTGTAAGCCCAAAATTGCATTAAAGATTTTAAATTACATAAGTATAAATGAGAGAAGGCTCTTAACACAATTTTGTTTTGGTGTTTTTGACTTGCTTCACTATGTTAATCAGTTGATAAAGTATGTCAACACACCTATGCATTGCATAATACATAATTAGATCATACACCCTAAAAGGCCCTTAGCTATATCACAACACAGAAACTGAGGCATAACTGATGCCCTATCAGCACACAGCAGTCCTACCAGTGTAATTAAAACCAGTTTAAAATCAATTTATTTAGGTCTGTGAAAACCACTGTGGGTGCAAACCACCATGTGACACACATCTGTTTATAATTATCTCTTACCCATTTATCTTAATTCCATCATTTACACACAAGGCTTCCTCAAGCAATGACAATAAATGAGGTATTGTGTTAAGGTAGACATTATACAGGGAAAGATAAACACAGACTGTTGAGATTGTGGTTCTCCTCAGGATATACAATGATTAGTTAAAGCAGAAGTGTTCTGTCATCATTCAGTTCCAAATTATCAGCTTTACACAACATAAAACACAGAAATAAGCTTGTGGGCTCCCTGTCTGCACTGTTCCCACTGTTCTTCTCATCCACTTCCCTTCTCGCTCCTACAGTATGTTTTAAATCATGGAATGCTTTGGGTTGGAAGGGACCTCAAAGATTATCAAGTTCCAGGCCCCTGCCTTGGGCAGGGACACCCTCCCCTAGACCAGGTTGCCCAAAGTCCCATCCAACCTGGCCTTAAACACTGCCAGGGAGGGGGCAGCCACAGCTTCCCTGGCCAACCACCTGCCAGGGCCTCACCACTCTCATCATGAAAAACTTCTTCCTAACATCCAATCTAAATCTACACCCTTCCAATTAAAAACTATTCCCCCTCATCCTATCACTAAGTCTTAGTTCTAGTGATTTCAAAGTCTCCTTTTTCTTTTGACTCCAAAAGCCCTCACCAGACATGACTTTCAGCCTGTCTCTCCAGGACCTCACTCATAGCTTCCTGTTTGCATTACAGCACCTGCATCACAGATGTAGCTGAAGGGTCTTTTTATAGTTTGCTGCTGTGCAAGTGCAACTCATTGCTTAATTATAGGCATGCTTGAAGCTTTTAAAGTTAAATAATGCTTTAAGAAATTACATGACTGTAAAATAATTTTAACAAGTTTGGCGATGACATAAAAAGAAAAAATATTTTTACATTTCTACCCTATTGCATTGCCCAATTGTTCTTTATTAGAAATATAAATGTGTCAGTATTCTAGTAGTCCAATTGACTATACACTGAGGAGTGTAATGGGTTTCTTAGCTGCAGCAGGAGGCCGTTACAGCATGTTCCCTATATAAAATAATTAATTTATTTTAAATGCTGGCTGCCACAATGCATTTAACACACACAATTTAAGAATAGCCCGTTAACTCAATATCAGTTTTCCAAGTCTCTCTATGAGCTAATTTGAATTTACCACCTAGTGGGTGATAAAACTTAGAAAACAAAGGCTTCCTTTTGAAGGGTGATGTATTTTCTTACCATCTGAGGGTGACTGAATCTTCTGGAATAATATAAACCAGGTTATTTTCCTGAAAGATCCATGAGATCACTCCCACGTATTGAAGTCTGGCCTTTATGACACTTTTTGTTATGTGGTAGAAGACACACATTGCCTAATACTGCAAGTGCTAAATATAGACACAGAGACAGTGCTGCAAAGAATTGCATTTGCCTTTGTGATACTGTCTGCTGTTCTTCAAACAGTCCAGTCAAGAACAGAATAACCTTAATTCTAAGATACACTGAGTACACATGCGGCTGTAATACAATCTCAATTAACAAACCCATATGCTAACAATAAAAGACAATAAAACTAATTAATCCTTAGAGTAATTAAAAAGAATAGATGAATTATGCAGAACTCTCGATGGCTGAACAGGTCAATATTTCAAATGCTTTAGTGGGCTATTACAGCTTAGGGATTCAGCTGACAGATTGCCTTGCTACACGTTGCTACAGAGGGTTCATGGCAGTAATTCTGTATGATGCTTCACTGTGGAAAGAGTTTTCTTAGACAGTGTCAACCTACACGAGAAGAGTGACCTGTATTTGTTTCTATTCTCAAAGAGGAACACCACCTGCCTCTGGAGCAATGACCAGTTAACTTCAGAAACAAATGCTGAGCCATGGCTGGCAATGACCAGTCTGGCACAAAATATTTGCCTTTTCTAAGTACTTTCACCTGGAGCTCTACCTCACTGCACAGCCAGTATGTGTCTTTTTTTTTCTCTAGAGAGTTATGCAATGGTTCTATAATTCCTACCTACATACTCTTTCCTTAATTCATGCTCCTACTATGGGGGTCATCTTGGAAAAAAAATGAACTTTTCAACTTGGCCTCTACACTGTAACTTGAACAGAAGTCTAAGTAGTGTCTAAAGCTTCTTGTGTAATTGATGTGAGTCACGCTAATGATGGCTTTGTTCATAAAGCAATGGTAAATAAGGAGGAGGAGGTTTGGAACAGAAACTAGATAATTATAGAAGAAAAGCAGAAATTTAGTAAAAATGCCAGACAGCTGAGCAATAATTTTGGCAATAAATTACATTCCTTCCAGCAATTTCTGGTGGTGTAGCCATAATTCTTCATTCTTAACTAAATACTTTAAAAGCAAGAGATATTTACCTAGGACTATGATATTTCAAGTTATTTAAATATCAAAAATCAAAAGGCAAGTATTTTATGCCTAACTCGAAGCAGATGAATGTACCAAGACATTTCATATAACACAATAATTAAGCATTTCACACCACTTTTCAAATCTCACTGTCATATCCAAGTCAGAAGCTTATGCACCATAGGCTCACTCTGTAGCTACTGGGGAGACAAAGACAGCGAAGATATTAACTGCCAAAAAGAGATAATAATTTCTTCCTGTTGCCTACAGAGGGATCTTGAACAACTATGTTCTGTATCTCCAACTGGCCAAAGACAGGTGGAATAAATTTGGCCACTAAAAGTCTGGCCTATAAAACAGGTTCCACTGAAATCATCAGAACAAAATAAGACTAGGATAAAACCAGCTGTGCTTTTAGTACAGCAGTCTATCTACTAATCTCTGAGTTGAATGGATTGACAAATGGATTGACTGCGGAGACTGGATTTAGGAACCTAGTTTTATCCACCTTGACTTGCTTAGTCGAATGTATGCAAATATACCTAATAATTTCATGTAGTGGCAATTTTGTGCATCCAGAATGAATACCACCGCATCATGTACCATAAAATGATACAGCAACTATTTTGAATCTGGTGAAAGCACCTGCTGCAACACCTAACATCTCTGCCTGCAAGTACAAAAACAATAATCTTCAATGTTCCCGTCCTACCATGAAATTAAGCCAGAAACAACATATTACTGTGAATATTCTGATTCAGTTACTTAGTAGTACGTGCACAAACAAGCTCTTGATCAGGTTTAGGTACTTTACTAGAAAACATGTAAAACATGAGGCATCTAGCCAAGCAGGCAAAGCTGCTACAGGAATACACCATCTACAGTCTCCCAGGGACAAGCAAAGGAAGTCAACTTGCCCAATAAATATTTTCATAATTATCAAACAGCTTTCAAGTGGCTTGTAAGAAATTAGTTCCAGTCCATTATAATTAATTCTAAAAGACAGCTGCCTTCTGTGTGCTTAATATTTTTCTTTCTTCAGTTTTGTCTTGTTTGTGTTTACTTTGATGTTCCACTTTGGATCCCTTGGATGATAGTTTGTTTTCAACCACACAGTGCATCTGGAACTGTGGGACCCAGGAAAGACTGAGGGCAGTAAAGAAGTTTTAAATTTTTTTTCCCTACATATTAAAACCAAATTATTATTATTATTTATAACGTTTATTTTTCTATAAAATTATACTTTTTGTATAAATCTATAAAAATCACATATAATATATATAAAATGAAAATATTTATGTATTTTATTACAGACGTTATTTGTCTGTAATGACCTTTGCTGTACAACACCGTACTGCAACTAGAAAACAGTGAGACAAGCCACGAGTAGAAGGTAAGTATCTGACATTGCACTGTACTGTGTAGCCTATACAGCTCCTATCTCCTGAGGGCAATTGCTCTTCACCAGAAGTAGATCTGTTCTTCTAAAACTTTCTAGTTCATCTACATCTGAAATGTATGTGTATCCATTTCTAACGGATATTACTCCCATACTCAGTTTTCTGTGTGACCACAACTCAACCACACACAGAGTGTACTGGCTGAAGGAAGCCTTCAGAGGAAAACTAGTTCTTTGAGACCAACAGCTCCCACCTCTTGTTTCAATCCGTAGTGTTGGCTATAGCAAAAGCGGTGATTTTAAAATGTTTCCAAACTATTAAAAGCTCAAAAATCACTGAAAAATATCCCACGGTTGTGCACTCGCTCACACAAACGCTGGGCCGTCCGCGGCCTCCGGAGATCCGTGCTCGCCTCAGAGCGGCCGGCGGGGCGGGCCTGGCCTGGCGCCCTCCCCTTGCGAGGGCCACGATCGGCAGGGCGGCAGCGGGAGAAGGGTGAGGTCTCCTCGACTGCGGGGGATCTGCAGCCGCTTCCAAGCACGGCGAGCCGGGCCTTGTTCTCCGGCGGGAAAGCGCTCCCTGAGAGCCTGCCGCCCCGGGCCAGGCAGCCGATGGCGAGAGGAACGCCGACAGCTCCTCGGGGAAAGGGATGGTTTAATTGAGGCTTTAAACCCACGGTAAACGCGTGGTTGTGTCGCTAGCCGGCTCTCCCGCCCCCGGCGGGCAGCCTGAAGGAACAGCCTTATTCCAAAGAGGAGATTGAGGGCTTCGATGGTCTCCAAATTTGAGGTTGATGCACGGGTAAGGAAGTGGTGCCCCACGGAGCGATATGCAGGGAATGAGAAGAGAAATCGGCCTTTTCCCTTGAGGAACAAGAAAGGAGGAAAGGATATAAAGCCTGGGAGAACAGCTCCTTGAGAATAGCCCTACTGAGAAGGACATGGGGGTTCTGGTGGATGAGAAACTTAACATGAGCCAGCAGTGTGCTCTTGCAGCTCGCAAGGCCAATGGTATCCTGGGCTCCATCAGAAGAGGGGTGGCCACCAGGGACAGAGGTGATTGTCCCTCTCTACTCTGCCCTCGTGAGGCCCCATCTGGAGTCCTGTGTCCAGATATGGGCCCCCAATACAAGAAAGACTGTTGGAGAGGGTTCAGAGGAGCCACAAAGATGATCAGAGGGCTGGAGCACCTGCCCTATGAAGAGAGGCTGAGGGAGCTGGGCTTGTTCAGCCTGGAGAAGTCTGTGGGGAGACCTCACTGCAGCCTTCCAGTACCTGAAGGGAGCAGAGAAACAGCAGGGGAATCAACTTTTTAAAAGGGTAGACAATGGCAGGACAAAGGGGAATGGATTGAAGCTAAAGGAGGGAACGTTTAGATTAGATATTAGGAGGAAGTTCTTTACAGAAAGAGTGGAGAGGTGCTGAGCTGGGCTGCCCAGAGAGGTGGTGGATGCCTCATCCCTGGAGGTGTTGAAGGCCAGGTTGGATGGGGCCCTGGGCAACCTTGTCTAGATGATGCCTAGAGGTTGATGGCCCTGCCTGTGGCAGGAGTTTGGAATTCCTTGGGGTCCCTTCTAACTCAGACCATTCTATGGTTCTGTGATTCTATTCTTTGCCAGTAATATGAAGACCAGATAGATGACACTCGTATTCACACTGTGCATCCAGTCCCAAGTAATGGTATTTTTTTAAATAATCAGAGAAAGAAAAGACTTTATTTAATTTTGGTTTATTAATCCTTCTTATCCTGTAGCATTCTACCCTGTATTATTAAGTGCAAAAATCAAATTTTTAAAATAAATCTTTTAGATATGATTAATGGTGTTAGATCAGATACATAAATAAAATCAGATAGATAAAAGAGAAGGAAAAAATGCCTGTACTGATTAAACCAGGACACACTGTTTCACCAAAACTTTTGCCTTGTATGTAACGAGATTCTAAATCCTTGAATCCTTGAAGAAGAGGACATACAGCACAAGCAGAAACCCACCTTGGTTATATTGATGACATTACAGCTTGGTTTGAAAGACAAAGTTTGAAACCAATCAAAAAGCTGTGTAAGTAATATGAAAGTAGGCCCAACTATGCTAACTCACAGGATAGCTTTGAAACTTGCTCAGGCCAGTTTTATTAGCCAGGTCTTGCCAGAGGCCTTCATCTTCATCAGTAGTCCAAATGAAAATTTATTACAGAAAGTAATTACATGTAATTTCATATTAAATTAAAATGCAAAGCTAAATCCAGATAAATATTAGTTTGACAATATAGGAAGAATACAAATGTATGTACATTATTATACAAATAGGTAGCTATAAAGATAAATGTATGACATTGTTCATGGGAAGAGCAAAGAGGGCCTTGTAGCAAGTGTGAACCTAACTGAAAATACAGGGTCTGGTTCCTCTACTGTGAGTGAATTCTGCTTGGCAATAGGGAAATGCCAGGAGAGGTGTCATGGCTCTCAGAGCTTGAGATGATAACTGAGGGAGTATCTGCCAGCTCCGTGACAGGGGCAAGTGTTCCCCTGAGGTCAGACTGCTAATTTTGCCACTCAAGGTTTGGTTTCTTTACTTCTTTTCTTTCCCAAAGGAAAGTCTGTCTCAGATTTGATTCATAAAGAAGAGAAACTTCATAGGTTTCTTTTTCAGGCAACCCACTTTAAGTCTTTGGGCACTATCAGAATATATTTATTTACTCAGAAAATAGTTATTTCCCATGAAATTGCTGAGTTACAGGGAAGACATTTTACCCATTTGTTAACTTGGCACAATGTAGCGTAGTGGTCCACTTAAAAAAATCAAAAATTAATAAAGTGGTTAATTAACACAGTTTTTTAGTAAAAACCAAACCATTTTAAAGAAGTCGTCCAAGAATATGTCTGAATTTATTTGCTTACTAAATTGGGTTAATTAAGTGGCAAGTATCATTACATATTTTCTCTTTCTCTACATTACCGAGAATTCCTTAGGAACAGACCATTTTGTTCTTAGAAATATGTAGGAGACTGTGATTTGATATGATGTAATTTTGAAGGTCCAATTTTATGAGTTCACTGAGAGTTGATGTTGTTTCTGTTGCAAAGGGAATGACATAGTTTATCAGCCACATTCATTAGGCTCTTCATATCTGGGCAGAGATTGTTAAAATTGCACTTGGTGGTGTAACAATAAGAAACAAGCCTAACTGGAAAGCCATAAAGGTTGTTTCTCCATAACTTTGACAGTTTTGTATACCATTTCTTACTTGCTTTAGATTTTTGGCTAGTGTGATGGTTTGACCCTGGCTGAAGGCCAGACACCCACCAAAGTCACTCTGTCGCTCCTCAGCTGGACAGGGGAGAAAATAGGTATTGAGAGGCTTAGGAGTAGAGATACAGACAGGGAGAGATCATTCCCCAATCAGTGTCACAGGCAAAACAGACTCAGCACAGAATAAAGGAAAGAAAACTCTAATTTATGACACTGCCCTGCACAGCCAGTGACACCAGAGTCGGGTAATGAGAAGTGTGACCAGATCTTAAAGCACCTCCCCCCACCCCTCCCTTCTTAGCAGAATTCACTTTAGTCAGGATTTCAGTCCCTTCTCCCTGTTGTGGCACAGGGAGGGACAGGGACTGGGGGATTGAGGGTTTTGGTCAGTTCCTCATGAGATGTTTTCCTTCATAGCTGGGGTGGGCATTCCTCACACCCTTCCCCTGCTGCAGTGTGGGGTCCCACCCATGGGAGACAGTCCTCCATGAACTTCTCCAACATGAGTCCTTTCCCATGGGGTTTCAGCTCTTCACCAGCTGCCCCAGTGTGGGTCACTTCCATGGGGTGCAGCCATAAATCATAGAATGTCTCTCAGTCTCTCAAGCCCAGACTGTTCCAGCCTGGTACCCCATGCAGTCACAAGGTCCCCCCAGCAAATCTGCTCTGGCACAGATCTCTCTCTCTTTGTCATCTCTGTGTCTCTGTCTCTCTCCATGGGCTGCAAGTGCTGGCAGAGGCTTGCTGCAACGTGGGTCACAGCATCTTCTGTATGGCTCCACAGGCTGCAGGTGGACTCTTAGCCTTTTCCATGGGTTGTGGGGGGACACCTGCTCCACCATGGGTTTCTCCACAGGCTGCAGGGGCATCTTTCTGGCACCTGGGGCACCTGCTCCCCACCCTTCCCTGGCCTTGGTGTCTGCACAGTCCCTTACATCTTCTCACTCCCTTCTCTGGTGGCAAAAAACAGCTGCTTGTGGGTTTTTTCTTCTTAAATGTGATTCCCAGAAGCGCTGTGACCATCACTGATGGGCTCGGCCTTGGTCAGCCACGACTCTGGCCTTGAGCCAGCTGGTGTTTGCTCTGTGGGGCCTGCAGAGAGCTTCTGGCTGCTTCTTGCAGAAGCCACCCCTGCAGCCCCCCTCCTCCACCAGAACCCAGCCATGCAGAACTACAACAGCTAGTCATCTCAAATGATGGGCTGATTCAAGGGAATTGATCTAGGGGACCACTTGGCAAGGTATTAAGTTCATAGAAATAGGAAACTGCTTAGCTAGTCTTAGATTAGCTGTCCTGTGTCTCAAACCCAAAGATACTCAAGCTAATTTTTCATTTGCCTCTGAACAGTAGGTGCGTTTCCCTCCCTCAAGTTTTTCATCAGTAACCTTCTAGACCTTAATTATGAATATGAACACACTCAGCAAAAACCCTATTCCATTTACTCTTCTGGGACTAGAACTTGCCCTATGAGAATATCATTTGTATTCCCCATCAGAAATGATTTTATAGTGGCTTCCTTAACTAGATCATCAAGGAACTGATGACAACTGCACCTAGTAACCTACTTAACAGATCCAGTTTGACAACTGTTACACATTAGTGCATGTCATCAAAGCAGGGTGTAACTTAATATTAAATTAATATAGCAAACACAGTTGATAGTGGACCATTGTTGCTTGAGAAGGTTGAAGGTAGTAGCTTCTGAGCAGAAGAATTGTTTGGTTTTGGAGTAATTCCATCTTGTGTTGGGAATGGAGAAAGCACCTACTGCTTATGAGAGTAGTTTGATCATCAGAGTCAAGTAAATGCTTGAATTTGTTTGCTAACGGTACTTAGAGCTGTGTGTTCTTGAAGGACTTCCCCAAGAGTTTATTTCATTTGGTTCATGAACAGGAGTATGACAGTAACTGTCCCTAGAGGAGACCTCATTCAAATTGGCATCTTCCAGTCCAGAAATTGCCTGTTTTGAGTTGGTCAGTTCACGTGTTACAGGGAAAAGCCAGTTTTCCTGTGTATCTGTTAAGTTTGAAATAAAAAAATCCAATTGCTGGTGTGTGTTTCTCTGACTGGAATGGAACTGTGATGAGTGAAATATCTTGCCAAAGATCAAATAGCAATAGCCATGGTCTTAATTTCAGTGAATGATTCACTGTATGTTGAGTATTATTGATAGTAAAAAGTTACAGGTTTTCTGGATCCTTGGGAATATTTTTTAGTTGATGAAACATTTTATCACAGAAAAAATATTTTCCTGCAGGTAACCAGACTTTAGAAACTATTTCAATGAAATGCTCAGAATTATTCTGCATTTTTCAGGTTTGATGGGGCTCTGAGCAACCTCATCTATTGGAGATGTCCCTGCTCACTGCAGGGGGTTGGACTAGATGGCCTCAGAAGGTCCCTTCCAACCAAACACATTCTGTGATTCTATGATCTTATATATATACATTACTTGCATTTAAGTGTTGCCAAATATTTACACTGTGTTATGAAATCATATCTGTGTGATCTGTACCACCTTTAAACTGACAATTTCACTGTTGTGAATTATCTGATCTTGGAGTTCAATATTAGTGTTCATAGAGTATAGACTGGTCCTGAAGTAGCCCCTTAAACTTATTTTGCTCATGAAGTTCACTTCATGCTTTGCCTTCACTACAAAGAATATACCAGCATATCTTTCTTCAAGAGTATCAGCTTTTACCAGCAGAATATTTTTGGTATTACTGTTGGTATTTTTTTCAAACTGTATTGACAAAATTACCTTCTTCATGAAGGCAAAAACATTGTCACCTGGAAGCTAACCCAGTTTTTGCTGTAAACTGTTTTCACTCTGTCAGCAGATTTCCATGTTAAAATTAATCAAATACTCAAATCTCTTTCTGTTGCAACAGTGAAAAAATTGGTGAGAGTAGCAGGCAAGACGAAATCAGGATGTTAGCTTGGTATCAGATATGGCACAGCTCTGCAGCTGGGGTGGTGTAACAGCTTGGCTGGACATTTGAGGAGAAAAAGAGTTGCTGGAAGCATGGTTACTGTTGACACAGAGGTAAGCAATGTCTGCTAATGCTAAATAACCTCTCTGAGTTGCATGAGCTATAGTGGAAATTATGGTCTCACAAGTACAGCTTGAATTGTCTGGCTTTTAGGCAGGTGCCATCCAGAACAATGTATTCAGCAGGAAATTAACTATGTGAAATGCTGTCCTATTGTCTTGGGTATCTCTGTGCTGCAAAGAGAGATCTATTGCAAATCTGTGGTACAGAGGGATCCTGACTGACTTTATTGTTGGGACTGGGATGGGAATATGCCATGCTCACTCACCAGTGGCCTACAGAGTATGCTGGCACTTAAGTATATGTATAATTTACAGACTGCTTAAAAATTAATTACTTTGACAGCTCATAACTGTACTCAAAATCTTTTGTAATGGTCTGATATGTGTAAAGCATATATTCTCAGCTTTGGTGAGGCCACACCTCAAATACTGTGTTCAGTTTTGGGCTCCTCACTGTGAGAAAGACATCAAGGCCCTGGAACTTGTCCAGAGAAAGGCAACGAAGCTGGTGAAGGATCTGGAACACAAGTCTTGTCCCTCAGCAGCTGAGGGAACTGGGACTGCTTAGCCTGGAGAAGAGGAGGCTCAGGGGAGACCTTATTGCCCTCTACAACTGCCTGAAAGGAGGTTGTGGTGAGCTGGGGGTCAGTCTCTTCTCACAGATAAGTAGTGATAGGACAAGAGGGAATGGCTGCAAGTTGTGCCAGGGGAGATTCATGTTAGAAATTAGGACAAATTTCTTCTCAGAAAGAGAGGTTGGGCATTGGAATGGGTGGCCCAAGGAGGTGGTGGAGTCACCATCCCTCAGGTGTTCAAGGAAAGATTGAACATGGTTTAGTTAGTAATGTAGGTGGTAGGGGGACAGTTGGACTAGGTGATCTTGGAGGTCTTTTCCAACCTTGATGAATCCGTGATTCAGCTGCTTGAGAGAACAGGTCTTGTGTCCATGCATGTAATGCCAAATCAGTATATCCTGTCAAATCCTCTGTGTACTCTATGACTGGTATATTGTGATAATAAATAGTAATAATTGTCCTGGGTTCAGCTAGGATTGAGTCAATTTTCTTTCTAGCAGCTGGTGTAGTGCAGTGGTTTGGATTTAGGATGAGAATTACATTGATAACATGCTGATGTTTTTTGCTGTTGCCAAGCAGTCAGGGACTTTTTGGCTTCTCACACTGCCCTGCTAATGACAAAATGAGGTCACCCAAGAAGTTGGGAGGGGACACAGCCAGGACAGGTGACCCAAGCTGCCTAAAGGGCATGTTCCATACCATGACATCATACTTAGTATAAAGAGGGGCTAGTGGAGGGGTGTGCAGCTCCAGGGTGCACAGCTTGGGGACAGTCTGGCTTTGGGATGGTTCTGAGCTGTGTGGTCTGAGTTGTGCAGTTCAGTGAGAAACTGTACTGTGCATCACTAGTTCTGTATATTCCATGCTAAGTCTTCTTGTTGTTTCTCCCTCCCTTTGCTGTCCCAGTAAACGATATTTATCCCAACCCATGAAGTTTGCCTTTGTCTCCCCATTCTCATCCCCTGCCATGTGGGGAGAGTGAGCAAGTGTCCACATGGTGCTCAGCTGCCATCTGGGGCTAAACCATTACAATAATACGTGATATTAATATATAATTTCATAATCTTGTAAACCAACATTAAAATACATGCTACATTATCAAGGGAGACATAAACAGGTGTAGTGTTGATAGTGTCAGCACAGGAAGGCTACATTGCCTTTTGGGGACACTCAAGAGCTGGATGCTTCTATCCTCCTGCTATGTGACTAGATAAATGCTTGTTGTATGACCAAAATGTAGTTCATTGAATACTGAACATCTGGAGGTCATCCAGGCCAAGCTTCATCTCCTTGGGGATATCAGTGTGAAGATTTTTTCCCCCTATCTAATTGGAATTTCCCATGTTGCAGCATGTGTCTGTGGTTTGCAGGCCTTCTGCTCTGTACCTCTGAGAAGTCCAGACTCATCTTTTCTACACCCTCCCCTTAGAGTTCAGCAGGGTAGTCTTTCCCTTGCCTCCCATTTTTAAGGCTGACCTAACCCTGTTCACTCAAGCTTCTCCTTGAACCTCATGTGCCCCAACCCCTTTATCACCTTGATGGTCCTCAGCTGGCTCTGCTGTGCTAAATTAATGTTTCCTTCTATAGCAGAGTCCAAAACTGAATTCAGTGCTCCAGTTGCAGTCTTAAAACTGCTGAACACAAGGGAAGAAATATCTCCCTTGACCTGTTGGCCTGAGTCTTGCTTGATGGGACTCAAATAAGGTATGTGCTACAGATGTCTATGGTGTGTTCAAACAGGCATGCAAATTAATCATTTTTTCATTATTTTTACAGCAACCAACCCAAAATGAATGTCACAGCTCTCTACAGTATAGATTTTCTTGGACTATTAACAAGTCAAAACAAAAGCCAAGTCTTAGAACTCATATAGCCTCATTAAAATGCTACAGAAGTTTTCACAGAGAAGATTCTAGTGCTTAAATCCTGTGAACTTGAACAATATAGTTATATAACGTCTTATACTTCATCACTGCCCTTACACAGAACACTTTTGAAAAACCAAAGCTGTAAAGGAGCTGATAATATCCTAGGTTTATATAATGCTGCTTTATTATAATTTCTTTGCAAGCTTCCCAAGCGTGCTCAAACAGGTGATGTGTGTTTTCCCTGTCAGCTCTCCTCCCTAACTAAATAATTTACTTTCTAATGTAATAAATGTCGGGCGTATGCTTCCCAGCATGGATGCTTGAATCTAACATTCCATCAGGCAAGCTATGATTATAGGGTTTTTTTAATTATGAATCTACAACGCAGACCTGGCCCAATACTGTCATGAAACTAGCATATTAGTTATCTTGAGGTAAATCTCAAAAATACAGTCTCAAAATGTACTGAATTTATATCTCCTTTATGTTCAATAGATCATGATTTCCTAGTGTTCGAGATGAAATTGAGGTTGGCTGTTTCCAAATGTGGGTGCCCAAATATATTAGCATATATTTCTCATATATATATATATGAAATAACATTAAAGGACTAATTTTCTGGAGCGTTCACTGTATGAAGCTACTGTTAAAGCTGAAGGGATCTGAAAAAAAGGAACCCTGAGTAAAGGCTTTGTGTGACCAACATTTTTTGGAAGTCAGAGTGCTTCTGTGTTTGAAAATATCAGCCCTGGACTTCATTTGTTTCAAACAAACAAACCTGTCTGTGTCATCAGTGATAAGTTCTACAGTGTGTTAAAAATGAATACCATTGATGAAGATAACTGGACAGACATTACTCCATTAAATCCTATGTTGTGTATTAAAAGCTGAAATTACTGTAGCAAAATTCAGTACTGTGGTATAGTAACTATTCCTTAAAATTACCACCAACTGATAGGTGTACAAGAGATTTACCCAGTTGCTGTTCAAGAACTACTATAGAGTAATAGAAACTAGTGTATGTATGTCGTTTAAAAATACTGTGTAATGTATGTGTTACACTTTACTTGTACAAACAGGTTTTACTGAATATTTAGCAATTCTTGTAACACACCAGTCCAATGAGTATCCTCCTGCCATCCAACTAACAGAGATCTGACACACTTTCTGGCCCGGAGGAGCAATTGGTACGATTGCTCTGCATTACAATTTAAATTGCATATAGTACCACCAGTGGAAAGAAGAGAGGTTTTCCCTTCCCTTATCTTTGGGAGACCTGTAGTTATAAATTGAACCAGATTTTCTCAAATGACTAAGCAGTGTTAATGAAAGTTCTACAATGCCTCTACTGTCTTTTAACTTTGGCAGGAAGATGAATGCATTCATATTTTTCAGGGCATTTCTTGCCTCTAAGCTATAAAAGCATCTGTCAGGCATTCAGTGACAAACTACTCTTTGCTTTGAAGGGATGCTTATTACAAATGCAAGGTGGCTTTTTTTTTTTTGGCAGACAATTCAGAATGGCTTTCCCCTCTTTATGAGGGTAGAAAGGAAGGATGAAATATTCACATTTATTTATATTCATGACCGTTTTAATTTTATCTGATTCTCCTTCCAGTTTGAAAGACTTCTATTTCAAGCCAGGCAAGTTTTCCTACAGGTGTTTCCTAGGAACACTAAGATATGCCTCACGACCCCTCTCCCTGTTCCCTCTGTTTTTAAAGCAGGTCATTTTTGGACTTTTGGTTTGACATGTATGTATGCAAGTTGGAAAGTGTTGTTGTTTCATGTTGCTGGTATGGTGAATTGCTTTTGCTGAGCACACCACTTCCATAAATACTGATGAATATAAAATGCACGTGGTATAATGGATAGTATCACAAAATTAAATCATATACAGTAAAAATGACTGTACAGAGAGAAGGGGTGCAAATAAGTTTAAAGTGTTGTTTTCAGCAGTGTAACCCTGTTCCTGAATTTTGATGTAGAAAATTATAGGTCAGGTGATCTATATATAGTCTGAAGTTTTAGGACTGTCATGCTAAATAAATATACAACCACTTTATGTATTAGTGTTAGAACCAGAACGAACAGGATGATGGGTAGAGCAGTATGATCCAGGTTTTTTTCTTAACTGATGTAATGCAGTAAATGATGGTCGGATGGCTGCATTTACCTCTTTAGAAACATCAAATTCTTTCCATATTTAGCATACTGAAAAATCCAGTCTTTCTTCCTGTTCTTGTCCAGAAATTTTGTTTTATGGATTTTAGGAGAGTAACTTGCACAGTAGAACCAAGACTGAAACCTACATGAGGTGTAGAGCACTAAATTGCAGACATCTAAGCAATTAGATGAGTCCACAATCTTCAGATGTTTCCATTCCTTTTTTGTGTAGGGAGAATTTGGTCTCCATGAGAGACAGTGTCTGAGTGGAGGTGAGTAGGAAGCTACTCACTCAGGCAGGCTACATGAGCCAAGATGTAAATACAGAGGACAGAAATGGGTGGTTGTGGGCATTGGTCTCCCAGGATTGTTTATACATTCTGAAGTAGACAAACTGGAAGCCACATCCAGGACTAGGGATTTTCCTCCGCCCCACCCAAAGGCACACTTTATTGCAATGGTATGACCAGCTCCTTCTGGCCCTGTGGATTTGGTACTGTTAGATTCATGGCTTCACAACCTCAGTGGAAGACCTGAAGACCTCTTCCCCAGTCTGGAGCTAAGGCACTCTGGAGAAATGGCTTTGAATCAAACCAGGGAGGACAAGTGGCTTCCCAATTGCTTAGTATGGTCTCTAACCCCTTGTGCATAGAGAGTGCAGCTTGAAGTTTTTCTGTCATATATTTGAACCAAAATAATGAAGTCTGATCTCAGTATAAGTTTAGGTATGATCTAAATTCAGAAAATAGGTAAGATCCCTCTGGGGACTTAGGCACAGGACAAAGTAGTTCATGAACCCAAGTGAAGAAGATCCTTAGCTCTTCACAGAAGTTAAACTTAGGCAGCGTACAATGCTACTCACAAATTTCAGATGTGTGAATACCCAAGTAGCCTGGAATACTGGAGACTGTATTGCTGAGCTTAGACAACAGTATGTCACCTGGCCTCACGTGAAGTTCTTAAATCCTTCTGTGGTTCTGTGCCACAGTCGGTAGCAGGGAACAGGTCTTCAGAGCGGCGTGATTGTGATACCTGCAGAGTCCCCTTTAAAGCAGCATTTCATTTTGGTCATTCACAGCCATGGTATCTATAAAAATACTACTCTGATCTCTCCCCCTCCTCCTAATTTTCCTCTGAAATTGGTATTATATCATGTTCTCTGTTCACAGACCACAACATAATCTCAAAGCATCACCAGATTTTGTATCTGTAAATTTCAAATATTCATTTTCTTTGTCTAGTTAGAAAATTGTTTTGTGTACAAGAAACAATCTAACACAGAGGTGAATTTTATGGAGAAATCATAACACTGTTCTAGTATGTTGCAAATACTCCTTTAGAATAACATGCACTGACTCATGGAAGATCTTTTGTGGATTACTGGTTCCTCATAAAACTTAGGTAACTAGGTCCCAGCTGGAACACAAGCAGCACCACACTCTTCTTCCTGATGATGTAGTACATCAAACAAATCCCCTAGACGCTCCCCATTACAGGCTCAGTATCTGTCTGCTGGTGCTCACGGAGACGAAACTGTGGGAACCAACGTCGTTGCTCAGAGTCAGTGTGAAAAAGGGTATGTAAATACAAGAATACATAACTAAGAATGTTTGCTAGTGCTTAAGTGTCTTTAGATTTCACAGCTTAATTCCTATTTAAATTCTTGCATTGTAAGTGGGTGATTTTCTCCATCCGGTACAGTTATAGATCTTCCCTTAAAGGCTTTTTCCTGTGGCAGCTGCATACTGAGTCTCTGTCATCAGGCTGAGGTACGAGTTCCATTCCATCCCGTATTTCAGGTTTGCTGGCTTGGCGTTCGGCATATTTCTGAAATATGTAAACAACATTTAAGAATGCTATAACCACCAACATATAATTCATGAAACAGAGTTTTCCTCCTCCCTTCCACTCACAAGCTTGCCTTTATCCACACTCCTTATGTCATTGTTTACAAACTGTTTACAAGGTGCTTCTATAACACACCTTCTAATAGGCTACACTGCCTCTGAAAACCTCCTTTAATGTTTCCCCCTGTCCTGTTATTAATGGTAATTTGAATATTGTCATTATTTGTGCCTCTAACCACTTTATGCAGGTAATGCTGTCATATTTGAACACTGAACAGTTCCAAACTTTGTGTCAACCCATGGCTGCTGAAGCTGGGATCTAACTCTGCACAGAAAAACAGGAAAAAGAAATGAATACTTTCAGAGGACAGAAACATCTTTCATTGGAGATTTGCATCTCCCAGGGAAGCAATGACTTCACCCCTTACCACTCTGCTAGCCACACTGCCAGAATTTCCTTTCCATGCATTCATTGTTACAGAATACAGTGGAGTAGATCATGAAGGAATATAAGCATGAAGGGGAAAAGGAGAGGGGGGCTGGAAAGGGCAGGGGGTTTGGAACTAGATGACCTCTGTGGTCCCTTCCAACTCAAACCAGTCTGCAATTCTATGAAAAGGAAGAACGTTGTGTAGACATCAGCTATGTCTATTGGAAACAACATACCAAGTGACACTGAAAATGGGTCTGACTCTGGGGATAGGGGAAAAAAACCATAAACTCTGATTCTGTAAGACAGCTATTGTCTCAGGTCACCTCTTTAATGATGAAGCAAGTTTTAGCAAAGCTTTTCACACTGATCTCCTATGCATTATATGAACCATGTCTGCTACTGATCTAAGTAAGGACTGAGAATGAAATTTGTAGCATCAGTAGCAGGTGGGGGAAAGTAGTCAAGTGATCTGTTGTACTAACCTGGAGCACTTTGTAATAGTAGCAGTAAAGCCTGTGAGGCTGAAGTAATTCTCTTGCCATTAATTGTCCTTCTTTAGCAATTTTTCTTGCTTCTTCATCATTTTCCTGGAAAATGGAGATGAAACGAACAAATAATAGAGCAGTCAGTGAGTTACTCAAAGCCTGGCTGGCACTAGAAGTTTTATTAAAGGGGCTATTCAAATCCCTGAGTTTATGTGCAGTTACAGGTAGATGGCAAAGGCTCACCTTAAATTGCAGATTTAAAAAAAATACTGGATTGCTTTTATGGTCACAACTGCTACCTTAGGGCTATCACTAACTACTTTTGTGGGTAACTGTATGATTTTGAAAACTCAGCAAGCCACAAGCCTCTTCAAAATGAGGTCTGACATCTCCCAGACATACTTTCACAGAAACTAAGCCACAGATGTTGTCCTCTCCTACGCAATCCAATTCAGTGTCTTCCTTTTGAAAAGGGCTCTCCTGGAATTTGTGTACTTAGTCTCAAGTTTTTTTAGGTCTGTATTTCAAAGCTTTTAGTATTCTTATCTGACCCTCTATGAAGAGCTACAGTAGTCTCAGAACAGAAGCTTCTCCTATGTTTTTGACCTAATAGCTACGCTTTAAGCACAAATGCTGTTTGCAATCACACAGTTATACTGCTGTGTCTGGTTACAGAATCCCAGCCTTTCTCATTGTGAGCATGGTACAGAGCAGTGCATTCAGACAGAACATGCAATGACTTCTGGTTTAGTGAGGACCTTAAAAAAAGTGATAGAATTAATTAAGTAGTATCTAGGATTCTGGGTGTTTCTCTGAAAATCACCTGCATTAGTCAGTATGCTAAGGCTCTGACACATGAAACACTTCTGTACATACCTATAATGATTTCTTAAGAATGTCCCCAAATAGAGATAGTTACTTGAATTAAGGCCTCCCCATCTTACACTAACAACAAAATACACTTCCTTTCTCCTAGGATCTCCATAAGAGTTCATGAAAGGTATGTATGTGGAAATACAAAAAAGGGAGTATTAAGATAACTGGTTTACATGTCTACCACTTGAAACTTCAATTTGTAATGGAACTTACCTTTGCCCATTTTATTTTCTCTAGCAAGTCCTCTAAGTTTCTCTTAACTGGAACGTAATGTTTCCAAGGTTTTAATCCAACATAAAAGTGCTCATAGTACTGGGAATCTTGCTTCAATACTAGGCTGTCACCCAGCAAGAGGTAAGGGAACCTGTAAGCTGCTACAGTCCCATCTACATTCACTTGGTATTTGTACTACAATATGAATACAGAAGAAAAGAAAGGTGAAACATTTTGCATCAGAATAGGAACACTGACTGTATAAAGATTACATTCACAGGCAAGATTATGTCCATTGCTCTTGTATCTACCCCAAATAAATAAAATCCCTGATGGTGAGAGATCAAATTTCTCAATCTATTAAAACCCCCTAAAAATCTCCAAGAACAGTTTCTAAGAGATTCCATGAAAAAATAGTGGCTTTCTTTAGAAGTGTATCCCACTATGACTTTGATCACAGGTGGTCTGTCTACCCTGCATGGAGCAGTATCCCTAGTGTAATGTAACTATTTTGTTTACTGAATGGAGTTAGCAAAAGTAAATCTTGTCTTTTCAGCTGTTGAGAACTTGCCAGCAAAATTAATCCAAGACTGTGATTTGCTTGGTACCTTAAAGAAGTCAAAGAAGCCCATCAGCTGAACCTTGCCCAGCTCTTTCTCTTTTTCTCTGAAGAAGAAATATCCTGTTATTCCAGCATCAAGTAGTTCTGGATTTTCCTTGGATAACTTGACAAGATGGAGACGTTCTTCTCGGCTGTCTCGACCTCTAAATAAAGCTCGCTCAGTTTTGTTGTCCCAGAACGGGCCTGTGAGCGTTGAGTGAGAAGGTAAAAGCAAACAGTAATGACATGTTTGTGATTTGTTTAGTGCAAATAAGGAACTTGCCATCACAGTGGCATTACAGTCAGAGACATGGTAAACCAGGCATGATCTCGTACTGAATCCATAATCTCTTAGTAATCATAGGGTTTAAACTCCCACTTTGGGCTTGAATTTTGGGATGAGACTCTGAGTCACTTACAAAAGGAAAATCAGAGAATTGCTTTTCCACACAAGTTTATACTTAAATCACTTGAAATATCTTGAAAGCTAGATAATCAAATTATGTCAGTAAAATACTAATAATTAAAGTAATTCTTCATCCATAAAGCCTGCCACAACAACCAAAATTTCCTTAGTGAAATCCACTTCTGTTACCCAACAATTTAGTTTGGTCTTTGAGGAGAAAGGCCTTTTAATTATATTGACTTCTCTTTTGACAGGTCACAGTAGGTATCTTCTGGATAAGTTAAAATTCACCATTATTGTAAACTTACTCTTACACTTTATCTTTAAATCCTTATTAAACACTTGCTTGGTAGCAGTATTCAAAGTGTTCAGAGTTTATAAGGACCAGCTTGCTTATATTGAGATCTCCCAAGGCACTTGTTAACTGAAGACCTCAAAATGTTATTTGAATAGAACTTAATTCTTTGATGGAATCGACAATTTATTTATTTTTAACCCCTGTTTTCTAATTTACCTGTATTTCCTTGAATAGAAAGGAGATCATTCGTGACTCCACGTAAGGTTTCGAGTGTTGAGTGGGTTACATCATACGTTGGAAGGACTATATCTCTTGAATCCACAGAACCACACCATGAAATGACAGGTATAGGACCAGGTGTATCATTAGCCTTCCGATACTCAACTGGCCAATCTCCAACATTAAGATAAAACTCCACATCAGGAAGACGAACCTAAATGTATAGCCAAGAAAGGATAATAGACACTGAGACAGAATCACAGAATCACAGAATTGTAGGGGTTGAAGGACCTCGAGAGATCATCAGGTCCAACCCCCCTGCCAAAGCAGCTCCCCAGCTCACATTGCACAGACAGGCGTCCAGACGGGTCTTGAATATCTCCGGAGATGGAGACTCCACAACCCCCCTGGGCAGCCTGTCCCAGGGCTCTGTCACCCTCACTGGGGAAAAGTTCTTCCACATGTTGGTGCGGAACTTCCTGTGCTCCAACTTGCAGCCATTGCCCCTTGTCCTGTCTCCACAGACCACTGAAAAGGGGCTGGCCAATTTCCACTGCATCCCATACTTAAGATATTTATAAACATTAATTAGGTCCCCCCTTAGTCTTCTCTTCTCCAGGCTGAACAGTCCCAGCTCACTCAGCCTTTCCTCACAAGGGAGATGTTCGAGGCCCTTAATCATCTTCATAGCCCTTCTCTGGACTTTCTCCAGGAGATCCCTGTCCTTTTTATACCAGAGAGCCCAGAACTGGACACAAAAGAAGCTGTTGTCACTCTCATATTCCTCAGTTCCCTTCTATCATGCAGAGTCAATAAACCTATCAGATAAGAGATTTAAGGTATGAATTTCAAGTTTCTGCCCCACAGGCAGGTATGGAAAGAACACTCTCAGAGGCCAGAAAAGGCTATCAGAGTCGAGCCTTTGCCCCTCCAGGTTTCCTAGCAATTTCATTACCATCAAGCTCAGTGCCCACCCAAAGAGACACTGTCATCATCTTGAAGAAGCAGAAGTCAAATGTTACTTGAGGAATTACAGATCTGAAGATACAACAACAAATGGCAGCATTGTCATATTAGAACGTGACTTCATAGTCTTAAATGATGGAAACTGATACCTTTCTGGCCAGTGACAGGAACATTTCGTCAGAGAACATTTTGAAGTCTGTATACTTCCCTAGGGAGCGACGGTAGACGTGATTATTGAGAAGAGTGTAATGAACAATAGCACCTCTTGTTTGACTGAACTTTGTTGGGATTTCCTTAAGCATTCGCTGAAGGTCAATGGTGGGAAAAGACATGAAGTCCTTTGTAATCTGAGGGTCTTGGGATGGACACGACATAATGTTCTGCCAGATCTCAGGGTCTTCTTCGGGACAGTCACAGTATTCATGATAAACTGGTCCTGCAGAAAACAAAGCACTGGAGTCTGTATTTGTTGATTCTGCATCAATCCCAATTCCCCAAACACACGGGCATATAAATGTATCCATTACAGTGGCTTGACAGTTTTTATTCCAAGTTTTCTAAAGGGAAATCATCCTCCCTTTAACATTCTGGGGGTTAGTGGTGTAACTAGGAAAGCAGCAACATTCTACTCTTCAGAAATCAAAGTAATAGATCTTTTGCTATCAAGGTAGACTTCACCTGCAAAATGAAGCTCTGTTACTGTGCAATCTGCCAGTCAGGTAGGGTATTCAGAATTGCTCTAACCATCCTTACCTGGCAAAGCTTGGGTATTGCATTCAGAACTTTGACACAGCAGTCTTTACCTCTGGCATAAGGTGTTTTATGTCTAATCAGCTGTTCTTTCTGTCCTTTTGAAGCAGAGAGCTTAGGTATAAGCAAGAGCCTCACAGAGCGTGAAAACAAGCCCTTATTTCATGGACTTCTAATCCAAACAGGTTCTGTCCTGTGTCATAGTTTCGTGGCTGCTGGCAAATGGGCTCCAGAAAAAAAGAAGGCACACTACAACCTTGAGGACTCAGGGCACTTTCATTTCAGTTTGATGACATTACCAAGTTTATATTTACAACATTTTTAAAAAAAAATCTCAAAAAGTCACCCCAAACCCCCCGAACAACAAAACATGAGCAAATTCTGGTTAGAAAAAGTAGTGGTGAACTGAAAGACTCTCCAGAGAAGTAGCCTTCTATTCTATTTTTCTTTGCTAAACAGCAGTCCATTTGATAGGAAGAGAAGGAAGTTAAAGAAGCACATGTGGAATGAGGGCATAATTTGCCTTGTTTTCCCTGCTTTGAAATAGCCTTTCCATAGTATAGGCCTGCACAGAATTAAACTGGGCTAATGGAAAGGAAGTTAAATTTTGCTTGGTTTAAGAAATACTGTCTTCATGAGTATGAAGGCTCAGCCTGTACAGAAATGCCAGGCATTTGAACTGTAGAATGTTGGGAACAACACAAACTCCCTGTTTTTTCAGGTAATATTTTCTACTTTAGATAAAAATAAGACAATGTTTAAGTCAATATTTGATTGAAAACAGTAAAAAAAACAAGCATTGCTCTCTTATTCCCTGCCAAATCTGAAGAGATCCATTTCCTTATGTAAGAAGGTTGTCCAGACACATCACCTTAATGTCAGGATCCATGTGCTCACGTATCTAGGTCCTGTAACTTGGCAACATATAGAGATTGTCAGTGCTTACTTCTCTGTATTAGGAGAACATCTGTGAAGAGACTACATGAACTAGGGCAAACCAACCTCTAATTTCCCACCTCTTCCCCTAGCAGTAAATTGGTCTGGAGCACTTCTGTAGCTACCAGCACACATTACATTAACTAGGAAAAAAAAAATACCCTTACCTTTCAAAATATAAGGAGACTGAGCTACATGCTGATCACCATAAAGTATCTCAATTTTTAACCCTTTTCTGACACTCCCGTACATCCGATACCGCATGAGGAACGTGCCATCATTTCTATCCAAAGGACGAGGAGTGTAAATTCTAGTGACTTCCTTGGGAGAAAGTGCTTTAATTACCACTTTAAACTGTGTGCTTCCTGAAAAGAGGAAAATAAAAAGAGAGAAAAGCACTTTAAGCTACTGGAATCACATATATGAAATAAAGGTGAGAGCAAACTCTACTGGATTAAGTCCATGGTATTGAATTTAACTGCATTAGAAATTTTTTAATTACACCAAGTTGCTAAAATTAATTTCCAATGATGGAAGGATAGATTTTCTTGATCATCACATTCCTAATGAAAGGAAAACCTGCAGATGGAGATAAAATGTTAAATAATGGTTACAAGACAGAAGGAAAGGCCAACAGTATTTTGAAGCAAAGTTTAGGTTCAATGCTAAATTTTCAGGTTAATGCTGTGAGGAACAATCATTTCCTTGAGAATAAGACAGACAGGAACCCAAGTTAAAATAAGAGGAGAAAAGAATACTTGCCAGCTTGTAGGAAGGCAGTTGCAACATGCAGGAGTCAGATACAAATTGTTCACCTTGGGGCTGCAGCTGACTGTCTTGCAAATTTTAAGTCCCAGCTACTGAAAAGCAGGGATAAGAGAATGATAGCAGAGATGTTTCCTGGACATCTGTCTGACCCGTGCTTAAAGATCACCAGCATTTCATCATTACCACACTGTGACTTTTTAACTGGGCAGGGAATATTTTGTGGACAACACAAGTATGTATAAACATAGACCTGTTGTATCCCTGTAATTTCTGACACAACTTTGTTCTCAGAAAAGAGGTGGGCAGAGTACTCATGAAATGGCACAGTCTCAGCATTGCAAACCAAATGTAACGAATGTTACCACAAGAAATGAAACTGAAAAGAAATCCAGGTGTAACTACAAAGCTAATGTGCTCCAACAGCACTAACTGGTTGAGATGTTACAGTTAATTCTATACAATCCTTATTTTCACATCCTGTGCATCAACAAATAAACACACTGACAGGCTCAGTACAACTGTCATCTAACGATCAATCATGTCTTCCTTTGAGCACTGGATCTTGAAGCTGGATTCAACTACCATGCAAGAATCTCCAGACTAAACTAAGCAGAATCATTATGACTTCAGGCATCTATTTCCTGATGTGTTATGGCTCTTCACAGAGAGAATAGTTACCCTGAGCAACTCGGATTCTTCTAGATATTGTTGTCAGTCGATCCCTCAGTCAAGAAGCATATGGTCATTGTGAGCAGAAGAATCTCTCAGGGATGAACATGCCCCTTCTTGTGTTCCAATATAAGAATATAAAATGGATTGTTTGCCAGCAGCCCACACTTTTTTTCTATTCAAAGTTCATGCCCGCTAAAGAAGGCAGAAGGCAAGTCAGAATACCTTCATTTGACAACATACTGAAGAAGTAAAATGAAGCAAGCATTCATTCCTTCTTGGAATGCCAGTCTGGCAAGCAGCACTCCCACCAAGGAATGCAGAGTATCATCCTCAGTAGCTGGCAGATCTATCATGAGACGCCCTCATTTGTTTACGTATCAGCCCAGAATGATTTCCAAAGTGCACTTCTAACTTTGGAGAAGCAGGGGAATGTTAAGGCTGTTCCAGATAAACAGTACTTCTTTTTTTCAGAGGAACAAGGAGTGTGCCTTCTTGCTGAGGTGGTAGGCTGAAGACACATTAGCGGTGCTGACATGTCCTTAGGCAATTATAAGTATAGCTCAAGCCATGCTAATAGACAATCTCTGGAATAATTTCTGTGCATTGTACATTGGTTTAGATCTGAGACCGTCACAGCTTGGGATCTCTACAGCTGGGATTTATGCAAGTAGAACTGATTCAGATTGGCTCCCAATCTGGGAGGTCCTCAACTTGTTTTGGTGTATCTGCAAACAGAGCCACCACCAGAAAAGAGGCATAATAGTAAAGTTTTGCTCCCTTCATATATTTCTGACATCTAGCTACTGACTACCTTTCAAGCTGGCATAAAGTAGATATAAAATGATAATGTAAGAATGGCTGTATAATGATAGACCATAAATTGACCTTTAATCCAAAGGTCTGCTCAGTCTCCTGTGCCCTGCTGTCACTAGCAGGATAGTAAGAACAAAGAAATTGCAGAGGAATACTTTTGCAACTCTCTTCCCCTTCTATAAATCTGCAACAAAAGGACATGAAAAATCACAAGTGGCATACACAGCATTTCAACAGCCTTCAGGGGAGGTGACCATGACTGCTTAACCCCCCCTGATGCATTCTGGTATTTGTTGCGTCAAAGGTGTCCCAAGGCAGTTCTTTTTCCAAAATGCCATTACCTATTACAGAGAAGATGTTTGCTTTAAAGCTTCTGTCTGATAACACAAGAATTATAGGCATCAAAGGAAGTTCTGAGAAACAATGAATTTCAGTTCAGATCCAACGTCCATCAGCTTTGGCTTTCTTAACCCTATCCTTCCACAGTGAGACAGGATTTCTATGTTTCTCCTGGGTCACCTGTCCCTGCTACCACCTCTTACACACTTCCTTCTTCTGGGTTTAGTCAGAAGCTCCCTCTTCACTCCCACAGGCCTCCTGCTGTCTTGGATTTCCTGCTGGTAGGGATGGATCGCTCTTGAACTAGGAGAGGCAACCCTTGAATATCAGCTGAGAAGGCAAGAGGGAAAGATCCCCTCTTCAGAAGGAGGAGACTATTTTAATTTTCACATAATGATTCTGATGGAATTAGACTTCTCTTGGATTTGTATTACTGAGAAAATTAATAAATTCCAACTAGAATGATGCTGCAAATACTTCAGCTCCCATGGTTGGGACTTGGAAAGAGTTTCATTAAATGAGAAGGGCCACATACCCAGGTCTGAGACAGCTGGGCCAGCGCCTTATTAATTTCCTCTCATGTGATCCATATTTTTATGACACAAGTATCTGCTCTTCACCAGAGTGAAGCCACTGTTCAGAGACTCTGAAGAGGAACAAAGAAATACAGGTGGTGGTAGGGAGTTGCATGTGACCGACACAGAGGCCTGGCCACCATGGTCAACAAAAGCCCCGACGGGAGGTCCTGCAGTGTGGCAGGTGAGCGGCACCGAGATCCGCTCTGTCTCGCTGCACTGAGCTGAGTGCTGGGAGTGCTGTGACACTTCTCTTTGAAAGTATGTGCTAAAACCTCCCAGAACCCTTGAAAATACTCATTAGCAGAGTATATTGGGCAACCTGGTCTAATGGAGGGTGTCCTTGCCCCTGGCAGGGTGTTGGAACTAGATTGTCTCTGAGGTTCCTTCCAACCCAACCTATTCTAGGATTCCATGTAAATCATCTGAAAAACGGTTAACAGATGACTTCTTCGTGGTCAGTCATACATAAAGACAAGATGGGCAGCTGTTAAATCTAGGGGAAAACCTAGCAGAAAAGAAGGAACAGGGGAACAAAGTTTCAAAGAAAAAAATTCTGCAGTTTATATTAGAAGTAACTTCTATCTTTTCAGCAGTGATTTTTTTTTTAACATTTGAGCATTTTTTTCTAGTGAGAGTGAATTCTGCCTGGTCTGACATATTCCTGAAGAAGATGGGTCAAAGAGTTACAGCCTGTAGGTCAAAATTATTGTGTGGTGTGCAACGGGGTACGTTAATTCTGGTGATTAGGCTTGACACTCAGAAAACTCATCTGTATTGAAAATTGTCCTACGTAACTTTCACACTGGACACCAGTAAATACTGGCCTGCTTGACTGGAATTCTAATCCACACAAAACAGAATTAATAGATGAGGACGAATTTTACAAATGGAAAGCCTTAACTGAGCTGATGCAGTGCTCTGGTTTGTGCAGGGGAGCTGATAACTTTTGCTAGCCCAGCAGGGACATTTGGAGATGTATTTAGTTTCTATCAGAAAGCAGGGCCTTAATAAATGCTGTTAATTGTAATCCTTACAGACACTTTACAAATATAATCTGAACATTTAAAATAGTTTGAGCATTGAAATTTATAGCCCCTGTCTACAGGAGTATGTTAAACAGGCTCAGGCACTGGAATATGATCACCTGTACTGCTAAATTGTGCTGCCTTGGTTTGGAGGCTGCAGAATGTCACGGTATGGATGGAGACCACTGTGGGCCAGATGGCAGCAGGACCTGGACACATTCCAAAGAGGTGGGATTTATTCATATAAACACTAACATACCCCAACACCCCCCCCCGAGGTCAAAACTAGGGGCTTGGTACCCACACCCTATCAGTTTATCTTGGAGGATTTAAACTTGGATGAGACTCCAGCTGAGCTTCACACCTTTTCACCTACAGCAACCTGTTGTTTGAGCCCACGGCTCTCCCT
Organism: Gallinula chloropus; assembly: GCF_964237585.1. Lineage (NCBI taxonomy): Eukaryota > Metazoa > Chordata > Aves > Gruiformes > Rallidae > Gallinula > Gallinula chloropus. The sequence goes on from NC_140085.1 coordinate 205,917,421, forward strand.
GCATGGCTGGAATCATCCTCAGCTTCACGGGCAGCGAGCGCACAGTTGCTTTCTTCAGTGCAGTGACAACACCGCGCTGCAGGCCAGCACCAAGGTGTGATGGCAGCTGGACAAAGCCCAGACCTGCAGCATCTGGGGTTCTGTCAGACCGAGGACATAACCTGTACAACAGATGCCTGTTCTTTCATTTCACAAGCAGCAGCCTTCTAACTACAGGTCACAGAGAGGTCGTGCATCCTTGGCAGATATCCCCTCAGCACTGTCTCTGTGAATAGTAAAGAATACAGAGGAACATAACCAGCTCTACCCTATATGAATTAGCAACTGGGTTTTCACTGGGCCCTTATCTCAGGGTTATCTTCACTATGAAATCTGCAGGGCAGAAGTTGTTTTTATCCTCAATTAAAACTACTGTTGTAGAGCGAGAGTGTGGAATGAGCTCGCAGCAGCGAACAGCTGACTGGCAGCATCGCAGGCCTGCGAGAACAAAACCCAGTCCCCACCCTCAGGAGAAGTGTCACGGGATGGTTTGGGCCTGAGCTGAGTGAATAAGAGATAAAAATTGTTCCTTCTTAACAGAGTATCAGGGATAACGGAGCCCAGAGTGCTGTGCTCACAGAGACATATTAAGCAACTGGTGTGTGTGCAGCACTAAAGATAATTACACCAACGCTGGGATTTCACAGAACAGAACCACAGAATGCCCTGGGTTGGAAGGGACCCATAGGGATCATCAAGCCCAACTCTTTTTTTTACATCCATTTTTTTAAAGTTTCTTTACATCCACTAGCTGCGGGAGCACTGGTTTATTTTGAGCTCGCTGATGTGTTGATGTAAACCACATACTGCTTAGAGGCGGCGATGGGTGGGATGCAGAGCTGAAGGGAAGGAGGCATTCCTCACTCCGCTCTACCAGAAGAAAGGAGGGACTGACCATGTGCTCCGCTCGCCACCGGACCTGCGTGTCCCGGGCGGGATGCTGAGGAGCCGAGGGCCGGGCACACGAAGTGGTCGGCAAGAGAGGGGGAAGGGGAGAAGGTAAGGGGGAAGAGGAGGGGGTGGGCAGCTCGGACCGGCGACTCCGAGGACCTGGCCGCCGCGGGCAGGGTCTCCGTCCCGCCCCCCTCCCGCCCGGGAGCACACGCACGGTACCTGGCGGGGAGCGGGAGAAGTTGCGTCCGGCCGGGCTGACCGCCTGGATGTAGAAGTACCGCACGGGCAGGGTGAGCCCCGCGTCCAGCCCAGGGCCCCACGCCAGGCTCCGCTCGGCGCTAACGGGGTTCGCAGACTCCGCCGGCCGCAGCAGCGGCAACGCGGCGCCCAGCAGCGGCAGCAACGGCAGAAGCCCGCGGCTCCCCATGGCCCCGCCGCCCAGCCGTGCCAGCGCGTCCGCTCGGAGCGGGGGGCCGGGGCCTCCTCCGGGCCTGCGCAGCCCCGCGCCCGCTCCCCGCGGGCGGCCGCCGCCTGCTCCCCGCCCCGCAGGGCGGCCCGCCGGGGCCGGGCAGTGCTGGAAGGGGGCGGTGCGGGAAGGGAAGGGCCGGGCTGGCCCCGCGGGGCTGGATCCAGCGGTGCCGCCACTCCTCCTTCGCCTCTTCCATCGGCGAGCCGCGGAGCACGGGCCGTCCCACCAGGCAGTGAGCCCCTTCCCCAGGAAAGCCCGTGTGTGTCTGGCCCTGCCCTGCCCTGCCCGCGGGGCTCAGCCAGCCCGCATCGGCCAACGCCGCAGAGGTCCCACGGGCCGCAGAAAGGAGTAGGGGGAACGAGGGCTGCCCGCTGCGGCTGTGTGCGGTGTGTTGGGGCCGGCCTCGTCACTGGGCTGGGGCCGTGGAGGGAGGAGAGGACGCACCGACTCCCGCTGCCGGGGGTGTGCGCCTTCGGAGCTGGGGAGAACGGAGGGGCCTGGTGTGGGAGCGAAGAGCGAGCCCCAGGCCCGGCCGTGTGCCGGGCGCTGCGCTGCTTTGTGCCCGGTCTCTGGGCTCCAGGCGTTACCGGTGGCTCGGGAGCGGCGCAGCCGGCAGCTGAGCGGATCGGCTGGGATCGCAGGGGGATCGGTCTCTGAAGTTTGCTGTTACCGCCCACGTCCGATGGCTGCGAAAGAAAAAAAGACACAACCCGTAATTAAAAATTCCCCCTTACTGTCCTTAGATTCCCCGCGACAACTGTGTTGAAGGGAAGGACGGAGCAGGGGCCCGTCGATGATCCGGCACGCTGTTCCCAGCGCTGGGCTCACCCTCCTGTCCTGGGGAGGAGGCCGAGCCCATGCCCCATCCCAGTGCCCGGTCTCAGCATGGCCCAGGCATGCACCCGTGTTCAAGAGCTGAGGAGAACCCCCCAATGATTTGTGTCCTAAGGTGGTTGTGTGATTTTTGTCAGAAGTGTCTTTGATGCTACCGGGAAATACTTTGGGATTGTTGGTGGATGGGGGAGACTTACAAGACTGTAGGAGCATTAGCTCGAGCTTCTGTGCGTGTCTGGATTTTCACATGCAAAACGGGAGCGCGAGCAAGTGCTGCACAGATTTGAATAACGTGAACTTCAAGTCTCTGCATACAGACCGTGAAAAACAGGTTCCTTGAAAGTGGAATTATCAGGTCTGTTTTCCTCCTTGCTTTTGTCTTTGGTCTCCTCAACTCCCTCATCTCAAATAACCACAGATCTCCACCGACATGACGTGTGGTACTCCCAATAGGCAAGAGAAAACACGGGTAGTGTTCCTCTGGAGTTACACATGTGCTTCTTGGCTGGATGCTACATCCCTGGCTGCTGCAGTGAGGGTGGCTTCCCTCTCCCTCTGCACTGGTTAGGAGCACATTTGGAGAAGAAAATGACTGGGAGCAGTCTGGGTGTATTGACCAAGGGCCAACCTGATTGCCTTCGCGATAAACTGTCTGTGTGGATGAGGGGAGCAGGGAATGTCATTTACCTTGAGCAAAGATGTCACTGTCTCCCACCGCCCTGGTGTCCAGGTTAGACTGGAGGAGAACAAGCAGATGTATAAAAAAAAGTCAGGATGGTTGGTTGGGCTTAGAGGGGGCTGATTAATGGGTTGTCTCTACTTGGAAGATGGTAACAAGGGGAGCACTTCAGCCACCGGGCCTGGGATGAGGTGATGGAGAGTTCCAGCACTGGGTCTGCAGCTGACACCAGGCACTGGGACCAGTTGATGTGTTTGAGGGTGGGGCTGCCATCCCCAGGGACGTGGACAGGATGGAGGAATGGCCTGTGAAATTCATCAAGAAGTCCTACACTTGGGTGCTAGGGAGCAGCGAGGGCAGGCCGCTCCCTGCGGAACGGGGCAGTGCAGCCCAGCATCGTGGCTGGCAGCAGGGCTGCACCAGGGCCTGCCCCACGCATGGCAAACAGATTCTGGGGCAGCCAAGAGGCCACATCACACAGCAGGGCTGAGGTCAGGCAAGGACATCAATCAGATTAGGCCCGTGAGGGGAACCAGGGTCAGACACAGCTCTGGGATGGCTGCAGGGCCCTGGGAACATCAGACTGAGAGTGGGTCTGGGCTTGGTGGGGCCCATGGCTGGCCAAGCAGGGCTATACAGAGATGGAGACCAATGGTCCTACAATATCACTGGGACAGACTGATGGCTCCAGACTGGGCTGAAATGGTGTCCAGGGCCATATGCAGGGGGCAACCCTGAGGATGGGGGGGTCAGGGCCTGTTGGTGCTCTTGGGGCCCTATGCCTGGGAAAGAGACACCCCTGTGCTGGTATGGGCTGGGACTGAGTGCCTAGGGAGCAGCTCTCAGGGAATGGCCCTGTGTGTTCTGGTGGGCAGTGACAGGGACATGGGCCAGCTGAGATTCTGGCAGCCAACGGCAGCCTGGGCTGTAGGAACAGGCAGAGCCAGGAGTCAGGGGAGTTGTTTTTCCCCTCCACTCAGTCCTTGTTAGACCACATCGAGACACTGTACCCATCTTTGGGCTCCCTGATACATCAATAAACTGAACAAAATTCAGAGGAGACCACTGAGGTGATGGGGCTGGAGCACTAGCCCCATGAGGAGAGATGGAGGAGCTGGGCTTGTTCTGTGTGGAGCAAAGATGGCTGGACAGGGAAAAACACATCTTACAGCAGCTCCCAGTTCCCATGAGGAGCTCATTGAAGAGGTGGTACAGGGTGGAAGGACAAGAGGCGGGAGACATAAGATGAAAGGAGAGAGGCTCGGCCTGGAACGTGGTTCCTTCATGAGGTCAGGCAGGTGGAGGCACAGGTTGCCTGGAGAGGTGGTGCCGTCTCCATCCTCACAGATTTCCAAGCCCCAGCTGGAGGAAGCCCTGAGGAGTCCTGGTCTCATCTCAGAGCTGACCTGCTGTGAGGAGGAGATTGGAGCAGAAACCTGCTGAGGTCCCTCCAGCCTGAGCCAGCCTGTGATGAAACCATGAGATTTCTGTCCATTTTAGAACAGGTAAAGGTCAGCTGGGGACACATGTGACCTAATGGGTGAATAGATCTAGACAGAAACACCGCCTTATCTCATAAACCATGTTTCCTTCTGAAACCAGGCTGAAGGACTGTGTCACTGAACGCAGATACCACATATACTGGCTGTAGTAATTAAGGCTGAAAGACAGTGGCAAGTCCCACACGACATCACACTGCATGTGGCAGCCAGACTTCACTCAGGTGTAGTTGTAGCTGAGATGATTTTCACATGGAGCTCATCACCTTGTAAAACTACTCATCAAGTACTACCCTTAGCCCCTACACAAAGTATCGGCTCCCCAAGGCAAGTTGCAGGCATATGGCCCACTAAAGGGTTAACTAGTCTGCTGTAAAGATGCTACTACAGCAAACTAACTCTGTGAGCACAACTGTTTGATCACTGGAGGCTCATGAGCTGTCAGGAAAGGAGCAGGCAGCAGTGTGCATGTCTCTGCAGTGGCACATCATCATGGACAGCAGCTGGGTGCCTCCTCTTAAAGCTGTGGCATCATCTGCACCCTGGCAACGGTACCAAGATGCTGGATTGCTATTATTTTTTTAATAAATTATCCATGACATTCACAGTAAATAAAAAATAAGCACAGTACCAATATGTTTTTCATTTGAATGTGCAATTTATTTAAAATAGTTTTAAATATGAAAATCCTATAAATTATGAACATTTATAGAATATGTTTTTGCCACAGAAAAAGCTTGGAAGAGCTCAGAAGGCTGCAGTCTTCCACATCTGATTTATGACCAGGAGCAGGGGTTATTTGCTTACATTAAATCAAGCTGCCTGATCTCCTGTACAGACATCACACAGCAAAAGTAAAACAAAATGCCAACAAGGTGAGAACTGAATCCAACTTCTGTTGAACAGGTAGACAATATTTACAAATAAAAATGTTCTTAACCATCCACTCCTGCATGACCATTTACTTCCCTTGTACCTTATGTAGGCTTGTCTTCCAAATTTTTGGCTTGACATATTGTGCAGGAATGTACAGCAGCAGCAGTTCCTCACTGACACTCAGCTGGTCAGCTGGTTTTATTGTCTTACTCTGTGTACGAATAGATGGAGCCATCCACAGGAAAACATCGTTCCTCCTTAGAACGCCACATTTTGCCAAACTGCATGTCTGTGGTAGCCATCTCCTTCCAGCCTATGTCTGCCTTTCCAAAGCAAGCATGTTGTAGGGATCAATTCTGACTATAAATAGAGTTTATATTAGTCCTTCTATGTACATCAAAAGACAATTTACCACTGTGTAAAGTAACAATATATCAGTACAGACTTGAACTACAGACCCACTTCTTTAACGAAGTTTACAGTATAAAAAAATAAGGGTACCAATTACCTACTATAGTATTCTTGTCTTTCAGTTTCTTGTGGAGCAGTCAGTGGCACAACCATTGCCTGTTTTGTGTAAAATATATTAATCTAAAATAACAGTCTACTCTCCTTCCAGTTACAAAAATATAATTATGTCCTACAGAAATTTTATTGAATTAAAAAGTTTATCAAAAATACAGATCATTATTTTAGACCATATGTGAGATCAGAAATAAAGTTTAAGTAAATGTATAAGTATTTTAAAAAAAAAAACCAAAAAAACAACCCTCTCTTCTGCTTCTTCTGATTTTGTGTAAAGAGAGCTCAAAGCTTAGTTAGAAATCTAATGGCCAGGGCTGAGTTTGGCTCCTGAGCAATAGTACTGCGATATTAGTGCGCCCGAAGAAAAGCCGCTGGATCAGCTTGCAGGATAAAAAGTACCACGGTAACAGCAGGAATAGATGAAAAATACCCCAAAGAGAAGGTAATTTAGCAAAAGGCAAAGAGCTTTTCTCACGGGTTTGGTTTGCTTTGTATGTAGAACCCTGCCAGCCTGTACGGCGCGGCCACCACCCGGCCAAGCGCCTTCTCGGGCCGCTTCGGGTGGCACTGCCCGGCTGCGGGTGCCTCTGCTGGGACCGGCCCAGCGCAGAGGCAGCTGGAGAACTTGGGTACAGTTGTGGTCCCACTGCTAGGACAACTTAGGATTCACCTTCTGAGGTTTATCTGGGAAAAAAAAAATCGGTAAGTCTTTCTGCGTTTTGCACAGGTTAAAATGTCGGATTATTGATTCAAATGAACCTGTTTCTAAATCAACAACAGCCATCTGGCTGTTCGTTTCTGCTCTAACCAGCACTGTGCTGGCTGAGAACTTCCCATGTCTGAAAAGCAGATTTCCATGCTCAGCTGTGTTTCTTAACATCCTCAGGAATTTCGGTGACTTTTTCCAGGGCTGTGCCCTCGGCCAAGGTGTCTCCTGCAACTCGCATTGCTCGCTGCTCTTGCAAGTGCTGAGGAGAAAAATCCTGGTGTGGAATTCACCCCGGCTGCAGGGCAGAACAAAGGCCAGCAGGGACACTGCTCTGACGCTGCCCAGGAATGCAGAAAATGAACATTCATACAGAACATGCTGTAAAAATTGAACAGGTTTCCTTTCCTGAGGGTGTTCGTTGGGTGGGATGGATTGCTTCAGCTGGTAAATGAGGAAAATTGGAGAAATTTTAATGTATCAGCCAAGTAACCTCTTGGTTTTCTGGTAAGTCTTGTAAGAAACTAGCTCAAGCTAGTCTTTATCCATTCCAGCTGCATAGCTGGCAGGACCCTAAAGCCACTGCTTGCTGACTCAGAGGAAAGCCATCTCTGGTGTTACTCTGCCCAAAGTTCCACAGTTGTTTACCTTCTATTATTTTGGGAAGGGATTTTTTTTTACATTTTTTTTTCCCTTGCTAGGGAAAACAACAACGGTGATGCCACATATTTAATACAAAAGTCAAATGCTCTGCTATCATAGCATACTAACTTACTTAAAAGCAATGAAGTTGTACTGATTTATAGCAGCACCAAGAACTGGCTCAAATTATTTTAGATGTGTCCCTGTCTGCCCAGAAACTACCAAGCTACCCTGCGGTCTTTGCAGCACAAGCCCTTCACAGCTCCGATTCTTTATCTACCTCATCCAGGTAGTACTCATCATCGGTGGTGGTATCACTGTCTGAATCTGAGTAGGCTGCTGGGTCTGCCTGATAGATATCGGTCAGCTCGCGGGGGGATGAAGGAGTGGATGACATTTTGCTCCCGGCAGAGCTTGAGCTCAAAAGCTCAGCCCTGTTAATAGAAGGGGTCTCTCCATCCCTGAGAGCACCGGGGTTATTCAGAAGACAAGGTCTCCATAATCGCCCTTCTGTCAGCGACCTCTTGATGTTTTCCAGGAAAGCCAACTGCTGTTCTTTGCCAAATATACCAAACTCAACAGAAGGATACATCAGGTTTCTAGTGCTGCAACTTCTTACATCATCCGACGCCCAGTTCTCGTTTTCATCACAAGACAACAGCTCAGAGTAGGATTTGAACCTCTTCCCGTGAATCCCATCCCTGGGCAGGATGCTGCCGCCCCCGGCAAAGCTCTCACAGGAGTCTCGGGCACAAACACCCTCGGAAAGGTGACGCTCACGCTGGCTTTTGGTGGGACTCTTGTGCAACTGGTGGCTGTGCAAGTTAGCGTTCTCTAGGCTTGCAGACTGAGAGGTGTTTTGGCGCTGACCAAGCACTGTCTGAGAAGCCGGGTTTTGCTCTGGACATATGTCTGCCTGCAAGCAGCTATTTATGTACGTGTTTGAGTTTTTGTCAGGTAACAGCAGCAAGGGGGGACTGCAGGCACGACTCCTGGCCCTTCTTTTTTCATGATCCAGCAGGTCTGATGTAGTAGCACTGGGAGAGAGGGGCTGGCTTCTGTTTTCTAACCTGAGATCAAGTGTTTGGGAATTCTTATTTCTTGTGGCTACTGCTTTATCTGGAAATAGGGCTGTAAGACTTGGCCTGTTTTCTACTTTCACTGTGGTTCTTTTGGGACTGATGGCTTCCTTCTGGGTGTATGAGCTCGTAAAAGACCTCCAGTTGTTGTTATTGATAAGCAAAGAAGGATCATTCTCATTTGCAGTTGTCTTATTCTCAGCTATTCTTGGCCTTGGCATATTCCCATCAGGGTCCAGACTGTGATTGTGATTTTCATTGTCCGATGGCAGGAACGGCTGTTGGGAATCCATTGAAATCAAGGAGTCATGGGGAATGTTGACCTCTGGAGACGTGGCACTTCCATCATTCTGTGAAAAAATGTTACTTATGTGTGGTTTGGGGGGTAAATTTTTACTTGAAAATTTTCGACTTGTTTTGTACACAGCTGCCAGTTTATTTTTAATTGAAGCTCTGTTTTTCCTTTTTTCTATATCTTTGATTTTGTCTCTTGTGCAGTCAGAGAGAGGCTTGTTCTTGTCTTCGGCGCTCTGTGTTAACTTCTGCTCTTGTGTCACCCTGTCTTTACAGCTAACGTTCAGGTTGCCTTCACCGTGCCTCTCTGATTCCTGCAAACCACTATAATCTTTACCTGTCCGAGCGCTCTCTGAGGTTTGATCTTTTTTAAGGGTTGATTTCTTTAACTCATCTGTATCTGGGCTAACCACCTTGTCTAGCTGAAGTAATGGATCAACACCGGGAGCTGTGCTTACCTCAGATGCTTTGTTCTGTGACTCTGAAAGCACTTTGCTACAAGATTTTAAATCATTTACATTTTTTCTTGAACTGTGAGGCCTTAGTTGCATTCCACGACATTTGTTATGACACAGAGGGCTGGCTTGGTGGAGGAAATTTACTTTGACTTCAGTACTGTCCCTGTATGTGTCCTCTGTGGGAGGAAGCGACACATCAGCATGCTCTGCATTATGGTTCCTCCTCAGGGATCTCTTCTCTGCTGGGTGGAGGAGTAAACTGTTCAGATTTTTAGTGGGGTTCACTTTAGGGGGCTGACAGCAGTTTTCAGAGACTCCTGTCTGTACACCATTCGTATTTGTTGAAGCAGAATACAAAGGACTCTCTAAACATCTGCCTGGCTTGGGAGGGGTGGATAAAGCAGATGTTGGGGGTGTGGCTGTTTGGAAAATTTCCTTTTCTTTTAGATGTATTTCTGTGCTTTGGCTGCTTGAAGCATCAGAGATGGCCTTACCTGACTTAGCCACGCTTGCGGTGGACTGTGGACCACCAAAAGAAATGTCTTTTGTCACCGTGTCAGAAAGCACATTTTCTGGTAATGAAAGGTCTGCCAAACTATTTTGCCCACTATGTACCATACTCATTGAGTTGGAAGTACGTATCTTCTCAGAGGTAGGAGATAAGTGGGAATTCTCTTCTTGACTATCAATGGCAGTTCCTAAGTTCTGAGGTGTGACCAGGGCTGAAGCTACTTGGTCAGAGGGATATGAAGGCACATCTTTTTCCAAAGGACTGGGGCAAAAAACATTTGCTAAACTCACATGACCTTCGCTTTTCTTGTTTTGTATTCTTGGTGGCTGAGTGTTTTCTTTGGGACCAGGTAAATCTACATCCTCTGGATTGTCTCTAAAGAGGTTACAAAATGTTCTTGAATGCCTCCTTGGTAGCGTGTAGTAAATTGAAACTAGTTCATGATACTTCACATGATCTTCATCAACACAAACTGTGAATGTGCTTGTCGTTTTATATTTCTGCAAAACATTTCCCCTCTCCTTACAGTCTGAAGACACGAAGGATTCTCTTCTGCTGAGATGTTTACACCTGTCTGTCTGCTCAACTGATGTACTAGGACTTACTGGATCATTAGGACTTCTGGTTAAAGGACAGGGGTAATCTTTTTCTCTGGTACTCAGAGCAGCATTTGATGATGCTGACGTTAAAAAGGAGCGTTTTGCCTCTAACCAAGATGCATCTCTGTGATTAGAACAAAAAACATCAGCTCTGCGAGGAGTTTCCGACCTTAAGCAATCACAGGCTGTTCTGCTTTCTCTAGGTAAGGAGATGGCTGTATCTGACATAATACTGCCAGCAACACTGGCTGATTTTCTAGGCAACGTGTAATAAATAACAAGTGGGTCAGGAGACTTGAGGCTACTCCTGCTAGGGGAGCCAGTAATGCTGCTACTACTGGTATGTCTCAGCAAGCTGTCTTGCTTGTGAAGTCTTTTTTGCGAAGGTGAAGTATTCCTTATTTTTCCACTTTCTTTATCAAGGCAAAAATAACTTAAACTATGTTCAGAGGGCTTGGCATCCCCATCAAAGCCATGCATATCAGCATTTCCAGAATTTCCATTTTGTGGAGAACTAGTGGTGAACTGTCCGTTACAGTCCTTAGTAACTAAAGTGCTTGTATTTTGCAGTGTTTTCTGTGAAATCTTTTTGGTGATGCCTGTTCTGCTCCCTGGAGATCTTTTTCCACCTTCTGCTTGAGATTCAGTGCACTTTACTGAAGAGCTAGTTAATGTTCCTGAACGTTTAGAATTGTCTTTATGAGAAGGTGCTTGTGGAGAGCTTTGTGAGGAGGTGGATGAACACGCAGGAGGACAGGACAACATGCCTTGGCAGCTTGTTAACCTTTCAGTGGATGGAACAGAAGCGACATTCAGCAGTGAAGACTGTCTCTGTAGAGTAGCTTGATTAACAGCTTCTGCACTCTGATTAGCCTGTTTGATGCTCTCCCTTTTTGCTGCATAGTGCAGATTATGCTCCCATTCTTTCCGACTTGGAAGAAAAGATCTCTTCTTCCTCTCATCAGCTGGCAAAATACAGGGAGGCTGGCTGAACACACTGGTGGGTGGGCAACTGTTTTCCTTCATTCGTATGTTTCTTTTATCACCGTTTGATGTAAACATTTTTGCAATATCCCCTCTGGCAGTGGCTTGGGTTTGTCTCTTTGATCCAAGTGTGTTAGAGAGAGATCTGTCGCTTTCCAACATGGCAGAGGCAGAGCTGTTAGAGGAAAGACTTTGGGCATTGGTATAGTTCGTTTCTGCCTCTTGAGAAGCTGACTGTAACAGCACGTCTTCATCAGGTGGTTTCATACCTTCAGCCTTGCCTAGTTGTGTGAAGTCTGCCTTAGCACTTCTTCGGGTAAGGACAACAGAATTCCTGCTCAGTCCTACAGGTTTTGTTTGGTCTTTCAAATTAGGGAAGACTGGCTCATCAGTTCTTGTATTAGAAGAAAAAGAGTTACAACTTAGCCAAGGCTGGCAGCCCTCAGTGAATTCGGTAAAGGTTCTGTTTGCACTTCTTGTTATCCTTTTGATATTTGTATTTTCTGGAGAATACACAGGAAAATCATTCTGCAGGTGCTGTGAACCAAACTTGGCATTCTTTGTGTGTGCCCACTGCTGGTCATTCAAGTCAGCCATCATCACTTCAAAGCTGGTATCAGGGGAGATCAATGCTTTATCACTGTAGTACTGAGGAATATCGGCCCAAGAAGGATAGCTATCTTTTCTTCCATACAGAGAATGATTTTGGTTTGCATACAACTGGCCATGAGAAGCAGCATTTCTATAGTAGGATCTAGAGAGACTATTTTCTGACTTGTACAATGGATAATTTTCCCAGTTATCAAAGGGCGATGGGGACGTAGCTTTGTCGGGGCAACTAACTCTACTAAAGCAATTACTGCTTGAAATAGATCTTCTGTAGTGGTGTTTTGAGTTGTAACATGCGTATTTCTTGGTTTCTTGCAAAGAGCTGGGATATCTACCATGGTCTGTAGCATGAAACTCCGTTAGCGATTGGGTTCTAAAGATTTTTTCTTGAGCTGGTGTTTGTCCAGAAGAGTCTGGTGTGTTGTTCCATACAATAGAAGACAGAGGAATTCTCTTTGGGTTCTGTCGACCAAATCTTGGTACAAAACCGTTGTTGCTCTCACTTGCCAATGGATGTTGTAAACTAGATGCTGATAAATGGTCAGAAGATACAGATGATGGACCTCTCCGAAGGGAACATACAGAGTAACTTCTGCCAGCTGTTCCCCTGTTCATACAACTCTTGTGCCTAAATCCACTGTTTTGTGTTATGGAAGGAGGATATAAGTTACCTTCTGAAGACCGTCCAAAGGAAACAGAAGACAGTCTGCTGCTCAGCCGGTGAGGATTGCCATCAACTGGATCACCGTATCTGTAATCTTCCTGAAAGGCTGTCTGGTGCCAGTTTATATAGGCATTGTGTAACTTCCTTGGTCTGATGAAGATCTTGTGTTCATCTTTGGCTCTTATTGTTCTCAGTCCATCTGGGAAAAATGTGCTAGGCATGTCACTCCAGCCATTTCTGTGTTGTCCCCTACTAGCAATCGGCGTCGTTGAAGTAGGGAATGCACTCCCATATTGCACATTTGATGCACTGCTAGGAGAAACTGTCCTCTCCAGTGGATCTTGGGCTTGTTCCTGGGCCAGCTGGTCATCCAGATCATTTAGAACTGCACAGGAAAAAAAGATAGTTGGTTTTGATTTCTTGAATATCTTCTGACTATTTATGTTTAAAGGTTTCATGTACTACATTAATAATCAGAACTGGGTTTGAAAGAAGGCAGCTTCTCAGCATTCAGAACCCTTCTCAAACCCCATGTTCTCCCTCCACAGGACTTTTTACCTGGCATGAGTTATGACTATGAGGAAAAAAATGCGCTGTTCTATGACTGATTTTTAAACTGCTCTTTTGTTGGAATGTTAGTCATTATCCTATTTAAAAGAAAAGCAAAACAATTTGAAACCTGAATCCTTACTCATGAACTGTGTGTGTGTGTGTAAATTTCCAAATCTAGTTTGTAAGCAAAAAAAAAACCCTGAAAAGAATTTACTAGGGCCATAAGCAAACACAGACCTTTCTGTGTGTTCACAAAGCACAGGTATGATGTGACTGCAAGAAAACACAGAATCCTGCCACCATCAGACAAGCGTGCCAGTAGTCCACTATTTGTTCCATTCAGAAAATAAGTTCTCTCCTACATTGTAGCTTATTACTTTAAAATGAGCACTGAAAACAGCATTTTCTGGATAAAAAAAAGGTAATAAAATAGTTAGAAACCTGTGACTCATTCTAGCAACAAAGATGTATTTATAAATATATAGACAATCTCACGAACTGTACACTATACAGCTAAGTTAACCAAGATATTCTGTCATAAAACTGAAAGCAATGTATTTAAAGTATTTTTACTGGTGAAAATAATTATGCTAATTGCATTCTTTCTGTATTTTGAAAATAACATACGTAAGATACAGCCACAAATGGATATGCCTATTTTGTTACAGTATTTCCTAACCCATTATAATAAAAAAGTCCAACTGATCAGTCATGACAGGTCTGTGCTAATAGTACAGAATCATTATGAAAGCATTGCTAGGTTGGTAGAGTTGGAATAAAAAGTTATATAAAGGTGCTAAATTTTCCATTTTTCCAAGATTCTCTTCAGCACAGGAGAGAGAAGACAAGTACAAGAAAAAAGCTGAGTTGTTTCTGAGTCTTCCATCTGGAGGACATCAGCAGCCAAACTATGTGCGCTTTTCCTGTGTCAGTGGGCAAGTGTGCACAGTAACAACTGACACCTAAAAGCTGTGACAGGCAGGTGGGTTTCTGAACAGAACTGTCCACCATGCAGTGCTCTCCTCTTCCCACACCGCCAACTCACCCACTGCTTCCCAACCATGCCTTCAGTCTGTGATCTCTTGTAATTCGGGGTGGCAGTAAGCAATATTCACGGACAGGTTTTTCCATACATCTGAGAGAATTCACAGAAGAACATCTCTGTACTCCCACAGGCTGGGTCTGATTTTTCCTTGCTTCCCAGCAGCGAGAAAAAGCCCCGGAACCAGCAGCCTCTGACTAGTGCTAGAAAGACTCCCAGAAATTATCCCAGAAAGCTAAATGAAGGTCATAATGCCTCTTGCTTCTGTGGTTTGAGGCTTTCCAATTCGTAACGCCAGGCGCATCATTACCAAAATTATGCATGCAGGAAACTGGGATGAAATTCTTCTCATGTAGCTGTATGTCTGTGTCTAAGGGATGCAAGACAGGCCCCTGTCAGAACCAGCAGAGCGAAACCTACACTTTTAAGGTGCGATTCTTCTGAGAGTGACTGACCAGTGACACCTCCTGCAGTCAATGCCAGTGTAGACATTCTGCTATCAGATGAAACCAGCAGAAAGCATCCACTCTGCTAGAAAGTAACAAGCCATATCTTTGCAGAGCCTGTGGTTTTGCAGAAAGTTTTCTGAAACCAGTTCACGACTGAGTAACAGCAGAGTGAAGTAAGAACATACACTTACCACTGAAAAACTCCTTCTCTAGCTGTTCATTCCACTCCTGTGTACTTTTCTCCATCAGTTCATCTTGGTTTGCATCAATGGAATGACCGTTTGTTTCAGCTGACATCGGGGAATTGCACATTTCAGCCTGTTGAGAATCGTGAGGCAACATGATTATAGTTCTACGTGTGGGCTCAAATCACATTTCACGTGTCACGTTACAAGTCATGTCACAAGTCACAGAGGTCAATAAACTCTTTGTGGGTCCATTAAATATTATTAAAACATACCACTGGGGATTGCAAAGTTGCATGCGTTTTAGAGAATTTTACATATGTAATAAGGAGATTTTCTCATCTTGTCACACTGTAACATGTTTTGGATCCATGAGTTACAGCGACCTTACAATAAGGGACATGGTTTACTTCTTTTCTGCATATGCATCCTTATTGCACTGTATCTGTTCATTTAGGTTTTTTCTAATCACTTTTTCCTCAAACAGCACATTTCAAAATTCACACATTAACCTCCCAACAGAGACTTCATAACTAGATAGCCCAGTCAGTTTTCATATTGCAGGACTGCACTCTGGGGAGCTGTCATAAATTGCCTCAGCAGTGGGGAAAACGTTACCTGATACCCCACCTGAGTTTAGGTAACACACTAAGCTGGAGAGGTTCCTACCCCATCCCCATTTCTCTCCGTTCACAGTCTCAGGTGGTAGAAGTCCAGACAACTGCTGAACTGTTGATTTATTTTAACTGTGACTCTTCCTTCTTTTTTTTTTTAAATATAACCCCTTACTATTTTTTTAGTTCTCAATATTCGTAACATTTTACTTGTCTATCTATGAAAATCTCTTTATATAATAGGCAGGAATCTCTGATAAGATCTCTGTTCAGTCATATATTAATATGGATGATCCCTTCATTTTTGAAATATGAGAGGAGGTGGCCAATTTACCTCCTCTATACCTTTGATTATACACTGTATACCTTCTTAGTCCCCTCTGTGGTTATACCATACAATTGAAGAGGAAGAAAGACATGTTAGTAATACGGGGCAATAAAGTAATTAAAATAGCAAATACCACCCTTGGAGGAAATCTGTTTCTTTCAACAGTATGCACTTGAATTACATCAGAAACAAACCTGTTGTTTCATCCTCAAACTAAGCTTGTGCTTATAAAATGGAACATTTGGACAAAAATATTTTCCTATTGTCAAAATTTACATATGCATGGCAATTCTGTGCATGGAAATGTTCCAGGAGAGGCTATCCACCCAAGTCAGCTACTCTTACCCTTGTACAAAAGAAAAGAAACAAAGTAAATAGACTAGACTGTTTATTTAGTGTGAGTTTTGACCAACCTAAGTTGGTTACAGTTGCCAAAATATGTGAGGGTTTTGGGGCTTGGAAATTATCCACCCAAGCATTTCATTATTAAGAGAGAACTGAAACCTAATCAGAGTTAGACGAAGGGCTTAACTAGAAGAGCTGTGGACTTGTACAGTTAACAGGGCAAGCTCATTCTGCTGCATTTGGCAGGTTCACAACACGGACATTTGACCCTGGTTTTAAACCAGGAACTCTACTGAAGAGGCATTACATCAACAGCCCAAACAAAGGGGACTAGTTTTTTGAAAAATCTGTTCTTCAAACATTGCTGACAATAGAGTTGCCAAATTACTTACCGTTGCCATTTCTTCCACTTTCGGAGATGTGCTGGCAGAACTGTCATATCTGTAGGCAGAAGGATTTAAACGTTGGCTTTGAAAAGGAACCTGATATAATTTTAGCAGGTAGTAAATATCCAGCAATTTCTCTTTGAACAGCTATTGCAAAGCATCTGAAAAAAAGACTGCTCTGTGAAGAATCTATCCCTCCCCACTGGGGAAATGTGCCATATGGGTTGGCCTTGTCAGCCTGCAGACGTCATAGCAGCACAGCCAAGAGTGAACTCAACCTACTGATATCGCAATGTCTGCAGCAGCCATAAAGTAATTGCTTCAATCCAGCATTGCCATAAGACAGTAATACTTCCTTCTCCAAACAACAGTGATTTAGTAGGTACAACAAATAGCCAAAGTGAACTACTTGTAAATCTGTAAGTGTTGGCATCTGCCAGTTCTATTGTTTTTCTCACCCATTTCAGCCTGCTCAGCTCTGGAGCTATGCTCTGCCTCTGCAACAGGCATCAGATTGGTTTTGGTGCGAACTTTGGAACTTGCTGCTACTCACCCAAAACAGCCTTTATTGACCAATTTTTAACACATAGTATAAGGCTCCTCTGTTTTTCTAAGCTGTGTAGGATTGTGAGCAGAGAGCTGTGTATAACGCAGTGGTTAGAACAAGCTGTAGAAGGCATTCTGTTCTACGGGTTGAATTGCAGACATACAAATACAAAATAAACTAAATTAAACAAGAGTAGGACTCGACTTCACTGAGTCTTTTTGAGTCTGCAGATACATATTTTACAGCTAAGCAAACACAGTCCCTTCAAAAGCCCTGAAGGAAATGTTTCTCAGCTTGTGTGTACTGCCAGTTCTTCCTTGTCTCTGAAACTGTTTTTTCCCAGGAAGTTGATTCTCGAGAGAAAGTGAAGTAGGGAAAGAGGGTTCTGCTCAGTCCTGTTTGTCTCAAAGTCTTTTTGAATGACCTTGTTCTTAGGTTCTTAAAACTTTCTTGTGCTCAGGTAGACTGCTTTATTGTGCTTCAACAGCAAGTATAAACCGGCTTGTTGGCAGGTTCTTTGTGGCCCAGCCTTTCCTCCTGAAGTGCTTTGTCATTTGTTTGCAATGTGCTTGCAGGCAGGGAAGAACAGTCGAAAGGTGCAATTTGTTTTTGCTTCTGTAATTGTGAGCTGTAAAACAAGGATTCCTCTCTGACATGGGGTCCAACTGAAACCAAAGGAAAACAAGCCTGTTGACCTCAGCGGGCTTCGGATCCAGACAGAAAATCTGAATCCAAAAATCCCTAATTTTTCCTTGTAGCACTGAATATGAACAGCCACTAATTCAGCGGGTTACCACTCCCTGTGAATGAGGTTTACAGACCCAGCACTTGGAAATGTATGTAGCTGTTCCTTTAAACTAAAATAATGTTGACTATGTTTTAACATTTCTGTAACAAATTAAGAATGAAACTTCTGTTTCAGAATTTTCACAGTGATTTCCTGCAAACAGAGTTCAACAAAATCCCGTGGCGTAGCAAGTCACCTTATTTTTAATTAAGTGCATAAGAAAAATGTGCGTGCTTTGTTAGAAGCTCTCTTCTTCAGCTTTACTGTGCAAAGCTGCTCTAGAGTTCTCCCCATGGGTGCTGTGCTCAGTGTTGCATTAATTGCTCGTTGCAATGAAACTACATGAAGTAGACATGTTAGTTAGAAATGTCTTCTGATAGTCTAGGCAAATATTAAATTTTCATTTGCACTTCTGGCACTATTCTATATTCCTCCGTGTCTTTGTTGTCACTGTTCTTTCAGAAATAACTGGTCATTGCATCCTGCTTTGTTTTCCTCCCTGCCAACTTACACAGACAAGGTTATTTAAATCTTTCCCATATGCCAATCCCTCCGCTTCTCAAACTGCCTCATTATTCTTTCTGAACTCTTTTTCAGCATTTCAAAATTAAAGTTTTGCTTACTTCCAGAGAAATATGGCTTAATTTTAGGAAAAAGTAATTCAGTTTCTTTTTTGGTTAAGGATATTGAGCAATGTTTACATTACTTTGCACGCGCATGCAGGCGCACATACAGATGCACTTGTAAACATTATCTACTATTCATAAACAGAAGTTAAAGTACTGCTTAAGTTCAAGAAATATTTGTCATCAGGAAAAGACCACTCACTATGGAAAACAAGAAGTTGTGTTTTATACTTTTCCACTTCTACACACATGTATCTTTTTTACGGCATCCAAATACAAATTAAACGTAAAAAATTACTCTACTTGTTACTATCACTACCGATACCAATAATAGAAATCCAAGAATTAAAACCTGCTGCAAATGACTATTTTCACTGAGGCACCTGTCTTCCCCAGGCCCACTCCAAGTTGTTTAATGTCAAAGCGTAATCTGGGGTTTTTTGTACTATTTGTATCAGTACTATGTAAGAAGCCAGCTAAGCAACAAGCATATAACTCAAACACGCTGAAAACACAATTAAACAGCATTTCTTTTCCAGTACAAATCACACTTACGTATTAGAAAAGCAGCAGGATGAATTCAAGAACGCTGAACACCTGAGAAGCCCAAATGATCAAACATTTCACTACCTTCAGACTACAGTTACAAACCTTTTATTAGCATCTTCTGTATCTCCTCCAGACAAGCATACTCTTTTTTGCAGGTTCCATAGTTTGCTCTCAGCAAAACACCACCACAGCTGATGAAACTGTTTCCAGTACTGAAAGGACCCTCTGAACAGCCTTTAATATTTAGCTATTTAAAAGCTTCTGCCAGTTAAGCTTACTTAAAGGATTTGCAGTGCTGCCTCCTATTGTATTTCACTAGCTCTCCAAAATAACTCTACCTGGTGAGAGGCAGATTGTTTCAGTGCTTTGTCTATGCATAAAGCAAACCACATGCCACGGCTACACCTAGAAGAGGGTGGGGGAAGTTTTCGACAGAGAGGCGTGACTAGAAAATGTAGCAACCAGCTCAGTTACACGTCAGGATTGACTTGTTTATTTTTCAAGCTGTGCTTGGTAAGAAATCAAAGGCATCTAAGCCTGAGATACGATAGATTTTCTGTGGAAAAGCCAGACAAACATACATTAGAAAAGCTGATGCAATGAGTAGGCATAGGGTTGGATTTGGGGTTTTTTTTTTTTTCATTCTTAAATTAAGAAACCATTTTGATGTTTAGATTCTACAGGAAAGCCTAGACCTTCGCTTGTACATTTGGCTACCTTACTCCACACCAGGATAAAGTGCCCTTGAAATGCAGTTCTCAGTTACACAAGTGACCCTTCACTCTGCAGAGAGGGCAAATCATATGAGGAGCGGCTGAGGGACCTGGGGGTGTTTAGCCTGGAGAAGAGGAGGCTTATCATCACCTACAACTACCTGAAAGGAGATTGTAGAGAGGTGGGAGATGGTCTCTTCAGCCAAGTGACAGGAGATAGGACAAGGGGAAGTGGCACAAAGCTGTGCCAGGGCAGGTTCAGATTAGATTTTAGGAAAAAATTCTTCACTGAAAGAGTTGTCAGGATATGGAAGAGGCTGCCCGGGGAGGTGGTTGAGTCACCATCCCTGTATGTGTTTAAAAAAAATGGGTAGATGAGGTACTCAGGGATATGGTTTAGCATAGGACAGGAATGGTTGGACTTTATGATCTTAAAGGTCTTTTCCAACTTTGTGATTCTGAGGGCTGCGGTCTGGTGTTGGTGTGTCCTGTGTAAGGGCCATGGCTGCATCTTAGGGAAGAGGAGGGAGCAGATGACATGTATGGAGCAGCCTTACAACCTTGCAAATTTTTTTTCAATGCCATGTTGCTATGTAGGAGAATTGTTACCAGTAAACATCCACAAAGCTAACCTCAGGCCTCAATTCAAAGCTCTCTGTAAATCTCCTGCTTTGATACAAACACTCCACAATAGCAAGTTGCTGTGCTACAAAACCTATGTATCAGACTAGTCATCATTTCTTTAGAGGCTTGCATTCCCTGTCATTGTTTATTATAGCTGCTCCTTGTCTCAGCGTCATGCCACCTAGGAGCCCCAGGCATGGACCGGAACACCAGCCTGAGACTCAGAGAAAAAATCAGCTCTTTCTGCCAAAGATCTGTCTGTTTCATGCTTAGATTTCACAGCACCTCACAACGCATCTTTACCTATGGTTGACAGTCCCAAGCATTACCCTAAGATGCACACAAAAATAATAGTGTTTCACCCACACAGTGCAGACATTCAGGACTATATCAGACAAAAGTTACGACAGTCAGCCTAACTAGCCTGAGCTTAGCCACCCCTTCTCTCTGAGCACCAGCTTTAACCCTGGGGATGACAAGGGAGAATGATGCTCTTCAAAGAGCAGCTCCAGCACTGCATATGAAACCATCTTTGTTTCAGGTGCAGTTGAAACCAAAGCCCTGATGAAGCATGTAAGACAAAAGCACCGGAGAGCCGCCCTGTTTGCCCAGCTAGAGCTAAAGCTGCAGGCCTGCCTCTAAGCTGCCTCTGGGCTAGAAATGGTGGGAACTGATGCAGCAAAACTGCCTGGGGCTGGACTCTCTGCCATGGCCTGGGAAAGCTATGCTCTCCTGTTATATCACAGCCATAGGGCACCAGGTCCTGTGTGCCTTGCATCATGTCCTCTAGAGAGGATGCAGCCACTGCTAAGTCTAGGGGCTTCCATACACTTTGAGCCTTTATGCAACATCTGAGCAGAACAGATTGAGCCAAGAGACTTTATCTATTACTTGCCACCTAGTTCTCATTCTTCTGACACAGAATAAATAATCTCTCATTACATGACCAAGTAAAATCCCCACCTTCCCAGTGAGGTGAAAGGCAAGAGACTAGAAAAATAATTTTAACAAAGTTCATAGGCTTATTTTTTAAAGTTGGAAGGAATGTATGTTCTGATTATAACTCACCGTGGTTGCTTCTGAATCTGGTTTTTCCTTGATTTTCTGAAGGAGAAAAGCCAAGCAAAAGGTGATCTGAACCCCAGAAAGGAAGCTGAAGTGTTCTTTTGTGCTTGAGGATTGACGCAGGATGACATTTTTAGTTCTTTATGATCTAAAAATATTATAAAAATTTTATTTGCTTCAAGTTCTTACTAAACAGAGTATTACGCAAACAGCTACATCTTTGTAAACACTTTTCCTTACCTTTTATGCTAGGAAAACCTAGTCTTATTGATATTTTTGGACAAATTATATGACATGCCAGTTTATAATGACTAAGTAGAAGACTACGAGAAAGATAAACAGGTCTAAATTTTGAAGAAGTATTACTGGTTTGGAGTGACACACATGACATGAGGCTGATTTTCAGAAAGCAGTCAACACTTAACCATTTGAAAAACAAAAACGTTTTAAAATGCAGGCAAATTTGACATTGGAAAATTGAAGCACCCACAATCATTAAGCACTTTCTTTTCACCTTTGTAAGAAATATAAATATGACACCTCTGAATATACAATGATTTAACAGGCTGTAATGTAGCTACATTGATGTAAATCAGACTAAGGAGTCTTCTGTATCATATAGAATTCTGTGGCTGCTGGAGTACATCTTTTTTCTGCTGCAAACTGCATATCAGAACTGTATTTTAAATGCAAAAATCATGAATGGTTTCTTTGAGAAATTTATAGTTTGATTTCTTCAGACAGAAAAGTCTGCCTGTAAAAGCAGTTGGCACTTGGTATGAAGGAAATTATAAGTATTGCTCACAGATTAGGGAAAGAAACTGCAGGGTCTGCTATTAAAACACACTACAGGAAACCAGAGGACATAAAGAAATAAGACTTGACTCAGGAAGAAGGCACTGCATTATTTTTTCCCATTTAAACTATCACATGCCTGAAACAATGCAACAATTATCCAATGTAGGAGGAAAAAAAAAACCAGAAATGAGAGCAAAGTATCACTATCACCACAGTAAGGGGCAGTATTTTGGACCTAATCAAAAATGAAATGAATGATTCATGTAACGTGATTTAAAACCTGTGTGTGAAACATGGCTTTCACTTCAGTGATTTCACTTCAGTGACAATCACTGTATCACAAAATGCTGCATCCTTGACCCCTTTCAGAGCCTAACCTCTTGGTGGTATTGTTTGACTTGACAATGAAGGTGTCATGAGGAGAGTCCTAACAGCACTCTGTGTAGGCAGGATGGTCTGGGGATGTAGACAGAGCAAGGCTTTTGGGTAGAAGTAGTACCTTTTACTAAACCAACTTACACAGATGGAAATACCAAACAAGCCTCTGAGGCACACAACTCCTTCAGATCTGAAACAGAAACAGCAGCTTGCAAAGTTAAATACCTGAGAACAATTACACAGAGTTCAGTTAGTTAACGCACCAATTAGACCATCTCTGAAAGAGAAAAAAATGAAGATAGCTGTGTACTGGAGGAGATGTTGGAGGAAAATGGTCAGGAAAGAGAGACATGTTCTGTGTAGGTCTGTAGTTTCAGGAACATTTTTAGGGCTTCCCTTTTCATTTGAAATACATGACTCTGCTTCCAGTTGCTATGAAGCACAACTAGGAAGAGCTCAATGAAAAACATGCAGAAATATGAATGGAATAAAAGCATATATTGTGCATGAAAACTACCTGGATGGAAGACGAAAAGGACAGCACAGAATGCCATGCTTGGTACAGAGACACCACCTTTCTTGTGCATGTTCATTTCATACGGGCAACAGAACCCATGAAATGAGATCTCCAGAAACTGCTTCCCAGTCAGCCCAACTTTCCAGGCTTGGTCACCCGCCCTGATAAGCAGCACTGGCATGCTTTTAGCCCAGTGTTACCAGTTTTCCACTGGTACAGTCAAACCTCTCTCACCCAAACCCAGATTACTTCCTTAATCCAAATGCCATTTAGGTGCTTCTAGTTTAAGAAAACTAGGTAAAAGTGGAACCGGTTTTGTACACACAAAGTAAAAGTAGAGCTTTGATTGTTCAGCTGCCACAGCACTTACTGTAACTGCAGCAACTTCATCTTGATTAAGAAAGAATTTTTACAGGGAAGATAATCAATCAATCACTGGAACAACCTCCCCAGGGATGTGGTGGAGTCCCCATCACTGGAGGTTTACAAGATGTGACTGGACAGGGTTCTAGACAATCTCATCCAGGCTCCTCTTCCCATGAAACGTTGGACAAGATCATCTTCCAAGGTCCTTCCAACCTGGGCTGTTCTATGACTCTACGGGGTATGCAGGATTTTCTGCTGTGACTCCTAGTTGTGTTTTTAACAAAATCTTCTTAAAAAAACCTAGTCATTTTTAAAAACATATCTCTGGTAAAACCTTGGCATGAGAAGAAACTCAATACAATTTCAGAAACTCCTTAGCTACTACACTCTGAAATGCTCGAAGACATTGGTTTAGGGACCATAATCATATAGGTAAAGAAATGAAAAAGTACAACTCACTAGTGGGTTTGCTCTTCCTTAGCTGATGCTCTAATGGCGTTTTAAGCATTCTATTGACATCAGTGTAATTCTGAAATTTTTTTCTTTGTATTTCTTCAAACCATTCTCCAGTCACTCCTTGCAGCCCTGTTTCAGACTTATTTCTCTTCAGAAGTTTGCTAGAAAGGAAAAAAAAAATCATTATTTTAAAGCCATTTTAGATATTACAGGCACATCGTTAGGAACTCTGTTGTTCACCTCTGTATTCACAGTATATTTCTACATGTAAGGACTTTATAAAAAACATGGTAGGACATGATATATTCACAGCAGTCGCATAAAAGTTTGAGTGACAGTAGAATTTTCCATCTTAACAATGAGATTATGCGACCAGGTTAAGTGGACGAGTCATGCTTCTATTATTCTCTACCTCAAAGAAGTGCACCCTTCTTCCTTACAAAAATGAGGTAACAATTCATAAGCATTGTAAAACTAATTGAATGTAACATTAAGTTCGTTCAACAATCAAATTAGAATAAATAATACTCTAAACAAAGCAATTCTTGAAATATTTATTCACTCATTTAAGCAGAAGCAGTAATGAGATTATTCTGATTTTCAAGAGGAAGCTCACTGAGGCCCTGACAGCGAGGTGCCCACCACACATCTTCTGTGCAAAGGAGAATAACAAATTGTGAGTTCACCTAATAGGTATTCATGCAACACGTTCAACAAGTTTGTCACATTCTCCTCTTTCCTTGATGCATAGTGATTCTGCCTGTGCTAAATATGTATGGAAACAACGAATAATGAATGTAAATGTTCTGCCACTCAGAGGCAAAACCTTAACAAGCTACATATATGTGGCTGCAACTGAAGAAGCTGTTCAGTAGCAAGTGCAGGCTTTAGACAAAGAGGTCACAGGACTTAGTTGTTTACCTGGACATAAAAGAATAAGGTACAGTTGCAAAGGAGATAGAGTAGTGCAAAGGAGTTATAACAGTACAATGGACTCGTGAAGTTATATATTTTCAAACTATGTTACAGAAGTGCCTTAAGTACAGATGCAAACGTAGCAAATCCACACCTCAACTGATTCTGATGGCCACAGAACAAGGCTTCATGCACAGCCTGGAGATGTAATACCAGTGTTTTAGCAAAGCTTTCATGTAAACCTTCCACCTTAATCAGTGGTAAAACCCATGTCTAGGACTACAGAAGCTCTCAGAGAATGCAAATTATTTCAGTTATCAGTTTAAGTAAAACCTCATATTCTCTGAGACAACATTACTTTACAAAGACTTAAAATTAAACATCTGGTCTGGAAGTGGAAGTATGTCCACCTGGAATTGATACAGGGTATACCGTCCCTGCTAACAGCTATTATTCCTCTGTGGCATCTGAAGAACCGGAGGGCGGGAGAGACATTTTTGGTAAATGAAGGAACATTTCCCTTCAAGAAGATTACAGAGACACAAGCGTAAGTACTGGCCATTTGAAATAAACTTATTATAAAGGCAAAAATGTTAATCATCACTGATATTACTGCAACGTGGGAGTGACTAAACGCGGTAAACGCCATCTGCAGCGTGGAAAACAGCCCAGCAGTACTGTGAAACATGAGGAGGCGATGAACAAAGTGCTCTCAAGCGCCAGCTTCATGACCTCACTCCTGCGGCCCGAGCGAAGGGGATCCAAGATACCAGGAGGAGGGAAAGCACACGGGGCCGGGCGTGAGGTGCCTTGGGCGTGCCTGCGGTCGCCGTGACTGCCCGGGAAACAAGACCACAGCAGTTCTGCGTACGCCCCGAAAGCGGAGAGCGTCTCCCAGAATCCATCGCTGAGGCGTTTCGAAACCCCGCCAGAAGGAAGCGGCCTGTCCCCTCGGGGGGAGAAGCGACCGGGTCCTTCCCAGGGAGACCGGCGGGGGGAGCCCGGGCACGGGCGTCCCCTAGTGGCGGCAGCCAGAGTCACACGCCAGCGCCCGTCACGCCGCAGCCGCCTCTGCGCGGTTGCCGGGGGGGGGTGGGGCGGTATGTGTTTGGAGGGGGGTGGCTTCGGCCTGTGCACCCACCCTGGGGCAGCCGGCGGTGTCTGTACAGAAACACCACTCAGCTTTGCACTTCTGCCTTCCACAGGGGCGAAAACATACGAGAGCCCACACTCACTCCAACCCCGACCGTAGCAGGCCTTGCAGGAACTTGCCTTCCACTGGCAGGCCTGTGAGACATCCTGCGCAAGCTCTGCCAAATCTTTACTGCTCCGTGCCTGGCACTACCTGTGGTCGTTACCTGGCCACGCGCCGCTTTTGAACTGCACTGTCATCCCCCACCCATGAAATAAGCCCTGTAACTTGCACATTTATGTTTATATACATATGCAGGCCCATATATTGAACCCTACATATATATCTATAGTTATGTGAGCACCGAATAATGCTTATGACACGTAATGCATAATTGCAATATCGCATGACTATTAACGATTTCTCATTTGCCATGACTCCCAGCCAAACCACATCATTTCCCTATATACTTGCTTTGTCAAGTCTACATGCCCCCTCATGATACTCATGAACGACAGTTGTGAACTGGAAGGAAAGCCCGTCTGGAGAAACAATTACAGCAGAAGATGGTATCTGCAGTCAGTATTGCAATGAATTTGCCTTTAAGGCAGCGCTATTGTTACTTGGATTGCAAATTATATATTGAGACACTGCTCTGTAGGAGTGTCAAAACACCTAATACTGTCTAAACTAAGCAGTAATCCTGCTTCCCGGTCTGCTCCATCCATCCTTCCTCCTCCTCTCTCTACAGCCACTTTGGACACAAAGAGCCACTTCCTTTTGAGAGGAGACAACATCATTGTTACTGGGACAAGTGCCTGTGAGCTGTTGCAGGATTAAAGGCAACTCCATTCCCAAGATAACTTACACCACAAACCAGAGCAGGCAGCAACCCTAAATGACCTCACAAGCTACACCTCGTTACCTTTTCCCATCTATTATCCTACATGGCATCTAAAGTAATGAATCACTCAGGAGCAATTCCTTTGCACTGTTTTTAAAAACATTTTTTTCCTTATTGGCACAGGGATGTCCCAGTATTTCTTAGACAGACATCTCCTGGGAAAAGTCAACCGAAATGTTTGTATGTACTAGACTTTCATGTGGTTATCATAAATATTGTGAAAACAGCTGTAGCCTCCCCTTGCCACTTCCTGTTAGGATAACAAGGAGCTTTAATTGCTACTGTAAGAGGAAAGGTATTTTCACTACCATCTTCATCCTGAATATAAAGCAGAAGACAGGTGAGTGAAGTAATAGAAACCAGGTTGCCAAATGGGACATCTGGGGACACCTCAGCTGTCAGCACAGGACAGAGGACTCAATCCCACTTTTGACAAAGCAGAAATTCAGATTCCCGTTGATTTCAGCAGCAGCAGGACTTGGTCCTAAAGGACTCTTACTGCACAAGAGAACAGATACACATCACCCACCGAGCACAAGGAATTGCACTGGCTGAAGGATAAGCAGATCAGTATTTGCTCATTGGATGAAAGCCCTTGGTCAGTGTCTGAGAAGACAAGGCTGAAAGGATTGCCGATAAAAACAGTGCCGAAAGCAACAGAGAAAAACTACAGCAGGACCGATAATTTGCAAAAAGAGTTACTTAAAACAAGCTTATGTTTATATTCCTTACTTTGTCAGTGAGAAAAGGCTATAGATGTTTACAAAAAGTGCCTGAAGAACCAGTTCTTTCCTATATTTCTTTGCTTCAACTCATCACCTTCCCACTGCTTTGTATGTTATGCCACACAGATGAAGTGTGCATCTCTGTAATTTCTGTGGCCTGCTAATCTTTTAGAAAACTCTGGCTATTATCATGCCACAGGCAGCTCTAAAATGCATATGGCAAGAATATTTTCATACTTATAGTTCTTTTTAATTTTATAAAAATAATGTAAAGACATACTCTAAAGTTCTCATTAAAAAAAAAAAAAGGAGGGGGGAAGGAAGCATTACTGACAATGGTAAAGACTACAACAACATTCTGGTTTCCAAGGTGCCAAGGAAGCTCCTGTGGCAGGTTAATCTTACCAGGAAGAAAAATAACAATACACAGAGCCAAGATACTCTTCCCTAGCATGGCAGACACACAACAGGTCTGTTTTCTAATGCAGTCTTTCTTTATTCTTGGTAGCTGGTATATTTTTACTTCTATTAAAGAAATCTTTTGTTTATTTTTCTTTCTTACTGTTTTCTTTTTGGCTAATGTCAATAAACCAAGTCAGCTTCATTATTACATGTAAAACATTATGCAGAAGTAGGTGAATCAGAGAGGAAAACTGACTCCCATGTTTTGGTTGCACACATTACAAGACAATATAAAAAGATCTAACTGAAAAACGCATTTATTTTTTCTTTGGCTTCTGTATTTGTAAAAATAACTATTTCTGCAGTTAATTCTCTGCAAAATCAAGGCCTCTTCTATTCTGATGAGAAAATGTTGGCAATAATGTTGCTGTTAATCAACCACTCAGATTTAAGCTTCTCTTCCTCCAAAATACTGGTTTTCTAACCTAAGTCTTCATCCTTTCAATTACTATTGCTGCTACTGTCATTTTGGGCTTTATGCATTGATTTTACAATGCCTGGTAACCCACTAAGCTGTCTTCAGAAGACATACTTGTGAGCAACGAAACAAAAGATGTGTATGGGCAAAGAGGATGTGCCACTACAAAGAAGACCAAAGAGTGTGTTGGTTCAGTGTTTCTTTCTGACCATGACCCAAATACCAATAAACGTAATGGAAGGACTTTCACTGTCCTGAACAGGCATCAGGTTGGGCTGCTGGAGAGTCACCCAGTGCTTACACTCCTTGATGGAAAGGAGTAACTGGAAGTGCCAAGACAGGTTCACCTAATGGACAGGAAAAACACTTAAGAGACCAGCACTGTATGTAATAGGTTTTCAATCCCACTTTGACAGAAACATCAAGTTGCCAGCTCACAAGTATCCTTAAGTATTTAGATTCCAGAAATGTGCAAAACCAGGAAGTAGAAGCAGGGAGAAAGTGAGAAGGGAATTAATCTTCTCTAGTTTTATCTCCTAAGCTATGCATGTAACAGGCAAGACTTCTTTAATGACTTCTGCACATGGTTTTGATGCCCACCCTGTAGTACTCTTCCAAGCAGCAAGCAAGGCTACTTAAGCAGATAGCTGCAAATAGTAAATGTCATTTTCTCCCCATAAAACTTTTCTGATAGTAGACATCAGATTCACAGATTAAGCCTCCTTGTGTGTTTCAGGGATGCAGGTGGGGAATATGTGAGTTAAAGGCAGAACATCTTTTCTGCTCTGACTAAAATTCCACCTTTTCTGCTCATGGGGAAAATCCTTCCATTTCCACCTCTTTTCTTCTTAACTGAAAAGTAGAAAAATCACAAAATATGACATTATTAAACTACCTCTACTCAACTGATTTATTCTTTTGAATTAAATCTGATCTCGTGCTTTGAGATAGCCTCATGCAGTGGCAATGTATACATTCATTGCACACAATCCATCAAGACAGCGAGACTATCAGCATACATAAAACATCCTTATCAGACTCCCACTTGCCGCTCTATAGCTTATTATGTCTTTTGTGTCTACAATTTTTTAACTTAAGCACCCTCTCTTCGGCAGCTAAAAGTTACCTCTGTTTTCCCAAAGCATTAACTCCTCATCTTAAACTCTACAAAATGAATATACTGCAGATGACTTACTCTCACTGCTGTTTTCTTCCAGAGTCCAACACTTCATTTCCCCTTGAAGCTTCTGTCTGTTCCCCTGGGCAAGAGAACAGACTGACACTTTCCTTTAAAGATGAAAACTATGAAATACTGTGAGGGCAAGGACGATGTTCTGACCACGTTAACTCTTCTCTGCTCTGGCAGCTCAGAAGTTCTCAGTTAAGGCTCATAAATCAGGAGCAAAATTACTGCCTTCAGAAAGTCAAGTTTTTAATGCACGGAGCTTTGAAAACTGAGGTCAGGGTGACTAATAGCCCATCTCAGCCTGCAGCAATGCCTCAAAACATTACTTTTAACATGAAAATATGTCTTTAGCAGCTAAGCATCTACCCTGGGTTTACAGTGAAAATATTATTTCAGCCCTGATGGAACAAATAAAAAAGGATACTTGTGAATCGATCTTTTGATTAAGTTTATACATGCTTGGAATATTACATCTTTTAGTCCTTTGGACAGCTGATCAACAACAGTGAATGAGGAGAAATACCGCTAGTAATGTCACAACTGTCAGTGACTCCCCAGCTCAGGCTGACTCTCTGCCACTTTCTCTACACCGAGTGCAAAACAGGGAAAAGCTCCACTGGGAATGTTTTACAGAGGATTTCCAATCTCTCTCTACAGACTGCAAATGATATGTTATAAAAAAGGCGTTACTTTATTATGCTGTCAATACTCACAAGCTACCTACCAATATTATGTGGCAGAACAAAACAATTCCATGATGCAACGGAAAGGAAGGCTACCTATAATTTTTAAAGTGTGTCACATAGCTTCTGAACAGTAGTAATTAATATCTCTAATGAGATGACTTCATTAATAGGAATTTCCATTAGCATTAATGCATGCTAACAGGTACAACGGATATAATTCTCACTGCAAAGATTCTGATTCATTTGCAGGGATCCAAAATCATGACAAGACTATGTTTTGGGCTCCTGAGTTTGTCCTGGAAATCTTACACAGAAACACAGATGTATACCCTGTGTGCCACATGATGGGTTGGAAGGCTGCAGATCAAGCCTTCTTAGGTCCCTCAGTAAATCTGAAGCTAATGATTAACAGTAGACATATTTACTCTTCTAGGGTAGATCTGCTAGTTGGTTATGAGACCTTTTATAAATATTGATAGCATGCAAAGAGACAGCCACCTAGGCAAGTAATTTACAGCTCAGCCACGTGTTATCAATTTAACTGTCTTACAAAGACATGCAATGCGGATGCTATTCCTCATGTTGTATTGTACGACTTTCTTTATGCAAAACCTCTC
Source organism: Gallinula chloropus (assembly GCF_964237585.1). Taxonomy (NCBI): domain Eukaryota; kingdom Metazoa; phylum Chordata; class Aves; order Gruiformes; family Rallidae; genus Gallinula; species Gallinula chloropus. Next base: position 205,948,154 of record NC_140085.1, read on the forward strand.
CTAGGTAACAACATGAGGGGAAAACCAGGAAAAGAGATACAGGCCAGGTGAGAACTCTGAATGAGGGGGGCTGGTTTCAAAGGAAGACCAAGGTCTCACCCCCCGCAGGTAGGTTTGTACTTAGGTCTGGACAGAGCTCTAAAACTGAGAGGCTCCAGGCTGGCTTAGACATTTGTTTGCACAGAGCTAAGCTTGAAGCATGGGCTTCTCAAATACACCTCTGTGTATCTCAATTAACTCTGGTGTCTCACGCAAAGCTGAAACAAGACTCTGGTCGACAAAACTAAGATAGAAGGTCAGTGTGTACCTGCACACTTTATGTGTTACTGTAACACTACAAAAGCCTTATTTACATTGCTTTAAATTAAGGAAAGCAGTCATTAAGAATGAATGTAAACTCTAAAAGTTGATCCTCTGGATGTTTTTCATTTGGAAATGTAATGCTTATATACATGCATATAATATATACTTACACATATCCTCTGATGTAGTAGCTTAAAATCTCATAATTTAACAGAAGAATAGAAATATTCTTGTAAGTTAATACTTTTTCATATAATATTTGTATGCATGTGATTTTTTAGATAGATAGATAGATACATAGATAGATAGATACATACATACATACATAGTCGTCCCCCCCCCCAGCCACGCTGCTTTAGCTTTGCTTAGCTGCAGCCCTCTGCACTCAGGCCCCTAAATCTTGAAATCCAAAGAGATATATATATATACATATATATATGGAATACATAATGAATAATACAAGCAGTTCCTTGATTATTCCAATCACAAATTAAACTGTAATATATATGTGCGATATAGTGTAAACAGACTGCACTTTTCATCACTCACTCTTAGCTTTCAATTTGTGGTTTTGATGTGTTTGGTCAGTCAGTATGATACCAGTACATACACCTATTTATTTATGAGGTAAGACTGATAAAAAGAATATACCTTCTGGTCAGAGTTTAAAATGTAGGCACTGAAATACAGCTTTGTTCATTTAACAGTGATAAAGTAATAATCTAGCTGCAAAGGATTAGAAATACATTTCATGTAAACATTTAGATGCACGGGTCTCAGGAAAAAGTGCCACTTTTTCCCTACCTCCTTTAACGCATTTCTCACATGAAGTAAGGTGTGAAAGTTTTCAGACTGTAAGCTCCAGGGAATTAAGTAATTTTCCAATTTGAAACAAGTATAGGAACAGCCAAACTGAGGGTCAGTCTTTGGTTTGTACAGTCCTGTGTTGAAGCTGCGGAACACAGAAGAAAACAAGATTTCTATGCCCAAAGCTCAAAACTTCACTGAGCTTGACTTGAAAACTTGATTCAGAGAGGAACAAGATTTTAAAGGATTACTAATGCTAAATTCAGCATACATAAACCACTGACAAACCCAAAATTTTAAATTAGAAAAGGAGATGGATACATGCAACATTTTTCAAATGCTGTCAAAACAGTATCTAATACAAACTACTGAATGCCAGCTGAAGTTGGGACATACAGCCCAATAAGCTTAGCTCTCATCCGTTAGCCACATCCCTCCAAGAGCTACTTCCACAGGAGATGCAAGTGCTGCATGTCTAGAGGGACTCAAGGATCTGAAGTACTTCAGAGATGAAACCCATCAGAACTCCAGTGCCTTGCCTTGGGTTTCACCACAGAAAGTGTGTGCTGCAGCCTTTGACAGAATTAGAAGACAGTCTTGACCTGGACACAATGCAGCACAGCTCTGCCAGTTCTGGAGGAGATACCCACACTCTGAACACAAATCAGACATGCTCCGGTGCAACTCTTTTTTGACTTCCTGGCATAAACTATCTAATATTTCTGAAGTATGAGTGGGGACTTGAAGGTGTTGGCACACAGTGTGTAGAAGCTGTCAGCACCTGAAAACATCTCTGGGGTCCTTCTAAGGCTGCTCACTGCAGACCAATGCTCATTCCTTTCTTTACAGCAATGACAGGCAGTATGTGTTGACACTTCACTGGCATTACCTCCCAGAGACCCAGTGACTCTACTGCACATGCCACTGGTATTACAAAAACTTTTAATGGATATATAATAAGAAAGCTGAGCTAAAGTGAGAGTGACCATACTTTACTGATGTTTTCAGGATTTCAGACAGTTCTCCATGCAACTCCGTAACTGCATTTTCTTCCATCTGACAGCCCTTTCCAGTTCCCACAAATGTCAATTATTACTTTAGCTTGTGCACTTCAATTCTGGAGGAGAGAGAAAGAGGGTGTTGAGAACGTAGAAACAGGACTATTGGGAAGGTCAAACTGGGGAAGTGCACAAACTTTCTACTAGGTGCATGAGTCACTAGGTGCACAAGTCACTAGGTGCACTGGGTCACAACTCCATAGAAAAAACAACAAAAAAATGGATTATTCTTCATTAGTTATTCCAGAATAACTCCCTATATTGCCTGTCTACTCAGTAGTTAGTGCTATCTTGTACTGCTGTACCTGTCCTATTTATTCTTGAAACCTGGTCAATTTATCCGTATAGACAAAGCTCAAATAATTCCACTTTCACCATTAAGCTTGGACTTAAAACCTGTCTACTCATGGGCTTAATAGTAAATCTCATCAGTTTCAACAAGTATCTTCTTTTTGGCAGCCCTAGTGACATCAAAAAGTGGGTTAGATAACAATAGCAATAATGGTCATTATGATTTTCATTTTTACAGTATTTTGTCACCTGAAAATGCAAACATTAGTTTGAATGCTGGCACAAGGCCTGTGTTTGAATGAGTATGGGTGAAAACACCCAGGTGTCCTTCCCACTCCAGCTGGTTTGGCTGCCTGGGCCCAGGGCCAGCTTGGAAAGAGCACAGCTGGTGGCCTTGGAGACAGCTGTTGTGAAGACAGTCAGAGGCCTCAGCAAGGGCCATCCCTCCTTCCCTGGGAGCTGCTTTAAACAGAGACTGTCCTGCTGGGCCTTGCTACAGCCCCAGAGGTGTCCCCAGCTGTGTGTATGCACAGCCACTGCCCAACTGATCCTGGCCTTGACCCCGAGGCTGATGGCTCAATCTGGCCTCAGCCAAGCCACCCCACCCAGCCATCACAGTCCCATGGCTGACCCCAGTCATCATCACCAGCCCTAACACTAATGTGACTTCACAGCTTGACCTTGGAACTGCATTATTGCCATGACCCTTGCGCTGTGATCACTGGTCTGTGGTGGACCTAGTTACCCACACCAGGCTTGATCCTGACCCTGACTCAGTACCATGGCCTGGTCTGGGCCCTGCTGCATCACTGTGGCGATTGGGCTGTGGCTGCCCAGCTGCCTCGCTGGGACGGTGGGATGGTGGGACGGGCCTTGGTGGCATGGCAGGGGAGCACCTGTGGCCCAAATAATATGAAGAAAGAGGAAATGCATTCAGTGCACTACCAGACAGGCTCTTCCAAACACAACACACCACAAAGGTGCTCCTGGGTTTCCTTCACTCCCCCTGCCATGCTGCAGAAAACACTCTGCGCTCAAACTCAAAGTGCAAAGCTCTGGAGGAAAGGATTGACCTTTTGTTAACACTGAAATAATTCACTATGAAAAGACAAGATCAAAGACCTGGGAGCAATGCTGGTCTGAATCCTGGTCTGTAGATGTAAAATTGAGAATTACATCATTGACTTCAGTTTAGTTAGTCCAGATGCACAGGGCTAAAGCCAAAACAGAAAATGGCATACACTGTACCCACTTGGCCCTGGCTGTTACCACCTGCTCTTCCTCAGCTCACATGAAGCTCCGTGACTCTAGGCCCCACCACCACGAGAGACAATTATTAAAAACAGGGATGAGGAAAACACTTGATATGCAACTTAACTAATTGCCTTTACAGTACTGAAACAAGGGGAGTCCCCAAATGGGATTATTTATGACAGTAATTGTTTACCAAACCAAGTAAAGGTTTTAAAATCACAGCCTTCCCTGGCATTTTTTGCTTCTATTTACATTTCTTTAGCACATTAACACTTCAGGGCTTCAAGGACCTATTTTCCTAAGTGATTTTTCAAACCACTAAACATGCCAGTGGTGCACTATCAGTTGTAATAATAGTACCTCCTCCACAAACAAGACACAATAGAGCACTTGTGCCCTGAAACGTCCCGGGTGGAGTATCTCTTATGAAAGAATTTCTTTATTAATGCTTTGTTCAGGGAAGGAGCTCCACTGGAACAACAATATACCCAAGTGGTGCTGTCCTGGTATCCTGCTCTCCTCACCCACATAGTTTATGGGTATTTTGGGACTGATTCAAAAAATTATTTCAAATAATAAGGAGTTAGGCCACTAATCTAGTTCTTTGACACCCAAGTTATTCTGTCTCCAAGAGGCTGCAAGAGCATCAACTACTTCTGCAAATAAGCAAAAATAAAGGCTGTAGTGTCAGACCTCCTCAAACAAAATGGGGTCTGACAAACAAAAGACAAAGTAATTCAAGCACTAAGTGAGTGTCAAGTATTGCTACACTTCTGCAACAAATGCCTTCCAAGGTTATGAGTATGGAAAAAGGTGAAAAAAATACATTTCCTACACAGCTTCTTATTCCCATCTTCTGTTGCCAGATGTGTGAGAGCAAATATCAGTCAGGAGACTACAGTAAGGAATTATTTGCAGCAAATGATGAACTCAGTAAATGATCTGATGTAAGGCAGTAAGAACAGTTTTGTTCCTACTGATCTGCTGTAGAGTCTGTCTAGAACAAACTAAGGATGGGATTAATCTTTCCCACAAGAATCGTATGTTAATGGGTCGCTGAGAAAGGAACAGTGAGTGGTGCTGAGTGTACCTCCCAATTAATTTCTTTTGCTTTCCATCTTTAAAGTTGAGGATAAAATTAAAACAAACCTTTGTTTTACTGCCATCTGGTCTCACTGTCATATATCTGTGAGAATAAATTACATAATAATAATAAAAGTATAAGCCAACCTGGAAATCAGCAAACCGAAATAAAGCAAAGGGAATGAGTGCTCTTCCAAAACTTCCATTTCCCTTTCCCCCTTGTTTCAGTTCCTATTCATAGACTGTGGCTGATGCCCAAGATATGTTCTTGAGCTTTTAATTATTTTTTTTCCATTCTTCCAACTGAAAAAGAAAATATTTCTTACATAATACAGGCATAGTTACTTCTCGAAACATGATCTAGCAGGTAAACTGCTATTCAGGGAGGTAAGTTCATTCCCCTGTTCAGTCATTCAGTCTCTGTAATTTTCAGTGTCTCATTTGAGAGTGAAGATAACAGTATTTTCCTTTTTCTCAAGTTTTAATAAACTAAACCGGCACAAGGCTATTGCATGTACTCACAATAGGGACATTCTATAAAGCAGATAAATCTCCTAAATAGAAGTTAATTATTAAAAAATTCAGAGCTCTTCTACCCTTTTAAATACATTCTCTACTTATCCATACCTCTTCTGCCATATCTCCCAACTGTTCATTTTTGGGAGAACCTGCCTGTTCCCATGCCATAAGCCCCTACCTGTTGTGTCTTTTAAGTAGTTGGCTCCATGTCTCTCATCTCAGCTGCTTTCTCTGGGCCCTGGTGCCGTTTCAGCAGGGAAGGTGCTGAGGCAGTCGAAGGCATGGGAGCCCCAAGGCTGACTGGAAGGACACCTGCCTGGGCACTGTATGCCTCTCCACACTGCAGAGGGAGGAGCTGCCACGGAGGGAAAAGGCAGCAGCTCCACCTCCATATCCCATAGCTTCTTGCCTTGTTGTGGCTGAGCCTTCCTACGAGGACTGCCAGTCCTTCTGCTGCCTGCCTGGCTCTGAAGTGCTGTCCCGAGGAGACTGAAAGCAGCCAGCCTCACTTGTTACCCTGCCCATTGGCTTCCTGCAGAAAGGACAAACATGAGAAGTACCTACGGGTTTGTTAAGCCGTTGGGACCTGGGACTCTGCAAACTTCAGCTGCCAATTCGGTTTTAATTTCTGTCCCCAGCTGCTGCAATAAAAAGGTTGAGCTGAGCTGAGCACACCCCAAAGCCTTGAAATCAGAAGTCAAATAAGACCTGGAATGTTTTTATGTCATGATTTCCAGGTCTATCTCATTACGTATGGAAAGCTGACCTGTGGTATCAATAGCTGTGCCTACAGGAAACATTCACTGTGTCCTTATGGAAACTGGATTGTTAGGGAGCCATCTGAACTCAACTTGCTCTGAGCATGCTGGATTCTTCCCTGTCCCCTCCAGGGCATCTAACTGTGACACTGAAATATTTGGGAGATGGAACCTTCTTCCACACACATTTGTCAAATGATCAGTTTCATTATCCAGGCTTAGTAAAACAGCATTTTGTGATTGAAGTGGACTTCTGTTTTAACACCACAATTATTATTAAGGAACAATTCATATATACTGATAAACAGGCCCTATGTTCCATCCTTTTTCCAACACTAATGCTTAAGATAAATGAGGTTTTCTCCAAGTTGGTATTACAAATAAGTGTGGATTTGATTAACAACAAAGAATACGGAAGCTGGGTCTTACCCAAGTCCAAAATTAATGTGTTTTTTTTCTTTTAAATTATTAAATACGTGATTACAAGTTGCTGTATTATTTTCAGTGTATATGGCAGTGAACAGTCATGTGAGTTATACCAAAGTTGACTGTTGATGCTTTTGTTAACCTGTTTAGTGGGAGGAGTCAGGCTGGCTGTTGCTAGTTGCTGAGAGCAGCCACGAGAGGGCACCGGGAAGGAGAAAACAGGCAAAAAAAAAAAAAGGTAGTCCTAGGAACCCACAGTCCAGGGCACATCAGGAGCTCTGCTACCTCTCGGAGGCAAGAACAAATAAAGGTCCAACAGGTCACACAGTTCATTCCTGCATAAAAGGAAGAGCAAAACTTGAGACGTTTTCCAGACCAAGCAGCGAGGTCTGAAGCCTGCCAAAGGAGCCAACGAAGCAGAGGATGTGCTGGGGCATCAGGAGGAACAGGGAGAGACAGCACAAACTGAAGCCCACAGCTACAGCAGTGTGCACAAGTGTCCACAAAGGCCACACGTTCCCACTCCACACACAGGCTGCAGAAAGAGAAATGGAGGTGGGGAGGGGCTTATAATGCAACCAGCCTTTCCACAAAGACCGACCCCAGTATGCATTGTTTCAGGAAGGCATGGACTTGTCTGGTGTCCCAATTTAAGCCGTCAGGAGGCTAAAAAACAACTACACAGCTCTTCACTCACCCCCACCCCCCCAGTGGGAAAATCAAATGGGAAAAAAATAATTGTAAAACTTGTGGGTTGCGATAAAGCCAGTTTGCTAAGATATCACAGGGAGAGAGTAATAGTGACACAAGTGATGCATAGATCAAATTGCTCACTGCATGAAAAAAAACCCAACAATCTGATGCCCAGCCTGCTTCTGAGCAGTGATCCCACCTCCCAGCGAGCCTCTCAGTTACATGCAGAGCATAATGTTCTATGGTGGGGAATATCCCTTTGGCCAGCCTGGGTCAGGTGTTCTGGCTGTGCTCTCCCAGCTTCTTGTGCACCTGACAGGGCACAAGAGGCTGAAAAGTCCTTGACTTAGTGTAGGCACTTCGACACCTGGCAGCAACTAAAACATCTGTGTGTTGTCAACAATATTGTCATACTGAATGCAAAGAACAACACTATACCAGCTACTAGAAAGAAAATTACCTCAGCTGAAACCAGAAAATCAGAGTGAAAATAGCCCCAGTGGTTTTATGAAGCTTCCAGTGTAGGGAAACAGTAAGAAAAGACAAAAAAGTTCATTTGGAGACCTCATAGTTATATAGCTGAGAGCTCAGTGCATTTGAGGAGGAATTGGTCAGTATTTCATGTTGAACTGCAATACATTTGTGTTTATATGAGAGTCAACTCCCCTGAACCATGGCTGTCATTTCTTGGACAAGATAAGCCACGCATGATGGCAGGGTTCATCTTTTGACCTTACTTTTGATTTTGTCCTTCAAAATGAACAGATGTTAACCTTTGCTTATGTAACAAACACAGCTTGCAAAAAGAGAAAAGCCCATTCCTGCTTTTTTTTTTGTCTTGACTCTGGAGTTGCATCTGGGAATGGATTTCAACTTTTCCTTGATCTTTTCAGAGATTTGCATACAGCTATGTGCTTGCTCATGTGACATGAAACAGCACGTACAAGATGAGCGCGGTCATTAGAACCTGACTGGTGGTCTGCCACCAAGCCCATCATTCCCTCTGTCAATCCAGTCCAGGCTGATCTATACAGGGACAAGCTATATTGTAAATAAAGACAGTCATGGAACAAACCTGCCCAGTGATTATTATTGACTTTTCCCTCGCCCTGTACAACTCCAACTAGCTGCTTTCAAAACCACGCTCAAGAGCAGTCTGGGGGACAACTCACTTCAGTGACATCACACAAAAAAGTAGTATTGATAAAACTGCCTATTCCATTCCAGAGCACCTCCTATATGCCTCATTTGATTGACAGCATAAATCAAATAGCTTCAAAATCACACTGAAAGTATCCCAGGAGTGTGCTGCCATAGTGCTCAGGCATTATTTTAAAACCTTTGAATTAAAAAAAAAAAACAAGAAAAAAATATACAAAGTTATTTATCAAAATAATTGTAATAAGGATGACATAGAGCCAAGGTGTCAGGGATATGGGACTACAAGGAGCAAATGCAATTTTGTTTAAAGCCTCTGAAGCTCACTGCAGTTGTATAGGAACTGTAGGATTTGGCTCTACAAGGTGTTACTTAGATTATAGTAACACAGGGCAACACTACACAGACTGGAACCCTTCTGCTCCTGAAGAGCTTACAGGCTAAATGAGACCAGGTAGACTAGTGGAGTGAGAAGTAAGTTCTATTAGGCCCAAGAGAGATTAAGAGGCTTGCCCAAGGACACATACAAAGCCTTTGACAGATCCAGGAGTTTAACTTAGATCTCAGTATGGAGCCTTGATCATAAACACTTCTGCTCAACTTCTGAATGTCTCAGCTGAGATTTAGACTCCATCTCAGTAAAGCATCACCAGAAACATCCTCTTATACCATGTTTATTGTGACAGCTTTTGCATAGAGACCACTTTCTCTTGACAAAGTCCTAAGTACAGAGACAGAGAAAGAAATACAAATTTAGGGGCAGATGAAAGCAGGTTGTTGCTTCACAAGGGTCTCTATGGCATTGGAAGCCTCACTGCACTTGCTCTGGTTTTAAAGTCTTACACTGAGTTTTAAACAGAAAACTACCCAACCATGTAATTCTTCATATCCAGCATAACATCCCTCTTTTTCTTTTTTTTTTCCTTTTTTTTTTTGGGGGGGGGGGGGGGAGGGACACACATAATAGGACACATGGAACAGAAATTAATCAAAGAAAAGTAATGCCAAATTATGGAAGAAAGTAACTGCCAAACTTAACTCAGTCCAGGTTTACACACTGCAGAAAACTAAGACATGTTTTGGATGCAAGTCAGTGTTGACACATAATGTTTAACCATGCCCATCATAAAATCCATTTGACTGAAATAAAAAAATACACAGTACAAAAATCCACTTGATGGAAATGTTACTCATTAACATTCCTTCTACAGTTCACAGGAAAGCATTACTTGTGAAAAGTAATGTGCCCAGGTGTAGTGTCTTCCACATGCAAACTGCCCACAAGCTACCCCAAGTCTCACCTGGAGCAACAAACGAAAACCTTTAATAATAAACACCTTACTTTCCAGCATATTCCTTATTAATTCCTTGATCTTTGCTTTCACTATCACCGCAGATAGCTTTGGTGATTGCACACAAAGGAGATATGAGCCAGAAACAAGGTCGCTCATATAAGATGTTGTGACTTGCATACCTGAATGCGGAGGGAATTCAGTTAAGTCACTCGAAAGGGTCTTGTGAACAGCCCTGCTGTCAGGTGAGTGCTTGGCTTGGTTTCTAGAAGCTGCCAGGATCGGCTCCGGGATCTGCCCGAGAGCCGCCACGGTTCCCTTCAAAGTCCCGCAGAACTTCCCCGGCACCGCTGCCTCCCCGGAATCACCTACTGCCAGCGGCACGGTGAAAGACACATGGACTTCCTCCTCCTCCTCGTCGTAGAACGAAAGGAGCCACGGGGAGCAGCAGCCGTGACTCAGAGCCGTCTCTGTCACAACACGCGTTTCCCACACGCCTCGATGCTGCAGATGCCCGGGACGGGCGGCCCGGCAGCAGCCGGCGCTGGCGGGCGGCACTCGCGTTCCCCCGGTGCCCCGGCTGACCCGCAGCCTCCCCGGCAGCGAACCCGGGTCTCCCTACCCGCGCAGCCCCGCTACCCCCCGCGGTGCCGGGGCCGGCGCAGACCCTTCCCCGCGGGGCGGCCGGCAGCCGCCCGCCCTCCCGCCGCTCTTCTTCCCGCTCCGCTGCCATCCCGCGCCGCTGGGGCTGGGGCCGTGCGCTCCCCGCTCCCCCGCCGCAAACCCCGCTGCCCGGCTCCGCGCCTTCCACCCCCGCGCGGGTGCGGTGGGCGGCGACGGGGGGTGTTAAGGCCGGTACCTGACTCTGTCCTTCTCTGTCCGCCGGAGCTCCGAGTCCCTCTGCAGCACCTGAAAAATCGCCCTGGCTTCCTCCTCGTTTAAAAAACTGAGATCTGGCCCCTGAGGCGCTGCGGTCATGGCTTTGCTTATTTGCGGACGGGCGGGCGGAGGCAGACGGGCAGCGCTGACCCCCTCGGAGCCCGGGGTGACACCAGCATGGCCGAGCCCCGGCAGGACCGCGCACGCCGGCACCCGAGGGACGGATGCCCTTTCCTCTGGACGGCGGGCGCCGCGGCCGCTCGTACAGCACCGCCCCGCGTTAGGCAACACCCTCCGGAGCGAGCGCGGCCCGGCGGGGCGGGGCCGGGCAGTCACTCCGGTGCCGGGTCGGAGCCGGAGTAGCCGCTCGCTCGGTGTCAGCGTTTGAGTCAGGTGTTTGCGCTGCGCGCCAGGCGCTGTGTTTACCCCGGCGCTGCCAGGCGGAGCACACGCCCGCCCAGAGGCACAGCTGCGGGACGGTGCGGGCCCCGGCGCGTTTCCCGCCGGGCAGCCCCGCCGCGCCTCTGCTCGGCTGGCGCCGGGCGCCTCGGGCCCCGCGGCAGCGCTGGCGGCTGGTTTGCGGCCGCCGAAGGGCTCCCCGTGGCACCGGAGCGCGGCCCTGCCGCTCTGCCCGGGCGCCTCCTCTTGGCCCCTCAGCCGCCGGCCGTGCCCGGAGCGTCCTGCCGCTGCAGGAGGACGTGTCTGCTGTCTGGCGGAGTGGATGCAAAGGGGTAACTTTTCCACGGGGGCAGAACGGGGCAATGTTTCATGTTTGCTCTCCTTTAAGATTTCCCCGAAGAAGTAGTAGAGAAGTTGTTGACCTGGAGGGGTTTAAGCCACACCTCTGAAGTTAATTCACCCTGATTTCATTCCGATGGCTCCAGCGCAGCCCGGCTCGGTGCTGAGGCTGATGTGAGCCGTACAAACAGATGCGTCTCTCCGAAGTAGGTGCCTGCTTAGTACGCTGTGCGAGTTGAATACATAGCAAAATGTCCTTTGAACTTTTCCAGTGAAGGAGGTCTTTATTCCACACCGACTTGCAGAAGTGGGCACAGCTATATGGAGGAAGAAAATTAACACGATTTTTGTTAGGGGGTAGCGAGTCAGTGGAAACAGTAGCAAGCCAGCGTGCAGTGGGAGCGGGGCTGAGCTGCTCACAGCTGCCTTCCTACCCCGCAGCGGGCTGATGAGGGCCCGGAGAAGAATGCTTCCCCACTAGGAAGTCGTGTGGTGCAAGTGGAAATAAGGACCTTAGAGCACAGCGGGAATAACAGGTTGCAGGAGGCTCCTTGTTCCAGTGTAGCTTCTGGCATCACTGGTCTGGCCCAAAGAGGAGCTTACCCATTCCTAGTGACCAAAAAACAAAGACAAGGCTATGAGACAACTGATGAAAAGTTAATGAAAGCTATGAAGAATTACAATGTTTAGAAGATGTTGAGAGGAGGTGTCTCCCACACAGAAAAAACACTGAATTTTTAACAGGGTAGAGGAGATGCTTCTGGTTACAGTCCAAGCGTGTTGTTTTTGGAGGTGCAAGTGCCGCAGCCATCACTGGTGTGTAAGGAGCTTCCTGAACTTCTCTCCGAGGTAACAGTCTTGTCCTCCCCATTCTGTTGCTTTGAGCATAGTGGGGTGACTGTTTTACCAGCAGAAGCTGAGCGTGTGGAGCTCTCCCTGGGACTCCCCCAGGCAGTGGGTCAGACCGCTCTTCCTTTCTCCCTGGCACCTGTAGGATGTGGGAAGCAGTTGCTCACTGTGCTTCTGTATCACACTGGATCTGCTCCCAGAGCTGAGGGGGAATGCAAGAATATCTTTTTCTGTACACCCATTGCAGTGATTCTCATCAATGCCCACTCTTGCCTTACAAGCAATGTTTTATCTTATTGGTGAAATTGTGGGATTATTTTTTAGCTCTTTATGCAAATACCTACAGCTAGGTCAGACAGAGCTCTGAGCACCTTGATCTAGTTGAAGATGTCCCTGCTCATTGCAGGGGGGTTGGACTAGAAGGCCCCTTCTAATGCAAACCATCCTATGATTTTGTGGTTCTATGATAAAAAATAAATACCTACATAAAGAATACTTAGAAAGGATGTGCATGTTCTTAGGAGTTTGCAAAGGAAGTTGCAAATAAATTATTACATTCCCTCATAAATGTGGTGACTTTATAATTGTATTCATCCTGCATGTAAGTAAAAAGTGGAATTCCATTTCTAAGTTTTTGTCATCCTTTTTTTTCTTTCCTAGGAATCTGATTAATTGGCTTTTTTTTAAATTTTAAATTTCATCACCAAAATGTATGTTAGCATATTTTCAGTGCAGAGGGGAGCAGCAACAAGACGTTCATTTAATATATGAGCAATGTGTAGTCTTTCAGGTAATAACAAAGACACAAGTTTTTCGCTCTGTACAAAGTGATGGAATTATTTAGAAGAGTGACAAGTATGTACATTAGTGTCTTTAGAGAGATGCTGCCAGATGTCACAGCAGTTATTATTTCAATGGCTTTTATCCAGAATATTTAGACATTTGGGCACAGCCATCTTTCATGGTAATAAGACCTTAATTTTACATGGCATCTTTGGTATGGATCATGACTAGGAACAGCTGCTACCTATGGAGTCTTCTACCAGAAAATTATTTTGTGAAAAATAACCACATTTCCAGATGTCTTTTCATCACTCCACTTCACTTTAAAGTTTATGGATCATGACGGCAAGGAAACACTGCCTGTATTCTAGTATTTAGAGTCTCCAGCACCTTATGTGCTTTAATTTCTGTTATATAAGCCTCAGACAAGATACAAATTTTACATTTTCCCTATGTTTTCAGCTAAGAGCTGTTCCAGTGTGATGCAGAAGTGTTTTCTTGTAAATAAGTTGCATTTCTTCTATTTAGCAACCTGAAACAGAGGACCAAAATTGCATACGAGAGGCTGCAGACATGAGACGTCTATTAGTAATGTTAATTGCCAATGCCACTAAAGAGGATGCTGACACACATACCTTAATTATAGGGCAAATTCTTCAAAAACTGCATTTCACAAATCCTGTTGTACTAATGGGTGGTGTTAACTCCACTTACTCTCAGTGAAGGATTTCAAAGTGTAGGACTCTAGAAAGCCAGGGGGTCCGTTTCTAGAAGTTGATCTGTAACTAGGGAGTTGAGGGGAATGTGCAGGAGGGTTGGTTGAATCTTGCAGCAATTGGCCTTGAGGCTCATATCAGCCTTGAGGCTTGGAAGAACTATAAGGTCTTGTCTATTCCTGTTGAACTAATTACTGTGTAAATTGTCACACAGATTAGTGAGGGCTAGTTTAATTAACTCCTTGCTTTAAGTGAAAAAGGCTTCATGGTGAGGCAAAGAATATGTAGTATTTTTCCTTTAAAAGGTATTTGATCTGCTTATTGTGTTTGAAATAAATATTTCTAACACTAACTGAGGAAAAAGTAGCTTGATCATTCTACTGGTAAGAGCAAAAGCAGCATCTCTTCCTCTGTTTAACAAGCCCATCATCTCTCTCTCAGTTTAGTAGTCATTATAGTTTAATGTGTATGAAGTTAGCAACCAGAGGTGCAGCTGAGTTGAGGGGAGGTGGAAGCGGCAGCACATGGTTTCTGCTGCCACAGGTAAACTTTTCCACTGAGCAGTGAGTGTCCTCCAGGATCTGTCACTGGGCCCTCGGCTTCCACTTCAAAAGAGCTTTGGACTTTCATTTAGGCATTTTAACTGTGAAGTGGTACACTTTGAAGATTGCCTGAATGTCAACAGCCAAATGCTGCCTGTGTTATTATAGCCGTTTGTGTGCTACACAGCCTCTTGTGAGGCTAGGAGGGAGCCAGGACCAGGCTGAGCAGGTTGCAGAGCAGAGGCCATTTTTGTCCACCCTGAAACCGCCACAGGCGGTAGGCCTGCTCCCACAGGAAAAGCCAATCTTCTAGGCTTGCCACATTCACAAGTCACATCTTGCAGCCTGTGTGGCTGCAGAGTGCTCCTTTTCACAATTTCCTCAAGCACTTCCTCTCTCTGTCTCATTTTCACCTGCTTTTCTTTTCCTCCTGGTCCCTTGAGCATGGCCTGCTCCCTTCACCCACTCAGACTCTGTCCTACCAACATGGCGGACTTACTCACCTGACAAGTAATGTGTGCTGCTAGCAGCCACTCACAATGCCCTCCTACCCTGCACATTGTCTATATAAATTCCTCAGTTTTTTTCAGTACGGGGTTGTTTCTGCTGAAATAGACTTCTTCCTCCCATAGAACGGCGAAATTTTTGAAAGAAAAAGAAAGGCAAGAGTGACACCCCAAAGGCAAATTAGCACTGCATGGCAGCAACGAAACATGGTCATGAGAGCGAGCTGTGGAATAGTGGCTGCAGTTTGACTCTTGCAGTTTGTGACTCTACTCTTGGCTTATTTGGTGCTGCTTTGGACAATGACTTCATGACACCATTTACCATTTTCCTTTCTGCTTATGACTGTCCATTTGTCCTGCTTCCTCCCTTACTTCTGGGATTCAGTTAGTCACTAATTTAATTTTGAATACTTATTGGGACTGCATTTTCTCTGGTCTGGAGAAATTACATTATTGCAACCCTCACAGAGCAAGACAGGTTGGGATTTTAGGGGGTTACTGCAGAGAGCTGTGGCCTGGAGAGGCAGATGAAGGAAGAGGGTGGTTATTGGTACACCTCTGGAGTATAAGAGCACTGCTTGGAACTGGAAGGGAAAACTGTTTTGCTGAAATGTTGCAGGTTTTCTGCTTTATCGGAGGTATTTCTGTGTTTGATATTCTGACTGACTGAGCTATATCATAGATAAGATATTCTGAGGTTTTACCATCTTTTATGCCTTCTGTTCAGCTGTTCTGCTAATGTGACCATGACCAGCTCCCATGAGACCTTGTTCGAGTGTCCATCCCCAAACAATTTCCAGATACTTACAAATACTGCTGCTACATCCTTAGGAGCCAGTCAGATCCCTGTTTGATAGCAGACATTCTTCACTATCAAAGTCTTTAAAATTTCACAATTCATCAACTACAGCTAACAGAGGGGCGTCAGGGCTGAAGCAGAATGGTGTCAAGACGGGAACATACAGAGGGATAGGTGAAGCTGCTCTGTATGATGGGACAACTTTATAGGATTGAATTAGGTTCAAATTCAAAACTCTTCCAGTTGTACCTTAATTCCTTATAAGGCCAGCTTTCTTGCTTATGCTAGACTCAGGCTTATGCAAACCAGCACATGATGAATATAGGCAAGATATGCAAATTCAGGTCCAAGCTAACATGACAGTATAGACATATCCCAAGAGTCCACTTGCGTGTGTTGTTATATAAAAACTAGCCCAAATCTGATTGCTCCATCATAAAGCCATCTATAGCTCCTGGAATAGCTATAGCTGTGTAGAGCGATATATCTGTTCTTTGTTCACGAAAAATTAATGGCATTTAAGAGCAGCCAGCTTGGCTTTACTACAGATACCTGTCTGCCTTCAATGGTACCTTGACTGTTTTAGAGATGAGAGGTGAGCAATGGGTATTGGTTATTTTGACTTTAGCAAGGCTATCAAGAAGATGTTTCATTGTATTCTTCTAACCACACTTTAGAGATGGATGACAAGGGTGGACTACAAGGTTGATGAAAAAATGACTGGGACATCAGGCTCAAAGAGTTCCCATTAGTAGCTGAAAATCTAACTAGCAGCTAGTTAGGAGTGATATTCCTCTGAGTTAGATACTGGACCTGTTACTGTTTAACTTCTTTACTCATTACCTGAATTATGAGATGGAATGCATCCTCACTACAATAGCAGGTGACATTAAATTGTGGGGAGGAGATGGTGTGCTGGAGGGCAGGACAGCTATTCAGAGGGATCTCAACAGCTTAGAGAAATAGCCTGCAAAAACGTCTTGAAGGTCAAAAGGCAAGTGAAAAAAAAAAAAGGCAAGTAAAAAAAAGGGCAAGTAAGAAAAGCAAGTAAAGCTCCTCTAAAGCTCTCTCTGGGCATGAAAAATACCACGCCACCATACAATTTGGGGACTGGCAGGCTAGAAGGCATTCTTTCAAGAAAGGACCTGGGGGTCATGGTGAACAACCAAACATGAGCCAGCAATGTAACCTTGTAGCAGCAAAGGCTAACTGCATATTGTGCTGCATTAGTAAGACTTTAGCCAGCAGGCTGGGGAAAGTGAACTCTAGAGGCTGCAATCTTGAATATTGTGTCCAGTTTTGGACTCCTAAATGCAAGAAATATCAGCACACTGAAGCAAGTCCAGTGAAGGAGCACAGAGCTGACTAGGAGGCTGCAGCCTGTGACACATGAGTAGAGGCTGAAAGAAATGGTCTGAAGAAAAGGGATCTAACTGTTGTATATGACTTTCTACAGTATGGTTACAGAGAGATATTCTTGGAGGTCCACCACAAAAAGACAAGGGGCAATGTAGATAAATTACATTAGAAAATTCTTATTCACAATTATTAAAAAAAATCATTAAATTGTGGGATGTTTTGGTTTTGTCATGGCTTTGCCTCAGGAGGCAGCTCAACACCACACAGCAGCTCACTCACTCGCCCCTGCTGGGATGAGGGAGAGAATCAGAAGAGTAAAAGTGAGAAAACTTATGGATAAAGACATTTTAATAGGAAAAGCAAAAGCCGTGCGTGCAAGCAAAGCAAACCAAGGAATTCGTTCCTCACTTCCCATGGGCAGGCAGGTGTTCAGCCATCTCCAGGAAAACAGGGCTCCATCATGTGTAACAGTGACTTGGAAAGACAAATGTCATCATTCTGAATGTGTCCTCTCCCTTCCTTCCCCCATCTTTATATGCTGAGCCATAGGGGATATTCCTTTGATCAGTTAGGGTCACCTGACCCTCCCAACTTCTTCTTACAAAGATTATTTGACTATTAGTTTAGTTAAGAAAGCTAAAATAAATGTAAAACAATAAAAATAAATAAAAAACAACAAAAAACTGATCGAGGCCATTCAGGTATCTCAAAAGTCATACACTGTGAATGCTTCTTGCACATTGCAGCCACTATTGACAGAAATGGTGATAAATTTAGAGCAAAGACCCTTAAAAATCTTCAGCTCATCAGAACTTGTTTTTTAGCACTCTGAGTACAGCCTTCTCCTGAGAGCTGTAGGAACTGTGGAAGAGTCTCTGTGAATCCTGGCTCCTCCATGCTCCTGGGTGGTGTGGTTCAGAGCTGTTGAGGCATCAGGGAAATGTATTGAATTTAAGCAGCCCATCACTATGTTGGCACACAGTGTTTGAAGACCAGGTGCTGTGAGGAACCATTAGCTCAGCTCTTCAGATAAATGCCTTGCATATCAAATCGGCACATAGAGAGCTGATTTGATAGTACATAATATGGTTAGTCTGTAAATCCTTTAAAAGATAGCCACCTATGTCAACCATGGGATTTATAAAGGCTTTTCTGTCTGTTTTAAACAGCTTATTTTTCCACTAGTTTTAAAAAAAATTTAATTGATGCTCACATCTTCAATTAATTACAGGACATCTTCAAGGCCTGTCTTTGGCAAAACACATTTGTCCAGTCCACAGTGGCCCAGAACTGACACAGAATCTGTTCATTCTGTACAAGGATTTTTGGAGGTCTAAAATAATTCAGTTGCCTATTCCAATGAGTAGCAGTTGCCCTGCCTGCCTCATAACCCTGAGCACTGTAAATAGCTTCTAAAAATCTGTCTGTGACACCAGTCTGTCTTCTCTGTCGAATTTGTTGCCCATTGAACCCCTCCCTGGAGCCACAGTAATTGGCTTCATTGCAGAAAGGCATCCCCGAACAGGAAGTTTCTCGTTAATATTACTGCAAGGAATGGGGTGGAGTGATTAGAACAAAGATGCAAAGTAGCTGCTATCAAGAGCAAAGATCAAAGAGAAGGTGATGAATGGGTTGTTTTGGTTGTTATTGCTTTTGAAAGGTGACTGAAGGGAAAACAAAGCAAAACACACACCACAAATTGTAAGTTAAAGCCATTGGTCTGGATCCTCAGTCCACCAAGTTCACTCATGCTGGACTGTTAGAAACAATTCCGCATTAGGGGAGACAAGTATTTTTCTTCTCTCCAAGAACATAAATAGCAAATCAAATGCCTCCTCCTTTTTCCTAAATTTAAACTGAAATATCTCAATGTGTCCTGGGGTTTCTCCTGTGTTAATTCCTTTTCAAGCACACATTTTTTAAGCAAGGTCTGTCCTTTATGTTATCTTTGTATCTCATTCAATAGCATAATATGCCATATTATGCTGATAGGTGTTGTGTCGATGCTTGTAGCACAGCAAACAATAACCACAGATTTACAATGATACACAGTAACAGTAATAAGTGGTAGGAAGATCAGAAGCTTTTTGTCACTCGAAATTGGAATTAATATTTGTTTTTCTCTGAACCTGTTGATACTATCTTGAGCACAGGGGCAGTGCCCAATGACAGGACACATTCTTGCCAAGGTGTGCTTCTGCAAAGACTCAGTGTGACTAGACATGCTGCTTATTGTTTTATTCATCCCTAAAAGGAGCTACTGTATTTGACATCTGACAAGAGAAATCTAAGCCTTGTGGGCACCCAGAGCAAAACACCAGTGAGGATCGGATTTCAAGTTTTAGTAGAGTCTGAGTTGCAAGTGTTCTGGGTTGTCTTCCAAGAGAAGCTGAGCTACTCAGATGTTCTTGGCTTTATTAACCCCTTCTGCAGTGAAGGTGCTACTACTGCCTGGTGGCACAAGGCTGTTGAGGGACCAATGTTATGGAAAGCCCAAACGGACCATGCAGGTTGATGTGAATGAAAGTGGCACAGCAGTTTCTTTCTGTGCCAGGCAAGGAAAGCCAGAGCACAGACTATTTGCTGTGGACTTCACTGACACGCATTATAAATTCTTCACAGATGATTTACAGTAGGGGAGGGGGTAGAAAGAGGAGTACAACTGATATTAAAGTTCTACATGTAACCATCCAACTGGACAGCATACACATATACAACATAATGGTCTATAGCATTGGGGCTTTTGTTGCTTTTTCTTTTAGTTGCTCCTATTTCCCTCATGGGGTAATTCCTAGCTAGACAGACAGTGAATGCCTCAATAAGCATCTTACAATAGAAATGGTTTCTTTGTATCACTCAGACTTTATGGTTGTAAAAAACAATTCAGAGCCCATCCTTGGTGCATATAAGAACGGTATGTTTTTTTCCCATGTGCAAAATTTCATCTTTATTTACATCAAATTTCACTTGGTTTATCACCTAGCCAGTTATTCTACAGTCTTCACAGGAAATCCTCTGTTGCACTAGATAAATAACATACTGCTGGGAGCAGCGAGGCTGCTCTGCAAGGAAAGGTGAGGTGGGAGTGCAGAGTGACAGGCAGGCAGGGAGAGTGTCTTCCTCACCAACAAGGCATGGGACCAGAGTGCATGAGCAGGGCAAGCAGAGCAGGTTCTGTGGTGGCCACATAGTTCAGCCACATGCCAGTGATTACTGAACAAGTCTGTGGTGACCAAAGGTCTAAGATCAAGCCAGAAAGCCAACTCAGTGCATCAGAGTCTGTGTCTAGATCAGGGCGACACACAGCCAGGCACAGAGATGCTCACAACACAGCTCAAAGACCAGTACCAAGACTTTGTCTCCTTGCTCCTAACTCCATTTTCAGATCAAATCCATATGTGTTGAAAATCATGGGTCAGAGAAGCCCCTACAGATGGCCAGTGGTGCTTTCCCTTTACTCTTCAAAATACTTATTTACGCAAGAGGCGCTTATAAATGTAGCTTAAATATTGCTCAGGTGTATTTGATTTGTTGCTTTGTAAGTGAAATAGGAGACGGCCAAGCCACATCTGCATAGATGAGTGCTGACGGTTCCACATCCCCCTGGAAACCATGAACCTGAGCTCTGCAGTAGGAAGTTTAGGCTGCCAAACTACTGAGTGGCAGAGCCTGTTAGCTGAGACTGAGTGGCTGCGGCTGTCAAGCTCCCGAGTTTGGCAGCAACCAACCTTCTGTAGAGCTGTGTAAAGCCTTTATGAGTTTTTTGTTTGTTCTAATGAGTTGTTAAACCTGTATAAATTAAATTTTAAATAGAGATGCTAATTTCATTAAAGAATACTGAACATTTTGTGGAACAGATCCAAAAAATAGCCACGGAAAGATTTGTTTAGGCTTTAACTTTGCCTGTGAATCAACCACATCTGCTGAAACAACCTGTTTCCTGAGTGTTATTGTTGACGCTAAAATGATTTAAAGGATTGCTAAATGAAGTGAAACTGGAACACTAATCTGCTGAGAGGTTCAGTGAAGCTTTTTAGGTCCATGTTTTCACATGCCTCTTACTGCCTCTTTATATTTGGTGCACATTAAACTCTTTGGGGAAGGATGTGGGACAGTCAGTTCCAGCTTGTAGGCACTTAAATGTCATGTCTACATGTCATGTTCCCATTATAGTGAGTGGAGATCTAGTCAATACAGCTAATGGATGGGGATTCAGATGACTACATGAGATGTCTCTTCCAAAATGACCCAAATAACTTCACAGTTTCCCATGGGACTAAACATAAGCATCTAGTACCCTAGGGTATAGAATCATCTCCACAAAGCTGGCAGACACAACATGAGGCACATGGGAGATCTGTGCCCTTCTGGAGAAGCATGTGAAGCTCTGGCAGGATGCCTTACATCTCATGTGATAAGAGAGTAACTGAACCAAGACCCTCCATTTAGATGCCTATATGTAGGTATCTACAGTCTGAAGCTGAATCCCACACTTGAGATTTGATTGTTAAGAAATGTTAAGTGAGTATGTTTGTTTGAATAACAAAAGTATCCAGAGTGTCCCATTAAAAAAAGTTGTTTTCCTAACACTGTTTCTGTTTTTCCTTGTTTGTACAACTAGCAGTAGCACAGAAATATTATTGCTTGGTCCAAAAAGCCAACTATTCAGATACTCCACTCATTGTGAACTGACTTTCAGTATGCAACCATAGACGAATCTGCACAGCTTCATCACCATACTGCTTCTCTGAAGGAAAATCTCATACCCTTTCCTTGCATTATTGAGTGTCTAGATGAGGGAATTTAGTGCAGCAGCTTTTCTGTCTCCATTTTTTAGAACGCTGTCATCAGTCTGGTTTTTGCAGGTTGCATGTGGCTACTTAGGCTAAAGTGACAATACCCTTTTCACCTGAATCTTGACAATACCTTCTCCTTGAGAAATCTAGTACAATTAAAATGATACAGCATGAGGATAAATTTATTTTTGATGGGACTTTGGAGCTATACATGAATTCACAGTTCATGCAGGGGTTATCCATATGAGCCCACACTGGCTTCCTACCAGAACACATGTATAGGGAGCACAGTAGGAATGTCTGGGTGTGTGGGCATGGGTCTGGCCTCACGTAGATCAACATAAACAGGTACTACCAAAGTGGTTTATCTTCAGTTTCGTTTTGTTTTCCCACATTGCCTTTCTGTGACTGACTCCCAACCCGCATCTCTTCTCTAAAATTGATCTCATGACCCATTGCTATCAAATATAGGTCTAATGAGTATAAATGTTTAAACCAAATTTAATTTCTACAGCCAGAAATATGCAGATAGATAGGGCAGGCTGAGCGGATTACACTTCACAGCCACACAAAGAGGTGTTATTAAGTCATTAAAAATAGGAGAGAAATGTGCACCTCAGAGTTGAGCAATATACCTTGTGAATAAACTACAGAATCAAAATAATAAACTATGACTCTTTCTCCAAGTGCAAGAATAACCAATCTTATAAAAACAAGGATAATAAGGTGTTAAGTGCCTGCCACATACAAGCCCAGTACCATTTTTTACATATCTGACAAACTAAATATAGTGTGCTATGCTATGCTAATGGGCTGGAAAAAACAACGCATTAACCGTGTCCTGAAATGACTCTGAAATACAAAGAGCCCAGGAACTGTGCTAAATGCAAGTCTTTTTTTTTTTTTTTTCCCCCCCTAAAGTTTTTTTCTAATTAAAGGACAGCATTTAAGCATGTCATTGTTATATTAAGTTTCGGTAGCACCATGGTGTACAACATTCTGTTTCAGAAAAGGCGTTCTTCCAAAGTGTGTGATCATCTGGAAGGTTAACTAATCTTTCATAATTTGATTTGTCAACTCTGTACCTGAGTCAGGAAATCAGCTCAGTTTGCGAAAGAATTGTCAAGCATGTTCAAAATTAAACACATATTTATGGAGTTCCCTGAACTGGAATAACAGCCTATGCACCCTGGGACTGCACACGGATCCCATCCATCACAACAAACAAGGCAGCCTTGATTATTTAATAGTTCTTTTTAGTGTGTGTCTAGTGTGATCACAGTTGATTGCTCATTTTTATTTCTGCAGGTCTGTTACGGCCTCTAGTGGCTTAGATATACCCAACCATCACCGTGGTCCTGGCACCAAAACTTCTGAGAAGGGCTACAGGGCAAACCGTAGCGGCAGAGGAATGATAGGGCCTGCAGAGCCAGGGTGTGTTTGACAGTTCCGTGAGGGAAAACAAGTTCCAGCAAACCCCGACATATATTTCTTGCAAGATTTGTCATGCTTATAATTTTTAATTATAACAACACTTGCGTTGGCTTAAAGGAGAAATGTTTCGATTTTGTATTTGGTTTAACCTCCATCCCACATCTTTATTAAAAAAAAAATCTGCATAACATAACCTTTTGAACAGACAGATGGGTTTATTTTAAGGCAGAAAATATTACATAGTAAGTCATTAATTTTTTAAATTACTTTCTGTTTTATAGGTGGTCACCTTGTCTGACGATCTGAGTGAAAGCTTTGTTCTTGACTATGTAAGTGTTCTCTTTGGCCAGGGCTTTCATCACAGCTTTCCTAATGCTCAGGTAGGTTTTCACTGGAAAAAAGTTCATCTTGAGGGCCTTGCAGACTACATCATAAATACCAAAACCACCACCAGCAGTCCCCTACAACACAAGAACTCCTTCGTCATTCCAGATGAAATGTGTTTATGCCACCTTATTAAACAGCTCTTCAGCTTTTTCCCTAAGGCATTTTTTGTATCATACAATATCATCCAACACTTCCTGACCAAAAGGATCAATATTCTTTGGTGTTTCTAGAGACCTGATAAGCTGGTTTTCGTTCTGATTTTGAAGAAACCTGGTTAATTTTTCCCCATCACTGTTTTCCACATACACTGAGTGTTTTCGAAGGGTCATGGCACAAAGTTTAATTTTATTGTGTAAACTTACTTCTGTTCTTTGGAGGGTGGTTTTCATTTAAACATTTAGGAAGTTGGTTGCTGTAATTCTGATCAATATAATCGGCATGTAGTCAAACCCTTGGTAATCAAGTGAACAGCAAAGCCCTAAGTCCTCTCTCCTCCCCTTCTTTTCTCAGTCTGTTTTAAGAGGACAGCAGGGTTATAACCTGTCTCTCCCAAAAGAAACTCAACTTGGCAGTCTTTTGAAGGAAAAATGTAAGGACTTAGGGCTGTTTCCATGGTGGTGGCTACTAAATTGTCCATGGACAAAGAGAATGAGCGAAAGACTGAACTGAAGAGGGACATGTTTCTCTCCATGAAGACATCATTTGTTCTCTGGTAGGCTCAAGCTTGAAAAAGAAGCAGCTACTTTTTAATATTCTATATGTGATAGCCTGCTTTTTTCAAAACATAAACCTATTTACCAATGTGGAAGGAGAAGATTTAATTCTAAATTTTTCTGTGATAGATACCTGTAAGAAATCTTTCAGAAATAACTCTATGTTGTCTATGTTCCAAAGTTACAACCAATAGTTTTTTCCAAGAGTTTTATGCTGGACCATGCATTCATGTTTAGAGCAATAGTATGACTACTTTTGTTTTCCAGAGTAGAATACATTTTGGAGTGTCTACATAAAACCAAATTCCTGTTATTTATGTGCTTGGTAAAAGCATTTTCATTTTATTACTTCCACAAGAAAAGCCCATAATGTCATTTGCAAAAAAAACCATTAGCTCACTCCTAAGAGGAAAGTACAAGCTCTCAATTACACCACACAAGATTCTTGGTCATTGCTGACAATATTTATTCATCACAATGTACCCATTTGCTAAGACCAGGAATTACTGAAGCGGAGTGTTTTGAAAATCCCAGTTTAACTTTTAACTTTTAAAATTTCATTTCTTGGGTGATAGATGTTTTATTATCGGTCTACCTAATACAGGAAAACCCGGTTCTATGGGGTTTCTTAATTTGTGTTCCCCATTATGGTTATCTACTGTGCTTCAGAGTCGCTTATCCTGGGTCTGCATAAGAGTGTCAAAACTCCTCTTTTAAACTGATAGCACTGCTTTTTTTTCAACTTGCAGTGCTCAGAGCAGTAATTCCAGGCAGAGCTGAAACAGGGTCCTGAGCCCATGGGCAGGGGTTGGGAGAGGCCTGGCAGGGACAGTAAGGTCTGGTAGAGAGATGAGATTCAAGGCGCTGGCACCCACCCTAACACCCACCCCAACACCCACCCCTCCTCTGAACAATTCTGGCCAACATGGAAATGCAGAAGCAACGAAGGTTTGACTGTGAGGGCACAGTGAGGACTGACTGCTCCCCAAGAGCCAGGAGTGAAGTGTGATGTTGTGGTGCCTAAGTAGGGAGCCCTGCTCATCAGACAAGTCTGCGGCAATGAGGTAGGTCCCAGGGCAAGCTGGGAAGTCAGTCTGCAGCTCAGAGCCCCAGTCAGTGGGGTGTGTGGCCGAAGACATGCATGGCTGTGGCTGAGCTGGAGACCAACACGTATGACATAACCCAGGGAGGGCCTGGAGCTGTGAGGTGGAGTTGAAATGAGGCTGTGGGCAGGGGTGTGGGGGGCAGTCTCAGTCAGGCAATTAAGGTCTGTGAGTACCCTCAAGACCTTGACCTTGACACCTGGTGCCCTTTGTCCTCCTTGTCACCATAAATAACCCTTCTCATGCAGATAACAGGTTTGCGCTCAGGAGCAGGGAAGCCTGCATATGCAGGAGTGGAATCTCCATGGGACGGCTGTTAGTGACTGACATTGGTCTTGTTTAAAAAAAAAATCACCACTGCCTTCTCTGTTGCCTTGCATGGAGCCTAGTTACATTTACTGCTATAGCCATACTTCTTTCATTTCCCCAGACTGCAGGTAAACAACAGTGCCTGGATCTTTTGTCAGCTTGTAAAAGCAATTTTTTCTTCTCTTTCTCTGTTACTCAGAAGAATCTCTGGTTTTGCCACAGTTTAGGAACAATGCTATTACAAGATATGGGAAGTAGTCTAGCATATTATAAATAAACTCATCAAGGTAGAATTTGTTCCTGTATAAATGGGAACAGCCATTGGCTGTTTCTCAAGGAAGCCCCTTGGGATAAGAGGACAGTAGGGAAAACAATGGGTGGCTCCTGGCCCTTGGCAGGCTCCCAGGCCTCCAGGATGGGTCCGAAAGGTTGTCCAGCCTTTTGCCTTCTGCAGTGGGACGCAGGACAGGACACTGGTAGGAAGGCGGTAAGAATCCATGTGCATAAAGACAGCCTGTTATAAACCTTGTATAATCAGTTTGTTAATCAAACCAGTAGGCAGTTAAACTATGTTAACCTTTGTAACTAAGCTGTTATTAATCGCAATTGATGTAAGGGTATAGATTCACGATATATAGGTAGTGTAGTTATGCAGTATAGTTATGGGAAGCAGCTCTGGGAACTAACAGCTTGTGAAGGACAAGACAGCCTGTTTCTTTTTCTTTCTTTTTCATAACAAAGGACTTGTGAGAGTCTCACACTACCTCTGGGAACAAGGATTTGAGGGCGGGGTGGCATCCACCACCTATACATTGTTTATCCCCTTGCTATCAGAAAAAACTGACTAACAAGGACATAAATTAGCTCAGACTGATTACAACACTGCAAGCTTGCAAGACCCTCACATTCTAGGTGAAAGTTGGAAGTACATCATGAGGACGACTCATGGCTTTCTTCCAAGGACCACCAGAGACCCTCGCTCACAATTCTTGGAAGGATCTACTCAAGCACAAAGGACTGATAAGCTAATGAACACGTGAAGCGAGAGTAGGTGGGTTTAGGTAGTAATTATGTATAGGTGTTAATAGATTATTCATTGTTTCACTGCATAAATATCGGGTCGGTCTGCTGCTGGGGTGCGCGCTGTTGGTGGAGCGGAGACTCCACGGCTGCCCAGCGCTGCTTCTGCCTGCTGCTCACTTGCTCAAATCAATTCTATTTGGATACTTTAAACTGGAGCGAACAATTTGTCACCGCCATTTATAACACAGCCTAAGTATGAATTAGCAGGCTGATGAAATCTAGTGACTCTGAGAGCGATGTGCCCCTTACAGAGCCCGCTCTATCCTGGCAGCCCCTCGCCTAGCTCACGGCGCTGAGCGAAGGCCCTGAAGGCTGGCCACAACCAGAGATGGGTGGAAGCACACGACGAACCGGGAGCCTGAAGCCAGTCCCTGAAACACGAGGCCCACCGTGTGTCTTTCAGCTGCTTTGTTTCCAAACCTGCCATTTATTTCCCCGCAGTGACTCGGCAGACAGAGCACTAGGAGGCTTCCCCAGCTCTCCCCCTCCGACACCGCGCAGCACAGGGCGGATTTACGGCCGCGCCACAGGCGTGCTGCTCTTCTGTTCGGGGTTCGCCGCCGGGAGCTCGCTTTCCCGCTATGCCGCACGAAATGCGCCCATCCTCCGCCTCCTGCGAAACTCCACCCCCCCTCCCCGCCCCTCAGGCTCAGGGGCCGCCCCGCCACTCCGGAGGCCGGGCAGAGCCCTCCTCCGGCGGCGTGGGCAGCTGACGTCCTTTCCCTGCGCCCAGCCCCGCCCCCGGCGGTCCGGTGCGTCCCATGCGGGCTGGCGGGAGCAGCATGGGTCGGGCCGGCGACGGTGGCTCGGCGGCGATGGACCCGGTGCGCAGCTTCGAGCGCTGGAAGAAGAAGTACACCCGGCGGACCACGAAGCTGCGGCTGCAGCGCAAGGAGAGGAAGCGGCCCGAGTGGCAGGTGGAGCGGGAGGGCATCGCCCGCCTGGTGCAGCGCTACCCCGAGGTACGGCAGGGGCGGGCGGCTGGTGCGGCCGGGCCGGCGAGCGAGCGAGGGGCTTTGCAGGGCGGGGAGGGCACCCCGCAGGTCAGCGTGGCGGGCCTGCGGGCCAAGGAAACGGGCCCTCTCCTCGTGTGGTGTGTGTGTAGGGCTGGGCGAGGAGAGAGGGGTCTTCGGGAAGGACAGGCAGGGGAGACGGAGGGGGTATCGCCATCTGTGTCGGTGACCGGCCGGTGTGCGTGGAGCTCCGTCTGGGGCAGATGAGGAGCCGACCGTCAGCTTGTGAGTCAGGATTAAAGGGAAGGCTGGGACAGGGGCCTCTACATAGACAGGAGCAGCGTGCTGGTCCTCATGGGTGACTTCAGCCCCCCTGCTCTCAGCAAGGAGGGCACACAGCAAGCCCCCCCCACCGGGCTTCAGGATAGCAGCCTGTGGCTTCTGCAGGGACCTGCCTGGTTGAATACCATGGAACCAAGTGATGGAGGGAAGAGGGGCTCAAGACAGCTGGTTGGTATTCAAGGATCACCTCCTCTAAACTCAGGAGTGATACATCCCAGCAAAGAGGAAGTCAGGGAAAAATGCCTGGAGGCCAGCATGGAGGAAGAAGCAGCTCCTGGGAAAACTCAAACACAAAAAGGAAGCCTATAGAGGCTGGAAGGAAGGGCAGGTAGCCTGAAACTGTCCAAGCAGCCAGGGATCAGGTTAGGAATGTGAAAGCTCTGATGAAATTAAATCTGGCCAGGGACATCAAGGACAAGAAAAGTTTCTCTAGGCACGTCAGTGATAAAAGGATGATGGGGGAATATCTGGGCCCTCACTGGAAGGAAATGGGAAATCTGGTTTCCTGGGATATGGAGAAGATTGAGGCACTCAATTTTTTGCCTCAGTCTTCACAAGAAAGTGCTCTCGCCACGCCACCCAAGTTGCAGAAGGCAAAGGCTGGGGCGGTAGTATGAGGAACCACCCACATTAGGAGAAGGTCAGGTTCAAGACCATCTAAGGAACCCGAAGGTGTACAAGTCCATAGGACCTGATGAGATGCATACACGAGTCCTGAGGTAATTGGTAGATGGTGTGTCTAAGCCACTCTCCATCATATTTGAGAAGGTGTGGCAGTCTGGTGAATTTCCCTCTGACTGGAAAATAGGAAATGTAACCCCCATTTTTAAAAAGGGAAAAAAGCAAGACGTGGGGAACTACAGGCTTGTTAGTCCCACGTCTGTACCTGGCAAGATCATGCAGCAGAATTTGTGTTAAGGCACATGGGAAGTATGGGGGTGATTGGCTTCATTAAGGGAAAATCATGCCTAAGAAATCTAGTGGCATTCTACAGTGGGCTGCAGTGCTGGTAGATAAGGGTGGTGCAACTAATGTCCTCTACTTGTGCCAAGCATCTGACAATGTCCTGCAAGACATGCTGGTCTCTAAATTGGAGAGAGAGACATGGATTTAATGGATGGGACACTTGGTGGGTAAGGGTGGATGGTTGTGCTCAAAGAGTGGTGGTCAACAGCTCGGTGCTCAAGGGGAGATCAGTGACAAGTGGTGTTCCTCAGGGGTTGGTACTGGGACAGGCACTGTTAAACTTGGTGACATGGAGAGTGGGATTGAGTGCACCTTAAGCAGGGTCACCACACAGCTTGGTGGTGTTGGTAAGTTTGACACACTGGAGGGAAGGACTGTCGTCCAGAGGGACTTGACAGGATTGAGATGTGGGCCTATGCAAACTGCATGAAGTTCAGTGTGGCCAAGTACAAGGTCCTGCACATGGGTCAGTCTAATCCCAAGCACAATTACAGGCTGGGTGGGGAGTGGATTTATCCTCTCCCTGAGGAGAAGGACTTGGGTGTGTTTGTGGATGAGAAGCTCAACATGAGCTGTCAGTGTGTGCTTGCAGCCCAGGAAGCCAACTGTATCCTGGGCTGCATCAAAAACTGCACAACCAGAGAGATGATTCTGCCTCTTTGCTCTGGTGAGAACCCACCTGGAGTACCATGTCCAGCTCTCGGGTCCCAAACATAAGGACATGGAGCGAATCCGGAGGGGGGAAACAAAGATTAACAGAGGGCTGGAGCACCTCTCCTGTGAGGACAGGCTGAGAAGGTTGGGTTTGTTCATCCTGGAGAAGAGAAGGTTTTGGGGAGACCTTATAGCAGCCTTCCAGTACCTGAAGGGGCCTACAGGAAAGCTGGGAAGGGGCTGTTTATAAGGGCATGGGGTGACAGGAAAAGGGACAATGGCTTTAAAGTAAAAGAGGGGAGATTTAGAAAAGATATAAGAAAAAAAATCTACACTGTTAGGGTGGTGAGACATTGCCACAGGCTGCCCAGAGAAGCTGTGGCTGCCCCCTCCCTGGCAGTGTTCTAGGCCAGGTTGTGTTGCGCTTTTGGGCAACCTGGTCTAGTGGAGGGTGTCCCTGCCCATGGTAGAGGGTTAGGACTATATGGTCTTTGAGGTCCCTTCCAATCCAGACCATTCTAGGATCAGTGAGGGGGATTGTGTTGGGCAGGGGTGGGGAGCACCCCTGGTTGGCAGGGGTGTTCCTCTGACTGTTGCTGGTGCCTGTAGGTAAGAGGTTTGTTGGGTGATAGTGCTCAGTGGCAGGCAGAAGGACTGTCGCTTCCATGAGGCAGGGGTGATTCTCCATTCCTGCCCTTTCTCTCCCAGACAGAGGACAGTAACTGCAGTCTCAGTGAGTTTAGGTGGACTGCTTTTGGACAGGCTATGGAATGGGTGGCAGTGAGACCCTCAGGAGGGGAGTGAGTGGGTGAGACCACAGTGAGGAAGATACTGAAGCAGGTGGTGGTTGTAGACAGTGACATTTGGCTGTTCTGACCAGGCAGTATGACTGTCTCTCAGTGTTGGAGATGGGACACATTTGTCTCCATAGAGATGTCCTACAGGCAAACATCACATTAGAAGAGTGTGTCAAATCAGGAGTTAATAGCTTGCATTTACTTGATAATGCCACGTG
Source organism: Gallinula chloropus (assembly GCF_964237585.1). Classification (NCBI taxonomy): domain Eukaryota; kingdom Metazoa; phylum Chordata; class Aves; order Gruiformes; family Rallidae; genus Gallinula; species Gallinula chloropus. Next base: position 205,978,722 of record NC_140085.1, read on the forward strand.
CAAGTTAGGCTGCTTCATTACCTTTGAGTACTATGGCATTATCTAGCTATTCTTTCTTCTCTGTCCCTTGTTTTAGAGTCCCATCGCTGGCCATTGAATACTTTGCCACCATCACTCAGTCTCATAAAGTGGTTGAGTTCAGGGGCTAGCTTTTCTTCTAATGTTGTAGGTACATGTGTGCAGAGGCTTTGGTAGTACGTTGCTCCTGTGTACTGGAATTACATATGTATGGCATGGGTGAATTGGGAGGCAAGATCAGGATCACCAGAAGCATCAGCTGGAGGAGATGCTGGCTTTCTGGAGTGCATTGCAGCCATCTGTGTGACTGAATGGCCAAACATGACCCCAATTCATCTATCATTTGCTCATCAAACCTCTTACCTACAGGCACCATTTGAGGAGGATGACAGCACTAGAAAAAAAATATCTAATTGATTAGAAGGAGGCAGCAGGAACACTTGAAGTAAAAGATTAATCTTGGGCGTTAGGTCTGAGAGATGGAGTGACAGAAATACTTTGAAAAATGATCTCTGGGAAGCTGGCATTTCTTGCACTTAATGCTGCCTTTGCCTCTTTGCTCTCCCCATGCACAGCATTGACATATTTATGCTGTAGGCAGGCACTGAATCCCCACAGCCACCCCTATGTGTTGCACTAGTTCTTATGGGGAAAAATCGCTTTGCTATCTGTCATTCCACCCCACAGGAGTGCATGCTTGGCAGATAGTGGGGTATGGCTGTGTTTCTCATGGATGTATGTAAGCAGGAGAGTTGATTAACAGAAGTAGTGAGTTAATAATGAAACTACATTCCTTAAAGGAGTGATGTAACCCCAGCATTTCCAGAGTGAGGTCAGTATTCGTTTCATATCCTTGTGAATTTTAGGGTGATATGTCTGGACTGTGGTAGGTACCTGTGCAATTCTCAGACTTTTTAGTTTGAGTAATCCCCATTCTGATTTTCTACAGTACTCTGATCCTCTACTCCTAACCTTAAGTATTTTGCATAATATTTAAATGCAGCCACTTTTCCCTGAAGCACATCCTGTACATTTGATACTTACATAGAGTTCTGTTTGTACTGGCCTTATAGTCATGTCTATCAATTGCTTCCATAGGTACTTGCATTCCTTTGCTGTTTGTGTGGCTGTGTGAATATGTTTGGATGCCTTTGTGTCACCAATGTGCATGTCTGCACATACATCTGTGTCGGGGACTTGGGTGATAATTCTGGGTCTCTGGGGAGCTTGAGGGAGCGGAGGTGAGAAGTGGGTGGTGGGAGGTTGTGTTTGTGTGTATATGTGGAGGTTTAACAAAAGCAGCTGGGAGTGGTCGGGTGAGTGAGTATCCATCAGGATGAAGATGGGGCAAGTGTGTGTTTGCATTAAGACAGCTTTGGGGGCTCCTGGTTTCAGCTCTTCTGGGGTTTTGCTGTCATCTTGCTCTAAGAGTCTCCTGCCTGTGAACGTACAGGTGGATCCCCACTTGACTTCCTGCCCTCAGTCCTTTTCTCTTCTCTCCTTTTCTGGTCCCTGACTGGGCTTTCTCCTTGGTCTTCTGCAATTTCTTCCCTATTACCCTGGACATAGTTATAGTGAGGGTGGGGACTGCGAAGGAATTGCCACGTGCTTGGATCTTCAGGGGTCTCCAGTGAGTTCTGCATGGGGCAGATCCTTTGACAAGAATGAGAGAATTGGAAAGCTCTTTGGTAAGCTCCTAACTATGAGGAGCGCTGTGGGGGTCTCTGGCACGCAGACTGTGGGTGGGTTAGGTATTCATCTGCTTTTGTCATCTTGTATGTGGCATGGAATAGGGGTAGCATGGCTGCTGAATATCCACTTTGTCCTCTCTCTGGGACTGCATTGTCTGTAATTTCCAGTGAATGACTGCAATGGAGAACCAAGACAAAATTAAACAATAAAGAGATAACCAAGATACTTTTTTACTGGATTTTTTTTTTTTAGTCATTTGTTGACATGTGATGACAAATGTGTGGCAGCATGGAGAGGAAACAGGGAATTTAGTTTCACTGTGTTCAAATCTTTTTAGAACTTTCTGTTATGTGTTCACAGGTGATCTGTTATGTCTTGATCCAGTGACTTTGTTGCCTAACTGAAAGGCTATTGATAAACACTGCTCCATCTAGTTGTGTGTGTGAAAAGCTGTTCGCTAATCAGTGTGCTGGGGAGCTGTTTGTGTAAACTCTCTCTAGTCTGCTTCATGTCAAAATACCATTTGAAGTATTTGAAATGAGCTGGCTGCTCTCACCTAGAATAGATAAAGAGAGCTCACAAGTGCAGATTCCCAGCAGGTTAGAAGAGGTAATGGCTTCTGACAGGGAAACAAACTATGTAGAAATTGCTGTTGTTCCCCCTGGTACATGTAGGTATGGAATAGATCTATCAGAATATCTGCCTCTGATGGTAGTCCTTCTTACACCTGCCATTTGGATTTTATTTAAAAATAAACTGGTGTCTTTGGAATTTAAAGGTACTGCAGCAGGTCATTCTTTTGCTCCTGGAAGTTTGTAGGGCTGAGAAATAATACAGTAAGCTTTAAGACAAAACTTTTCCTAACGTTCCTGTGCCTTGCTCTTTTAATACTGTTGTAACTTTTTTACTTCTTGGAAATCTTTAAAAGAACTAGGCTTATGCATGTAATGATTTTTAAATTGATTTATAGAGGTGTTTAGGGTAGAAGATCAGAACACTCTTTGTCTCCTTTGTGATTAATACACCAGTTCTTCCTGGGCAATCTAGAGTTAAAAAGAAGTTGACCACAGAAACATTTAGGAGAGCTTAACTATTGAGAACAATTTCATGTTGCTGCAATAGCCTATTTCATGTGTCACAAACCTATTAAAATCTGACCCTTTAGTTGCACTTAATGGACTGCTTGGATTCTTTTTTAATGCCATTAATATAGTAATATCCTGTAGGCATACTGTTTTCCTATAGGGACAGCCTCTGGCTGAAATGAAAAGCAACCCTGTGCACATCCCCGAGCTGCAGTCCTTTAGCATACAGAATAGTAAGTTTGGGCATTAGCCCAATAAAGCAGCATTGCATGTGGTACGTAGTATCCTCAAAATTAGCCTCTGAGTTTGGAAATATTTGTCAGAAATTCCAATTTGTGAAAGCAAAAAAAAAAAAACTTTTTTAAATGGTGATTTCTGATAGGAGTTCCCTCCCCAGCCTTCTAGAAATGTACTAGCTCAAAGTATGTGCTTCTTCACTTTTAAGATTTCTAAGTAATGTTTGGCAGAAGTTTTAATTGCTCTGCTAGGACACAGAGATAGATAGTGTGAAACCTATCTTGTAAGAGCTTTGGCTTGAAATATGTCAAAAATGTTTTGTAATAAGAGTGTTATTACCTTTTATCTGGAGATGAAATTCATGCATTAAATTACTGTTCTTGTTTTTACTAGAGACAACTAGGCTGGAAAGAGCAATGTTCTGATCTAGGGGCTTTAAGCAGGTATAAGCCCTCAGAAAAAAAATGGTGTGGTTTTCTCTAATAGGCAGAGCCTATTAGAAGACTTGGTACTTCAAGGAAATATAAGGCTGATCCGACAGCTCAGTAGCTCTTCATTAGAGGCCTTCCCTGGAATTGTTATCAGGAACATCTGAGGACCATTCTGCTTGATCACTGTCAGCAGTCTGTTAGAGATAAAGGATGCCCATTAGAAACACACAAGTTATGTAAGTTCCAAGTTTGGAGTTTGATATTTTACAGACACCGTAGTCTCTCCCTTTCTCCCACCCTGAGCTTGGTGTGTTTCTTTTTCCTGCCCTGCTACTGTTGATTATTATTTTTCCCATGGAAGCTGTCCACGTCTCTTGATGATCTCCTATCAGGTGGAACAGACTTGAAAGGATTAAATTTTTCTTAAGATCTCTGCTTGACATCTCAACATTTTTGTAAATGATTCAGCCAGCTCGTGGACTCAACTCAGGGGCTCTTTTGTGTGTGTATAATTAACAGATCTCAAGTGTGCCCTAGAGGTAGATGCACACTGAGAAGAAAATTAATGGCTATAGGGGCAATTAATGACATTTCAGTATGTTTTGTACCTTGTAGGACAACTCGAAAAAAATATTTATGCCAGGTGCTAGAGGTGCTTTAGGGCATAGGTGGGCTCTTCCTGTCCCAGGTGGGTATATTGCTGCAGTCCTGGGTCCCTAGGACCAGCCTGCAGTGAGGGCGAGCATGTATAGCACGGGTGGCAGGCTGTGTTCCTCTCCCTCTGATCAGGTTTAACATCTGCTCATGAAATAGGGACCCACATAGAGGAAATGTGTGTCTCCTCTGGTAGCTGGCTCTAGCTACTCAGTCTGCCCCAGAGCTGCCCCCAGGCCCCTGTTTCCCCAGGTACCGGCACCTCCAGCCTCAGGTTCTGGTCCTGCTCTGGTTGCCGGCACTCGGCTCTCGTGCTGCTGCCCACAGGTGGTCTCTCACACAGGGTCAGAAGAGAGGGTGGGCCCACACAGAAGATAGATGCAAGGAATGTAAGGGTAACTACTGTAGTAAATAATGATTCTTCCTGTTATGTAAGAGTAACTAGTAAGACTGTTGGGCCAGAGGTGGTGATGTGGTGCAGAGCTCTGCCAGACAAGCACACTGACCAGCTGGTGGTTACCTAGCACCAGCCAGCACCTTTTATCTCCTTTTTCTTCTGTTTTCTCCTGCTGGTTCCTCCCCAGTCCACCTTGTTCCCCCCATCCCTGTCTTTTGATCTTTCCCCTAAAAATCCCATAAGAAGTCCTTTGCATTCCCACAGCCCCCGTAAAACACCCCATAAGGAGTTGTACAACGGCCCCTGAAGGTTTTCCCCTAGAGCCCCCCGGCAGGTCCCAGGCCCCTGCAGGCGCTGACCCCTGCTGGCCTGCAGGGTCTCCTGGGGAGGGGTTGGTTCCCCCAGGGACCCTGAGCTGACTGCTGTCCTGTGGTGGTGCAGGGAGCAGCTGAGTCAGGGTGCTTGAACTCCATGAGCAGCGATGACGTCAGTGGGGCTCCTTCCCCAGCGTCATACCCATGATTCTTGTGGGGTCTTTGAGTCGTTAATCATGTAACATGATGATAAGTACACGTAAAACAGTCTTGATGCTACCACTGTAGAGTCACAGTGGCACAGTGGAATGGGGGAGAAATGTCTTTGTTATCTGCAGGTAATTCTCAGAGGGTTTGCTTACCAGGCCTCTACCTGCAGAACATTTACCGGCTTCCGTGATGTCTGATCTCATACAGCAACTGGAATACACTTCATCATCCTTGCTTCAGGGGACCTGAAAATACAGATAGGAGAAGGACAGTTCTTTTTAGTAAGGCTGCATGGAGGCTGCAAGCAGTGTTAGCGTGTGGTCCTTGCAGGTGAAGTCTGCCTCTATGGGTGGAAGCCATAAGGGTTAAATTGTCACAACTGCAGGTGAGCTTCTGTCTTTCAGAAGATGATGATGGCTGTGAACTGTGCAGCAAGGTAATGTCTTTTGCTTTGGGGTTTTTTTAAAGCCAGAATGGTTAAAAAAGAAGAGAGGTAAGAGCTCAGAGTTCCATTTTATGGGATATAACTGTCATTACTCCATTTGCAGTAGCCTCCACAGTTTTCTAATTGTGGATATATTCCCAGGAAATGACTTTATGCTTAGTGTCCACGAATCACAAACTCGGTGCTTACTGCACCCATACAGAAATATGAAATAGAGAATCACAGACTGGTTTGGGTTAGAAGGGATCTCTGAGATTATCCAGTTCCAACCCCCCTGACATGGGCAGGGACACCTTCCAATAGACCAGGTTGGCCAAAGCCCCATCCAGTCTGGAGGTGTTGAAGGCCAGGTGATAATAATTGTCTAGTTATGTGTTTTGCCATAGAATTTTTCTTATAGTCTCTGTTGGTGGTTAGTCTGACTGAGACAGTTTTGGAGAAAAGGCTACAGAAGTTGTGATTTTTGGAGATATTGTATGTACATGAAATGCTCAGCATGAGGTTTAATTGCAGGTTGTGCCTGGGCTTGTGACACCCTGCACTGTAGAAAATTGAGAGCTTACTTCCATACTGTAGGATCTTTTAAAAATGTTTTAAAATTTTTAAATCTCCCCCCGCACCCCCATATACTGCACTTAGTTTTGCACCCCTTAATAAGAAAAATACATCAATGGAGTGTATCCAGTTTGGTGGAGGGCCGCTGAAATGATGGGAACTGGAGCACTGGCCCTGTGAGAAGAGGCTGGGGGAGCTGGGTTTGTCAGTCTTGCGCAGAAATGGCTTTGGGGTTGGGATGAGGACCTTAGAGCAGTGCCACTGGGGAGATCACTGAGGAGGTGGTGCAGGGTGGAAGAATGGGAGACAGCCATTCTGTAAGTTGACAGAATAGACACTTACTCTGGATTGGTTTTCCCCTGTGGGGACAGTCAGACAGAAGCACAGGTTGCCCAGAGCTGTCTTTGAATGAAGTCCCTGAGCAGCCTGACCTGACCTGAGCTGACCTGCATGAGCAGGAGGTTGGAACAGAGGCCTCCTGAGGTTCTTTTCAGCCTGAATTGTTCTGGATTTCATGATGACTTGAGGTTGAAGTTGTGCTATTATCCTGCATGATTAAAGTGTGTCTTATTACTCACCATAACACTTTATGGTAGAAGAGCAATTTGGTTTATGTCAAACTAGTAGAGATTGCCTGACCAGCTAACTTGGATCTGAACTCCTACTATTTTATGTTAACAAGAACTTAAAGAATGCTATTTAATTTCTCTGTTATACTTAGATTGTAAGCACTGATTAAACTAACTTTGTTTCAGATAAATGCAAGTGAAATTCAAAGGTTTTCAGATTTTCCATTGTCAAAGAAAACCCTAAAAGGTGAGTATAAGTTTTCTTTGAAAGCAATTTAAGTAAAATTGAATATATTATTTATCTACATATGAACATTTTTTATGCTTTAAACTAAATTTTAGGTAAGTATTGCCATGTCCAGTGTTTTCTAAACACAGGAATATAGCTCTGGGCAAGACAAAAATAAAGATTTCCCCCCCCTCCTCTTTTCTTCCCACACTGCAAATACTAGGATTGCAGGAAGCTCAGTATCGCGTGGTAACAGAGATACAGAGGCAAACCATAGGTTTGGCTTTACAAGGTAAAGATGTACTTGGAGCTGCAAAGACTGGATCAGGCAAAACCTTGGCTTTCATTATACCAGTAAGTAATTTATGTCCTTCCATTTGTATTTAAATGAAGTTACCCGGGAAGTATTGGATGTTTACAGCTTAGGTTAATAGAAAAGGTATTGTTCAGCTGGTCTAAATGTTCCAGGAAAGCTCAGATACTAATTTAATAAAGCTGCTTCAGGTTCTGAAAGAAGTATATTTTTGGCCCTAGGAATATCCTGACACTTAAAAATGTCATTTTGATCCTTACATTAATAGACCTGGTGTGATTTAGGAAGTGCTTTGTTTTTTTTTTTTTTTCTCAGGGGTCTGGTTTTACTGGTGTAACTCTAGTTGTCCAATTCTTTTAAAACTTGAAAGCTTATTGTATGGAATAGAATGGTGACATTTCTTTAGCTCCTTAGACTTTTTGACAAGTGATTTTCAACACTTTAAAATTTTAGGATTTGCACCTTATATAACAAACTTAAGCTTGGTGGTTGTACACTTCCATTTCATTGTTGCCTTTGGTGGACTTCTTAGAAATCACTTCCAGGGGCAAATGGAAAAAAAAAAGGATGAAAACCCCTGTCATGGATAATACTTCTTTTACTGCTTTACTCAAAAATCATGCTCTGCATTTCCTTTCTTTAAGTTAAAAGTATAATTGAGATGTTTGCTTAAAATGCATGTATAAGTGGATGCAAAACCAATCATGTTATGATTAGATAAAGGGAAAAAGAAATGTCACTTTGATTATGGAGGGGTTTTGGGTTTTTTATTTGCATTTTTGTAAGCATAACTTTCTTTGGAGTCTATTCTGTCAGTACCTGGGAACAGCAGCAGGTGTTTTCAGTACCCACTCTTGTTAGATTTGTGCTTTATGCTTTCTTAAAAATTATTAGTGAAGAATGAAAAATGTAGGTGGCTTCAGATGATAGTCTGGAACTTGAGAAATACTTGAGAAACAAGTGAAATTGCTCAATTAGTTAATCTAGAAGAACTTTGTTTTGCATACTTATTTTGAAGCATTTTTAGGAGAGCAAAGCGATAAGAGGAGCTGGAGAGATGAAAAGTGATAAAATAATTGCACAAGGGTTCTTAACAGCTTTCAGTATTTCTGAATGCTTTAGGTATTCATACCTGTGAAACCACTGTGTTAGGATTAGCTGGGTAAGACAATGTTTCTGCAGTGTGAATTCGCCAGAGGAAGAATAATCCTGGCCTGAGGTTTACAGCCACCGTAGTTGAAATGCTCTGTCCATAGGATGTGTGGGGAGTACTGCTTCAAGCCTGAAACTGAAATTAAAGCTGCAATAATTTGCTTTCTTCTAGTTGCTCATTCTGAGTCAGGTTCCCACAAAACCTTGTAAGCAGGGAAGTTTCTTGTGTTTTTCTAAATCTTATCTCTATTCTCATGTAAATGATTAAGGCTTTATTTTCAGCATTTAGCAGAGTAGGATTAATTGTGCAATAAATATATATGATTTACCACCCATTGCTGTCTGTCATGGGTTGGTACTGGAGAACTTTGCTACAACAAGTATCATTACCATCAGTTACAACTGATGCATAATCAAACTCTGTGAAATGGATACTGATGTTTCTTCAGGTCATTATTGTAATTGGATGGGTTAATATCTTTTTTTTTTAAATTACACTTTTTGTTACAAATTTGTTGTTATGTATTTTCATCCTGAGGCTTTAATAACAAGTATATGGGAATTGTTTTCAGGCTTTGGAACTCCTGTATCGCCATCAGTGGACTTCAGCGGATGGACTGGGAGTTTTGATAATCTCACCTACGCGGGAGCTGGCCTATCAAACCTTCAAGGTGCTGCGTAAAGTGGGAAAGAATCATGAGTTCTCAGCTGGCCTTATCATTGGAGGAAAGGTGGGTCCTCTCCTGGAGTTTGCTGGATGGAAACTTGAATGAATGCTGTGTTGAGTGCTGGTTTAGGAAGGAAACCCTGGAAATGCAAAATGAAGGAAACAAGTAGTTAATGGGAACCTATCAATGATCCACTTGTTTTCCTGTCGGTGTACTCTGTGTCTTTTGAAGCTCTTGCATGTTTACAGTCTTTACAGGTTACATGACTGGATGGACCTTCCTGCTGATCCAGTTAATTTAGATTATCCTGACGTATTTGTTGCTCAAGCCACAAGCGTGAGCATGCTGAAGAAACTGTGATATCTCTGTAGAGAGAGGAAAGGCTGATCCTTGACTATCATCCCTAAAAACTACCAGCAGGTGAAGCCGGCCCGGTCATCTCCGGACTGGGCATCTGGTGTGAACAACTAGAGCTAAGCTGCTTTAACTCCTTTTCAGGATCTGAAAGAAGAGTCTGAAAGAATCCACCACATAAATATGCTAATTTGCACTCCAGGACGGCTGCTACAGCACATGGATGAAACTTCGTATTTCTACGCATCTGATCTGCAAATGTTGAGTAAGTAATTGCAAGTACTCAGAAATGCTCAGTTAGTAATTGTGTGGAGCACTTCCTTGGGCAGAGAGCTTGTCCTAGTCATGGTATGTACATGAAATGACATTTAAATTCACACAAGTTTAAATGGAAAACAAGAAACCCCCTTTCTTGTGTATACATTCTCTCAAACAGCTGCTGAGCACACCTTCCTTAGGATGGTGAGAACAAGTAGGTGAGTTAGTAAGCAACCAAAAACCAAATGTAGTGTTCCACAGAATCCTTTAGATCTGTTGCTGCTAACGCTGGCCTTTCTGTGCTGGGTATGGCTCTTGTGTTTTTCCTGACATTAAAACTAACTATATGGAATACCCATTGCAATGTGTGTATTTTGGGCCAGGTCTAGAAAACATTTTTCTTTGAATTTTAAAACACATTGCTGCTCCTCTCATTGTTTGTTAGCCTTGTAACATTGTTTCTTTGCATCCTTCCAACTTGAATAAAGATTTCAGGGTAATGAAAAAGTTTGCCTGCCGCTAACATATCTTTAGCATAGCTTGAGGAACTTAGAAGCAATTAAGAAGCTAATGAAGCTGATAAAATGTGAAATTATGCTTGCTATGCTTAGCACAGTTCATGGCAGTTAGACAGGAATTGCATTAAACATAAATCCTTTCCTTAGTTTTGTCTCTCTGGTACTCAGTTTATTGCCTGTGTTTTCAATGCTAGATTCAGGTACAGGAGAGTCTGGTTTGTGCTGTCAGGAATAGTGCAGCACTGTTTTATGTTCCATGCTTTTGTTTCAGTAATAGGACAGGGAGCTTGTAATTTGCAGTCTGTCTGCAAATTGCTGAACCGTTTACTTGAAATGCTGATCTTTTATGCTTCAGCATGTGAAACTGAGGGCTGTAGTGCATAGATTATGGGAAATGCTATGACTTCTATTGCAGCTTTTTAAAAAAAGGTATTTTATGGAGTACATGAATAGCTAAAGCGAATCCTGTTATATGCAGTAATTAAGCTAACCCCTGCAGCTGAAGTAGGCATGGGATTTTGTACTATATGGACTTAACATGATTTTTTTTTACATAAATAAAGTTAAGACCTAATTTTCTTTTTTTTTTTTTCAAACTATCTCTCAATTCAGTTCTTGATGAAGCTGATAGAATTCTGGACATGGGCTTTGCTGATACAATGAATGCAATCATAGAAAACCTACCTAAGAAACGCCAGACCTTGCTTTTTTCTGCAACACAAACAAAATCAGTGAAGGATCTTGCACGGCTGAGTCTGAAAGATCCGGAGTATGTTTGGGTTCATGAGAAAGCCAAGTTCAGGTATGTTGGGATAATCAGTATAATTTTATTTCTGCCAGGGTGCAGGTTTAAACAGATGATGACCTTGCTTAACTGTTTTTCTGACTGTCAGTTCCTCGAAACAGAAGTTATGCCGTGAATCTTCCTTCCTGCAGTGTCTGATCTTGTATGCTTTCCTGGAAGCAAGGGGTTTCCAGATGAGAGGGTGCTGCTTCTGGCTGATTCAGAGAATCACAGAATCACAAGTTTGGAAAAGACCTTTAAGATCATCAAGTCCAACTGTTCCCATCCTATGCTAAACCATATCCCTAAGTACCTCATCTACACGTCTTTTAAACACATCCAGGGATGTGCCCCTCCCTGGGCAGCCTGTTCCAGGACCCGACAACTCCTTCAGTAGAAAATTTTTTCCTAACATCTAATCTGAACCTGCCCTGGTGCAGCTTCATGCCATTTCCCCTTGTCCTATCTCCTGTCACCTGGCTGAAGAGACCATCGCCCACCTCTCTACAACTTCCCTTCAGGCAGCTGTAGGCAGTGATAAGGTCTCCCCTCAGCCTCCTCTTCTCCAGACTAAAGATGCTCAGCTCCCTCAACCGTTCCTCATAGGATTTGCCCTCCAGCCCCTTCACCAGCCTGGTTGCCCTTCTCTGGACTCGCTAGAGGACCTCAATGTCCTTCTTATGGTGAGGAGCCCAGAACTGCACACAGCACTTGAGGTGTGGCCTCACCAATGCTGAGTGCAGGGGCACAATCCCTGGACCTGCTGGCCACACTGTTTTTGATAGTGGGTTCATTGCAGGGAGGCTGAACCTGCACTTGCCTTTTGGTTCCTCAGGCAGCTTTACAGACAGGAAATTTTCATAGTGGGTTGTACTCTGGATGGAGTAGTGTCCTGGCTGTAGCACGTGCTTCTGACTTGCTTGTGTGTTGTTTGGCTTCCTTGCAGAAACACGTGTGCACGTGCTCTGCAGAAACACCGGTTGTGTTGCACAAGCACAATTTTTCTGTGTGATAAATCTGGCTTTCCAAGGAAATGCTGTTCTGTTGGGAAAGTGCAGCGTGGCAGTCTTGTTTGTGTATTTGGTTTGAAGCACCCAAAAGAAAGCGTGTGGCATTGGTCCATGTGCAGCAAGTCTTGTGCCTTCCTGGTGTGCTGGGTTTACTGTGGACACAAAATAAATTGGTCATGCCATCGTGTTTGCATAAGAACAGGAGGGCCTTGCAAAAAGGGAACCCTGTGGTCTGCCAAGCTCAAAAAGTTTATTGTGTTACTCAGGGAAAAAATATGCATGTTGTTTCTTTCAGGATCTTAATTTATTTAGTATTTGGCATTTCTGTGGGTCCTGTCACCTAAGTGTCAAATTGCTTATGAACATGTATGACTTTTTTTTTGTTCCTACTTTTCTGTGAAGTGTACATATATTTCCATATGTAAGATGCAGGAGAAAGGTGAAGCACAGTGAAGAAGAATGGCTCTCCCAAGAGCAAATGAGAAATCGGCAAATGAACAGCAGAGTCGGGCTGAACCCTGAGGCAGCTTTAACTATTTGATTTGATTATCTCTGTATTGTACTGCAAGTAATTTTTTTAATCAGTAGTACTATCAAAGGCATCTTAAGTAAGCGTGATAGCCTGAAAAAAAAAGGTATGGTTAATAGCCTTATAGCAGAAAATGGTGTAAAAGGCTAGCCTGTAGTCTTCCTTTTGAGGTCTGACTATACATCTGTTTGGCAGATCTCACATTTGTTGTGCAGTCTATTTTAAATTACATTTTTAAAAGAATATTTGGGAGAATGCAGTTAGAGAATAAACTGAATAAAAAAAAAGTATTCATTAGATTTAGAATTTATTGCCTTAGTATACAACAGATTCTTGCCTTATGAAACAGATTCTTCTGAAAGACTTACAAAGCAAAAGGTGCTGTGGCATAATTCAGATTGAGTAGCAGAACTGGAACAGTGTCTTGTAATTTCATCCTCCCAAGCTATACCTTTAATAAAGTAATTTTGAATACCCTTGGTCTGCTCAAGGTGAAGCAGAGGAACTGGGAGAGATGAGCATTTAGATGTATTTCAAGGGCAAATATGCCAAAGAATTTAATTTTTTTAGTTTAGCTTATTTTGTAAAGAAGGGAAAGGTGAGTTAAGATGACAATTTGAATCTTTACAAAGTCATTTTGCATGTCAGGGTGTAATCAGCAGAAGTACATCAATGCTTTTTTTTGGTGTATGATTAGACTCTGTTTTGACATTGCCTTAAGCACAAATGATGCTTTAATAGGGCTAATAGACAAAATTGCATTTTAAGTCAAGGCAATTTGAATGTCGCTGCTTAGACATGGAAAGAGTTTGGATTGCTAGTAGTAAATGAATTTAGAAGTAATGTCAAAAGTCATTCCCTCCTCCCCACTGGCTTTTAGTATGGAAATTGATTCATCTTTCAGTAGTAGCTTTCTAGTGTAGCTATGAAGACTCGTACCTCAAAGTGAGAGAACTTTCCAGAGTGATTTTTTTTTTTTTTTTTAAAACCTTCTTTTTCTGGGTATTTGTCAGACACTCGTGACTTAAAAGAAAGGACAGACAGCTTTGTAGATATTGCATGCCTGTATGCTCTGTCTCTTCCCTTCTTTTCTCTCTCATTTTAATGTTATGGGGACTAATGGTATCTAAGTGACCTTTTTATTGAGTTCCCCTCCCCCTTTATTGTTTTATTCTTTTATTTTTTCCTTTTTCTAGTACCCCAGCAACTTTGGATCAGAATTACGTTGTTTGTGAGCTTCAGCAAAAAGTGAACATGTTATATTCTTTCCTGAGAAGTCACTTGAAAAAGAAGAGCATTGTGTTTTTTGCAAGCTGTAAAGAGGTATGGCTTTTCCCCTCCTCTCCCCCCCATCACCCTGTAGCATGTTAAGACTATTACAATAAAGATAATCACGTAGAAGTTGAGGCACTAGAGTTTGCAACTGGACTAGTTTGAAACAGGAAATTGGGAGAGGAACCAAACATCACCTACTCCTGTAGCTCTATCATGCAGGGCCTGGCTGCTGGGAAGCGCCATGAGCCAATTTTGATGCAGGAAGGTCCTGGAGACTTCAGTGTACCAAGTCATGTTTGTGCTCTGCTGTTCAAAATGAATGCTAAAAATCATGTCACTGAGGACCAGCTATTTCAGTATTGTCTCTTGACACGTTTCATAGTTGTACAGAGTATTTTAATAGTTGTACCTACTTTCTTTACAAGCTTGTAAGGCTGCCTTAGTAAGAAATCATCGTTGTGAAGCAGTGCAGGGAAAGGGATTTCTTAGGGGTATATAGGAAGTAATCCTTCCAACATCCACTGGTATGGATGTCCAAGGACTGTTTTGTTGAAGTTATTTGTGTGGCACAGGTATTTATTCCTGTAACTGCTGTATGTATGGAATATTTTACAACATGCAGTGGTGCAGTAAATATTCATTGTGGTTCTTGTGCAAAAGGTTACAATCCTTTTGTTCTGCAGTTGGTGGGGTGAGTCCAGTGAGGTGGTAGGCTTAGTTGTATGTAAGCTCTCTGAGCTGCAGCTGTCACTGCAACATGAACAGTTGCTGTACCTGTTTTCTTAAAAAAAATTAGATAATTGCCTGCTGTAAAATAATAATAAAATAATGCTGCAATATGGTACTGTATGTAAGAGTACTACTTACTGCTTTTGTAAGAAAACTTGTTGAAGCTTTAAATAGTAAATCAAGACTGTAGACTTCTTTGAGTGCAAGCGTAAAACACTGCACCCTCCAGTACTGTCTAAAAGCAGAGCTTCTGATGGACTTCCAACACTTTGGTCTCTTGCATACATCCTAAATTGTCATGTCTCAAGTTATTCTTGCTGTTACCTACTCTGGTTCCTTTTAGGAAGAGCCATCAAAAGGCATGCCAATCTTGAGTGCCATAGTTCATTTCCTCTTTTGGTAGCTGGGCGTGTGACAGGCTCAAAATAACATCCGTTGTCTCTGATGTAGATAAACTGCTAAGGCAGTTGCAATATACTGATGTTAACAAGTTCAACATCTCCTGGCAATTCTTCCCCCCCTCCCCTGATTTGTTGGGTAGGTCCAGTATCTGTTCAGAGTGTTCTGTAAGCTTCAGCCTGGTCTTCCCGTGCTGGCGCTCCACGGCAAGCAGCAGCAGATGAAAAGAATGGAGGTCTACACTTGTTTTGTTCGGAAGAAGGCAGCAGTACTCTTTGCTACAGATATTGCAGCTCGTGGCCTGGGTATGTACTTGTAGAAGCAATAGTTATTCACAAAGCCATGATTTAACCCTATGGAGACTTTATCAGACTTAACGCTCTGAAGAACAACGTGATTTGTGAGAAATGAAGCTGTAGTTTCCTTAAGAGCTCATTGGGTAGCTCAGAAGAATGATGCTTCTTAGAGTTCTGCCATTTATTGAAGGGCCCCACTTAATTTGTGCTTTATTTGTTTCTTTTTTTGGCCCCAGAAAGACCTATGTTGTCATTAGTTTTGTACTTCATTTGTTAGTCTGGTAGTTGGTGGAAGATTTCTGCCCTCCTTTCTGTCCTCTATTTTAACCAGCCATGTTCTGTCACAAATATCTGCAGCAAGAGAAAATGGAGGTGATGTATTTGCTTACTACATGCCTTCAGGCAGTATTTCAACAGCTTGAAGTATTTCTGATGTGCCTGTATCCTGTGGATTATTCCAAAGGATATGAAAAATGACGAACCTACCAGGATGTGGAAATGAAAATCTGAAGAAAGTTTAATGACATTATAGGTCTGTACTCTTAAATAGGCAGAAAGATAGATGAGGGGAAAAGCAACAATATTTATAGGAACTGTTTTGTTTTGAGTTTCTTTCCTCTGGTCATTATGTGCTAGATCATGACAGTTTTCAGGAGTCCACTTGTTCTTTCAGATCTTTTGTGCAGACAGCTCTATTGTCCAGAATGTAAGATTTTGTCACCATGCTGCAAGGGGATGGAAGGTGCTCTAAAAGCTAAAGGCAAAAGTGAAAAGTGTTTGTTTCATACCTTCTATACTGCTGAATTGTCACTAGTGAGGACCTAATGTGGGTGTGGTTGGTTGGGTTTAGAGTGTAGATTTAATCATGGAATACAGCATAGCTACAGACTGGTCAGGAAGTAACACAAGACTTAATCTGAAGCCAAGCTTGCTGCTGGCAGGTGAAGTGCAGCAGTTAGGGGATGCTTATTAATTATATCATTCACATTCAGTGATGGCTTCTTTGTCAGGTTTGCTCACCCCCCTCCTGTCTTTGAGAGGGACTGTGATATTTGGTATGTGGGCTGCTGAAGTATTTCTGTCTGGCCACCACTAACTTCAAACCCCGGTGGTGCAAGATATTGATACTCTAAGTGGAAAGTGGGTCAGATATGGTTAATTAGTTAATGTAGTGGTGTTTTATCATCTGTGTGACAGAAAGCATGTCTGTTCTTGTCAAGTGTGAAATTATGTTCCATTCAGTGCGCTGGCATAATTTAGGAACTGAAGACACCATTAATTTTAGCTTTCTTTGATGAAGAGGATGATTGTTTATGATATGATAATACATGCAATTAATTTTATTTTTATTTCAGAGGTTGCACCCATGTCTGTAAATTGGTCTAAATGATGGTTCTTACAGGAATTAATGCTCCAAAATAATATGTTGCTCTTCAATAAGAGGATTTTGACATATTTTTTTGCTTTACACAGATTTTCCAGCAGTGAACTGGGTCATTCAGTTTGATTGTCCAGAAGATGCAAGCACATACATCCACAGAGTGGGAAGAACTGCCAGGTTTGTTTTCATTAATATTTTAATGTTTAAAACTCGATCCTTACAGGAAAAATAATTGGCTAAAGACTCACATGAAAAGAATCAAGATACAAATGGAAAAGAAAGAAGGGCTGTTATCACCCAAAGACCCTTTTGATTACTGAAGAGTAATGATTTTACTTACTTTCTTAGTGTGCTCCAGAGCAGACAGAAAAAAATCACACCAGTTGTTTAGTATGATCAGGGAATATTAACAGTGAGGAGGCAAAAATCTTCTGCACTTGGCAGGATTACCTCAAAGCTGGAGTTTGGCTTGTTTGTGGGTAGAAAAACTTGTTTTGCCACTGCCATTTGTAGACAGGTAAGACTTTAGACTGTGGATCTTTCATTGAAGACTCTTCAAAAGAATGGAAATATTTCTTCCTTATTTTAATTTGGGGAGGAAGGAATCAAATAATGCTAATTACAAGTTAAATTTTTAATTTTGTAAGTCTTTAGAGAATTATATTCTTAGGGATAGCTTTATTTAAAATGTTTATGGCTGAGCTTTTACAATGGGAGTTACCCAGATGTACTGTTGTTAACCTGGTCCCTGATCTCTGAAGCAGATTTTAAAGAGAAACAGGAGTTGTTGTTGTGTTTAAATTGGTAGATCAAAAAGTTTACACAATGACCTGAATGATGAAATGCAAGACCTAGCATTATATCATGTACCTGATTTCATTTGTTTGTAGCAGGGTTTGCAGTACAGGCGCTTGTCAAACCTAATGACTGAGCAGTTGCTTAGAATAGGACTTTGGCACTCTGTGCTTTAGGAATTTGATACTTGTCTTCCTGGTCTTCAAGTTTGGTGATTGTAAAGGAGTGCATATTTCCAGCCCTCTTTCAGAATGTGGAATTTCTACTTATGTTTCCATTGTAATTAGTATATATTTCTGTCCTTTTCTGCCCTGTGTTCTCCATTTTCCTGGATCCTGTTATAATAGCAGGTGATAATATATTTTTAAATGCTTTTGGAAAAAAAAAACCCTGTCTATGAATAAAATCATCAAATATTTTTTATAAACAGATAAAAAGATACAGCTAATTTGCTAAATTAAAATCTGGGTATAATCCTATCACCTCTTTGAGAGAAAAGCATATAGGCTTAGTTTGAATTCTGGGTTTTGGGTTTGTTTGGGGTGTTGTGGTTTGTTTTTTTTCTTTTAATCCTGTGTGGCTTCCACAGAAGACCTGTAATTTTGTCTTTATGGCATACTGTCATTGGGGGAAGGAAAACCATATATTTGGCACTGTTTAATTGGCAGTTTCTGGAAGGTTTGTTGAGCTCTTCCCAAGCCGTGTCACTGCATTAAAGCACCTCCCTGGAATGACAGTTCTCAGGCCTTGTCCCGGGTCTCATTAGATGCTGAGTAGAGTGATTGGAAGTAGGTAGAGAGAGGGGGAACTGCTGTGTAAAGACAAATAACTGTCCTTTTCTGCAAGGCTTTTAATAAAATGTCATGCTGACAAGGACACTGGCCTTGCAACCTTAAGGGTCTGTCTTCAGCTGCCTCTGGAACTCAACCTTCTATGACTCTTGAGGGACAGATTTAGGCAGAAGATTGGGGCGGAGGGTCTGTCCCATAGGCTGTGCCTGATGCCTGCCCCTTGCTTCACTAGGCTGTTGTTTGCATTTCCCTTTATGTCAGATTTTTCAGTAGCCAGGACTTACTGAAAATGTGAGTATGTCTGGGCAAGTTGTTTGAGCTGGTAGCATGGTGACTGGTATCAAAAGCAAACGCCTTCATAGGGAAAGCTTTATGGGTATCTTCTGGCTTTTAAAAAGGTCAGGGAGGGGTCTGCCTACACTGAGCTTTCGTTTTTGAGGAATGTACAGTCTCTCTCTGTTCTTAAAGTAAAGCAGTCCTTGAAAGAGGTTTGCTCAGTGAACTTAACAGCATGAAATACATCTTTGAAAATAAACCAAGAGAGATGTCTAATATTTTTAAGTAAATACTGTGCACTAAGTTTATATGCTAATGGAGGTTTAGATGTGGATAATTGAGAGTGCACATCTCTGTGAACTCTAAATGCTCAATAGGAAGCTTCACTTGTTTTCAGTAGCTACAGTAAGCATGAGAAGCTCATGATTCTTCTAGAAACTTGATAAAAATTAACTGAACTGCAGTTTAGTAGTCCTTATTAATGAGGTTAGAGATAATTATGAATTTTCATGGATTATAAGAGTGTATAATTGCATGGAATGAAAGCTAAATTAAATATCTCAGCTAATTAAGAGACTGTGTTAAACTGTAATTAAAACCAGGATGCCAAATACTGTTTACTTTTGAGATCAAATTATTTTGTGATACAAAAGTGAATATGAAAGTCAAGAGAAAAATTATGTTGGGCTTTGGGCTGCAGAACCTTTGACTTACAATTGTGGATATGTTCCCATGTCTGTTTTACAGTTTTCCAAAGCCTTATCTAAGATGAAAGCTAATGATTGATTTTTAAGTGGATAAGACCACCGTGTTCCCTAAGCATTTCAGTTGCATTTTATCCTACAGAAGAACATAAATTGCAACTCCTGCATTTTTGATTTATGGTAAAGTAAGATCAATAAAAACTGGGTGTTGTCCAGTAATGCTTTTACTTTATAGTAGAATTGGCATATCTTGGCAGGGCTTTTTTTTTTTAAACTTGAAATGTATGCTGTGATTGGGGTGACTGGAAGCTATTTCTTTCAGCTGCATTTGCAAGTATTTAAAGCCTTAACTAGTTCAGTAGCAGTTTTGAAAATACTGACAATAACATGGCTATGCCCATAAATATTTTTGGCTATAATTTTGTCACAGTGCCTCTTAGCAGAGTCTGTAATTTAAAGTCCTAGATCACAGTATTTTCCTGTGGGTTTTAGTTTCAAAAGTTGTAAGTAAATAAGGGATACTTGCAGCAATTCTCTGCAAAACTGATTTCTTTTGGCTTTTAATTTCTGTTGACGCTTTCTGTTCTGTAGCCTGTGAAGCCTACAGTTGAAAATATTTTGATTTATTGTGTGAAACAAATTGCAGTGCCACTAGGGGACAGCAGAAGATAATTTCTGAAGCACACTGATACTCACCTTTTCCCCTCACCATCTGTTTTTCAAAACATAATAGAATTCTAAGTTGTGTGCTGTGAAAGGGACATATATCTGGGTGTTTTTCTTTCAGTCATGATTGCTTTGATGAGTAGAAAAGACACTGAAAAGTGTATTTTATCTTTCTAGTCATGTGTAAATATCTTGTACTTTGGATGTACCTATATCCTGACGTGTCTCAGTAATTACTTTCTTTCTTTCCTAGCATTACATTAATTTTTTTGCCCCTTCAGATGAGACTACTAAAAACTATTACCTGAGTTTAGTGATTTTTCTGTCAGGAGTCTTCCCCCCACCCCGCCTCCCCCTTAAGGAAGCTGACAGTGGAATGTCAAGCGGAAGAAATATTTTTGCTCTGCAGTTTTCATTTGTGGTATGTCTAAAACTTTATATAGGCTTTAGATTTGGCTCAGGCTCAGACTTCTGATGCTATTTAATCGAGGCTAGTTGGATAGGTTTCTTAGGTGCTTAAACTGACTCCGGAAATGGACTGTAATTTTGTTGTTGCTGTTAAACATGGTGTGCACACAGGCATCCATGTTCTGTTGAGCTCTCAATAGGCTTTTTTTCCTTTTGGGAAATTCTACTCTGAAAACAAATGGAATGATAAAAGTCTGTCTTTCCAAAGTAGGATACTCTGTTGCCTACCATCTTTGTACTAGCTGGTACGATGATTAGAACCAAGAAGCATGAATAAAGATTTAAAAGATCTAATCTTTTTGGTACCTTAGGGATACTGAAGAATTCACACACATCAAAATTTGGAAAGGTGAAAGGGCCAGGTCATAGAATGATCTTATTCCATCACGAAGTAAAATGCACTGAACCATGGTCATTGGGGCTCTCCTTAATTAATTGTCCATTTTATGTATGAAAGTGAGACTAATAAGCCTTTGAGTAATCCTTGCAAGTGGCACTAAAGCATTTAAAAATGTGAGTGACTTGATGGAACTGTTTTTTCAGTGGAGGAAAGTTGACTTATTTGTTTTTTAACTGGGAAATATATCCCAGGGATACGTGTGTTGACTTCCAAATTAACAGTACAGCCAAGATGGCAGCTCCTTTTTTTTTTTGTTTTTTTTTTTAAATATTTATTTAAGGCCCACTGAAGCACTTTGATGTTTCTTTAAAAATAAATGCGGTATTTAGAGCATCTCATATTATATGGCAGTCAAGTCATTATCCTGAGTTAAGTAAAAATAGCTGCTAGGGAAGGTCAAAGAAATTGTTGACACCACATATTTAACTTGCAATTCACATTATTAAATTCTCCAAAATTAAACACTACATTCCTGCCAGTGGCCTGCGATGCCACAGTCACGTTAACTGGCACCGCGCTACCCCTTAGAATTCTCTTCGTAATGACATAGCATTCATGTTCCAATACACTGAAATATTAAGTGGCTAAGATGAAGCTATCCTGTAAGCTGTAATAAAAAATAAATAAGCACATGTATTTTAATGCAGCTGAGTGGACAGAGCTGAGTCTAGACCCAACAACCTCCCAAGGTCTTTTCAATTCAATTTATTCTGAGACTAGCATGGTCAGGTTGGTAAGCCGCTGCTGGTTCTTGTCCATTATGTTTTGTGACTTAGTCTGTCTGGCAAATGAAGACATCTAGCCGGTAAAACTGAATGGTTTTGTGGTATGAATAAAACCCAGTGGCATGGTTCTCAGAACTTGGCAATAGACATCCCCAGGGCTTTATTTTAGGGATGAAGCTGCAACAGGGGAGGTTTAGGTGGGATGTTAGGAAGATGTTCTCTACTGAGAGGGTGGTCAGACACTGGAACAGACTCCTCAGGGAATTGGTCACAGCACCAAGCCTGGCTGAGTTCAAAAAGTGTCTGAACAATGCCCTCAATCAGGGCATTGCTCAGCTACAGGGTTGGCCTCTGAGGTTTGAGTAGCCACAGTGCCTGTTGTGGCAGTTGGAGGAGCTGCAGTGCCTGTGCTTCTGTCCTCCCTGATGGCATTGCCTACTATTGAGCAAGGTTTGGTAGATCATGGCTAGGACCCAGCACAGGGCAGTGAGCTGTGCTTCCTCACAGGAAATAGCCACAGCATTTCCCTTTCAAATATTCTGTCACTTTTTCAGGGTTCTGTAGCAGTTTGGGGGTGAAGCTCCAGACCACTGGGGGTGAGAAAGTCTCTAGATACTTGTCTGTACTCCCACACACCATGCCACCCCTGGCCATTCAACCCTGGGGAAGAACTCTTGGTGATATTCTTACAAAAAATTGTTTCACCGTGTAAGACTTGAAAAACATTCAGGAGAATGAACAACAGGAACATACTAGCCTGACCAGCCCAGGGATATTCAGAGTTCTCAAATGGTGTTGTAACAAGCCTGAAGGGAAGAGGGGAGGAGAAAGCATCCCCCCCTTGTCTTCCCCATCGATTGTGTGCAATTCCTAAACAAGGCTGGGAGATGTTGTTGACAGAAGTGCTATATACAAATACCAGCTGAGGCTCATGAACATGGGTGATAGCTTATCATAGGTTGATATCACACAGTACAACAAAATGAAAATCTGGACTCCCCTCCCTGAAGTGATAAGCAACAGGGTGGGGATTAGGTAGAGCAAGCGTGGTTTCGCATACCATAGCCAGGTGACCAAACATAACTGTTTAAATAACGTGATAAATACTTATCCTAGCTTTTTAACAAGTTCAGGTCAGATCCAAACCCTTCATGGCCCACGTTGTGTTCCAAAAAAGACTGTAATGGTCACCCCTCCCCTGGGAGGACAAACTGACAAAGCCCGGTGGGTTGGGATGAGGACAGTTACTGACAGGCACTGTGAGAGGGGAAGAACAACAGAGCCCGGGACAGAATATGCACGAGGTGATAACACAGAGAACTTCACCAATGGGAGGCCCATGGGATGCCTGACAGCACTAAGACTGTCCCTGAGCTGGGTGGATCTGCAGGTTCCTGACTGGTCCCTTTTATGCGGGCGTGATGTCACCTGGTGTGGAAACACACTTGGCCAGTTCTACTCACCTGTGCTGGCTGCTTGGGGAAGTTAACTCTGGCCAGGGCAGTGAGCTAAAGCAAAACAGAAAAAATGAAGCCAGTTCACTTTGTTGTTTGTTTTAAATGCTCCATGGGATGTTGGACTGTTCACAACCTACAGAAAGGAGCTCTTCTCCCTGGGCTGAATAAGGAACAAGCAGTGCATACAGCCTGCCCACAGCATCCGCTCAGCTCTGAATAGCAAATAACTTTCTAGTCTATGGTAATTTTTGTTGGGCTGTTTAAATAGGACTTGCAGTAGGTGACACAGCAGTGTTACAATTAGTGCAGCAGATTTCTTGTTAAAGATTTGTTGTTTTAAAGAAAAATATCTGTTACAAAAAGAGGTCGTTGATTGTGTAGATGGAATAGAAATTCTGACATTTGTGGATCTTTTCTCTGGCCTCATTTGTCACTTAAAAAAATAGAATAACAAATATTAGGGAGGAAACCCGTCAGTGTAGAAGTCATGATGAACAGTAGATAAAGCCCTTCTTGCTCCTGGGCTTGGAGAAAGAATGTTTTCTTGTTTTGAAGCTTAGATTTCACCAGTCCTTATTGTATCACAAGTCCTGGAAGGTAATATAATTGGAAATGAAGTTTTGTCTGAATTGAGCCCAATATGAGAGACCTAAAGCTGTTACTTTGTTTAAGAAATGTGTTTAAAAGTGGTAGCTTATATAATCAGATTGAATAGTTGAGTTGTTTTAAAACAAAACTATGAATTACTGTATTTCTGTGGAAGGCCTTAGAGGTAGATATGGATATTAATCTCTCTTGTTGAAGGGTAGTGTGTGGGTGAACAGTTTTATTCATATGCATATCAGATTCAAATAGGTCTTCTCAGAATAAAACTGTCCATTTTGATATTTTCTGCATATATTTTTATAGAAGACTTGTAATATTCCTTTATGTAAAAAGAGTGTATCACAGACAAATGTCTGCATCGATGAAAGGCTTTTTCCTTCACTTCTGTAGTTATTTTATGAAGGCATTGAAAATAATTTAAAAGTAAAATATAAATTACATACTAGAAATGAGAGAACTTGACTCTTAACTTTTTTCTAATCTGTATTGTATTAAGCATGATTCTTAGCTTTGTAACTAATCTATAGTTAATCTGTAGTTCTTAAATAATCTATAGTTTTAGGTGCCCAGGCAGCCAGGAGGACCGACCAACTGTATCCTGGGGTGCATCAAGCACGGCATGGCCATCCTGTCCAGGGAGGGTATTGCCCCGCTCTACGCTGCTCTGGTGCAGCTTCACCTCAAGTACTGGGTGCAGTTTTGGGTGCCACAGTACAAGAGGGACACTAAACTATTGGAGAGTGTCCAGAGAAGGGCAACAAGGATAGGGCAGGGTCTGGAGGGGAAGTCGTATGAGGAGAGGCTGAAGTCCCTTGGTTTGCTCAGCCTGGAGGAAAAGGGAATGAGGGGAGACCTCATTGTGGTCTGTGGCTTCTGTTTGGTGACCAGTGATAGAACCCAAGGGAATACCATGAAGCTGTGACAGAGGAGGTTGAGATTGAATGTTAGGAAGAGGTTCTTTACTGAGAGGATGGTTGGACACTGGCACAGGCTTCCCAGGGCAGTGGTCACAGCACCGAGCCTGACTGAGTTCAAGAAGCGTCTGGACGATGCCCTCAGCCCCATGCTCTGACTTGGTTGGGCCTGTGTGGAGCCAGGAGTTGGACTCAATGATCCTTATGGATCCCTTCCAGCTCAGGATATTCTGTGATTCTGTAGATGGGGAAGTCACTGTAACCTAGCTTCCAACAGATAGATATATTTGCATTCTCAGGTGGTGATTCTCTCTTTTCAAGTACTACTCCGAACTGATGAAGAACTGTATCATACCACGTTTTTCCTCCTCATCCTTAAGTCTCAATTGCAAAAGTGTGTATGTTACAAATCCCTACATATTTTCATTGGCATATTCTTTCAGTCTTTACTGGGGTGTTTGCTCTAGAAGCAGAGATCTATGCAGCTTTTTGAATTTTGCTTGTCAGTTATTCCACATGATGGAATTGTTCTGGATTCTTCATGAAAACGAAAATTGTATGGAAAGATTTAAAGAACATTATGGTTGCAAAATCAAGTGCTCCAGAATATTTATGTTTCTAGAAGACTGTGAATGGGTGTGCAGTGAATAAGCTGGCTTCACAATGGAAGTAACTATCAAATAGCTTTGTTATTAATAGTTTGGCAAGCATGCATGATGAACAAAAGGCCCAGTGGAAGAAGAATGAAGATATGTAATTATTTTGGATCGTAATGGACATAGAAAAGCAGGCAAATTTAGCAAGCTTGCTTCTGATGCTATTCCACATGCTTAACATCTACTGTGGAGAGTTTTTCCAATACTAATGTATCCGAAGGTTGCTTGTTGGCTTGGAATGCAAGACATTTTATCACTGGGCTTTCATTTAAGCTCACAACTCTTGCAGTAATAACTTATTTTCTTCTATGTCTTTTCACAGATGAGATGACAGAATGTGATGTAATCCATCCTGGCCAGTTAGGCTAAAATCAGATCTTTAATCAAGTCAACTTGAGGCTAAAATCAGATCTTTAATCAAGTCAACTTGGTGCAGTCCCACTTAAATTACAGATAAAAAAAATTCCTCACAACCATGTTTTTTAGTGTGATGGTAGATCTGTGACTTCCAAAGCATAAAAATTATGTATTTATGGTTCCTTTCATGTTCATGTGTGGTAAATATCTTCAAAATAATTAGAGAAAACTCAATATAAAAGACACGATAATGGGAAATATTCCAGTTCAGGAAACTGCAATGCAAATACTGTTATATCTGCAACCTTACTCCCCCAGTTTTTACGATTATCTCATCATCTCCATGTTCTCCTTTGCCAGGTTTTAAAATAGCTTATTTTTTTTTCTTGCCAAACAAAACAGCAATGCTGCCTGTAACTTTCTCAAAATCTGGCATCAACTTGTATCTTCTGAAATACAAATGTTAGGGAAACATGTTGCAATACATCTGTTCAAGACAACCTGTATAACACTTCCTGTAAGATCTGCATAGCCATGCAGGCTGTCCTTACAGTTCTCTTTCCATTGCTTTCCCATCATTTTCTTTCCTACTGGGAATGTCTGCCCCACAGCAGTATGCTGGTGCCTGTTAACCATCTATCAGATGGTTCCCATTCCTATTTTATTGTGGTATCACCGTGACGTGCATGTCATTGAGAGTTGAAATATAGTGCATTTGTCTGAACTGTAGGTTGCAGTGATTGTGGCAAGGATGTAAAATTAGTCTGGCTGTAGCCAGAACAAGCTCCCCTCCAGCTTGCATGGCAAGGTGGGATTGGTTAACCACAGTACGTTTTCATCTACTGCCTTTGTGATAATGGTGCTAGTGTTTCCTTTAACGGTGCTGGCTAGGGCTGTGTGCAGCCTTTGGCTGGGTCTGATCACAGGTAAGTTAAGATAGGTTAAAATTAGCAAAAATTGACTGTTTGGCCTGAGTGTCTTATCCTGTCCTCACAGCATTGTCACTGTGCTGTTAGTTCCTTCGTGCTTGATACTAGTCATTGGCTCAGGGTGAATTTCTAGCAGTTTAAGAGATTCTGCCATGGTGAATAAACTGTCCTCTTGATTTTATTTTATATTATTTTATGTGCTTTATATATTTTATTTTTGTGTGAAATGAAACTGTTTAGCAACTCTGTGTTTCTTTGCTAGGGAAATGGTACTCTTGATGTTTTAAAGTATTTCATTCTCTACTTCTAATTAGCCAGTACCGCTCTGTCCTAAATAATCTATCCCATTTTACTCTTGTCGAGCCTTTCGTGCTTTCTCTTGATTGTAGCCATGCTTTTTCTCATCTTCAGTTAGTGTAAATATATTATTCCTACCCTTTGCTTTGTAGTGCTAATGATGTTTTGTCACAGCCTCCTTGCTTATAAGTCAAGACTGAGTTGCAGAGAAGTTACTGGCCTTTTTGATAAGTGTTGAAACCAATAGACTCTAGAAAATAGGACAGATAAAAACTAGAAGTATGGGATTTTTTTTTTCCAAAGACTTTGCAAGCAAGATGTAATTTTCCATAGAACTGAAATTAATTTTATCTGGTATCCTAAGAGGTTGTTAAAATCCCAGTGCAAAAATGAGTTCCTGCTCTGGTTTCTTGATCACCTTGAGATGACAAGATAAGTAATATCGTCAATTACTACACGTTCCAAGAAAGTTTGATTACTTTGAGGTTTTTAATTTATCTTTAGCACAGCTGTGGTGCACACTTAGTGAATAACAAATGACCAGAATGAATTAGCCTTTTAGGACAGATGTTTGGTTTTTGTGATGACGGACAACTTGAAGGCTGCAGTCAGCAAGAATGGGGAGAACTTCTAGTCTCTTCTCATCTGCAGATGTAGTAGTTGTCCTGCTGAAGAATGTCATTAGCTGAGGTTGACTCTTTGCTGCTTTATTGTCTATAAAAGTTTAAAGGTTTTATCTGTCTACTTGAAAATAATTGCAGAAATGTTCTTTTGTTGCCTTTAATGGAGAACTTTATTCCCTTAGGATACTGAGGGATGTTCTTTTCCCCCATGTTTTAGGCATTGTAATGGAAACAAATTTTGAACAGAGCGTTGACGTGCTCTTTTCTTTATTGTTTCTGCCAGTGTTTAGTAGCTTGTGCGTTCATAAGTTTGCCAATATAGGAGCTCTTAGTATGAAAGGCAACAGAGAAAATACTTTTGAAAACTTAGATTTTCCACTACAACCTCTCTTTCTGAGGTTATCTTTAAACCCCTACTTTTCTTATTAGTACATTAGTAAGTTCTTGTTTTGAAAAATAAGATGATTCTCTGCCCAAGTAAAACTCCCCTTTTTATAGGCCTGCAGACCCCGTTGGGGCACTGAGCAGATACAAACCTTCACAGATGGTACTTAAGATTGTTTGCTTTTCAGCTTTCTCAATGCTGTAATGATTTAATTTTCGTGTTTAGCTCTGAAGAACAGTATTAATATTAAACTGTTTTAACTAATTAAATCTCACTTACTATATAAAAATGGGCAAAGACTGTTCCTCCTTAACATCAAGTATGTTCAGACTACTGGCATTTAAAGAGTGAATGTTTCAAAAATAGGTAAGAAAAAAGATTGTACAGCATCAGTTGTTACCAGATGTCTTTCAGTTGCCTTGAATGTCTGAAGGTATCAGCTCTGAGAAATATTTTAATGTTGTTTTATTCTTGTCTTTCATAGTAGTTGCCAAAAGATGAGAAAGTATAGGTGTTTGGAAACCTCTCTCTTCTCTTTGTGTATTTTTATGTGGTTGTTTCTTTACTTAGCTATAGTACTATTTTTTCCTATATAAAGGCTTTGCAGGACTTAATGTAATCATTGAATTAGTTGTTGTCCACAGATACCAGATTTAATGCTTGTTTTCCTCCTGTAAATTACCTACGGAATGTGCCTTTTGAATCGCGACTCCTGAATTTGTACTTTCTGAAAAGCTAACTGACTTGGCATACACTGTATTCAGCACTAATAACACAAGAACACCTTCCAAGGGTCAGAATGAAGGTTCATCTGATCTTGCATCCTATTTTGAGAGTGACCTTGAGGGGACTAAGGATAAGCTATAAAAGCAAAACTAATGTAGAATGGTATTTCCTATGCTATAACATTTCAGAGTTTGGGTCTATGGCTTGCAGAGAGGGTACCTTCACTCTCTGACCCTTGATGGATGTTTCTTCCATGTTCTGTATGACACTGGTCTTTCATAATGTGTTGCATGTTTTATAAAATAAATACAATAAAGCAGCAATTTAAGAATACCAAGCCAGGCACTCTATGGTACGAAATGCCAGAAGCAACAAAACTACACAAATCACTTAATGCCTTTGACTATGTTTGAGGAATCTATAAAAGAAGTCATCCTTTGCGGGTATTTATTTATTTTTTTTGCTTTCTTGACAAATGAGGAAGATTCTTGTTAAGAGTCTGAACAGATGTTCTTTCAAGATACTGGATCATTTCCGTAGCTCTTTTTGGAATCCTTTCCTTTCATAGCATGAGTTTTGAGGAGTGAGAGCAGAGTTGCATGTTATACTGTAATCTAAATTGGTGGTACTGGTTTTGCAGCAATATTATAGCTGTCTTCCTGAGTGATACAAGACTTGGGTAGATAAAAGAGAATATTTTCATCCTTCTTTCCAACAGTTCTCTGAGGACTCAGGTTCTTTTGATCAATAATTAGCTGCCTTGGAACTGTGATCATCAATTTTTCCCATAAAACACAAAGTCTTCTAAGGTTCAGTGGCTTTCGAGGTTTTCATTGCTTGTTCAAGCAGTGGCAGTGTCTGACATGCACCTGCATTGAGGAAATATCATCTGGAATTTGGTTGTGTTAAAACATACAGAACTTTCTTACAAGGTGCACTTGGTCTATGTAAGCAACTCATTCCCAACCTTAGTTGTTGTATAAAGGGCCCAAACATTCATTGGATGTTTGGTCAACAGAGTCTTATGTCCTCCTGTGCTGTTGGTAAAGATAATAAATTGCCTGAAACCAAGGATATCAGTTGCTTTAGAACTGTTTTTAAAATAAAGATTCTACAAGCTGATATTTGTGCATTAAGGATGTTTTAGGTCTGTTAATTAAATGGATTAAAACAAGGTAGTACAGTTTATTGCACAATCTCTGCCTCACCCACAACCCTAGAGCAGTTTTGGGGGCAAACTCCAGACGTCGTACCCTTTCTTTTGGTACTCATACAAAACCATATAAGCCCAGTAACTTTACATAGTTTTGGTGTGTCAGAGACTCTCCTCTTTAATTCAATTTGACTTCCATGTAAAATCTAGAATGTAAATGTTGTCCCAAAAGTGGGGTCGTTACCCGGTGTGCAGTGTGCCAGTACACACACAGAGCAGAGGTATTTGACTTATCCCAAGGCTGTGCAGAGATGGGTGCTGGGTGGTCATTCCACAAAGCCAGCACGCTGCATACAGAACGTGCATCCTAGTTACCTTGCTACAGGATTAGAAAAACCCACCCAAATTTGGACTTACTGGTTAGTAATTACCACATCATCTACTATTGGTCAAGCATATTAAGATTAGCATGTTTGCTCCTTGAAGGTGTGTGGTGTGCATGGTCCTTGAATTGGGTGGGTGGTTGTGATCTCCCCTTGACACCTTTCCCTTTCCCCTCATTATTGCTGAATTTTGGTGACTTGGGGTCTCTCTGGCAGTGCCTCAGCTCCTGCACCTGCTGGGGTGGGATATTTCCTCTTTATCAGTCTTTCAGCTCTTCTTCAAGGATATGCTTTAGCAAAGTCTGCTCTTTATCAGTCCTTTGGCCCTTCTTTAAAAGCAGAGCTGTTAGCAAAGCACCTTAGTACAGTGTCTCAGCACCAACCCAAACACATTTCTGTCCCTGTGACGTGGAAAGTTCTGCTTTATAGGTATCACAAGGGTTAACATTTCATGATGAAAACATTTATTAAACATTTAAAAATTATCTTTCAAAATCAGTCCCCAAGCTTGCCATGTGTAACATTGGACAAAAGCTAAAAAAAGGCATCTGAGAGCGTTTTGTTGGGATTTTTTCAAATTCATCAAATGAAAGCAGAGAGCTGTAATAAAAGCTGTCAGACTGTTTTAACTGCAGATTTTGTTGCTACTTGCGTTGCTTACTGTGCTGTGACAGATAGTGTTTATAGTTTTCAAACAGTTCTGCAGTGCTGTTTTGCCAAGTGATAACTGTTTATACTTGGAGAAATGTGGGCTCCCTATATTCCATCTGAAATCTTTTTTATCAGGTAGTGGTATGAATCCTTTTTGGTGTGCCTTAGAACATCCATGCTCTCTGGCCTCCAGCTTAAAAGCTCTCCTGAGCTTAATAGTGCTTATGTCCCCTTTTCTGAGCACAAAGACTGAACTGGTGTTCTCTTGTGTCATTGCTGAGCTTTTACTGGAGAGATGTATGACTTTACCCTGACAGAGTCTTGTTCTCTGCAGTCTCTAACCCAAAGATAAACTTCTGCTGACAGTTTATACTTTTGCATAATATCCTTTCCTTGATGGTTCTTGATGGAGAAGAGTGAATGCAGTTGGAGTGAAGACCCTCAGGAGAATGTATGATGGAGTAACAGAAGCTGAAGATTTATGAAACAGCAACCAACTGAGTGGAATAAAGATAGAGGGAACAGTTGACTTTCATTATATAGAAAACAGAAAGGACAAACCAGTGTATGAAAAGTTTAACCAGCATAGGAAAAAAAGACAAATAGAACTGGTGTAGAAACCAAACCAAAGGCCTGTTAAGGTAGTAAATAATTTGATATAAAATTACACTTGAAAAATAATACAGTAAGTATTTTCTGTTTCAGATAAATGGGATACTTGTTGTCGTAGCAGTTTACATATAGACTTACAATCTGCTGCTGCCTAGGGACTTCCCTGTGAGTGGCTCTTGGCCATGAGACCTACTCTACAAACTAACTTACTACTCTCCTACTTGCTTTGTCCCACACATTGCACTCATCAGTTGATTGTGAGTTGGATTGTGCCCAATTTTTGCATATTTCTGAAATTTAGTTGGGTGTTTTTAATATAATGGAGGACTCTGCAATATTTTCCTATCAGTGTGTACTCTTAATAACTATTTGTAAATGAAGCAATACTATACCTATTGCAATACTATACCTATTACAATAGGTAGGGACTTGGCTATTGCAGTGAAAGTAACTCATTGCTACTTTGCAATAGGACTTAAAGCCATTGTCTTGTTTGTTTGCTAATGCTGTCAGATATTTTTTCTCTGTAAATGACCTTAAATGGCTAAATTTGCTGGAAGTAGGAACCAGCATTTTCTTACACTCAAAAAAAAGTGAAGACACTTTAAGAAAGAAATTGAATAATTTTTATTTCTTTGGCAGCCATGTATCTTGAGTAATTACCAAGTCAGCTACATTTGATTCAGCTGTTAAGTGCATCGAAGAGCAAATACTAGATATGTTCTCAGTGCATCAGTCTGATTGAATTTTTTATTTAGCACTGCTTCTGTAAAAGAAGGAACTCCTGGTTTTTGCTTTTTGTTCAGTGATGCTTCTGTAACCTATTAGAAAAGCAGTCTTTCTTGAAGTAGTCTCTTAGTCTTCTCCAGGCTAGCCAGATGCAGTGCTCTCAGCCTTTTCTCATACAAGAGATGATCCAGTCACCTCATCATCCTCGTAGCCCTCTGTTGGACTCTCTCCACTACTTCCCTGTCTTTCCTGAACTGGACACACAACTCCAGATGTGGCCTCGCCAAGGCAGAGCAGAGGTGGAGGAGAAACTCCCTTGACTTGCTGTCCATGTTCTCCTTAATGCATCCCAGGTACCATTGGCCTTGGCCATGAGGAAACACTGCTGGTTCATGTTATCCACCAGGACTACTCCCAGTGTCCTTCTTTGCAGTGCTGCTTCCCAGTAGGTCAAGCCCTAACCTGTACTGGTGCCTGGGCTTATTCCTCCATAGGTGCAGTACCCTACTTTTGCCCTTGTTGATTTTTCATTTGGTTCCTCTCCACCAAACTCTCTGGTCTGTCCGGATCTCACTGAATGCCAGCGCAGCCTTCTGGTGTGTTGGCCATTCCTCCCAGTTTTGTATCATCAGGTTAGCTGAGGGTACACTCTGTCCCCTCATCCGGGTCATGGATGAATATGTTGAGTAAGACCAAACCCAGGAACAACCCCTGCGGCACACAACTGGCTAGAGGCCTCCAAGTAGACTCCACGTTGTTTACCAAAACCTTGTGCAAAGGGGAATCAATTGCTATCAGATGCTAAGACTTGCCTACTGGTGAAGAATGAGTGTAAGCATCTTGTAGTTTTGTAAGCTTCGATCAAATGCCCTTTGATTACTACAGAAATATTTCTGATTTAAGGGGAAAAGATTCTCTGATCTGAACCTGTGTCTTAGTCCCAGGTGTTTAGGTGTGTAGTTTTGAAGTCAGCTCAAGTAGAGGTATTGGCAAGTCACTTCACTGGTTTGCCTGTTCCTTTTTGTAAAATGAGGATTTTTGCCTTCTCTTTGGGCTGCTTATAGGAAAGCAAATGTAAATTCTCATTGTTTTTTGAAAACATAATGGAAAAAAAAGGTATTTTTTGCATGTTCTTTAGGTCTTCTTTTTTTTTTCCTGATCAGATACAAAGAAGGTGGTGAAGCTTTGTTAATATTGCTTCCCTCGGAGCAAAAAGGCATGGTGGAACAGCTGGCACAGAGGAAAGTACCTGTCAGTGAAATCAAGTAAGTGACAAATAGCTTGTCTGTTGTTGAGCCTTCTTTCTGCAGGAATAATGTGTGATGATGAGGCTCTGACAATCCTGATGGAGTAAAGTGCTTGAATTGCCCGGAGCTGGACAAACAAGGGAGATTTTGATAGTGTAGGAAGGAAAAGACCTTGAGAGGTTAGCTATTCCAGCCACTTCCCGAAAGGCAGGATCAGCTGCACAAATCATCCTTATCAGATGCTTGTCTGACTTGCCAATATCTTCAATTTCCCAAAGTGATCTCATCTATACTCAACAGTTCCTGCCATTAACTTTTTTTCTTCAACTATCTGATAAGCCTTGTAAGTAATTTAAGTGAAATATTTCTTTTGTCCTGTGCCAAGAATATATGGAAAATGATGTATTCTCTTACTCGTTGCAATTACTTTTCATGTAATTGAACATTATCATGTTATCTCTTTCTGTTTTCTTTAGTGGATTTCTTTAATCTGTTCCTGTATCTTTTTATGCCTTTTATCATTCTTACTTCTCTTACCTGTCTTTTCCTTAGTTCTAGACTGGTTCCCCAATTAGCTGTGGTCTTTCTGAACCAGTTAGCTGAGGAACAGGTAATAAAAGATGTGGCTAAACTGTTATTTTACATCCTCAAGAGAATATGCCAGTGGGGACCTGTAGAGTCTGTATGGAAGAGATCTGGTTTTGAAAGAGTTGCAGAAGGATGTAATGGTGCCATATAAAATTACAAAAGCACTTGTATTTCCACTTTCTATTCAATGCAGAGTAATGACCACATAGGAAAGACAAAAACCCTAACTGTAAAAGTAATCAACCCACAGCACTAAAAATAATTGGTGGTAATTTCTTAATTAGCAGCTATAGGGAGGAAGGAATTAATTGTTCTTTGATCCTGTCAGTGCAGTACTAAATTAAAAGAGGAAACATAACATGAAGGATATGTGGAAGAATTGAAAGAAGATGATAATAAAATATCATATGAACCTGACTCCACTTTGAACACTTGGGTAGTTCAGGTTATACCATGGCAAAGATCGTAGAGTGGAGTTATAAGGAATCTGGAGAAGATTGACAAGGCAGGAAATGAAAGTTTCTGTACAAGTGGGTATGAGCAAGGCTAGGGTTCTTGTACTGTAAAAAGCTCTGATTTGAAGCTGAAGATATGGATACCTAAACCAAGAAGGTAATTAACTGTATGCAGGACAGGTTTGTGGAGTAATTGTTTTTGAGAAGAAATCAAAATAGGGTGAAACTGTAAGTTGTTATTACCTCAGTGCTTAAGCCTCCAGGTATGCCCAAAATTGACTCTACTGTTTTCTTTGAATTCTGGTGTAACGAAGGATGCTAAGAAATTGCCACAACTTACAAGGCTGGCTGTTTTTTGTTCTGGTTTCCATATATTTTTATGTCAGAACATACATAGTAAGAAATAAAGTGAACACATAATTTGGCATTTGTCATTACTAAAATCTACGTGAGCATCTTTTTAACTTCATTAGCTTTTTCAGTTGTATATTCAATAACAGGATGCATTACAGTAAGGGGTTTTTGTTGGTTTTTTTTTTTTTAAATGCTATTCCAAAAAATTCATTCCTTTACAAAGCCATAGGGCATATGTATAATAAATATGTTTAGGTAACAATCTTAATTTGAATCATTATAAGCAAAGCCAGTGCATTTGATTGGTAATATATTTTAACAGCCTTCCCTGAGATCCAGTTTTCCAATCTGCAAAACATAGTTTATTAATATTTGTAACATTTTAATGAGGGGGAATGCTATTAGAATTTGTCTACCTAGTGTGGTTAAGGCTTAAATGGTTTAGCATTGCTCTTCTGAGAGACTAACTAAAATCCTTGAAGTTTTTTTCTGGTAATTACTTGTGGATGGCTAACCAGTTTAATCCTAAAAGCTTTTAACTACAAATTTTTTTAGGTTGTTTACTTCTAGCCAGTTTCCCAATTAATATCAATCCTGGTGTGATTTGGCAATTGTTAAATTGTTGAAGTTCCATCAACCCATGGATCATGTTCAAGGTCTTCTATTGAAGTCGTCTGGTGTTTGTATTTATTTACCTAATCGCATATTACCAAGAGTCGATTTAACTTGTGAGCTAGAAGGTAATGAGCTTGCTTACTGCCAGCAGAGTTTAACTCTTTGAACTTCTGAAAGTCTTTTGTTTCTAAACCATCACTGTTAATTCAACTGTTTGTTTTGCTGTTCTTGTTAACCTGTTGTCTTCTGGAGGTATCACAAGAACCCATTTCTGTTACTTTTCTTGGGTTTTTATTTTCTGATTTACAAACAGCTCTTAATGTATCTTTATTTTGTTTAGACAAAGCTTTTAAAACGGTTCCAGAAACTGAAAGCAGAGAGAGGAATAACTTTTTTCTGAAAACCTATTCAAAAGGCTAGGGTTTGGGCTGTTTTCTTAATTTCCACTTTTAAATCTAAGCTCCCTGAAGAGCCTGATAGTATACCATTCTAATCTGCATAAGCTGCCAATTTACCAGTAATGCTTTTAAGAATACAGCTTCTTTTCATTGTTTGAACAAAGCAAGAGAAAATGCAAAATGCGCAATAATAAATACCTTATTTTGGAGCATTCAAATATAGCAAAAGCTACTCTGAAAATATTAAATATTATATATATATTATTTAGGAGGAGTCTGTAATTTTGCAGTTTTAGATGCAAGCCTTAAACTGCAATTATTTTGATAATACCTTGAGAGTACGTCATATCACCCAGTTTTGTTGAGTAACAAGGGATGCTTCCTAAGTGGTTCTCATAATAAATTATGTGTCTAGAAAATGTTACCAAGGAAGTGAAAGTATATAGATATGCACAATGTAATATTGCTTTCTTTAAGACCATGACAAAAATGTGGTTCTCGAACAATAAAAAGACACCTTTTTTCTTTCTGACAGTGGAGAATACCTGGATATGTATTTCATATGGCAGTAATGTTAATACTAGAGAATCTATTGAAACTTTCTGCTTCCCAATTGCCATCATTACTGGTGTCACTGACCAGCATGGTTATGTACCTGTATGCTGTCTGCTGGTGTGAGGCATCTGAGCATCCATCTTTAGGTTCCAGATCTTCCTCCTCTCTCCAGCCTTCCAGGTTGGCCACTGTAACCATAGGGAGCCACATTCTAGGCTCAGAGCAGAGAGCAAGACCTGCTGCTGCTTGGAAGCTGGGTGAAACTTGGGATCTGTTTGTTATGTCATGGCAACGTTGTCTTTTGGTGGTGATTGAGCTTTTTTGTCTAAATTCTGCTTTGGAGAGGATGGGAAAGAGAGAGTATCTAATTAAAGCAGTGCTTGTACCCTGGTGTTAAAAACAGAGGAAATGAGAGGAAAGCAGAGTGCCTATGGCCCAGGAAACCTGGAGAGTGCCTAATTTGATCAGTTGGTAAGACGGAGCAAGCTGACTTCATATTTATATTGTGGCATGGTCAGGTGTGGCCATTTATACAACTGCTAGGCAAAACGAGTTTCAGAGAGTTATACTGCTCCTTGAATGTGAGATTTGTGCTCCCAGAGTAAGAAAAGAAAAAAACCAGCCTACTTAAAATGACAGACAGTATCATAAAATCACCTGCTAGTCTTTGCGTAGTTGGTTCTAGCTCACTGGTTCTTACCTGCCTAGGCAAGTTTATAAATAGTGAAAATTCATTTAAGAGTTTAGGTTTGTCCCTCTCTCCAGTTTTCTTATTTTTGGAATGCCAGCATGACATGAACATGACAGTGGGTGACTGTCCTGACACAGTGTTGGAGAGGAGAGGATGCAGCACTGCAACTCTTAATATTCAGCGATGCAAAATTACTCATTCGTTAACAACCACACAACTCAAAATCTGCTCGGGACACCAAATTCTTGATTGATATTGCTTAGATTTGCACCACATTGACTTGCTGTGCTTTGAAATAACGAGTCATATTCCTACAGTAATTAAGGTACAGAAAATAATGAGTAATAGCAGGCCTAGGTGAGAATTAGAACTTGGTATGTGTTTTGAATTTGACAGCAAGTAGTTGACAGTCCCAACTACTCTTTGAGTACAATTCCAGGGCCACTTTTGCATTTACTTAAAGCTTTCACGAAGACCTTGTTTCCCTAGTTTATGAGAATATGCAACTCTCAGATGATTTTCTGACATCAAATATGACATCTGCTGTTCGCTTGTTCTTCTTAAAGCCTGCTAATGCTGCTATGAAAGATAATCAAACTGATTAGTCATGTTTTACTTCTAAGCTATGTTGGCCATTGTGTTTATTTTCTTTATATGCTTACAAATTGTTTTTGCAGTATCAAGAAAAAAGTTAAAACTAACTTTGTCTTTTTTTGCCCCCTTTGAAGATGAGCTCTATGTTTACCTGTCCTGTCTCACAGACTTTTACCTATCTCAGATGAGATGTCAAGACTAGAGACAGCTGCGACTCAAAGTGCTTTGACTTTCTCTCTAGTTGCTATGGAGCAATTTTCTTTTGACCCAGCTGATTTATCTAAGTACCTGTTGTCCTGTGATTTGTGGTTCTGGAGTGAGCTTGGACTGTGCTGTGGTGGCTGTTTGCTGTCTGATTGCAGCTGTGGCTTTGAGTGAAGGGAAAAGAGGCACTGGCTGATTTGGGCCTTGAGGTCACCCCTTCACAGCTTCCTTAACAGCAGTCCAAGACTCCTCTGGGTTCTCTTACTACTGGGGTTAATTTTTTTAAAAAAATGATTATTCATGCTTCCCTTTATTTCTTTGTATCTCATCTTGTGCTTGTAATTCTTATTTTACCCTGTTATACTTCAGTTCTACTTAAAGCTTGCTTCTTAAGTTTCAGGTCATTGTAAACGTGTTGTTTGTTTTCACCTAGCCAGCCTTTTTACCCATCCTCCTGCCCTTCCTTTGCAATCAAGTAGTATACTTTGTGTTTGTACTTTCTAATACAGTTTGGTGTTAAGCAAACTGCTGCTTTTATTTTGCTATTCTACAATTTTTCCTGTGTTACAATCATCAATATTTTTGTGGTCACCTTCTGGGTTTTTTTTTTTTTTTTTCTATGAAACAAGATAGAAAAGAGCATTCTCTCAACTTTTTCTGTCTTTGGTATCTTGTGTGCATTCCCTCCTGCATTGAATTTCAAAGACTTGTTGGTCAGTTTGTCCCTCACTGAATTTTTCATGCCTCTTCTTTTCTTTATGGCCTTAACGCTTTCATAGCATATTATGTGCTGGCATGAAACTGGAGCTCATCTTTTTGATCTTCCACTAAAACTGTAGCTAAATAACGCTTTTGTGTGGTACAGTATTTCCACTGGCTGTATGTGACAAAGATAAGAAACTGAAATGGTGAAGGAATAAAGCTTGATGTCTTTATAAATTGAAGCATTCCATGGTAATCCCTTCCAACTCCTTGCTTAATTGCTGTCTTCATATTTAATAAAAATCTGATGATCATAATGGCTTATGTTACAGAAATGACTATAAAATGTTTCTTGTCTAGTGATCAATCATGGTTTTTTTTTAAACTGTATTGCTATGTGAAGAGACATGATTTTGATTTTTTTTTTTCTTGACTTCCTTCAGCAAAGGCTGGGGTTTGTTGTACAGGATGGGATGACATGGCACACACAGCTAGAACCAGATTAAGAAATCTGATAGCTCTGCACCTTTTGACCTTTACTTCAGGGGTACCCTACTACCTATGTGGGTGGCACTAGAAGATCAAAAGCAGAAGTAGATAAGAAAGGATCTTGGCAAATAAACCTGGAATAGTTTAGGTATCACTAGAATAAATATAAAAATCTACAGTATGGAAGAGGACTCACATACCTTATTGCTAGGTTTAATGGCATTTTCTATAATACAGTTGCCGTTCTTAATTCACCTGATCAATATCTTGAAGGAGCTCTTAAATCTGTTTAATCTCAATGTCCTTTATTTTTGCTCAACTGGCTGTAGGAAAGTAGTACTTAAATTTCTGTATTCCCAGGGCAACGGATCTTATTTAAGCTTTCAAAAAAGCTGAGAATTTCCTTATGGAGACTTCTATCTCAGTTTAAAGCAGTACTATAATTCATTATGCTGCTACTTTATTTTTGCTCAGCATTTTTATAAATTCAAGAAGTTCTTTACTGCTGATTTTGGCTTTGCTTTGGAAGTAGTTCCACTACCTTCACTGAAAACTGCCTCTGGATAGAAAGTCTGAGATCCCACTTGTCTTTTCTGTATTATTTGTTTGAGGAGTGTATGCTTCATCCTTAGTATGGTTCCATTCTATGCTGTTTGAGAGTGGTAAGAACTTAATGTATATTAAAGCAATGCAAAAGATGGGAACTTAATAGGTGCTTATTTTTTGCATGTGCTAATAATTAAATTTAATTTCTTTCTTTACTTTTTTAAATTAGAATTAATCCTGAAAAACTTACAGACATCCAAAAGAGGATGCAAGCTTTCTTAGCTCAAGATCAGGAGTTAAAAGACAAAGCTCAAAGGGTAAGTCATCTACTGCACTGTAGTTCTTGTGGCATGTCAGTTGAATAGAGCTGCTGTTGGAATAACTGACCTGTTGTATGTGGTCTAGCAGCGGTGTTTGGAACTGCTAAACTGTGATGATTTTTAAGCTGTAAAACACAGCATCAGGAGAAACACCAGTCATTAACAGTCTGTGGTAAGTATGCCTGCATAGCCTGTGTGAGTTGACATGGGCTCATGATCCTAATACCTGAAGAGCCACCTGACCTACTGCTGTTGTGCTGAAGTTAAGGCATAGATGACCATGTGTTTATTTGAGAGACTTGGGTACGAAAGTAGTTGCTGATTTTAGTAGTCACTGCTGCTCAGCTGTTTGAGGTCTTTTACTGTTTTGTTTGTGGCTTTCCCAGCTGTTTGAGATCTGACCCTGGGGAGAAAGAACCCCCCCCCACTAGTACAGACTGGGACCAAATGGCTGGAAAGGACCTGGGACAAGAGGTTGCTCTAGTGAACACAGGCTGAACATGACCCAGCAATGTGCCTTTATAGCAAAGGCAGACAACTATATTCTGGGCAGCATTAGACAGAGTGTTGCTGGCAGGCTAAGGGAGGTGGTCTTACCCTTCCCCTCTGCTCAGCCCTGGTGATTCTGGGCTTCCAGCACAAGAAAGACATGGACGTTCTGGGGGCAAGACCACTGAAGAAATACAGAGGTGATTAAGCACCTGGACTGTCTGCTCTATTAAGAAAGAAGTATAAATTAGACAGTACCAGAGACTTCTGAGTGGTGCCCAGTGACAGGAGAGGAGGTGGTGGGCATAAATTTATATAGGAAAAAACCCTCTCCATTTAAACCCAAGAAAAAACTTTTATTGTGAGGATAGTTGAACACTAGAACAGGCTGCACAGAGAGGTTGTGCAGTCTCCATTGTTGGTATGAAAAACTGGGTCTGTTTCTGAGCAGCCTGTTTAGCTGACCCTACTTTAAGCAGGGGTTTCGACTAGTTGATCTTTGGAGATTCCTTTCAACTTCAACTATTCTGTGAATCTGTAAAGCATAAAGCTGTTAAATCAGTACAGATACATGATGAAAAAAGATGTATCCGATGGTGGATAGGACTGTTCCCTTTTCAGTTCAGTAACCCTTTTGATTGAAGGGAGATAAATGAATTGGTAATTCTTCACGAGAGGACTTTTCTTGGGGATCTGATAAAGAAAATTTTGAAATGCTACTAATAAAAGAAGGTTATGGAAAAGTACCAGATCTCATTCCTTGGCTTAAAAAGTTAGAAATTTGAAAACATGTAGGCCTTACAGGCCCACTTCCTTAATCAGTTTTTGTTGTTGTAACTCCTGAATATCTATGGCAGTTTGTCCTTTCTTGGTGGTAAAATCCACTGCATTGAATAAAACATTTTAACTTCCATTTGAGTTTAAAGAAGAGGAAAATAGCTTTTCCAATTAAGATGGTGAAATGTGTGAATGGGACTATGAAAGGGATTTCTTTGCTGTGCTGATTAATGTTGGGAGACTCAATGAACAATACGTAGGTTCTGCCAAGATTTTAGCAGGTTGGGGAAAGTGAAAAAACTTCAAATAACCAGGTAGGTGCTTGGAGGAGAATTAACTGGATGTAAAAGCCACTTTCCAAGGAAGATGGCCTGTGAAATGTTTCTGGCCATTGTCCTGCTTCTTGCCATCACTCAGCAGGTTTGCTAACCTTTCCCTGGTTTTATAATATTTTTAAGCTGTGAACTCTTTGGGATAGAGCTCACTGCTTGTGTTACTGATGTGCTGCTGCAACATGTTGTTTTTTTGAGGTTGTTCTGTTTGTAAACTGTGTACATGTCATGAGGCTGTGAATTTTGCAGTTGTACCAACTGTCCTCCAAGCTATGCAAAATCAAGTGTGCAGATTGAGAAGTAGAGGAACAAAATGATGGGAAGAATAATGGAAAATCTTTCAGGTCATTTCTTGTTACACATATAGGCCACATTTAAATGGCACTACCAAAGGGTAAATCATCAGAAAAATACAGGATAGCAGAAATTCTGGATTAGTGTAAGTAACTTTTTGTCTGAGCGAGTGTGGGGATGGTGACAGCTGATATTCTGGCAGACCAGAGTGGTAGGACAAAATGAAAAGGGGATCACAAATGCTTGAAGAGAGACTGAGAGTTGTAGCCTTTCTGTTGAACTCGATTGTAAAATAGGGCAGGTTGCATATTTAACTCTTAAGGTGAGGTTCATTGCACCTAACTTTAGATATACTATGTGAGCTAGTCTGCCTGAGCTTTTATGTGTAGGTGGTGCAGAGGAATAGGCACTTCCAGGATACAGCCTGATGTAGATACCTTTGTGTATAAAATGTCTAAGGCAATGTTCAAGGGACTGTTTTTAAAACTAGTTTGGTGCTTAGGTAACATGGGGTTTTTGTAGAGCATAAAATATTACTTGAAGCATGGTTGTTGTAGTTTTGTGTGGCTGGCTTGTGGCCCCATGGGGGACCAGACTGGAGCAGTCTGGGCCTGAGAGACTGAAGACATTCTATGATTTATGGCTGCACCCCATAGCAGTGACACAGGCTGGGGCAGCTGGTGAAGAGCTGCAGCCCGGTGGGAAAGGACTCACATGGAGGACTGTCTCCTGTGGGTAGGACCCCATGCTGGAGCAGGGGAAGGGTGTGAGGACTGCTCCCCCCCGAGACTGATGGTGCTTCCCCATCTCATGAGGAACTGATGGAAACACACATTCCCCCAGTCCCTGCTCCTCCCTGTGCCCCAATGGGGGGAAGAAGGGAGCAAAATCCCAGACTAAAGTGAAGTCTGCTAAGAAGGGAGGGGTGGGTTGGAGATGCTTTAAGATCTGGTTGTGCTTCTCATTACCCGACTCTGGTGTCACTGGCTGTGCAGGGCAGTGTCATAAATTAGAGAGTTTTCTCTCCTTTATTCTGTGCTGAGTCTGTTCTGCCCATGACTCTGATTGTGGAATGATCTCTCCCTGTCCTTATCTCAACTCCTAAGCCTCTCAATATCTATTTTCTTCTCTGTCCAGCTGAAAGGGGGTGAGACAGAGCGACTTTGGTGGGTGTCTGGCCTCCAGCCAGGGTCAAACCGCTGCAATGTGGAATGTCACCATAAGCTTCTCTTGACACTGTCCAGGCCAGATGTACTGGTGACATATTATGATCATCTGCAACTGCCACAGGAAGTTGCAGTTACACCAATTTGTATCAGAAGTGACAGAACAGCTGGTTGGGGGAGGACAAGAGTAGGAGGAAACCAGCATCATCTTCCTTGGAATGAAAATACTAATAAACCTGTCTGTTTCTGGCTTTGGCTTTCTAAGATCTCTTTAAAAGGCAGAGAAAGATCATTCTGAATTGGGCAAAAGAAAACAACACTAAAGTTTAAAAATAGCACAAGACTAAAATCAAATGTGTTTTGTCTGTTAGTGTACAGATAAAAAATAAAAATGAATTTTGAAAAAAATATAATTGCCATGTCATTAGCCTTTCAGCCATTTTTGTTGCAATTTTTCATGTGTGTGTAGTAGTGCAGCATCATCTTGTATGTGTATACACACTGTGTATGCATTCAGTTTCTGAAAATCTTGAAGTATGGACAAGTGGTTTATATAGAGTGTCCCTCCTTAATAAGAATTAAGTATGAGTGTTCAGACACACTATGCAAATGTGTCCTAGTAGTCTTGCATATCAATGCAAATAAAACAATCAAACAATGCAAATGAAATCCTGACCTTGGATCCTTATCTGCAACACTTGAGTTTCTCAGAGGCATGGACGTTGTGCTGTCTGGGCTGTCTGTTGCAAGGAGCCAAATTCTTGACATTTGTAAGAAAAACAAATTCCACACCTGAGTGGATCAGATAACAGCAAAGCAGCACAGCTGTGCACGGAAGCTCAGGTAGGATGTAGTTCATTTTGTTGAGGGCCTGAGGTCTAAGTGTCCTTGTTGATTCACTTCAAGATTCTTTTACTTGGTTTAAAAAAAAAAAGAAAATCAGAACAAAGGAAAAAAACCCCACAATAGAAAATTCTGATTACTGATTGCCTGAACAAACTTCGTTAGGATGTGGTTCCTCTGCTGTTGCGTGGAAAGAAAGGGTGCATCAGATTTGGGCTCCTTTGAAACCTTTGCAGTTCCTCTCATGGGCTGATGCTACCTTTTGGCATTTCTTGTAATTTTAATATTTAATATGTCAATTCATCTGTTTCTCAAAAACAGCTTAAAAAGTAGTGTTTTACTTGGTAGTTTGACTGTAACTGGGGGTGGGGGGAGGGGGTACTGGGACACTGAAGTGATGTCTGTCCATTAAATTCTTCATTGCATGCAGAGGGAAGTGCAGGGTGTTACAGCCTGAGATTCTAGTCATGCCCTGTTACTTTGAATTATGTCAAAACAGCACATTAATCGAACTCTGTGTGTTTTTATCTAAGAAATACATCAATAAATCAAAACTTAAATGGGGCAAATGAGCAGAATGTAGTACTTGTTGCCTTACGTATTCCTAGTACTTGTAGAGTAATCCCAGGTGGTTTTGGGAGCCTTTAGGTACTGTTGCAGTAGAGCTGTAATATGTTTCTGATGCCCAACCATAGCATTTTCCATAATGATGTAAGTTAATTCATATAATATTTGTGTAACATTCAGTTATTAAAAAAAAAACAAACCTGTGAAAGTGATATCAAAACAGCCAAAATATCACTGGGCAGCAACAACTGAAGAAAGAGCAGCAGAAGTCATTTCAACTGATGAAACTTGTTCTTCAGCTGCCCATTGTGTGTGTGCAGAGTGAGCAAGTCTTAGGAAGACTGACTAAAATCCAAGAGAGATGACGGTATTTTAGAAGCAGGTTGAAGTGAAGGTACTGCAATCAAACTGAAATCAGAGAAGTCATTTGCTCCTTCTCTGTGTGATTTCTCCTGTAAAGCAGAAAAACTCTACTGTTGCAGTATCTAACTGTTCAAGTTGGGGTGTAAGGTCTTAGAGTAGGGAGTATCTTTTGCTGGAAGTGTTTGTAATGTCTGAAACAATAGAGAATGAGGTCAGCTGATGAGTTTAATCATCATTATATTACTGTTGAATGATCTTTGAGGTTTCTTAC
This sequence comes from Gallinula chloropus, assembly GCF_964237585.1. Classification (NCBI taxonomy): domain Eukaryota; kingdom Metazoa; phylum Chordata; class Aves; order Gruiformes; family Rallidae; genus Gallinula; species Gallinula chloropus. Next base: position 206,023,387 of record NC_140085.1, read on the forward strand.
TTTAATAAGATACGAATTTCTTTGAACACAGAGCATTATTATCTGACATACAGTCCATGACAAATTCGAAAAGTCGTTTTGAGTCTAAATGGGCTGAATCATATTGATAGCTGATAGTTATGAGTTAGAACATCTGGCATCTGGCATGGTTCATTCTTAGTTATTGCAGGGTGTGATGCATGTGAAAAAGGTGTGTTCTTTCTGTCCCTTACCCATCATTTATTAATTCTGAGATCACATATACCAATTAAAAACTAGTAGAGTAAGTGAATGGCTGTTTTGGTTATCCAACAGGTAGAATGAGATTCGTACTCTGGCATGTAACGTTGTGTGTAAATCTTCAGATCTGCAACTCTCAGCTTCACAGTAAAGATACCTCATGTTCAACCTGCTTTTTTCCATCTGTCACTACAGAAGCAAAAGAGGCTGTCATTTATTTTTGTCACTGCTTGCTAGATGGCAATAGATAAATGAGATCTGTCAATTTTGAAGCCTTTTCCTAAAGGTACCTGATATCTTCGTAAAATGATAAATAATTTAATGTGAGCAAACAAGTGTTTTATTCCACATGTCATTCTTCGTAGCAGCTGGATGGATTGTGCTAGCACCTTCCACTGCTGAAATGAGGTGAAAGACATAAGCTGGACAAGAAACTTTTCCAAGAAACTTAGAATTTGGAAAAATAAGCAAATGAAAATTTACTTCTAGGATGAAGTATTGCGGGCCTTGAAAGATACATCTCCTAGCTCTATGTATCTTACAATTAATGGCTTTTATTTCTGTTTGCCAAGAGGAAAAGTATGACTTTATGACATTGTTTTACTGTCTCATCTTTCTTTTTACCTTTGGAAATGTTTTTCTTAGAAGCATTTGAAGAATTCCCTTGAGAGATTGATACTCTTTACTGTTGTGTCTTTTCCTCCTTTATCTCAGGTTAACAAGTAACGGATTTTGTTGTTGTTATTGTTAAATTTCAGATAAATTATCAATACAATAATTTTTCCCAATAGGTGCCCGTATGTATCATAACAAGGTTGTGATTATAGTATGCTTGAATATAACCCTATGAGATTAATTGGCTATTGTTAGTAGCGTTTGGTGGTTTAAACCTCATGGTGGGACTTCTGGCGTGTGTTAGAAATGAAGTTGTGAACAAAAGAAATCCGAGGATCCTTTCTGATACTTAAAATATTCCAGTATTTATGCTGCTGCTGCTAGGCAGGAATAGGCTGTGTAAGAGAAACATGAGAAGAATAACAATCTTTCCTTTTGGGAAGGATGGAGGTTAAATACAATATGAGATGAAGTTATTCTGTTATGCTTCCATTTTTCTTGGTAGATTGGTCTTAGTAGATAGTGTATAGCAAATTTATGTTGGTCAGATGAGTTGCATTTGTTGTCTGTGTTTGTTGTTTGATGAGCTGATGGCAAATGCAAGGCAATAGAAATTATTTTAGGCCACAGTAGAAAGGCAGCTACATTTGAGTTGAATCATTTTCTGTTAGTAGCTAAGATTAAGTCAGGACACCTCAGATAGATTGATAGCAACACAGTCTGTTCTTCCTTCCACATAATTCAGATGTCAGATTAGCATAATAACATTTGGCAAAGCTTGGAGGGGAAAAAAAAAAAGAAGAAAGAAGAATCAGTGATATTTCCTTCTGACTAATTTGCCATATTATCTTTCTAGGGAAGATGGCATGGCTTACCATTGGGAAATTCAGCCAATTAATGTACATTTAATGAAATATTTGAATACATTAAATTTTACATGGCTTCTGTAGTACTGATAAATTTTGGCTGATGGGTATTGTGTAAAATAATTTCAGTCTGAAATCAGTGTTGGACCACTTAATATTGAAATTCTGTGTTTAGAGCAACAGTACAGTCTTAGTTTCATGTGTTGATAATTGAATGGTTTCTTACTCTGCTAAATACATTTATTTTTTCTTTCAGTGTTTTGTATCCTACTTGCGTTCAGTTTACTTAATGAAGAATAAGGAAGTATTTGATGTTTTCAAATTGCCTCTAGCAGAATATGCCCTGTAAGTATGATCAACTTGGAAAGTAAAACTGCATAGAGAGATGTTTTGCAATCTATGATGGCTTAAAATAGCTGTTTTGACTATGTTAACACACAGAATCGAAGAGTCTTGTAATATACTTACAGTTTCGTATTTATGCTGTGCTTCTGCATATTTTCAAAGACATTCTAAATAGAAATGTAAATGTGTAAAACCAATGTATCCCTACAGAAAGGAATAACTTGGAGCAGAAGGTCCATTTGCTATATGCAATAGAAGACAAAACTTGTGAAGAATAGAGAGCAATAGGGTGGTTAGTTGGGTGTTTTGTTTTTTGTTTGTTTTTTTTAATCTGTTCTTCATATTCACCCATCAGCAACATAGCTAAATGCCAACCTGTAAAGTGTATTATTTAAAAAGAAATTGGAGTATCTAAAGATGATATGTTGCAGTCACATTTTGAGTGTGATTGGGACATTGCTGCTTGGACATAAATTACTTTTCAGAAGATTCACTGTGCTGAAAACATTTGCACTGGACTGAACAGCATCTATTTTACTATGTCTATTTTTGTACATCTGTGTGAACTGCTCCATATTTTGTATGGGAGGGAAATTAATTTTGACAGGTTGACTTTACAGATGACAACCATCTGAGATTGTTTTAAAATGTGAGGTTTTCAAATAATCTCATGGGACATGGGTAGTCAGAAGGGAGCAGGAAGGTGCTCAAAGATGCACGGTAAATTAATTTTATGTCTTGAATTTCATACAGAGATGACAAATATTCAACCTTGTCAGCACATGGCATAATGGACTAAAATGTGACAAATTACTACACTGTTGAACACCTGGTCTTCCTGTGCTGTGCTGCAATTAATAGGATTATGTTCTTTAAGGCACATAAGCCTATTTAAGAAAGCATCTTTTCTCTTTATGGACTGAGAAATTTTTAGAAAAGACTAGAAAAACTTAAAGAGTTTCACTACTTGCATTGCTTGCCCTTTTACCTGTGTGATTTGCCAGCATCTTTAAAACCTTATTTTAGGTCTTACTATACTGAATGTAAGGGGTAGTGGCAGAAGATTAGGACCACGCAAATTTAGAATTGTAGAATGTTTTGGGTTGGAAGGGACCTCAAAGACCATCTAGTTCCAACTCCCCTGCCATGGGCAGGGACACCCTCCCCTAGACCAGGTTGCCGAAAGCCCCATCCAACCAGACCTTGAACACCTCCACAGATTGGGTTTCCACAACCTCTCTGGGCAACTGGTTCTAGTGTCTCACTACCCTCATAGTAAAGAATTTCTTCCTAACGTCAAACCTTAACCTACCCTCTTTCAGCTTCAAGCCATTGCCCCTTGTCCTATCACTACACTCCCTGGTGAACAGTCCCTTACCCATTTTCATGTAAGACCCCTTTAAGTACTGGAAGGCTGCCATTAGGTGACCCTGCAGCCTTCTCTTGTCCAGCCTGAACAAGCCCAGCTCTCTCAGCCTGTCTTCATAGGAAAGATGTTCCAGACCCCTGATCATTTTCGTGACCACCTCTGAATTCAGTCCAACAGCTCTATGTCTTTCCTGTACTGGGGACCCCAGAGCTGGATGCAGTACTCCAGGTGGGGTCTCATGAGAGCAGAGGGACAGAATCACCTCCCTCGACCTGCTGGCCACACTGTTCTTGATGCAGCCCAGGACACAATTGGCTTTCTGGGCTGCTAGCACACGTTGCCGGCTCATGCTGAGCTTGTTGTTGATCAGCACCCCCAAGTCCTTCTCCTCAGGGCTGCTCTCCATCCGTTCTCTGCCCAGCCTGTAATTTAACCAGTGTGTTATGACACTGACAGATGGTGGCAAACCTGAAGTTTTTGAATCCCAGCGCCCCCCATTGCTGATGTGGGTAGAGAAGGCGACAGTTCCGTTCTTCCCAGGCCTCTGTGCCAGGATTTCATCCTCCATCAAAGTAAATTCTAATCCCAACTTTGCAAAGTTAATAAGAAGTCATTCCTGTGTTAAAATGGAAGAAACCAGACAGTTGTTTGGAGAAAGCAGGAAAGGTTCAGTCAAGACTATGAAATATATGGAAGTGTAATCAAAAAGTCAGAAGATAATAAATCTGGAAGATAGTTTGGAGATTCTGCTCTAAACCAACAGTTTGTTGGCACTCTTCTTGCCCTCTCTCCAGACTGTTAGTCTACCTAAAGAGACGCTGCAGTCCCCTGGCTTTCAATTCAGTGCACATCCACTGAAACAGTAGATCACTCAGCTTAATTTATCTGGAAGGCCCTCAAAGTCCGGTACGTTGAATTCTGCATTCAGAAGCAACCTTGGTGTGTGTTCTGCATGGAAACTCAAAGCAAAACGGAGAATGAGAACCCTTTCTTCCTTTTACTTTCTATGTGTATTCTCTGTAAAGTATTTCAGCCTTTCTGGGGAGATTTACTGCTAGCTTGATAGATGTTACTCCACTAAAAGCCCTGCAGAGAAAACAGGCTGCGTAATGCCCCTGTCAGGTTTGCTTTTCAGTCTGTTAGGCTGTTGCCCACCGTCTCTCTTGCTCTGTTGCTTGGCATGTCTGTGCACTGAGATTCTCTGAAGCTCTGTTGATCAAGTCTGCAGTAAAGCAGTAGGTTTTTTTATATATTATAAAAAGATATTTATATGCTGTGTAAAATAATATATATAAACGATATAAAACCAGCATGTGTGTGAATTTCTGTACACATATGTGTTCTAGAGACTGATCACCTTTATGCTATGGTGCATTAATATTCTTTTCAGTATCCTCTCCTTATAAATTGGCATCAAGAATAGTTTGGGAGGAAGCCTTGCATGGGCCTAGCGTTAACATAGACAGCCTTTAAGTTTGGTGAAAGAGAATCTTGATGCTTGTATAAAGGAGAAACGTGGCTTTTTATTGCAAAAGACAGTTTTGAAAACATCAAATGTAAACAAACAACAGGGTCAAAAGGAAGAATTAGTCTGGGCTCCTAGACAGGTTTAACTGCTAACATATATACCGGTCTCCAGGAGCAGACCTTAACAGGTGAGTGCGCTGGATGTACAGGCTACTCACAGCTCTGAGGAGCTGCCAAGGAAGGTAATTTCTAATGTCATTTTCATCATGTCTCTCAGGACGAATGCAATGTATTTGTCTCTGTTTACCCCTCTATTGGTACCTGGAGAATAAATAAAGCAGGTTGAAGCCAGGTTATTTGGGAAATATCTGATACACACAATTTAGTACGCAGCTAATTTTGCGAGTAGTACAGATCAGTGATACAAAACAGTGGTAGCTGCAGGTGTCGTCATACCTGAAATGGGTGATAGCAGGATACACGATCTATTGGTCCTCTCACTGAGCTGGGAAAGCACCCACTGCACTCTCCTTTCAGCTCCCCTGGCTGTGGATGTAGGCCTGACACTTAACGCATGGTCAGGGTGTGAGGTGTTGGTGTCTTGCTCTGGCTGCCATAAGAACAATCCAGTGCCAATCATAAGCTTTGCGCATTTTGTCACCCCTTTGCTGGTTCTTGGCCCTCCTTCTCACTGCCCTTGTACTTCCCTTTCAAGACCCCAGTCTCCTTCCAACTAAAAAGCCCAGCCCTAATTACTTTTTCTTGGTTGTTCCCAGTCTTCGTACATCTGTAACCAGCCATGGTATTTTTCACGCTGTTACCTAGTTAATCTCAGCCTCATATAGTATTACTGATACAGACCTCAATATTCCCTCCAGTCATTGGTAGAATTTGGGGATTTCTCAAACAACTTCCCCTCAGCCACCTGGAGATTGGGCCATCCCCTTCTGAGCTTTCTGTAGCTACTTCTGTAAGGTTCTGAGCTTTCTGATTCTGCTATGCAGATGTCTGAACAAGCAGAATTCTCCTCTCTCCAAGTCCAGGGTCATTCTCTTAGTCATCATCGTTGTTTATTCTAAGATCTTGAATGATTTTCTCATTGTGCACCCATGCCTGCCACTGACCTTCACTCACCTTAGAAGTAAATAGCCTTGCATATGCATGAGTGGTGGTTCCAGTATAGTGCTTCTCAGAGTAGGCTAAACCAGCTAACTTGGGAAAGTGGTCTTAATGCCAGCTAGAGATCTCTGTTGCTGGATTGCCCTTTGAGCAGATGTCAAGGGTAGCACAGGTACCAAAGAGCATCAGGACCTGCAACTGCAATGGAGAGGCTTTGCTTTTCTAAAGAGGACTGTATTTTCGTCTTGGTCATAGAGTCATAGAATGCCCATGGCAGGGGGTTGGAACTAGAAGATCTTTGAGGTACCTTCCAACCCAACGAATTCTATGATCCTAATTGATTGGATTCCAACCAAGACATCCTCTTTGGCCTTCTCTTTGATCCTGACCCACACCCTTTTGATTAGCTTGGTCTTCCTTATAATTAGTAGAGTACTGTGCTTTTGAGCTCTTTAATGTAGAAGAATAAAGCTGGCTAGTCAAATAACACAGCAAAAGCAATTTCTCTGTTCATTTTGGTTATTAATCAGTCCATCTGGAAGGCCTGTTAATTCAGATTTGTGTCACTTCAGTTGATTTGATTTGTCTAGTTTTCAAATGGTTGCTCATCTTGTCTTCTGAAAACATTTTAAATGTTAACTGTAGATGTAGTATATATTGCAAGGCAAATAACACACACACTTCTCTTGAAATAGCTTCTGGGAGTATTTAACCTTTTTCAAGCTATTTTAAATCTTTGTCTGAGTCTGCTTTACAGTAAAATAAATATCACTGTGCTGCGTTTTTACATGTTCACATAATTCTGAAGTAGTTCACTAATGGAGTATGTCTTGTATTTAGTAAGTGTAACCTGATAGTAGAATGAAGCACCACTAACTCATGTGAAATTATTGTGCAGTTCTTTGGAAGTGGCCTCACATTTTTTTTATAACTGACTCATAGTTCAGAAAGGACTGGAAATCTTGTATATTCCAGATTAGGAACTTCTGTGATACTTGAAAAATTAAAAGATTGTACTGGTCTTAAGTTTCTCATGTTAATTTGTTTTGTGCAAGAACAGACTGTGCTTTGAGTGCCTCGAGTCTGTCTGATGAAAGAGTTGAGAGGTGCCCAGCTTTTCAACCTGATTTCAATAGAGCGTAGTGAGGGCACTGTGGAAATGTAAACATACTCAAGGTCTTTGTATAAGCACAATTAGCAAACCTCAGCAAAGGCAATAGTTTAAGTGTGATACACCATTCCTTTGAATGAATTTTAAAATATGTTTGCTAATATTGGAATTTCCTTATGCAATAGCAAATGAAAGTGCCATTCTTAAAGCCATGCAATGTCCTTTCTTTGGAGTTCTTTACTGTTTTAACTTATTTCCTGAAAATGTTCTTCAACTTGCTTTGATTTGGAGGAGGTGTCTGAGCATCGTAGTTGTTTTCTTCAGTTACATCTACCCATTACCTGATCAATATTAGGGAATGATGATGTCTGGCCACCTCAGTTTCTGTTGATGAATAGAACTGTCAGCTGAACTTTCGTTTATAGTAGCAAAATAATCCACTGGCTTTGGTATTGCTTTTAGAAACTGTTATGTCATTCTATAGGAACTTGCTCCTAAGAAGTCATTGCATTTGACACCAAAATATGAAAGAGGATTGTGTTTTTGGTCTGTCTGCTGAATTTGCATTGCAGTTTTAAGGCTGCTGGAGTCTGAGGGATGCGTTGCAGTGTTAGCATGATTTCAGTGCTCGGTGCTAGAACTTACGCAAAGCCACTAAGGAGCTTCCCTGCCTTTTGTCTGTCTTTATGGGAAGAGCCTGCACATTCTGTTTTCTGGCAGCGTGTGTGAATGCCAGCACTAGAATCAAAGAACAGCTCTAACTTCAGGTGGAGTAGGATTGTGGTCTGAGTGGCGTCTAATGAATTAATGAAGACAGATATTGCCCTTGTGGAAAGAAAAGGTGGATCATATATTCAGTTTGTTTAGTATGACTGAACTCTAGATTTGACAAATTATTAAGAAATAAATTCTAAAGAAACTGTCGAATCTTAGAATATAAGGAAGCTTTTAGCAGTACTAGAATGTGTTTGTCCAATTTTTTCTCCATTTTGAATATACTGTAGAAAAGAGGCAGTATTGAGTCAAAATGCTGGCATTTCTTTGAGAAGCTATGTAATTAAGAGTGTTTGGGGATTGTTTGCACACAACTTTGTTTAAGCTTATCTCATTATTACTTTCCCACCAAATTTGGCTTTAACACCTTCCCTCTCCCCCAAGTCTGAGGGCTGCATTCTTTTGTTTCAGATGTAATTGGAATTCTGATTGCAATGGTATTTTTTTTTTTTGTAGGATTGCTAAGCAGTTGAGAGAAACTGACCGACTGTAACTGATAATTCATTTTGCTCAATTGTTAAAGACAGACATCAGTGCAGAACAGCAATCTGGAGGCGGGGATTTCATTTTTGAATGAGAAAAGCTGTGTTGATGTCTCTTCTGTATCATTTGCTGAGTTGTCTTTTTGAACTTTTCCAGTGGAGAAAGTAGTTTCTTTACCATGCCAAACTTTGTCTGCAGCCGTGATCCTGATCTTTGACACTAAGCCCTGGAGACACAGGAGAGAAACTGTGATAAGATCTGAGCTTGCAATCATAGAATCATAGAATCATAGAATGGTCTGGGTTGGAAGGGACCCCAAGGATCATAGAGCTCCAACCTCCCTGCCACAGGCAGGGACACCAGCCTCCAGGCCTGGATCTACACAAGGCTGCCCAGGGCCCCATCCAACCTGGCCTTGAACACCTCCAGGGATGGGGAATCTAATGTGGTGTACATTGTGCCTGTGTGTGTCTGCATGAGAAAGAAGTGAGCCCAGGCTGTGTAGTTGTAAAATAACGTTGTGAAATCTGGAGGAGCACAGAGTTACTCTTGCAAAGGACCTCTTTTGCTTCTTCAACCCCCTTGCAAAGAGATTGCGTGTTCACTGACGTTGCAGCAGTCTTTTCATATGTGTGTTACTGTGCCCAGTGTTTAGGCCCAATTCCAGGTTTGAGTCTACCTCAGATGCTGCAGTGGAACTTTACCTCTGCTTTGTTTGATTGTTCCCATTTCAGTTAGTCAATAGGCCAAACTGTAACACACATTTTTATTGCAAAGGTAATTAGTGTTAGCTGTCAAACGCTGAAACAAGACTGCTGGTTGCTCCAGTTTCAGGTCCCAAATGTGTTGTGTTACCCTCTCAGCAGTGTGCTGTCAGTAAATGCACAAAATACACTGGATAAAACTTATTTTGATTTTTTTTTCATAACTTTTTTTCTTTTGCTGTTAATTGCTTGTAGAAGAACAGTATTGAGGTATCAAAAATACTTAACTTTACATGTAAATTAAGGCTTTATTCGTCCCTCATCCTCAGTGTGGGCTGCTTTTTGGGTGCTAGTCTGCTCTTCAGTGTTTTAAGCTATGACCAGTACCAACACTGCCCTGTTTAACTGCAGGTGTGGTTGTGTTGGGTTTTTTTACTGTTTTTATGTACCCATTTTAGTTGGTTAAATGACTTTACTCCTCTGCTAAGTGTATATACAGGCCCCAGGTATCACAAGCACTGTCAGTCCTGTGTTCTGCATTTTTAAATGCAGCTGTGATCTTCACGTGTTCCTTTCGCAGCACTAGTGCCTCCCATATTTTTTATTCACTTAATAGGAAGACTTATGAAGTCTGAATGAGACATATATTGCTTTTTTGAACTGGGGTTGGCAGGGTCAGGCATTCTCACAGTGGGCAATTACAAAGTTAACTGAAGTCAAATGGTCTGTTAGTTAGAGACAAAGTGCCTGCTCCCCAGTAATGCTCTTGCTATATGATATTTATGATTTTGGGCTAATTTTTGTCCCTTCATGTAGAGTGCTAGTATAACTTTGAATTGTCATGAATAATTAGTTTAGAAAGTAATTACTAATGCCACGAAGGTTGAAGCCTTTCCATGCAAGCAGGTGAGATTTCCTTTAAGGGAGAAATGCCTCTCCTGTAGCTTTTTCTGCAGTTAAGTCATTTAGCCATACTGTGTTTGTCCTTCTCATCTCTCCATCACCACGAGACAGTGGGGATAATGTTCTGTGTGCACTTACAGCAGTGAAGGACACTGACAGAGATCAGGGACATTGTCAATACCAAATTATGCTGGTGTTTCTTCAACCATATTTTACTGTGAGTCATAGACAATTTGCTCATCTACAGCTTTTCTGGTTCTTTGCTTTCTTCCAGGGACCATTTACAACCATGCTATAGAGTTCTCAATTATTTCATGTTCCTTCCTCTCCTGACATTCATGTGCATTTTTCAGGCTAGATTGTCCTGTTATAGGCCAAATACTGGTTTGTAAATATGTCGGTCAAGAGGTATTAATATGAATTGCCATAAATAAAATCGAATCACATCAGCCATCAATGAGGGCTTCTAATATAGTACAATCTTGTCCTTCTACCTTTCAGATTAATTTATGTTTTACTTCCATGCTTTAGATCACTTGGTCTTGCAATGGCACCTCGTGTGAGATTTCTTCAAAAAGCTCGGAAACAGCTGTGTGCGAGTGAGGCAGCTGATGGGACAGACCACCCCGAGGAGACAGAGGAGAACAGAAATGCCATCTCCTTGGCAGACAGCGAAGGAGTGGAGAAACGTGGAACTGATTTCAGTGGAAAGGCATCTGTTAAGAAAACAAAGGAACAGGAGAGAAGTAGAAAGACTAAGGAATGTTCTGCTTCCAGTGAAGGTGCTGAGGAGAGTGGCGAGTCTGAGGATGAATCGCAAGAGGTATCTGAAGAGGAGGAGGAGGAGAAAGAAATTCCTGTACCAAGCAAGGATCCAGACTCCATGCAGTTCTTTGAAGATGATGGTGATGATGACGATGATGATACTAAAGATGTTGATTTGCTCACAGTGAAACGACGGAATGTTTTTGGTGTGGAAGCTAAAGATGAGTCAGCATCGGTAAGTTCACTTTACAGCAAAACTCATGAATCTTAATGATTTTATATTGGACATACTACAAGTAAGGAGGAGGAAAGAGAAAGTTTCACTCTTAGCAGAACGTTCACTTGAAGTCTGATGTGTTGTCCATATGTGTCAGAGGTCAGAATTGCTCCCTAAAGATTAGTGGTGTGACATATACTTTTATCATTTTGTTTTTAGCAGAAAGTAATTTTATTAGCACAACAAATACCCTTGTAGTTGCTTGATCTTAGGAATAATGTGATTTGAATACATGGGGAATTTTGCCAGTTTTAAGTCTTATCTCTTACTAATTTCCTTGTACCTCTTTAAAATAGCTGCCACTTTAAAGTCATAATTTTGATGCTGTACCGCAGTTTGTGGCACCGGGAAGCCAATCTCAATACATGATGAGCCACTTCCTGATAGAAACCATAACAAATAATCTTTACAATAATGTACCCTTCAAACGTTGATTTTAATTTCAACAGGACCTTTGCTGTTAGGAATTGAGCCAGTATCAGAGAGAGAGAGTGTGCCCAGTTCTAGTAAAGCATGCTTCTAGTGGCTTATTAACAGTGTTCATGTAGATCTTTCATTTCCTTGGCGAGTAGCTTTATAATTCAGGATTTCTCTGTGCTTGGTGTTCTGAGGACTGTGGCTTTCATTTAATCTTTAAATATGTTATAGTAAGGGTGGTTCTTTATTTATTATTTCTATAAAGCAGATTTGACACGTACATATTGTGATTTTTATTTTTTGGTGTGTGTATCCATCGCTATCTAACAACTATTATCTCTGTAGTAAAGAGATCCAAATGAAATAACCATCTGCTTCAGCAAGATGTTTTTCTGAACTTATATGCATGCAAGCACAGCCTCCTGTTAAGCAAAGTATTTATTTTTCCAACTGGTATTTTAAATCTTTTTTTTTTTTTTCCCTGTACTGTTATTTAACAGCACAGGGCACTTGTCATGCCCTTATGCTAATCAGCCCACCAGCTGCATTTGTAAGCAGCACCCTTCCTTTAGTATTTAGTGAAGTGTTATAAACTAGTTTTATCAGCTGACTTTGTCGAAGGCGAGCAGTTGCACGGTAACCCAACCATCGCCTGCATTGTTTCCTCTACTGTGACAAGGCTGCCACAGGTTGTCATCTTGTCCCACAGCTATGGGAGGAGGATGCTGGAATTACCTTTCTGTTCGTTCCTGCCCTGGCACAGCCACTGCCTGGCAGTGGCTTACATTTATTAATAAATGTCAGTTTCATGTGGGAAAGAAATTGCTGCTTTAAAGATGGAGTAAAAGGTTTCTGCCTTAGTTAAAGAACGATATCCTCAAAGCTTCCATAGCGCTCCATGCTGCAATACACATTGCTTTTGTAAGTTGGAAGGTGAGTGGGAAGTTTTCTTCAGGAAATGGTGAAAGGAGAAACTTTGATGTAAAAGAATGAACAAAAAAAATTTTGTGTAAAATACCAGTGATTTGAAAGGTAATTTGGAACCTCACAGGGTAACCTTTCAACAGCTTTCCAGCATTCAACATTTATAGGTCAGCTTATGCACAGACAAGTCAGAAATTATTGTCTGTGATTCAGCACTTACAGTGTGAGGGTTAGTGGTTTGTACTTGGTGTGCAAGTGTAGAAGGTATCACCTGGAACCTCCTCTACATGAGGACAAAATACTTAGTTATCCTTTGAAACAGCTGTGAATAAAAAACCCAAAGGTGTCAAGATTTGTATCATTAAGAACTTAAAATATAATTTCAATAATTTCCTACAGAAATGCCTATGGTAGTGCAATGTGTGATGTTTACAAGGCAGAAATGCAGACCATACTGTGCCTGACTCTGAGAACTAGTCTTGGTGCGTACGGTAGTGTGGCGGTCATTACCTGCTGTTACTGCGAAAACTGTTGCTAAATTGTGGAGTGCTTTCAATTTAAGGGTTCTCTTTTAGTAGGATTAAGAGATTAGAAGTCTCTATCACTAACCATATACTGTCTTTTAATGTTTTGGTACACAAATGGACAGGACAGAAATTGCATGGAAAGGTTCTGTCATTGTGTATCTTTTATTTCATGTGTACGCCTGAGCACCACCATTTGTAGATGTTAAAGACCAAATCAATAACTTGAAACACTTATAATGTTTTTTTTTTTCCTTTTTATTTTTGGAAGGAAGTTTTGAAGTGATTATTACTGCATTAAGGTAGATCTGTTCAAATCTAAAGAATGGTAATGAACAGATTCCTCTGGGGTGTGAGGAGCAGGGAGCAGTGTGAGGGCTGTGAGTCAGAGTGTCCTTCTAGGGAGGACTCAGGAACCAGTTACACTACAGCGCAGTGGGTCATTGCAGCATTTCTAGGATGAGGCACTGCGCTAGTTAACAGTCTGAAATGCTGCAGAGTTTAGGGCTATGAACATAGCATAGAGTCTACTCTCTGCTAGAGCAGTTAGGGTTTTAAAAAAAATCTGTTTGTTGTGCTAAATAAGGTGGGAGTGCTGTGGAAATACTAGTATGGGATCATCTAATTAGGAGATTATGAGTATGCCCATAAAGGTTGAATTCAGTTTGCATTTATTCTTTTATTGTCTATGATTGATTTTACAACTTCACTATTCTTCTATTGTGCTTCTTGTTGACAGCTAAACAGTCCTGCTGCAATTGCTGAGCTTCAGAACTTTTTTTGTAAATGGAGACATTACATTCTGTTTCAGTTTTTGAATAGCTGTTGTTAGAGACACCATTGCTTCCTCATCCAGAGTCCAGAGGAGGCTGTGAAGATGATCAGAGGGCTGGAGGACTTCAGCTGTGAAGACAGGCTGAGAGAGTTGGGCTTACTCATCCTGGAGAAAGCTCCAGAGAGACCATAGAGCAGCCCTGTAGTACCTCAAGGGGGCCTATGGGAAAGCTGGAGCAGGCCTGTTTGCAAGGGCAGGCAGTGACAGCACAAGAGGTGATGGCTGTAAACTAAGAGAGGGGAAATTTAGATTAGATATGATGAAGAAATTCTTCCCTGTGAGGGCGGTGAGGCCCTGGCACAGGCTGCCCAGAGAAGCTGTGGCTGCCTCCTCCCTGGCAGTGTTCAAGTTGGATGGGGCTTTGGCAACCTGGTCTGGTGGAGGGTGTCCTTGCCCATGGCAGGGGAGTTGGAACTAGATGGTCTTTGAGGTCCCTTCCAACCCAAACCAGTCTGGGACTCTGCAATCCTCGTGTCTTCCCTTGCCCCTCCAGTGGCAGCAGGAGCAAGAGGAAGCACAAAGCTGGCTCTGAATATCCCCTGTGCTGGTGGTGACCTGAGCTTTGATGCCAGGTGGGGTGGGCTCAGCTGTCTTTGTAACAAGGGAAGGGACCTAGGCAAAAGGAGCAGGGTTTATTTAAACTGATGCTGCACTGGAAGGGGATTTGTGTGACTTAGAGCATTCATTTTGTTGTTTAATGTCCATGGCACCCAACCTAACGGTGAAAGGTAGGTTATGGTTTGAAGTGAGACACATCCAATGTTAATTACTTTAACAGTACAACTGGCTTCCCAATTCCACTCTCCTTTTACCCTTTTCTTAGTGTGGCCCTTGGCTGCCTGCATGCTCTGTCTCCATCCTTTAGTGACAACAGATACAACGAAAAATATGTTCTCTGCACTGCTGTATAAAAGAAGAAACCTTGGATAAGGTGAAGACCTTGGCAGATATTACAATTTTGTTATGAGCTTCTGAGCTCATTTTTGAAGAGGTACTCACTAGCTGCCCTATTTATGATTTTTACTTAAATATGTCAGGATTTTTAGCTGGTAATATAAGTCATGGGATTTATTTAGAAGTACAGTGTTCATATGAATAAAAAGAAGGTCAGCTATACACATAGAGCCACTAGCAGAGATGCAATATTTAGCTGTTGTGTTGAGATTATGGAAATTAATTCATTTAAAGTTCATTTAACAATTTTACCAGTATTGATGTTGCAAAGACTGTGAGTACTCCCTGGTTACAAACTTTGTTTTTAATGCTAATTTTATGAAATTGGTTGTTGCATTTGGAAATGCAAAGGCTATAATTCCTCAACTTCAAGTATTATTTATTTTGAGGAGTATCAGGCCTAGAGTAGTTTTTCCTTGCTTTTGTTTATGCTTTATGTCTGATGAGATAACTAAAATGATTGCATACTCTCAGACTTGTCCTCTGCTATTGAATTTTGTGGTTTAGGATTAAGATTGCTCTGACTCTCTCCCTGCTCCCCCATCTCTTGCTTTATGGACCCCTAAAGCTGCTTGGAATACTGTAGTAAGCATATGGGTGCAGAGGGCTACCTCAGGTAGTACCTATAGATTCCCTGGAGTTAGGCTGGCCTCACAGGGAGCCTGCTGTTTGATTGCTGTAGCTATGGAGGGAAATTATATATCTCATGCTTGTGTGTCAGGTGGCTGGCTTGCCTTGTGATGTAATACCATTACATACAATGACATTTTTTTACACTTCTCAGGCACATGAATGCTGTAAACTGAAATATGCTGACCTGGGTATGTACATGTTTATAAAAGCAGGAGAGAACAGGCAAGGTAAATCTTCCTAAGCAGAGATGATAGGGGTGTCTATGCCAAGAAGCAGAGAGCAGTAGCTAGTTGTGATGTGGAGTTTGCACAGGAAATGAATCAAGGAAACTTCATTTAATATGCACCAAAGTGAGGGCATAGTCCTCTAGAATGTTCCTCTGTGATGTTGAGAAGAAAGCCTGTTACCACCCAGAGAGACCAAAATTAATTTTCAGACTTGTTATTCAACTTGATAGCTTCTCTTACATTGGTTTTTCCTTCTGAATGAGATCTCTGTCCTTCTGTTCCATGTTACGAGGTGGATTTTCACCAGTCTTGTGTTTGTAATGCTGCTTCTTCTCTACTGCTTTTTCTCTGTAACAGCTCATGCTCTTACGCTTTCATACTAATTCATATTAAACATGTGACTGTGTCTCCCCAGTGCCTTTCAGGAGGATGTTGAGAAAGAAAATACTCAAAGGAGGGAAGAAGCAAGGGAGTGAGCTGGCTGACTGGCAGTGGTGGTGTTTCCCTTATGGATAGCCCTCTGCTTTTCCTGTGGCAGCGTGTTTTGTCCAGGAGAAGAAAGCTGCTCTGGGCATCCTGCTAGCTGTAAAAAGAACATTATTCCTTGGAGACACGTTGCAAAGCTGTATTTTCTCTGCCAGAACACTAGAAGTTATTTATTTTTAAGTTAAGTAAAAGTCAATACTGTGATACATTATATACCATAAATCCTCCTTCATACAGAATGTAAGGGCGCTAGGTTCTCTGCCTAGTAACAGTGGTTCTTGTGTATTTCTAATTGAATTACAGCAAGCCTTGCTCCATGAAGTACCAAATATTTGCATACAAGTGAAGTAGGCCTACATTTGGGTATTAGCCAAAGTGCTTCAAGAACACAGTGTTAGGAGAAAAAAGATATATTTTATTGCCAGTGAATGGAAATGAAACCTACTGAGGTACCTCGAACCTCTTTTGGTGTAGTGGCCAATGATGGGGGCATTCCACAGATGGAAAAAATTTAAAGAAATCACATATTCTTTCCCTGTAATTTCAGTACCTTAAGTACAACCAAAACTGTCTTTTTTTTTTAAAGAGTGTCTGTGATGTCCAGTGATATTATATTCTATGTAGTTTTAAAAAGTCTTCTCATTCAGGAGTGCTTCTGTAAGCCATGCGGAGGACAAAGCAAACCCATTTCTTTCTCTTCTTGGACAACTTTTGCTGTTGAGATTTTCAGGGATGCCAATTCCCCTGGCTGTGGTATTTTTAAATAGAACATTCCCTTTTCAGTGGTCTGTGGGGACAGGACAAGGGGCAATGGATGCAAGTTGGAGCATAGGAAGTTCTGCACCAACATGCAGAAGAACTTCTTCACAGTGAGGGTTCCAGAGCCCTGGGACAGGCTGCCCAGGGAGGTGGTGGAGTCTCCATCTCTGGAGATATTCAAGACCCGTCTGGACGCCTGTCTGTGCAATATGAGCTGGGGAGCTGCTTTGGCAGGGGGGTTGGACCTGGTGATCTCTCGAGGTCCCTTCCAACCCCTATGATTCTGTGATCCTATGACTGTCTTGCTAGGTTAAAACTGTAACAGAGGCTGTTCAGACAGTCCTTTGTGAAAACCCATAATCCATGTTAAACTCCAGATCCACACATGACTTACTGTTTTAATCTTTCTTCTTTGCTCTTTCAGGTTAGTTGCTTTAGCACCCTTCTGTCTGCTCCGCATCCATCTTCAGATTTCTCTCTAATGATTTCTATTTCAATTATTTTTTCAGCAACGTTCTATAAACTTCTGTAGTGTGTGAAAAAATTGCTGTAAATATTTGAGGTTCTTTTACCTTTAAAGCATCATTCCAGGTATTTGTGTCAATCTGTGATATTTAGGAAAACTGGAAAATATGTGTAGACCACAGGATTAAAATTCTGAGTTACTGGTAAGCAATGTATTTCAAATAAATGGCTGCTATGTATCTCTTAAGGTGTGTGTGTGTGGCATAAAATGGTCACCCTAAATATTTTTAATCAGACTTAAAATCAGGACAGAAAGTATAAGTTAGGGAGTCTATTTTAACATCTGCCCTTCTCACAGATCTTAGCTTTCCATAGTGTAAGCTACAGAGTTCATAATTCCAATGTGCCAGGCTTAGCTTCAGTGAAAAGTTTTATATTTGAAAGTGCTGTTGAACCATTCCATATGCCACCTGAAGCAGCCTCACAAGTTCTCTTCGCTCCTGTGAACATGCTGAAGCATCACAGCCTGTGCTGTGTGACCGAGAGGAAGCTATTTTGCCAGGTGCTTCCATGGTGCAAGTGTACTGAACTACTTTGAAACTTGTGTTAAACAATGTAAGTTGTGAACGGGTTCTTTAGCGAAGGTCTCGCTGGTGGATTGATGGTTGGTGCAGTGCAGAGTGATGTGAGCAGCCTGGACTATTACTTAGGTGCTCAGGTTCCAGCATCTGATGTGAATTCATGCTGCAGTGAGGCACACTTTGTCTTGTGCTTGAATAGACCCGGAATGACAGAGAAGCCTGGACTTGTATCTCAAGAAATACTTGGGCACTGTGTGATTTGAAATGATTCACCAAAGTATCATTTGTTAGAAACGGGGAGTGAGTTACTCAAGCCTATGGTAATACTCTCAGCTTTAATTGTGCTTAATCACTGATTTATAGCCTGGTATAATGCATTACTGTAGTCTCACAGATGGGGGTGAGCCAAAGACCCTGCATTAAAACTGCCTAGTAATCAATATTCTCTGACCCCCCAGGATTTGCGAGTTCTGAAATGTAACACTTCCCTTTACATGGCGAGTGCCTGAACGCTTGCTGAGCGATGGCGCCGGAAACATTTATAGCTGACGTGGTTTTTGGACAAGTGATTTTCCAGCAGTTGAGTCTTAAGCTCTGAAATGCTACTAGAAATTATACAGCGCTCATTTTTAATGGAAATACTGGCCTGAAATCGTAATAAAGCAGACCTACTAAGAAATGCATATCTGGAGTCTCCCCACTACTGTCAGCATCACGTGTAGTTAAAATGATGAGGTTTCTTCTTTTGTTGTGTATGTGTCTTCTCCTCTAAGAACTGCTTAACAAATGGCCCATTTATGTTGTAAATAATATTTGGGGGCAGATTTCTGAGTTTGTATCCGAGCTGTGTAATTTTTAACTGGGATTGTTCAATTATGGGGAAAAAAATGGTGGTTTTGGTGCTGATTCATCAGCTGTTAGCTTGGATAATTCCTTACATTATCACTACCATGCAAATTGTAATTTAATGACTATTTTTAAAATGAAAAACGTATCATACGCAGTTTTTAAATAGTGACCTGCTGACTGACCAGAATTGGGGCCAGGAGTCACATAAAACATACCTGGTCACATGAAGCATCTTGTTTCCATGTGAGACTTTCCTTTGTCCCACCAAGTGGAGTTGTAGGGTTGGCTGTGAGGGCTGGGAAGTCTCTGACCTTTGATGGGCTGAGCTGTCTGCTCTTTGTTCAGGGTGAAGAAACAGCTACTGCCTCTGGGGATAAAAACCACGTAAAGGAGCTTTGCTTTGAATGAGTGAAAGGAAGTTAAAATGGGCAAGGCCACAGTTGCTGGCTGTATTTCAGTCAAAAATGAATGAAGCATAAATTGCTTCTGGTCCAGCCTGGTGGGGGAGTCTTACAGGTCTTCCCACCCTTCATTCCCTGTACCCCACTGTTCCTGTGGTAGCCCTCTGCTTATTTCCACCCAGGACTTTTTGGGGTTGTTCCTCTCACTTGCTGAGCTGCATGTGTGTTTGTTCCTCCAGTTGGACTCCTTTTTCCAGCTGATGCTCACCCGATTAAGACAGATCACTTTGCCTGCTCCTTGTGGCCTTGTGTGTTCTGTAAAGACCCTGTGAAGTAGTAGGGTTGTGTTTGAGAACTGAGATGTCTGGCAAGCGTGCCTGAAGAAAATGGGACTGTTAGTAAATCCCTCTGGAAAGCATACACACCAGAAGCATTGGTGTCCTTGAGTGGGAAAAACAAAACAAGAAAGGTGACTTTTTGAGGAGCTAAATGGCAGTATAATCTCTTTAAATCTGTCCCTTATGTGGCCAAGACCACAAAGTGTTACTTAAAACTGTTTTTTGTAGTGTTTTTCTGTGTTGACTGTGCTTCTTGCAGAGAGCCCGTGCAGGTAGGCAGCTAGAGGAGATAAGCTAACCTCTGTAGTATTGTGATTAAAACTATTCAGATACTTGTGCCACACCAGCCTTGCTGTGAGCATGCTGGGAAGGGAATGCAAACCAGTGTCTATTTGAAATAATAGCTAGTACTGCCACTGTTCACTTTAAACTGGAGTTGCTGAAACTGCCTTATCTGAGCCCTGTGTTGGCTTGTGCTGGTGGAGTTAGAGAACTTTACATGGTTAGAAGATGTTGGATATTGTTAAAAGTTTGACTCTGAGAAAGAACAAATATCTGCCCTTGTTGGGTTTTTAGGGAGATGTTGGTAAAAAACTGCTTTCCTTATTTTCATGATCTCTGCACTGAGCAAAATTAATATTAATTAGTGTTCTGTTTACATTGGCACTTTACTTGTCTTGGAGTTGAAGTGATAGAACACCAGCTGTGACCTGGTGGCTTCCCATCAGGTCTACATCAGAAGGATCTTGCAGAGCCTAAAAGGACCGTATGTACTTCTGTCTCCATTGGGGACTCTGTCTTGCTGGAGGGATAATGTACCTGCCTCATCATTTTGGGGAAATACTGGTATACAATACCAGTCTGAGTTTCATTCTTCTGTACTTCTGGGTGATGTTCTTGCATGAAGCTTCTTTATAAACCATTCATGCAGGGTAGGGAGTCTTCCTGATGAGGTTGCAAATCCCAGTGTCACTTGGGACCTTTTTTACCCCCTCTCTTTTTAATAAAGGGAGATAGAAGATTAAGCTGATAATCCTAAAATGGATATTAACAACTGTCTTCAGCCTTTCCATCTGGGGCTTGTTTACATTAAGATACCCTGAAAGTCAGTGTACCTCAGCTGCAGCTGTCTATGGACTTGTAATGCAGCAGGCACATGTTCAGCTGGATTCTCTTATACCCCAGCCATGGGAATTCACTGATTTGTGCTTGAAGAAATGGGTAATTCCTTGGTTTGCTCATGTATTTTGGGACCTGGGCTCTGAGCTAGTATCACATCATTTCTGCTAAATGAAATTGCTGTGACCTGTTGCTGTTACTTCCTGCGATGTTTAGTTAATGGGAGGTTGGGCACGGGAAGAGAGCATCTTCTGTGGAGTTCTGTGAAAGTTTACACATCCTGGCTCACGGAGGAGTACTGTGCTTGCAAGGCAGTGTTCACTGTGTTTTCCAGTGTCTTGTTTCTTGAAGTTTTCAGATTGAAATTTGACTCATTTGAATTGAAACAGGAAATATATTAGGAGAACAAAGTTACAGTTTTGAGTCTTTGTTTTCATGGTGTTTCCACTGCCATTAGGAGGGATCTTAGGGTCTCAGATAAAAGACTAAGAGTTTTTTTTATTTACTTAACAGCTGTGGGTTATAGTAATTTGTTACTTTCTCTACCTGAAGCTTTTTAAAAGTATGTCTACCCTCTGGAATATATTTGTATGTATGCTACGTGTCAGAATGACATGGTAACAAAAAAATAATCACCAGTAGCAGAAATCAAGACACGCTATTGATGTGAGACTGTGGTAGGCCAGTGAGTAACACAAAGTGTATTTTGTTCAGTGGACTGAAAAGAAATACTCATTTTAAGCTTCAGGATGCAAATTTTAGATGGGCATTTCAAGTCTGTATAGCTCTTAGACCAGTTTAGGAATAGTGTTGGAAGAAGGAGATGCGTTGTGAAAGTAAGCTTTGTAAATAGCTGTGACAGAAGCTGTTGGGATTGAAGGGAAAAAGGAGGGATATGGTGGGAGACCAGAGCTTAAAGGCCATAGTTTTGTACGGGGATGACAGATGCATGCGACATCTTTCTGACCAGGTCCATGTGGAGCTTGTAGGATACTGTCAGCACATTCTTGGCTCTCTTAACATCATGTTTCATGAAGATTTATACTATGTCTTTTGTGCTGATTAAAAAAACCAAAACATGTTACTGTGTTTCTCACTGTCACAGTTTAGAATATTGACTAATCATCTAGTATGTGATCCCCCCCATGCCTTTCTTACAGCCCTTTGGTCTGACTATCCTGGATATTGTAACCCTGATACTTTACTCTGTCACTCTACTGAGTGCAAAAAATGAACTTGTCTTCAGTGCATCTTTCAGAAGGCAATGTGTCTGGATCATAGAATATCCTGAGTTGGAAGTGACCCATAAGGATCATCAAGTCCAACTCCTCACATTTTGGATTTGAAGACATAAAGAGATTCAAAATCCACTTTTCCCAGTGGTTTTAATTCATTTTTTCTCGTTGCATTGAAGAAGTGTGTATAGGATTGAACAATAAAGACAGAACTAGAGGACAACGTTGGAAAAGAAAGGTATTCCAGCAAGTATTCCTTTGGCCTGCAAGAGAGACTTTATTTTAGCACACAGAAGAATGTGAGAAGAAAACGTGGTAGTGTTACGGAGGAGGTGAATGATAGGATATAAATTAAAAATGCAATGTGCAAATGCAAATTAAGACAGCATTTAGCTTAGGGACACTTTGTTATGGAATGTTATCAAATGTTGCAAGTAATTTGGACGGCATCACATATAGTTCCTTAGGTAGGGAAAAGATGGTGTGGGAGTTGAAGGTTGAGTATTTTGACTGACTGAACTTGAGTCAAATTTCTGCTCCTTGCTGGTTCAAGTATTATAATTAGCTTAACAAGGCAAGCCTTAAAAGAAAAGTTTTATATACCGTGTTGGCAGTTAATTTTTCTTCGGTTTTGAGATCAGCATCTACTCAAAGCCAAGGAAATTATGTTTTCATTTGTGCATTTTGGTTTTGTGGGTGTACTCTCCCAATGCTTTTTTAATGTGGGTAATTTAATGCATAAATTACTTTGACTTCTCTCCATTTTCAAGAAATATTTTATTCTTTTTAGTGTGGCTGAATTTTTCAGTGGGCCATTGAAGCTAATCAATCTTGATATTTCTCTGTTATAGCTAATCTTCTTTTATGGTTGGAAAAATAACATCTTCATATTTTATTTTACCTTTGGACACTTTTTAAGAACTTATGAGCAATTATAGTCTTCTAAAACATTTCATGATATAATGTAGAACAGCTGCTAATGATTAAAACTAAGACAACTATAATGGAATATTTACTGGGTAAATTGAGAAGAGACTAGCAAGCAAGCAGTAGTATAAGAAATGTTGAATTCCACTGAAAAAACATTGAAACATTGAAATTTAGTTTGAGGTTGAGCCTTTGTCAAGTGTGAGCATCACAATGAACTGAAATCTCACCATGTTGTTTTCATTTTTTGTTTTAGTTGCTGAAACAGCAGTTAAAAGGAATTTCAGATGGTGCTGTTGTTATGTGCTTGCTTTAATGTCACATAAGTGCTGTGGTCTCTGAAATGGATAGGGCTGTTCTGGCATCCCCACTGTGCTGGTGTTGGGGTATGTGGTAACTGATGTAGTTGAGAACTGATCTCACTTGATCTTTACCTGGGGGTCTTCAGCTGGATAAATTTTGTGCCTGTGTGGGTGAACCAGCTTACCAGCATATTCTTTTCCACTGGAATTTCTTGATTATAATATCTACAGAGCCAGGAAATTTCTCATAAGTTTTTTTTTTTTTTTTAATGATGTAAATTTGAACTATTGAAACTATTTTATAGTTTTATTTGGTGCCTCTGAACTTTAGAGGGACTCTAGGAAAGGGCACATCCTCAGCTTGGTGCTGGATGTTTGCTGCCAAGCTCATGGAGCAACTGATGCAGCAGATAAGAATAATATCTAAGAAGATACTACCGCCCTGTGGTGAAGGAGAAGGGACTTGGGTAGGAGGCTGTTGGGGATGCTTGAGATTTGTGCCAGAAGCTCCTGGGAGCAGGGCTGGGCCTTCTTCTGAGTCCTGCTTCCACAGGACCCAAGGTGGCCATGCCGACACTGGCACTTGGCCTCTGCCACTAGCTGGGTTGAGTTACACTGATGTTAAGTACCTGTGCCTCTCTGCTGCTTTAGGCTTCTCTGAACAGAGTGCAGCAGCATTCCCCCTGTCTGGAAGGAGTGGTGGCTCCTGGTGGGTTATGTGGTAACTGTGAAGATACCCAGTTGGATAAAAGGGAATTCAATGGGAAGGATTTAGCTGTTTAAACTGGAGGAGAAGCTAGTTGTACTGCTGCTTCTAGCTCTCAAGTCTGAGTGTAAGGAGGGAGCTAGGTCAAATCCACAAAAATTAGTAAAAGCAGTTTTTATGCATGCACGTAAAACTATGTCTAAATAGAGCTTTTACAACTGAAGAATTATTAGCTCTTTCCCGAAGTTATTCATCTGAGAAATTTAGTGCTTCTAAAAGACATATTCCCAACTAAATTAGTTCTCATTTTTTGTAGCAGGAAGGCTCAAATATACATTAAAGTATTTTTATCAAAATCATTAAATTTAAGTTCAGACAAAGTTCTACAGAGGCACATATCCAGCAGGTTAATAGTTGTATTAAATATTCAAACTTTAAAATACTGAAATATTGATCAAAGCATTCTTTTCCTTGTACATACTTCAGACAGTCTTCAACGATACTCATGTAGAGTTTCAGAGGGCTTGGGCTGTGCTGGGATGTTATCTAGAGCTCAGCACCTGGACAGAAGGACCAGAGGAATCTGTGTCTGTGAAAAAATGTGTCCCAGGTTGACTGTCAATCAATAGCACGTGCCCATGCCCAGACAGAGAGGAGGAGAGAGAAATGTTCCAGTTTGGGGTGATAAAGGGAAGGAAAATGGTAAGCTATGCTAATAACGTTACCAAAAGATCAGAAAAAAAAGGGTGTGTGTGTGTTTAAATTTCCAAATACTATTAATTTTCTACTAAATTTATTTCAAGAGTAAACCCAAACTTTTACATTCTTAATTCTCTTTGTCTCTTTTGATCAATTCATTTAGAGTCTCAACCTCCTTCAAATGTGGTGGGCACTTGCGATTCACGGAAGAATTGCTGCGTGTTGCTGGAAGCCGTGAATGTATTTGCAAAGAGGTGTGGAGCTCTTGAAGCTCAGAAGTATCTTTGCAGAAGTCAGTGGCCAGGATTTACCTTGGGAATGTTTAGTGAGGTGGCTCAGCATAACCAACCAGTTGTGTAGATGTGGGTGACATGAAGTTTTTCGCAAGTATAGCTGTGTTTTTGAGCTTAGTGACGTTACGGAGGGTGACTCAACTTCTTCAGTCATGAGAGTTTATATAGTGCTGAGGAAATTTAAGGTGGTGGGTGGAACCTAGGTGATTATTTTTAACTGTGAACCTGTAATGGGCTCATTCTGAGCACGTGCTATGACCTCATTTTCTGTAATATGTAAAAAACCCTTTTTTTGTCACACACACAGTGTTTAAAATTCACTGGGCAGTTCTGGGTTACGTTAATGTCCAGTGTTTGGGAACTGGGTTCCTGTAGCCCCTTTTTCATAGAATCACAGGGGTTGGAATGGACCTTGAGAGATCATCGGGTCCAACCCGATGCTTGTGTTTGCAAAGTAATGCAGTATTGTTCAAGGCTAAAGCTTGTGTCTCACGTAACCTGCAGTGTGTGTGAGCAGTGCACCGGGGGTTTCAAAACTCACTTCCTTTTTCATTTGTTCTTTTTGTATTTCATAATGAGGAAAAGCTCTAGCTTTTATCTTTGCAGCAATCTGGAAGTGGGACTTCCTATCCTACCTTGATGGATGAATTATCACTGAGTTTCACTGCCTTGAGGCAGAGTTCTGCCATTCTCTTACCTTCAGCTGAGGGGCTGAAATCTATCAACGAGAGCGGTTTAGAGCTATCTATCATCTGCCTTTTCAGACTGTCCTGAGATCCTGCTGGAGTGGATAGCTACTGCACTGGCCGTGCTCACAGCCTAAAAGGACTCGGTACCAAATAGAAATTCAGTGCTTGTGCGCGGAGACCTCGGGCATCTGAATGTCAAACTCTATCTGATGAAATTGCATTCTTCTCCTACTTTAATAGGATTGTGAGGATAATATAGTTTAAATTTATAGTTGTCATAAGGATAAGGTCAGCAAGTAGATCGGAGATGAATTGGAATTGACCCTGTTTTCTTTTTACTTGAGTTAATTTACTGACTTATTAGGCTACCGGTTGCTCAGGAGTCAGTGAGTAACTAACTTGTGTGACAGGTTAGGTGGTCTTAAATTCCTCCCCCCCCCCAAATATATTATTTATATGCATAAAATATTTAAGCCATGTATGTCTCATGTATGCAAAGTGCATATGTATTTAATGTAAAAAGAGAAATTGTCTTATATAGAATATTAATTTATATATACTTCATTTCATATGTATAAATTCTCTCATATATGTATGTGTATATGGAAAAGGTGCTGTCCAAATACTTCTACCTCCAATGTTTTTCCTAAGAAACCTTATTGTTGAGTCCCTGAACTCAGCACATCTTACATGGGGTTAATTTGGGTAATACAAGTGGCAGGTGTCTGATGATTAATGTTTTAATTTTTGTGGTATTCCTTACTGTGTCAGCTAGGAGTACCAGTTCTGAACAGGTTTTTTTGGTATTTTGTTTTGCAATTGTCTGGAAAACGCCCTGGTTTGGAAGGCAGTCAGCACAGGCTGCAGAGAAGCAGAGTATAACTCTCTCAGGCAACATTTACATTGTTAGATATTTCATATGATGGTTATAGGATAAACTTACTGTTGTACAGGAGCTGTGCCTCACTTTATGTTCCCTCCTCCCTTCCTCTATGTTGTTCCTTCCAATAGTGCTGACTCTATTGTGAATGCAGGAGTGAGCTGACTTGGGAGAAAGAATTTCTTACCAGTCTGTTGCCTTTGTGCAAAGAGATAAATCTACCGACTCTCTCAGCCTTGTATTTATTCTGAGATGTTGGAAGTTAGATTTTCAGGAAAGGAAATAAGTTGATACTGTCTTGAGCTCATTTTTATGTGTAATCAAGGCCAGATGGGAAGAGTTCCTGTTTATCCCAGGGAATGGTGGTAGGATTTCTTGAACAATTCTTCAGTAGTAACTGTAGCAACATAAGCACTCCTGTTCACCTACAGGTATAGGTTGAAATGCTTATGGAGGATCAAGTTTATGTCGTGGCCATGTATGGTAAATAGTGGCTAGACTTCAGGAAAACCAAGTCATCCTCTTTGGGTAGTTCAACCTTCATGATTTCCTTCACTCTAAGTAGTTATGGTGAGTAGCTTAAACTTTAGTGAATGTTCCCTGTGCTTCAGCAGTGGCAGAAGTCATCACCTACCTGTTGCTTAGTGTTAGCTCTAGTTGCTTACAGGGTGGGAAGAGAGTTGTGCTTTTTGGTTTTCTTTTGCTCTAGGCAAATTTCAGAGAAGGTTTTGCTCAACCAAAAGGCATGCACAATAACAATATATATGAAAGTATATGAGGAGTAGTAGATTTTAGGAGAGAAGACAGAAACACCCTGATACATGAACAGAAATAGGAGTTTACCAGTGGTAATTGGGATTTTTTTTAGTTCTTTTGGGACAGGAGTAAATTTAGCATGTTAACTGTAGTACTTCACCTTTTTATTGTATTCCTTATTTTGCATTGGATATGTTAATGGCAGTTAAGCCATTGAAACCTACATCTCTCACTAGACCAGGCTGCTCAAGACCTCATCCAACCTGGGCTTGAACATCTCCAAGGAGGGGGCATCCACTGCTTCCCTGGGCAATCTGTTCCAGTGTCTCACCACCCTCATAGTGAAGAATTTCTTCCTAATATCCAATCTAAACCTACCCCATTACAATTTAAAACCATTCCCCCTCGTCCTATCATTCAAAAAACTCTTTTCCCAGCTTCCTGTCGGCCCCTTCAGGTACTGGAAGGCCACTATAAGATCTCCCCAGAGCCTTCTCTCCTCCAGGTTGAACAAGCCCAACTCTCTTAGCCTGTCTTCACAGGATAGGTGCTCCAGCCCTTCAGTCATCTTCCTGTCCCTTCTCTGGACTCATTCCATCAGTTACATGTCCTTATGCTGGGGACTCCAGAACGGGACACAGTACTCCAGGTGGGTCCCACAAGAGCAAAGTAGAGGGGGAGAATCACCCCCCTCAACCTGGTGGCCACTCTTCTTCTGATGCAGCCCAGGATACAATTGGCCTTCTGAGTTGTGAGCACACTGTCAGCTCATCTTGAGCTTCTCATCCACTATTACCCCCAAGTCCTTCTCTGCAGGGCTGCTCTCTATCACATCATCTCCCAGCCTGTATTGATGATGAGGATTGCCCCGACCCAGGTGCAGGACCTGTCGCTTGGCCTTGTTGAACCTCATGAAGTTCACATGGGCCCACTTCTCCGGCTTCTCCACGTCCCTCTGAATAACATTTATGTCCTTCTGGTGTGTCAGCCTCACCACTTAGCTTGGTGTCATCTGCAAACTTGCTGAGGGTGCACTCAACTTCACCATTGATGTAATTGGTGAAGATATTAAATAATACCCATCCCAGAACGGACCCCTGAGGGACACCACTTGTCATGGTTCTCTGTCTGGACATCGAGCCATTAACAACTACTCTCTGAGTGCGACCTTCCAACCAATTCCTTATCTACCAAACAGTCCACTCATCAAATCTGTATCTCTCCAGTTTAGAGAGAAGGATGTTGTGGGGAACCATGTCAAAGGCTTTACAGAAGTCCAGATAAATTGCATGTATCACACTTCCTGTGTCCACTGATGCAGTCACCCCATCATAGGAAGCCATCAGGTTGGTCAGGCAGGATTCTTCCTTGGGAAGCCATGCTGTCATGAATCCTCTCCCTGTCTTCCATGTGCCTTAAGATAGCTTATAAGGAATTATTGATGATCCTGGTTGTGTAGTCAGGGTAACGTGCCAGCTGTCCCAGACATAAATTTCTTCGTATTTCTTGACTGAAAAGGTTGACAGCCACTGGAACAGGCTGCCCAGGGAAGCAGTTGATTCAGCGTCCCTGGAGGTATTTAAAGACATGTAGACATGGCACTTAGGGACATGGTTTAGGTAGGGCTGGATTTGGCAATGCTAGGTTATTCACAGAATCCCAGAATTGATTATTATTGTTTGGATTCAATGATCTTAAAGATCTTTTCCAATGTAAATGATCTTATGACACTGCACATTGAAG
The DNA here is from genome assembly GCF_964237585.1 of Gallinula chloropus. Classification (NCBI taxonomy): domain Eukaryota; kingdom Metazoa; phylum Chordata; class Aves; order Gruiformes; family Rallidae; genus Gallinula; species Gallinula chloropus. The sequence goes on from NC_140085.1 coordinate 206,052,146, forward strand.
TGTTGAGTACCCAATTCTACTTCTCCTGTGTAAGAAAAACGTTCTCCAGCATCACAAGTCAGTGGGTACTCGTACAGGGTATATTTTACTGAGTTTCCTTTAAAATATTCTGGACCTCCTTCAGTTTGTAATTCTGAAAATATCCATGTGTATTCAGAACACAGAAGGTAATACCGTACCTTATGGCAAATCAAAGCCTAGAATAAAATGTATTAGGGAGATCTATTAAAACCCTCGGCAAACTTTTCACAGCAGCTGGAGATGGGAAATAAATGGGCACATTTATTTTCACAGAATTTCCCAGGAGAAAAGACTCGAGGCTTAAATCTGGACTGTTAGTGAAGAAACCTGTAAGTATTTCAGGCTGATACTGGAAGGACTACTGTCCGAATGAGCTCCTGGAAGAAAAGGCAGGCATGACCCTTTCTTTTAAGAAGCAGCTCCAGGTTTATTTTAGTTAACAAGTCATCGTTGACTGGTTGTTCAGCTCTCCTAAAACAACCTTAAGATATAATTTTCAGCTTCACTTCTTAATTTAGGGGAATAAGTAGTAGAATTTGAAAGTGATTTATTTGAATCAAAAAGCCATGAAGCAAGACCAGGGTTTTTATTAGAACAAAAGTACAAATATTGAAGTCCCAGTGCATCAGTGACTGTTCACATGACAAAATTTATTTGCAATAAGTGCCCTAGAAATAACTGTGAATTTGTTTGATACCAGTCCAGCCACATGCATGGCAGAACATATAAGTGATATTTGTTTGTTTTTCTTTTTGATAGAGAACAGAAGCATCTTTCCTGTTTAACTCCACAGTTACATGATAGCTGGAGCTCTATTTTTCCTCCAACCCCAAATGTTCAGCATTTATTCCCGACTTCATTTTGAACAGCTTTCTACTCTTGAAAAAGGAGGATTTTTTTTCCTGGCAAATATTTGAATTTGGAATCGGCATCCTTTGTTCGCTGGAGACGTTTCATATTGTGATGTGCTACCTGCTTGCACATCATCGGTATTCCTGTGGGATGTTGATTTTGAGTAGTTACTTGGCAGACAAAGTAGAGGAGGTGCAACACTCAACAAAAGCATTCCTGCCATACTGTCTGAGTGGATGCAATATCCTCTTTTCAAATGAGGAAACAGTACAAAAATCAAGAGATATTGCCAGGCTGTAATAACTCCAGTTGTACAATGAAGCTAAGGTCCCACAGAGGTCTGTCATGCGTCTGACTATCTGAGGTACCAGGAGTGTCGAAGGGAGGCTGTTCTTCATTCACAGGAAAGTCTTGTTTCACAGCTGTAGGTAAAGAATGGATTCACAGCGGAGTTTCAGTGGCTTTGTGTTGTGGCAAAGCAAGCAGGGAACTGGAAGATGGAGTTGCTAGATTTTAGTCTTGCTCCATGCAATTCTGCTGAGAATGGTTAATATATCCTCCTGAAATGCTGTTTAAAAATAAATGTGTTGTGTTCCTCTCATCCCTTCTGAAAGCAAACAGGGCTAGTGCCAGAAAGCTGGTGTAACTCAGTAGTTAATGGATGCAGACTCAGACTTCAGAGAATAGTAGCGCATGGTAAAGGTGGCTTGGCTTTACTTAAAAGCTACTGCTTGTGACTTTTCCTGGCAAAGTCTTTCTCCAACAGGATCTTTGACATGAAACCCTGTGAATAACTTCACAGCTCTGAGAAGTTTCCCGATATGCACAGAGTGAGGAGCTGGAGTTTAAAATACAAATGAGTTATTTGCTTTGACTGTACCTATATGTATGCAAATAGTTGGAACCCTTTCCATCCCTACATAAAGGCAAAACCCGGTAACTTCACAGGAATAGCTTTGTTATGAGAATTTGTATGAAAATGTTTCGCTCTGTTGGTAAGCGTAAATCAGCTTGTGACATGGGCTGCTGTACTGGGAGTTACTTGGCAAATGAAAATAATACCTTGACCTTGAGCTGGAATATTTGTACATCAGGAAATTAATCTTTTATATATATTTATACACACAGATAAATGCCAAGGCTGACAGACGGCTGCATGTGCATTCACTTCTGCTAGTGCTTCCAGTATGGTGTTTCTGTGTAGGTACCTCAGACTTTGAAAGCTCCCTGCCCTCTAAACAGTGTCAAAACACTAAAAGTACAGCTGCAGTCTCTAGGCTTTCTCTGACAGGGTTTATTCTTGTTTGGTGAACTTGGGTCTTACCTTTGTTCAGCTCATCTGGCCCATGCCCCCCATGTTTTGAAAATACAGCTAGTACTTATATCTGAAACAGGAAAGTTTAAGGTAAAGTAACATATAAAATACATTTATGGAAGCAAAAGTTTTAGGAGTCTCCCCTCAGAATTGCTTTGCAACAGCTGCAGCCAGCTCACAGTAGCTAGCGGTGAGTTTCCTCGCAGTCACTCGGGTGTGAAGGTGGACTTCAAACAACCCAAAAGTTTAAAACCACTTTGCTTGTACAGGTTGTTATCAAATAATTGAATTTGTAATTTTGTAGTTTACTAAGAAGACTCTGTGAGTGTACTTGTCGTGGCGAGGCGTCCCGAGAGATGCTCTTATTATTTTTTGAATGACAATGGAAGTGCTGCGCTCAGTCACCCTAACGAGTGGGCTGAGCGCGGCGGGGGGAAAGGAGCTGTTGCTGACAACATGTTCCCTTTAGATTTGGTCGGGGCAGTAAATAAACGGTCTGTAATTAGCATAAGCCTTTGAAGTGGTATCCTCGAGGGGAATAGCAATAATTTCTGATGCTGTTTTCAGTGCTGACAGCTGATCCATTTACAAATTAGATGCTGAAAAGAGTTCCAGTGAGAGGGATACGGTGGATTGGCTTATGGCTGGGACACAGAAGCATCGGGGAAATGCAGAAAGTCTAAGTCCTCCTGTGAACAGCAAGTGCCCGGTCTCATAAATTGTCTGGAGTGAATGGAAAAACATGTTAAACGAATATTGTCATTTGAAAAGGAACATGATTTCAGAGATTCAAATGCAGGTGTAAGGAGAGCAGTGAGAGCAGCGTGAATTCCATGTAGATATCTGTTTTAACCTGAAAGTATACAGATGTTTGTTTTTCTGCTTAAGATAAATCAGAATGAATCACAAGGAGATTGGATGTACCTTATTTGTGCTGGCTTGTTTAAATCTGTTTCACAACAAACAGATTTGAACCACTCAAATTTGATAGGGGAGGGGGGGAAGCTTTTGGGCTTGATGATGCTTCTTGGAGGGGTAGGTGGGAAAGTTCAACGCATCATCCTCATTAAATAGAAAGCTTCTGTGTGCTGTCTCTGTAAAAAAGGGTAGAGTAACTTGACCTGGTAAAAGTCTGTGAAAAGACAAAAGTACATTTTCCTTTAAATCTTTATATCACTGTTTCCAGTTTCACCTTTAGGTGTCCCCTGTGGAAGGCTTCTCGTTGTGTTTCTTTTCTGAGAGTGTGACACAACAGTGAGATGGCCCCGAGTTTGTGTGTGACTGTCTCTCCCAAAACCCAAAGTGATTTGTTTATAATAATGAAATAAGTATCAAAATCTTCCCTCTTTATTCTGAGATGGAAAGCTGGTCTGGCCTGAATTGTTGAGATGCCGATAAGTGCTCAAAATAGAGCTTTAACATTTGCCTAGGATGTCTCAGAAGCAAATGTTTGTTTTTTGCTGTCTTTTAACACAAATGTATAAAAGGGTTTTCAGTACAAGTAGTTCGTAAAACTGTAGACTCGTGTAGAAAAATGAGCTCTAGAGACAAAGAGAGCAAAGACTTGGGCTGTTTTAAAACCCTTCATTATTCTAAAAAAATATTTGTCATAGCTTAAAAAGCAGATTTTAATTTGCAGAATAGCCAAAATGTTATTCAAAGTCAACATTAGATTGTGTTCCTAGGGTTTGAAATTATGATTTTATTAATACTGTGTAATTAAAATGATGAGTAGAAAATTAGGATTTGGCATTTGGGAATAGTTTTATTGATATATTTTGCGTGCTTATCCAGGCTGCAAGTGTGCATAACTTAGACTTTTGGCCTTTTGTTGAAACTTGAATTCATAAACCATCATATCTCAGAATCCCAGACTGGTCTGGGTTGGAAGGGATTCATCTAGTTCCAACCCCTTGCCGTGGGCAGGGACACCCTCCACTAGCCCAGGCTGCGCAAAGCCCCGTCCAACCTGGCCTTGAACACTGCCAGGGAGGGGGCAGCCACAGCTTCTCTGGGCAGCCTGTGCCAGGGCCTCACCACCCATACTGTAGAAGCTGTCTTTAGATGAATGAAGACCTTTTCAAAAGATACCACAGAATAGTTAGTAGGAGTTACTGACTTTCTGATAATGATTCAAACGAATCATTTCTGGTCTTTTCACACATTGTGACATATTTACATAGGTGTCACAGAACTGCTGTAACAAATACAATTCATACCTGTTGAATGCATTTTGAGTTGTAAATGTGGTTCCTTTATGTCTAGAATTAACATGTCAGTTTATTGTGCAGCACTTTTCCTTTCTGTGCCAGTAAAATGGGCAGCCTGGATCACTTGCTGCAGTGCAGTCAGCAGGACTCTAGTTTGTCAAGAGAGGCTGCCTTGGCTTCAGTGTGGAAGAGCGCCAGACTGCTGGTTTGCCGGCGTCGCTAAAGTGTGCCTCTGTTCTGTGCCTCACATGGCAGGATCTTTAGCATAAAGACCGTCAGTCTTAAAAGCACCTTCTTGATCCTTAATGGAATTCTCAGAGCAGCACAATGTCAAGATGAAATATTTTTACAAATAAGTATTTGGAGAACAAATGATGTGGAGAACAGTCAGTGGAACAAACTCTGTAGGGATGTGGTGGAGTCTCCACTGCTGGAGGTCTTCGAGATGAGGCTGGGCAGAGTGCTGGATAGCCTCATCTAGGCCCTCTTTGCCATGAAAGGTTGGATCAGATGGTTAAATAAAAGGATCTTTAAGATAACAGTTATCTCTTCTAAAAATGAAGTCTTCATTGCTGTATGTACTTTATTCTTCTTGAATAGTGTAACTTACTCTGTCTCACATTTCTTTATACAATATAACAGAACAAAATACTTGCCTAGATCAGTCCTGTTTTCCGGGTCAGTGCTGTGCTGGTTCAGCAGAATACTCAGACTTCAACTTGCTGTTGACATACCTGTCGCTTTGTTGAGTCATTGAACTAAGAACCAAGTCAAGAAGCTCACACTGTGCTTAACTTTGAAGGCAAATTTTGCTTTACAAGTGCTGCTGTGCTTCTTCTGAGAGGTTTTTCGAGTGGTACTTAAGTGTTTTAGAGGGATACTTAGAGCTGCTACGTAGGATCACAGGGGTTTGGTGGTAATTTCAGAGCACCCAGTGCAGTATCTATTCCTTTAAATAATACCTTTGTTTTCATAGTTTAAATTACAGAGCCAGCGGGTCTGTAGAGAAATTGCCAGTCCCCCAGTTCATTGCAGACTAAGAACTGCTGTGCTAAAATGCTGTTCTGGTTTTTAAACTTTCTCACCAGCAATGAACCTTGAGATATGGTTGAGACGCTTTCTTTAAATTGCTGTATATATATTTACAAAGTATGGGAATTACCTTTTGTGTGAATTAAAGCAAATACTAGTTTGCATCCCCTGTGCCAGAACTGTTGCAAGTTGCAGCCTCAGTAGTATAATATTTAATTCGGGGCCTTTTCCCCTCAAATATTGTTAATTTGGCTGATAGTAAATTAAATGGTTTGAAGTTTAACTATACAAAACCACACTGAAAACTAATTATGATGATTCCTTAATTTTATGAAGATGTGATGGCTTATTGAAAATTATTTTAAATAGTTGATATTTAAGAAGATGTTAAACTTGAGAACTGTGAACTGTCTCATATACATTCTTAGTTTTCTCTCTTGAGCCTGGAGCTTTTAACATGTTTAAAAGAAAAATAGGTTCTTTACATTTTCTTACTGTTTGTTTTTTAAGAGGAAATGATTTACAGAATCCCAGAGCTGCAGGGGTTGGAAGGGACCTCTGGGGATCAAGTCCAACCCTGGTCCTATTTTATTTATTGTCTACTGTTAGTGAGTTCAGCAGGCCTAAGTCTTCTTAGACATAGGGTGAATTTTGGTATGGGGCAAGTGATTATGGATTAGTTTCATAGGAACTAATGTTGCAGTTGGAAGCATTGTTTTTTGTCAGCAGGTTGCAAGACTTATTTAGGTGTGAACATGAATTTAGCTAGCAAATACTGTGTGAGCAAATACTGTCAGTGGTCTCTAGCCCTTAAATGATTGTTGCCACTAAAATACAGATCAGTGTGTTAACACTTTCTCCCATCTGTGACAGCACAGAGGCAGGCTGTGTGCTGTAAGAGCCTGAATACCCAGCTGGCACTGTGAGGGGAGAAGCGGGGACGCAGGAACTGGTGAATCACTTAGAATTTGTTAAATCTTTTGGCTTCAGTTCTTCTGGATAGAGTGAAAGTACAGGATTATCTATGGCTGTGGCTGCAGAGGCAAGTAGTGTGATGCAGTAGGAGTGACTCTGCAGAGCAAACCCCATGTATGCACACACCTAAGGTTCATCTCATCTGTTCCTGGGGGCTGACTGCCCGTAAGCAGTCAGAGCCTGGCACTGTGTACTGCTGGGGTGCTTCTGCAAGTTGTCTTCATCCAAAAGCAGCCCCGTTTCTTGTGCTCTGAGACTGCTCAGAACATGGTGGGTAGGAATATTCAGGAGAATAATTTCAAAGGCATCCTTTCTCATGCAGCATCGCTGGAGACAGGCACTGTAATGCTGGTGGTATGTTTTGTAGCTTGGTTTAAATGATGCCTTTTTTAGTACGTGCTTTTTTTGTTAAGTAACTTTTGTTTCTACTTATTACTGATTTCAATAATGTTTATTCAGCATAAAATGCCCATGATCTACTGTATCTATTTACTTTCATTCTTAGCAGAGTATAAATTAGATTAATATGTGTATAGAATACCCCAAAACATGTATGCACATGCTGCTGGTGAACAGTTCAATAGGTCTTATGGTGTGTTTCCTCTGACCCAATGTAGTCCTAGTAATGCTTAAGGAAGTCATTAAGAATGGAGAGATGTCCCAGTATTAATGATTAGCAGGTTATACTTAGTAATGTCTTGTGCTGAAACCACCCATGACCATTATCCTCAGTGTTGTAAGTGTATTTCCCAGGACCAGGCCATCTTCCTTTCCCTGCGACGGAAGGAGTGCTCTGTGCTTGGGCAGGCTTTGGCAGACCTTTTCATGACTTACTACTTTCATTAGTCTCTTGCCTTATGAGCTTACTTCAAACAGTGGGACGTCGTGACTTCTAAGCATACTGTTCTCTCTTACAAGGTCAGTGTTTTTTCACTGCATGTTTATGCAGCTTCTAATGCAGTTCTCACTTTTGATATTGAAATGCTACTGTAATGTCACTTCTAATTTTAAGGAGACAAGGATTTATAATTGTTTGCTCTAATGTGCTTATGAAAGCTTCAAATGTAAAATTTGAAACCCCAGAGCTCCTATTAGATACTCAGTGGAAATTCTGCATTTCCATTGGAGATGTAAGTCCAGTAAGTCCTTAAAGCAGAATGCTGGGATCATGAACGAAAATGATTTCACAGCACACCCAGCCCCAGTCCCTGGATGCAGAAGTGGGGCTTACAGTGTACAGTTAAACTTCTCCAGATGCATGTGTGCCTTTCAGGAGTGGAGCTGACACTGCCTGGTGGTATCAGCCACGTGGGGATTGTCTGTAAGTGTGGCCAGTAATGGGATTCTGGGAACTAAGCAGCTGGCCTCCAGGATTTTGCTTGAGGGTTTGTTGGTGTCAAGTAAAACCATCAAGTTGGATCATGTGTTTGGCCGCCTACTCGGGACTGTCAGTGCTTTCGATAGGGACAAACAGGGAGGGTTTCTGCAGCCAGTGCCTCCAGACTGTACAGCAATTGCAGTATTGAGAATTCTGAAAACTCTTTAAGGTCTTAGCTCTAACACTGAAATTTGCCACAGCTTTTACAGGGAGGATAAGGCAGGTGATGTCACTTCTCTAATCCTCCTTAAAGTATAGGTACGTCACTGGAGGGAAGGGAGAAATTAAATTTCTTGTTCTTGACTGTGACACTACATTTTAAATGTTATTAGCTATCTGATGCAGGTTATAAAATCTCATGGTTTGAATTTAATAGTTCTACAGATGAAATTTACTGTACAAAAAAATATGTTTCTAGAATACAGCTAGAAGGCAAAAAAATTCTAGTATCAGATCTAGGCTGAAGCTACATTGGGTTAGTCAAGCCTCGGTTATCCTTATCTCTTCTCCTGAATGTAACTATTATTTCTACTCTGCAAGGTCACACTGAATTTGGTATGCCACCAGGATATTCGTCACTATACAGTCCTTCAAAATTTTCTCTTTCATCTCAGTTTTTCTTTTAACTCCTTCCTTGTGTTTGGTCAGTGTTCATGGAATCACAGCACTTTATTTATAAATTGTTGAAATCTGGAAGAGTTTTAACATCAGGGAAATTAATTTTTTTTTTAGGAATACAAAATCTTGAAATCAGCTCCTTGGGTTTCAGGATTCATGTTCCTGTGATATGCATATTGGGGTTTTTTTAAGGACTAACCTCTCGATTCCATGTTGTGTAAAGGAGAGCTTTCAGTTACATTCTGCACCTTCATCCCCATGATCTGTTTAACGTGTAGGATTTGCTTGTGGTTGCTCTGTGCTGAACGGGCTCCATAGCTCTTGTGATCTGCATTGCTTTGCTCTGCATCACTTGCAAAGGGTCTCTGAGGTAAGATAGTCAGAGCAGATGTAGTTATCAGAATGTGGACTGAATCCTGAGTATATATAATGTTTAGTTTTTTATTTTGTTTTTATTTATTTGCCTTTGTGATTGCACTAAGTGGATAGCTCATGTTTGAATGATTATGCCCAGCGATTTAGGGGTCTGTAAGTGGGTGATACAGCTAATCTAGAGCTCAGGGGTGTGTGGATAGTGCTGTGTACCCACTTTTCTCTGTTAGTTTGTGTTTTATGTAATTCAGTGTATCGTTTTGTTACCGAGTTGGTCAGTATCACTGATCCTTCTCAGTAACTTCTAACCTAGTTACTCATCCTTCAAGATTTTTTGGGAATGTGTGAATCAGTATTGCCGCAGTTTTGCGTAGCTGGGTGCTGGGAGAGACCGGGGGCTGCAGAAAATGGCTGCGGTGAGGAGCCGTTAGAGTTCTCTGTAGGCCCCAGACTGTAAACATCGGCCAGTTCAAGGCCAGAGTTGCTGCTGACCAGCGCTGAGCCAATTGGTGATGGTCACAGCACCTCTGTGAATCACATCTAGGAGAAAAAAACAAGGCAAGCAGCTGCATTTTGCCTCCAGAGAAGGGAGTGAGAAGATGTAACGAGCTGTGCAGACACCAAGACCAGGGAGGGCAGGGGAGGAGACACCCCAGGCTCCAGAGAGAAAGATGCCCCTGCAGCCTGTTGAGAAACCCATGGTGGAGTGGGTGTCCCCCCTGCAGCCCATGGAAAAGGCCAAGACCCCACCTGCAGCCCTTGGAGAGGTCCCAAGCTGGATGGAACAGGTGGCGACATAGACAAGATGCTGTGATGTGCGTTGGAGCTGATAGGGCTTTGGCTTATGTCAGAAGCTCCTTCCTTCCTCCCAGTGTTCAGATTTCCTCACCTTTCCACAGGTGACTTTTGTTTGGCTTTTTTCTTTTCTCTCTCCTGTTGTGCTTAGGGTATCTCAAATCGCACAGTGGCAGCTGCTGGTGTTATTTTGGGAGGTTAATTTATAGGCTACTTAATGCTATCAGTTCTTGTGCCACCTACAGACCTTTTAGGCTGTGCTTAAGGGACATGTAACCTCCCCTGCAGCCCTGCTCTTAAGCTTGCTGTAACCCCTTCATCAGTATAGCTAGCTGACTTGTAGCTAAATTACACCAGTGTCTCCTCTTCGACTGAAGCACTAGTTTTCCATGCGGCACTGTGTCAAAAGGTTTATTGAGGAACAGTTTTTTCTGTACTTCTGTTCTTAAAACCATTCCTTTGATAACTGAAAAATACTGGTTTATCTTGGCATCTTGGTCAACCCCTGCTGGATCTTGCCCTCTTTTATATTTTTATGTCTTCTGCTACTGTTTCCACCAAATGTTGCTCCAGATCCTTTCATCCCACCAAGTCGCCTGGTGATAGTTGCTCTATTTTCCTTAAGCTCCATTTGTTATGCTGTATCGCTCTGAAAGCACGTTCAGATAATCTGTAATCCTTTATGTTTGTTGCATAACAACTCCACTAGTAGTATTCTTACTCTGTCTTTACATGGAGTCCTAGGAATCAGTTTAACTTCAGTCCTATTAGTTGTCTTGTTTATCCTTCCATATAAAAAATGGTCCCAAATTGGAAACTTCTCTCAGTCTGACCAAACAAAACCCCATAAAAGTGATCATTGCAGTTGCTTTAAACAAACAAGGAGTTTTGTCACTGTCTGCACACACAGGGACAAACCCATCTGCTTTTAACAGATCATGACTCTCTGTGTTGCCATTTAATGTAGAAGTTTCTCACTTTGTGTTTATCTCTGCTGGTGTGTCACCTTGTGTATTCCTGTCCCAGCCGATGTGCCTTTAACCTTTTGGGCGCCTCTGCAGAGCTCATTTGTTTACCTAGCATTTCTTTTATAACCTTCTGTATATAAAACTGGAAAAGGATTTTGGTAAAAATTGCTTTGCCTTTCAGTTTTGCATTACTGTTTTGCTTTTTAAAAAACTTGGTTTTCTTTTTCCTTCTCACCATGCTTGCTGCCTGTGGATGCTGATTCGGTCTCTAATGAGCTAATGATGTGGTTCAAAACAGAGTTCTATGACTCTGTGGTGCTGCTTTATTCCCTTTCTGGTATGACTGCATTGTTAAATCTTTTTTCTTCTTTCTTTTTTTCCATCTCTCCTTTCTCTTTGCATCTTTTCCCAGTTTTACTGGGATAAAACTCTTGGGTTGTTTTTTTTTTTTTAAAGTAATGCATGAGAAGAAACAATAGCACTACAAGCAGGATATGTGCAAATAGTAAACAAGCAAATGCATTAAATGTTTTGGGGAAACCGATCTTTAGAGAAAGCAAAGGGATTTCAGCAGATGCCTGTTTGGATTAATGCTTTTTGTTTGTTTTATTCTCCAAGCTTGCTGTTTGTATTTTATTTACTGTGTTATGTAACCTCCACTTGCTGAGATTTGCATTTCTGCCTTCATGAACACATTCTTTTTCAGAAACATTTTGGGCTGATGTAAAATTTTATTGAAATTTCTATTTATTTAGGAAATACATCTCTGGAGGCTCCAGAGCAAACAAATATCCCAGAGTGTTTAAGCTTTGGTATTTCTTAAGCATTTATTGCTTTAAGAAGAATTTATACAGAAGGAGAATAGTAGGGTATTAAACTTGCAATCAGAATAAAAATTGCTTTACAAATACAGTTTGAAAGAAATCTAAGGGATTAGAGCAAATAGGCCTCCTATCAGTGCCTTCATTAAGTGATGCAGGGGGAAAGGCAGTAATGGATTGTTAAGCACAAAGCGTCCCTCACGTGGAGGTTAACACTTGGCATTTGAAAAAAGTAGACCAGCAGAACGGCTTAACACATGGCAGGTTCCTTTTAACTGCTTATTGAAACAGCTGATCAGATCCTTTCCATCAGATTTATTGCTTGCTCTCATCTTGTCTCAGCCATGTTTTGCACTCACGGGGAGTGACATTCTCACCGAGTGCTTTGGTAGCGGCTCAGCAGTAACTATGGCCACACCGCCCTGAGAACTCCCAAGCTTGTCTGATTTTGGAAGCTAAGCAGGGTTGGGCCTGGTTAGCACTTGGATGGGAGGTCTCCTGGGAATACCAGGTGCTGCAGCCTTTAAAGATTTATCTCCCCTTTGAGGAAAGGCTGAGTGAACTGGGGCTGTTCAGACTTGAGAAAAGAAGCCCGAGAGGGGATCTTATTAATGTTTATAAGTATTTTAAGTGTTGGACACAGGGGGAAATGGCCAACCTCTTCTCAGTGGTCTGTGGAGACAGGACAAGGGGCGATGGCTTCAAGTTGGAGCACAGGAAGTTCCACATCAATATGTGGAAGAACATAAGGTGTGACAGAGCACTGGGACAGGCTGCCCAGGGGGGTTGTGGAGTCTCCATCTCTGGAGATATTCAAGACCTGTCTAGATGACTATCTGTGTGATCTGTCCTAAGGAACCTGCTTTGGCAGGGGGGTTTGACTTGGTGATCTCTTGAGGTCCCTTCCAACCCCTACGATTCTGTGGTTCTGTGATAACGTGGCAACTCATCTGGGCATAAAGGTTCTGCATTTGGTGCTGTGTTTTCTGTAGTACAGCATCCAGGACACAGCTAATGAGGATTTGTAAATGGTAAAGGGGAAGGAGATGTGGTGCTTCACCGTGGTGATTGCTGAAGATCATCTGAGTGTAGACCCTGGATTCTCACCTGGTGGCACAGTAAATGAGAACTTCCTTTGCAGACTACAACTCCTGACATAACACAGGAGAAACTGCGGATGAGAAGCACTTCAGGTTATCACAACCCTGACAAGGGGGAAGCAGCAGGTTAAAAATAAACCCCTTGTATTTCACTGTGCTGTCCATTACTGTAGCAATGGAGATTTTTATATGTCTTATGAGCAATGGCAATCTTCTGTCTCATGGATACTTTGGGCTGAGTCCAGTAGAATCTAGTGAAGCATTTCAGCTCCAAAATGCGTATATGTTGCTGGTTCCTGACTTTTGGTTTGCAGACCAACACTATTATTTGAGGTTTATAGAATGAAGCAAGCTGAACAGACAAGTAGTGCTGGAGGAAGCTCAGAGGCAGGATAATAAAAAGGAGAGAGCGTCTGTCTTGAATTCTGTAGATTGGCAGGTTCTCTCCTGCAATGTTCTGTAAAAATCTTGGATTTGAAGGCAAGAGAACACTAAAAATCCATTTCCTTTACTAGCTAAGCCAACAAAAATATATCCCATGATTTGTGGATGTTACTAATGTACATTGTAAATAATCCACATCCAGGCCTGACTAAATGCAATTTATATTTTGTTTAGCATAGATTATAACATCACTAAGTAAAGCTTGGGACTTGTTGCAGTAGGTGCTTAACATTCTGCATATATTCTGCAGCAGAGTTTCCAGTTTAAGGCAGGAAAGCAGGTGGACATAAAAGACAGATGGGGAAACACAAGGTAATGGAGACAATTATGAGTGTTGTAATCAGCTGTGTTTCCCGTGTACCATCTGCCCAGCTACAGAGAAGAATTTTGTAATACTGTGGGTTTGTGGGGTTTTATTATAGCTCACTACTTCTCATTCTGCCTTAAGGATGTACCAATGCAGGTACATATATAACTACATCCCTGAGCAGTGCTGGTTGGGAAAGGTGATTATGGCAGCAGAGAGTTCCTCAGCTCCCAGCTGTGTTCGACACCCAGATGTCTGGGTGCTTGGGAGCTGCTTAATGCAACTATGCCTTGTAAGGGGACATCAATGAATGTTGACCTTTTATTATAATCCAATTATATTCGTTCCAGTCTTGCAATGAAGTTTTTTTCTTCTGTTTCTACATTACTTTTATGAATAGATTTGACTGAGGTTTTTAAGCTTTTTACCTTGACTACTCAGTTAAAAGGGGTCAGCTTTGATTCAGTGCAAAAGTAACATAGAGTCATAGAGTGGTTTGGGTTAGAAGTGACTGTAGGGATATAAATGACAGCATTCCTCTCATATGAGGAAAGACTGAGAGAGCTGGGTCTGTTTAGCCTGGAGAAGACTGGGAGGGGATTTGATCAATGCTTGTGAAGGATGGATGTAAAGAGGATGGGTCTAGGCTCTTCTCAGTGATGATCAGTGATTAGACAAGGGGCAACAGGCACAAACTGAAACACAGGAAAAACGTCTTCACTGTGAGGGTGACAGAACACTGGGACAGGCTGCCCAGGGAGGTTGTGGAGTCTCCTTCTCTGGAGATATTCAAAACCCCCTGGACATGATCCTGTGCAGTGTGCACTTTAGCAGAGGGTTGGATGATCTCCAGAGGTCTCTTCCAACCCCTTCCATTCTTTGATTTGTGTCTTGTTTGTGGCATTCCCAATTTTTGCCTGAATAGGAGTATCTTCATGATTTTTTTGGTAGAACTACCCAGTGGTTGGCTTCCCTTGCCCAAATAATTCCTTAAACTGTGGTAAGCTGTCAGCTCCATTAATCTTAAGTAATGTAAGTTTGATTTTTTATTATTATTATTATTGTTGTTGTTGTTGTTGTTGTTGTTGTTATTATTGTTGTTATTATTATTTTGGTTTTTTGGTGAAAGTCCAGGAAAGTTCGATAGAGGGACTGTTTCCTCAAAAAGCTCTTTCCATCAGACTTGGAAAACTGCTGACCAGTTTGGTGCTAGGTTTAGGGCCAAGCTGACTGTGGTGATTAATACAATTAGATCAGAGGCAACTAGATATATAGCAGGATGCTGAAAATACATTTTCAAGAGATGGGTAGAGAACCTGCAGTTAATTAACTTAATGTGATTTGGGAAGATAGGAGAAGCTTATTTTGGACTGGGAAAAATGTGAAGATTGTGGGTGCTTTTGTAGAAAGCATGGCTTGATACAGCTGTTACCTTATCTAGTGATTTTCTTGGCTGGTTTTGGCAGTTGCAGTAGTACACTGCAGGGCTGGGAGAGGCTTTCACAGAAATTAATGAAAAGAAAATTTTATCACATCTGTGATATTTTCTGTCCTGTCCTGGATAATCTGGTGATGGCAGGGCAGAGCCCACATCACTTATTGAATTAGCAACTTTAGATGTGTAAATGTATCTGGTCCCTGCCAGCGTATCTGTGTCATCTGCAGCCCTTATGTACAAAGTAAACAATAAATAGTGGTACTGGTTTTTTGCAACTTAGTGTAACGTCTGTCATCTCAGCTCGTAGATGTCAGAAGGTTGTATGAATTTTTTATGGGGGGACTTTAGCCTGAAACAAAGTTTCTTGAGAAGAACTGAATGCAAATACATCAACGAGGTGCCCCTGCTTATGAAGGCAACCAGTATGATCTGGTGACACTCTGAAAGGTGGGTCTGGAAAGAGCAAAAATAACAAGGAATCCAAGATACTTGTGTGGAAAGACTGATGCTGGTATGTTGTGCTATTTGAAGCCCAGCTGATGTTGCAGTCCAGTGCCACACCACCTTTCACGGTGGGGGTACGGTAGCAGAGGGCACATAACGCGTGTGAAGGTTTCTAGGGAAGAAAATACCAGTAAGAAGCATTTTGTGGGGGTCTAAGTGAAAATCACAAGAGTGCATCTTGGAGAGTAGGTAAGCACAGAGAGAGAGGAAAATCCCACGCTTAAATTTCTCCCGGGCAGGCTGAGGTTACTGCTGTAGAGAAGGGAGGTAATGCTTCTCTAGTGGTTGATTCAGAGGTCCTAGCATTTACCTCCTGCTCAAAACCAGTCCCCTTTGTCTGCAGAGGCAGACAGGAGAGAATATGTTTCCTTTGCTTCTTGGTGTGCTTCTCTGCTCTTCCAGTTTGCTTTCTCCCTGCTTTGTTTGAGAGTCTTTGCACTTCAGCTAAGAAAAGTGCTACATCTGTGCTGTATAGTCTGTCTCTCTGCAGAGTGCCTGCTGCTTGCTCTGTAGAATATTTGGAAGAAGAAGAACAAAAGGAGATCTAGATAGTGCACCTACCCTGTACAGAGCTGGTATTTGTACTGTGATATAAATTGTGCCTATCACTTCTCAGTGGAAATGGCTGCTCAGCAACCTGACTGGCGGCTGGGTTGTTCAGGGTGAGTGGGCAAACCTGCTAACGGAGCAGTTTGCTGCACAGCTGTTAAACCTCTGCAACCAAAATGGGTGGTGAATCATTCATTGTCCCTTTTAAATGTGAAAGGGTTGTAATTGCAGTTTTTTACAGGATCAGATCTGAAATCTCACGTTAATGCTTCAGAGTAAGATGACTTCGTAATAATCCAGACAGCAGAACCCGTAGCTGTTGCTGGTCAGTGAAGTGCTCACCACTGTTACTTGAGTCAGTGGGAATTGCTTGTGGCTGGGGGTGTGGAGTGCCCCAAAGCTGGAAAGAAATAACGATGAAAATTGTTTTGTGTTAGGTATTTTAAAATTGTAAGTTGGTTTCCCCCTCCTTGTGGTTTTTTTGAAACAAAGATACCATTGGTGGATTAATTTTATTTCACTCTTTCTTACCATTCTACAAATGCAGTGGTTTTCCAGAAAAGACTTTGAGAAGGCTTGAAAGGAGTTTTATGTCTGATTCCCTGTAAAATTAAGTTCATTCCTCAAATCAAGTAAGAATCTGAGGAGCATGCAAACTGTCCAGAGCTTGGACATCCTTATGATGGATACCTAGTCTAATGGAGGGTGTTGCTGCCCATGACAGGGGGTGGAACTAGATGACCCCTTCAAACCCAAACCAGCCTGGGATTCTATGATGATTTTGAAAATACTATACCAGAAAACAAGCTCATGATGGCATCTTTGAAAATCCAGGTTTTATAATATTCCAAGCGAAGGGCTTGGAAATGAGCAATCCATGAAGCTATGAACAAATAAAACCTGATTGATGTTCATAGAAATGGAATTAGTTCCTGCTTGCTGTGGGAAATGTGCTCACATTTTTAATTTGAGGATTCAAAGTGAAGATTTTTCTAATGGCAAATACCTGCTGACACTCTCAGCAATTTTTTTCCCTGAAGGAAGAGAAAAATTTCCCTCTGTTTTTTGTTCTTCTTTTTTTTTTAATTCTGTTTAATTAATTTTTCTTTAAAGTAAAATTATGGCTTTTTCTTCACATATATCTGATTTTAAGCAATGAGAGTGGGACTTATCAAAAGACAAATTTTATGAAACCTGTGTAAATAAATGAGCAGATGGATTCTGAAGTTAATAGTCTGTTTTGCATAAGCTTAAAAGTAGGTATAAACTATTTTAAGAGGAAATATTTACTGTTGGACTGGCTCTGTGTAATATGTAGTTTTGATTACTGAACATTCCAGTTTTATCCTAGCTAAAATATCGATCTCTTGGCACTGATGGCCTGTAGCTACCTCATTATTTATCCTGTAGCTGTACTAAATACTGAAACCTACTGATCTAAATAGCAAAGTAGATAACTGCCATAATTTATTATCTTATTTATCTTCTGGGAACTGCTAAATGGGTAGAAAATATATTATGGTTATGTCCTTGAAAGCAGCTTGCTTGTGCAATGTAGTGTGAACTTTTTATCATGCTTCTTATCATGTCCTGATTATTGACCCTGAGCTGCTTTTTCCATTTAAAAACAAGTCAGTTGAATTTCCTCACTTTACAGGGAAAGTTTCATGTTAGACAAAGCATAGGAGATAGTTGCACACTAGACTCAAATGAAAGATTAGCTTTTATCCATAATGATCTCTCAAACTCTTCTTGCTCACATTAGCCTAAACTTGGATATGCATTTTTATGTCTTCCCTTGGAGCAGTTGAAAATGATAGATAAACCGAATCGTACCCACATTCCTCTAAGTGGCTACAGGAATAAAATCTATTGAATGCAGGATAAAAAGTTACTGCACGGTAAAAAGCTGTACTGTTCAAGCATGGAAGTGCTGTAAATAGTGCTTGTAAAAGCATTTCAGATTTTTTTTTTCTTACCAGAGCAGGGGTAAGTCGTAGTATCTTCTCCCTTTTCAGGCAAATCAAAACAATATCTGCAGCAATGCAGTGGCATAACCTCCGTTTCTGTAGATGCAGTAGGAAAAAATTACTTCCTTGAGTTTCATTCCTGTTATATATGATCTTTCACAATCTTGGAAAAAATATATGTATGAAATGCTGTAAAGTGCTATCTCAAAGTAATACACTTTGTGGTTTAAAATTCAGCGGTGTGTGCAGAAGGTCAAATTGGTTGTTCTTACAGACTGGCCTATTTGCAACAGCCATATCTGATTGCATTATCACAGCTACAGAACTTAGGAAAATACTTACTTTGCAGAAGAGGGGTCTGAGTGGCTCTTTATTTCAAGCGCTTCCATCTTGGCTTACTGTTTTGGATAGAAAAAACATCACCAGCAATGCAGAGAAACATGGATGTCCTTCCACTCAGCAGTGCCTCTTGTGTAGGATTGTTTTTATGAAAGAATTTTTTTTGCTGAAAAGTTCGAAGAGGATGTTTTTCTTTGATCTAGAATAAGATATGTCAGTGTGAATGCACGTTTGAAATCCATTTTCCACATTGGCTGTTGATCACCATCTATTTCCTTGGTTTTCCTCCCTCTTTTCTTTGCTGTTCACACTCTCTTCAGCTGCCTTTATATTCTGGAGTTACACACTTTCCAGGTAAGTGCTATTCGGCATTCTTCCAGCTGTGATCAGTGAGTGCCTCCTGGCACAGTATGAAAACACTTGCAATTGAAATGGGGAACATTTCTCACCCTTCTTGAAATCTTGACTTTCAGACAGGTGATTCTTAACTGAACAGATGTCACCTGCCATGTGTGACCCAGGCATTCTCTGAAACTGCTTTGGAAATTACAGGTTTTGTAAGAGATGAGTATTTCCCTCTCTCTCTGCTCTCTATCTAGGTTTTTACAATGGTGATCTCTAGTAAAACAGATTCCTCTTCTTCCTTTCATCTGTTGAAATAACTTCTGCAGACTCTTGATTTTTTTCGCTCTGCCAGGTTGCTTGAATTGGAGTGTGTAAATTTGCCCCAGTTGAGCTAGGTGGGCTTTGCCATCACACTGGGGTGAGAATGAGGATGGGGCAGACCAGGGAGTCATGGCTGGAATGCAGTGGCCCAGATGCTTAACACAGTGTGCTGCATCCCTGCTGTATTACTGTCTCCAGCTTGGTGGTTCCAGATTGCTTCTGGACTTGAGGCAATGCAAGAATTTGTATGTGTGCCCAGGAGCTTAGCTAAGGCTCAGATGATTCTTTGGTGGTAGAGAAGAGCAGTAGAGTCCAGCCAAGAGATGTCTTGTCAATAGAGGATATCAGAATTTAAGGAAATTTCTCAGGAGACCATTTTCTTTGAATTACAAAGAGGGGAACTAGGCCTGAAAATGGACAAATTTCAGATTTTTTTGGTGGTACTCATAAAAATGATTCAGGAATGGGAATGTGTTATTTAATTTGTGTCGCTTAAATAGGCATAGTCCAGCTGTTGACCTAAGTACCTGATGTGTCCTACAACAGAATCCCAGCAGCTCACAGCACTTCAGTGGGAAGGCTGGAGACCTTTCTTTGGATGGCAGAAGTATTTTCCATCACCATATGTTGAACCTTTTCTTGCAAATGGTCTGGCACTTAGACCTCAAATGGTGACACTCCTGTCTCCTTGCTTGTGCCTTCACATGGCCTGACTGCAGTGTTGGCCTTGGCGTGACAGCAGTGGGGAGAGAGGGAGGTCTGATCAGTGACACGTCTCCCCTTTGGTCGATTCAGAGCTAGAATAGCCATGTATTTCCATCCACTCTGGTTTGTGAAACTTCATTGTTAGATTTTAAGGATTTTCAGTAAGCACAAGAGACATCCAGGTCTGAGCTGTGTATCTTGGTGGACAAGCTATAAGGAAAAACATTTGCTTGTGTTATCCCTGTAGACTTAATTTTCTGTCTATGCAGAATGCAAAATCCACATTTATTCAGGAGTAGTACAATTAAATATAAAGGAAAGAGAAAAGTGTGTAATGTTATAAAAAAGCCAAGTTAATTTATGATGATGAATTAACTATAAAAAGCAGATTATACTTATTCCTTCACGTCTGTAAAGTCCAATGCATTCCTCTAGAAATAATACTCATTTGTTTTCAGCTTGACTTTCTTCCAAGGATCTTTAAAATGAGTATTATGCCTCAGTTAGGGTAACCAGAACATAAGTTTTCCCAGAGATATTTGTAGAGTTGTAAATGCAGCTCAGAAGGAGAGATTTGTTTTGAGTGTTAGAATGCAATTAATTGCCTGCCATAAATTTTAAGACAATTAGTATTGTGAATGACAGATGTTTGTTCCACTTACAAAACAACTGTCATAAATGAATATAGTTCTTTTAAGCTTGAAGACTGCTGTTGTCCCAGATATACTCATAGTATTAAATATACCAAGGCATAGATTTTTAAAACAACCCTCTGTTAAAAGGTTTTCCTGTCTATAGCAGCAGATATTCTAAAAGAATATACAGAAATAGTATTAATTCAGTACTATGAGGGGTGCATTGCATGCTGTGCTCACCAAACACTTAATCATGCTCCCTTTTTGTATAGAAGGTCATTGTCATCCGTGAAATTTATAGTAGATTTTTAATAATTTTGATGGTGTTTTGCATGCTTTTTGAAAACTATGGTGCCTGAAGACGTGAAGCCAGGTTATAGTGTAAGAATTTGTGTCCTACCTTAAAGTGTTTAAAGGGAAGATGGGAAAGAATTACATCTACTTTGTGATTTTTTAAGGTGTCATGAAGTTCATAGCCTAATTAAAAGAAAGTTGATTCAGAACTTCCTTGATGTAAAAAAAGCTCATGTATGTCAGTGGAACAATTCTATAAAAGTATGTGTAACAAAACTTAAGGCAGACTCAAGAAAAAGAGATGGTCTGGTTTTTAAAGGCCAGTGGAAATCATCATCTTGCCTGTGTGACATCTCCATGATGCAAAAGATGACTAGTCCTTCTTAGTATGAAAGTGGAACTGGTACAAAAAGGGGGAAGGAAATGGCCCTTTTTGGGTTCAGTAATGAAACCCAGTGTTACATTTAATTTGGGTTGCTCTTTTTTATTCAACACTTTAAAAGTTCAGTGCTTTTTAGAAATACTAACTGAAATGGTTCTGGAAGCAGAAGTTTGGTTGAATAATCAACTTCGGAAGTTACTGGTAGCTAAATCAGCCATGCCTGGTCCTAAGATTTCCAAATTTTCTAGACACATTGGATCTATGTCTGACTCCTGACAGTGGAGACCTGAAATGTCCTTTTCCTGATTTCTATCTTCTTAATTTCACTATCCATCAAAGTTTGCTTTTGACCTTCTTCCTGAGTAGGTTGGCCAGGTACAGAATATGTTCATGTCTTTTAAGATGTAAATTTAAAAGGAATGTTGAGAATTCAGACTTGAAAGTGAGATACTTCAGAGTTGAAATTTGGGGAACATGCTTTATCAGTTTTTAATTCCTATATTTTATTCAGTTTTATTGTGTTCAAAGGGAAAGCTTGGGTAGTTGTAACAGTTTCCCCACTTACATTCTGAACGCTGCCGATATCAAACTATCATTTTGTGCAACAGTGGTATGTGAGGGATATAAGGTACTGCACAAAATAATAGCCAGACTGAATTCTAAAAGCAAAATTCGTTAATTACTTGCTGTAAAGTTAGTGATTTTTTCAGTCATTCGTAGAAATATTTCCTAAAAGCCTGAAATACAGGAGTTTGTTGTTAGATAAGGAACGTAAACACACTTGTGGGAAACAGAAGCATAATTTCTAATCCTTGTAGATTAAACTTCATTCTCTAATGTACTATGGAATTTCTCTTCTGTCTGTTTTACACTAGTAGACTTTCTTTCAAAAATTATTGGGGAACTATGGAGTGTTGTATTTTCCTTTAGGGACTACTAAAGATATGATTTGGTTGTGAAGCTATTTAAAAATAAATAGAGCTACTGCGTGAAGTAGAAGAATTAAACCATTGTGGAACTTGCTTTGATTTCTTCACTTTAACTCTGAAGACAGCAGAAAAGACTGATCCTTTCAAAATTCTTAAAGTTTTAGTATACTTGCATTTACTAAAGTGACTGAAGATTTGTCATAGGTTCAAATATGGATTAAGCAGGGTTTTTTTACTTCTTAATTAATGTTCTCTTGCAGCGCTTGTTTTTGTTTTTAACTACAAGGATCAGTCCTGATCCTTTCAGGGTCTAATGCTCTGATTAGGCTGAGCCCAGTCCCTGGGGCTGTCAGAGAGAGACATAGCAAATGCATCTGGTTCCTTTTGTAAAATTATTTCAGCTGTTTTTACAAAAGGGTAGCATGCTTTGGCTTTTTTATTCCTATTTGCAAGACCTGTTTTTGAGGCTGTTTTCTGTCCTGGTTTGTTTTCCACCATACTTTTTCATGGTGAGCTTATACTCATTTATCCCTATTTTAAATGTTTGGGTTTTTTTTTCTCCTTTTCCTGTGTTTTTGCCAGCTATGTTCACAAGAAGGCAGTCATAGTCTGTCTCGTGCTTCATAGAATTACTTAGGTTGGAAGAGACCTTTAAGATTACTGAGTCCAACCACAGCCTTAACCCTGCCTAGTCCCCCTCTAGACCATGTCTCCAAGATGAGCTTTTCATCCCACTAATTCTTCTTTGCACATGCTCCATCTGAATTAATCTTTGACTCGGTCTGAGAAGCAAGAGGTGTGCGGTGTACCACGTGAGTCCACTACTGCCTTCTGTAGTCATGTTAATTCAGGTTGGCTTTTACTGGCTTGCCCAAGAAGTCTTAGGGAGTGAATTTGTCTTTTCTGTGGCTGTGTAAGCAGTGGGTCATCCTGTGACAGAAAGTGCTCCGTTGTTTTTCTTGTTCTTTATTCAGTTTGGGCTCTCACTTTGAGTTTTAAATTCTGAATAGCCTTTGCACTTTGTGCTGTTGAATTTCATCTCATAGAATCATAGAATGTGTTCAGTTGAAAGGGACCTTTAAACGTCATTTAGTCCAACCCCCTGCAGTAAGCAGGGACTCCTTTAACTAGATCAGGTTGCTCAGGGCTTCAGCAAGCCTGACCTTGAATGTCTTCAGGGATGGGGACTCCACCACCTCTCTGGGCAACCTGTGCTAGTGCCTCACCACCCTCATAGTGAAGAATTCATTTTAATGTGTTTTGTTTTCAGTGCTCTCTCTTTTGAGTAGCCTGCTGCTCATTCTCTTGAGCTGGCTATAGCTCCCAGCTTTGTGCCACCAGGACATTTCATGGCTGACTTCTCTGGGGAGAATCACTAGCACCCCAGTAATTTGTCTTTCCGCGGAGATCATTAGAGTCGCCACTTGTAACTGTGTTAATTCTTCATCTTTTTTACTTCAGCTGATACTTTTGAATGTGATACTGTGTTAAATGTTCCACTGAAATTTAAATGCATTAGTCCTATTATACTGGCTTTGTCTAAAGAGTGAATAAAACATTTTTATTGCAAATGTGCCTTTGGCATTCCTGTGCTATAATGTATTTCTTACTCCAATTTCCATTCCAGGTTTTGTAATCCATCATTCTTCTAATACTTGCTTTTCTACTTTGCATCCTCTTGAAGTCCGACTGAGGGCCTGTAATGGTCTAGAGTAGCCTGGGGCATGTTTTCTGTCCCTTCACCATTTTGTGTACGTACTGGTATTTCCAACTCTACATCACCTATTGCTTTCAGTAAGAAAGATTTATTAAAAAATAATATTTTAGCACTTTTATGATTTCATGTGCTGATGTTTTCAGAATTCCATGACAGGGATTATCTGATTCTTTAACTCCTGAATTGGGCAAAACCAAAAAATAATTGGGGGGGAATAACAAATAATTTGTTTGCCTCTAAGTGGGTGGAATTGAAGAAATTGAGAAAACTCCCCCCGCCCAGAAAACATAACAACTGGGCAAGGCGAGCAAAGCAAAGCAAAGCATAGAAATGTAAAAGATTTCGGACAAGTCCCTGGGTGCCCACGCTGCATGGCCTCATGAACTTTACATCTGGCACAGTAGGGGAACAGCTAATAGGGATGGTCTTTGTGCCACAGGATTGGTTTGTGTCACGGCCTGAGAGAAGAGTAAGGGCACTGGCTTTGTCCTTGGGAGCCTAGTGGCAAAGGACACATCAGGGACTCCCAGCAGCTGTGTCTACTTGGGCACCATAAGGGCAAAATTTGGCACAATTTGCCACAAATTGCCACAAATTGCGCACAAATTGGGTACTAACTGGGCACAATTTGGCACAATTTGGGAAAATTCGGCACAATTCAGCAAAAAATGCCACATAAAGGGCACAATAGGGTGAAAATTGGTGCAAATTGCCACAAATTTGGCACAAAAAGGGTACAAAAAGGGCACACACTTGGCACAAATTTGGCACAAATTGGGCACAATTCAGCAATAAGTTGGCACAATTTGTCAGAATTCGGCACAATTTGGTACAATTCAGCAGAATTCACCAGAATTCAGCAGAATTTGGCCGAATTTGGAGAAATTCAGCACAATTCAGCAGAATTTGGGCACAATTCAGCACCATTCAGCAAAAATTGGTTTAAATTCCCACAAATTTGCCACAAAAAGGGGCAGAGGAAGAGACCTTTGAAGATCATCAAGTCCAACCATTCCCATCCTATGCTAAACCATATCCCTAAGTACCTCATCTACCCTTTTTTTGAACACATCCAGGGAAGGTGACTCAACCACCTCTCTGGGCAGCCTGTTGCAGGCCCAGATAACTCTTTCAGGAAAAAAATTTTTTCTAATATCCAATCTGTTCCTGCCCTGTCACAGCTTCGTGCCATTTCCCCTTGTCCTACCTCCTGTCACCTGGCTGAAGAGCCCATCGCCCTCTGCTCTACAACCTCCCTGCAGGTAGTTGTAGGTGGTGATAAGGTCTCCCCTCAGCCTCCTCTTCTCCAAGCTAAACAGCCCCAGCTCCCTCAGCTGTTCCTCATATGATTTGCCCTCCAGCCCCTTCACCAGCCTGGTTGCCCTTCTCTGGACTCGCTCGAGGACCTCAATGTCCATTTTATGGTGAGGAGCCCAGAACTGCACACAGTACTCAGGGTGTGGCCTCACCAATGCCCAGTACAGGGGCACAATCACCTCCCTAGACCTACTGGCCACACTGTTTTTAATACAAGCCAAGATGCCATTGGCCTTCTTGGCCGCCTGGGCACACTGCTGGCTCATATTCAGCTTGCAGTCACCCAACACCCCCAGGTCCATCTCTGCCTGACAGCTCTCCAGCCAGTGGACAGCTTGTGTGTCCTAGTTCCTGGAAGCTAAGTTGCCTTTGCCTGGCTAGTGCTTTAGTAGTCTTACCGAGAGCTGAGTTAACATTGAGGTCATGGCAAGTTTATGTTCAGTACCTACCTTGCTCATACAGCTTAGCAGTCTCACTTTTTTGTTTGTTTTAGTTAGCTGTGTTGCTGAGAAATTCCTTACTGCTTTCCTCACAAAGTCTTGGCTTATGACCTTCTATACCTGGGCTGGTGATTGGATTTCTGTTCTCTGCTTGCCCCTGTGCTCCATTTTGAAGTGATTATACTGTTGATCTGGACCAGAATTTCTAGTCCTCTGTAAATAAAAGTCTAAATACTTCCTGACTGTTTTACCATGAGGACTTCTGCAGAAGTAATGCATTTTTTTCATGCAATTGCCTTGTTTTTAAAGGGAAAGAAAGAAAATTACAATCATCTGAGCAGACTTCTTGAAATCTGCACGTTTTCCTATTTGTATGGACTGATAAAGCTGTTTCCACCTTTGCTGCTGCTTCAGAAGTAACAGAGAAAATCCTGGTGTACTTCAGCAGATCAGCCTACTACACTTGACTCTCTGTATTCTGGCAGCTGAAAGTATTTTAAATGAGTAGCTTGGGTTTTTTTTTTCCCTCATCAGTTCATAATTTTCATTGTAAACCGGAAAACTTCCAGGAAATCACTGCAGAATTCTAGAGGAGTGAGAAGGACTGAGAAACAACATTACTTTCATGAGCGCTTTCTTCTAGCAGCATCCCTTTACATGTAAGACATTCAAGGCTGAGTTGTACAAAACCTGTTGAAGGCATAAGCTCTGAGGAGGGGTGTTTGGGACCAGCTGACTGTGGCCATACAATGTGTCCTTTGCTTGTAGATTTGCTCTCAGCCCTCCTGTTTGTTCTTAACAGATTCTTAGCTCTCTCATAATTAAGCAGTAGGGGTTAGGCAGAGTTTAGACTATCTGAATATATATTACTGAAACAATTGAAAGCTTTTAATTGCTGCTTCTGGAGACTGAGAAGTGTATGCTTTTTAAATAATCTTTTACAAAACATGTTGAAAATGTTAATTATGTAAACTTCTAGATAAACTTGACCTCTTGTTAAACATTGACTCCTGCAGAGAAGGGACGTGTGGAGACTTTCAGTTCAAAGGCAGAATGTTTCTGCAGATACCGGAAGGTGGATTTAAACTGCAGACAATTTCGGAGCCTTAAGACAAATAGTTGCATGTGTTCTGAGATTTAGTACTTGTTTCTGCAGATGGCTGTACTTATGGTTAGCAAACTCTTTCATATGACTTTAGCTTGTCAGCCTTTTTGGCATGGATTTTGCCCAGAGCATTTCTGTAGTTGGACAAGAGCAAACCCCTAGCAGACTGCTTCAGTCCTTATGGCTGTGCTGGATCAGATGGATGTTGGGCCCTCCAGTATGTTTTCCTCATTGTGATTTACTGGATTTGGAGAGCAGTGTTGCTCTATGTGCTTTGTGTTCTTGCGATGACACTTGCACCAGGCACGTGCATGCACATGCTTTTTTCCTACACAGGAATCTGGAGAGTAGATGCACATTTCCTCAAATTTATCAGTGCTTGAGGTTCTCATTGTGTACCTTAATATTGCAAAGTAAGTTTTGCTCCTTTTCTTACCTGGATACTCAAATCTTTTTAAGGTTCGTTTCCATCTTGCAGGATGGCTAACATGCTGGTTGGCTGTTAATGACTTAGTGACAGGGCTGCGTGTCCCTGCTTCACCTGCTCTGCTCCCTTCCACCAGCCTGCAGGACTGCTGCTCTGACCTGGGAGTGAAAATAGCAGAATAATCATTTGCAGCCAGCTTAGTGCTAGCTTTCTGCCAGTTTGAAATCCTGGAAGCAGCTTTTTTCAGGATTGAGAAAGGACCTGTGCTAACAAAGGGCAGCAATGAGTACTTGGAGAACTGGTGCACAGGAACTACACCACCACCTCTGGCAGCATTTTTATTTAGTTGGAATTGAATACATGGAGGAAGGAGTGAAAATACGAAACCTTTTCTAAAGAAGAAAAATAACAGGCATGAAATAGATATATTTTATGGTTGTTATTATTGTGGCTTCTCCCACCAACAGCCTTTAGTTGTGAAGAAGTCTGTCTTTCCAGATTATCTTTGATTGATATTTGGTTGGAAGAAACCAGCTATGTCCTTCTTGGGTCTCTTGCCAGCAATGAGCAATTCTCTCATTTGACCCCTCTTTTTTTCTTCCACGCCCCCCACGCAGTGTGTTTTCCTCATGTTGGCTGTGCTACCACCTTTCCCAAAGCTGGATCTCCCATGCCATGCTCTTTGTTTGGTGTATGGGAGAAGGCCCCAATGCGGTTCTGAGATGGGCTGTGCACTCCCTGTTTCAGAGCTAAATTCAAATAAGCCTCATCTTGAAGGTGAACCCCTGCAGATTGCCAGCTAGTAACACTTCTTTCTCTGTGAAGTGGCCTCATAGTGCTGTGCCCAGGTGGAGGCCGGATGAATGCTTGTACTTGGGCCAGGCCTCTGGAGGGGAAGGAGCATGGGCCACCGGTGTCAATCAACAGCTATTTTTTAAAACAGTTTAATCTCACTAATCTACTGCTGAAAACCTTAACACTGTTCAAATGAACAAAAGTCAATTTGGAGGTTTTTTTCAAAAATACACAGTATTTGCTATTTACGACTGTAGCCTGTGAAGGATGTCATTGTAGTGTGGTACTTCAATGGGCAGAATTTTTGGTTGCAGCACCCGCAAAAGGAGGAAGAGAGGGAGATGAGATAAATACATTTATCTTGGCAAACTAACTTTGTTGTTACTTTCTGATGGCAGACCAGGAGAAGGAAATGTTTTAAGAAGCTTCAGCCTCCACAGCCTCTGTGTTCCTGGGGCCACGTGTAGTAGCTTTTGAAGTAGAAAGGGAATGCCATGCTGCTCACACATGGTAGAAGATAGGCAGCCTTAAAGAAAAACAACATGGAATGGTGGTCTTCTCATCTCACCTTTTGACCTAAGATTCCTCTGTAGAGTATCTTAAAGTCATAATTTTAATGATGTTACGACATTTATTTAAGCCTTGGCTGCCTTGATGATTATGGAGAAAAGTCTTTGGTTTAAAGAATTTTAAAAAGAATCTTTTTTCTTTAACAAAAAATGCCACAGATTTTCAGTTCATTAAAGTCAGCTCAGTGTTGCCTTCTTCCTGTATCACACAGGGATTACATTAAGCTGAATATTTCAATTTAACTGTCTTGCACTAGGATATTAAGGGTAGTTTGGGAGAGAAGGAACAATTCTGGTTCTTCTGGAGACTGAAAAATTGCGAATTCCAAAATGTTGCATATTCTCAGCACACTGTAACGGTTTAAGTCTTCTTTTAATCCAAAATAAGATAGGCCTCCCCTCTTCTTCCTTCTTGTCTTCCCTCACTCCCATTTTGAGTGTGGGCCTTATTTAGTCTTGAGTATTAGTAGAGGATGAATAGGAGCATCTTCCACCTGCTGTAAAGTGAGAAAAGATCTCGTTGCCATTGTTGAACATCTGCAGTAGCACAAAAGGTGCAAAGCAGGTGCAGTTTTTTCCAGCTCCTCAATTCCACATTAACATGTTACAGGGTTTGGGTTGGGGGTTATTTCATTGGTTACATTTTTGGCTTTATTTGGATACGGTTTAGGTGATGTTTCGTTGGTGGGGTTTTTGGTGGTATTTTGTGGGGTTGTTTTTTTTTTTCTTTTTCATTTTTTAAATGACAGACAAAAGATGGCCACTTTTTAAGTAGTTTGTGATTTGGTTCAGTATCAAAGACTTGTTCCTGCACTTATTTCTAATTTGTTTTGCTGGAAATAGCATCCTCACGGCCTTTTCCTGCTCGCTAAAATGGAAGCTCTGGAATGGAGAGAATGAATGGCAGTCAACAAAATCATGGTTTTTGCTAGTTAATTGATATTGCATGAGGAATGCTCGTTTATTTACTATATTCTTCAGCTTAGGATAACTGCAAGCAGTTCATCTACTCTTGGCTGTAGAAGTGCTGGAGAATTTGATGGTTCCTGTGCATTTCTGTTGTATTTTACCAGAGGAAGGTTGTGTTGTAGTGATGCATTATTTTGTAATGACAGGGAAGGGTGGAATAAAACCATTTCATGTCTTGATCTGCCACCACAGTTACTAGTGGTATTAATCATTGTTGTATAGATCTTGTATATTTTCGGTCTGAGACACTCTTTGAGTTCTTAGGATGTCTGATCTTCTCTCTGTTTTTTGAAATATATTTTCTACCGTTAAGCCCCAGAATAAATGAAAGCTGAGTTAATGTGTTTGGTTTTGAATTACAGTCTTCTGGAATATCTTCATTTAGTCAGACGTATTTAATTATAAGTTAATTTACTTTAAGGATGTGGAACTGTTGGAGAGGGTTCAGAGGAGGGCCACAAGGATGATTGGAGGGCTGGAACACCTGCCCTACAAAGAGAGGCTGAGGGAACTGGGCTTGTTCAGCCTGGAGAAGAAAAGGCTGTGGGGGGACCTCATTGCAGCCTTCCAGTACCTGAAGGGAGCTTATAAGCAGGAGGGGATTCGACTTTTAAAAAGAGCAGATAATGGCAGGACAAGGGGGAATGGACTAAAGCTAAAGGAGGGAAGGTTTAGATTAGATATTAGGGGGCAGTTTTTTACAGAAAGAGTGGTGAGGTGCTGGAACAGGCTGCCCAGAGAGGTAGTGGATTCCCCGTCCCTGGAGGTGTTCAAGGCCAGGTTGGATGGGGCCCTGGGCAGCCTTGTGTAGATCCAGGCCTGGAGGTTGGTGTCCCTGCCTGTGGCAGGGGGGTTGGAGCTCTATGATCCTTGGGGTCCCTTCCAACCCAGACCATTCTATGATTCTATGATTCTACTTTTTTGCCTAGAAAAAATTAACGTACTCCAGTATTTTAGTTCACTTTTCCCTGGTACATCTTCCTTTTGAATAAAATGTGGGAGAAGTCATGGTCTTGGGTTGCTGAAGGCCTAATGCTTTAGAAAGGGATGTCACCACTGTTTATGATCATAGGTAATAGAGATTTTTAGGCTAATGCAATAGCTGTATTGGAAATTTCTGTAGTCCAGTGCATTAAATGGAGATATATTTCAGAGTTACAGGCTACTGATGGAACCCCCAGTTAAAAATGCTGAAGTCTTCACCATTGTTTAGATGTTACAGTTCTTAAGTTGTAAATCACAGAATAAGTTCAACAATAAATTGTTAATTTTGCTATGTCAACATTTAAAAAAAATCTTTTTTTTTACTGACTTGCTAGAAATAGAAACTTCAGCCTTTATCTCTGTTCAGCCTCTGCCAAAACTCCCGATTTTAAGTCTTGATAGCAGCTGCTGAAATAAACAGTGGGTTATCACATGGATTATGAATTCATTTATAGAAAAAGTTTATTAATTTATTAGAAAATCATTTTAGTTGTTCCACTGTTTTAGAAGTATTCTAAAGAAATATTGCTATGTGTTGTCAGCTAGAAATGGGAGTAAGGTTTATTGCTGAAGAACCATTTGACAAAGATTTTTGTTCTTAAACTTGGTTCTTGTCTGTGGCTTGAGAGAATTACTGGGAATGGAGCTATTTGTTGGCAACTTTCTCTCCCTTTTTTTTTGCTATCATGGACTATATAGAAGGAAAAATCATCTCCTTAATAACAGGTTATTGGTAAAAACCAAACATGGCTTCTCTAAGGGCAAATCATATGTATCAGAGGGTTGTTGGATAAGAGAAGTGACAGACATCACCTGCCTGGACTTGTGCAAAGCACTTGACACTCTCCCACACAACATCCTTGTCTATAAATTGGAGAGACATGAATTTGAGGAATGAACCATTTGGTGGATTAGAAATGCTGGATGGTCTTGTTATCGATGGCTCAGTGTCCAGGTGATGAGTGACATTCCTCAGGGGTCAGTATTGGGACCAAGACTGTTTAACATGCACCATCAGCACATTTGCCAACAGCACCAAGCTGTGTGGTGAGATCAACACGCTGGAGGGAAGGGATGCCATCCAGAGGGACCTTGATGGGCTTGAGAAATGGGCCCATGTGAACCTCGTGAAGTTCAGCAAGGCCAAGTGCAAGGTCCTGCACATGGGTTTGGGCAATCCCAAGCATAACTACAGGCTGGGTAGGGAATGGATTGAGAGCAGCTCTGAGGAGAATGACTTGGAGGTGTGGTGATGGATGAGAAGTTCAGCATGACCTGGCAATCTGCACTTGCAGCTGAGAAGGCCAACCTTAACCTGGGCTGCATCAAGAGAAGCACAATCAGCGGGTCAAGGGAGGTGGTTCTGCCCCTCTACTCTGCTCTGGTGAGACCCCACCTGGAGTACTGTCTCCAGCTCTGGGGTCCCCAGTACAAGGACAGGCAGCTGTTGGAGTGAGTTCAGAGGAGGACCACAAAGATGATCAGAGGACTGGAGCACCCCTCCTGTGAAAACAATCTGAGACAGTTGGACTTGTTCAGCCAGGAGAACAGAAGGCTCCAAGGAGACCTTAGAGCAGTCTTCCAGTACCTGAAGGGGCCTAGAGGAAAGCTGGGGAGGAGGGGCTGTTTATCAGGTAGTATAGTGACAGGACAAGGAGTGATGGTTTTAAACGTAAAGAGGGGAGATTTAGAAATGATAAAAGGAAGAAATTTATGATGTGGGTGGGTGGTGAGGCACTGGCACAGGTTGCCCAGAGAAGCTGTGGTTGCTCCTCCCTGGTAGTGTTCAAGGCCAGGTTTGATGGGGTTTTGTGCAACCCAGTCTAGCAGAGGGTGTCCCTGTCTATGGCATGGGGTTGGAACTAGATGGGCTTTGAGGTCCCTTCTAACCCAAGCCAGTCTGGGATTCTGTGATTCATTCTATGATAAATGTCTACATTTTTAAATACAAGCAATGGTAGCAAATACTTGTCTAAATATAGAATGAAGATCATCATATAAATATACTAGGAAAAAAGTCTAATTGTTTCAGTAAGCTGTAAGTTGGCAACATCTTCACTTTTGCATTTTGTGTTAAATACTGAAGTTTTAACCTTAAGTTTAGTTGTTTTTTCAACCGTCATGGCTTAATTTAATTTCTTTTGTAGAAAATACCATGTTGTTTACGAAGACATCTTCTCTAACCAAACTCATGCACCCAAACACAAAACTCTAATGAAATTCAGATTCAGATGTAATATTCTCTCCTAACAGTAATCAAGACCAAAGACAAGCATCATCTATGCGTGTGGTTGCCATAGTACACTGTCTTTGCTATGGTTTCTTGAATCTGTTGCTCTTTATTTGATCTGAATGGTAATTTAAATGGGAATGATAGTGTGGTGAACTGCTGGTCTTGCTGTCCATAATGTGGTTAGCAACATTGAATAGTTGTTAGAAGCTTTTCTTATTTCCTCTATTTTTCTTCCTCCTCTCGCTGTGATTCTGAAAGGATTCGTATCTGTGCTATTCTGTAGGCTAAGAGTGCTGCTTTTTCTCTTGAATACCAACCTGGATTTATCCTTATCTTCACAACTGTTACTGTAAAAGCAGCACTCTGTGTAGGTTGTTCTACCCTAGAAAATGCTCTCTTTAAAAATCAACAGAAATAATGCATGGATGTAACAAGTAATTTGCTGTCCAGAATTTCCCTTTTCAAACTGTAATATTGTGTAAGGAGTTACCAACCGATAATTTTGACTTTGTGCTATTTCAGTATCTTGGTAGAAATCTTGCATGATTCTAGTTAAACCCAAAATAACACAAACACCCACACCCTCAAGAAAAAAATACCCCTAACCAACAAGAACCCCATCATTCCACCCTTTTAAGCTAAGCCACTGGAGAAATTCAAGATCACATTGATCTTGATACTTGACTGATGTGCTCTACAAGTTCATAGAGAAGCAAATAGAACAGCATGTCAGAAGTGCTGGTTTAGTCTTTGAGTCCCAACCTGCCTATTTCCAGATCTTCACGGCTGTCAAAGGTGAAACCTGTGAGCAGCGACAGTTACAGATCCTCTGTAAATTCATTGGCTAGTGTCTGTGAATTTAAGCTTAAAACTTACATACTCCACCAAAACCAAAGCAGCCTCACTTGTATTACACTTAAAAATCCAACATATGTTAACAAAAGAAGCTTGTTTTCCTGGGAAGGGTTGGTGGAGTTGGATTGTGTGGAGTGGAGGGATGGTTTGAAGAAATTTGCACTGCTGTTGCTTAGTGGCTTTGACTTGTTCTGGTGTTCACAGAGTGGCCTGTGGCTTCTGAACAGTCAAGCAGGAACCAGGAAGGACTGGAATAGTGGTCACTGCAGAGCAGTGGGCTGGAAATTAAAACAGAGACCACCAAGCTACCACAGATCATGAAGGAAAGCTGAACCCATACATCTTCTTGTGGTCATGATGCATCCTAGGATTCCTGCTTCTCTGCCATTTAAACTCAGTGGGAAGAGAGGTGGTGGAAGAGAGGTGGCTGATGGTGTTGTTGTGTTTAGAGTTTTGTAGGTGCTTGAAGTACTACAGACCAGTCTTCAAAGTCTGGCTGTTTTGCTTCTCTTGATGCTTTCCTTCTTACATTTTATAATTATGTGTAAGGTGTGAAGTTTGTATCTCACTGCTGCTTTAAGGTTAGGTATCTGCCAGGAGGAGTGAAATTTCTCTCTACCCTTATCTCTGTTGTAGGCAATCAAACTCATAGTCTGAGTTTAGGATGTTTATATAGTGGAGAGGTAACACTTTATGGTTAGGCTGCTTTAGAGTAGTGGCTGGAGGATACTCAATTCATGATGCCTGCCAAATGAAAACCATGTTGGCATGCTCCCCATGGTATGTGGAGGACGACAGCCCTCCCCTTTATCCAGGCTTTGGTAGGTTCAGTCTGGCAAGCCTGGAATGATTTTTGAGTTTGACCTCAGTAGCTCAACATGGGGATTGATGGACTTGATGGTAATATAATTTGATAATACTTGCTCCCGTTGTGAGAAGTTTCTTGATGAAATACAAAACAAGTGTGTGAAATTGAGCAGGACATTGATTTTTGTTTCTCAGAGGCAGTTTCTGTTGAATTCTGGGTAAAGTAATATAATAATGTTGGAAGAAACTCAAATGTTTCCAGGTACAGCACAATGTTTCCCAGGAATTGTAAAGTATAAGTAGGGGGAAGGAAAAAAGCCCACGGAACCCTTAGAAAAGAAGTAATGCTTGTTATAGCTAAGGTGACTGGAAAATGGGTTCTAACTTTTTTCTACTGATGTTTTACCCTGCTGCAGTAGTGTACTCCTGTCTTTAGACAGCTTCTGCAGTGAATATACTGGGCTTGCTTTCACCAGCTTGTGGAGTTGAAATTAAAAAGGAAATTACAGTTAGAAACAAAGAAACTTTACATTTGATGATTTGTAACGCTCCAAAGGTCAAAGCAAATGTGTTTGTTGGTTACCGTAAAAGACTGAGTTACTGGGGATTACATACTCAGTCTAAACTATTGACTTTAAAACGTGTACTAATAAGAAAAATTATTCCATATTAGAACAGCAAAATTTACTGTTTCTGCTGCCCAGTCTTTTCATTAAAAAAAAAAAAGAAAAATAGTAAGTCATCTTAAGCTTGTCAGTATCTTAATTTAGAAAACCTTTGTCATAGATTCAGCTAAGAATATGAGATCTTTTAAACCAGAAAACAAAAGCCTGCTCCTTCTTGAGAAAAATGGAAAAGAACTTGCTTATTAGTTGTATTGTTTCTGATTATATATCAAGACGTTTCTGTGCTTCTAAGAGCTCATTTTTATTCTAACACATTAAATAATCCAGCAAGCCATCTGGCATGTGCAAAAGAAAAAAGAAATTTAGGCTTTTGGTTAGTAACAATAGAAACCCCCCAACCCTGCAGCTGAGCCTGAGTTTTATGAATTTTTTATAAACTCATGTGACTCAAGTTCTAATGGTTAACTGTTATATACCATTTATAGAGGTTGATTATCCCTCTGGTCTTGTTTGATCAGTTTAACTACTGCCACATCCTCATAGAAGAAAAGATGAGGCTTATTTTATTGGGCATCAGGCAAAATATTAGTGGTGGTGAGCAGCAGGTAGTCTCTTCTCATTGTGTGCATGGGCTGGTGCTTCCACTTGTGTTAAAGCAGAACCCCTTTGGTATCTAACAGCGACAGGAAAACCTGTGCCTGGATCATCTGTGCCAATTTCATCGGGCTTGACGCTTATTTGATGGTGTAATTCAGCTTTAGAAATGGATTTACTGGGATAGGTATTGGTTGAGCAGGTTTTGATGCTCAGTGTTTTCTGAGGGAGGCCCCGCAGTGTGGGGAGCTGCTGTGCACTCTCAGGTCACTTGGAAATCTCCAGGCCTATGGCTTGCTCTGGTGTTAGGGGCAAGGTCTGGGTGTTCGCAGAAACCCTCCATACACTCGTGTCTGCTGATGTGGTGGTGCTTCTGCCCCAAAGCCTGAGACCCCAGATTGCAGCAGGTTACTGAGCAGTTAGAGTCATTCCTACCACCACAGCTGTAGTCTTTGCAGCACTGGATGTTAACGGGTGGAGGAGATCTTTTAGTACCCCCCAGCAACTGGTGGTGTCTGCTGCTGTCGTGAACTCTCTGTGAAGGAAGATGAAGCTGTGGAGAATGTGGGTTAAATGTCAACGTGCTGCTGTAAATTTGTGTGTGTCTTCTAGTACAAAGGATGAAAATGGGAAATGAGTAAGCAGAATGGCTCGGAAATGCAGGGGACTGGGGCTGTGCACTGAAGATTAGGAAAGCCCTGAGGTCGGCTCTCAATTGGTGGTAGGCTTGGATGAATTGGAGTCCTGCTTGATGGGAGATGGATATTTCTGTGTAGTTGTTCAAATGTGAGTTCAAAGGAAAGGCAGGTGGTGGCATTAGGTATTTAGGTGAGGGCAGTAGGTGTGTGAGTGAGGGGGTCCCGGGCTGGTGTGGCTGGGGGAGGAGGCTGTGAGCTGGGATAGACGTAACCAGTTCATATCCTGTGTCGAGACTGCTGCCAGTTGGAGGAACTCCTAGCTCAGATATGTTCCACACGGAACAGCAGCCACTGGAGCAGGAGATATGGGGAGAGGCTCTTGAGATGTGGGGAGTAGCTGCTCTGAAAGATGCTACTGAAGATGTATGAAGGGACAGACTTAGGTGACAGAAAAAAGAGAGTTTAGGACTATATAGGAACTCCAGAACAGTGTGAGACACGTCCCCAGGAGAGGACGTAAGCAGTATTTGTGGGACCCCACGGTAGCCCAGGACCTGTCTGACTCTTTCTGTGCAGTGTAGCCTCCCTGGGACAGGGAGCCATGTCAGGAACCACTGCACTAACTTCCCTTCTGGCCTGGACCACGTCTGCTGACAGTGAAGTCAGGTAGTTTGTATCTGAGATGAAAATGTTTTGGTATCTGAGCCCATTTGGTCTTAAACTGTGAGTGTCATTCAGGAGATGGTGTCTGAAGCCGAGGAAGCTTTGATAGGCATTGTCTTTGAAGTGTGTTCAGTTTCATAAAGCAATGAAAGCATCCTAGTAAAACCCAGTTTAATTATCTGTGGGGTGTGAGGAGTTTTGCACTAATGCTTTCCTCTGTGGTTGTTGAAGTTCTGATCTCTTACCTTTCCTACTGCAGCATATTGCAAATATGCTGGATTCACACATGGATCTTGCATGGTGATTTTTAGGTGCACAGTGAGAGAATTTAGCTCCTGGTTCATTTCCTTCTCCTCTCATTCCTCCTTTTTGTTTGGAAATTTATTTCTCAAAAAAGGGAGGGGCAGCAAGGTACAACTGGAAACACAGCCTAGGTATGCATGCAAAGAGCCCACTATGCTCTTTAGCCACCCAAACACCTGAGATTTGCTTTTAAATACAATTTTACAAAAGAATAATATACCAATTTGAAACATTTAGTGATTTTGGTTTTTTTACATTAGCATATTATGCTGGTACCAATAATGCTGGCAGTTCTGAGGTGAAAGATGATTAAAAAAGCCCAATGCAACTGGTAAAAAAAAAAAGTGGTAGTGAGAAATACCGTTCTATTGCCTTAAAATACATCTCTCATTAAATTCTTCTGCAGAGCTCCTGCGCTGAGTAGGCTGTATTGCGAGTTGAGGGGTTTGTGCGTATGCAGACTCTCAAACAATGTGTGATTGTAGGGTAAGCAACAGGAGTGAGGGGATGCTGCAGCTTTCAGAGCTGTACAAGGTGTGCTTGAGTAGTAGCAGCTCCACAGCGCAACAGGAATCGTAGGACAATACTGGGGACGTAAGTGCTGCTGCAGTTACTATTTTCTATAATAGATATGGTCATTACTTGATAACACAGCGCAGTAGCTGTCACAAACCATTTTTCCTGTTAGGAAGACTGTAATTTTTCTCTTTTATAGTTCGTATTTCACTGCATTAGTGTGCTGACTGTAATGACAGAGACTTTCTGAGTTATTTTTTTTTTTTGCTTCCATTTATAGTGGATTTGGTGTAGAAGATGAAACTGATTAAAATGACCAAAATAAAAAAAGTGAGAAAAATAAGCCCAGTTATTCCTTTTTCTCTCTGGTTGCTTTGACCACTTTCTATTATTTGTCAGAAGTTTCGACAGTTTAGTGACTGTTTTTCAGGCACTTTTTCCTGAGTAACGTAGCTCAGAAGTCTTACAGGATGATGAACGAGTTGTGGGTCTTCTCCTGTGGAGTCTCCACGTATTCCTAGACAATATCTTTTGCTGTAAAATACATCCTGCACTGTATCCTTTGTTCTTGAAAGGAAAGGTCTTGTAGAAGAGCTGGAGTTGGGGAATCTCCATGTTCTTTGATTCTTCTGATGTTACCACCAACTGGGTGGCTGTAAAACCTGTGTGGGCCATCTGTGGATGTGGCAATTTATTTTCCACTGTATTTTACAGAAGTAATTAAAATGGACCTCCCAGAGTTGCAAGTTACCTCCAAGATGCGAAAATACTCTGAATAAATCTTCAATATCTGTCAAAAGTAGAGGTGACCTCTTCACCTCTTCTAACAGCAAGATTACGCACACGTAAAAGTAGATGTAGCTTCAGTATCAGTGTGTTCTATACAGAGATGTTGTTTTGCTGGTAATACTCGCTTTTCTGGTCAGTGTTGCTTTCTCAGTGTTAGTCAGGAAAGAACAGCCTCAGCCTCTTGGAAGCAGTCATAATGTCTGGATTTTGCAATCTCTGCTGGCTCATTTATTAGTTTACCTGGTGTCTTCACCACTTTGTTTTGCTACAACCTTTTTCCCAGGATGTTAATAACTTTCCTGATTCTGAATGTTATTTAATGCCAAGTTTGGTAAACATCTCCTAGCAATGATGTTCTGCATCCTGATGGGACTGGTAGGGACAAGAGTTACAAAAATAAGAAGGTTCTTGCGTGGCCATTTCTGCCCTTCATTGACACAGAAATAACTCAAACTGGTGTGCTGAGGTGCCTGGGGACAACGTGATGACAAGTGAGATGAAAGTGGGATCTGATCAGTTGTAGCTAATGGCTTCAGTCAGTTATACTGGATTCCTTGTCTGATGAGGCTTGCTAACAGCATCAACTGCCGAATCTGGTGTCCTTGTCCCAGAAAGGTCAGTGAGATTTGAATGGGTGAGATGTTCTGCCGCTGTCAGGATTTAAGTTACACTGAATTGTTATCAGAGTAAATGAGTTCCTTATGATATGACCTGCTTAAAACACTTTTACAAAAAGGTCTGTTAGCTGAATTTTACTGGAAATGACTCGTACTCATATGCTTTAGGACTTACATTTTAATACATCTAATTGCTTTTAAGAAAGTTTGAAGCATATGCTCCGTGACTGGAAAAAAAAGAGCCCACAAGAAATCTCATTTTCTTTTCTACAGAGTGCATCAAAATCAAAGATGAAGAAAAAAGCAACTAAAACCCAAGAAGCCAAAAAAATCTTGAAGAAGAAATTTAAAGTCAACACAAAAATAGTCTTTACTGAAGATGGAGAGGTAAGATCAATTCAGAATAACTGTTTTTTGGTGGGAATGGAATTTGTAGCTTCTGTAAAAGACAAAAATGCTTATATTTTATATCTGTGTAGAAAGGTAGACCTTTCAAAAGTATGCAGTTTTTGTAATTGGTTTAAGTTTTACAAAACTGTTCAGCTTCCATTTAGAATTCAATTCCCCAGGGGAAGGTGAGGAATGCTGAATGCTGACCTCTTTTCACCTTTGTATGTGTAAGATACTTGTATGAGAGCTGTTAGTGGATTTACAGACCTGTACCTCTTTTCTGCCTATTATCTTCGATTTCAGGTGGAGTCAAGAGCCTATTTTTTTCCTTACAGAAATGTAAACCGATTTTCCTGTAGGTATTTGTCAGAGCTCCCCCACGTCTTGAGCTGTACTGGAATTAAAAGAAGTCCCTGGTTTTCTTTCCAGTATTCACTATCTCTAGATTAAAAGTTTTCTTAGGAAAGCTACGGAAGTACCAGAGTTTTACCTACTGGTGCTGATGTAGCAATGCATTGAAATTTGCCAGTAATTTAATTGGATCTTTTAATAGCCCCTGGAAAAAATGTATTGATTTTATACTGAAAGGAACTATTGTGGATGCTAGTCACTCTAGGGTTTCATTGTGGCAATAACCTCACTAGCAAGCCTCCACGCTCCATAAACTTTCCTAAGGTTTGATTTCACAGCTTCAGATGCTGTGTACGTTGTTTTTCCATTTCCAGCATTAAGAAAAAAGTAGCAGGGTTGTTTTTGTTTTTTTTTTTTACTCAAGATTAATTTCAGTAAGGCATAAACTGAAAGAGAGGTGACCTTTACAAGTATATAATTTGCTTTTGTGACCAAATAAAACAAAGCATTTTATATTGCAGGTGAAGGGAATATAGCCATATAATTACTCACATCAGGAAAAATTTAAGAGGTTCTAGAGGTTGCCCCATTGACTGGAAATTATATCTGCAGATATTTTTAGATATACAAAAGCTATTGTCTCATCTTAAAATATATATGCAAATGTTTTATATACTTATGCAGTGAAGGGAATGAAGATGAAGAAAAAAATTACTGCAAAGATTATAGTTAGAAAAAAACCCCACAACAGAGAAGGGCTGGCTTATTGAAACATAAAGTTTGCATCTATGGATGATGTTCCAGCTTTTTTTCATCACTGTGTAGAACTGTGCTTTAGTTTTACTGTTCTACTCCACATACTTCTCTTATATTCTTTAAAGGAGTTTTATTTTATGAATCTTTCTAGAAAATACAAGTAGACAAACTCAATTTTATGAAAGTAAGTGGAAAGAGGAGGTTGGGTTTATCAGTGTCTAGGTGACTAACACCCTGTGTGCAGTAGGGAGTCCTAAACATGTTTGGTTTTGCATTTGTATCTCTAAGGCAGTCTATATTTTCTGCCATATGGTTTCTTTTTAAGAGTTAGGACTCTAACAATCCATAATCTAGATGATTTTGCAAAGACTGCCCCAGATGCTGCCTGCTTTACCACAAGGTATAAGCTATTTGCTCATAAGTTGTTACAGTCTTTGGGTTCACTTCAGAATTTGTTATTTAAGGGAAGCTGGATGTGTTCAGCCTGTTGTCCACAAGTCAAGCTTGACTCATGAAACATTACTGGACCAGATTTTGTACAATAACCAATAAAACCCTTACATTGTTCTTGCAGCCCCCAAAACACGAACCTGCAGTCATGGTTTCCATGTACTGTCTGATGAAGGCTGATCTCATTTTTCTATCAATTAATATGTTGGAATATTGATTTTTTTTACATCAAAACACCCTGTTTAATTTTACTAATGTTTTGTTCTGTTGCATGTGTTTTGGAGAGACATTTTTTGAAAGAAAATAGCGTTTTTCTCCCCAAAATGATTAGCAGGACTATACGTCACTTTTTTACTGCACTCTTCCCCTATTTTCTCTCTAGGCAAAGAGAGAAAATAGGGGAAGAAGTTCAAGTGAATCCATTAAACACTTAATATGGCTTAATGGAAACATTATTGTCAAATGGCCATTTTTGACTGTGATGTTACCTAAGGTATCTGGATTCGTATTATGCTAAAGTTGTGTTTGGTTGGTTCCTTTGCAAATGACCTTTTGATTTAGTCAAGAAAAAGAATGTCTTGAAATATTTCAGGCATCAAAACTTTGGTGTGGAAAAAATTATTCAAACTGTTATTTTTCTTGTTGACATGTATAATGCAGTTAGTGCAGCAGTGGCCACCTGTGCAGAAATCCAGCTTGGCAAAAGCAGACGAGGAAGATGACGCCAGTGGTATCAACTTGGATAAA
Source organism: Gallinula chloropus (assembly GCF_964237585.1). NCBI lineage: Eukaryota > Metazoa > Chordata > Aves > Gruiformes > Rallidae > Gallinula > Gallinula chloropus. Next base: position 206,093,423 of record NC_140085.1, read on the forward strand.
GCGAAAGAGATACTGCGGGAAGAAGACAAATTTGACAAAGAAGAATACAGGAAGAAAGTAAAGGAAAAACATCGGGTAAGTTGATTTCTACTTCAGTTACTGAAGAGCAGAAATAGATACTGTGACGTGGGTTGCTCAGTGAGGACAAATACTTAAATATATTGTGAAATAAGTGTAGTACAAGTTCATTTATATTCATTGTTTTCTTCAGGACTGCGTTACGCACAGGAAGATCATTCTGACATAAGCAGTTGTATAACACAAAGCCTGTTGGTAGCAATAGAGCTTTATTTACAACTTCAGTATCTTTTAAGGGTTTAGGTGGGAGCATTTTTATTTAAAAAAAAGAGGCAGCATTCAAAGGAAGGGTTTGTTCTAACAAATGCTGAAAGTGTTTTGGGGGGAGGGGAAGTTAAACAGTGTCTCTGAAATGTCTTCCAAGTACCACTTCTTTTACAGTCACTATTGCATTTCAGGTAGGCAAAAGTGCTAAGGTTTTCCATCCGGGTTATTAGGGCTATCAGAACTTACTTAATGAATTATTCAAATAGTGTAATATAATTTTGGCTGTAGTTTGAAAAGTTCAGTGTCTGCAGCCTGGCTTCTCTCTGGCATTTCAAAACCTTCTGATTGCAGACCATAAGTTTGCTTTTGTATTACCTGTCACGGACCAAATCAGAGTTTTCTGACCATGTCACATTCCTGTCATATGGAACACAGCCAAATGCCTTTGCGCATTCAGAGAAAAAGGATCTGGGGGTATTGGTTGGCACTCACCTGACCACGACCAAGCAGTGTGCCCAGGTGGACAAGAAGATCAACAGTATCCTGGCTGTATCAGGAATAGTGTGGCCAGCCGGACCAGGGAGGTGGTAATCCCCCTGTACTCAGCTTTGGTGAGGCCACACCTTGAATACTGTGTTCAGTTTTGGGCCCCTCACTACAAGAAAGACATCGAGGCCCTGGAGAGTGTCCAGAGAAGGGCAGTGAAGCTGATGAAGGGTCTGGAACACAAGTCTTATGAGGAACAGCTGAGGGAACTGGGACTCTTTAGCCTGGAGAATAGGAGGCTGAGGGGACACCTTACTGTTCTCTACAACTACCTGAAAGGAGGTTGTGGGGAGCTGGGGGTCAGTCTCTTCTAACAGATAAGTAGCGATAGGACAATAGTCTGCAGGTTGTGCCAGGGGAGGTTCAGGTTAGAAATGAGGAGAAATTTCTTCTCAGAAAGAGTGGTTGGGCATTGGAAAGGGTTGCTCAGGGAGGTGGTGTAGTCACTGTCCCTCGAGGTATTCAAGGAAAGGGTGGATGATGTACTTAGGGACATGGTTTAGTTAGTAATATAGGTGGTAGGCGGACGGTTGGACTAGGTGATCTGGGAGGTCTTTTCCAACCTTAATGATTCTGTGATCCCATGAGTTCAGGGATCGTTCATTTAGTCATTGTGAAAAGGGTTCTGATTTCTTCAGATAATGGATAAATGTGAGATCCCAGGACTAGGTGTTATTAAAGGCCTGCTTTATACTCAAAGCTTCTAATTTCCAAAGCATTAAAAAGTGTTGTTTTTAGTGCCCTGCTCTGCAGATGCTGACTTTATCCAGTTTGACTTTATCCACTGATTGCTAGTGATTAGTGCAAGATGTTCCAATGTCTGTTAAGGTTTTCTTTGAACAAATTAATTTGGAGGGGATTTGTGAAAGCTGCATTTGGGCACTGAAGTATTCTGGCTACAGACAAAGCATGCTTCACACATTGTATTTGAAAGTCTACTCCTATAGTCCCGTTACAGTCATTTGACATCTATGAATTGCTCACCTCTTCTTTAGCAAAGTGTTGCCTTTGAAAGTAGCTGCAAAGAAATTAGGTTTTCTGTGCTCTAGGTGAAATCACAGTCAATTGTACAGAGAGCAGTGATGTCAGATTTCAAGGATGCTGCTTAATAAACATGGAAGGAGAGACTGATTTCTAACTTTGCAATCAATCTGCTATTCACTAGCAAATTTGTATACTTAAAATTATGCGGCTGTGTGTTTAACATCAGACTTCAATGATTAAATACTTCATCAGTTGGTCTGGTAAGACAGCTTTGTCACTCTAATGCCAAAGAGAACAAATTACATTGATCAGATATTTACCTGCATTAAAAAAAATAACTGTGGAGATACTATGGAAAGAGACTGCCTCAGTGCAGAAGTGGGGCAGGCAAGGCAGACAGCACTGACCACATCACTGGTATCATGGGGTTTTCTGTAATTATGGGAATGTCAAGTTTCTCATAACCTACTGGATGCATGTTTTTCACCAAATTGTTATTCTTTATGAAATGAAATAGAAATGACTGGCAGTATGTCAAAAAGAAGGAAATATTTTTTAAAACAAAGAATTCTGATTGAGGTACAGGGAAATGTGTATCTAGTTTTTGGGGCTGCATGTTCAGGTTTGTAGGGTATTTTTTTGTAGCTGAACAATTCGAGGTGAAAGACCTTCATATGGTAAATTACAGAATCACAGAATGTTAGGGCTTGGAGTGGGCCTCAAAAGATCATCTAGTCCAAAAGATCATCTAGTCCTGCCAGAGCAGGATCACCCAGACTGAATCACACAGGAACACATCCAGGTGGGTTTGAATGTCTCCAGAGAAGGAGACTCCACAACCTCTCTGGGCAGCCTGTCCCAGTGCTCCATAACCCTCACAGTGAAAAGGTTCCTCCTTATATTCACATGGAGCTTCCTGTGCTCCAGCTTGCACCCCTTGCCCCTTGTCCTATCACTGGCCATCACTGAGAAGAGCCTGGCTCCATCCTCCTGACACTCACCCTTTACACATTTATAAACATTAACAAGGTCACCCCTCATTTGCCCCCTTGTCATCTTGCTAACTTTGTGGTTAAAGATGATCCTTCACTCTCACCTCAGAAGGCATTCACATTGAATTGGTATTGTTTTATGAATTGGGTTGAGAACTGGCTGCTGGACCGAGCCCAGAGGGTGGTGATCAGTGCAGCAGAGTCTGACTGGGGACCTGCAACTAGCGGTGTTCCCCAGGGCTCGGTGTTGGGTCCAGTCCTGTTTAATATCTTCATTGACGACCTTGATGAGGGAACAGCATCCACCCTCAGCAAGTACCCAATGATACAAAGCTGGGAGGGGTGGCTGACACGCAGGACACTGCGCTGCCATCCAGAGAGACCTGGACAGGCTGGAGAGCTGGGCCAGATGAGGTTCAATAAAAGCAAGTGTAAAGTCTTGCACCTGGGAAGGAACAACCGTTGTTTCGGTACAGGCTGGGGGATGACCTGCTGGAGAAGAGCTCTGTGGAGGAGGACCTGGGGGTCCTAGTGGATGACAGGTTGGCTATGAGCCAGCAGTGTGCCCTGGTGGCTAAGAGAGCCAATGGGATCCTGGGGTGTAAAAGGAGGAGTGATCCTTCCCCTCTACTCTGCCCTGGTCAGGCCCAGCTGGAGTATTGTGTCCAGTTCTGGGCTCCCTGGTATAAAAAGGACAGGTATCTCCTTGAGAGAGTCCAAAGAAGGGCTATGAAGAAGATTAAGGGCCTGGAGCATCTCCCCTATGAGGAGAGGCTGAATAAGCTGGGGCTGTTCAGTCTTGAGAAGAGAAGACTAAGGGGGGATCTAGTTAATGTCTGTAAGTATGTTAAGTATTGAATGCAGGGGGAATTGTCCAGCCCCTTTTCAGTGGTCTGTGGAGACAGGACAAGGGGCAATGGCTGCAAGTTGGAGCACAGGAAGTTCCGCACCAACATGTGGAAGAACTTTTTCACAGTGAGGGTGCCAGAGCCCTGGGACAGGCTGCCCAGGGAGGTGGTGGAGTCTCCTTCTCTGGAGATATTCAAGACCTGTCTGGACGCCGACCTGTGCAATATGAGCTGGGGAGCTGCTTTGGCAGTGGGGTTGGAGCCGATGGTCTCTTGAGGTCACTTCCAGCCCCTACAATTCTGTGATTCTGTGATTAATTAATACAGGCTATGTAAATTCTCCCACCTCATAAGGTTTCCATTCTCAAAAGGTAACATAATCACTCAGCAGCAGATGCTTAGTTGAGTTTGAATCTTTGGCTGGCATCTCAGTGCTGTGAAGGGAGCAACTGTACAACTGTATCATGGCTGTACTGCAGAAGGCTCACTAGGTGTCTGATCATTGTTGGAATTTGCTATTAGAAGTTTGATTGTGGCTGTAAGCCTGACAGGCGAGTGGTCTAAGTTATTTCTTGGCCTCATTTATAGGGAGAGGATATGAGGATGTGAAAGCAACAAAAAGCTTAGGGGACTCTCATTTTCATGACTTCAGATTTTTCATAAGTACAGGTGTCTTAGTGCCCCTTCTTGTGTCATTGAAAGAGGGGCTTTTGAAAGTCACATACTTTCATCCCATCTTATACATCCCCTCACTGGTATTCAGCAGTCCCTTTTATACAATGTCTGAAATCCATTGCTTCTGATTGTCATTGCTTCTTTTTAAATCCTCCGTACTTCGCTATCCGCCAGAATACCTCGTGGCACAGCACGAACTCTGTCATCTGGCCTTTCCTTTCTGCAATTATTTTATTCCCATCTTTGTTCTAATTTCCTTCCCACAGGAGACAGCTGTAGATCTTTGTCCATTTGACATCTTATCTTACAGCAGATGTGACAGCTCTCTGTTTCTTGGTTTTCCACCTTGGTTACAACTCACTGCTTCCTCGCTTTGTGAAAATGCCATGGTTAATTTTTTCCTCTCTGCTCTTCCTTCAAATTTGTTCAAGATCTTTGCTTCACTTTTTCAGCAACTTAACTTTTGTTCCTTCGCTCTCAGCAAGTTTCAAATGTCTGCATCTTTGTATTTCCTCTTCTTCCTTCATCCTACTGCAGCTGATGCTTGGGGTAGTTCCCTAGTTTGTATGTTTAGCAGGGTTTTGTTGTGTGTTTGGGGTTTTTTCCCTTTAAATCAGTTTTTGAAAGATAAATGCATTAAAGTTTCTGTATAGGTAGATTAGGAGACCACTAGAGACAAAGGCTTTTTTGTTCTGCATAAACCACACGTAGCAGCCTGCTACATGGTTAGGTACATCAGTAATCAAAAAGTCCTCTGAGGCTGAATGTCTGCTTATACCTGAAGACTCTACATCAGCTTTAAAATGATGACTTAGAATAACAAAATAATTTATGAAGCCTATGAAAGCATATGTTCTTTCATCCATTTCATAATATCTTTCACATGGGCTCAGATTTGGTTTAGATTGTGGGTGGATATGGAAAAAGCAGTGTTTTTATAAAGCTTGTTTTATAGGCTGTCTTCCACCTAGAATCCCTCTTTTATGATTTCTTCAGTATAATTTTGAAGATTAATGATATTTAAAGAAAACCCAGCCCAAAACATCTCAAAATCAAAACTTACACAGAATAGCTTTTTTTAGTTGAATATGGCCTGTAAGCTTAACATGAACTTTCCTTATGAAACCGTTTCTGATGAAGAGCAGAGCTATTCAGAAAGCATCCACAGCCTTTAAATCCATTTGTGAATGTCATTTAAATGAGCAGAGTTTTCAGTATGATCAGAAAAATGGTGCATTCATGAGATGCTTGGATTAGATGAGATGTATGTTGCTGTGCCTCAAGGCTTGTGGAAACTTGCAGAGCATTTACCCTGTAATTAGGTTTCCTTCATGAGTCTCACATTTTGTTATCCTCTCCTTCATCTGCGAATGGCAAAAATTGAAAATCAGATGGATATAAATAAATAAAAATCTGAGGTATAATTGTGATGTAATTAATGCTTATTGAAGTTTTGGAAGCCAAGTAAATTTTAGCAGTTGAGCGCAAGGGAAAGGGCAGTAACACTTATCAAGATGATGTGAAAAGAATTCTGCATTAATGGATATTTAATGACAGCCCAGTGAGCGGTATAGATTTGAGCTCTTTTTGAAATATATAAAATGTTATAAACAGCAATAGAGGGAGAAATGAATAAAGTATTCAGAACATGTTTTTGCACTCCATTTTTCAAGTTCTCAACTGAAAATGCGCTGTTGTCAGGAGGAAAATAGCGGCAGGGAGGGATTCATCTCGCTTCTTAAATAACCTCTTTCTGTATACGAACCCAAGCTCAGAAAAATGCCCACTGGTGCTGAAGGCAAAGTGAATAGGAACCTTATTTCTTACCTCACTTTCCAGAAAGTAAGATATGCTGTCAACTTGGGATGATCAACAGGAGAAGAGGGCTAGAGGTACTGTGGTGTTAGTAGCAAGCAAGCCGAGGCTGTCATCGAATCATCGAATCATAAAATAGAATCACAGAATATCCTGAGTTGGAAGGGCCCCATAAGGACCATCAGGTCCAACTCCCGGCTCCACACAGGACCAGCCAAGTCAGAGCATGGGACTGAGGGCATTGTCCAGGTGCTTCTTGAAATCAGGCAAGCCCGGTGCTATGATGGGGTAGGTCTGTTCCCCCCAGGAAGACATTAAACAACCGTGGTTATAGAGGTATGACAGCAGTTAGACATCAGGTCATGGGCCAGGGCGATGCCTTTCAGAAGATGCTGCACTGTAAGCATTATACTACAAGTCTGTATTTTAAATGTAATATATATTTTGTATTTTTGAGACTCCTTGCAGAATCTGGCAGTGATGCTGCTGTTGCTGGGAGTGAAGTGGAGATATTTTGTAGCCCTTGTGCTAGTAAACTGCTGATTTGTACTGCCTGAAGTTTGCAGCTTTGCAGGCTCTTGTATTTGCTCATGCTGTTCTTAATTTAGTAGAAAAGTTAGAAGTAATGTAAACTGTATTGAAACAGAGTGCCTTTGTTTGGTTTGTCTTCTGTTCCTTGAGTGCATTTGTGAATGGGAGAGTGGACAGGCTTAATGAGGAGAATGCACTGTGATATTTCACCCTTTGTATATTTGCTCTCCCAAATATTTTTACTTAATGACTCTTTCCAAGGCTAAAAGAGGAAACTCTTTATACCAGGCTTTATGGAAAGACTTTTATAAAATAAATAACATGTGGTTTCAAGACCACTATACTTACCCCAGTGAATTTATTCAGTAACTTTCCAATTCAGATTCATTCTTGAAAACAGAAAATTGCAGGCAGAACCAAATCCCTTGAATTTTAGCTTGAGGTTTCTTCTGTAGGTCAGTTAGATGGAGGCTGCTGCTCTTCCATGTTACAGACCCAGCCCTAGCAAGGCACAGTGTGCACAGGGGCGGCTGCAGAGGCGGGAGAGGCAGAAAGGAAGAGCGCAGGCAGCACTCACACCAACACAACAGCACAGGCAGCACAAGCTTATTCCTTCCTGTAGGCTGCTCAGGGTCAGTGCTTGCTAGCAGAGCTATGAAACCCCCACTCCCGGGATGCAGAGGCACACTCAGGTTCACCAATCCCTTAAATAACAGCCTGGGCCCTTAGTATGTCTAATATCCATACCCACACCATAAGGTCTTTAACATTGGGTTTTTCCAGATGCTGGTCTTTCTGCACTATCTCACAGTGCCTTTCAAATAGTCCATAATAAGTTTCCTTGTTCCTATGAGACTGATAAACATAGATAACCTTGTTTCTCGTGTTCTTATCAGTTACAGAGTTTTGTGTGAACATTCTCAAGGTTGTGCTTGTTGTTCCTTTAGTGTTCATCTGTCAGTGACTTAGGAGTTCAGGTCTCAGAAACTCTCTCCCTTACTGCTCATTAGCGTTAGTGTATTTGTTGTTCAGGTTATTACTTCAACTCCTCCTTGCCTTTGTCTCACTGGTAAATGGAGATCCTTAAAACCCACATTATTACATTCAAGGTATTCCCTAGATAGACGATCCAAGTAGGTTTAAACATGGGGTTGAGAAGGAGTATTTTCTAATAATTCTTCACAGAATCACAAGGTTGGAAAAGACCTTTAAGATCATCAAGTCCAACTGTTGCTGTCCTGTGCTAAACCATATCCCTAAGTACCTCATCTACCCTTTTTTTAAACACATCCAGGGAAGGTGACTCAACCACCTCCCTGGAAGCCTGTTCCAGGCCCTGAGAACTCTTTCAGTGAAAATTTTTTTCCTAAAATTTAATATGAACCTGAAGTATATAGAGGGGATCAGTATATAGATCATCAGTATATAGAGGGGAGAGTAGGAGAAACAGTGTAACTTTATTAATTTTATATTAATTCACATACAGTTCTTCAGAATCTGGAAAGGATGCTTCCTCAGAGGAAGGAAAATGGAGTTAAAATACCATGGGGATGATGTAACAGCTTCAGTACTGACATTCCAGCTGATGCTTAAAGATCATGGTGATTTCTGGGGGCTTTTAAGGAAAGAAAACCTGTATAGCTGCATAGTACCTTATCTTGCATAGTTGGAGAGAGTACTTGGAGAGCAGTGGTCCCCTCATGATGATTTAAATTTTTTTATGAACTGAACTGATCCAATGAAAGATGCACCTGATGTAGGAACTTGAAAAAGAGATGTAGGTTCACTTCTAAAGGAAGAATTAATTTCCTTTACAACCCTGCAGGTGGCCAAAGGTTAGTATCAAACTGTGAGTTTATTTTTAAAAGCAGTAATACTGGTAATTTTAACTCATAGGAGAACAACAGTGTGACCAAATCAGTTAAGACCTCAGCTGATAGTTACAGTGGATTATTTTCCCTTTGTGTATCTTGTCCCAGGCTGCATTCCTTGGGGGTTACTTCCTACAGTAATGCTGTAGCCTTTGTGTCTGTCCTACCTCCAGCTCCTGCCACAATCTTCACCCCATGTCCTGAGCCGTGGCCCAGCTGGGAAAACTTTCAGGGGGCAGAAGACCCTGTGCCTTGCCCCCTCTTTTGGCAGCCCCGATTCAACTGGAGCTCTAGGCTCTGTCTTGCTCCCAGTCCCACTTTTGCAAATGATTTCTGTTGATGACACAGTAGTTAGGATTTAAGTATGTTTCATTTGTAGCTTTATAAAATAATGCTAAAAGTATTTGTAACATTGTAATAGGTTGTTGAATACTGTGTGTAGCCAACAGTTTTAGAAACAGAAAAGACCCCCCAGGGATTTTCTTTGTTATAAAGAAAAATTATTCATGATTTAAAAACAAATAATTATGTGCAATTAATAAAAATAGATGCTACTTGGTGCAACCCATTCAGTATGCTGGTAGATAAACCCACCCCTGAAAGACAGTATTTGTAGTTCGAAATCAATCAGTACATTAATTCTGGAGAAAGATTATGTCATATTTCAAAGGAAATAACTGAAGGGAAAAAGATCTTGGTGCAATACTTTGCTCTTTATTAAGTAGAGCACTTGAATAGTCCTTTGCTTTGAGGTGAAATTTGTCAGATTTCAGTGTAATTGTACAGTTGGTTTCATGTGGTGCTGGGTGAGGATGATAAAATTCTCTCACATAAAGAGTGTGCCAGCGTAGGAGCAGAATATAAAGCAAAGAGGTTGCTGGAAGAGGAGTGTTTAGCTGAACAGCAAAGAACAGTATTAGAGATGGAGAGATGTGTAAAATACATCAAGAGAGTATTGCTTTGTTAGGAAGGCTGTCTGAGCCCTTTCATAGCTATTGTGTGCAGGCAATGCTGCTGTTATGTTCCAGCTGCAGAGCTATTGAGATGAGGAGAACAGACACTGACAAGTTGTTGACAGGCATCCCTATTCAGTCTTAGCAGCAGCATCAGTCCCTCCGGCCTCACCCTGCTGCTGGTGGAGGCAAGAGCTCGCTCATTGTTTGTTTTCCTTGCACTTCAACAGCTGGATGGGCTACACTTGAAGCTTGAAGTGCCCTTCAGTGTTTTCTGAGAGTTTTACAGCAAAATCAGAGTTCTTGACTTCATCTCATTGATGTGAAAAATCAGAAAATGAAGTATCTGTGAGAAGGTTTGGGTACACCTTCTGCAGCTGTGGGTGAAGTACTACAGGCTTGGCTTAACTTCAGCTAAGCTGGAGCTTCAGCCTTGGTGCTGTAAGGGGGCTTCCAGCACCAGGCAGTGCGTCCTGCTGAAGGGTGTAATGACACAACTGCCCCAAACGCTGACCTCTTGACTGTCATGGGTCTTTTAGGCACCCTAGCAGCTTCTGACAGGAGCTGCACCCTTCGCTTGCTGAGGACTTGGGTCCTGCTGGGTACCTGGGTCTGCATGAGCAGGTGCAGATAGGTGTGGGGTTTTTCTGTCTTCTCTCAGATCTCATGTATGAGACCTGGGTGTTTCCTTAAGAATGCCTGCATTACATTAACACAGCTCAAGAGTCTGTGACCTGTCTAGATAATGAATTTCAACTCTTCAATCGTATCGCCCCTTCAAAACCAAAAGCAGCCACAGAACCTGATGAGATGCATCTTCATCAGACTTTTTTCTCTACTTTTTGCTAGGAAATACTAGCATGTTTTGCAGTGCAACTCCCATTGACTTTGCCATTAAGATTTTAGTTCACAGCTTTAAAAGTTGCTTTTAAACACCATTAACTAGCTTAATTGCAGATACAATTCTGTTGAAACTGTATTTTCAGTTAAATTAGGGTTACCCTTATCCCTTCCTCCCTCCCTCTCTTTGTGTATGCACGTACAAGTTGGGATAGAAGTGTCTGAATTCATTTGAAGAATCCCTTTGATTTCTCTAGGTTCAGAATCTGGCTCAGATGCCATCTGCACAGAAAAAAAAGTTGGTAGCTGTATTTTAATTGCTATGATTCAATATCCCTTTCTTATTAGAAGGCTGTTTGTCAGAAACAAACTATGTATACGTGTCCTACCTTGTGTCCCTTTCCTCCTTTGTTGATGAACATCACAAATTGCTTTATATAAGTTAAATGTGTGTGTGTTAAGCCAGATGGCCTACTTATCAACTTCTAAAGAAGTATTTTATCCTCAAAACATGTTCAGCGTGTTCAGATGTCAAATGAGAAAGGAATAATTTCAGTTTTGACAACTGGTTACTTTTGTTGGTTTTATTCCAACAATGAATGTCCTTTTAAGGGTCAGTTTCTTCTAGTTTGTGTTTGCTTTTAAATGAAAATACCTTTTATCCAGCTGTCTCTAAGACTTTTTCCAGTGCTTATTTAATGTTTCAGAGTGTCACTGCTCTGTTTTTCAAATGCTTTTGATGCCACCCTTCACCTATGTTAAGTAGGTCATACTAGACCTATGTGTTTGCTTTTCCCTACCTATAAAGTCAACGTTGGTTCTAACATCAGCTCTACAGATGAGGTTTGCATTGTTATCTTTATATAATTTGGTACTTGAAGAGATTACTTAATAGATTTCTAAAGCTGAATGTTAAGAGAAAAAAAACAACATAGAACAAACATAAAATAATCAAAAAGCTTTTGCTTTACTCCCTGAAGGTATTAAGTTTTGCTTATTTAATAGTAACCAATTTTGTACTTAATTTGCAGATTTAAAGAAAAAAATAGTCAGAAAATATTAATGAGTTGATTCAATTTTATCTTTCAGTTGGGAATGTTGGTTTGTTCTGGCGGTTGGAACATCGCTTGCATGTAGATTTGTTAGCTGCTATAAACAAGATAAATATTAATCTACATAGCAATATACAATCTAGCAATGGTCAAAAAGTGTCTGCTGAAACAGAATTTTGTACTCAACTGTACTTGTTCCCCCAAATCCCTTTCCATTTATTTGTTAGCAATTAATAAATAGTTCTCATTAATTCTAGTCTGTCTTTCATCCACCTATGCAGAGCAAAACCACCATGGAAGAGGGCACAGATTCATTCTGCGTGTGCTGGCTGTGTAGCTGGAAGTTAGTAATCTTGCTTTATGGGCTGGTGCCATATTTTAGAGCTGGATTTTCAGATACTAAGTTGCTTGCAAGCTGAGCAGGTAAAATAAATAAAAAAAAAACCCAAACCAAACCAACCAAAACCCCACAACCCTACAAAAACCCAACGTTTTGCATTTAAGCAGCACAAACTTGGTATGAAATCTGAGAGGAGACAACCGTGGGATGCCTCAGTGCCTTTTATTAAGTCACTTTTCAGAGCACATCTGTTCTTTAAGTTTGGGTGGAAACCAGCTCTTGAACATGTCGATGCCCTTGTATGTGAGACGCTCTGAACTTCCGAACAGCTGTGTGTATCTTTTCTGTGGCACAGCTGCCTGCTCCTATCTCCACTAAACTAACAAGAGAAAGCAAAGCACTGAGAAATGAGATCAGCTATTGTTATCAAGTAAGATATATTGGCAAATAACAGTCAGATTTTTTTGGGGAACAGAGTAATTTTTCTTCCAAATCTCAGCCACCTCAAGAACCGTTGCGTGGCAGACTGTTACCTCAGCTGTTAAACAGAAAAGGCTGGTAGCTCCATATTGTGGCATCAGTATGTAAAGGATCAATTATTAAAAAAAATCTTTGATCAAAACCTGAGGGAGGTCTTGAACATTTAAATAAAGACTTCAGATGACTCACAGGAACATGAAATTTTTACAGGAAATAGGTTTGCCATTGGCTTTTTTAATGCTCTCAGGACTAAATATGCCAGGAGATGCATTAGTTGTATTGAGTGAAACTCCTTCTTGCCTTTAGGTAAGCAAATAGAAGAGGTCAGTGAAAATTCAGGCTGGGAAAACTAAAGGAATTCATTTAATGTAAAACTGAGAGGTTATGAACTACGTACAAATTCTTTAAGAGAAAGAAAGGATACTTTTATTGTGTAAGTTGCATACAATTAAAAAGCTGAAAGAATAAATTACTATGTGAAACAAAGGTATTAATGTGTGGCAATAAACTGGTTTTTTAATACCATAGTTAACTCTCTGGGTAAGGTAAAATGAACATTTAGTCAACTGTAGAAAGAAGAGTGTCAGAGGAAGAGGGGATGTCCAGAGGTGTGGGGTGGGCAGGGAAGAATGTCTGGCTTTCAAAATGCTGGACTTTCTTTTTGTGTAGCTAAAAACTTGGCTTTTAAACTGTCTGTATCTGCATCTTTCACACATCCCTAACCTCACCAGCTAGAGCTGCCATGCTGGTTTTTTTTTTCTCCTCAACATGAGAATGAGGAATGGAAATGTTAGAATATTTCTTTCTAGTAAAAACTTGGAGTCTGGAGGGAGAAGTAAAAAGGGTGTCAGGTTTTGTTTTAAAACTCAATGGTGACAGGAAGAGGAATGAAAAAAAGAGTGTGAAAAGAAGCCAGTGGCAGATTCTTCAGAGCGAAGAACAGCAAGTAGCTTGTCCCTGTGCTAGAGGGAACTTTATCCCTGTTTTTAGCTGGTTCTCTTGTGGGTAGAAGGTGGAAATGTAGAAGGACTCAATAACCAGAACTCTTCTTTGTTTGGTTGAAAGCCAAATGATTTAGCTATATTACATGATGATGACTAAAACCATTCATCCCTGTGATTACATAGGTTATTAACCACCCTTGTTAACTACACGTGTAATTGAGGGAAAAAGAAAAGGAAGATAATTTGCAGGAAATTTGAACAAAGCTGATCAGGAAGGTCTCTAAGCTGTTAATGCCATTAATGTTGATTTAAAAAGGGTCCACAACAGTGGGAGAGTTCTGGGGGAGTTTGAGAATACTTCTGAGGAAAACAAGCTGGTAGCTCTGCCTGCAGTTAGTCTACCCCAGACTAATGGAATGACTGGCCCAGGACTGCCTTAATGAAGAACTGAATGAAAGGAATGTAATGCTTACCAGTGTGGTTTTGGGGAAAGTAGGTGTGTAGTGAACTGTGTGTATATGTTTTTTTATCAGAGCAGAATCTGGCATGTAAATACATCAGTGGAATTACAGTGAATTTCTGCACTGAAGTATTTTGATGAATAAATAAACATGGCACAAATTAAATGGAGCAAAACCTCAAGATCTGGAACATCCCAAAACAATGGTTTCTGATTAAGTAGATGTTTCTAATAGGCCCATGGTATTTGTTCCATGGGAGGTGTATTATTTATTTTTATATATATTTAGAGTGACATGGAAGAAAGCTTTCTTGCTAAGTGTTGCTCAAATGAAGCAAGCCATGTTTTAAGATATACAGAAATACAAATTTCTAGAAAGAAAAAAATTAAAATATAATTTTAGGGCTGAGAACTCTTCCCTTAGAAATACAGGTCAACAGAAAGTATTGCAGTGGGATTTTTCTGCCAGGATCAAAAGAACTGTTAGAGTTACTGAATATGTAAACAGAAATGAGAAGTTGAGGAGATAAGGAGATGTTTAGGAAAGCAGACCTAACTACTGAGACACACCTGGAGTTTACTTTCTTCACTTTTGAAAAGAGGAAGTTAAAGAGAAGTTATGATCAGCGTGTATCTTTTTAAATACCTAAACTTTGATAACAGGGGTTCCTTGAAACTGAGAGACCAATTAGATGGTTTAGGCAAGGTCTAAAAATCAAAGATAAGTAGGCTCAGACTGGTAACAGCAGTAACTACAACAGTTACTGTACACTGTGTGATGTACTGTCCTTCGGTGAAATGCTTTAAAATCTAAGTAGAATGTTCTTCTAAACCAGGATATGACCACTGCAGACCTACAGACTGTGTTCTGCTAGTGAGGCACATTGATGCCTTCACCTCTCCTGTTTCCTAAGTCCATGAACCTGTGGTTGTTGATCTATCCAAACCGCTTCTTAAACAACATCTAGATAATCTGCATTTAGCCACTGACCAAAACTTGCATGTACCATGCTGCTGACCTAACACCATAAAATGGATGTTCCGTGACACTCCTTGGTTTTGGGCTAAAGAGGCAGGAAGCATTTCCTTAGAATTTGAACTGAAACAAATTATTGCATTGATTTTTGGTTAAACTTTCTTTCATCCTGTTGATAGCCTGGAAAGAACATGACAAGATCTTGGGCGCAAAGGAGAGCGATTCAGTCAAAATGCAACAGAAAATTTGGGCGCTTGACTTCACCATTGTGGATAAAAGATCCTTTAATCAGATTGTGGTGGTTTAGAGCTTTATCTGACAGCCTCGTGGTGCTATGTTATGAAGTTATGCTGTAACAGAGTGTCAGCCAGTAATATATAGAATTAAGTATCCATACCTTGAAACATAATCTTTTGTTTTCCTGCTCTAGTAAATTGGATTTTCCATCTCTAAATTATATGCTACTTTTACAAGTAATGATTTATAGCTTGGATAGAGCAGTGATAAAATCTGGTATTCTTATTATGTTACCATTCAGGTATTCCAAGAAAATACATTTTTCTTCCCATCTGTGAAAACTGATGATGGTCAGCTTAGAAGTTACAGATAATTACAGACTTACCTGTAGATGAACAGAATCTATTAACATCAAATAAATCAATATCCAACTGTTTGACTGGTTCAACTTTGCCTCGTTTGATTACTTTTTACAGCTGTCTCCCTGTACGCTGCCCATGTGTGTTACTTCTCCTTAGCAGCAGCGATGTGAGAACGAATGGCATCGTAATTAAAATCCTCGTCTGAGGCTGGAGATGTGTGTTCCTAGCTGTGCTGTAGCATTTCTTTGTAACTGAAGGCAAGGTAGTTAATTTCTGAGTTTTATGTAGTCGTATAAAAGGGCGTCTTTATTATGTGAGGATATTACCTTGGCACAGTAGAATATACAGTTGTCCTCTAGGTAATAGCAGATAAGGTCCTGACTGGGGATAAGTATTTAAGCATTTGCTCAGCATGCTGTATGTACTTACACGTGTGCTTGAAGCTGTGTATAAATTTAAGTGGTGCTGTAAGAGGATTGTTTTCCAGAATTGAAGCCTAATTTAAAGCCTGATTGCTGTTCCTGTGTTAGCAAGTGAAATAGCCCAGTAAGAGCAAGATAGCAGGGTAAGATGGTTGGTACTGAGAGCCAGATTTCATGCTATGTGGTGGTGTGGTGTACTGGAATAGTTCTTCAGTAGCTTGGAACTGCATCCCTTTGAGGGAAGTAGTTCCCCTACTCTGTATTCATGACATCCTGTGCCCTGCCACTATCCCCAGCACAAGTAGAGTTGGTGGCCCTGTGAGGAGAGGTGAGGGCAGCTGGATTTGTTCAGCTTGGAGCAGAGACAGCTTTGGGGGGACCTGACAGTAGCCCCTGGTGCTTACAAAGAGGTCATGGAAGAGATGGAGATGGAATCAGGCTCTTCACAGGGGTGCAAAGCAATTGGGGAAGAGATGATGGCCATAAGTTGAACCAAGAGTCTCAGCATGGATGTGAGATAAACTTTCTGTGTGGGGACAGCCAGGTGGTGGCACAAGCTGCCCAGAGATGATGTACAGTCTTCGGCTGAGGGAGTTTGACCTGGCTAGATGAGGCCCTGCACAGTCGGGCCTGAGCTCAGAGCCAGCTCTGCTGTGAGCAGGATGTTGAGTCAGAGATTCCCTGGTGTCACTCCTATTTGGAATGATCCTGAGACCCTGTGAATGCCCAGTGTTGATTGGCATGTATTAGCTGTGTTCCTGAAGACTCTGGTAGTGGGCTGCTTGAGGACATTGGCTCCTGAAATGCACTGCTAACTCCACCTCAGTGCCAACGTAGATGCACCCTATGCAAAATCTGCTTTTGTTTTCCATTGACAAGGAACCAAATCCCCTCTCTCTCCCCCTCAAATAAAGAGGGGAAAACAAAAGAGGGAAAAAAAGGAGATCTTGATGGCATCTCCTGTTGATTGTTGCCGTCTTAGGTTTCTTTTGTACTCCTGATTTCCATCCTTGCACCTATTAACTAAACCATTTAAAAACTGAGTGGGTGAAAGTGGAAAATTGAAGTAAAATCACTTGAAAAACGTAAGTTAAAATGATTGTAAATTAATACAAATTTGACTTGGAAGAGAAGGAATTGTAACATGGATGACCATGTTATGACCATGAGGTCATGAGACATAGGTGTAGCTTGTTGGAGAGCAGACTGCCTGTGTCTGTAGCAAACAGTTCTTAGTCCTGGTGGCTTCTCTTGCCCCATGTGATGTCCTTGTGTCCTTAAATGTACACTTTTTTTTTAATTGCTTTTTCTTACTTTAACAGCCCTGAAAGGTATGACAGCTGTGTTGTATCTGTCTACAGTGGTGGGGTTTTTGTTTTGTTTCATAGCTTGGGTTGAACGCCCTGGTGTGTAGCTGTGAGCATACTGCAGTGTTTGTACCAGGCAGCTTTGCACACAGCATTGGAGAACTGTGTAAGCAGAGACACAAACCTCTTGTAGTTCTGTCCCTGTCTTTTGGGAGGGACATGAATTCTATCTGTTTCGTTTTCCTTTGGTTGGTATTACTCGGAAAGTGAAAGTAAGTTCTGCTACTTGGTCAGTTGGGAGAATAGAAAATGGCAAATACCAGATAAATGAAGGAGACTGAATTTAGACACCGATTTTTAAAATCTTGGTGGTTGTGTTCTCCATTTCCCAAGTCTGCACTCAAACACACTGCTTTTCCAAGCAACTCTGGTACCTACCAGTATGGTTTGGTAGCATGATCATCATTACATGGTACCAGGACTGCTGGAGCTGTATGTTTCTTGTTACTCCCACAAGTGAGCTGAAACTTTGACTGGTCTTCAGCCTTCTCTGTGTTGAGGTGTTGCCTGTGGACTGATGTTAAAGTAATGCCCCCTATTTCTGTGGACTCAGTTGTAAATGTGCTGATGCCAGCAACGGCCATACTGCTCAGAGAAATGGAGCTGTACTCCATGAGCATTTTTATGCTAACATAAGAAAGTTTCAACACTGATGTCATCCACATCACTAAAACAAAAGAAGAGGGAGCAGTGTGCTTTTCTAGCAGGCATGTGCCCTCACCTGAATTTCTGTCCTTGCTTTATGAAATTGCTAATTTAAAGTATGTTCAATTGCAAATAAAAGATTATCCTTTGGTTGGTTTAAAAATAAACCGATCCAAATAAGAACAACAACAACAACAAACCCAGCAATAAATGTCAATTGAATTGAAGATCTTGGCCATTTTTGTGTGCTCAGAAATCTGGCAGGCATCTTTGAATGAATTGTGTTTTGCCTGTTTTACTGTAGCGGAATCCCTTTGGTGGAGAGAACTTAATGTTATGGTTTCTGAATTGATGCGATTCCTAAGCAAATGCTATTTGCTTAGGAATGCTAGAGAGTTTGCTTACAAACACTAGAGCATTTGTAATAAAGGAGGTACAAAAACTAGGGAGAACACATTTTGGCTTTCACTCCCCAGTTGCTTTAGCAATGCTGAAGTTAGGAAAATTATCATTTTAGTTTGTGAAATGGAATGGGTTTCATATTAAGCCACTGAGAAATAAGAAAAGTTGGATCTCTTGGTGCCACTTTAAGTCTCTTGTTTTAGAGACAAGTACTCTCTAAAACAAGTGACTTGTCAAAACACTTCGCTGTATCATTCCTGAATGACGTCTTAGTGAAGGTGAAATGTGAGTTTGAATCATTCTTGTATTTTTATTTCCTGTAAGAGCAAGAAGAATGAACAATATCTCAAAAAGATCTTTTTATTTATCTTTTTTCCTCAGTAACATGTCGGGTGAATACCATCAATATAGCATGTGTGCATTAAAATATGTAGGTGGCTCAATTTTAAACTTAAAATATTAAAAGAAAAAAACAGGAATTTCCTTTAACACTGTGCATCTTTTTTGTTTTAGGAGAAAAGGCTAAAAGAAAAGGCAGCAAGGAGAGAAGCCAGGAACAAGAATGCACAGGTAAGGTTTTCTGTTGTTTTGATCAAACTACTGATGTGGGTTTGAAACTGTCTTTTAATTATTTCATTCCTTCCCTTAATAAGCAGTGTCATGATTGATGTCTCTTTAAAGAAGTCTTCTGTTTGCTTGCCTTATTTCCTTGCTCTGATGTGGTTATAGTGATGTGCTGTGGAAGGATACGGAGAAAGTACGAATATATGTGTGTGTGTGTGTGTGTATAAATACATAAAATGTATGGAAACCTTCTGGAATCGCAGCCTCTTTATTCTGTATATCTAGTGAGTTGCAATTTCAGCTGCAATGCTGATGCATTTATTTATTTTTTTTCTGAATACTTGGTCATGTTTATGATTTTTTTTGTGTGTGTGTGTCAAATCCCATTTAATCCTGTTTCTGCTGAACCTTTTCTTTAGACAGTTAGACATTGGGATATATTCCTTCCCCTTCTAAGACCCACAAATCAAACCTTCACTATTGCGTTATTTGCATGTACATTACTAATATCCTGGAGGCTGTTCCAGTTGCTCAGATTGCTTGGTTTGTGATAAACTTGAGATTTCGTTCAGCTGCAGTGGTTTTCCAGAACATGGACAGAGCTGTGCTTGCCATTTCTAACCCCACATCTCCTTATCCTACACATGAATAGTTATGATTTGTTCTTGGCAGTTAGCACATACCTTACTCCCTTGAGAAAATTGATAATGTTCTTTGTCCAATTTTTGCAAGCTGGCCATGCGCTGGGAGGCTTAAGGATAGGAAGATGCCTCATTCTGTTCTTCTGAAGTGGAAAGTAATTACAGTTTAAAATGAAAAGCCTGGTTATACTAAGTATTAAGTATGATTCTGTCTTGAGAGATGGCAAGCTATGAGAGCTGTTGGCATCATCACTCCCCAATCAAGCAATAGAAATTTTCTGCATGTAATTGAATGTATAGAGAGGCATACTTTTTAATGTATTGAGCAAGCATTTTAAGAAAATTATGGAATGAATGATTAACAAACATCTTAATATAGGGAGAAAACACTGATCAAATCAGGCAGTATTGCATTCATAAATGTCACTTGTTAAATTTCCCTCTTTTTAGGGAATAAAAAAAATCCTCCAATGTCACATTATTCAGCAGCTGGTGGAAAAAACCTCATTCCTTTCAAAGGGATCTGCTTGCTGATGTACTCCTGTCCTATTCTTTGCCAAGGAGATGAATCTCTCTTCCCTGTTGGAAAATGTATATTGTATATTGAGGAAAGATCAGTATATCAGTATATTGAGGAAAGATCTGGCTGGGGGGGGTGTGTGTCTGTGAGAACAGGTTAAATGTGGAGCCTCATCCTCAAATGTGGAGCCTCATCCTCAGAAATGCGTAAGATGAAGTCACAATTTGATGGACTTCTGCCTCTCTTCTTCCTCTCTTCTCTTGCACTCAGAAAGCTGATTTACTGCAGCCCTGGTTGAGTGTGAGATTGGCATATGCTTTCTTTGAGAGTACCAACTGTGCAAACCTGCTATTACTTAATTTTATTCTTGAAGCACTTAGCTCACTCTCTGCAAGAAGGTGCAAACCTCAAGAGCTGACATGTCTCCTCAATGAAAACCACTGGACTTTTTCTCTTGTTTATAGGCTATTTTTGCCAGAACTGTGTGTAGCCAAGTCCTGTCATTTTCAGTGGGGCTTAGTTGAAGGGAAAATGCTTCCACTGGGAGAGGCTGCCAGCTTGGAGCAGGACTGTTCATGCCTGGAAGTGGAAGGGAGCAGTAGACGGTAGATAAAGGTGGCAGTTTCCGTCTGCTGGGTGTCTGAGGAATTAATTAAGAACGCTCCTTGCTTCACAGGATCTTAGAGATGAAGCCACAGTAGCTGAAGCTCTCCATAGTCCGTGTGGGATATGACTCAAGCAGCTCCTAGGAGACACACAGGAAAAAAAAAAGGAATGAAACAGTAAAATACAGAAACTTTTGAAGCAGAAACTAGTGTAGAAGATATATGCTGCCTAAATCAGAAGTTAAAAACATTCACATTTTCACTACTGCTTCAGAATACAGCTTGTGACCTGCTTGCTTTGCCACACACCACCCCTTTGACAATTAGTAGCGTTCCCTTGACAGGGAAGGCAATAAGCAGAACCAATAAAGCAGAAAAGGTATTTAGCTATATTAATGCAGTTTAGCAGCTGGATAAAAGGTCAAGATCAAAATTATGATCATCTAGTCACATCAAAGCAGCTGTGGTCACATCTACCTACGTTATTCCTCTTGTTTTATTAACTGTGTCTCTCTCACCTTATCAACTCCTTGGGTTCCAGAGTTTTACTTACTGTCTGTCACTAGCACACAGCACACCGGATCTCACATGGTCGAAAAGTCAATTTACTTTCCCATTCTAAGCTTTAAATAAAAATTCTTCAATTACGACTTCTGCATCTCTGCTTTAGTGTAATTCTTGTCCAGTTGTTGGTTGTGCCCTGTTGTGATACTCTCTAGTTTTAGGATTTATCTCTCCTGTACATGTTCATCCCTTTCCTGTGCCAGGTATCTTGACTTCATTTTTCATTTACTCTACATAATAATTTTTTAACTCATGGCCTGCTCTTTTGAATAACAACTTTATTTAGTTTTATACCCCCATATTGCTTTGGGAAGGAGGGGGAGTATCTCCACTTAGGTTGTGGTGGTGGGGTGGTTTTTTTCCCTTTCATTTCAAATTTTAATGCCTTGCATGAGGACAGTTCTTTACCTGTAAGCCGTCGAAAAGGAAAGGTCACAGGAGAGATGGGCCTTTTTCTGGTACCACAGGAGCAATTGCAGGGAAGGTTTTGCTCAGCCTTTGCCACACCTGGACAGGGCAGGCTCCCTGCATCTGGAATTGAACAACCAAATTGTCCACTGAATGTGCTTGAGCAGGGAATGAGATGAGCAGGTAGCTGTGATGTTATTGACTCCACCGTGGATAAATCCCCGTGCAATAAATAGAGTAAGAAGTGAGAGTTCTTAAAGGATGCTTTGGAGAAAGTATGTCTTGGAACTTATGCTCATTAACGAAATTTGGGTGCAAAAAACTGTGAAAACAGATAAGGGAAGGTTTCTATTCCTGTTGGAAAAAAAAGGGAAACTTTTTTTGGGGAAATTTTTTTTATCATCAGATATTTAGTTGTTTCCTGGTTTTTACAAATATTTACAAAAAAATGCAGTGTTTTAAGATGAAAAAAAGACAAATCCTTTGGCCTCACTCAGTGCTGATACAATTGCAGTCTTCAAGCCTGCAAGCAAATTTTGATCCTGTTTGCTTGAAGGTGGTCTAGAGAAAATTAGGCAACTGTGTTGTCTTTTGACCAAGAAGTAAAGCTTTGTGCAGAAGCAGCAGTAACATGGACAGCTGCTCCAAGGCAGTATCTGGTGGTTACTTGGTGAAACCAGGCCCTAGCCTCAAGCAGTGCTTCATGCAGAGCTCCACTCTTGACTTTGTTCTTTTACTTCTGGTAATCTATCAAATACTGATTTCCTAGTATACATAAAGGACATTTATTTTAGATTTCAACCAGTGTTTAAAGGCCCTTGCTCTGCAGGCAGCTGTTAGCTGCCATGAAGCTAAACAGGACTGTGTTTTGTCTTTACTGAGTTTAGTGTTTTGCTTTCCTGATGCCTTAGAGCAGTATTGATGTGTTAAAAATGATAAAGTTTTAGGTTTTTTTAAATAATATAATTTTTGTGGGAAAGGCATTTTTCCAGGAGCAGCTGAACAGGTCTGTGGGTCAAGGTGGGGGGGCAAAGTGGGAGTCAGGAGAAGGTGCTGTTTTCTGCCCCAGCACTGATGTGATTTGTGATCCTATCAGCTTACAACACCACGCCAGAAGTAATAACTAAAGAAGGCATCTGTATCTGGTAGAAGTAGTTTGGACAGCAGCTGTAAGCAGTGCCGGGGAGTAAAACTTGCTCAGTCACGACAGTTTGGTGCATCGATCCGGCCATTGGTGGTCCTGTAGCAGTTACACCATGCTGGTGTCCAAAGTGAAACAGAAAAACCTGAAGAAGGGCTCATTAGCAGGTATGAGGCTGTTTATCCAACATCCATAAGAAAGATGTAGCATGCTGAAAACCTAGGGAAATCCAGCTTGAACACATACTCCTTAGTGAGACCGTTTTTCTGTTTTAGATAAGAATGAAGATGACAAATCATTGGAATAAAGCTGAGGATGGGAATTGTTATCAGGCCAGGAACTGACCAAGCACTTGGTTGTCAGGGGCACTTTTTCATAGAAATGAATTCTTACTGATTAACTGCAGAGCACTAATTGATAAACAGCAACAGCAGTGTAATAGCTGCGCTTTAACTTTTTTCATGTTCTCTCTCTCTCCCCTGCTCTTTCCCGAAAATATTTTGCTACTTCCAGAGGAATTAGTATTTGTGTATAAGATTTTTACATATCTTCCAAAATACATACTTGATGTGCTTTATATATATATATGTATAGAGTTCTATCTATATATAATTTAAGGTCTTCAGTCAGTCACAATGAAGTTAGGAATCTTTCTACTCTGTTATGAAGGGATTTATTTGAGCACATTTACAAAACACCTGGGTGAGCAGAAGGCACATACTTATATGATGGGTCCAGGCATTGATATCGGCATGTATTGCATCACTGCAAGTTATAATCCTCAATATAGCATTGTGGTTTCTGCATCTTGTGCCGTGCTCTGTTGAGATTTTAACCAGAAAAACACATAAAAAGACCATTTTCTTATAATCTCTAGTACCCTTCATGGGATTTGAGGTACAGTGGCTGAATGTAGCTCAAGAAATCTTTGCACTGAGGGGAAAATTCAAACAAGAAAGGAGAGAATCCCATATCTTGGGTAGCTAATGCTAGTAATCCTCTGGGAGAAATATAGTATTAAAAATACAATGAAAATTCTGCATCCACTCTATCATTCCTGTGTTTACTAGAACTGACTTCTGTTACCTGACAGCGCTGCTTCTGCCTTGAATATCCCTGTCCTTGAGGTGTAGCCCACGACCTGGTGTTTAGGCTGAAGGTTCTAGATGTGAGCAGTAACTTCAGTGTGGAAAGGTGTTTGCAGGAGCGAAGAAGGAATTTGGTCTGTGCCTCTTGTCACTACAGATTCCCAAATCCCTTTGGTCACTTTGTCACTAAGTGTTCTCGGGAAGGTCTCATGGGATGCCCTGCCCACTGATTGGTGATGGTGAAGGTGCTTTCTGGATCACCTCTCATGGATGGTGTTGAGAAGCTGTTGCTTAGCTTCCTGAAGTTTCTGGAGCTGAAGGAGGGGGTCAGGCCTAGATCCTTCTGGTGGTCTGTAGGATGTAGAGATTGTAGAGTTTATTTTGTACATACAAGACCTCAGGAAAGGGTTGTGTTCTCTTGATATTACAGCCATAAGACAGGCTACATCTTGCTGCTGCTGTGTGATAGTTGCAAAGGGCTTAAAGTTGTTTTTCTTCAATAATTATTCTTCATTCTACAAATCACAAAGAACAGCAAAAAAAAAAAATTAAGCAATTGAACTCCAGAAGTATCTCTCTGTGAGGAGTTTACATCTGAAATTACCACGTGAATTAGATCCCTTTTATTAAGTCAAACTTCTTTCTTAAAACAATTTAATTAACCTTGGTTTAGAAGTAGCTCTGGTCTGTTAGCTCTTATGTTCTGTACGCATACCCAGAGAGTGTAAGTAGCTTTATTTATTCATTGCAAGTTTGTTTTTGTATTGTTCTTAATTTCTTTGAGACCCTCTGTAGATAAACAGAGCAATTTGGAATATTGACATTTTAACTTACTAATTTA
Source organism: Gallinula chloropus (assembly GCF_964237585.1). NCBI lineage: Eukaryota > Metazoa > Chordata > Aves > Gruiformes > Rallidae > Gallinula > Gallinula chloropus. The sequence continues at coordinate 206,117,822 of NC_140085.1, forward strand.
GTCATTTCAAACAGGTTTCATAAGGCAGAATCAGAGTTTCAAGTTCAAGCTGTTAAATGGAAGATAAAGAAATTGCTGATTCTGAACTACTTGTATTCTGAAAGATTTTAAAAATCAATGTATTCTATAATTATGTTTCTATTTGAAAATGGGTACGATGTGCCTGTATAGAAATGTTAACCCGTATTTTCCTTTTTGAAAATAACACGTTGATGATTCCAGTTAATAAAACACAGCAAATTAGGTGAGGCTGTAGTAAGTCCTGCCTTTTCTGCAATTAAGGATGTATGTGACTAAACCAATATTTCTGTATCATAACCCTGAAGGAGTAACAAGGAAGAATTCTGGTGGATTGATTTGCCAATTATGCATGCTTCTGTGACCCTTTTCATTGCGGCCACCAGCACACTGAGAGTTTTAAATACATTTATCAGATTAACCATTTAAACTAATTGGCCGTAGCTATAACAATTGCACTTTGTGAGTATGGTATTCACAACTGTTGTTTTTAATCATATGTGGTATGTGATGACAGACTGCTGCTCTGCATGAAGTACACTTGTGATTCATCAGTCCCAGAGGTGACTTCTTCATAGTCCTGGCAGAAGCATAGATTGGACTGTGGGCATCATCCGTGCCCTCTTATCCCCTGAAGGTCTCTTGGCATGAGGTAGATGCACAGCGGGCCAAGAGAAATGCTTTTTCATTACAGTGTCTGACATAGCTATACCCTGTGCTTTGGTTTGTGTTTGCTTTTGAATTTATGGTAAGGAGAGGAAGCTTCTTTTTTCTTTAATGTTGTGTTGTTTTTCCAGTTTTGGGGAGGTTGCAGTTCTAGGGGAGTTCTTGTAAGAGCAGAGGAACAGGATTTCTGGTATGTTTAGGAGCACAATGGTTATTGTCTTGATTGCAAATGATTTTCTTTAATTACTAGGGTAATACTGAAGAAACTTCTCCAGTAGCTACATTAAACTCCAGGAAGATTACAGTGTTTAATTCTTTGTTCGTTAAGGAACATTTTGTTTCTAGAAAGTCCTTATAAGTTTGATAGCATTGGAAGAGGGGCTTTGGAGCCACCTTAGATTTCTGCTGCTGAGCTTCAGAGCTTTCAACATGTTAAAGACTAGACATTTTTGTTTATTTCAGAGTCAGCAATATCTTGACAATTTTAGCAATATTTGGTGGGGGAAAAACCCCCCACAGTATTTTTTTTGTTAAAGGTTTAGGCTACTGAAATTGCAAGATTGTGATTTCATGTCCAACATGTACAAATTTATCTCTTCCTCTTCATTTATATGGGCTTTGTTTTCATGTTATTTGGATCGGATAGTTGTGATTAACTTTCAATAGTTGTAGAATTGATTGGCACTGTTCCCACCCAGGCTCTAGAAGAGGGATCAGAAAATAACTGAGGGCTACTTGAGCTGCTGCTTGAGCTCTGTCTCTCCTTTGGTCAAGGATGGTATATAGTATTCCACTTCATTTTTCCTCTTTGCCTGTCTCCATGGATATTAGGAGCAGGATTCCACCATCAGGTTCCTTCCTGCACATGGCATTGTGGTAGAGCACAGGGAAAGCAATCCAAGAGCTCTGTTACTCTTGCACAGATGCTTTTCCAAGGGTAATGATTAAACCCCAGTAGTTGAAGTTCAGTGCTTTTTTCCATTTGAGTACACACTCCATCAATTCAGGCAACACATTGCAGTTCAATGCGTGTATCTGGAAAAAGAGTAGGTAAACAAGAACATGGCAAAGTGCAAACACAGATATTCAAGGGCCAAGACCTTCCCACCTGAGTTTTGGATTTCCATTCCAGCATTGATTGCATGTTTTCATGTTAACTGTATAGCACTGTGTTCTTTCTGTAAACTTAAATAGGAGAAGAAGAGAGCACTGGGGCTTTGCTTTATGATCACTCCATTAGTATGTAAGCATTTCATTTTTTAATATGTTCTCTTGTAAAGGTGGCAATTTTACCATTTAAACATTAACCACTTCAGTGTGGTTTAGAATTTATATGTAAATTAGCAGCATCTTTTCTTCTTGGCTTCCAGAATTTCTTGTTCAGCTTCTTCACTGGTTTGACCTCAACAGTCCCGATCTGAGCAGAACATGAATGGTCACTTTGCCCCTGCCTGAAAACGTTGTTCTAAAGTGTTATAAACCATCCTTTAGGCATTTTTACCTTTGTAAACATGAATGTAATGATACTTCATTTATTAATCTGCTCTATGCTACTAGTTAGTAATGTCTAGTAACCAACATCAAAAAAATTTCTCTCCCTCTAAAGTGCAAAATGTGAGGCTGCTATACCAAGCTCATTTGCTGTGTTCCATGTAAGTTTTGAGCAGTTGTTTACCACTGTGGTATTCTTGTTCCCTTTGCCTCCTTTGATGCCTTAACCAACCCAGTGCAGTAGGAGTTCCTGAACTTTCAGAGATCTTAACCCTCTTTTCTGTCTCTACCGCCAACCCTGAAGATGTGGGAAACCCCAAAGAATCCCCAAGTAACAATCTGAGGCTTGCAGCAGGTTTCACACAAAGCTTTTATTTAGGAAGTGGAATCCTCTTTCTAGATTGTTAGGTCTTTTTCTGTTCTGTTGTGAAAAGCATGTATATTCATGTGCCTCAATTCTGTCTGTATAAATATTATGCAGATGGTTCATTTCCCAAGTAAGCTGTATCAGACTGTGCAGACTTGTTTATTTTTGCATCTTGATTTGCTCTGGTATTACTCTGAGTCCCTTCCCAGCTTTCCTTATGTGTTTGAAACTTTATAGACTCCAGATGTGGGGACTATCCTGCATCTCTCAGGTATGAGCTTCTTAAGAATGAGTTAATTGGCTGATGAGCAGGGGTAATCTTTCAGATGTCTTTTGGTGATGCTGACATCCTCATGCAGTAAGGAAGCGTAGTTAGTTTTAAATGAAGCAGTTTTGTTTTCTCAGCCTCCTCCCGTTCATGTTCTGGGAAGGTGTGGCTTGCAGTACTGTATGTAGTCTGCTATCACCACTCTCAGCAGCCATAATTGCTACTAGTGGCGAAAACTGATTTGTGCAATCAGAAAACCATTATCTGCATTCTCACTGGTAATGCTGCAGTTGCCAACATTTTAAAATTCTTCTGACAGCTGTTTTTTGGGAATACTCCAGGGCCATGCAGTCACCAGGATTCTAGCTGCGTTATGTTGAATCTTAGGAGCATGTTAGAAGAAAAGGAAAAAGCTCTTAATAACTGTCTCAACATATTTTTGTCTCCCAGAGAGTTTTTAAAGATGCAGTGGTTTGTTGGAGTTCTCCTTTGCCAGATACACCATCTCAGGAGTGGTGCAGTATCCCATGTTGTACCACAGTGTGTGGTGTTTGTAATAGGTTTGCTGTTCTTTAACATGATCAGCTGATAAATGGGACAAGTCATTATTAGAAAGTGCGAAAGTAGTGACAGACACGTATGGTTATTTAACAGGCTGCATGGGGACTCTTGGGAGCCCTGTACTTCCCCTGGCCAGAGCACTGCCTTCTGTTTGGAGGAGTCCCTTAGGACCTGTTTGTGTCTTCTTGTCTTGGCTGCAGGTCTCCCTCAAGGTTTCTTTTCCTTAAGGCAATGCACAATTTTTAGTTTCTATTTTTTCATCCATTCAACGTTTCCTTTCCCTCTTGGGTTTTTTATTTTTTTCTCTGTACTTCTGTGAATTTTTTGAAGCTTTCTAGGTTTCTTACCTCTCGCTGTTTCCTCATCCCTTTTTCTGTTTCTTCTGAAGGAGCTAAATTCAAGTTGCTACTGCTTCTATTTGGCTACTATCTGCCCTGTGGAAAGTAGGAGAGAAGAAGCAATGGGGAACAGCAGGAAGAAAGGTAATAGTATCATCTGGGAGTAAAGCCTTAGGAAATGTTCTTAGTATTTTTAGGGAAAAGTTTTATATGTTTTTGTTTGGTTTGGTTTTGTCTTTAAGTACTGCCTTATATCTTTCTGCCATTCCTTCAGATAAATACTTACTGTTTATATTTTGCTGGGCCATGGAGTTCCTGTACAGCTGGCTAAATGCTGATTTTTTCCAGTCTCACCATTCTTTCACTGTAGGAAGAGCTGGAAGAGGTTCAGTCTCTATTACTCCTTGCACACATTTATCTTCTCACAAGAAACCTTTTAGTAAAAGAACATCAGTAAGGGTTCAAAGCCAATTACTTGTAAGCTAAGAAAAGGCAGAATTAAAGTTGTCAGTGCTTGTCCCTTGCTGTATAAATACAGTGATGCAGATCAGGAGAGGTGACTTTTTCCCTGTCTTCTCGCCTGCACTTCCAGTTGAGCTAGATCCTCAACTTGGAGTTTGCTCAGTGTGTAGTATGGAGCGGAGCAGGCTGTGCATTTTCCACCTGTGCAGTGTTTTAATTTGCTTGTTGTGTGAGTGCCATTGTTAGGTAAATGGATTAAAAATCCTTTGACAAAGCACAAGTACACATAAACTGTGAGCTGGCCTCTTGCTAATAGCTTTCTTGCTAGCATTTAGTGATTTTTTGGAACATTTTTCCCCCAAAACCTTTGTGTCTTCGTGACTGCAGGCTGAATATTACCAGCAATGTGCCCAGGTGGCCAAGAAGGCCAATGGCATCTTGGCTTGTATAAAAAACAGTGTGGCAAGTAGGTCTAGGGAGGTAATTGTGCCCCTGTACTCGGCATTGGTGAGGCCACATCTCAAGTACTGTGTGCAGTTCTGGGCTCCTCACCATAAGAAGGACATTGAGGTCCTTGAGCAAGTGCAGAGAAGGGCAACCAGGCTGGTGAAGGGGCTGGAGGGCAAATTGTATGAGGAGCGTCTGAGGGAGCTGGAGATGTTTAGTCTGGAGAAGAGGAGGAGGAGGGGAGACCTTGTCACTGCCTACAGTTACCTGAAAGGAGGTTGTAGAGAGGAGGGCGATGGTCTCTTCACTCAAGTGACAGATGATAGGACAAGGGGAAATGTCACAAAGCTGCTCTAGGGCAGGTTCAGTTGTCAGTGCCTGGAACAGGCTGCCCAGGGTTGTGGCTGAGTCACCATCCCTGGATGTGTTTAAAAAAGGGTAGATGAGGTACTTAGGGATATGGTTTAGCATAGGACAGGAACGGTTGGACTTGATGATCTCAAAGGTCTTTTCCAACCTTGTAATTCTGTGATAATTCTGTAATTCTGTGAGTACAATTCCTTCTGAAATCAAGCTTCACTGCATGACACACTGTGGGTTTGGCCCAGCAAAAGGACTGAACTCGTCTTCCTCTCCTCCCCCACCACGGGCATCTGTCTTGCCTGTGCAGATGCCATTAAGAACTGGTAGAAGGTGGGCATGAGATGTTCTCAAAGCTTACCCTCAAAATGTAAGAGCTGTTAATGGAGGGCTGTGAAGGGTTGGTTAGAAAATGCTTTGTTTGCCAAACATTTGAGACTGGGCTTCTTAATTTGTTTCTTTAAATGTCCTTAGTATTTTGTCCATCCTTGAAATAATTGGGAAGTGTCGCTTGCTGTGTTGTAATAGCTAAGAACTGCATCTTGTGTATGACTTAATGCACAGTTGAGGTGACTGCAAATGCTGAATTCGACACACAGGTCGTGCTGTGACATTCCTACCTGTCCTTTTTGACCGTGCCAGAAATTCCCAAAGATTTGGAAATATTGGTTTGCTTTGTGGTAGCTCTTTAGGTGCCCAGATGTTAACTTTTTCATAGCTAATCACAGCCTGCCTTGCCATTTGCAGGGCATTTGCCTGTAGTCTCATTTCTTCTTTTGTGCAGTTTATTCCTTTTTTGTTTGATACTTGATTTTCCCCTTGTCTTCAAACTTCCATTTTAGTGAGAAGGGAGAAATTAGTATCTTCCCACATGAGATTTTCTAAATTGCTACTACAGAAATGAACTGTGTTTATAATAATCTGAGGGATTTTGGGTTTAAAGGAACAGTTGGGAAAGGAACCTTGTAGTTACAGGGTTTTGTACTTGTTTCTGGGCTTCTCTTGTGCAGAACTTCCCAACCATTGTCTGTGTGATGGTAGATAGTGGTCATAGTCAACTGAACCTGTAGAGTACTGAGAGGTCACCAAGTGCCATTCTGTTTGTGGTGTGGGAGGAAAAAAAATGGTCCTGTATTTTCAAAAATGGGTTACTGCAGTTTCACAGTACATTGACACTGATCTTCATGTTTTGTGGAAAATACTTAGAAATAAGCAAATTGTCTTGCAAGCAGCTATGCGAAGAGAACAGTTACTACTGACACAAAGGCAGGTTAAGCTTTTGTCAGTGAGAACAGTCTTGATGAAAAACTGAAAGAGCATTTCTAATCCTATTTGCTACTTGATTTTTCAATGTGTAGGTATATGGATAACAACACAGCAGTTTTTATAAAGTCTTCCCTTAATGTATGATCTTCAGGTTACTGTTTATGTGGTGCAGTATTTCCGTATCTATTACATCAAAAAATCAATTTCTCAAATGGATGTTCATAAGGATGAATCGATTTTAGAAAATCAGTTATAGCAGGATTAGGCTTGGTTTATACCAAGTTTGTATCGCTCTCCTCTGTTCATTCTTGTTGGACAATCTGTCAAAGCTTTGAAATTTTCAGCAAGAGAAATTGTGGGTGGACAAGGGAAGGTGATTGATTAATTACAGACACAGTCAGCTTAGGTTTACATGATTTATATGAGCGGCTCTGTGAGCTGAAAGCTCATAAAGATCATTAGGCTTCATTTTAAATGGCAATCTCACACAGTCCATTTTCTTTGATAATTCATGGGCTGTTAAAAGCGTCAAAAGTTATTAGCATTTTTTTAACTTCCTATCACCGAGTATTTTAGCAGATCACATATCTACACAAGTAGTGCTTGGGGTAATTATCACTGTTCAGCTAACTCTTACAAATGTAAGAGATACATAGAGTTTATGGAACTCATCCTTCCCAGGCACTTGTGTGGCAGAATTCCATGAATAAGACAAAAGGTAGCCCACTTTGTCAGTTAATATTCTCTTGTTCTGATCTAATTTTAAAAACTGTTCCTGTGTATTGTTATATTTAGTTTAGAAGAACTCTCAAGTTCACTGATGGTATTTTTCTGACACCTGGTGAAGACCTGCCAACATTATTGAGATTCTGTTAGCTCTGGAAAATTTAACTGGAATGAAGTCTAGCTGACCTCCATGAGAAGTGCAAACGGAATAATTATCCCAGAGCTGGTTTGGCCCGTGAGGTGTTGGGCAGGGGTCACAGTAAGAGTGGGTGCTGGGAAGTGGGGTTTTCTCAAAGCAGAGGCTGTAGGTGAATGTATCCTTTGGGGGGTGTGATCTCTCACAGTTCAGTCAGAAGGTGCTTCACAGAATCACAGAACTGTAGGGGTTGGAAGGGACCTCAAGAGATTATCGGGTCCAACCCCCTGCCAAAGCAGGTTCCCTAGGACAGGTCGCACAGACAGGTGTCCAGACAGGTCTTGAGTATCTCCAGAGAAGGAGACTCCACCACCTCCCTGGGCAGCCTGTCCCAGAGCTCTGTCACCCTCATTGTGAAAAAGTTCTTCCATATGTTGGTGTGGAACTTCCTGTGCTCCAACTTGCAGCCATTGCCCCTTGTCCTGTCTCCACAACTAAGCTCTCCTAGAGCTTCGTTTTTAGTTTCCTGTGCGACAGCAAGGAGAACTGAATGGAAGGATTGAATGATTACATGAATAACACAGAGCTGTAGAGGCTAGTTAGTCTTACTTGTACCCTGTTTTGAGAGCTATTGCCTGCCTCTGTACAGCACTAGAAAATTGTGCCCGGGGCTTTGAATAGCAATTCTGGAGCTCTGTTACAGCTGCAGTGATGATAGTGTGTATGAGAGAGAATATACTCTAAGGATTAATATCATTTGTTCACTGATTTCCAAGAAAAGGTACTAGTGTAGGTGCTTGGTGCTACCTCAGCGACTGATTTAGCTTTATTTACAATTACTGTTTTCCAACTAATGATGATGTCCTTTTCAGTGTAAATGCGGAAGGTTTGGTTTTTTTCCAAACCTGCCCCCTTTGAGGTATGAACTTTTTATTACAAATCACATAGTTTTCAAGTTTCAGTTAGGCCATCCATCGTGTATTCATCATATTTACTTCAGATAAATACACAATAATCTTCTCAGCTTTTCTTTTATTTATGGTATAATATGAGCGTGTTGACTATCCATTTGCAGCATCTGAAAATGTTTCCCAATGTGACATCTTAAAAGGTTTGGGGTTTTTTTATAGTTTGCTGTAAGGAACACTTCTATTTACATATTAGGTTTTCAGTGTCATTAAATACTGTTATTGTTACTTCCAGTGATAAAACTGAATGGTTGCCAAATAGAAACTTTATGTAATGCTTCTAGCCACATCTTTCTTGGTCCCACAAAGATTACTAGGAGCTTGCTAGTTACAATTACACAGATATTTCACTTTGGTACCTGTTTGCAGTGTACCTTCCCAAAGAGCACAGCTTGGTACTGTGGCAAAATTACTGTGGTGTTATCATTACACCCAGAAGTAAAAAACAGCATAAAGAAGGGGGTTGTGGCTTTAAAGAGGTGAAACAAGTATTGGCAATGGGCTTCACTGAATTCGGAAAAATAAAGGAAGAGCCTTGTTGAAAAATTTTGACATTCACATGTCCTCCCTTGCCTTCCATTATGACCTCATTAAAAACCAAACCTTTTGGGTATCGTGAAGGGCTCTATGAAAGCACCTTGCTGCCATGATAATCAGCACCATAAAAGTTAGCCAAAATTAAAATCACATGTATAATTAAAATAATAAAAAATATATTGTGATGCACTAACATTAAATTTTTTTTTCTTCTTTCTCTCTCTCTCTCTCTCTGTAAGCTATGACCAGTCTCATAGACCTTGGTGAGAATCTAGTTGTTATGCTTATTTCAGCTGAACTGTCCACAAAGGAATTAGGAAAATACAGCAGCAAAAGTATGAGCAGGTTTAACTGAAATTCAGAGGCTTCGCATGGTGGAGGAACTAAGACTTCACAGGTTGAAACTAGTTCTCTTGACTGTAAGTGAAGTGGAGATGTATGTGAGAGTTGGCCTGGTATACTTTTTTCGTGACTTCTGTGGAGCATCACTCTTCATTTCTGCCTTTTGAGAGTGATAACACTAGAGCAGAAATAAGAAAGAAACCTTTCTTTCTGAGCAAGGAGCAAGTGAAGGTTGATTTTCCCCAGGAACTGGAGCAGGAAGAAAAGGAATGCCAGTCCTCCCTTTTCATTGCTAATTTTTAATGTCCTTGTGCACATTTCTGAGCTAGGAAGGCTACTGCAGGGGGGATTTACTGTAAAAGGACATCAAGGCTTGATCTAGAGTGATGAAACTGTGCTCTCAAGAACTTTTGGACTGGTGGTACCTTTACAGCATGTCAGTAGATTGTATCATTTGATGTACACTTTGTTTCTTTTTCCTGTGTTTGAGATTATCATTTAGCTTGAGAAGGAACACACTGTCGTTTCATTTCTCTTATCTTCCTTCTTGGTCCCTGCATGGAGTCACTGTTTTGCATGGACTCCTTTGGTTTTGCTGTTTGATTATTTGAATATGAATGATTTTCTGATAATTTGACAGAAAGTGGCTGAAAGGGATACTTTTTTCTCTCTTCTGACTTCTCTGTTTTAACTTAAAAAAATGTTTGAAGTTGGAGATGTTGCTTCTGTGTCTTAATTGTGAAGGAGAGGGAGCTACTCTCCTTAACCTGTATTTGTACTACACCTCCGAGTTGTGGTTCTGGAAGTCAGGCAGTTCTGACAGTTTCTTACAGATTGTTCAGTTGTGGCCAGTAAGTGAATGATGAGAAAAGAAATATGGACTGAAGCAGAAAACATCTCTGTCACACTGACTGTGTTTCTGGCCAGCCCCTCTGTGGATCTAGTGAGTGGGGCAGACGCAGATGGTGATGCACAGATGTATCAAATGATTTCCATAAAAGATTCCATGTTGGTCTCAGAATGTGGACAGTTAAACCCAGGAACTTGTACCCTACTGCAGCCTTTGGAGGAACTGACAATGGATTTGAAATGGGGGGAATTAAAAATTAAAATTAAAAAAAAAGTAAATGCATACAGGTGTTTTTCACAAAGAGTATAGTAACATTTTAGGTCATGTTGTGACTGGATGATGAGAAATCTAACATTTGAGTTGTGATTTAGAATGGAACAGACAGATTTAGGGAGGTATCAGTGTTCCACAGGCGTCCAAATACACCTTTTGCTTCAGGAAACCCTTGCTTGCTGCTTACTGAACCTGGAAAGGTGTCATGGGGAAGCACCCTTCTGCATGGCCTCTGTTGTATAATTTGTCTCTGAACCTTTGGAGTGGCTGCTGGCACAGGGCCATTGCCTTGACTTAGGATGGCTGTTTTTACGCAGTCTTTTTGTGCAGAAGGAAACCCTTTCCCACTCCAGTGTCACAGATACCCAGAAATCCTTTCAGTAGGTTGACTCTCAGTGGGTTTGAGCTTGAGCTGAACAAATCCCCACAGCTGCGCTGTGCTTGCTGCCACTACCCAAGATTCGCAGAAATAGAGTTTGTGCTTTGTTGATTGTATCCTGTACTACTTTTTTCCTCTCCTTTTCCTCCAAGGACAGTACTGTTATCTACAGGGCTTCTGAAATGATCTTTTGTCCTGTTGTATTTTCTTTTGAAAATTCCTGATTTTTGTGAGTGTTTTTTCTGTCCTGTTCACAAACTGTTTTTTCCTGTGATAAATGAGAGGGGACATCATCAAGATCTCTACTTTTTCTTTCTCTCTTGTGAGCAAAGGTCAACGATTTGCTTCTTCATATATGTTGTTAGTTAATTCCTGAAAAGTATCTGAGAGATACTTATAAATGTTGGTCACAGACAGAGTATTCTCCAAGGCCTTTGGGTGCATGAGTATGGTTTGGGAGGAAGAATGAGAGCATCATTAGAATACTTTGCTCCGTGTTATGCTCCTCCCTAAGGGGAGGACAAAGAAGACTTGGGGATCTTTTGGATGACTATATTCATGCAGTCCACTGGAAGATCACAGAATCACAAGGTTGGAAGAGACCTTTGAAGATCATCAAGTCCAACCATTCCCAACCTAAGTACCTCATCAACCCTTTTTTTGAACACATCCAGGGAAGGTGACTCAACCACCTCCCTGGGCAGCCTGTTCCAGGCCCTGACAACTCTTTCAGTGAAAATTTTTTTCCTAACATCTAATCTGAACCTGCCCTGGTGCAGCTTAGTGCCATTTCCCCTTGTTCTATCTCCTGTCACCTGGTTGAAGAGACCATCTCCCACCTCTCTACAACCTCCCTTCAGGTAGTTGTAGGTGGTGATAAGGTCTCCCCTCAGCCTCCTCTACTCCAAGCTAAACAGCCCCAGCTCCCTCAACCGTTCCTCATAGGATTTGCCCTCCAGCCCCTTCACCAGCCTGGCTGCCCTTCTCTGCACTTGCTCAAGGACCTCAATGTCCTTCTTATGGTGAGGAGCCCAGAACTGCACACAGTACTCGAGATGTGGCCTCACCAATGCCGAGTACAGGGGCACAATTACCTCCCTAGACCTACTGGCCACACTGTTTTTGATACAAAGATCATGTAGCTTGTCCGTTTCCAAACATGCAAAGCACAAGAAGGCAATCAAGAACAGTCAGTGTAAATTTACAATAGGCAAACTGTGCCTGACAACTTGTTTGCAGTCTGTAATGAAGTGACTGCAAAGTGGTCCGTGTGGAGAGCAGTGCATGCAATTTACCTTGACTTTAGTAAGGCTTTTGGTTCTACCTCCTGCAGATTTGGAAGATGTAACAGTGTGGAATGAAAGAGCAGCCTAGTTGCTGAAGCTGATGAAGTCCATCAGCAGAGGTGCTCATGCCAATTGAGGACTGACTGGGAGTCCTGCTGAAAAGGCACCAGGGGTTGAAGTGAATGCTAAGTTGAATACGAGCCAAGTGTGAATAAGGCAAAATAGGTTACATTGGAACATGCATGGTGAGCAGAATGAAGAAGGTTAATAAATTACTTCTTTGCCTCTGGGGCTGTATCCAGCATACTGTGTCCAGTTCCAAATTGTCTTGTTCAGGGCAGCTGTGGAGAAAGTGGTTAGGGTCCAGTGAAGTCTACCAAGTCTTCTAGTCTGGAATCTAGAAAATATGATCTGTTCAGTGTGGCGAGGAGGAGGCCAAGGGACAATCTAATAATATTTCTGAAAAGTAGTTACAGAGATAGTAGAGCCAAGCTCTTTTTGCTAGTGACAAATGATGTAAATTTGTCAAAAAAAGTGACTCAAAAGTTTCAGAGTGGATGCCAGTGAAAACCTTGTTTACAGTGAGGGTAGTGCTGGTGTGAAGTAGAGTACCCAGTGAGGTTGAACATTTTACTTGAAGATTTTTGAGACTTAGACAAAGCTTCAACTCACCTAATTTGATGTTGGTGATAGTACTACTTTGTCTGGGAAATTGGCCTAGGGATCTCCAAATACCTCTTCCCGCCTACCTTTCCATCTCTTCCCTAAACAGAATACTCAGTTTTGGTTCCTTCCTCCAATCGTTCTACTTCTAGAGTTAGACCTTAGAGTTTTCAGTCAGTAGGAGGTGAGCAGATAGCAGGCAGTAGCTAAATCTGGCACTGAAAAAGGACTATGCCACCTGCTTGTTCCTCCAGAACTCATGTCTTAGCACTACACTGCTACATATGATATTTTATTTCTTTAAATAGTTGCATTTTCCCAGTGAAATTATACAAAACTTACATAAAGGTCCCAGTTGACAGATGTAAAGCAAAGAAACAGCTAAAATTAGAAGAGGTAAAAATAGAGGTTGGGAAGCTGTCTGAATGATCTTATCAGCAACAAATTTATGCTGAATTCTGCCAGTTAGGTCTGCTCTGTTTATTAGGTCAGACTGTAGCTCAGAGAGTTTGTAGAAAAGAAAAAGGTGTCATGCTGAAAAACATGAATTTATTGAAGTCTCTCAAAAGTCAACATGCTTTAAAATTGCTTGGTATGGCCAAAATGTTTGGATTTGGCACTTGGCAGAAAGAAGGTCCACTGTTGAGCCTCAAGAGAGGAAGGCAGATTAATTATGAACTTTGAAGATAATTTACTCAGAAGCTTACCAGAAATGTGCAACTGAAAAGGCGGTGAAAGGACTTCTGACATCACAGTGTTGCATCAAAAAAAAAAAGGAATTTTCTAGTAAGTGTGTTTGTGGGGCAGTTCATCCAGTTCCCTCGGTTCCTGGTGAACACAGAGTCTCTCTGTACCATGGCAGACAGGTTCCTGTATGTAATTTTCCTTTTACAGAGTTGCTCTAGGGACCCAGCTCGGGAATAAGGTTGGGGTCATATGTTGCAGCGTGCTGGGTTCTTTGTGCAAGCCTGTTTGTTCGCTGCTCTTCTGCGAGTGGCCTGCTTTGATTGCCATGGGATGAAAGCTCTTTGTGGGAAGCTGGTGAGGAGCCCTTGCGAGTTTAAACTCCAGTTTACCCTGTAGCACTTTTTAATGTTTCCGTTCTCATAATTGGTAATGACAGTGATACTGAAAACATTCAGAAAACACTTAAAAGTAGACAAAGACTGAGAGATTAGTGCAGGCAATATTAGTGACTTCTGATCCGCCAACTAGAAGACCAATTCTGTTAATGAGCTCTGCTTAAAAAGGAATTGACATAATTCATTATTACAAATCCATGAGAATGCTTTTCCAGGTGCTAAACAAAATCTGCTGTATTGTTTCTTTTTCTGATAGACATTTGAAAGACAATTCCCTGTGTAATTCATTAGGCATTGCATTTCAAAAAGAGTCTTTGGATGAATTTTTTTTCCCCAGTTTTTTACAGATTCATATTTTTACAGATCGCTAATTGCATTCAACTGTCAGACACTGCGTGAATTAAACTCCTAGAAGGCTTTTGGGTAGGAACATAGAAGAACATAGAAAAGATTAATACAGCCTCCATATGTAAAAGTGTTTGTGGGTTTTGGGGGTTTTTCCTATGTCACTAACAGCATTCACAGTAGCATCAAAGCATTTCCAACTCGTGGAAGGGTATCCCTTTGTATGGCTGCCTAGAAGAGATGTGACAAAGTAGCACTGTATGAGCAGGTATGGACTTAATGCAGAGATCACTTGGTGACCTACATTCTGCTAGAGGTACTCCCTGTGTTAAAATTTGTGAATATAAGGCTAGATTTCTGTGTTTATGCTTTCTATTTTTAATTTGTGATATTAGCAAGAGGAATCAGAAAAATCTTATTCAGATCATGTCAGAAGAAAGGTATGGCTGACTCAGTAGCCTGTTGTTCCCTTATGGATAATGCCTAGTGAAGTCTTTTCCAGATTGTTAATGGTATGCCAGTTTTGAAGCATGTCTGTGTAAGCCCCTCTGGAGAAATGAGGTAGAGCAAAGTTGGAGCAAGTCCAGAGGAGGCCACAAGGATGGATGGATCAGAGGGCTGGAACACCTCTCCCATAAAGGGAGACCTGGAGAAGAGAAAGCTTTGGGGAGACCTAATTTCAGCCTTCCTGTACCTGGGTCATATAGTGACAGGACAAGGGGTGATATTTTTGAAATGAAGGAGGGGAGATTTAAATTAAACATTAAGAAAAAAATCTTTTCTGTGAGGTTGGTAAGGCCCTGGCACAGACTGTCCAGAGAAGCTCTGGCTGCCCCCTCCCTGGCAGTGTTCAAGGCCATTTTGGCTGGTTGCTGTTGTTTGCCATGCCATTTTACACCTGAAGTTAGGAATTCTAGTCACAATAAATGACCAGTTTTCCTCAACACTATAATTTCACTGTGCCTGCAATGCTGCTGTATTCTTTTGGTTTCACCTATTCTGTGTGTCTGCTGGCTGCAGCCTGAGCAGCTGGGTCTGGGGAGGAGGTGGATGCTGTTTCTTGAAGATACTGGCAGCAAGATTTTTCCTGGTTGCTGAAGTCTGGAATTACTTGAAAGAACAAGAGCATTTTATAATTATGTGTTTGAACAAAGATGATACGGCCATGGTGAAAGTTTTATGTGGTAAATAACTTTTCCTGCAGTTTGTTGGGTTTTTTTAATGTTTATTATGTCGAACTGAAAACAAACTGCGTATCTTTTCAACGTGAAAGGTGTTTGATATTACATCCAGCAAGTACACGAGAGAATAATTTCAAGCACACAGCAAGAAATTGAAATTTTCAGGTTTTGCTTTTTTGTTTGTTTGTTTGATCGACTGTCTTTGTGGTGATTTTGAGCAGGACTTGTAACTTGTCTCACTGCATACTGATCTCTCAAATTACCTTTGGTTGTAAGATGTATAGCATCTTTGAAGTTGTCTTTGTATAGTACCACCCTTAGAAAGGCACTTTTAGCACAAGCACTTTTCAGATATTTGAACACTAAGCTCTATGCTACAGTGAAATAGTGTTAGGAACAGTATTCAAAATTAGCTCCATGCCCTGATGTGTGTTTCATTAGCGAGCAAAACCATACGGCATTTTTTCAGAACATTTTACTTTCCTCTTGGCTCTTAATTATTGGCAGCTTGAAACATCAAATAGATCTATAGCTGCTTGAGTTATTAGTCTGTAATCTTCACCATTCAATGGAAATATTTTGAAGTTTTGCGTGTTACTGCTTTTAGACAGCTATAAAATACTGAGGATGTCAGCACAGAAGTCTCTCTGCCCATCAACCATTACAGCTACAATTTTTTTGTTAAGTGTTTTAAGTATGATATGTGTAAATGTGATGGTTTGACCCTGGCTGGAGGCCACGTGCCCACCAAAGTCACTCTATCACTCCCCTTTTCAGATGGACAGGGGAGAAAATACATATTGAGAGGCTTAGGAGTCAAAATGAGGACAGAGAGAGATCATTCTGCAATTAGCAGCACGGGCAAAACAGACTCAACACAGAATAAAGGAAAGAAAACTAATTTATGACACTGCCCTGCACAGCCAGTGACACCAGAGTCGGGTAATGACAAGTGTGACCGGATCTTACAGCACCTTCTTATCAGACTTCACTTTAGTCAGGATTTCACTCCCTTCTTCCCCTCCACATTGTGGCACAGGGTGGTTTTGATCAGTTCCTCATGAGATGTTTTCCTTCTTAGCTGGGGTGGGCGTTTGTCACACCCTTCCCCTGCTGCAACGTGGGGTCCCACCCACGGGAGACAGTCCTCCATGAACTTCTCCAACATGAGTCCTTTCCCATAGGGCTTCAGCTCTTCACCAGCTGCCTCAGCATGGTTCCCTTCCGTGGGGTGCCAACCTTCAGGCCCCGACTGCTCCAGCCTGGTCCCCCAGGGAGTCACAAGTCTCCCCAGCAAACCTACTTCAGTGTGGGTTGGTCTCTGTACAGGCTGCAAGTTTCGTGTCCGAGAGCTTGCTCCAACACGGGCTTCCCATGGGGTCACAGCGTCCTTCAGGTGTCTCTACTCGCTGTCTTGTGGGGTCCTCCATGGGGTGCAGATGGAATCTCTGCTGCAGGGGGACAGCCTGCTCCACCATGGTCTTCTCCATGGGCAGCAAGGGAATCTTTCTCTCAGGCACCTAGAGCGCCTCCTCCCCCGTCTCCTTCTTTACTGACCTTGGTGCCTGCACAGTTCCTTACATCTTCTCACTCCCTTCTCTGGTGGCAAAAAGCAGCTGCTTGGGTTTTTTTTTCTTCCTAAATGTGATTCCTAGAGGTGCTGTTACTGTCGCTGATGGGCTCAGCCTTGGTCAACAACAACTCAGGCCTTGAGACAGCTGGTGTTTGCCTGCAGAGACCTTTGGGCTGCTTCTTGCAGCAGCCACCCCTGCAGCTCCCCTTTATCCTACTGGAACCCAGCCACGCAAAACTAACACAGTAAGCAAAGACATCGAGTTGCCTACTGAAAAGCTGTGATGAAGGCTGGTGATAAACTATTGTATGTATTGTAGTGCTGACAACCATCTCAGTGGAGGAACAGGAGATGTCCTAAGTCTAGTCAGATTTAACAAACTGGCCTTAGAGCAGCTTTTCCACTGTGAGGAGCTGCCAAATGAAGTGAGGCTGCCTTTAGTCTAATTGAAGGTGCTTCTAGACTGCTCACTGCTGGTGAATGTAAGCCTCATTTAAAATAGGAGTAGATAAGTCTTCACGGACTGGATTATGAAAAGTGATGCCAACACATGCTACCTAGATAGGTGAATAAATTCTTATCCAGTATTTAGCAGACTTTGTGACTGTATTACCAGATGTGTCATGATCTTGTGTGTGTTTTTCCTCACAGAGGATTCACTTCTGTTCATGTGTGCAAGGAAAGAGCAGAGGATGTGAATTTGTTAGATTGTGTTTCTGAGTTCGGGTTGGAGTAGAGAATTGAGCTGGTTTTCTCAAATGCCAGTCGAGTAGTTTGCTTGCCTGACAGTCCTTCCTCTCTCTTATCTCAGGCTTTTGAAAACAGAGAAAATGTAAATTTTTGGTGCTATCTTTATTTTGTTTTCAAGCAATTGAATTGCTGTTTCTAAATAAGAAATGGTAAATATATCTAAAGGTTGTGTTGTAGTGTTTTTCTCTACTTTTTATTTCCAGAAGTAGGGGAAATTCCTACTGTCTGTACTTACCTAAGGTCGACTATTGTAGGAAAAAGTTTAGTCAACCAGATGACACTGAATATGACAAAGGAAAATGAAATTGAAACATGTCAATATACAAAATATGGTTGTGTTGTCTGTCTTCAAATCCCTTGCAATTATTTGTCAATGTTGTGACATTTCTGGCATGGTACTGCTTGTAAACATTCTTGCTCTGGATGTGATACTCACCATTTGGGTGATATCAGAGTTTAAATAAACATTTAAATCAGTTGCTTCAGATTTTCTGTACTCTGTAATCTCAATTACTTGAAACCATACCAAGAGCAGGTGTTTTCATCTCTCCCTTTCTCCATTGTATGCATTACCAGACAAGAAGAAAGCTGAAACGGTCAATCCCTAAGTTATTGTTTGTGTGTTGGTAGGCTATTTCTTGTTGATGTTGAAAACCTGAGCACTCTGAAAAGATTTGTTTCTTCAGTTGTTGTGACTTCACCCGTTTGAATTCATCTCCATTTCCAAAGGGTGCCGAACCATCAGGTGGCCAGAGTAGCACTACGAGGAAAGAAAGCGAAAACATAATTGTAAAGCAAGTGGCTTGATGCAAAGGTATTTAGTTGGAACCTCTGGTCATCTGAATGTTGTCCTGAATAATTTTTAAGTAAATCAGACTTCTTTCTATACATGGCCTTGTGGAAGCTACACTGATTGTGACTGCACTAAACAGAGTTGCATAGTGGCAACAGTTTCAAATTTATTTTTATTTGTCATAAAATATCCCGAGTTGGAAGGGACCCATAAGGATCATCGAGTCTAACTCCTGGCTCCACATCGGGCCACCCAAGTCAGAGCATGGGACTTTAAATGGGGACTTCATAAAAAAAAAAAAGTCTAGAGCAAATTTCTTAGGGGATTGAAATGTTATAAATGAAATAATGCATCAGCTGATGCATGTAGCTACCTCTTCAGTCAGACACAATCGACTTTCTAGCAGCAAAACTTGTAATGAACGCTGCCTGAGGAGTGAACTGACTAGGTCACACTAACCATTAGGAATTCTTAAAGTATCTGTTCTGTGGTTTTTTTAAGTCTTAAATCACAGGCCATTTAGTAGGGATGACTTCGAGTGCAGCCACAAACATTTGAGTAATGAAACAGGAGAGGTCTCGTGTGTACAGTGTGCTTTCAAAGCCTATCTCAGATATTCCAGATAAGTTTAGTAATTTGAATTTATAGATTTCGTGTCTCAGTAAGGAGAAAAGTGACCGTGTGATACCAATGCTTGCTATTATTCTTAGGAATCCCAGTATGCGTGTACCTGCATCAGGCAATTCCTGTTTAGTGCTTTGTTTGTGTGAGAAAAATAATGAGCATTAAGTCTCTCTGAAAAATGTGTTTCCTGAAAAAATATAATACACTTTTTCATGAACTCTACTGTAATTTTTTTTTTTTTGAAATCACAGCATGAGTATGGTACAGGAAGTTGAACATTCACACAGGATAACATTATTGCTGCACTCAATCACCATTCAGGTACAAAAAAAGTCAGCATCACACAGAATCACAAGGTTGGAAAAGACCTTTGAAGATCATCAAGTCCAACCATTCCCATCCTAAGCTAAACCATATCCCTAAGTACCTCATCTACCCTTTTTTTGAACACATCCAGGGTAGGTGACTCAACCACCTCCCTGGGCAGCCTGTTACAGGCCCTGACAACTCTTTCAGTAAAAAATCCTCAGTGCTGAAAAGGTTCCAGAATTAACCACTCTCGACTACATTTTCTACAGATGTGCCATGATGAGTCTTATTTTCACATCTAAAATGTCAGTTTTACCCATCTGTAGGATTACTCTGTTCAGGCCATTTTTAACTCTTCTATTCCTTTCAAAGAAACCAGGAATGTAAGACTGATCACCTGAAACCTCCTCAGACTTACTGTAACATACACAATGCATTGGTTCCTGCCATTCTGCCAATATTGGAAAGAAAATAAAACTTACAGATAAGGTTGCTGTAAGTGGAGCCCACTGGAAAAGCTCCATTTCGGTTTTGTCTTTATTCTGCTTCAGCTTAATGATCCACATTTGTTCAAATTCAGAGATCTCAGTGGAGCAGCAGCAAGAGCATTTTGGTGCAGTAGTTCTTGAACGTCTTGCAGTCAGTGGCTCTGTTTAGTATGCAGGAGGTTTGTCCTTGTTCACTTCTCATTCTCTCCAAATGCTACGGAATATAATTTGGTGCATCTTCATTTCCAAATAAGTGTTCTTTAACAAAATGAAAGTGTCTGCAGCGTGCATTATGCAAGCCCTGTCTAAAGCACTGGATAGTTTGAAACGATGAGGAAGAACAGAAAAAGTTAAAAGAACAAATTTGACAAGCTGCTTGTCCAAAACTCTTTCCAGGAATATTCTTGGTTGACATTCTAAGTATTTCATGTTTGAAAAATGAAATTAATTAATTTCAGAAATGCAGCATACTGCATGTCTGTGATAAAGGGAATGTAACAAACATTCAGAAAAGCACAAACAGGAAAGCTAGAGCCAAAATGGCTTTCATATATTTGAATTTCTTCTTATGCTGATGGTTTGTGGGTAGTTCTCAGTGTATCAGCCCACAACTTTAAAGCATTTTGCCTCCTCTTATTTGTGCTGTTTATGTATATGCACCATTTCATCAGTGAGTGCACACAATTTTTTTTTATAAAAGAATAACGTCATCAAGAAGTATTATGAGAAAACTGATCTTTCAGGTTATTTTCTGCACAAAATCTTGATTTCTTCAAAGCTTGTAGTAAGTGCTGTATAGTTTGTCTGTGACTGTCATTGGTGTAGGATGCTTGTTTGCACAACTCCATACACATAAAACTGTTGGACATTCTTCATACCATTACACAGCCGTGCCCAACCTCTCACTACCTACTGGTCTGAAAAGCAAGAGAAAAAGACATGTAAAATCAGAGTTTTCTGATAGCGAAGATTACGTCAGAGATTTAAACAAGACAGTTTAAAGCATGCTTTGTGCTGGATTAATACTGAAGCTTTAACAGGTGCTGCGTTACAGCTGTCTGATTTTCAGGAAATAAAGTTGCTCAGATAAATCAGGAGTTGTTAGTTTCTTTTCAAGTAGGTTTTTCTCCAGCTCTGTGGTCTTTCAATAGAGCCATTTTTCCAAGAGAGAGTTTCAGCTTCTACGGAATGCTGGTCAGCCAGTAAATCGGTGTTTGTGCATTTGATTGGTATCAAAGATGAAATGGTATTGATTTATTTGTAAATAGGAATGTGCTAATTCCAAGGGATTTTTGTTTGGACTGTTCTGAAATGGTATTTATCCAGGTCAGAAGCTGAATGCGGTAGTATTAGACTCTATTAATAAAAATTATGTCTTGGCGAATGTAGAAAGAGTAACTGTTGATGAAAAGTATTGTAGTGGTAAAAATCCCTCAAATCCATCCACAAATCCACCCCTTTTTCATGTCACAGTGCCAGTATACCATTCTCAGCTTTTCTGAAGCTCAAAATACTGATCCCTTTAAGCTGGGCTTCCCTTGTTGTTTGAGAAGTTCTATTTGGTTTGGGTTATTGGATGTGCTAGTTATTCAAGTTTCATTTGTTTCTTGAGACTCATTTGAAACTGTTCATTTTGCAAATATTTAGAATATGTAGGGGGACAAGACTTGGTAAGGTGAGTAGTCCTTTGCTTGTAAGGCTGAGAACCTGGATTTAAGAGGCATTGTCAGCTTTTCCTGTCCAGCAAAGATACAAGCACTTCTAACGTGTGACTGTGTGCAAGCTGATAGTGTGTAATGCTCAGCCAGAACTGCACCTATTCCTCCCTGGGGTACTCATGGGTTCAGTGGTAGGACTCCATAGCTACAAGGAGAATTGCTTGTCAGAGAAAACTCAGGGAAGACCTTGGGACATGGGTGGGATCAGCCTGCTGAAAGGGTTTCTCCCTCCTGTGGCTGGAGATCTTTCTTTTGGTGGTTCCTGCCTTCCCAGTTGAAGTGGCTGAGATGAAGCTAAACCAGCTGTGGATTATACCACAGCCCATGGTACAATCCAGAATCAAGGTCACGTGGATTTTGTATGCAGGACAGCAAAATGAGATCTACAGGGCCCAGAGAGAGAGACCTCATGTGCTTTATGGTGGGAGATCCTCTGTATCAAAGGACAGGAATTAATGGAATCCAAGGATTAGTCTGATGCATCAGAGATTACTAGAATATCTTTGGGTTTATTTGGAGAACAGATCTTAGGAGGAGTGGCTGAGGGAACTGGGGATGTTTAGCCTGGAGAAGAGGAGGCTGAGGGGACCTTATCATTGCATAGTTACCTGAAAAGAAGTTATAGAGAGGTGGGTGTTGGTCTCTTTGCCCAGGTGACAGGTGATAGGGTGAGGGGGAATGGCCTCAAGCTGCACCAGGGCAGGTTCAGATTAGACATTAGGAAAAGGTTCTTCAGCGAAAGGGTTGTCAGGCACTGGAACAGGCTGCTCAGGGTCGTGGTTCAGTCACCATCCCTGGATGTATTTAAAAGACAGGCAGATGAGGTACTTAGGGTTATGGTTTAGTAAAGGACAGGTATGGTTGGACTCGATGATCTCAAAGGTCTTTTTCAACCTGGTGATTCTGTGATTTTTTGATAATTCTTGGCAAGAAAGTAATCCATGCCTCGTATCACCCAACAATCTTGTTTATCAGCCTGTTGTCACACATTTGGTGTACTGAAATGGATTGCCAGCGAGGTGGCTGAAGCCCTCAAAGACCTCAATGGTGTTCAGCAACTCTTCATCGCAATTGTGAAGAGAAGCTATGGAACAGGGACTTGAATTATAAAGTCCCTAAAAGGAAAGGCATTTGCAAATATTTTTTTATCTCTTTTCAGTTATGCATAATGTATAAAACATGGTTCTCTGCCTATTTAATAAAAATAGACTTAATACAAAAAGCAAGTTTAATTAAAACTCATAACTGGAGATGTCAGAATGCTGATCACAGGTCTGAATGTACGTCTTTCTAAATTTAGTTATATATTCTGAATTTCATGATGGATATTATGTACTCAGTGCTTTGGGAAGTCATGCATAATGTAACAAGGATTTTCACTTAACAGTACCTCTAGCAAATGTTCTCTGTGCTAATACTGTATGCCAAGTAGAATGTGATATAACAAATGATTTATTTATTTTCAATAGGTCATTAAATTTTATCTTTAAAATTTTGTGAAACTGCAAGAACTTAAAAAGGAAGCGTAACCTATTTGAGTTACACGCGTGAGGAGACAGATTTGTGGATGCAATCAAATCATAACTGGATTTTATAATCAGGTGGCTCTACCAAGGCAGAAATAATTTTAGTGACTCCATAAAGCTGAAATCCTAAACTTGTCAGATGCAAAGAGCAGTAGTCCTGAAGAAGGCAAATTTTTTATTTGCGGGATAAAATGTTCCCCATGCAAAGTTACTGCGACTTCTGTAAAGAGGACCAGGCACTTAGGGCCCACCATGTCTCAGGTGGAGAAATACTGTTATGTCTCTAAAAGTATAATGATGTTTAACGTTGCTTGAAAGTCACAGTTCTTTTGTTAGTTTCTTTGTTTAACATAACAGATGAAAAAGGTTCCTAGGGAAAAAAAGAAAGGATTGGTTTCCATCTGTCATTTTAGAGTATGAGGTCACGAAGTGAAGAATTATGTGCATCTAAGTATGTAAATCTGAATCATTGCATGACAGGTAGTGGAGAAAGCAGCAATTGAATATGATTTTTATGTATGGGTATGCTATGATTGCTGCCTTTGGATTTTTGTCAAGGTTGACAGGGTAAACACCAGTGACTGCTAATTGATTCTTTATGTAGCTTTGTAGGTTCTCTGACACAAATAAATCTTGAGGATGGGTCTCTAGGAAGTACTGATACAGCCAGAGGAAATTCTGTGTGTCCATGCAGGAGTTTAGAGAAGATTTTTAAACATTTATTTCTGTCAGTGGTAAAACACTTTTATCAATATGAGTTTAGGATTATTTTTTTCCATAAGTAAGGATTTGCCTCAAAGGCAAACTTACAGATCGATGTGTCATCCTACAGTCTGACGAATTGGGTAGGTTATTGTTGGAACCCCATAGGAACCTTGGAGATGCAGTGAAAGGTCTGTGTGCTCCAGTGGCTTGTTGGAGGTGCAGATCTGAGCACACCAAGGTGGTGTACCTGTGAGTTTGGTGTCCCAGTGGTGGGGTACAGCCCAGACCACCAGAACCTTGTGGTATCCTGGATCCTGCTCACAGTTTCTAAAATCAGGTGTATGACACAGAAAGCAAACCTGCTGTGAAGTTTTGTTAAAGATATAATGGTACAATTTGAACTTATTCAATATGAAACAAGTAATGTGGAGCTTCCCAGGGCTGCGTTGACTAGGAAAACCCAGCTGAAGCAGGTGGCTGATGAGGACCTCTGTGGGATCACTGCTTGGCAGCAGTTCTCTTTGATGCTCTGCTCATGCACTTTGCCTGTCTTTTCTCCAGTTGCTGTGTTTTCTCTCATACATGAGAACATGATCATTTTTTGTTTGACTAATCAGGCAGTCTATCTTTGTGTGCTGGATCAGTGCCTCAGTTCAAGAAAGACAGAGAACTACTGGAGAGTGTCCAATGGAAGACTACAAAGATGATGAGAAGACTGGTTCATCTCTCATATGAGGAAAGGCTGAGAGAGCTAGGTCTGTTTAGTCTGGAGAAGACTAGGCGGGGATCATAGAATCATAGGGGTTGGAAGGGACCTCAAGAGATCATCGGGTCCAACCCCCCTGCCAAAGCAGCTCCCCAGCTCATATTGCACAGGTCGCCGTCCAGACGGGTCTGGAATATCTCCAGAGATGGAGACTCCACAACTTCCCTGGGCAGCCTATTCCAGTGCTCTGTCACCCTCAAAATCATTGATCTGATCAATGCTTATAAATATCTAAAGGGTGGATGTCAAGAGGATGAGGCCAGGCTGTTTTCAGTGTTGCCCAGTTATAGGATATGGGGCAATGGGCACAAACCAGAGCACAGGAAGTTCTGTCTGAACATGAGGAAGAACTTTCCTCTGCGGTGACAGACTTCTTTCACTCTGTGGGTGACAGAGTCCTGGGACAGGCTGCCCACATTGTGGGGTCTCCTTCTCTGGATACTCTAGAATCTCCTTCAGAACCTGCCTGGATGTGACCCTGTGCAGTCTGCTCTGGGTGATGCTGCTATAACAGGGACTATTTAATCTCCAGAGGTCCCTTGCAGCCCATGCCATTGGATTGTGATTATCCCCTGGGGAAGGGGATGGAGTCCGTGGCCACCAGCCCTGTTTTTCTTGAAGTCTGTTTTCTGTTAACACAGTTGTGTGTGAGAGGCTTCTATGTCAGGAATTGAGGCTGTCCCATCTGGGAAGGTGAGATAGGTTTTTGATTTTTGGAGCACAGCCATTCACTGAGGTTTTCCTCTGCCAGAGAGCCTTTAACAGTATTTGTCTGTGGGTATTGATACTGTCAGGGTAGTGAGTTTGACCAGTCATTCAGTTGCTGTCAGTCTTGAGGAGTTACTGGTAAAGGAGTTTGGGTAGTTCATGTCTTTCAGCTCATTACAGCAAATTTGAACTCTGGAATGAATTAACTTTATTAATTTAAACCAAGCAAAGGTTCTGGAGGATGGCAATATATAGCAGAGTTAGAGACGGAACTTTATGGAATAATACTCATGAATATTACACAGTGTCAGGCTTACACTTTATTTGCTGTATTTATTTTTATTTGTAGTGAAGATGGTGCTTTTCATCAACATGACCTCTAGAGAACACGTGTCATGGAGCTGCACTAAATTCTGCTGCTAGTGGAGGTCTAGTAGGGTAGTAAAAGCTATGCCTTTGTATCGGCTGTGGCCATGAATTAATGAGAACTGGCAATATGTCTACACTCAAGCCAGTAGATCCTGTTTTCACTTGGCTCTTTCTGCTTCCAGTAGTTATCAGTGTATGGCAAATCATAATTGCAAGCAGATTGTGTAACACCAAGAAGTCAGCAGAGCAAATGAGCTGTTTGCACTGGAGTTCGTATCAAGCAGTAAAGTCAGACTAAAATTACTATTCCTGACAGCTTTCTAAGCATACTATGATTTCTAAAATCAATGAGATGAACATTTATCCTCCTTCTTCTCCCTTTCCGTGACAGTTTGTATGTATGCTGCAAGTATTTGGGAGAATACAGGGGGACAGGACCATCTTTAATTATTAATGTCACAGGTAAAAATCAACAGCTCAGCGAAAAGACCAAAATAGTTACTTAAATATGTTTGTTGGATACATTCTTTTATTTTTGAGAACTTAAAAATTGAAGTATTAAGGAATGATCTATGAAAAAATTACTAGAATAATTAAAAATAATTCAAGAAATAAAGTTGTTCATAAAGTTTCAGCTAGTGATGTGATTTAGAGAGCAATCATTAGGAAGGTTAACTGTGTTTTCATAAAAAGTCGCATCCCTTCCTGGTTCTGAAATAGTATTTTCTTCATTTAGATATAGTTGAGAAGTTCAATTCAAAATGCAGTTCAAAGATTGAAAAACATGCTAGGATTTGAGGAACTGGCTTTCTATGTTTATATTTACCATCCTCTTTCAGTCTGTACATATAAATGAAGTCTGAGGCTGTTAGCCACACCAAACTCTCCTAAGAGAGGATACTCAGAAATAGTAAATTTTGATAACAGAGAATGTTAAATTTGCAATACAGCTCCTGCTTGGTGGACTTAGTTTTGCTGCCGTGTATCTGCTGTATTTATGATGATTCTACTTAAACTTAAATAGGAACTTTTAAATAATATGCGTGAGATGTATTTTGGAAAATACTTAAAATTCTGGTTGAAATCTGTTTCAGTTTCTAATCCTTTCATAACTAAAATATGAATAGTGGTCACTTGGCAAATAAGTGATCATTCTTTTATCATTTGTTGTCAACATTATGGAAAAGAAAGATAGAAAAGGAAAAATTTGGACTTCAAATAGTTAGCATAAAATAGTATACTGAATTTTATGTAAAGTCCAATGTAAACCAACTTTGCCTCAGAATACTGAAAAAAACCCAAAAGTAGCCATAATTACTCATCTTAGGCCACTGTGGGAATTAAAAGTTTACTTATTTTCATCAGGGTTATAATTAGTGATTCGAATAACTGATTTAAATCGATAGACCCTAACTTTGCTATCTCTGAGAAACACAAGTAAAAGAGCGTTGTTTTGGTACAGCATGATGAGTTTACATTTGTACCTGCCTGTGCAGTGTTAATAATGTTATGTTTAGCCATACCAAAGTTTGATTGTTCACACAGTTTTACCAAAAATGGAATTTTCAGGGCCTCCAATAGAGCCATGTTTCACAAAAGCTATTCCCATGAGACCTAAATGCCAAGGTAATCAATCATATAGTGAACTGTATCCTGATGGATACATTATTTATGCAGTGTAAAGATTTTTCAGATGATGTTGAAATGAACAGGCAAGAGAGTGAACAACCGTAAGGTATAATATGCCCTTATCTGAAAATTGCGATTTCCTCTGTTAACATTTGTAAAGATGACTTCAATGCTTGCAACTAATTTTCTCCTAGTATGGACTTTTGGGGAGCAGTGAGAATTCCATTAGAAATCTGTAAGACACTAGTTACACCTACAGACAAGTGCCAGGTCTTCTACTGTTAGCATTTGCATACACTTGTATTTCAAATTACTAAACCCAAAAGTTGTTACTCAGTCACTGGAAACCGAGTTAAACATTGTGGCAGCAGTACAAAACCCAAAGACTGTTTGAGGTAGTGCACATGGTCACCACTGGTGTATTTAATGAACATGATTAGGCCCAGGCTTAGGCTTTTGATAGAAAGTTGTCTCAATATTCAGCTTTCCCCTCATTGTCTCATTTTGCATATTTAGTTCTTGTGTTGAGAAGCAGATTGTAGTCTTCTTCACCAGATTATTTACTAAACTGTGATATTTGTATGAGAAGCCCTAAAAGGCTCATAGAAAACAGTATAGCAGTGGGGAAAAAATTGCTTCCGTAAACAGCCACATGAAATGAGGGTGACCTTCTCTTCTCCCTGTCTGATCTGGCAGTTCTTTTGAGTTGGTTTGCAGGAGAATGAGCAGCCATACCCACAGAGTAGTTTTCAAACTGTGATCTTGTTACAGTCCCTGGCTGAAGACATCTGCAGCCAAGGGACTTTTGGGGCAAAGGCACAGCACTGCTGTACTTAACTGTCCCTTGATAGATCTCTGTTACTGTCACCTACCTACTTTTTGAGCCCATGTGGACTCTTAACACCTTCTCTATTCCTCGGTGAAACATTCATGGCTTTGCCACTTGCCACATGAAGAGCTGCCTTTGGGTGTTTAGCCGTGTGTTCCCTAGTTGTTTGCTGCTGTTGATTTAGTTCCTCTACACCTGCTGATAGCTCTTCTCCCACTTCGCAGCCTCTCTACCTCCTTCTCAATCAGCTCCAGTGCTGTTCTTGTACCTTCTTATTCTTCCACTTTTCCACTCTTTCCCGGTTTTTAAATAGCTTCAATCAGCTCTTCTCTCTGCCATGGTTTAATTTCTCATTACTGTGTCATCTCCATCAGATCTTTTCTCAATAGTCTTCCATTCTTTAGTCCTCTCACCTTTGCCTTACAGCTTCTCCCTGCTCGTCTTTGATTCCCACTTTCACACTAGCCTTGTGTACTTTACAAGCTGCCACATCTCCTCACATCTGCCTATTCATTTGCAATGTAGACATGCTTCAGTTCTACTCAATAGACATCACCCATCCTGTTCTTTAGGAAACGCTCTCTGATTTCCCTCTTACACAGCTCCTCATCTCTGAGAGCCCTGACGTTAATCAGCCTTCCTCTCACTTGTTGGTTGTTCACTTAGCCTTTTCGTATCTCCTCTAGTTCTAGGGGGTTTGCAGATGTCACCACCCTCTGTTCTGGTTTCTGTTTTCTCTAGCAGTTCCTCTTTCATAATTTCAGGAATCTCATAGTCCTCATGACAGCATTTTGCTTTTTTCCTCCCCTGATCTGTGGACAAATCCTGTCCATGAATACGAATTCATGTCTGTACTAATGAATTTTATCTCAGTCTCTCTACTCCAGCTTTACCTTTCTGCCCAAATCAAAATCTTAGCTGACATTTCATGGCTTAGATAATTCCCAAGAAAAAGGTTCAACCTTTTTTACTGTCACTGTTATCACCACGCTCTCGCTGTAGCCTATGCTTTAGTATTGCCATGGTCACTTGCTGCTGCTTACCTAAATCCTTCTTAATCCTCCTTTTGTCCCTTCATTTTCCACAGATGGCAAATTATGTGCTCTCTCATTACTGAAGAGAACCCTTATGTAGCTTCTCCCTGTACTAACGTTCCCCAGCAATATTGCACATGTGGTATTACATTTTATCTCAATTACCCAAGGTGGTTTGGTTTTTGCTTTGATGTTGCTTTATGTTATTTTAGACCTGGAAAAAAAATTGTGTTTCTTTCAATTAGTTGTTTTAAAAGATCTTCCCTCAACAGAAATGTTTTTGTTCTTCCTACTTGGCAATTCTAAGACATTGCTATCCAGGGATATTATGCAGTGTCTTCTTCACTTCCCTTTATGAATACCATTTTGCTCTATTAGTATCTATTCAAAATGCTGCTGCAGAGTTACCTCTCTTCAAGTGTCTCCACGGGCCCTTAACTTTCAGCCCTTTCATGGCCTGTCATCTGTCAGTTGCCACCAAGTGCTTAGTTCTCACTGGTTATTGCCTGCTTGGTTGTTTTTCAACCACCTCAACAGTTTTTTCTTGGCTTCAGCTTTTCCCCAGCATACAAAAGCTGCTGGTTTTGGCCAGCAGTTTACCTCAGAAGCCTTTTCAGTTTCTTCCTTCAAGATCCCCTTTGCAGCAACGCCTGTGAAAATACATGAGGACAGGTCTCCTCCTTTTAAAAAGCCTTTTCGTATATCCTCCAGCCCATTGCTCGTCATCTTCCCCAGGCAGCTTGCTTCCTCCCTGTCCTTCATCAGGCTGTACTTGTCTGTTCTCTAGTGTCTTCCGCTTAACCCTTTCATTCTTATGGCCAGGAGTCATCTCTTACAGTATGTTGTAGAAAGGGATTCATGGCTTGAGAAGGTGCGTACGACGACAACAAAGTTAATCATAAATGACCACACAGTCATGCAGCATCTGTCTGGCACGTTCTGATGTACTAGTTACTCGCTTGCATATTTGAACAGATGTGAACCTCTTGCTGCTGATAACTAGATCCTGAACAAAGGCAGACAAGGTCTTGTTCTCACAGCACGGAGCTGAGCCAGTGCCGTGAGCAGCAGTGCTACTTCTGGGTCTCTTTTCCTCACTCTGGTAGGTAGAAGAACCAGGAGCAGTCAAAATTTGTTCCACTGCAAGGAATTAATTTGATTCATATTTTTCTCCCCGTAAATGTGCTATTTTATATGCATTTTGTACAATGTTTAGAGTACATGACTTAGGCAGCAGAGTGAAAACATGAAAGCCTTGTCATAGGACAAGCACTTAATGCCAGCGTTGCTGTTTCTCGTCTAATGAATACAAATCAGTTGTTTCAGAAAAAGAGCAGAAATAGCCAGCTTATGGAATTGTGCAGCTTGGGAGGTTATTTCACATCTGTGCTGCCTTTGATCTGGTCATTCTTGAAAAGTACACCAGTCACTAAGCAAAGAGTGGTGTCTGCTCCCAGTCTCCGCTGTGAGTAGTGGTGATGGTGGGACACCTCTGCTAACATCCCGGCAGAGGCTGCAGTTTCCTCAGGCCTGTTCAAAAGTGCCAGAAAGAGATTCAGAGAAAATTCTTCTGTGGAGATGCTGTCTCTGTGGACATATGCTGAGGTTCCCTGGAGAAGACTGATGAGTCAAAATGTTTGAACACGGGGACTACTTTCTGTATTTGTGCTGACAGCCATGACTGCTGTGAACCTGAAAGTGGAGGGGAAGAGGGGGTATAAAGAGACGGTCCAGGGATTACATGTGGAGAATATAAGTTTAAAAGCAGTGTTCTGCATTATGGTTTTCTGATTTGTTTGAGTGCCTTAGACTTCTGGATGTGTTGGCATGTTTAATTCTCCCAGACCTTCTAATGATTTTTTTTTTAATGAGGCACAGCAAATAAATAAACTTCTTTTCTTTTCCCTGGTACTACTTGTTCACTAGTGAGCAAAGTGATACTTGACAGCCTAGCATTAGAAAGATTTCAAAATAAAGTGTTGAGACCTTTCTGGTTTGAAGCATTTGTATTATTAAATGCTTTAAGTCAGTCATGTTTCAGACAGGGATTTAATGTGCATGGTAGCATCTCTGTCTAGCTGCTGACATGACAGGAGCAGGAACCTTTATACCTTGCCAGAGATGAAGCTACTACTTTGTTAACTCAAATGCCAGAGACTTGGTCTCTGTCTGGGTTTGATCTTTTATTGCAAATAAAATAACTGTGTGCTCATACCCACTGTTCTGTTACACCAGAACTATTATCTTGCACTCCTGTGAAATCTGTGTACAAGCAGTCTCTAAAGCAGAACATACACAGTAGGTTAAACTGTTCTGTCAAAGTTTCTTATACTCCAATGTGTACTTGGCTTCCAGTGCTGCATGCTTAGAAACTTCATTTCTAAGTTGTATTTTCATGTCTGTGGCCTGAATTATGTTTAACTTAACAGTAGAGTTGTTTTATCCTGACATTACCCACAAAAATTTTATTAGTCTGCTCTTTTGTTACAATCACATTGATAATTGTGGCTAGTAATAAATTGAAAAATCTTGTCCTTACAATAAGTACTCCTCCGTGGTCTTTTAAGAGGAAATAAAAAATGAAAAGCATATGGTCTGGTTGTGAGACATACCCATTATAGGCAGCTAAGAGAACATAGATTTAAAAGGGGAAAAAAAGCAGTTTGAGTAGATTTAGACATTCTTAGCTGATACTCCTTAAGGCTCATTTTTATGTAGATGAGTTTGTAAATTTACCAAATTATATTATTTTTCTCTGTATGCATTCATTATGTTGCTATTAATTCTGGTATGGACTAGAAGTACTTTATAGAGATCAAGTCTACAGATTAAAATATATACTTATTACTATGAAAACAACTGAAGCTTTGCTAATATAAACAAAGCCAGAAATCTCTATGAATGTGAAAATTTCTACAAATTTTGTAGAAAATTGCTTCACCAGTGTTATATAGCAAAGGTATCGATGTGTGTGTGTGTGTGTGTGTGTGTGTGTGTGTGTGTGTGTGTGTGTATACACACATATATATGTGTCAGTGTGTGTAGTTTGGAACACAGGCTTACCCATTCCCTGGCCACAGAAAGTGGGACATTTAGAAATGCCAAGAAAGAAAATTAAGTACTGTCATGTATGTTATTTGAGACCTCTGGTAAAAGCAAGATTCCACTGGCTAAAACTGTGTTAATTGTATGTATTTAAAGGTGTCAGATGTTGGATTTTAACCTGTTCTCTGCTCTTTCCACCCTTTTGTATATCACTTTCTACCTATTCATAAGAAGAAACGAGCCTTGGAGGAGTGGCAAAACCAATTGTGGAATGGACATATATGTTATGTATTAGAATTTCTGTTCAGTGTGGATGCATATGACAAAGGGTAGAGGAAAACAGGAAGAAAGCTCATATGGCTTGGTCACAGTTCTTGAAGGTTGACCTTAAACACCACTGCACACATCTGAGAGATGTGGGAGAAAGGTGGCCTTTCCCCTCTTAGCTTGCAAAATCCTTCCCTTGGGAAGGGATGTGGAAATGATGTCTTCTGTGTTTGGATCTGAAGGCTTCTGATGAGCGTTGCATGGTATGGAATGTAGTTGTTCAATTTTGGCATAGTTTAGGCAGCTCTTTGTATATCAGATCAGCACTTGGTTTGCTCCACTGGCTCCCAGTCAGTTTTCAGTATCATCTAAGGCTTTGGTCTTGATCTTCAAAGCAACTGTTGGATCAAACACCCCAGCTACATCAAAGCTGTGTTTCTATTTGTGAACTGCCAGAATAGCTGTGTTCCTCTGGGACAATGTAGATGATGAAATATCAGAGCAGGCATGTATCAGCTGGGGACAGTGTTGTGGGTTGGGGGTACAGGCTATGAAAATAAAAATAAACAAACCTTGGAGGTAATCAGGTGAATCCAGAATAAGATGTTTTAAAGAAAATGATACAAAACCTCTCTGTGAACATGTTCTATTGTAAACATGATGCAGAAACAACTCCCATTTTATCTACAAAAAAAAATGTCAAAAAAGGAAGAAAATCAATAAAATTTGGAGTGCTGTCAGATCATGGAAAGGATTATATTTTTAAATGCCCTTTTGTATGAGCCATAATAAGCTAAATTTTTAACATCCTAGTGGTATTTAAAGCTGACCGTTCTTACAATTAAAATCACAACCACCACTTTCTGGGAGAGGCCATACGTATTCTTAGCAAAAGCTAAAGGGTGGCATGGCTCAAAAGGAACCAAAAATTGCCTAAGGATGACTGTTGATGGACTGAAATCAAGTCTGATCAACTTCTAAACAAACCTTCAAGGTTTTGTTTTTAACTGATCAGGAATATTCCTCCACTGTGCTTTGTAAAATACTATGGACAGAATCCATAGTGCCAAAACAATTCTTTCTCCCCTCGCAGCCTGTTGCTAGGAAATGATATAGTGCTTAAAGGGTTGAACATAAAAATGACAACTCCAGACAGTCTAATTAGATTTTTAAAACTCTATTAAATTAGATATGAATTAAATACCATAATAAATATTTATTCTTGGGGAATACGAATTTTTTTTTGTATGTGCAGGTTTTCACAGGTATTTTTTCAATTCCCCTCTTTTTATCTCATGGCAATAGGTAATCTTCACCTGAGCACCTAATGCCTGGTAGAAATGAGACATCATTCTGCTCTTTTGAACATTTCAGTCACTGAGTGTCTTAAAAAGCACATCACCTTCTTAATTTTAAGCTTCTCTTACCTGAGCTCCACCAGTTATTCAAGCATCTTTACAAAGTGAGAAGGTTGTCATTATATCTTGTAAGAAAGACAGGAAGTTAAATTGAAGGTATTCTGTTGAGAAGTAGGACAAAAGCTCTAGAGGAACTTACCCTGTTTGCCTCATCTAGTATGTTTCCAAAATGACAACTGTAAGATAGAGGCTGATCATTGTTGACTTGGTTCAATGTGTTTCCAAAATGAGAACTGTAAGGTAGAGGGTGATCATTGACTTGGTTCAATGTGAAGGGTTGAAGGCAACAAGGTTTCCAAAACCTCCAGTACAGAGAGTTTGCTGAATTTTTCTCAAATGTTGAGCTTGCATAAGAGGAATGTGCCGTGTCTGCGAGGGGGACTGTGTGGATGCAGTAATGCTTTCAGCTCAATGCCACGTTGAGCTGTGCAGAGTTTCTGTGGAACGAGATTGCAGAACGTGAGCCAATCTGATATAAAAAGAGAGACAGAGAGAGAGAGAGCGTGTCACCCCCGAGCAGAATGAAGATGGCAAGGTGATTGCCACTGAATCCTCTTCTGACCGGGCTGATCTGATGTCTGGATGTGTTTCCTACCACGGTTGAGCTTTGTAATAAATACGCACTCCACCGCGCATCGTCGCGAAGCTCAGGTCGAAATCTCTTCTCCAGTTAATCTCTTCTTTGATAGCAGTTGCCCTAGGAAGGATATAATCCCGAGTCTGTAAATTGCATCCCATTTGTATCTGGAGAACTTTCCCAAGTGTTATCTTGAAGTATGATTTCACTTATTTCCTCAGGCTCTTGTGGTGAGTAATGTAAAGTTAACTCACAAGATTTCTTCTTCCTGACTGGCTGATATAAATTTGAAGCAAGATGGGGAAAATAATGAGTTTCTGTTGTTCAGCTGCAGATGATAAATGTTCATGTTCAAATTTTTAATGATTTCAGGGTTTTATGAACATTTTAATGAGTCTGTAACTGGTGATACTTATAAGAAATATGACCTTATGATTTCAGATGAATTAAAGAGGCATCTTTGCCACTTATTTCTTTTATTATACTAAGCATTACATTAAATAAATCTCTGCAAATTTTCTGCTGGAAAAAAATGAATATGAATGTGTAATGAAAGCAAAGGTTTGATCTGTGTATGTCTTACATGTGCAAATATAAATGACAAAACTTAAGGAACAAAACAGGCTCAATATTTTACAGGCATAACTGAAAATATGGGTGAACAGCACAGGTCTTAAAAGATGACTGCCCCTGGATGTTAGTATTACAGAACAATGTTGCAGAGTGCCACACATACCTATTAAAACTACTTTGTTACTTACAGCAGCTTTGACTAATACTTCTCTTTTTTTTTTTCTTCTCTGAAATATATAATTGGTATGCACCATTTGTGCTGAAAGGATAAATGCAGTGGGAGGGACAAGTAAAGAGCAAATATGTAATGTTTAAAGAAACTGAAATAAACTAATTGAATGCAGAATACTTTTCAAATAGGGAAATACATTAGCAAAAAGGTGACCTTCAAAATACCTTCTGTTGAGTTAGCAGTGCTCTGTATTATTTTACTAAAAATGAGCTAAAAATTACTGTTAAAAGCAAAAAATGTACTTGGAAAAACCTCACAAAACCATCACCAACTTTGTTGTGATGCTTGATGTGATTGTGTACACCCAGCTATACAATTACCTTTACTAGTAGTTTAGAATAGTCAAGAACAAAAAGTGTGCTCAGTATGTTTTTCTTCTGCCTTCTGTTTGCACATCTGGCTTTTACCCCTTCATTCTGCTTGCTGTCAGTCCACTGCTGGAGTGTCACTGGACAAGGGGTACAGGACTCCTGCAGTGGTGACTGAACTTACAATTCACCAGCTCATTCCCTTTCACTCACTCAATATGCAGACACAAAAGGGACCTTTCATACGGGTTTGGTTGGTTTATTAATTTATTTTTATTTTGCTAAGATGTGTGCACGTAAGTACAATGTTCTTTTAAAACCTGGGGATAGATGGAAATGGTGAAATGAACTTTAAATATTTAATAATGTGAAGTTATTCATAGACTGAAGGATCATTTAAATGAGTACTGTTTTGGAAACTCAGCTGTGTGCATGTTGATTAGATATATAAACAAAAGGTAGTGATGTCTTTAATTATAGTTTCTTTGCATTTGGTTTTGCTTTTCAGCATAAATATGCATGGATCTAGGGTTCACGTTGCTTAGAAATGCCTGTAAGCTTTTTGTTTGCATTTTTATGTGCATAGACAATTGCACACAACTCAGTCTGCTTTCTTTGTGCCTCTTGGCAAGAACTGATGGTGGTGCCATCAGTTCAGGACCGCATGGAGCAGAACCTGTGTCTGCAAAATCAGTCAGCTTTACCACACTACCCAAGAACTTTATGGAGCAGCATCTTCTGTCCCTCTTTGTTAAGGAATCAGTGAGGCATTCCCACACCCTGGGCACACTTGCTAATATCAGTGTCCTGTCCCCAGATGTACTGCAGGGACAGAGGGTAGCTGAGTCCCAGGGACGAGGGATGCGTGGGTCTGGGAGGAAGCCTGAAGAACATGCATTGCTTGTGGTGAATGGCTGAAACTCCCTTAGAGCAGGTAGTTCAGCTTAAGCATCATTTTGGTTTTCAACCACAAGGACACCTGGATGAGTTTTAAATTAGTGTGTCTTGTGAAAGACACTTTATAGCAGTGATTAATGTGTCCACAAGCTCCTTATCTCCTTGCCAGACTGTTTCTGAAAGACAGTAAGGCATCATATTACTTAAACATTTGGTCTCAGATGTCTGTTGATTAGTCGCTGCCCAAATCTCTCTTAGATTTGGTGGATTTAAGATAGTGATATTGAGAAGGCATAAGTTGGATGTAATCTTGTGTTTCTTTCTTGAATAATATTTTTTCAATCTTTAACAGACAGCCTTGGACAAGAGCACTGGTGGATGGCAGAAAACATTCTGTTTTCCTGCCTATAATAGCGGTGGCCTTTGACTGCTGTTGAGGGCAACTTTTTTTTTTGTTATGGAATCCCTGTTAATGAGGTTGTGACGAGTCACATGGACTTGTTTGCTTCTCTTGTAACTCTCCATTTGTCACCTGGCAGGATGAAGAGGAAACAGTGGCCTTTCTTGGTCACAGTGGAAGTGAAGAAGAGTTTGATCCAAGTACTCTTCCAGATCCTGATAAATACAAAGATTCTGATGAAGAGCAGGATTCAGAAAGTGAAGACACCGATAGGTATGTACACATCTTCCACATGCAGTTTGAAATGTTCCTGGTTTTTAGAAGCTGTTTTGTTTAGGTGTTAGCAACTCATTTTGCAGTCCTCCTCTTGCTCCCGGGACTTAGTATTTAAGTTTGTTTGTGAGGTAGGTGCTGAATGGAAATCTGTGCTGAAGGCTGTTATTTCCTTTGGTGAAGCTGTATGTGAACGATTTTTGAGTCAGTGTTGAAGGGATCTCAGTGAGACCATTCCACATGCAAAAGTCTTGACTAATTCCTTGGAGGTTTCATGTGTTTCAGAAATATATTTCTCTACTGTCACATTACAGGTTCTGTTTGAAAAGGAAAATGCTGAAGTAATGTGAGAATTTGGATGAGCCCTCTGTGCCTGTGGTATAGCGAATAAATTTGTGCATGGTGAAACTTGATAGGTTTAATGATTCAGTGGTGCTCAGACTTTTCAACATTGCAGATGAAGTGGAATCTGAGTTAGAAGTAAATGCATAATAAAATTAACAATGTTTAAAATTTCTATTTAATTTAAAACACTGATTTTATTTCCCTAAACCAGAAGATTTTGTTCCTTGTAGTTTAACAGAAAAGCACAGGGTGGGGATGAGGATCCATGGTTGATGGCAACACACTGCATTTCTTTAGCACATACTACAGGAAGACTGAGGGATACTGCAGGAAGTCTGGTGGGGTGTTTGTTGTTGGCTTCACAGCAACAAGAAGTCCATCTGTGTTTCTGACAGACAGCCTATCATGTGACAGATATAGAAACATGGTCTTGACACTTAGATGGGAG
The DNA here is from genome assembly GCF_964237585.1 of Gallinula chloropus. Taxonomy (NCBI): domain Eukaryota; kingdom Metazoa; phylum Chordata; class Aves; order Gruiformes; family Rallidae; genus Gallinula; species Gallinula chloropus. The sequence continues at coordinate 206,155,438 of NC_140085.1, forward strand.
CGTAGATCTTCTTTTGCTCTCTTCTAGGTGTCTAGGTTTATAAACCTCTTGCTTTTCATGTCCAAATCAGCTAAATTCTGGTGGCTAGGTTGTCCCTATCCCAGTGTCACTATACATTTGGGGGCAGTATGTAGGACTGGATACTAGGACATGGATTTAAGAACTGGATAGCCCTAAGTGAACAGCCTGGTGCCCATGTTCCCTGTAGACCATTCACCATTGTGTTGCTCAGTAGAATTAACAAGGATGGAGGAAATGCATTGCTTTTTCTGGGCAGCAGTAAATTGCTCCTCCTTTGTGCAACGGGGAGAAAGAGGACTATAAGTCAATTGTAGATCTTCCTGGTTTCTCAGTTCCCTAAGCTGATTTGGTATCTCTGTGTAAAGTGAATGAAAAAGCTGTGTAAAGCATCAATACAGCTTCCTAAAAACAAGGATAAATGAGACCCATCATTCCTGAATAAAAACATTCCAGTTCCTTTTGTATTTATGACCACTTGATTCTGCCCATCATCTGCTGGTGGGGCAAGCAGCATAATTTGTTAAAGAAATTATCTTTTAATGAAGTTTAATATTTGGGATTTAATGGGGAGGGCTATATAAGAGGATTTGTAGGTTACTTTTCACACATTACTATCGTGTGGCTGAAAATGTATCTTACCATGTGGTTAATACGATGAAACTTTATTCTCCAGTTCCCCCAGGTAACACCAGTAATATGGTTCATATTGTCTTTTTAATATATGAGATTCTGATGAGTAAAACCTGGGTATAAGGAAACAATATGAGCTAGAGGATCTTGTAAAACCCCATTTTGTTGGAAGGGGCCATCTCTGGTCTAGTATTAACTATGAGACAAGGGTCAGAAGAAAAGCATATTTAGCAATTCTGCATTTACACAGAACATTAACAGAAGTGCTAAGAGATGTATGTCAGGATACTAATGCATCTCCAGCTAGAACCAGTTCTGTCGTCTTGCTTTTGAGAGCAGATTCTGAGCTAGCTTCTGGACTAATGCTTTGCTGCAGGTAACAAAGTAGAGAGGCAATCTTGATAGTTACTGGTAGTTTGTTTCTTGGAAGAAGTAAACCCAAGAGTTCACAGAATCACAGAATTACAAGGTTGGAAAAGACCTTTATGATCATCAAGTCCAACTGTTTATTGAGAAGGTCTGAAGTCAAGCTTTGGTAAGTGGTTAGAGATGAGCAACACTTGTTTATTGGTATGTATGTTGCTGATGAAAGACAGGTTCCTGGAATCCATTAAGATGACAGATAACTGAGCTGAGTCGTATGAGGACATTGGTTTGTTCAGCCTGAAGAAAAGGAGACTGAGGGGAGACCTCATTGCAGTCTGTAGCTTCTTGATGAGGGGGGGTGATGGGGCAGACACCAATCTCCTCTCTTTGGTGACCAGTGATAGAACCCGAGGGAACAGTATGAAGCTGTGACAAGGGAGGTTTAGGCTGGATATTAGGAAGAGGTTCTTTACTGAGGGGGGGTCAGGCACTGGCACAGGCTCCCCAGGGCAGTGGTCACAGCACCGAGCTTGACTGAGTTCAAGAAGCATCTGGACGATGCCCTCAGTCCCATGCTCTGACTTGGCTGGGAGTGTGTGGAGCCAGGAGTTGGACTCAATGATCCTTAAGTGTCCCTTTGAACTCAGGATATTCTATGATTCCATGGTTCTATGATGGAGTTTCCAGCAATAGGGAACCTGGTGTCACAACACTCCCTGCTAAATATTTCAATTCCTCAGGCATTTCCTAAATACTGCAAAATTGTTGCATACTTCCTGTAGGAAAAATGTAGTGGTTTAGTGCTGTGTTTGTTCAACAAGAATTTGCATTATTTCAACTTGTAGCCTTAGGTAGGCTTAGGTAGGCTTAGTTTAGCTATCTTGACAATACAGTGTTTGTAGCATAGCTGCTTAATAAGCGTTTTGAAAAAGTTAAAGGGCCAGTCAGTTCAAAATTGGGAATTTTGTCAAGTTTACTTTCAGTATCATTCAGTAATTACTTATCAAGGGGAGATCGCGTCTGTCTTTATGTATTCATACATCGCTTCTTGTATAACAGATCCTTTCCCCAGAGATGCTAGCTAGACTCAAGATTAGCTAAGCTTAAGGAATAAAAATTGACAGAGATGGACAGATCTTCTGCAGTGGAAATCAGTGCAGATTTTGGGGGAAATCTACGACTGATCTCCTCTCCCTGGAGTCAGAGGGTCTGCTCTGAAGGAGAGTTAAGACTCAAGAAAGGTCTAAGGCCTTGGTCAATTCCCCTTCCTATGAATTAGGTCAGAAAACAGGAAATGTACAAAAAAAGGAAAACAGAAATTTAGTAAAAATTTCTGACAAAGTATTTTCCTCAGCAAATCTCAACACACTTGACAAAGGAGACCAGTATATTTTTTTTGTAGCCAGGAAAGTTGAGTCACATAGTAACTTGTGCTATGATCATGGCAGAGGTCTGGAAATAGCAGTCAGGCACCCAGAGACCCCACTGTCCACTAGACAGGTTGCATTCCCTTTGAAACTACAACTAATCATAGGATAGTTTGGATTGGAAGGCACCTCAAAGATCATCTAGTTCCAACCCCCTGCCATGGGCAGGGACACCCTCCACTAGATCAGGCTGCCCAAAGCCTCATCCAAACTGTCCTCGAACACTTCCAGGAATGGGGCTTCCACAGCCTCTCTGGGCAGCCTGTGCCAGGGCATCACCATCATCACAGTGAAGAATTTCTTCCTAACATGTAATCTAAACCTACAGTTTAAAGCTGTTCCCTCTTGTCCTATCACTACACTCCCTGATCAACAGTGCCTCTCCCACTTTCCAGTAGAAACCTGTTGGACTAGATGATCTTTCAAGGTCCCCTCCAACCCTTGACATTCTGTGATCCTTTTAAGTATTGGTAGAACACAATTAGATGTCCCCAGAGCCTTCTCTTCTCCAGGCTGAACAAGCCCAACTCTCTCAGCCTGTCTTCATAGGAGAGGTGCTTCAGCCCCATGATCATCTTCTTGGCCTCCTCTGGACTCACTCCAACAGCTCTATGCCTTTCCTGTACTGGGGACCCCAGAGCTGGGTCCAGTACTGCAGGTGGGGTCTCACCAGAGCAGAGGGACAGAATCACCTCTCTTGACCTGCTGGCCACACTGTTCTTGATGCAGCCCAGGACACAATTGGCCTTCTGAGCTGCTAGCACACACTGCCAGCTCATGCTGAGCTTGTCATCAATCAGCACCCCCAAGTCCTTCTCCTCAGGGCTGCTCTCAATCCATTCTCTACCCAGCCTGTAATTGTGCTTGGGATTGTGCCAACCCACATGCAGGATCTTGCATTTTGCCTTCATGCAGTTTTCATGGGCCCATCTCTCCAGTCTGGTGTTGCTGAGGGAGCACTCAATCCCACTGTCGATGTCACCAACAAAGGTGTTAAACAGTGTTGTTCCCAGTACTGACCCCTGAGGAACACCACATGTTACGGTGCTCCATGTGGACACTAAGCCGTTGACCACAACTCTTGGAGTGCTACCATCTGGCCAGTTCCTTATCCACTGAGTGGTCCATTCATTGAATCCATGTGTCTCCAATTTAGAGACAAGGATGTCATGCTGGACAGTGTCAAATGCCTTGCACAAGTCCAGGAAGATGATGTCTGTCATCCTTCCCTTGTCCACCATCTCTGCTACTCCATCATAGAAGGACACCAGATTTGTCAGGCAGGATTTGCCCATAGAAATGCCACGTTGGCTGTCACAAATCACCTCCTGATTCTTCATGTCCCTGAGCATAGTCTCCAGGAGGATCTTCTCCATGATCTTGCCAGGCACAGAGGTGGGACATGTGGTAACTGATTTTTTAAAAATGTTGTCCATCTTTTCAGTATGTCAGTCTTACACATGTATGTTTAGTACCACAGAGACACAGCTTAATCCTTTTGAGTTTTGCATTTTGTTGGACTTTTCCTTACTTGAGTTGCTTTTTCAGGGAACCTTCTTGGACCTTTGATGTCTACAGTTCTTGAGTTATCCCAAGGAGATTAGTTTTGAGTGTAGTGTGGGCTGAAGAGAGTAACTTTGAGCACAAAAAATACTCTACATATGATTCAACTGGAGTTGAGAGACAGATTTTATTTGTGCCGTGTATTAAGGCCTTTCAGGGTTTGATTTACTAAGGCTGCTTTTTGTTTGCACTGTGTTTGGAGGAGACTGTAGAACAAAGTGCAGTGTTAGAACATTTTCCATGGGGCACAGCCATCTGCACTGTATCCGTGTATTGGAAATACAACCTAAAATCTAGGAGGGCCCTACCAATGAAATTTTATTTTCTTAAATTATGAATTTTGCCTTGAGCATGACAAAGAATTGCTTTTTTTTGAAAGTTGGATTTTATATGGTCTTTGGAATTTAGTTATGTGTGCAAGCTCATATGTCTGAAGATAGTATTTCAGATTTTGAATAGGAGATACCAAGGCTCATCAAATAAAACAAATGGTGTATTATAGTTTCTTTAAGGTGTGAGACGTGATATCTGTGTGTCTGGGACAACAGATGGATTTAAGCTGTCCTGTAGGTTTGAAAGTGCAGTTGATGACCATTTAAAGCATTATTCAGGTCTCTCACAGGAACTGTTAGAGCACAGTGTTTGTTGTGATGTTGACAGGCAGTGCTGGTGCAGTCTTGCTGTGCAGAGACCGTGCAGACTTACACAGTTATGGGGGTTTTGGCGTTCGTTTTGGGCTGGCAAGTTGCAGTTTGGTTTTGCTTCCTGAAGTGAAAGGTTTGTGTGACTCTGGTATGTCCATTTTGTGCTCCAGGGGTTATAATCTGGCTGGGTCACTTTTATGGTGTCACTTTGGGGGTTTAAGCTTTCCCTGGCTAGGAGCAAGGCATTCTTGGGTAACAAACATGTCTGAAGAACTGCCACCACCTGAAGCTTAATCACCAGCCACTCAACTTCAGGACATGCAACAGGTCTCGGTTGCTTGCCCTGACTTTTGTTTGACTTTAGTAATAGGAAAGCTCCTTAACTTCCTTCGAGGGGATTTTTAAAAGCTTTTGTTCATTTTCCATTACACAATCTAGCTGAATGCCTTCCTGCTTTTCAGTCTTGCCTGTGTTTGCTGGAGGACTAGGGCAATGGGTCGTAGATGTTTTCAGCCTTTGTTCAGAAGGCAAGAGGGCTGAAATTTGGAAAGTGAGTCCAATTGCTTCAAGTTCTTCTCCAGCATTTAAGCTGAATGGGAGTTAACAAGGACCCAAAGAGCAGTTTCAAGCAGCTGAGATAGACTTGGCATTCAGAGCTTTCTAGAAGAGACCAGGTCAGATTAGGCACTGCTCCGATGGGAAAAGTGCTACAGATAAACCTGCAGCAGCAAAGGTGATTCTGAGTTTGTTATCAGCAGTGATTTCTAGAAGCAAATAGCAGAGATGCCTGTATTATGTTATAGCCAGGGACAGGCTGGGAGTGGGTTTGTCAGTCATTGCTAAGCATAGTAATTAAATTGAAGCGAGTGGTGAGAGGGAAGAACTGCGGGGTGCTCATGAGGGCAAGAGCAGTGGGCGGCAGATGGATTTGGAAGATGACAGGATCCAGGGTAAAATTGCGTTTCTAGGAATCCTGAAAGGACTGTGTCAAAACTAAGAGCTGTTGATGGCTCTGGTGTGCAGCACAGTACAAGGTGGTTAATCCAGCGCTGGCTTGTGCCAGCTCTGCAAGCTAAATGAATTTGGCCAGGGTACAGGCATAAGGGCTGGCACATGGCTGTCTGCATTGTCCACAACTGCTGTGACTTCATATAGTGCCAACTAGAGCTCTTCTGGGCACCATCCCAGAATCACAAGGTTGAAAAAGACCTTTAAGATCATCAAGTCCAACCGTTCCTGTCCTATGCTAAACCATATCCCTAAGTACCTGATCTACCCTTTTTTTAAACACATCCAGGGATGGTGACTCAATCCCCGCCCTGGGCAGTCTGTTCTATATCCTGACAACTCTTTCAGTGAAAAATTTTTTCCTAACATCTAATCTGAACCTGTCCTGGTGCAGCTTTGTGCCATTTCCCCTTGTCCTATCTCCTGTCACCTGGCTGAAGAGACCATCGCCCACCTCTCTACAACCTCCCTTCAGGTAGTTGTAGGCAGGGATAATCCCAGCCTGGTAGGACAGGATAAGGACTATTTCCAGTAGGCAATGTTGATGAACCTACATTTTTTGTAGCAGTCTGTGGGTGAAAAATGTGGTGGTCTGTTGCCTAGCTCTGAAGTCAGCTTTGAGGCTCAGTGTACGTCTGCCTGGAGACTTGTGAGGTGCTCTGAGCACCCTGTAGGAGGCTTTTGTGAAAGCAGAGGCACAACTGAAAGAGGAAGATGCAGTGCAGGAAATTAATTTAGGACTGGAAAAAGAAGAAATCAAGAGAATTTGAATGACCAATAAGCCTATGGGTAAAGGAAAGAGGTAGCTGAAGAGGCTGGTGGTGAGCTATACAAGTCATGAATTTGAATGAAATTCCCTTCCAGCCATACCTCTACAAGCAGAGTAATTAATGACTCCAAGCATGTAATATGAGATTAATTTTTGTATATCTAGCAACATTCATCATATTTGGTTTAAGGCTATCAATGTAAATTGTTAATGAGGTGAAAAATTTAAGTGTATCGAATAGGGTGGAAGAAAAGCAGCTGGATCTCTTAAATATTAATTTTGCAGTCAAATTGAGTTTCTGATATTACTAATCCCTCAACCTCTTCAAATAAAAATGCTGAGGAAGAGAAAGTTACCACTGACCTTATCATTACCTTCTTTAAATCTTTAATGGGTGCTTCTGATTGCATTAATTTCCAAATCAGCGTGGAAAAGATCTTGGACATGAGGGGAAAGGACAAATGCCTTAGTTCTGGTAGTGATTTTATGGCCAGTCACCAGCTGACAGGTGAGTGAGCCAGCAGTCAGCAATGCTTGGCTGCATATCTTGCTTTATTTATGAAAACTACAGGCAAATTGTGGTTTCTTATACCAGGATGCTGGTGTTGACCTGCCCAGTTTTAAGTGATTCTTAATGGAGTTGACATTATGTTGTCTTTTGAGATGATTCATCTGCAAATCACAGTGCTCCCTCTAACGTGTATTACTCAGGCCACATCAGTGACTTTGTGAAGGCCAGAGCTTCATGTTTCGATGGCCAGAAAAGCCCTCTATGACAGTGTAAAAGGTCTGTTTTTAAGGGCATGATCATGCTGTTTAGCTGCAGCACTGGGCAATGAGGCACTGGGCTGCTGGTGATAGAGAGGATGATTCTTATGCTGTGAAAGTCTTTGTAACAGTTATGCTCAAGCTCAGTATATGAAATGGACCTGTGAATTTCTAGTGAAATTTGGTAACCTGTGCTCTGCAGCTCAGACTACATCCTCCCTGTGGTTCCTGTAAAGTTGTCAGTGACAGAAACTACCCTTAAAAAAAAAAGAAAAAGTCGTGTTTCTTCAACAAGTGTCTGCATGAATGAAGGAGAAAGAGGATAAGTATTTATTGAAATAGATGAATAGTGGATTTATAGTGATTAATAATCAACAATTGGAAGGTGGTGGTCGTCACACAAAAGGAAAGGGTGAGGAATATATCTGAAGAACATCCATGCCAGGTGAAGCTAAAGAGGGAATGGATCTGAGGGTTAGGTAGGTTGTTAGTGGCATCTCCAAAGGCAGCAACTCATTTCATAGAAGGTTAAGCCTCTGACAGAGGGACGTACAGTAAATCAAAATGGTTTGATTGAAGCCATGGGCACCTCCAGCTGGAGTAGTTTCAACCCAGAGCAGTGATGTTTGATCCATATGAGAATCAGCCCTTGAATCATTTCAGTGTGCTTCCCGTGCAGTAGTGAGAGATGTTAAACACACTCTCCTGCTGGTTTGGTTTTCTTTCTTTTTTCTTCCAGAGTATGGTACTTCAGTTCTGAGACAGACTTGTCTTTTGCCTTTTAGCACTATTACACTGGTATTTCATTACAAGTAGATTATTCATCCCTTTTCCTTTACTTTTTCAAAATAAATCTAGTTTTGGAGCTGTTTTGATTTACATCGGTGGAATGGCCAGTAAGGGAAATAACACAACACAATATATTTTCATTACCATTTCTATGTGCTGTAGCATTCTGACAGCAAGTAAGAAAGAAGCTGCACCAGGCTTTATGGAAGGGACTGCAGTAATTAATCTTCATTAGGATTGCTGCCATGGCCTTGTGAATTAAAATTTATTATGTGGAAAAAGGTTTGTGGCACAGCATGTTTGATTAGCAAAATGCCAATATTTATAGGAGAAATTATTCCTAACTTTTCTGAACTGTATTTATTAGTAGATTCATTCGTTATTCCCGTAGGTTTCTTTGGGAAGGTGCTCACAGGCGCTGTATTACAGCCTGGAAACTTCACTCGTGGGCTGCAATTTGGTGGCAAGAGCAGTTTGTTTCCAGAGCAGCCCTGGTAAACCTGGGCTCCAAAGCCAGCTCTGCCAGATGGGAGCTGAAGCAGTGCCTGCCTAGAGATCTCACGGCGTTTAAACAGCGGCGACTTGGCTGCACGGCCGCACACTGCGAGTGGCTGACTCTCAAGCACGTAAAATCTAAACCTTACAGCTTCTCAAGACGTGCCTTGAAGCCCAGAGACGAGTTTAGTGCTAACAATTAAAAGCTTTCTATTTTTTTCTGGTATCTCACTCACCTCAAAACACGCTTTTGAGATGTATTTTATTTTTTTGGTAATTAAATAAAGAGGTTCTTAGCCTATGGCTCTCAAATAGGTAGATTTTCTGTATCCCAGATGGTATTCATACATACTGGCATTTATTTAAGGGGCAGGATTCATAAACCATGCTTTGGTGTTTGAGTAACAAACATTACCTACCGAATGATAACACCTTCCTTTGTTGTTACAGCTGTGCAAACGGTGACCACAGAAATTACTGTGCCGTGTGCTACGTCAGCTGTTGGTGCCTCCTCGCCTGTGTAAACACAGCCCGTCCCAGTAAATCCTTCCATCAGGCAGCTTCAGGTTGTTCAGGCGGCTGAAAAACTAAACTGTGCCATATGGTGAGGGGAAGGGCCTGTAATCCAGCTGCACACGCCGCCTGCTAGATGTTCTAAATAGAAGACAAAAAGACACACTGGCTTTGGTTTGGATCTGAATTGTGGGGCTGCTTTCTAACTGTGTTGTTCTGTTAGGAAATAGTTCACCTCAGTGTAACTTCTATTTTGTTTTGGCTATTTGTGGGCACCAGCTGGGAGGGCATCAGCTTGTGTGTTTGTGAGGGAAAAGGGGCCAGTTATGTGCTCGGGAGTGAGCAGCGATAAAAAGCTTGGCTCTGCGGGGTGGGCTGACAGGCCAGTGGAGACCGAGGAGGAATTCATTTGATGATAACTGCAGAAGTCATCCCCATGTAGCTGCTTTCATACTCTCAGCCCTTTTGTATGAGTATCTGAGAATTACACCGATCACATCTCCTCCAAAGAGCTTTCTGTCCAAACAGCTAAGGAGAAGCACCCAGATTTGGTACGGGATGCCCGTTGGCATCATGATGCCAGACATCTCTCCTGGTGGCTTCCCAGCTTCCTTTTTAAATGGCCACTTTCACCCTTTGTAAAAGCCACATCTCTGCTCCTCAAGAGGAGTGCAACCCCTCCCCACTGCTGGTCCTGCAGGACCAGGGTTGGGGGTTGGACTAGCTGGTCTTGTCTGGGAGGTCCCTTCCAACCCATCCTGTGGACAGGCACTCTGTCTTCTCTCTGCGTCTCAAAATTACAGACATCTTACTGACACAGTCCACACGACTCCCTGCTCTCCTTCCTGAGTTTCCTCTATCAGACTTGGTTTTGCTTTTATACTTTGTGCGCCATGAAAACACGAGCCCTTGGCTCTCTTCATCACTGGGTGGCTGTGCTGCTGCCATTATACATTGCTCCTCATTCACCTCTCGGGTTTGCAGCCCAGTAGGGGTCAAATTAGTGTGAAAACACAGCTGCTAAGGTGTAGATACGTCTTTAGTATGTACTACTAATCCAGCACCATGATCCCTTTAGTAATAATAAGAAACAGCTTGACTCAGCATAATCTTCCCACTAAGCTTATGAGGAAGATTAATCTTAATTGTGCTGATATGCTTTTGTTTATGGAAAAAAACCAGAAATCTCACAGTTCCTTCTGAATGTGCTTTACATTTAAATGTAAACACCTTGCAAACACCTAGGTCTATGGGCCTCTGAAACTGTAAAGAATAATATCAAAGCCTGCTATGTCATAACTTAGGACATTTCTGCAATTTTAATTGCCAAGCTGTTTTGAACTAATGTCCTGGATGAAGCATTAGTCAATTAGGAATGCAAACTGAGCTTCAGAGTCCATTCAAATGCTGGAAATAATCAGCTCTCTTGCAAACAGGCTGAAATGCTTTTACTTAATGAGGCTTCAGCCTTGCACTTTTAAAGTGAGCCTCCATACTCTGTGCTGATCACAGTGAACACTGTGAAACTCCAACCCAAACCTAGGTGATCCTGCACTAAGTGATCCTGCTCTGGTGAGGGGGTTGGACTAGATGATCTTTTGAGGTCCCTTCCAGCTCCTAACATTCGGTGATTCTGTGAATTCCAGTCATCACCTGTTCCTAGAAGCACAGGATGGGTTGGGTTGGAAAGGACTTTTAACGATCGTCTCGTCCAACGCCCTTCCTGTGGGTAGAGACACCCTTCCCTAGGTTAGGTTGCGTTGAGCTATTTCTTTTGGATAGGCAGGGAAGGACAACAGAAGAGTAGGGTGTTTGATTAGTTTTATTTGTGGGGGTGCAAGGCATCGCTCATGGGATTTCCCTCCCTCTGTGCTGCAGTGAGTACACAGATGTTGGCACCATCCTTCTAAGAAAGATGGGAAGAGGAGGAAGCGTTGTGCTGCTCATCCCTCTCCAAGAGTGTTTGGGAACTTCATGAAAGCGCCGTGTTTAGGGGTTAATGTTTGGGTCAGGCTGATTTCCAGTGAGTGGTGAAACCAGTGTGTCACAGACTGGTAACTAGTCCCGTTAATGGGAAGAACAGGAGGGCAGCTGAAGGTGGTTGGAATTGGGCATTGGGTTCCCATGCTGCATTGGTTTGAAGGACAGGACTCCTCAGATTGAGGTGTTTGTTAGAACTGCTGTTTCTAGCAGTTGCATCCAGGAGTTGGGCTCTGTGATCCTTACGGGTCCCTACCAGCTCAGGACATTCTGTGATTCCATTAAACAGTATTTCTGAATGAAACATTTCACAAACATTTTATTTACACTTAAGCAATTATAAAAAATTAAGGCAATTAAAAAAACTCTTGTAGAAACTTTTTTTAAGTAAATTGAATTTTCTGGGGAGGAATTTGCCAAATTTTAATTGAAAATCTGAACATAACCTATTGTTTTAGGAAAAGCCTAAAGGCAATCTTGCCATGTTCTTTAGAATACAAAAATGAAGAACCAAGAATGCCATTTTGTTTCAGTTAGCTTGTTCGGAGGGAATGGTTTGGGGGTGAGGGGTTGATTTCTGTGGGTTTTGGGTATGAATTCTACCCTACAGCATAACATGGCCAGCTCTCTGTAACCTGCCACACAGATATTATGTCTTTGAATCGATTTTATTAGGTTAGATGACTAATCTTAGGTAAGATGATTTATAGCAAATTTTCTGTTACGGACAAAACCCACATGAAGATATGTGAAAGTTTGGGCTTTCTTCCTGCTGCTGTCATGTGGCCGTGGGATAGAAGTCAGAGTATTAAAACGGGTACACAGCCGTTCTGTCTGGACTGGGGGCTGCAAAAGGCAGTTCATGCGTGTCTTCAGATAAAACAGTAGAAACAGCAGAAATTCACCAGGGAAAACAACTGGGGTTGGTTTTCTCTGCTTCTCCTTGTAGCAAAGAAGTGGTTGATAACTTCCAAGGAAAGCTGCTGAAGGGAGGGGAAAGAGGGGCTGGGATGAGGTGGCCCCGAATCAAAGCTGCGCCGAGCGTAGGGTTTGCCAGTGAAATGACACTTCTCATGTTTTTATTTTTGTCGCATATTTATTTCAGACAAGATCTTGAATGCATGTCAGGGTCCACTGACACATCACTAAATCAGTTTTGTCAAGTTGTCTGTCACTGTGTAAGGCAGCAAATATTAGATAGGACTGATAGTGATATCTTGATATACTGTAATCAATTAAGGAGCGGAACATCCACCGCCACCTCGGCCTGAAAGCAGTTCTAATTTAGACATTCAGAGTTCATCGGCTCCTGGTGCTTCACTCTTCTGAATTGTGATTTTGTTTGCTCTTATCTTGACATAAATTTGCCTTGTTTAAAATGAATTGTTTGATGACATGATGATATTGATTACCACAGTTGTTAAAAAGACTAATTGATTTGTTTCTGCAGTGAACTTGAGGAGAAGAGTGGAAGAAAGAAAAGAAGCTACAGCAGCAGCACCGCAGCAGAAGACGTGCCTCTGAAAAGAAAGAAGGCCAAATTCAGCCAAGAGGAGGACCCCTGTTTGCCATTAGATACAGGGCTTTCTCTGGCAGAGGATGAAGAGCTTGTACTACATCTGCTCAACAGTCACAGCTAATTATTTTTCTGCAGGTTTTGTTTTCTGGGACATCTCTGCAGTTTTGTCAGTAGTCTGCATGGAATGAATTTGGCATCTGGGCAGCTGGGTACCGGTGGACGCAGACGAATGAGTTCCGTGTGCCCGGGGGTTGCCTTAGATTGGCTCATAGATTATAGACAATACTTCATTTGATTTATAAGGCTTTCTGAACGAACTCTCCAGCCTAAATCCCCAGATGTCATTTTGCAGTAGCACGTTCATAATTTAAAATCTGCGAGTTTGGAGGCAATTATCTTTTTAATTTTAATCTTTCTTTAAATAAAAACAGGTTGCTCCTTTCTCGACTGTGTCGGTTTTGTTATTTTAGAAGATAAATGTGTACTAAAATTATTGAAGAAGAAACACTGTTGGCAGCTCAAATTATATTACTTGAAAATAAAATGCTTTTTTCCTTCTGTGTATCATGCACATATTTTAAAAATATTTTAATAAAAATTTATGAAGCCTTGGTGTACGCTTTTGGTGTCTCCTTCAGCTTTGTTATGAAAGCATTTTATTTATCCTCCAATTATCATTTCTGTTGCGGCTCTGTCAGTGGTGTTAGGCAATTCAGAACGCCACTCTCAGCAGCTAAACTTCGGAGCTTGCACTTGAATCTGATCTGAATGTGAACGTGGTGATGCCACAAAAAGGGAGAGCATAACGCTACCCGATAAAATTGGTTACAAGGCAGATTTTCTGCAGGCATACAGCTGGGAGCGAGCTCCTTGTTTTGTTAGGGCCAAAATGAAGAAAAACAGATTTATTTTTGAGCATATTTTCAAGTTTCATCCCATCAGCCTGTGGTTGGTTGGTGCAGATTTTGTGGTTGCTTACCCACAACCACTGCACCTTGATCAACAGCAGCAAGACATACGCCGTGTGGGTCCTCTCCTGGAGGAGGGGCAAGCAGGCATTCTGTCTGAAGCAAAGTAAAATATTAATATAATGCCAAATTCAGAGTTAAGTAGATTTTTCTTCTCTTGTTTGCACCCAGGTACCAGCTACGAGCCAAATTTCCCATTGTCTCACTTGCATTCTTGACTATCCCCTCAGGAATATTGTCCCATTGGTCAGAAGTGGTAAAGCTTTGCAGGCAACGTGGGGAGTGACGGAAGCTGCTCCGAGTTTTGCACATCTCCCAAATGAGCTGGGCGAAGGGAATGCTGCTGCCTGAGAAGACAAAGGAGAGAGCAGGGAAATCCAGTGGTTGCTTTGCTGACACGAGGTTTTTGGTGGTGAACAGGCATGTAAAGTGATTGTCTGTTTTCAGCAGGGCCTGTCTTAGTGAGATTTATATGGCCAAGTATAAAGTAGAACACTGAGTTAGGTACGAATGCCCAGGGGCTTTCCTCTGTCACGTCCCTTCAGCAAATCACCGAATACACAGTGTCTCAAAAAGCAGGATCTGTTTCCTCTTCCCATCACCCCTCTGAAGAACATGTTAAAGTAAATACTTTTTTCCAGTACCGCTTTTTTCCATTTATTTTTTGGTTACAGCAATATACTGGCACCAGTTCAGCCCAGGCCTTGCCTCCTCTCCCCGTGCCCCATCCCATCTTTTAGCTCACTTACCCAACCCTCAGCATACACTGTGAATTCCCATCTCCAAATGTCACTTCCACTGTTCTGCCAGCAGGCAGGGTATCATCAGAACAATATTACAGGCAGAGCACATCTGCCATCTGCTCCTTCCTGACAACGTGGAACGAGAAGAAATGACCGAGTTTCACAAACAGCCAAACATGAGAGATGGGACCTGCTTGGCAGCTGGTGCATGGTGGTGTTTCGTCTGCAGTGTCACAGTGAGCCTGGAAAAGACTGTCATCTGGGAATGGTGTTGCTGATGAATCTGTTAATGAAGAAGGATCTGTGTGATGCTGTTGTGATTGCGCTTAGGCTCCATCACGTGAAGGGTCAGCAAATGCCTCTGCACTGGGATGATGGGTCCTGGTCCTGCAGCCGTGGAGGAAGGCAGTAACTGCAGCAGAAGGTGCATCAACAGCCAGAAGGTACTCAAAGACAGGCTGGGTGCAGGGGCTAATATGTACAGTGGGGTGTATGTCTTACTCGTGGTGTACTTTGTGGTGGGCAGTCCTCTTGAGCATCCCCTGATGTCTCTCAACTCAAATCTTTGCTCTGAGAAAGTTGAACATAGCTTGTTGGGGGCAAGTAGAACAAAACTATTTCTTACCAGAATGTTCACATCTGTGTGCTGGGGTGCGAGGGAAGTATTCTTACCCATTTAAAGACTGTATATGGGAAGAGTATGGAATGGTTTAGCATAGGGTGGGAATGGTTGGACTTGATGATCTTCCAAGGTCTCTTCCAACCTTGTAGTTCTGTGATTCTGTGAGTTGTGCTGCTCTCCTCTTTTTGTGATGTTTTCACTGTCCGCACAAATTCATTTTTCAAGTGCTCTTAGTTTCGTGTTTTGGGATAATGGAGTTTCTGATGTGCTGCCTGAAACAGAGCCACTGTTTCCTGAATCCTTACAAAGTTTGTCCACCAGCTTCAAATGTAGCTGTCCTTGAGGGGAGGTGTGTCTCCAAGGTACGACTGTCACAGGAATGGAGGGAAGGTGCTGAGGGCAGATGCTCGGTGCGATGAGGGTATCCAAGGACTGGGAAGTGCTGTGTGTGCTGCAGAGAGCAAGACAGGAAAAGCCAGGATTTGCGGCAGTGGCTGTGGTTCCAAGTTTTCTTTCCCAGCTGGTTTAAGAGGCTGCTCACCAGCCCTGCCTTTAAAAAAAACAATGTGAAGTGCACAAAACAAACGCTGATCTCAGAAATGCAAAGATTGGCTTGTATGAAAAGTGTTTCCCAGGCAGCTCATTTGCATTTTACACCCATGGACCTCTCAGCCATGATTTGCTGCCACAAAACTGAGCATGTGTGTCCAGGGCTGGGGCCAGCTGGGGATGTCACCCGTCATCTCCCTTTCTCCTGGTCACAGATGGGGCATGTGCTGCTGTAGCATCAGAACCAATACCAAGCTTCTGCACGTTTGTGCTCCACATGCATCGTAATCCCAGCTTTGCACAGGAGAAATGGAGATACAGAAATCATTTGGTCATCTGTAATCAAAGACTTTGTTAATGAATTTATGTAGTTGAATCCACAACTCCTGAACCACTTGTGATTTAGCAAGAGCAGCTTCTCCCTTGGCATCTAAACTGCCTGCTGTGCAGGACACCTGACCTTCAGGCGTGGCATTGTCTGGCACTGGGAGGACCTCAGGGTGGGTCTCGGGCTTCCTCCTCACCCCGTAGGCTGCAGCCTTCCATGGCCAAGGGAGGCAGCGTGGGGCTGCTCCTCTGGGAGTGGCAGCAAAGGCCCGGTATGGCAGTGAGCATTTCCCAAGGCCACTGGCCAGGAGAATTCCTTAAATTGCCAAGCAGGAAATACTGTTTTAATTAACAAGTTTGCATTTTGAGTTTTCACTGGTACTTTATAGTAATCAGGGTTGTTTTTCTCCTGCTCCTAGAATGGCTCCAGTGTGGTGCTACAGTGTTAAGGCCAGATCTAGCACCTTTAGCCAGTTCTGAGGACTTACATTAGGCATTTACTGTGACAGCTCATCAGGCTTTTATTCAAGCTTTCCCTTTGTTGCATATAAAATGACAGGGACATTTGTTTACTGCATAATTTATTACAATTTGTGTGAAGCCTCTTTTGGGTGGAAACTGGAAGTCAGGTAAAAGCCATGGGACCACTGAAGAGTTTGGGCTTTTTACATCAGTTAGGCAGACTGACAGTAAATGTGCTAGCTGTTGAAGGTGTCCAGCTTGCAGTGTTTTTGTGTGGCATCTAAAAATGCACTCTTGCAAAGGGACTGTTCTGTCTCGGCGCCAGAGAAATGTCTGTTAGGTGTTCACTTTGTGAAGACCTAATTCATGCAGCACATTTAAATGTGTGAAAGCGCAAGGAGCACGGGCTCTAACACAGGTGGTTGCAAATGAGTGTTTAACATTTGAAACAGGCATTTTTATTTAAATATTTTATGAATAGAAGTAAAAAATCATCTTTATTCCTCCTGCAGCTGACCGAGTCCAGTGAGAGCTTTGACTGGTGTGTCCTGCTCTCTGGCCGTACTCGTAAAGAGAGAGAAATGCCTGAAGCAAAGCGTTACAAACCAGAGAGCTGCGGTAGGGAACATTCAATTCAGGCTATAAAAAATAGGACAAGATCTGAAGATACTGAAGCGACCCTGTGGGTTCCTGTAATCCTGGATACATATGATAAAGCTGATATAAAACACAAGAAGAAAATGTCTCTTCAGTAAAGGCTGCAGATGGGTATTTTTCCTTATCGTGCTGCTCTCTGGCCTGACCCGATTGATCCTTGCTTCTTGTGGGAGGACGAGCAGGCCTCGGAGCAAGGGCGCGAAGCTGCTGCTGCTGCAGAGAAGGCCGCTGCGCCTCAGGGTGTTGCTGCTTGTAGGCCGGAGGTCGTAACCTTCCTCTGACTCATCACCCGAGGTTTAAACCAAGCTGGGGGTTCTGCACTGAAACGGATGAACCCTGACCCCAGTTTTGCGAGGTGGGCAGGGGGCTGAACAGGCAGCTGAAGGGCAGCAGCTCTTCCTTGGGCAGCAGCTACTTCCGCTGTTAATTTGATGGGCACCTCAAGCAGAGCATAGACAAACCTTGCTCTCAGCGTGCTTCAAGCTAGGAGATCCAGAACATATCTTAGCTCCAAGAGAAATCCAATTTCTAATCAATAGTTTTAGTAAGAAAAGACTATTACCTTTACTTTTTGACCAGATTTCATTACATTGCTCGGGTTTATTGCTCTGTTGTTTGCATCTCCTCTGAATTCAGTCTCATCCTTTCAGATTAATGTTTTATTCTCGGAAGGATTTGCAAGTTTTATCTTTAGAAGGTGGAACTAGATACCAGAAAATCGCATTGTTGTCATCTTTGTAAATCATAAAAATTGCCACCGAGGCTTTAGCCTACACCAAGTGAACACTTGTAATGAAGTACTCCCCAAACTTCAAAAAGGCAAATGAGTGAGTCAAGAGCATAAACGAATTAGAAAGCCTCATGCAGAAGATTCTCTTTGGGCCTGTTAGGAGGCATTGCTGTGATGAGATCAGTAGTGAGAAGTCGACCTGTTCCAAGGATGCCTATTTTTGTCCATGTCTGGCCAGAAGCCATTTTTTGCAAAGCAAACTATTAATCAGATGCAGTCATATAAAAATGATTGCTTAAATTACGCTGAGCTATCAGCTAGTGGATTTACCCAGGAGTGGAATCTCTTGGGTAGATGCTATCTGTAAGGTTTGTACATCATCTGAGATGTGTTTTGTCTATAAAATATAGATAAGTTTAATTAGACTAAATTAGTTTTGTTGAGCAGTTTTTTTAAATCCTTTGGAGTGGAGAAGTAGCCGTGCTGAGATTTCAGCTACGTTAAGGGGAAACTAATGAGCATTGTTCTCCTAATCACGTATTGGATCCTAGAGGAAGATAATGTTCCTGGCTGTGGCCTCTCTGGGGCTGCAGCAGTCCCCTCCCATGCACAGCTCGTCCCTCTGACGCTAAGCTTAACTTGCTATGCAAAAGCCACCTGTAAGTACAGTCTGGAAGCTGACCTGGCTGTGGCTGGTGGTGATGTGCTTTAGCTTATCACATTTCAGGTGAAATGGAATTTGGCTTTTTTTTTTCTTTTTTCTTTGCAAGTCCATCACAGGTACATTGTCCTGTCCTTCATAAGGAAGCAAAACGGTTCCTCCAGTCTAAGATCAATGGCCATACTCTGGTGATCCTTCCCACCAGTTGTGTTTGACTATACTGAAACACAGCTTGGTTTTATTCCATGAACTCAGCGAAAGTTAATGATAAAGTGGAGGGATGAATTTAAGCTTGCCACTCACCACAACTGACTTACAAGTTGCATCTCAGCAGGTTGCAGGGTTTTTACGCCAGTTCCCCACCTGTAGCTTTTATTTATTTGGAGATGTTAGCAGGCCTTTGTGGAAAACACTGGCATTTGGTTTTGTTTCTAAGAGAACTACATGTTCCCTTCTCAAAGCAGATACTAGTGAGAATCACTTCCCCCTAGCAGT
The DNA here is from genome assembly GCF_964237585.1 of Gallinula chloropus. Classification (NCBI taxonomy): domain Eukaryota; kingdom Metazoa; phylum Chordata; class Aves; order Gruiformes; family Rallidae; genus Gallinula; species Gallinula chloropus. Next base: position 206,174,144 of record NC_140085.1, read on the forward strand.
GAGGTGAGTCTACTCCAGTACACTCTCAGTTGCACTCAGAAACTTGCTGCTGTGCTTCAGCTTGATGTCCTGGCTTGTCAATAAAAGAGCTGCTCATGGATGGGCAAAGTGTGCCTGGCCCTGGGCCCAAGTCAGTGCGAGCTCTGTCCTGGCCTCCAGCCCTGGACAGACTGTCGGCAGCTAAAGCCTCACCATTACCTCTGCTCTCCTGTAGGCAGCTTTTATGGTGAGTAACATAACAGGTGGGGAAAAAAAACCTCTCAAACCCTCCACGGAGCCATTTCTGATTAATGGGACAAGAGTTACAGGCCTTAAGTTATAAAACAAGCAAGACCATCAGGTTGGGTGTCAGAGGTGTTTCATTCCTTGGGTGGTCCAGGTACCCCCAGGTCATGTGTGCCACAACAAGGTAACAGAGTGAGTGTCTGGAGCCCAAATGAGACAACTGACTGAACCTTCACAATTCAGCATTTGATTCCAGGTGGGAATTTTGGACAGTACTAGAAATTTTCCCCAAGGCAAGTCCTGCTGTCTGGTGAGTACAGCCACATTAACATCCTGGGTGAGGGGCCCCAGAGACCTGCCTAGGCCATTGTGTGGCACTGAGGCACTTGTAAATAGGTGACAGAAACTGTTCCTGCAAAAATGGCCGCATGGGACAGTCTTTTGAATGTAGTTAAGATATCTAAAGGATGTTTTTTTTATGTAGTTAAGGTACATCCATAGGAGTGAATTATGCATGTGGAAGCATGGTCACAGGACTGGGAACAATTGGATGCCAAGAACTGAGCCAAACAGTGGTTTGAGGAGTCTCTCCTGATCCAGCTGAAGATGCTGCCACAAGAACCCTTGCAATGGAGACTCTTGTTGCCACTAGAAAACAAATGAACATCCAGTTGGGAGATCTGATTTCCCATGTGAGTATTGCCCCGTGCCAACTTCCCAGCAGTTTAGTGGTTTTCCTTTTAACAAATGCTTGGAGTGTCTGTGCAACCCTAGCCTGATTGGTTTGAGCTGAAATGGTCATTAGCAAGCGGGTGCAGGGAAAGCAGAGAGATGCTGGGAATCCAGTAAATGGTTTGGTGTCATCCCACAAAACACTGCACACTCAAATAACTGCAAGTCGACTTGCAGGTGGATCCTGTTGCCTAAAGGGAAACCAGATGTCCTGCTCTCAATTCCCAGGCCATGGTAAGCAGCACAGTTCCTATGTGGATGCTGCTAACCCCTAGTGGTCCTAAGCTGCAGGGATAGGTGTGTGGTGGAGACCTGGGATGTGGCCAAGAAGCCTAACTGTAAATAACCAGCAAGATTATGGTCAGCAGCAAACACCCTATTTCACCCTGGAACGCACACAGTGGTGCACAGCCCCTCTCTTCTGCCAAGAGGGTAAGAGTGATACATGCCTCTATCTGAGCATCTTTAGACTCTGTTTCTGTAAACCTCTCCATCCTACATCAGGAGAGTAAGAACATCCTATAACCTTGTAGGGAGCTGTCAAGCACAGGGCTCCGGCTGATGTCCTCTGGCAAACCTGTGTGCTGATGTCAGGGAGTGACGAGGTGACATGAGGATGTCAGCTGCCAGGGGCTGGGCCAGGAGCTCTCTTTCAAGTTCACATCCACGCTGGCAACTTCTTTATTTTTCTGTTATCTCCATAAATTTGTTTTTCCTAACCTCACACCTAGCAGAAGGACAGGGAGGGGATTGCAAGGGATCAGCGTGTGCAGGGGGAGCTGGTGGTGCAGGGGAAAGGCTGCGTCGCTGCCTTCCCTCAGGCTGTGCTCTTGTCCAGCATCTGTTCTGTGTCTCTGGCTGCTGGGCTGGATGGTCCTTGACCCATCCAGCTGTTGGAACAGTTGTCCTTAAAAAGATGAGCTCGCCAGTGTAAGTAATCAAATGCGCTGGGTAGAATGAGGAGTTTGCATTTCTTAAATGTATCTAAGAATGTGCTAATCTAGTTCCTTGTCTAGTGAGTAATTAAGCTCATTTACTCTTTCTGCCTCTTCTTGTAGATGCTGATACATTTTTTGCAAACTGCTTTGCTTCTTCAGCACTTAATTTCAGCATAAACAATACCAAGCTGTTAGTGATGCAAAATTGCCTGGCTAAAAGAGCAGCTCTCCTCCAGAAACTTGCTAAATAAAATCAAGGGAGGGTAAAATTCTGCATTAAGCTCTCACTCCTCCCCTCCCTCCCTGCCCTGAATTTACCCTGCTAAGCATCTGAGGTTCTCCTTTCTATCCTTTATTTCATGTGGTGGAAGCAAAGGATGGAAGTGCAGGACTTGGCCACCTTCAACCTGCTGCAAAGCCCCTCTGCCCAGGGCTGAGCAGCTCCCACCATCCCACCCCAGTGGGACCTGGACAGTAGCACCGCTCGGCTAAGGGAGGGCACTGGGAAGATGCCAGAGCCCCCAGCTGTGGTGACCGCAGCGCTGTGGGGTCTGTACAGAGACGGCACAGAAAAAAAGCCCTGCAAGACTCTTGGTGGGACAAGAAGTGCAAAAACACCAAGGAGAGCAAAGTCAGGAGTGAGACATTGGGGTGGGATGTGTCTTCCTCTGTCTACTGAGGTCTGTCTGGGCCCCTCAGAGATGGTTTGGGTGGGTTTGGCTGTGGGGAGATGTCCCATTCTGGCCATCACCTGTTTCCTGCTCTGGAGCGGCTGCTGTTGTCCTGCCAGTGCAGCCATGGGCACAGGCATGTCCCCCAGGGCTGCCACTGTGGCCAGCACCAACACAGTCATGTGGCCTTTTCCAAAATGTGTCTGAACGCTCTCTCTTTATTTGAGAAGGGTGAGCAGCCAGTTATGCAGGTTTGCAAGTCTGTGTGCTTCAGGTAAGCTCTTCCATTGCATTAGCTACTCAGAATTACTTTGGATGTTCAAAATGCGTCTCACTCTGTAATAGTGTAAGGTCTTAGACATCTAACAGCAATTCACACTCACCTTTCTGGTGGTTAATATTCAATATCTCACCTAAATAATCGCCTCTGCATTGTAAATATTCATCATTTTCCCCATCTACTCCTGACTGCCTGCACAGACGCTGAAATTTTCTTTCTGTCAGTCAAGTCATAAAGCATTAGGAGGGGCAGTTTTTCTCAACCAAGTGAAAATATGAGCTTGTCTGTTTAGCTCTGCAGAGATGTTAGCATCCATTCTGTGTTCAGTGACTGCACGTGGCTGCAGCCGCCACAGCTTCTGCTGGAACAAGGAACACCGTGAAATCATGTGCTGAGCGTGTTATTAGGGAGATACAAAGCTCAGTGTTTGTGATAAATCATCTGAAATACCCACCCTACCCCACTCTCAGCTCCACCTCCCAGTTTTCCTAGTCTGCTGTGTGTGTCACTGTGCATTACTGCCCCTTTGTCAGGCAGCAGCGGCCCTGGAGCAGCCCAGCCATGTGCCTGTGGTCCTCCCCAGCGGGGGGCCGGTAGCAGTCTGAGGGCTGGTAGGGAGCTGGTGTTGGCCTGTCCATGCCTGGCTGCAGTGGCTCTACCCCATGTGTTGCAGCTCCATTTCCTTCCTACTCAACTCCTGCTACAGCTTTCTGGCTGCAAGACCTCCACGGGCTCGCTGGTCAATAGTGTCCAACTATTTCTCCTCTACAGGACCTATTTCACACTGCCTCAGCTCCTCTTGGCTGTCTGGATGTGATCCTTGAGCAACTGCCATGTTCCCCTCCAAAGACAGCCCTCTAAACTGGCCTGACAGGTCCCTCTGAGGTGCACTGGGGCCGTGCTGGGCAGAGCACAATGCTGCAAACCTCCAGCAGTGCTCCCACATACATATGTGTGTGGATGATCTCTGAAATGTGGGGGTGTGGTCTTCCAGGTCAAGACCCTGTGCTCTCCTTTCACCTGAAGCAAGCTTCCTCCTCATTAGTCCTTGGGTACTTCAAGGTCAGAGCCCATGTCTGGGCATCTTCCATGGACCATCTGCAAAGTCTTGACTGGCTAACTGTGGGCAGTGTCTTTGGCCATCTGTGCATTTGTTTTATAAATATACAAAACTTAGAATCATAGAATTATTTAAGTTGGAAAAAACCTTTCAGATCATCAAGTCCACTGCTAGTCCTTGGAGAGTCTGGTCCACTGTGAGAACTGTTCAGAGAACAACCTGATTTTATTTTGCTCCTCCACAGCGCATCCCTGGTGTGACCGGTGCTCTCTGGACAAAGTGGTGCCCTACACAGACAAGCCCTGAGGAAATGATGTGAGTTCTTCAGAGGCTGGTGTTATGCACAGTGTAAGCAAGATTACAGAGGGTGGAACTGAACAATGATCAACTTGGAAAGAGAGGAGGAATTTTTCACTTTACTGGAAACGTTGTGCTGAGTTGCCACGTTATTAAGAAAAACATGATCTTGATCAGATTAATGGGTGATTACCCTATGAAGAGAAACTTTAGTGCTATGTATGAACGTTAATGAAAATCTGTCTAGCATGGCTCATTTAAATTAAAAATAGGTGTTTCAGCTGCCATTTGCCAGCCTGGGACTCAGCTGCTCTAATGAAAGTGCACTATCTCTGCTGTGGGCTTTGAGGACCCTGGTTTGCATCGCGTTACGCTCAGCTCATGAGCAGAATTGTTGGCCCTGGGTGGAGCTGGGAAGAGAACCTGGGTGTCAGGGCAGTGGACTTTTAGGTGCAAATCCTGCCACTGCCTCTGCACATCAGTACCTGCAGAACTGCCAGCACCAGCCTACTAGTCTCATTGGAAAATGGCAGGATGAGCAAATACTTCTCTGTGTATTTATGGCAGAGCTTTAAGTACCCCTAGAAGCATCTCAAAGTCACTGGGTCCACTCTCTGAAATGTTTGGCACTTTCTGTGCCCTGAGGTCAGCAATAAAAGTCCTGCTGGTTTGTTAAGAGCAGAAGTGGCCTCAGGGTTGATGTTTCTGAAAAAAGCTCAACTTTTGACCCCAGCTCCAGAGAAATGATCCCCCAGCTTGTGACCTGTCACCTGTGCTCATGCAGATCAGCACTTACTGGTTGGCTCTGTGTTCAAGGACTTATATTTAGGCAAAGCATTATGAAAATAACATCCAGCAAGGCTGCCTTGGGGGCAGCTTTGGGGAGCTGCTTTTCCTCTGGGTGGAGGTTGAGTTGTGTCAGCTTAGGTGGGGAGAGGCCTGGATGGAGGGAGATCAGGATTTCAGGTCCTGATGCCACGTTATGTATTACTGTAGGTTTCTTACAAAGTCTGTGAAGGTAATTCCTCCATGGGAGGGAAAATCACAGAACCACAGAATTGTAGGGGTTGGAAAGGGACCTCAAGAGATCAATTGAGTCCAATCCCCCCCTGCCAAAGCAAGGAGCTTAGGTTGGTAGCAAGACTTTGGGAGAGCCTTTGCCTTGTCTCAGGTTTGTTGCAATGACACAGTCAGGAGAGGGAACTCAGCTGAGAGAGTCTGACTGTGACCCAGCAGAGTGTGTGTGGGGACCTGGAAAAGGGCACAGGGAGGGCTGAAAAGGAGAGATGCACACTGGTCATCTAGTGGGGGAGGAGACCTGAGCATGTCCTGCTATTGTGGTGAGCTGGAATGATGGACAAGGTACGCTCCAGTCTAGTGCGCTAACGCACGTTGGCCTTGGTCTTTCAAAAATCCCAGTTTCTCCCAGCTTTACTGGTTTGCTAATGGACTGTTGCTTATTCCTCTCTTCCCTCAAGCCCTTTCCAATCTCGGAAGGAGGAAGCTGTCAGGGCTTTTCAGCAACACCAGTGCTGAAGAATAATTATCCCACAAAGTTCCCCTCACATTTGGACAAGGAGTTGTTGAGGGTGTCTTCTTGCTCCCTTCAGGCAGCTGGCCTTGTTGAACATGAGTGCAATAGTACCAGCACTTAGGCATGGCAGAATCATGGGCATTTAAGGCTGTACAGCTGTGGTGGCGGTCTCTCCCCTTCCTGTACAGTAACCTCAGAGCTGAGGAGCCTTAAGAAACCACTGGTGGAGTTTGGCAAGGCTGTGTGAAGGCTGTTCTGCCTTCATTGCTGGGAGGTGTGCAGGGCTGCTGTGCTCTGGAGACCCATGCTGTCTCACCGCTGATGGTGGAGAAATATATATATAATATATGTTATATATTATATATATACATATATTAAATATATAAATTATATATATATATTTATATATATATGGTGAGCTGGAATGATGGATGCTCCAGTCTAGTGTGATATATATGCATACGGATGCAGAAGCGGGTTGATGATGATGTGGACAGCTGGAACACTTTGGGACAATTTGCTTATACAACTAATCCTGTGTCTTTTTTGCCTCCCAGAACACCAGCTGCCTAGGGATGGGGTTTGCCAGGCTGCTTTCAGCATGGCTGAACCCAGTCCAGGGGGGGACCTGTGGCCATTTCAGTGAAACAAACTGGGAATAAGTGAGGCACTGGGCAAGATGAAGCTGCAGCTTTTTACTCCCTCTACCCCTGAGGCTACCTGTGCTGTCCCAGAAAATGTGGTGGCTGATATATGGGGGAAAAAACATTTTTTATCACCTTAGATCACTCTGAATTTTTTTTCTCCACAGCCTATAAAGATTGATCTGTTTTACAAACTGGATTCTGCTCGAATAACGCTCCTCTGGCTAATATATTGATCCGAGCAGCAGCGGCAGCAGCAGCCAGGTGCCGGTGGGCTGTGCGAGGGCTGTTTTGGGAAGGAACATGTGTGCTGTGTAAACTGATGCATGAGGAGGTGAGCAGGCCCTGTGCTGAAAGGCTTTGAAGCTTCTTCCAGCTTTGCAAGAATCCAGCAGTCGTCAGCTGGGAATTAGCAGGGACACCACTGATTGCTTTCTTGTAGCCTCCTTGATGGCAAAGTCATTTTCTCAATTCAGTGGAGAAATTGTTTTTAAAGGAGGGAAAAGTACTTGGGTATTTTCTGGCACGGTTTGACCGTAACTGTGTGTGGAAATGAAACTGTACAGGTGACTGGTTGACTTTACCAGCCTGTTCCTTTTGTCTGGGAGCAGTTTGTGTATCTGTCACTGTTTCGGGGATTTGCACTTGATACCTACACAATTCAGCTGCAGAAGTAATCACACAGAGTCACAAAGGGGTTATAATTCATTGTAATGAAATGAAAGATGAACCATCAGCAGAGTGCTTGTGGGTAAGAATCAAGGGTCACTGTTTGTGGGTGTGTACTATAGGCCCCCTGATCCAGAGGAGTGGGCTGATAGTGCTTTCTATAAGCAGCTAGAAGTAACCTTGAGATCACAGGCGCTGGTCCTTATGGGGGACTTCAATTACCCAGATATTTGCTGGACAAGCAATAGGGCCAGTCATATGCAGTCCAGACAATTTCTGCAGTATGTTGAAGACCATTTCCTGCTACAGATGCTGCAGGAACCTACAAGGGGAGGGCAGGTGCTGGACCTTGTTCTTACTAACAAGGACGGGCTCGTTAGGGAGGTGAAGGTTGGGGGCAGCTTAGGACAAAGCGACCACGAAATGATAGAGTTCAAGATCCTGGGTGGAAGAAGCAAGCCAAAAAGCAGGATAGCTACCCTGAATTTTGGAAGAGCTAACTTTGATCTCCTCTGCAACCTATTAGGAGCTATCCCGTTGGGCTATGCTGTTAGAAGGAAAGGGAGCCTGTGAGAGCTGGGTAGCATTTAAACAGCACTTCTTCCAAGCACAGGACAGGTGCATCCCTTTGAGTAAGAAATTGGGAAAGAGAGGCAGAAGACCTGCGTGGATGAGCAGGGAGCTAATGAGTAAACTCAAAGGGAAGCAAAAGGTTTATGAACTGTGGAAACAGGGTCTGAGCATCTGGGAAGAATATAGGGATGTTGTCAGGGCCTATAGGGATGCGACTAGGAAGGCTAAAGCCCTCTTGGAAATGAAGCTGGCAAGGGACATAAAGGATAATAAAAAGAGTTTTTTCAGATATGTGAATAGTAAGAGGATGACCAGGGATAATGTAGGTCCCCTGCTGAATGAGGCGGGTGTCCTGGTAACAGGTGATGATGAGAAGGTGGAGATACTGAATGCTGCCTTTGCCTCGGTCTTCACTCCAAAGGCCCCTCAGGACCCACAGATCCTGGATGAAAGTAGGAGTGTTTGGTGAATGAAGAGCTTCCCTCTAGCTGAGGTAGGGGAGGTCCAGGAGTGGCTCAAAGGGATTAATGCACACAAATCCATGGGCCCAGATGGGATACATCCACGTGTCCTGAGGGAGCTGGTGGACGTGATTGCGGAGCCGCTCTCTATCATCTTTGACAGGTCTTGGAGGACAGGAGAAGTGCCTGAGGACTGGAGGATAGCCAATATCACTCCAGTCTTTAGAAAGGGCAAGAAGGTGGATCCTAGAAACTATAGGCCAGTCTCACTTCTGTCCCTGGAAAGGTGATGGAACAGCTTGTTCTGGATGCCATCTCCACGCAACTGGAAGAGAAGAAGGTCATGAGGAGTAGTCAGCATGGATTCACCAAGGGAAGATAGTGCTCAACTAATCTCACAGCCTTCTATGATCTCATCACCAGCTGGGTGGATGGAGGGAGAGCAGTGGATGTCATCTACCTTGACTTCAGCAAGGCTTTTGATACTGTCTCCCATGACATCCCGATAGAAAAGCTGAGAGAGCACGGGATAGATGAGTGGACAGTGAGGTGGGTTGAGAACTGGCTGTCAGACCGAGCCCAGAGGGTGGTGATCAGTGCAGCAGTCTGACTGGAGACCTGTGACTAGCGGTGTTCCCCAGGGCTCAGTGTTGGGTCCAGTCCTGTTTAATATGTTCATTGATGACCTTGATGAGGGAATAGTATCCACCCTCAGCAAGTACCCAATGATACAAAGCTGGGAGGAGTGGCTGACACGCAGGAACACTGCACTGCCATTCAGAGAGACCTGGACAGGCTGGAGAGCTGGGCAGTTAGAAACCAGATGAAGTTCAACAAAAGCAAGTGTAAAGTCTTGCACCTGGGAAGGAACAACCGTTGTTCCAGTACAGGCTGGGGGATGACCTGCTGGAGAAGAGCTCAGTGGATAAGGACCTGGGTGTCCTGGTTGATGACAGGTTGGCCATAAGCCAGCAGTGTGCCCTGGTGGCTAAGAGAGCCAATGGCATCCTGGGATGCATCAGGAAGAGTGTGGCCAGCAGGTCTAAGGAAGTGATCCTCCCCCTCTACTCTGCCCTGGTCAGGTCCCACCTGCAGTATTGTGTCCAGTTCTGGGCTCCCTGGTATAAAAAAGACAGGGACCTCCTGGGGAGAGTCCAAAGAAGGGCTACGAAGATGATTAAGGGCCTGGAGCATCTCCCCTATGAGGAAAGGCTGAGTGAGCTGGGACTGTTCAGTCTTGAGAAAAGAAGACTAAGAGGGGACCTAATTAATGTTTATAAATATCTTAAGTATGGGATGCAGGGGGAAATGGCCAGCCCCTTTTCAGTGGTCTGTGGAGACAGGACAAGGGGCAGTGGCTGCAAGTTGGAGCACAGGAAGTTCTGCACTAACATGCGGAAGAACTTTTCCCCAGTGAGGGTGCCAGAGCCCTGGGACAGGCTGCCCAGGGAGGTTGTGGAGTCTCCTTCACTGGAGATATTCCAGACCCGTCTGGACGCCTGTCTGTGCAATATGAGCTGGGGAGCTGCTTTGGCAGGGGGGTTGGACCCGATGATCTCTCGAGGTCCCTTCCAGCCCCTACAATTCTGTGATTCTGTGATTCTGTGAAATTAGGAGCTAATCAAAGGTCCCCTTCATTCAGGAGAGAAAACAGAAAGTTCCTTTCTCTGTGAAGCAGATTTGATCATGGTTTGCAACTATTCAAGGCAGGACTTCACTCTGGAGCTGTGTAGGCAATAGCAGCATGCATTAAGCGTCAAATACAGCCCTTCAGATCACTCTGAGTTCATTTTGCTTCATTTGGCTTTCTCTCCTGGAGCAAACAACAGGTTTGTCATTGAAGTTGGTCACTGGCAAGACAAGGGTGCAGGAACATAGGATGAGCGAAGGGACTGAATTTGCATCTGCAAAACTTCGGCTCAGATATGAAAAATCCATCCTAATCCCTCCACTGGCGCTGGGGTTAATTATTATTTGTTAAACATAGGAGAGGCTCTGCCAAACCCCAGACACAGATTCAAGCAGGCTGTTTCTGAGCCCGTCCTCCGCCTAGAAGAAATACCGAGGGCAGATGGCAACAGAGGAGCATTTCTAGTCTCTCAGGAGTAGCCTGGGAGGATGGTTTGGAAAGATTTACAAGGGAGCAAAGCTGCTTGCCTGGAACAAGAGATTTAGTTGTCCCTTCTCTATCCAGAAATGTAGCTGGTGGCCACCAGCATCGCCCCAGTGGAGCTGCTGTAGGTTTGTCTGCTTGGTGTATTAATGTGAAATGGAGAAAAAACCTGGAGCCTTCAGTACAGAAGGTGAAGGGACTGGAAATCAAAAGAAATAGGGATCACAGGGGAGCAGGGGGACATGGGGAAAAGGATGGCCTGTAGTGGATACTGGGCTCTGAGTACTTTGAAGCCCTCTGGTTCACAGTGATCTGAGGTGTTACCGCCCTGCCTGTGAGCTTGCTGTTTCTTCTTCAGTGTATATTCAAACGCTTCATGCTAATCATCATTTATTGCGAGCGGTAATGCAAATGTGTTCTCACCAGAGAGATGAGAAATCTGCCGTTGTCTCAGCTTTTCTTCTGGTTTGACAAGTGCTTTATAGCAGGTGATAACAGTCCCTGACACAGCCAAGACGCTCCTGTAGCGTTTTGTACCTCTGTCAGTTCAGCAGAGCTGACTCGCGATCCATTTTTTAGTGTTGATGAGAGATTCTTCCAGGATTTTCCTTTAGTCTGTAGGAACATTTCTGTGAGATGCTTTCATGTAGCAACAGCTTCTCGTTTGATCCCTAATCATGTGTCCTGGGCAGTGCTGCCCTGAGAGGAAGGTTCCTCTATGCTGGAGCACACACCTGCTTCTCATGGGCACAGTCATAGCAAAACTCAGGTTGTTCCTGGCTACGGAGGAACAGACACAAATGAATCTCAAAGTGAAGCATAAATGCAGCAAAACCGGCCTTAAGGAGTTTCAGGCACTGCTCAGATGGCCACTGAATACATGGAAGTTCTAGAGAAGTAAACCTTAATAACCACTCTCTTACGAGAAATATGATATACCAGAGAGATTGGGGGCAAATGTAAATTTTTGTTATTTTTGTTCTTTTTTGGTATCACATACACATTTCCTTAGCACCAAGGCAGTGCTAGGAGATAGGTCCCCAGAAAAATACTCAGCTTTGCCATGTAACGCATAGCTTGAAGCTCAGGACAGCGATTAGCTACATTAGTGGTGTTGCTGGTATTTATTTAATGATTGGTCTCATTAAAATTGCCATATTGATTCATACGCCAGGAAAATACATTGGTGGATATTTCCTATCATACAGCTGTATTGATCTTGTAGAAGCTGATGGGATGGCAGCTTTCATCATTGGGCAGCACATTAACACCTTAATTGGTATATTCTGAAAGCTAATTAGAGGCCAGCTGGATTTCTTGTGGGAATAATATTTATTTTTGATGTTGACAAAGTGCTCCAAAGCATGTGTCATATGGTGTGATTTAGCAGTGATTAAAACTTGGCTACAGACATCGGCAACTTCAGGGAACTGCCAGGCAGCCACCACTAGAAAGAGCCAGGGCCTAGATGTGTATAATTACTTTGTGCTCTGTCACATACACGCGTCTCCGTCTATCTGTCAGTCAATGAAGTATCTGGAGAATGGTTGCAGCACTTTAATTACCCACTGTCAATCACCCCCTAAGCAGCACAGACATGTGTGCGTGCGCATGCCATGGGCAGCCTTGTCTAGAAGGTCTTTGGGGAAGAAGACATGAAGGTCACACAGGTAAGTACAAGAGAATCAGAAAATCTCAATTCTGTCCACTCACAGCATCTTACAGTGCAGCTTCTCTGATACGATCACGTTTCTCACCTTGTGAAATATAACTCGTATACCCCATCTCCCATGCATACGCTTCCCACTGCTCACAGTGGGGAGAAAGAGGGAATGACCTGTGGAGTCGGTCCTCACAAAGACCTTCTGGTGAGCACACAGGGGATAGTGAACTCAGCTGTAGCCATCTGCATCTCCTTGGATGGATCCCACCACTAATTTTGTACTGACCAACCTTTTTTGTGTCTACCTGCCTACTTTCTATGAAGAATTACCTTTCCAATTTCCTCCAGTGCTTTGGATGACTCTGGCAAAGATTTCCCTGCATTTTCAGTTTACTAAATTTGATTTTTTTGTTTTATTTCTCTAGAGGGGAGGCGTTCTTGATGACAAGGTTAAAGGTATTAATTGAAAATTGCAGGTGAGCTTTACCCACAGCCCATCCGTTCTCCTGCAAAGGGCTAAGTCAAGCAGCCCTGCCTTCCTGTGTGTTTCTGCAGGGTCTGGTCTCGGTCTCTCATCCACAGACTGAACCATTTTCTTTTTATTACTACTGAAGGCTGTGACTGTTTTTCAATTTTCTTTCATTTGTGGCAGGTACGAGCTCTATCTGTTTTTCTGTAATTGATTCCTGTTCTCATTTCTCTCCTCCTGCCTTCAGACGAGCTTAGTGCTCTGCAGAGCTCTGTCAAGGTCTGCAGCCGTTGGAGATCTGCCTTTGCAGCAGCTGCCTCTGCCCAGCTGCCAGCGCCTGCCTGCGATAGCCTGGCTGCTGCCGGTGCTTCCCTTCCTCCCATGGGACCCACTTGTGCCATGAACAGCACTGGCACTTGATGGGATCTCTTCCTTCGTTTTTATAGCACTGTGCTTTGTGCTGCTTTGTCTTTGAGAGGGGGCAAGGGGGAGTGGGGGGTGCTCAGAACAGGTTGAAGTGTTTGCAAATGTCTCTCTCACTCTGTCACTCCCCCTTTCAGCTGGACAGGGGAGAAAATAGATATTGAGAGGCTTAGGAGTCGAGGTAAGGACAGGGAGAGATCATTCCCCAATCAGTGTCACAGGCAAAACAGACTGAACACACAATGAAGGAAAGAAAACTCTAATTTATGACACTGCCCTGCACACCCAGTGACACCAGAGTCAGGTAATGAGAAGCACAACCAGATCTTAAAGCACCTCCCCCCACCCTTCCCTTCTTAGCAGACTTCACTTTAGTCAGGATTTCGCTCCCTTCTTCCCCCACATTGTGGCACAGGGAGGGGCAGGGACTTGGGGAATGGGGGGTTCAGTCAGTTCCTCCCGAGTTGTTTTCCTTCTTAGCTGGGGGTGATGGGACATTCCTCACACCCCTGCAGTCCCCCCTTCTCCACCAGAACCCAGCCATGCAAAACTACAACATTCTGTATCTCTTAATGCTCCAGTAAGGTCATTCATACATGGTAAGGAGAAGAGCAGGCACCAAAGAGAGTATTCACCATCTCCTGCAAGCTCAGGTGCCTTCCTATGAGCTGAACTTACCTTCATTTCTGTGCTGCTTCTGCTGTAGCCCTCTTGATTTCTCCAAATCCCAAGCGTGCCTCCAGGAGCTCAGTCAGAGAGGGAGTCTGAAGGAGCAGCATTGTTCTGCAGGGGACATCGCTGACCACTGGTGTCAGTCCCCTGCTCTGGCAGATGGCTGCAGCATCTTCCCAAGATAATGCTTCTTACTTTCTGCTAATACTTAACCTCATCTTGGTCTCAGATATAATCCCATCTCCCTTGGTGTTTGGGGCAGCTGCCAGCAAAGAGAGGATCTTTTCAACATCAACAGAAAGTTTCTGCCTGAGTGCAAAAAATCATCAAGATTTTGTTGCTCTTAGTGTGGGCAAGGAATTAATTTATGAAACTGAATTCCTGTTTTCTCCAGGCAATGCTGTCTTTTGGTAAATCTTCATGAAGTTGATATTATCATCCCTTTCCTAGTGACTTCCCATTTTATCTCAAGCACAGTGTTGTAGCAGTTGCCCTCCAGTGGTGACTAGTTCTTGGTATGGATAACCTGTAGGCTTTCCTCCTCAGATCAGAGCTGATCATGCTTCTCAGCCTCAGCACAGGGATGACAGCTGCCAGCAGCTTTTCCCCAAAGTTCTCTGAGACCTGGGGATCCTCTCACACTAGTAGTTCCTGTGCTGGAGAATGTTACCAGTAACTTCCCCAAAGGGCTCCATCCTGCCTGGCTGTTGGGACTTGCTGTATGCCTCGCTGGAAGAGAACCTGGAGGTGAGCAGTGTTCCCCAGCAGCCCCAGCAAGGGGACCGCATGTGACCTGGGGTGCAGGTGGGACTGAATCACGCCTCCCTCTCCCTTGCTTGAATGGCTTGAGGGATTTCTGGTCTCCAGAGCCACTTGTCATCAAAGGGCACCATGACCTGCGGGCTGTATGTCTGCTCACCGAAGTGTAAAGCTTAATGGATCAGGTGCCTGTGGCCACGAGTGAGCGACACAAATCGTCCAGTGTAAAGAAAACACATTTGTGAAAGTCTCCTTGCAGTGAATGATGGGGCAGGCAGGTGATGCCTGACTAAATCCTTTGACGCTTGCAGGTTTGCTGGCGTGATTGAAAGCCAGCAGAAGGTGCCAGCCGGGGAGCAGCTTCGGGCTTTCCAGGCTGCCTTCATGCACTAGGCAATGAGATATCACTGAACTGAAATGGCAGTTTGAAACCTCAAAGCAGAGCCAGGCTTGAGTCCTTCAGCTCACAAGTAAAATGCATTCTACAGTAACTGTGCCTGATAAAGCTGTACGATGCAAGCTGCACTCCTGTGCATACTGACGGGGTTTCAACGTGCTGCTCTGTCCCACCTGAGCTGCAGTTCAATGGCAGAATGGCCACGGCACAGGTGAGTGAGGGCACGAGCCTGGCCAGGGCCGGGACTGTGCAGGTACCTGGGGGCTGTTGATTTTTATCAGTGGTAGGAGCTGAAAATCTTTGTGGATCTAGGCTTATCTCCTTAGCATGGAGAGTGGAAGCATTTCTCATATCTGATAAAGGCCTGGGATATGCAGTCTTGGTGATAGGATATTGCCCCTTTTAATTCGAGTTCTTACCTTGCTTGAGGCACAGGAATGATGGGTAGAAGCACAAGCTCTGGAGTGCTGTGAGTTGGGGGCAGGTGAAAGAGTTTGGGGGAGCAGTTCCAGGTACACCCTTCATTACTGAATTTTTTTTTTCTTTGGAATGGCACAGTGCATTATTCAATGATATGTAATGATGCTGGATAGATTGATATAGATGTAGCTTAAGTGACAACTAATTAATATAGCTTTAATATGAGGAGAATTTGCATGTTTTGAGAATATAAAGTGTTTGTGTGTTTTGGATTTTAGTGGAATATGGCTGTAGCCATTTGAGCTGTTTTGTTAGAGCAGCTACAAAATTTAACCATAACAGTGGAACAGCCGAAGATAAGGAAAGTGAAGATAGGGAAGTAAAAAATAATGAGACCAACAACCAATTAGGAGACTGAGTGTATCTTGTTTTGAACTAAAAGGGGTTCCTAACTAGTTTGTGCAGGACTGTGTTTTTGAGACTCTGGAGAAAACTGTAAAGTGCATGTGCAGAAGGAAGAGATAAAAGTTCACAGAGAGGAAGACGTCCAGCCTTCATCCCTAAGATCACCAGAAGACTCCCTGGGTGTTACTGAGCATGCTCTTTCTGGGAGGAGTTAATGTAAATGACTTCCTGGAAATAATTTGCATAACCCTGACTTTTATTAGAAATGATAAGGAATATGTGTAGTTAATCTGTATGAGTATGAGAAGTTTTGCTTTGAACTGTGCACACAGCAGGAGGAGTGATCCCTGTGTGCCCAGCGCTGCAGTAAAGAATGCCTGCCTCACAGTCACCAAGGTGATTGAGTTTGAGTCTGGCTTTTCAAGGCTTCATGAGCCTGTACTTGTCTTCCTGTTAGGAGTGAGAGGGAAGTGATTATACTTATTACTTTCTCTCCTCTTTGAAGCTTTCCAGGAGAAATGGCGTGGGGCACGGTAGTAGGTAGAGCTGCCAACACCTGTAGCAGTGTCGTGGTCCTGGGGAAAGAAAACAAAGCAAAACCAAATGCTATGCTGGACCAGTACTGCTTGGATAGGATGTAAATCTGAGGTCCCATGGTCCTGTGACATCTGCTGAGGGGCTGTGTGACCAGTTCCTGCAGGGCTCCCCACCTGCCCCAGTGAGCTGCCTTCTCCTGGGCCTGCAAGGTGTGGCTGGGATTTCTGCGCTACCTGTGCCCGTTCTCTGTGCAGGACGTGCTTGGGGAGGTACTGTCCCACAGCACATCAGACCCTCTGCCTGCCCAAGGGCTGTGCGTGCCTGTTGTGGCCAGATACACCAGAGATGCCACATGACTCTGGAAACTCAGCTCAGCTCGCCTTGGGGACAGCTGGCCGACATCTGCTTGCTGCAGCATGTTAACTCGCTGATGTCGTAGGTGACATTGGGATATTGTTCCCCTCCAGACCGTGGAGAGTCTCACCTCTGTCCTGGGGACACAGCAGCTGGCTGTGCTGGTTCTCCACTGGAAACTGAAAATATTTCTGCCACAGACAAGTTAGCTTTTTGGTAGTTTCCTTTCCATCACTTTGGGATGAGTTAAGGCTCTGGACAGGGAAAGACATTTATATTTTGTAAGGATGCAAGATGTCTAAAAGACAAAAGAATCGGTGCTCCTGCCAGGGACTTGCCAGGTGTTTGGTGATGGTCCCACGGCCCTGTAATGCTGTGTGCTGCATAAAACAGTCTTGAAGTCATCAGAAACATTTTGTTTTCTTCCACCCACTGATTATTTTTACATGTATGTAACAGAGTAACTTTTTGGGGCGTTTATTGTTGTGGAAGGACCCAGAGTTGGCAACCATGATGTCGGTATTGGTTGCCAGTTGTCAGTGCTCTGTGAACAGCAAAAACTATGGCTACTTTGTCGTCTTCTCAATAAACAGCAGTGGATCAATTAGAACATTCTAAATCCCATAATATCTTGGATATGGTTTTGTTCAGAAGAAGACTTGGCATTGAACAGTCGAGGTAATTGCATTCTAATGTGGATTTAAAAATACTTTGCACGTGTTAAATGCTGTTTGAATAAGAACAATACATATTCTTACGAAAATCCATTTTCTTGCCCAAGGTATAGATGTCCAGTATGAAACCTCAGAGTAAGGAATATGGTTTCCCTTGGACAAAGTGTCTCAGTGGAAGTGTTGTATAACTCATGCTCTGCTGCTGGTGTGGTGGCATAGGAGCTCTACTTCATATATAGCTTTATATAACTGCTGTATATAACCTGCTATAGCTTAACTGCAGCAATTTAAAAAGCAATGACAATTTATTCCCAAGTGTGGTCCCTGATCAAAGCTGGAGTCTCCATTTTAGGTGTTAAATATTTATTCAAAGTGCAGATCATACGTTTCTGGTGCTGTGCAGGGAATTTATGATAAAGCACTGTTCCAAAATGAGCACCAAAATGCCTTCTACCCCTGCTTTTTTTTTTTTTTTTTTTAAGGAAAGTAATTTAAAATAAAATAGAATTAGACTAGTCCTTTTGCCAGAAAAACTTTAGCTACCTCTCCAGTTTTACTGCATAAGATTTTGCAGGTCCAGCAGCTGTGGGATGCTGTGTGTGTGCCTTCTGCCCACACTGGGTCTCTTAGTGCCTCTTGGGCTGTATGTATTGTTATTGATAGCTCTGTGGGTTTGTTCTTTGCTCCTGACCATGCCAGTGCTCTCTGCCTGCTTTGTCCAGTGATGGTTCCTTGGTGCCCCAGCCAAGGACAAGTGCTTCTTTGTGTACAGGACAGAAACTGCGCAAGAAATAACCAGTACATGGGACTGCAATCTCAATGGGCCAGGAAACCAGATACCTTCATTACCCAGTGCAAAGACAAGGAGGGGAGAAGGGTGAGAGATAGGCATTTCCCATGAGGAACCTAAGCCAATCTAAGATACTGGTCCAAAGTCAGAGGGATGAATCCGAGGTGTTCCGCTCTCCATTTGCTGCAGGAGAAGCCTGTGCAAGCAGGTCACTAAATTTAAATAACTAAAGTTAGCTGAGCTGAATCAGTCTGAGGGGATGCACAGGACATCTGTGCAAAGGTGGAAAGAATAATCCAGGGATTTTAGCATGAGATCATTTGTAGCTCAACATTCACCTTGAGGAAGATTGCCATTTACTGATCAACCCATGGTACTTTCTACAGTGCTGACCCAATGTTCTGGCTCAGGTGAAGTTTTGCCTGCTGGCAAAACTGGGAACAGTGTCTACTGATATGGGTAACATGTCTAGCAAAATTATTGGTTTTGGCAGATTGACTCAATTTTCATAATCCTTCATATTTCCTTTCTTCTGAAAGCCTCATTCTTTATCATTTCAACCCAATAATACTGAAATGTATTGTTTGCTTCATGTATGGTGCAGTAACTCTTTCCTATAAGGCTCTTTGATTTATCTTTCTATTCTTCTTAAACCCATGACATTGAATCAGGAAAAGGGAGCTACCTGACTGTGGTCAGTAAATGACCAATTAACTAGGTGATGACAAATAAAAACCCTGGTAACTCTTGTTCCATGTGCTTGTAAACAAATTGCAGAATAATTTAGTTTAGAAGGGGCCTCTGAAGGTGCCATATAAAGAGTGAGAGTCCGATGTGTGGCAGAGGAAGGCCCTTCCAGTGAGTCACGGGCTTCAGAAAGGACCCCCTTGCTTTCTAAACTCCTCAGAGAGCTTAGGTGAGGGTAGGTCCAGTATTAGTCTCAGACTTAGTCAACAGTTTATGTGTAAAGGATTAGATATATGTATTCACATGTCAGAGTTAATGTTTGCCTATCAGAGCCCCCAGAGGGCTCCCACTGAGACAGTTTGCGAAGATGAAACTAATGGGAAGTTTATTAAAGTGACAGATACCGAGTGTTCCGAATTGCCATTGATAAACGCACCTGCTGCAGTAGTGCTAATATGTGACTATGTAGGATTTTAATTGTAATGCTAGCAAAATGCTGTCCTGGGTATTCTCACTGGAAAGGTGAGAAGGTGAGAATTGCTTACCAAGAAGACATCCCTGTCTTGGGTGGAGGAGAAGGAGCGCAGGCAGTCGAATGGCTCTTTGGCGTCTTCAATGTCTTCTCTCCTTTCCCTCTGAGGGGTAGCTTTCTCAATACCCTTTATAACCTAATCTCAGCTGTTCCTTACCAGGGGTGACATTTTACATGATTTGGGTGTAGAGTCAAGTACTATAGTCATATATGTTTAGCATGTACTCCTTTTATTTCATTAACATATTTAGGAGTGTCGACTTTAATATTCATTTCATGGTTAATGAAGGAAATGTCTCACTGTGGGCGCTGTGGCCTTCAAAACTCTATATAGAAACCATCTATCTGTTTATTCTTTAGCCAAAACAGGGCCATCCTGCTGCCCTAAAACTCCCTCCTTTGGCTGCTTCTCATACCAGTCTTGCAGATCTCCATCCACAATGTTTGTATAAAAGATAAACGGACACCAGTGTTTTTAACCTCTTATGTGCAATTCCCACAAGAGGTCATCCAGTCCCATCCCCTGCTTGAAGTGGTTCCACTTAAGTTAGGTTGCTCAGTCTAGTTGAGTTTCCAACATCTTTGAGGATGGAGACTGCACATCCTGACTGGGCAACATGTTCCAGGAATGACAGGGGGGACAAGCATAAGTACACAGAAGTGGGAGACCCCCTATAACAATAGGACAGGACTGATGGTGTGGTGGGCAGTGTCCTCAGCTCTCCAGTTTAGCTGCTGAATAAGTCACCAGAAATATTTGGCATATCTTGTTCCTAGTAAGAGAGAACACTCCACTTAATCCAAGAGCATTTCTGAACGCTCATAAAATAACAGGAAGGCATGGCAATTTCTAAGCTTTTGGCAGCCTTATTTAGAAGTGAACTTCAAATATTTAACCACTGCATAGTCTCTTGTTAAATAGAGGTCTTGTGTTTGCAAGACTGAGGGTGAGGGTCATGCTCTGTATCTGATGAAATTAATGTCAGCTCTGACTCTCAGGATCAAACCCTGAATAAGTCTATAGGAGCAATTTATCATCACAGGAGTGAGGCATCATCTTCTTTCTTATGTAGCAGAGGTTAGGACAAAAACTCATTGACCTTCTCCAGGAGGAGAACTGGGGCACATCATGATTCTGGTCACTGTCATGTTGTTAGAAATAGAGAGAAAATCCCCTGAAATGACATTGGAGCACAGCAGCAATAAGCAACCTGAGAATGAAGCCTATAATCTCTTTGTCCCTCTGCTGTACGTGTTTTCTCTGTAGCCTAATTTAAGAACAAAATCTTAATTTGTTTGAGAAACCCAAAAGTGTCTGCTGTAGTTAATTTATTTGGGGACACACATGCTGATGATGTGGAGGAGGATGTTATCTCTGTCCTTTTACAAGGAGACAGATAACACCACGATGTATGCAAGAACCAAATTGTGGCACGTAGGTTAGGAATGAGATAGCTCTTTTGATTCCTGCAAAGCACAGTGGAGCGCAGCTCTCTGAGGGTGACTGAGATATGGGGAGCAATGGGAACTGAAAGTTACAGGTACTTTTGTCTGCACCTTCCCACTGCATCTGCTTGCAACACTAACCATCTTTCTGCATGTTCAGAGCTGAACTGATCAGACACCTACCATGATTAACTGAATCTCTCTTATTTCTGTGCTTAGAACTACCACCACTTGCCCCCTCAACTCTCTTCTTAATAGCTCTCTGTTGTGCACTAGCACTTTTGGTTTAATTTTAGTTAACTTAAATCTATGCACTGAGGACACTGTTAACTGATGGTGCTGAGGCATATACATGTTCTTGCTGGACTTTCTCTTGGTTGTCCTTCAGCAGGATGGCTGTAGTTCACTTTACCATTTCATCCTAGAGCTGACTTTATACACAAGGACTTAATGGATTTCTTTCCCCACCTTTTGGACACAGTGATGCCAAAAGTTTTAGAGAATTACCCCAATGGTAGGAATGTGACCTGCTCTGGTGAGCCAGGCTGCCTGGATAGTGGCACAAAGGGGGTGGATGAGGCAAAGTTTATTTGAAGGTCTCTCTTACAGATGCAAGGATCATCTTCTACCTCATCATGACACTGGGCAATGATATTCCCTTTCTGGTCACTCTGTTCTCTGTCCAGGCTGTGTCTAAGCTGTGAATGGCTAAATGCTGAGGTTAGGTTTCATGTATTTGTTCAATGAGAACCTCACTCGGTGGAACACACACTTTGGCTGAGATTTCCAGGTAGTATGGATCCCTCTTGCTCTTTCAGTTACCAACATGCACTAATTTTTCTTCATAAGCACCAAAAGAGGAAGTAGTGGCTGCTCTTATTCCCCGCTTTACTTGGAGAGGAAACCTGTCTCCTGCTCTTTTAGCTGGATTTACAATAGCCCAAAGACCATGCAAAAGGAAGAGATTACAGTTGTTTGACAAAAGGCCCAGTGAATAAATCCCCTGCATTGCACCCTCTGCTTCAGATAAAATGACATTAGCCTGCCAGGAAGCATAGAACAGCAAACTGTATAATTACACCGTTAATTGTAGCTAATGACCATAGAAATGGATAACCCTTGGTAGCAGCATCAAATCAGCCACTGGCTTCCTCACTTATTTTGTTCCTGATAAAAAGAAAATGTAGGAAAAAATGTTGTCCAACCTGTAGTCCAATATTTGCTCTTAGTCCATTGGCTAGCATATTTCATCATATCAAAGAAGCACTGGACTGTGAATGGACATGCCATGTTCAGGTTTCAATAGAAAATAGTGCTGTAAAGCCCTGTTTGCCCTTGCCTTGTTAGCTATCAGGAGAAGAGAAACCCTCAAAAAATGCCAACCCCCCCGCCCCCCCTTCTCAATTTTATTTTAAACCACCTCAGTACTAAGCCAAATCATATCTCACATAGTCTAAATGGAGCACACGGGTTCCAGAAAAGGAATAGCCACAGGAGGTATCCTCCGTGCGATCAAAAGTCCAGCAGAGGAGGGCGGCAAATTCTGTGGGTATTAAAACAGGTTGAAAAGTAGAGCTGCAGAAACATTCAAAGTCTGTTGTACGACAATGTCTCCTTATCTATTAGATACGATTCCAGTGTAGCCCATCAGCTTGCTTTAACTCTGCAGTGAATCTTTTTCGTCGTTCTGAAATCTGTAAATAATACGGCTTTCTATTAGAAAGTACCAAAGGTCTTTTTAACCCACCTCATAAAGGAGTCCTGCAGGCTACCATTTGGAAAGAGCCTGGGGGTGCAGTATCTCATTTGAGCCCTAATGTGATAGTATTAGGAGCTATGAGAAGTGAATTTTAAGTTCTATCTTGATGTTGGCACAAATCAGACAATGAAAGTGTCTGTCTGGCTAGGCAGTTAAACAAGAAGAGATGACTCAAAATATCTTTTCCATTTCAATAACTCCTGTGAGATTAGGGGCCCTTTGAAGACCGTGTCAAACTCCTTTTTGCTTTAATAGACCTCCATTTAATTGAAACACCGTGAAAGAGGATGAAGGCAGTTGTAACGTGAGGAATCTTGGGTGCATTCCAGTGTTACACTGAGACTTTGAACTGGTAGATGGATTAGGAGTGACAGGCTAGTCCCCTGAGCAATTG
Organism: Gallinula chloropus; assembly: GCF_964237585.1. Lineage (NCBI taxonomy): Eukaryota > Metazoa > Chordata > Aves > Gruiformes > Rallidae > Gallinula > Gallinula chloropus. The sequence continues at coordinate 206,196,722 of NC_140085.1, forward strand.
TTTTTTATACCCTATCTTTTTTATACCCCATCTTTCTGCTTTCCAAGTCCTGCTGTGTTTCTCCTGTCTGGTGTGATGTGTTTTTTGGGTTGGCGAATCTTCCGAGTAAGTCAGAAGTGCTGCTCAACCAGAAGAGCAAAAACGAAGCACAAGGCCTTATCTAGAAGTGCTGAACAGGGGGTGCAAGAGAAATTCATCTCCAGCTTCTCCTCCTCCACCCTTTCGGTGAAATCAAATGTGCTGTTGTGACTGCCTTTATCAGAGCACTTAGCTGGCACAGGAGGGGATATGAGCTCATGTTCATTCTTCTGCCTTGCTACAAACAGTGGTCTTGGTTCCTACTCTGTCCGCAGACATCAGGCATCCTGCCCCCAAGTCCCCTGTGCCGCTGGCGCTGTGGGGAAGCTGCCTGGTTCATCAGATGGGTGTACAAAGGGAGATCATCCCCAGGTCTGTCACGGACCATGCTAAATGCACCAAGCACTCACAGTACCACTCAGGCTGGCAATACAAATCTGGCTGCCCCCTTGGGAAGGATGACGTGCTGGTAGCAGTCAGAGCAAATGCAGAGAGTGCTTTGCAAAGGAGATCCCCAGCTTGCTTAAAAATATCTCTATCTTTATTCCTCTCTGTTACACCAAGTTATTTGTCCTGTTTTGGATATGGAATAAATTGCTGTTGTTCTCCTGCCTTAAATTGTGTCCTGAACATCTTTTTCCAACTGCTTTGGGCTTCCTATAGCTTCTGGCAGGCTGAGCAAATAAAGTGGGGGAAAAATGCTATAAAATCCCAAACAGATTTTTCAACCAGCTCCATTATGTTGTTTGTGCTTGGCTGGGATATATTACTGTGCTGGGTTATATTGTTGTGTGAGAGTGTTGTGCTCCTTGGACAGGGTTGAGTCAGTTCTGCTCCACAACAAAGCTTTACACAGCATTGGCAGAGACTGCTGGGCCTGGGCAGGGTCAGTTCTTTTGTCCACTGTGAGCCCTGCTTTACTTGTTTTTTCTGGCAGCGCAGACAGCACATTCTGGGAAGATCTAGAGAACATCTGCAGCTGTCAAGTGAGGTCTGCAGTAGACTCCGCTTTAGACATTCAACTACAACTGAATCAAATAGGCTGGACCATGCGGGATGAAGAGAAACCAAGGAGCACATCTGAATGCAAGAAAATTAATAGAGCATGAAGCCTCTCAGAGACAGAGGGGTCCTCAGAGGATGGGCAGAAAATTAAACTTTAAGAAGTTGGGAGATTCAAAGTCAATGTAAGAGTGCTTTTTGTCCTCATTAGATCCTAAATAAATACTCAAATATTGGAATGATGTTATGTGAACTAAATTCAAAATGTGTCTAATGAGTTTTGTGTCCATTGAAGTCCTCTCTTTAGGCTACTAGGATCCCATGTGAGGTTATCTGCTGGTTTGGAGTTTTTCCTTCAGATCTTTAGGAATCCCCATGAGGTAGAGAAATGTATTCACAGTTTTATTGAATTTCCATCACTACTTTGGTTTCTGTAAATGCAAACATTCATGGTTTCAGTACAAGTTGTAGCAACTACCCTAGCTTTCCAGTGAGAGAAATTCTGCCTGTACTGCCTCAGAAATAATCAGTTGGCATAATGAAAGTGTTTAATTATTGCAGAGTGTCTAGGAAGGAAGAAGGTGCTAAGGTAATCTATGGAAATAAATATCATAAAATACAAAAATTAATGAGTAGGGATATATCCTCACAATATGAATAAATAAGTAATATCAACCTATTCCCTGTCTTAGAAAGCATATATTCTACTGTAGATGTGTGAAGAGTGATGAGAGCATTGCACACCATGGAAAGAAGACAACGGAAGGCAAGTCTTATAATGAGAAGTAGGTATGGCTCTGTGCTTCTGTTACATGTTTTAATATTTATAAGCTTAAGTTCTAGAGGGGATGCAGAAGGCAGTGGGCTTTGAGAAGGCATCTTACTGAGGAGAGATTATTAAGATTTTTCCTCCTTTATGATTCTTCCACTATCACTTGTGTATTGTGATTGGTATGCTGATCTGTTTTAAGAAGATACTTTGAAGAATTAGTCTTCTGATCATCAACGTTAGTCAGAAAGTCCTATGTTGTGCATTTCTTGTTTATCTGGTGGGTCTTTCAGTCTCTAAATATGAATGCAGTCAATCTGTCCATGGTTGCAGCCTGCCTCGGGGCACCTCCTGGACAGGTGAGACCTGTTCACCTCTGCTCAGCCAGCATGGACCCAATTAATCCTTTGTGAACTGTATAACAAAGGTAACATTTTCCCAACATTCTGATGAGACACAGAAGCTGATGAAAGCCATGTGGCAACTATTGACTTGCCTTGGGCTATGTGACTAGTGAGGCCATTGGTGGCTATGATAATTAAAGTAGGAAAAATAATTAAGACACCTGGGCTGGAGGGGAGAGAGGGAAGCAGCATGCACAGTGTGTGATAGTGTGTAGATGCTGAAGCCCAAGGGGAGGAACCACAAACTGTAGGAGTCAATCTGTCATCCAGGCCTCTGTCTTGACTGGTCAGAGTGAAGTCCTGTGCTCCAGGTCCTTGGTGCTGGACTGGTCTACAAAAGGCTCATGGGACTGATGTTCTGATATGTGTGTGTGTGTGTGTGATCTGTGAAGCAGGAATGGCTGACCAAAAAAGGACTCGTGCACCATGATGTGGAGTGTTTTGTGGTTTTAGTTGCTATGTCTTGGCAGTAGGCTGGAGAGCCCCAGGTAAAAGGCCTATCTCACTGCAAGGCGTAGGGGAAGAGTTAAGCATGGATGGGTGGAGGGCAGCAGAGGGAGTCAGCATGCTGAACAGGCCGTAGCTGTGCCAGTTAACAAAGGTCACTACAGATGGGGATGTGTTTTCAATTATTTCTTCTCCAGAACTCAGGGCTAAGGGAAGCACCTTCATCAGTATGGACTTACAGCTGGAAGCTTCTCCTGAAGGTTAGTACTGCCAAAGGAAAAGAGCAGGGATCAAGCCTTTATTTTACTGTTCAGTAGTTAGGATGAGAGAGATGGTCTTTCTGTCATGCAGAAGACCAAGGCCAAACTTCTTGCCTGAAGAAATTCAGTCCACTTCACTTTATCATCCAATGAGGGTTTTTTTTCCCTGTGCATGAAAAAAAAAGGTCATGAGATGACAGATTTTGCAAGCAAATGCCTGTGGTATTTGTGTTCTCACATGAAAAATGTGGGTTCCAGCCTCAGCTGTATTTGTACCTTAATGCAACGACTCCTTGACATAAACTACCCTGAGTACCCCTTTAGCAAGCCTTGCAGCTGGGCCCTTGTAGATAAGGCTTTTCCACTGGGAGATAGGGAATAGATTTGAATTAGGTTTAATTAAACCTTACTTTTCCTTGTTTGGAATAGCTTCACAGATCAAAAAAGGATAATGGTGGTTTCTATTTAAAAAAATCCTTATGCAATTAAAAATTATGGGCAAAGTTTCACGTTTCTGTACTGTGGCACTTACCTAGTTTATCATTAAGGCACATGCATTCACGCTGGGCAGCAGAGGATGGTATTTGGGTGAGAGCCCACAGAACATAGCGGTGTGTGTGCTATAGCAGCTGTTCAACACGCAGCTGGCGTTTTATAATTTTATTTTCAGGTGTAACATATTTTTCATTACATTTCTAATATAGAGAGATTCATCATTCTGTGTTCTCTGTAACAGAAAGTACAATTTTGATTAATTTTATTTTACAACCACACATATAGATAGCTGAAATCCTTCTGCCTAGTTTTGGGTATACCAGTTACACAATTTTATTTTGCTTAATTGCCCTGAGAAAATAACAAACTGTCTTTCAAGTCCTTTGAAATAATCTCTTTGGTTATTTTTTTAAAACCAAGTATTTCTGTTCATGAGAAGAATTTTACAATGCATCAAACACAAAGTATTTGAGTTTAAAGAGAAACAATTTCACGATTCCTTTGGAAATACACTGAGAACTCAGTCTATCATTCTTTCTTTTATTTTGACAACCTTCTTTCTGTTGAGTAGCACTGTACTCTAGTCGATACATGATGCCACCAAAATAATATTTGAAGGGGATCATGTGTGTGGCTCAGTTCAGACGATGACACTTTACCCACCCCACTGAAGACTGGGAATGGGCTCCTTCATCAAGCAGTGTCACGACCAGGTAAGGAGCAGTGAGGAAGTGACCAAGCATTGTACCAACCCAGATGTTCTGAAGATGATGTGCCAGCACTCCCTTGTAAATATTTTGATGAAGAAGTAGTCCTTTGCTTAAGCAAAGTCTCTTCTCTCTTTTCTGTCTACCAGTTCAGCAACTCTGTGGGTGTCTTTGATTCAACCAGTTGCAAAACAGTGTCCTGGACTGACCATTGCTCCTGCATGTGGCTGCCACAGCCCAGCTTTGTCTGCTGGTCATCCCTGCCGGTAGTAGTGCCTCTTGGCTCTGTGCCACAGTGGGGCTAATTTTGAAGTTTACCTTTTGCTGAAGCTGCACCCATCCTGGCCTGGAAAATCCCCAAAAGATTCCCAAGGCTCAGCTGTCCCTGTAGCTCAGTGCGTAGGTTTGCTTCCTAGAGATTTCCCTTTCTATTTTAATATGGAAAAAGTCCAGATGAGCTCTCATCTTACCTCCCACCAGTAGGCTTATGCCAGTTTTAGTTTGAAGCAAATGATGAGGCAGGGTTTTTTTCCCAAACACCCATAAACACACTTGTGTGCATTTGCTTTTTCTGCTCTGCCACTCAAAATTCTGTGACGTGGGGACATGCTTGTTCAGCAAATTATCTTTTCTGATGATAACATCTGGAGCTACTATTTGAGGCCTAGTGCATAAGCCAAAACTGTTGTTTTTGAGGAACTTGCCAGGGCTAGATTTCACCTTATGGAAATGATGGACTGTGAACCTAAATGAGCAGAAATATCCTGAAAAATCCTGAATCTACCTTGTTTACTAAAGACTGATGGCTTAACTTTGCTGTCAGTTTGCAAAGTCTCACTTCTACACTTTATTCACCATTTACTATTACCCTTATTTCCTTTCAGAGTAGAAAGACACCTGCTCTCTCCTCTATCTTCTGCCCCTTTGTCTGCAGGAAGGTGTTTCTAGAGAAGCGAGGGTGCAAACTCAATCCATTCTTTTTTCATCTGGCAATGCTGCTGGTTCTGCTGTTGACAACCCTTGACCAGGAGCAGGGATATAGGATTTGCATCCCTAATCTCTGGACTGCATAGGCACTGTGTCCCAGTAGAGTGCTTGGATGTTGGGCTTAAGCCATGTTTTAACCTGTTCTTCTTTCACCTTAGCAACCTTTCCACCAGCCCCATGGCAGTTGTCAAGGTTATCTCTCAACTGTTGGAATGAAAATTAGGTTCAACTGACATAGCTGGGCCTCTAAGACATTTACTGAACCTGGCCCTTGCTGCTCTTAAACTCTTGCTTGTCTGCAGCAGCAGTGCTTTCCCCTCACCTCTGCCTTGTTATGAAGTTGACGGCTTTGACACACTGTGCTTCTGCTGAAGTTTAGAAGAGCTGCAAAGGCTTCAGCTCTGGGGTTTTGAGGCTACAGCAAACAATTTAAGGGGCATAGTTTACTGGTACAGACACCAAGGAGAAATATTTTCTGCTTGCCTGTATTTATTATCTCATATGCAAGGAGGGAGGGCTGCAATACTTCACTTTATTGCCAGCAATACAAGTTTCTGCAGTAAGCACCTCAATTTTCCCATAAACTACTACTCGCATGTTTTTGTCCTCATCAGTTTTTCAAAGGGATCATTAAGTTCCCCTCAGACAGACTGTCATGGTGGTTCAGGTTGGGAGCTTTCTGCTTAATCTCAATACTTCATAATGTATGGGAAGAAATAGCTTGATGGTTCTGCCATCCCATCATATGTTGTAGAACCTACAGAACACCCCTTAGCACTGTTAGGGTGTTAATGCAGGGGAAAAAAGCCCCAAACATTTAGAGTGGCTTGACTCCAATTCAAGCAGAAAGACCAATTCAGAGCTGTAATGAAGCCTGCTGGTTGCCTAGATCCTGGGGACATCCCATCCAGGGGCTGTGCAGCTGCTTCCACTGCCTGAACCTTGTGGCTCCTGGGGACATCCCATCCAGGGGCTGTGCAGCTGCTTCCACTGCCTGAACCTTAGGGCTTCTGGGGACACCGGTGGGCATTGCTCATTAGCCAACGTATATTTCATATGGGAAGGGAAAATAAAAAGAAGAAAGAACATTGTGAATTTGAAGATCAAAGTCATTATTTAAGGGTTTTGTACATTTTGCCTCAAGGGTCTGCTGTCTGGGTCCTTGCAGCAGTTATGCTTGAGATTCATTGAGGTGGTCTGATGTTCATGTGAAATTCTTTTGACAAGTCTGGACAGACACGGGTGAGGAAAATTAATGAAACAAAATCTCCTTCAATGAAATTAAAAAGCTTATTAACTCAGCAGCTTTGGGGAAATACTTCCAATCTAGATGGACACCTGACACGAGCCCCATCAAATTTTCATAGATGCAATTAATTCCTTCCATTTAGAAACACTCAGTTAGAAGCTTCCAATTAGGTTCCAACCTGTATCATTAAAGTATTATTAACCCTCAAAACCGCTGCTACTGACATTAAAGATCTGACTAGGAATGAGTAAATATCTTGATCTGAAATGAAAGCTGCTTACTGAAGCTTTTTGCCAGGTGCTAATGTGAGCCCTTTCCCTCTCTTTTCCCTTTCTCTTTCATTTTCCCTTTCTCTTTTCTCTTTCCCTTTCTGTGACACACCAATGCAAGGGGAGTGGGCAAGACTCCAGGTGAGTGGTGGACACAACAAGATATATCATTGGGATGTATTCAACGCTTTCACATCTAGGAGACACTGACCATATCTAGAACACTACTTTTTGACCTGTGTACTTCTTGTTGACCTACCTGGAAGGCACAGGGAATCACATGAGGCTACTGGTGCAGCCAGAGTTTGACTACATGAATATGCCTGAGCTGACTTTTAGAAACTTGCCTGCCCATACAAAATCCATCCAGGTGCCAGTAGGATAACATCACCAAACGTTCTTGGAGACAACTCCATGCTAGAAAGACAGTAATGTTGCTCACTCAGAAACTGATGGAAGCTCTGTGGTTTATGCTGATGATGAAATTCAATCCTCTGAATATCAAAACTTAAATGGAAACTTTGGAGAAGTTGCTGAATATACCTTCTGGTAGCTCTTTCAGGGTAACAGCTCAAGTGTTTTAATGAGTTTTGTTTCAATACACCTAGAGATAACATTGTCTGTTCTGGATTAATGGTGTATGAAATCCTGAGTTTAAATACAGAGGTCATTTGTAATTTACAGAAGGGCAGAAAAGTGTCGGCTTTCCCTTAATGAGTCTACTGGGTTTTTTTCATTCCTTAGACCTCAAACAACCAAAAGGATTTTTCTTTGGAAAAACCTTTTGCTTGCAATGATGAGACTCTGTATGTTGAATTTCAACTGTGATTGAATTTATACTACAACCAAGTTATAAACCCTTGAAAATAGGATTTATAATGGAAATTCCAAGTGCAATCTTAACTGTAGCAGCCAGCTTGATACCACAATAGTACTATTAACATTCTTCAAACCCAATATTCAGGATGAGTCATACTGATCTAATTCTTCACATAACGCTTTTCCTTTCTGTACCACAGGCTTAGTCTTGTAATTTCTAGTCTTATGCCAGTGGATATGTTCCTTTAATTCTGTGAGACACAGGACACAGCTTATATCAGTGCTATAGAAATAAACAGTGTTTCCAGCAATACAGCAGGGCCAGGCTTTTATACTTTATATTCAGTTAAAGGTCAAGTTTTGGGCCTGAGTTATTAACTTAATATTGTATAATGATGATGTAAGCTTCTAGTTCTGGCCTTCTAATTCTTAGATAATCATGTAACATTTTAAAATACAACAATAAATAATACATTTCAGGAAGCTGTGAGAGTGAAAATAGGAGGATTGTAACTTACTACTTTCTACCTGTTTTTCGTAAAAAAGAGATGAAGAATAATTGGCCCAGTGGTGAATACCACATGCACTGTCCTCAGCAGTGCTGTGTTGCTATAAATGCACAGGATGATCCTGAAAAGGCAAGGTGAGTATCAGTGATGAGAACAACGGTGAAAAAGTGGCCCTGCTTGTCCTGATCCCTGCAGCAGATCTGCATGACCTTGTCAGGTTAGAATGTAAAATTTCTGATCTATGAGAATTATGGAGATTTTGGAAGTTGCATAAGTCGTGCAATTGAACGAAGCTTAGATTCTGTGTAAAAAGGGGGAGAGGCAGCATACAGAACAGCTAACAGTTTGGAGGAGAAGGCCTAAACCAACCATGCATCCTAGACTGGAGTTGATGGGTCAAACAAGGGCTCCCTAGAAGCAGGTCCTTTTCTCACCCTCCCCTTTGCTGCCTTGTGCCAGGCAGGGAATGAAATATTTAACTGGAGATGAAGTGGAACTGTTTGCTTTGTAGTGAGATTTAGAGACAGTCTGGGGCTTGTTGGCTCTGCTCTCCTTGTCCCATCCATCATCAAGTGGTAAAGGGAAAGATCGTGGGCCAAGCTGTCAACCACCAAGCGAAAAGTATAGGGGAGCTGGACCTCCCTCTGCAAAGGAACATTGATCTATGGGGACTTCCTATTGCAGACTTAAATGGATGAGGGTCTAGAGGACATTAGGGCCTATAGTTCAGTCCTGCTGTCGCCTAGTCAAGTCTCCCCATTACCTGTTACTGCCTGTGTTCTTTTTCTAGGTAGAAAAAGTCTTTTTGCAGCCTGTGCGTCCTTATCCTGACGTTAAGCAATCTGTTTGGGTGAAAACTTGTAACTACATCTGCTGGTGAGCACAGCCGAGCCTCTCGTTCCATCCACAGGCTCACCAGAAACGGTACCTGCATTTGCAAACCCAAATATGAGTCGGACACAGGGATGCCAAAAGCTGTCAGCAAGCTGCCTTTGCATCGGTTAACTGCAGAAGCAGCATCTGTCCTCAGTGGGGTTTGACTGCTGCTCTTTAGACCCTTAATTTCCACAAACTATTTCTGACAGATGAGTGAAAGTAACCAAGTAAAGCAAGCCTCTTGTGAGTAGGCTTGTGTTTTCTTAAATGGGATCCTCTGCTGTAAATTTTTAGGGGTCTGCAAATTGGAAAAGGTTGAAAGACAGGAGGCTTCTGTAAATAGCCAAAGAACTAAATGTTCTTATTCTTTCCATCTCTTCAAAACTGAGGCATAACTGGTGTTTCAGCCCCTTTTGGAATTGATTGTCTTTTGACATAATCAATTGAGAGATTTTAATTTCTTTCTTTAATAGGTCATATTATCATAATTTATATTAATGTTCTCCCACAGTTTAAATATATTTCCAATTTTATCCCTGTGATCTTTTCAGCAACTTTTTCAAATCTGAATTGCTAAGCCCTCTGTGGAAAAGAGGGTCACTACTACTAAATTTTGATTGATGCAGTGAGATTGCCACTTGAATTTCTATTATATTCTGGTTTTACATGGTCCTGAGTACACATCATTAGATGTTCTTTTGTTTGTTTAAGCTGGGATGCTCTGAGTGGTATATATTGTTGCTTTTGTAATGATCAGCATGAGACAGACTTTATCTTTTACTTAAAAAAAATCTTTCAGGCTGTTGGATAGGCTCATGAACATTAAATTATGAATTTGCAGAGAAACAGTCACCACTGAGAAAAAGCATTTTTACATATTTTTGGAAAACCTTTTAAAATTAAATGATTAATGAAGATTTGAAAGTGATCTTTTAAGTGTCTTAGGTACTTTAGGAAAGGCTTTACCTCTCCCAGACAAGCCTTCTACATTTTCTAAGGGGACAAACTTTCTGCAGATATCCTACCCAACTCCCTGATTGCCTTTCCCATAACTAGGATAAATTTTTAACCTCTTGGTTGTTCTTAGAAAGACTTAGTAGAGGGAAAAGCAGCTCATGGATCTTTGCGGAGCTCTGCAGGGATGGGGGAGCCCTGAGCCAGGGCACCCTAAGTGAGATGTGGGCCAGAGGCAACTGTCACCATCCTGTGTGGTGGTAGTTGGCACATAGGCTCTGTGCAGGAGGAGAGATATGGCTGCTGTGCATGGGGGAAAGGACTTTGCAACAAAACCAAAACGTACTGGGACTGGGACTGGTCTAATGCAGGTGATTAGGGGGACTCAGAGATCTCTGTCATAGGTGGTGTTGGATCAGCCTCTGGCAGGGACCATGGACTCCTGCCTGGTTCACATCTGTTGAAGTCTCCTGGCTGCACTAGAAATGGGCAATAGAGCAGTCCTGCCTTTAGGAGCCTTGGCCTGACTGGATGTAGTCTTTGAATGGACAGGGTGTTATTTTTGCCTTGTAGAGACTGTGAAATGCCTTTTTGTTAGGAGGAAACAACAAATACAAATTTTAAGTATCAGTTTCTGAGGGTTAGAGGAAAGCACATGAATATTGCAATTGCATAAGCTAAGTCTTCAAGAGGAGTGCAACCAGAAGACTTCAGTGAATAGAAGCACCACATAGCCACCTTTACCCTCTCCCCATGAAAGCTGTGTGAGATGAGCTTTCACAGATTCCCAATGCTGATGTATTCAGTGCACACTGTATCCATAAGTGATTTATTCTGGCTTATTGCTCCAATGCAGTTATAGAAGCTGTCATGTATTTGGGAGGAAAATGTACTTTGCTCTATTTGCAGTGAAGTCTGTGTGATGGGAGATGGGGCTTAAATCTAGAGCACGTATGTTTTGTTGCATGTGGGCTTTTTTGTCAGATGTCCCAGTGATTTGGAGGTAGTGCTAGGTTTTTCCAAAACCACTCTCTGGATGAAATGCTCTTTCATCTTTTTTCAGGAGAAGCCATCTTTCCAAGTCAAGTTTCATGCCACTCTTGGTTGGCATCAGTCCCCTAGAGCCCACCAGAGTGTTGGGGGTCACTTTTCAGGCGTGTGGATGAGAAACAATGGGTATTTCTTCTCCTCTGGCCATCAGCTCTGTGCCCCTTCCCTGGCTCCTCTGTGCCTGTGATTGTCACCAGAGTAACTGCTGCTTATGTTCTCTCATATATCCTCCTTCAAGATTCTTGATTATAGGTACTTAAATATAATTACTGTGGATTTTATAGCACTCTGGGACAAGATAAAGGAGAATGAATGCCAGTGAGGCAAATGGCCCTTCCTCTGCTGTTCAGGAAAGACTTTAAGGGTTTTTTTTAAAGGATAATTTATGAAAACCCTGATCAGATTATGCAGCTGTTCCTTGCTATCTCAACATCATCCTCACGAGAGCACTACCAGTAGGGCTTGCCAGTAAATTTCTGAAGATCTCTTAATACTATTAGTCTTTCTGCATCTGGGGAAATGTTTTCTGAAGTAAGTTTATATTTGTCCTAATGAAACTTCTGTTATTAGTTTCAGGCTGTTTCTCCAATTTATCAAGATCGTAACATACCCTCACACTATTCTGCTAAACATCTCTCATTACTTTCGGCTTTCTATCACCACTTCTTAATGTTTCTAGCTTTAATAAACTCAACTGGAAGTAATTTGACTGAACTGCCATTTGCCTACTGCATAAAAAAATGTTACCACCAAACATTTAAAATGGAAATGTATATTGCTGAGAAAAGACAAAAGAAATCACATAGCCCACCATCAGAGTCATGGCAGTTTGCCTGGAAGAACAGGGATGTCATGGAGGGGTCCAGCTGCAGATACTGTATGAAGACACTGCATCTCACTCACTCACCTCAATGTCAACTGAGATGAAAGGGAAACTCCAACTCACCTTAGCATGGACTGAATTGGGATCCTTTGACAAGTAAACCTTTTCCCTGCAGGAAACATCACAGAGAAAGAGAGAGAAGAAATCTCAGCTGTACTGTGATTTTAAAGCTCTTAATTAACATGTTTCTGGTGTGTTCCCTAGGAAAAGTTTATAATTTATAAAAAGAAAATTTGATTAACTTCTTCATGATTACCAGCCTCATGAAATAATTTGCTCTGCACTTGTCTCCAAATACCACCAGGTCATTTAGAAACTCCACTTACTGTTTTATTTATTGTAATGGGAAGCATGATAAATAATTAAAAATTGTGTTTCATCTCTGACAGAAATCTTTTAGTGGGAGTTTAAGAAGATTATTCACAAATCAAACAATAATTTTATTCAAGTGGGGAGGTGAGAGATTGTATTGTTCATTACTATTTCCATGATGCCATAATTCTGTGCAATACTATGCAGAAAAAAAATCATCAGGTACAAAGAACAGATGCTACAAAGAGGCAATGTACACATGGCATTGAGCAGAGAACTAGTGTGGTGAGCCTCAGATCTTGTACCTCTTTCTTCCTTTGCTTTGCTTTTCTTCTCCCTCTTTTCCTCTCTCTGTCCCTTCCTGGTTTTCAGTCCACACCATTTGGGAATGGACGATTTCAATTAATAAATGATCTGGAAGGAAAGACTTTGGAAGAGGCATGAAGAGACAGAGGAATGCAGATATGAAAGTGATGCTGAGCCTCAAGACATGTGGGCAGCAGTAGAGGCTAAGATTACCAGCATTTCCCAGGTCATGGTAATCTTAGCACAGGTCGCACAGGCAGAAGTGCAGTGTGAGGACTGGATAGGCAGGTAACTGAAAGCCCTACTCATCACCACAGTTTGTTGTAGTCTTCAATGCTCAAGGAAGCTCTGCAAATAACATAGAGGAAGGGATGTGAGGGTGGCAGACGCACAAGCAAGCAAGGTGCCTGCTACCACCTCACAGACGGAATCATCACAAGTCCTTTTCCAGATTCATGCCCTTATTCATGGGTTCATACTCAATATCTGTCAAGTGGCCGGTTCCTGTGAATGAAAGATAGGCAAACCCCCACCAAGATACCTCCAGTTTGCTTCCTGTGGAAGAGGGCAGAGTGGTGGTCTCAGCTCTAGGAGAGCTCTGACAGGAAGAAGGGAAAGGGTGGCAGAAATCAAACTGTGACAACAAATAGCATTTCAACACAAAAGAGAAATGATTGTCCTGTTTTTACTGTGGTTCCAAATAGTGTAACTTAATAGTCCTTTTGTATCAAGTCATCCTCCTGGATCTGTTTTGTTACCTTCAGGTCAAATACAACTCCATATTGCACATTAATGTGAAAACATTTCCTCTCTAAAGGAGCAGGACAAGTTTATGATGAAATGACACTATGGGATGAAAGCCAGGATCATGGTGACTGCTTTACCCTGTTCTCTGCATGTTCTTGTGTTGTACTGTCCTCCTACAGCAACTGGAAATAGGGCACATGGTGAGGCTTGATTAATCTCTGATGGATGGAATTTGCTGTATCTCTCACACAGTTTGTGGAAGTTAGAAATGGGAATGGGGAGAAACTGGTTGGTCTTATTGTATGTCCTGCTATATGCTAGAGAGGGCAAAGACAAGGGAGCATGTTTTTCCACAGTTTGCAGTGTGCCAAGGTGTGTGATGGCCCTTTCTTCTCATGGGAGTTCATCCACAGACAGGTCAGCAGCTGGACGATCCACCTCCTGCCTAGAGATTTGCTATTTTTGCTGAGGGTCACACCAGGGACGTTGTATGCTGGAAGGACCTCTGGGGACCAGCACAGCCATAAGTAGATGTTCAGGCACTCTGTGCAGCTGGCCAGGCACCTGTGTATTATTTATTGACTTGTCTATGGTGATGTCCTGTCCTGAAAGGAATCTGGGCAGCTCAGAAACATAGAATGGCCCAAGGAGGTGGGAAAGTGTTCTTGCAACTTACTCAATGAGCAATGAAAAAAGGATAATTTATTACCAGCAATCCCTGGGGTTCTGTTTGGGTTTAGGTTTGAATTTTTTTTTGGTTGGTTGGTTTCTTAGGGTTGGGTTGTTGGTTTTTTGGGCAGGGGGCTTTTCAGTTGTTTTTTTTTGTTGTTGGCTGGTTTTGTGGGGTTTTTTCTCCCCAAATAGGAGGCCAGTCTCACCTGTTCTGCTTGGACATTTGTGGCATTACCTCCTTGGTAAAACAAGAAATGATGCCTACATCAGATCTTGCCAGAAATGCAAAGAAATATTATTCAAACCTCTCTGCAGATGCACAGGGGGACGGGGAATGGGTGTTGGGGTGAATTCATTACAAGTTGTCTCTATTGGTCCTCAGGGCGAGGACCCCTCACACTCTTCCCTTGCTCCAACCTGGCATCCATCCCATGGGAGGCAGTCCTCCATGAACTTCTCCAACATGAGTCCTCATGGGCTGCAGTTCTTCACAAACTGTCCCAGCATGGGTCCCTTCCACAGGGTGCAGACCTTCAGGAAGAGACTGCTCCAGTGTGGATCCCCCATGGGGTCACAAGTCCTGCCTGCAAACCTGCTCTGTGGTGGGGTCCTCTCTGTACAGGGCCACAAGTCCTGACAGGAGTCTCCTCCAGCATGAGCTTCCCATGGGATTACACCCACCTTCAGGCATAGACATGCTCTAGTGTGAGGTTCTCCATGGGCTGCAGGTGGATATTTGCTCCTCCATGAACCTCCATGAGCTGCAGGTGGGCAGTCTGCTTCACCATGGTCTTCTTCAGGTGCTGCAAGGGAATCTCTGCTCTGGTGCCTGAAGCACCTCCTCCACCTCCTTCTTGAGTGACCTTGGTGTCTGTAGAGTTGTTCTTCTCACATCTTCTTGATCCTCTCACTGATGGCATTTGTTCTTGGCGTTTTTCCCCTTCTTAGGTATGTTTTCCCAGAGGTGCTACCACCATCACAGATGGACTGGCCTTGGTCAGTGATGGGTCCATCTTGGAGCCATCTGGCAATAGCGCTATCAGACATGGGGGAAGCTTCTATCTTCTCACAGAAATCACCCCTGTAGCCTCCCAAATACCAAAACTTTGTCACAGAAACCCAATACAAGCAGGCACCTCTTTCTTAATAAATTTTCATGTTATTTTTCATTTAGCACAGAAGTAGAAGAGAACTTGGTGCGTTTTTCCACTGCCAAGTCTGTAATTTGAATGTCTGAGCTACGTGCAGGTCAGTAGCTGGTGTGTTACTATTGGCCACTGCAGAGAAACCTGGGATGCACAGACCTGCAGCAGCCATGGTGCAGGGCCACCAAGAGCCTGGATGCAGCAGAGGCTTGTACACATCAACCTGCTGTCATTCCTTGAGAAGGTGAGATTATGCAGTGACAAATTAGCTTCCAAGAAAACAATCAGCCCCAGGAATTTTTAAGCTGATTTTGTTTGAAAACTTGGCTGTGCACGTGCATATGCTCACTGAAAACAAAAGGATTTCTTTGTAATTTCTGTCCCTACAGGCCAGGGCTTCTGGAGGGAAAATGATGCCTAAAAATAAACCCATGCCACATTAATCCCAGATCTTGGTTTTGGGGAGATGAAACTATTTCAGATTTGCATCCAGTAATAAGCTCTGGAAACAGCCAAGAGACTCCAGGTGGCCGATTGCTCCCCTGGGCTGAGCAAGTCATGACAAAGAAGAAGTGACTTTGGCTAGGGAGAAACTGCTGTTCTGAAAAAGGAGTTAATGACATTATGGGATTGACCATACACCTGTATCCAGACTGGCCATCATCCTCTGTTACCATTGCCTGGTGATGGCCCCTATCGACCTTCTCAAAACACAAGTGCCAATACACTGGAGGACATTACCAAGCTATGACACTGATGAAGGGCAGTGGTGTCTGCACAACTAAGAGTTTGTGTTGGCTGTGCTTCCCATGAGGAAATGAAAGAATGGCCATACCAGCCCAGTAAGACAATGCTTTCACTTGGGGGTATGGATTGGTTACAGATACTTTGTACAGATTCCTACAGTGGCCTGAAAATTCATCACATGGGAAAAGCAAGTGGAGTTGCCTTGCTCATGTTCAGCTGAAAAACAAGACCAATGAGAAGGAAAACAAGAAAAGGTAAGGTTGCAGCAGCTGGCACTGGGACAAAGATAAGTGACCTTTGCTTTGATGTTATAAGATACGACTTGAGCCAGGGGAAAAAAAAACCCAAACATATTCCTACTTGTAACCCACACCTAGGTACAGGGCTGGTGTTTCATAACACATGATGCTACTTGAGTTGTTTTGGATGCCCAATCCCAATGAGGTTGCTGCTTGATATATGTTGGTCAGGAGCATGCCTTGAGCACAAAGGCACCCTACAGAGCACCAATCGTACCAAAAGCCCCTCATGTCCCAGTGGGGAAAACTGACATGACACTAGAGGCTGAATGTCTCTGCTGTAGGGTCTCATGGGAGCATCACCAAGGCTGGCTGTCCTGGAACAGCTCAGATACAGTCCTTTCTGGTTGAGAATCCTACAACACACCTCCCATGGATGAAAAGACGGAGCCTGTGATCAGTAATGTTAAACGCTGACAAATGAGCCATAGAAACTAAAAGGAAACCTAACTCTTCTGCTTTTAATACATTATTTAGAAACCTTCAGATGTGCTGTCTCAGCCTGTGATGAATACTGAAAGCCTTGCTGAATTTTTCCGTGGAACTGAATTAAATGAAGTTGAATTTGCAGTGATATTACAGCTTATTCCTTCACTGATGTGTCAACATTACACAACTGCTTTTTAAAGGGCGCAGAGGAAATTCCCAGTACGCCAATGCAGAGCTGCAGTGAGACCACTATCGTTTGCATGCTGTGGCTAATGGGAGAGGTGCAGATAGTAAAACCACCTGCCCAGTGTGCCACATGCCACTGGGGCTTGGGGCATTGATCTTGCAGGGCTTCTTTGCAGTAGAAGCACATTCTCCCCTAAGAGACCAATTTTCTTGGTGGGATCGAAATAATTGTGTAAAGAAGTTTATATTCACTGGAGGGCTGCCTCATTTAATCGTCTTCTGAAATTAGGCTTGTGCCATGACTATAGAAACTTTCAGCCCTGTGTGGAGGTGAAAGTACAACCAAGGAGATAAAGAATTAGCACTCATAATGACCTTTTTCAGGAATAAACAGAATTAAAATTTCCTGTGGAATTGATCAACTCCAATGACAGTATCTATGTGGTTGCATAGGGTTACATGCAGCTCTGTATTATCAGTCAAGGGCAGAGGGTTATATTTACCTTTTTAGTTAATAGTGTTCTTGTTCTTGCCTTCTGATGTAGAGTGTGTATCGAAATTTCTGTCTGTCCTGGACCAAACAGTGCTGCTGTAGCACATCACGAGTGCCAGATCAGCTTTCTGTCACAGTGAACCCCTGCCTAAAACCCTGAAGCCCTCTTGGGGCTGTGAGATCACAGAATCACAGAATCGTAGGGGTTGGAAGGGACCCCAAGAGATCACTGGGTCCAACCCCCCTGCCAAAGCAGCTCCCTAGGACATATCACTCAGATAGGTGTCCAGACAGGTCTTGAATATCTCCAGAGGAGGAGATTCCACAACCTCCCTGGGCAGCCTGTCCCAGGGCTCTGTCACCCTCACTGGGAAAAAGTTCTTCCGCATGTTGGTGCGGAACTTCCTGTGCTCCAACTTGCAGCCATTGCCCCTTGTCCTGTCACCACGGACCACTGAGAAGAGGCTGGCCGTTTCCCCCTGTGTCCCACACTTGAGATATTTATAAACATTAGTAAGATCCCCTCTTAGCCTTCTTTTCTCAAGGCTGAACAGCCCTAGTTCTTTCAGTCTGTCCTTGCAGGGGAAGTGCTCCAGTCCTTTAATCATCTTCATAGCCCTTCGCTAGGCTCTGTCCAGGAGATCCCTGTCTTTTTTATACCAGGGAGCCCAGAACTGGACACAATACTCCAGGTGGGGCCTGACCAGGGCAGAGTAGAGGGGGGGGATCATCTCCTTTGACCTGTTGGCCACTATCCTTTTAACACACCCCATGTATCTCTTAGCAACATCTTCAGGTACTTTTCTGCTGTCAGTTTGCAGGGCTTTTGTGGGGGAGGGAAACTCATGACTGGGCACAAAGAGCAGAGCTTTGCAGAGGGGTGCACAAAGGGCCTGGAGGCTTTATTGTTGGGATGGGAGAAGTAGGAGCATTTTATGCACAGAAGGTGGGAGTGCGGAAGAAGACATTATTTTCCCTTTGTCTTCTCTTCTGGTGCTCTAACAATATCAAATGTAGCTGTCATGGTCTGTCTTCCACATATACAACTTACATGTACAAGTATTTCTGGTGGGATGCTGTCTCCCCAGCTCTGCAGGCACAGAGCTCATAAATGCCCTCAGTCCACCCACCCCCCTCCAACTCAACCCTCCCACCCTGAGACTAATTATCTGTGAGTCCTCCTCTTCTAATGAATAACTTCAGTCAAGGAAAATCTTCTTTGTAATGAGCCATCCCACAGCTTTGCATCTTTTTTTCTCCTACCTGAAACCCACCACTGTGCTCAGGGCTGCCTGAGTCTACTTCTTCTGGAGTCTGGAGGGGGGAGGAGGGTAGAACATCACTTGGGAAACCTGGTTTTTTGTCCACTGCTGCCAGGAGCTGCAGGGATGTGATGGTTGGAGGCTGCAGCGAGCCTGTGCAGAATCAATGGGATTTGCCTCGCTGCAGTAGCTGCTTCCCCTGCAGTTTCGCTCTCTTCCTGCACTGTGCCCATCTGGTAGCTGACTCCTCTCACACAGGCTGCAATGTTGCACAGGGCAGCGTATCTCTTGCAGGCTTCTGGTTGTCCTCAACCCTCCCTGATTCTTGGCATAAAGAAGGAAAACACACACAAGCTCAAATATATAAAATAAAGGCTATTTCCTATCTTTAAATATAAGCTGATCGACCTGCTTATAATGGTGAAAAGCAGGAAGAATTGGGCGATTATATGCATTAAAAAGTCACCGTGTGTTTGAATTGCTTTGTATTTATGTTAGTGTAGTGGGGTAGCAGTCTCTGCCCTCCCATCAGGTGGTGGATGAGGGGATGGCAGTGAGACCAGAAGGTCCTTGTCAACTCTGAACAGTCTGGGCAAATGCAGTTGTGTCTGTGTTGCTGGCTCGTTAAAACTGCCTATCTCTATGTGTACGTCAGAGCCTCCCTGCTTTTCAAGTGACTAATGATTCCCTAATGCGTACAGCTGAGAGCAACCCCACGCAAGAGCTTGCAGGTAGAAGTAAACAGGGAGCCCAGGGGGCTGGCAGCACACCGGAGGCTCCCAGTGCGAGCAGCCAACAGGCAGTGCTGATGGATGGTCCTGCTGCCCACCTCTCGGGTCCAGTGAATTATTGCCTGAGTGACTGTTGCTGTCCTTGAAGTCAGCAGATTTTGCAGGGCACTTCAGTGCTTGGAGGCTTGCAGGCTTCCTCCTTCAGCGCTGCTTATGGTCATGAGCAAAGAGGGAGGAGGGCAGGGGCTGTGTTACCAACATCAGCAGAGTGAACACCCCTGGGGATTGTTCTGGTGTATGTGGGGAGCACCCAAGGTGAGTAACCAGGGGAATCACATGCACACAGGTCCAAGCTGAAAGTGAGAGTTTATGTGACATTTGGGCTTTTTCTTCTCCTTCCACATTTACAGCCAGCTACCTCTGCGTAAGGGCATGTCTCCACTGTGAAGTGAAGCAGTGTCCTGGTGCTGCCGGAGCTGAATGCACAAAACCAGTGATACATGATATTTATAAAAGTGATATGATGCTAGAGCAATGCACAGCCCAAGAGGTGGAAGCCTGGCTCATTGCCTTGCAGAGTAGGACCCAAGCAAGAGTCTGCATGGCTTCGTGCGGGCGTTCAGGTAAGGAAGGGACTCCTGCACTGAAATCATTACCAGCACATAGTCATCCTTCAGTCTCTTTATTCCTTTATCAGGTAATACAAATTTTTTTTTTTTTTAATAAAGCCTGAACTTACTGTGGAATTTAAAGGTTTTCTTCTACAGAAGAGCTGTTCTTTGTGCCTGATTACTGGGAAATGTGCTGTGCGCATCTTACAGACAGTTTGATTTGCAAATGCAAATCATGTTGTGAATGCAAGCAACAAATCAGCTTTGGATCAACTATGAGATCAACTCCTACTTGATGCTTGTGATGTTGAGGTGTTCTGATAACTTGAGCTGATTCCTGTAAGTAATTTTTAAGCTCTCTTCCCTACTTGATAATAAAAGATAGCAGAGTGCATAATTCATGGCCTTTCATATTCATGTTTATATTTTTGGTTTATGGTAGGCGAATGCATTTGCCATTTGAATGAAATATATGCCCACCCACTACTCAGTTATTGGAATGGGGATTAACCTCATAAATACATGTACTTATCACAACTCATCTTCTTGCTGAGGCAGTCTCCCTTTGGCAGTTCTGCAAGGTTTTTGGCTTTAGCATTTTTGGGCCACTGGATGTCTCTTCTTTTTGGTACCATTATTTTTCCCCTACTGCTAATGCTGTGTCGCATCTAGGCTAAAAAGAAGGAGTACATTTTGAAACTGAACACTGCATGAGGTGGCTTTTAAACCATTTGACACTGTCCCACACAACATCTAAACTGGGGAGATGTGGATTTGATGGATGGAGCACTCAGTGGATAAGGAGTCATTCAGCTGGATGGTCACACTCAAAGACTTGCAGTCAATGGCTTAAAGTCTAAATCAAGGTCAGTGATGAGTGGTGTTCCTCAGGGACTGGTATTGTGACCAGTTCTGTTTGACATCTTTGTCAGTGACATGGACAGTGGGATTGAGTGCACCCTCAGCAAATTTGTCGATGACACCAAGCTGTGTGGTGTGTTCGACTCGCTGGAGGGAAGGGATGCCACCCAGAGGGACCTTGACAGGATTAAGAGGTGGGACCCATGTATGAACTGCATGAAGTTCAACAAGGCCAAGTGCAAGCTCCTGCACATGGGTTGAGGCAATCCCAAGCACAACTAAGGCTGTGCAGAGAATGGATTGAGAGCAGCCCTGAGGAGAAGAACTTGGGGATGTTGATTGATGTAAAGCTCAAAATGAGCTGGTAATGTGTGCTTGCAGCCCAGAAGACCAACCATGTCCTGGCCTGTATCAAGAAAAGCATGACCAGCAGGTCGAGGGAGGTATTCCTTCCCTTTTACTCTGCTCTGGTGAGACCCCACCAGGAATCCTGTGACCAGTTCTGGGGACCCCAGTAAAAGAAAGGCATCGAGCTGTTGGAGCGAGTGCAGACAAGAGCCAGAAGGATGATCAGAGGACTGGAGTACCTCTCCAATGAAGACAGGATGAGAGAGTTGGGGTTGTTCAGCCTGGAGAAGAGAAGGCTGTGAAGAGACATTACTGTAGCCTTTTAATACATCAAAGGGAGCTTATATGAAAGATTGGGTCACACACTTTTGTAGGGCCTATAGTGATAGGACAAGGGGTGATGGTTTTAAACTAAAGGAGTGTAGATTCAAACTAGATATGAGGAAGAAATATTTTACTAAGAGTGTCATGAAACACTGGAGCAGATTGCCCAGAGAGGCTGAAGATGCCCCATCCCTGAAGACATTCAAGATTAGGTCGGACAGGTCTCCAGGCAACATGGTCTAGTTGAAGATGTCTCTGCTCATTGATGGGGGCTTTGGACCAGATGACCTTTGAATGTCCCTTCCAACCCAAATGGCTCTATGATTCTATGGTAGGACCATGATTTAGAAACTCACTGCAAATGAACTGGGGTTTTTAGTCAAAATGTACATAGATAGTGTACCCTTTAGGGTGCTTTGAGAGTGACCTTTTCCCTTTAGCAGGGAAGTTGTACTAGATAACCTCCAGAGGTCCCTTTCACCTCCAATGCTCTGTGATTCTGAGATAGCCTGTTTTTATTTTCTTCCTCTTTTCTGCTCTTTGTTCACACATTTGCTGATTCTGGTGCCTTTCTGACCTGAGGTACATTGACTCCTAAATTTTCCACATCTGCTCTGTTCCTGGTGGTATGATTAGGGCTTTGCATGTCACCGCTTGGTGCCTGCACCTTGTCTCCTGCTCATACTGCAGCACAGATGAGGTTATCCTTGCAATTAAGGAGTTGTATGAACTGCCATCTACTACTGGTTGGCTGCATATCAATACCAAGGTTGGTTACCAGACTGGAAAGACTCCTCTCCCATAGGCATGCGGTGGGAAGGGAACAAAAATGCTTTTGAAACATGTTTCAAGGTTCTCTGTCCCTTTTTGTCCCACTATTCCCACATTCAGTTGCTGCTGAGGCATGGGGCCGCCTTTCTCCATTGCAGGATGAAGGAAGATGGCTCCTACCTTGTTCTGTCTTTATGCAGTCCAATAGCAAATTTGAAGCATGTCTCCTCTGGCCTGAGAGATGTCCCTATGAGACATACTTCCCTCTTTATGCCTCTTTGCTCAGGGACTTGGAGACTGTGTACTGCTGGGATTATAGTTTCCAATTTTCCATTTTTTACTTGTTTTCAACCAATATTTTAAATACCTGGTGGCATCATCATGGTTTAGCTGGAGAGAATGGTTAAAGCTATGCAGCTGTTTAATAGGATAGGATAGGATAGAACAGATTTCCAGTTGGAAGGGCCCTACAATGGCCATCTAGTCACATTAATTAAAAGGATTCAGAAATTCAGTCTTTCTTCCTTGTAGCTCACACAAGTACATAAAAGAGGGAGACATGGAAAGGGGTATATTTTATTCCTTTCTATGCCACTTTTTAAGAGACATGGATTTACCCTGGACACAATTCCTCTTCCTTGCAAATAAAGGGGGGTTGGGAGGTAAATTTGTTACTGTTTCTACATCAGCTCTTGAAATGGATCATGGTCTGCCTCAGGATTTTTTTTTTTGCAGTGCTCCTTGCTCTGCCATTTAGAGACCTGCTGGGATTGCATATTCTTATGCCTGTTTCAGCATCACCAGTGGCATTTTTGTCCCTCTCAGCAGCTGCAGAAGAGCCCCTGCTCCTTGGGATGTGTCCCACGTAACAGTCTATCTGCTAGCTGTGTGACACTTGTCCTTTGTTTGTGCTGATGGGTCAGTTATCAGCTCTGAAAGGTTGTGATATTTGGAAGCTTACTGGTTTTCCTCCATGGGTGCGAATTCTGAGCCCAGATTTTGTTGTGATTTGTAACCCTGGTGATACCATGAGGCTGCTATCAGCTGTTACAGATTGAAGTGCTTTGTTAATGAAATCCATGCAAGTGATGCTCCTGATTTCCCAGCAGGCAAAGTTGCAACAAACCACGTTCAGCAGCTGTAACAGCTGTAACAGCCATCATCTCCCATCACATGCATGTAGTCCTTCTGCTGAAGGAACCCCAGCCCCACCCCTGCTCAGGATTACTTCTCAGGGGAAACTATCCAGCTGCTTTGCAGTGTGTTACCCTAGAAAAAAAGATGCTGAAGTGGCTTCTAAAATTGCTGGAAGAACTGGGGGTTTGTTACAAGAAAAAAAAAGCTGCTTGTAGTGCTTGGACACCCCACCTGGTGCAGAACAAACAGGGCAGAAAATGACTGACTTCTAGTGCTCCTTGTATTGAAGGAAATAAGAAAAACACCACGCACAGTTGCTAGCACTTCCCTCGTGTTAGGCAATTCTTGTTAATGCTTCCTTGTGCATGAGTATGCTCTTAGCTGAGTTAGGGAAAATGCCTGACCAAGGGGTGATCAGTCTTTGCATGGACACTCACCTGGTCAATGGAGTCTTCTGCCTGTGATAGCTGGTATGCCTGCCTGCTGTCACACCTTCGTGTGACGTATTTATTTTGAGAGCAAACACCCGTGATCTTTCAGCCCAAACCAACTTTGTCTGGAGTTAGCATTGCACATACATTGGAGTGCATGAGACCATATAACACAGCAACTGAAATGTTATTCAGCAAGGTGGTTTTGACTTTGCAGCACGATTTGCAACCTGTGCAGTTAAGCTTGCAGCTGTTTTCACTGATCTGCTTGGTTACTGGGAGGCAGCAGAAGGTGGTTGCTGTGATTAAGACGTTTTTTGATCAGTGTAGAGGGGAGGGTGCTTGGCATTTTTGGCATGTGAGTATGGCTGGGGTATTACTAAGCTCAGACTGGCCAGAGCCTCTGTAGAAGTGGGATTTGGGGCTGTAGGAGACTGAAGTGTCTCTGAATGGACAGCCCTGGTCCTTGGACAACTGAAAGGGGCTGTAGCCACTATGGCCTCAAGCTCAGCTGGCTCCAGTGAGGATGATCCCAGTTCAGAGGCCCCTTGCAAAGGATGACCGCACTTCAAAAGCACATGTGAAGACTTGGAGACCTGCAGCTGGCTCTTCTGGAACCCCTATTCTTGTTTTTTTACACCTGATTTTGGTTAGTCGCATATACATTTGGACATACATATTGCAACTTCTCTGTATGAAACATAATCCTCTGCATTCCTGGAAGCACCCTGCGTATTATGCTCTGTTCAAAACAAGCTCATATGAGATTTGGGCAAATATTATATTATGTCATTCACTACTGTGCTGGATAATGTGAAGCTTAGCTGAATTACTAGGAAAAAAATGACAGTAATAATCAACTATCATCACACAGAGCTTTCCTGTGTTCAAATAAATCAGTTGCCAATTTCTGCCAGGCTCCACGAGGAATGTCACAGATTATCAGCACCTTCTTGCAGTTCTGTCTCCAGAATTTTTAACAAATGCAGCAATTCCTAAAAGTGTGTTCTGTTTTCTGAATTCATGTAGGGCCAGACAAGTATGTGTCTTCTTTGGTTTTGTTTCTGGTATATTTTTCCATTTTCTTGTTTGTTATTGGGTTTTTGGTTTTTATATAGAAATCACCTTATGAATTATTCCCATCTATTGCTTTCTTTGGAAATGTTCTCAAATTTCAGTCAACTAATCAAGTTTAGCCAGGCTCATTATCCTCAGGGAACTGTTTTTCCATCTCAGAATTCACAGATGTTGCAGGGAGCTGCTTCTTGTGCAGGCTGGCCTGATGACACCTATTTTCTTAGAAGTTTCACTTGTATCATAATTCCCTCTTTCTCACATGACTTTTGCTGGCTTTCTTCTTTGCAGGCACTGGCAACTGCTATAATATCATGTCTCCATGTTTTCAAGTCTCTCTCCTCTTTAGCATTCTGTGATAAAGAATCTGTTACAACCCTTTTTTTTTTTTTTTTTTTTTTAGCTGGTGTTTTGGTGTTTTGTAACTCTGAAGATCATGTACTGAAGTTTTGCTGGTAGAAGAGCCAGACTTCTTCCTAGGATATTCCCAAGAGAGTTGACAGGTGTTGAAATCATTACTGTGGGGCTGTGCATGTGTTAATGAAAGTCCTAACTTCCAGGGCCAAAGGAAAATAGTTCCTTTTTGGTCTGATATGCTCTGTTTTGTTTCCTACAGCAATTCTGCTCCAACAAATGCCTCCTTGTAAAGCAGGTCAGCAAAGCAGTGTTTTTGTGGTAAAGTAGATTTGCTGTGAGGGTGAATGCCTCCTTTGTGTTTGACACTGCTATTACAGTAGCACCCTTTTTGGTTCTTTTTAGGGAGTTATTATTTTTAACTATTGTCACTTTCACTTGAATTAGATTCCTTCATTTCCCCAAAGGTCACATAAATTGCTTTGCTGTGTATTGGTTTGCGATCTGCTGTAGACAGCCTCTAGGTCAGGCTGCCTGTAGTCTGGGAGGGGTGGTTCTGGGTTTTATCGTGCTGCTTTGCGGTGCTGCCAGCTGCTAGAACATCACCAGGTGACCTCACCTCTTGTCAAGCTTCTCAGAGCTTCATGATTTCTTGAGGTACGGCCTTATGGAATAACTCATGTGTGAAGAACATATCAAAGGGCATTCACCATTAGCTCTGCCTTCCTAACAGATACCTGGAAGTGATTAACACAATGAGCTTTCTGTCCAGCCTGTCAGTTCTGATCTTTCAGGCGTATATCTAGGTAGTTGCATTTATCTCATGACCACCATTTTCCCTTTTCTCTGGGGTGGCCAGAGAGACCTGCTCTCCTAGGAGATGGCCTTTAGTTACACATACTCCATGTGTTGCGCATTTCCCCTCTACTGCTGGGCACAGTGCTGCTTTGCGTGGCACACGTGGTACCTGCTGTGACTGCACTGCTTGCTTCTCACTCGGTGCTGCAGGTGGTTATTGCCAGCTGTCTTTTTATTGACATCACATCACGGTGTGATGGGTGCAAATAAGCTCCCTCCCCTGGTCTTTGGATGTGTCACAGCTTCTTTCTATTCTCCAAGGCTTTTTCTAGTATTACATTTTCTCAAGATTTTTTTGTTTATATTCTTCTAGATTTGCTGTCCTGAATATCTATGGCTCCCTCCTGTGAAACAGCATCCTTTATTAACGGCAATAGCTGGGTTCCCCACTCATCATGTACCCTTAGTAGTCCTATTCCTAGTCCAAAAAAAAGTTTTCTTTATACAAAGGTGGCTTTTGAGGAAAACCATGGCTTGCCTGCATTTTCCTTGCTTGTCTCAGTTAGCCTGCTACTGGAGAACCTGATCTGTAAATACCCTTTTCTTCTTGCCCATTAAAAGATAAAGAGTCTGGTCTTTCAGACCAGTTAGTTTCCCAAAGCCTTGTGAAAACCAGTTCAGTGGGAATAAATTTAACATTGACCTGTGGGGGAGTTGGACCTGCACCTAAACTAGCAGTGGGGATGGACCAGATGATTTCCAGAGCTCCCTTACAACCTCAGCCCTCCTGTTAAGTTTCTTCATTTTAACTTAACTGCAATTTACCTTGGGTTTGTGGATATATAGGATCCATTTAATTTTTATGTTGTGTTCAGGCTTCAAAACAAGGAGAAAAGTGACAGTACATCACTCAGGGTTTATTAGCTGCTTTCAACTCCCCCTAAAAGTAATGTTACCTAAATTGTTGGCTTTTACCTTAAGTATACTGCATTGCCACCCATTGGAAAGCTGCCTATCAAAATATAAAGGATATAATGCTATAAAGATCCACCACACTTCCCCCCCATTGGTAATGTCTCTCACTCCTATGGATTCTCCTATTGCAGGTGTACAGCTCACTTTGGTCAGTGTAGGCAGCTCGTGCTGTATCGGGTTAGCAGCCTTGGTGCACCAGGGCAGGAGGAAGGCAGCTGGTATAGCACACCATTCCTGTACCTACTGCAAGAGCTGATGCTTATTTTGGGTACCCCACTCAGATGTCCCAAGACTTTCCTGCCTCTCAGGGCTGGAAACAATCAGTCTTGCAAAGATGTCAGGGTGCTACATGCACCCTTCCCTGTGAGGAGTTTCCAGCATAGCAACCTCAGGCTGCAGTTTCCTGGCTTCCTCATAGTCAAGGTATGTGTGTTACCTCTAAAAGTCACAGAATTGAGGAATGGTTTGGGTTGGAAGGAACCTCAAAGATCACCTAGTTCCAACCCCCTGCCATGGGCAGGGACACCCTCCACTAGCCCAGGTTGCCCAAAGCCCCATCCAACCTGGCCTTGAACACTGCCAGGGAGGGGACAGCCACAGCTTCTCTGGGCAGCCTGTGCCAGGGCCTCACCGCCCTCACAGGGTAGAATTTCATCCTTGTATCTAATATAAATCTCCCCTCTTTTAGTTTAATATAGTAATTAAGTGTTGCCATATAAGAAATATTTTTCACATTTTTGAGGAGCTTCAGTCTTCAGAAAAATTATGTTTTTTTTTTCTCTGGAGCAGAAAATTTATTTTCAGCATAGAAACAGCCCTTGCTAGAGGAAAGAGTGAAAGTCCTTATGAAAGTATTAGTTTACGTATGTGAAAACTTGTGATCTGAAAATGAATGCTAAGGGTTCTTTTGTTCTTTCTTTTTGCAGCTCTCCACATCACTGACCTGCTGGCTAAGATGTTAATTCAAAGGTTCCCAAACTGTTTCATGAAATCCTTGATGCTGCTCTGCAAAGAGCAGACAGCTTGTTTGGTAACAGCTGCCTCCTCTTTGGCTCAGGCAAGTAGCTGTAATTTAAAGAGAACATCTGAAATTTTATTCCTGTTGCTGCCTTTCCCTGCATGCAGTTCGTTTAGCTGCTGTAGGGAAGTTGTATGGTCAGGAAGAATTCTCTCTACAAGCAAACCATTTAGGCAGAAGCATGTGCACCAAGAAAAAGAAATCTGGAAAAAGGGATCACCACAAACTATTTGTGATCTTGTATTTGTGGTGTGTGTCAGATGCTGGATGGTGACAGCCCATAAGCACATTCTCATCTCATGACATGTCAAGGTAAATGCCAGACCCCTTTTCTCTCTTTAGTGGCAGCAACCAACACTGGATACCTCCTGTTTGCTGAGAAGTGAGAATGGACACAAAGGCACCTCCTCCAGATCAGATGGCATGTGGTAACTTACTTCTTTTAGTTATACTTTTCCATGTGTCATGTGGGCAAAGTCTGAGAAGTGTCTGGTATGTTATGCCTGTTCACAGCTTAGCTTGAAGTGACCTTGTGCAAGCCCTCCCACTTTTACCTCCCCAATGCCAGCAGATAGCTGCCAGCCAGCTCTTCATCAGGCTCCTGAGCTTTTGCTCCCTCCCTTTTCCAACAAATACACTCATTATAAGCCAGTAGTGATAAGATGAGACTATCTGCAAGGTTTCTGGCGCTGGGACAGTGCAGGTGTCTGTTGAGAGAGATGACTGGATAATTCCAAGTTCATTTATTTTACAGGTATTTTGCTTTTTTTTTTTCCCAAAGGCTTTCCAAGGAGGTCTTCCTTTGATTCAGGAGGGTGTCTGATCACCCTTCCTCCCTTCCTTCACCTCAGTTACTTTCCTCTACTTGCTTTGACCTCTTCATCTCCTGTGCACCATCCTTCTATCTACCTTGGCTGTGCTGGCAGGCAGGGCATCTTCCTCGCTCCTCCCACAGGAAAGCTGCATACTGCTGCTTGGCACAAGAACATGCCACCACAAACAGCAGCTTTAACTGCTCCTTGTTTCACCATGTCTTGCATATTTCATCACCTTTGCTTGAGGAGAAGTTAATGGAGTGTCTCTGGTGGTTGGTCCCTATGTGTCTGCGCAGTACTGTGCAAGCTGTCCTTTCGCCTCCTCCCCTCGGTGGAGTGTTTAATAATGTTTAATTCTCATGGGCTGCTTGATTGGCAAAGGATTGTGTAGGGTTCCTTCTCAATAAAGAACAGGGCTGTGCTTTTTTATCTTTTCATTCTATGAGTCTTCAAACAATCAGAAATGTGCCCTAAAAGGAGAAGCAGGGAAGATTTTCGTGCAGGGGGAACAGCGCTGTGGTTTTCAGCATGGGCACACTGTGAGGTTTCCAGATACTCAGGAAGTATGTCTGTCTTCAGCTTTCATAGAACTAAGGAAATATTTCCCTTCATGCTTCCCCTCCTCACCCCCCCAAAAAAAGACTGCCGAGACTAATGCCTTTCTATTTTAATTTAGAAGTCCTGATTTACTTCTTGGTTTTTGATAACAGATTGGAACACAAACATGTTTTCAGGTGTTCATACCCTGATATGTTTTTGAGTTAAGGGCTTTTCAATTTTTCAAACAAAACCTAAAGACGCCAAAGAAAAATTGGAGGGGAAAAATGCATGGATTTTATCAGTCAGTTCAGGAAAGGCCATTTCCCAGCTGTTGACCACAGAGCTACAAAAAACTTTAAGCAGAGAAAAAGGTTCTGCAATACCTTAAGCTCTACATGCAAACAACGCAGAGCAAGGCTATGCCAAGTCCATCTCAATTTCTAAAAGTGCAGAGCTATTAACAACTCTGCCTACATTTTGCCCCACTCAAAAAAGAGCATGTATGATGTTTATCATATTATCTGAAGTCTAGTCGTGCTTTTGCTCAAGGCTAGGATCTTAATTATATAATTAATATTTTTAAAGGTTTTGAATTGGCTTGAAAGTTTGATAAATAATCTAGCTTTAGAGCTGTGTTAAGAATGAATGTTCTTTTCTTTTTTGGGGTTTTTTTTTTTGTTTGGTTGTTGGGGTTTGGGGGGTTTTTGCTTCTCTGGGGGAGGGTTGGGGGGTGGGTTTGTTTTGTTCTTGGCCTGTGTGTGTTCTACATACTGATGCCTAAATCAATGGAAGATGTTCCCAAAGAAAGTAAAATAATAGTAGCTGCAATTCCAGGAGCAAGGGTATATCCTTCACAGACAACTTTTTCAGTTCTGTATATAGAGCTTTTAGGCTCTGATTTATTTTTAAGACTTTAGGAAGAAACTCAGTCATCATTTGCAGCACAGTGAAGATCTCTGGCTAATGCAACCTGTGGCTTAAATATTGCATCTTACACTGACATAACCAGGCTAGCATTTCAGATAGAAGGAGAAGCTATCTGCCCTAGTTTGGAACTCTTATATACACCATAAGCCCAAGGCTGTTTCTTAAGTGGGTTTAACACCCCAGATTGAAAAGAGTCTGGCTTGACTTAGGTTGGTGGTTTGGAAGTACCTGTGCTACCTATGTAGGTTATTCCTGCTGCAGTGTACATGCAGGCTGTGCTTAGCTAACAGAAAATTAATGGGTGATGCCAAACATTCCTCTTGATATCAAAGGAACATGGAGGGCTTTGCCATGGTGCGTGCCTGCAGATAAGATGGACAAAACAGAAATAATAAAAGTTGAGAAAAGGGCAGCAAAATGAATAAGGAATGTAAGATTTCTTAAAAGATAATGAGAACTTCCAAAGAGAAAGGTTATGTATTAGACAAATGTAAAATATTCATACCATCTTCAGAAAGAACTGAGTGACCTTGAGGACTGCAGTAATCGAAAAGGACTGAAATTTAACAGTACAAAATGAAAGGTCAGGTACTTGCTAACTAATAACAAAACCTTTCTTCTAAATTGGGATCTTACCAGCTGTAAATGACAGGATAAAAGTCTTCCAGAAGCACTGGTAGATCAGAGTGGCTGTAAGTATCCAAAATGATGTGTCTGTGAAAGACTGTTTGACTAGGTTAGCTGTGTGCAGTGGTGGGAGGAGAATATCAATTCCACCATATGAGGAATGCTAAGAAAATTGGCCAATTCTGTGAAAGATAATAAAAAATCTTTCTACAGATACAGCAACAGCAAAAGGAGGGCCAGGAGAGTCTCCAGCCTTTACTGGACTTAGGGGGAACAATAGTGAAAAAGGACGAGAACAAGGCTGAGGTATTTAATTCCTTCTTTGCCTCAGTCTTTAATAGTAAGGTAAGATATTCCCTGAGTATTCAGCCTCACAGCCAGAAGACAGGGAGGGAGAGCAGAACAAAACTCCCATGATCCAGCAGGAAATGGTTAGAGACTTGCTTGGCCAATTAGACAATCACGAGTCTATGGAGCTGGGTGGCTTCCACCTGAGGTATTGAGGGAGATGCCGGACATGCTTGCCAAGCCCCTTTCCATCATTTACCAGTAGTCCTGGCTGACTGGGGAAGTTCCACTTGTCTGGATGCTGGCAGATGCTACACCCATTTACAAGAAGGGTTGGAGGAGGATCCAGGAAACTACAGTCTGACCTCAGTGCTGGAGAAGGTCATGGAATGGATCATCTTCAGTGCTATTGCACAGCACATACATGACAACCGGGTGATCAGAAGAGTTGTCAGGGCCTGGAACAGGCTGCCCAGGGAGGTGGTTGAGTCACCTTCCCTGGATGTGTTCAAAAAAAGGGTAGATAAGGTAGTTAGGGATATGGTTTAGCATAGGATGGGAATGGTTGGACTTGATGATCTTCAAAGGTCTCTTCCAACCTTGTGATTCTGTGATAGGAGAATATGCCAGGATCAGGCCCAGTCAACCTGGGTTTATGAAAGGCAGGTCCTGCCAAACTAACCCGATTGCCTTCTGTGATAAAGTATCTCCTTTAGTGGATGAGGGAAAGGCTGCAGGTGTAGTGTAGTTGGACTTCAGCAAAGCCTTTGACACTGTTTCTCACCTGGGTCCAGTATCTTTATCAATGACCTGGATGAAAGGATTGGATGTTCCCTGAGTAAGTTCATGGATGATACTAAGATGGGAGGAAGTGTCGCTCTCCCTGAGGGTAGAGAGGCTCTTCAAAGAGATCTGAACAGGCTGGATTGATGAGCTAAGACCAACGGGATGAGGTTCAACAAGGCCAAATGGAGAGTGCTGCACTTGGGACATAATAACCCTGTGCAGCGCCACAGGCTAGGGAAGCGTGGCTAGAACGCTGCCTGGTGGAGAAGGACCTGGAGGTGTTGGTTGACTGCTGACTGAATATGAGCCAGCAGTGTGCTCAGGTGGCCAAGAAGGTCAATGGCATCTTGGCTTGTATCAGAAACAGTGTGGCCAGTAGGTCTGGGGAGGTGATTGTGCCCCTGCACTCAGCATTGGTGAGGCTGCACCTTGAGTACTGTGTCCAGTTCTGGGCTTCTCACCATAAGAAGGACATTGAGGTCCTTGAGCGTGTCCAGAGAAAGGCATCCACGGATGCATTAGGCAAAGTGTTGTCAGCAGGTGAAGGGAGGTGATCTTTTCTGCTGATCAGCACTGGTGAGACACATCGGGAGTGCTGTGTCCAGTTCTGGGCTCCCCAGAGAGACATGGACATATTGGAGCGAGATCAACAATGGACCATGAGGATGATTAAGGGCTTGGAGTGTCTGATACATGAGGAGAGGCTGAGGGGCTGTTCAGCCTGAAGATGAGAAGGCTCAGGGGGATGTCATCAATGTACATAATATCTCACGGAGGAGAGTAAAGAAGATGAAGCCAGGTTTTTCTCAGTTGTGTATCATGATGGGACAAGAGGCAATGAGTACAAACTGAAACACAGAAAATTCCATTTAAACATGAGAATAAACGTTTTTACTGTGAGACTGACTAAGGACTGAAACAGGTTGCCCAGAGAGGTTGTGGAGTCTTCATCCTTGGAGATATTCAAAACCCAGCTGAGTATGGCTCTGAGTAATCTACTCCAGGTGCCTCTGCTTTGAGAAGGAGTTTAGACTAGAGGGTCTTCAGGAGGGCTTTCCCACTTCATCTGGCCTTTCCTTGTGGGATTCACAGGAGATGGATTCAGGCTGTAACGAATGCACAGAGGGGTCACTGGGATGAGAAGGGATCTATAGTGCAAATCCTGCTGAAATGTCTATCTAAAAACCATATGCAGTGTAGGGGAGGTGGGGGTGTATGCACCAGAGAGAGGGAGGAGCTATTTATTGTGTAAGGCCATGGTCACACAATAACATCTGGGTTTATGCTTGTCATATATAACTGGAAAGTTAAAGTAAAAAGGGGTTATTTAGCTACCAGAGTAATCACATTTGCTAACAAACTTCCAGAGAGAAAGAACAACAACAAAATAATAACAACTGCTGGAAAACATTAGGAAAGAAATGCTGTGATACAATGCCTTCAGGAAGGGAGGGTCATTCAGTCCAGAGTACCCAGTTATGTAGGTGTCATTTGGATTACTCCAGTTTCTGTCTCCTCATGGAACAAGTGAATGCTAAAAAGTAAAAAGTTATTGATCTCTGCAACTACACATTTGTAACATATATACTTAAAAATAGGTTGTCAGCAGTTAGAAAGAACAAGAAAACCAAATTGATATACAGCCATTATAGAGACTCCTGAAAAGTCAGTCGTGGAAACAGTAACATTGCTGTTGAGATGGAACTAAACTGGGTGAGAAGCCTGGAGACATTGCTTTGAAAACACCAGACAACATGATTAATTTTGCTTTAAACGGACCCTTTCTTATCTTTCTTTCAAGTCCCACTTAACATAGAACAGTAGATGAATGGTTTAAGTTTTTTCTTCAAATGCCTTGGTAAAAGTCTCTAACTTCAGCTCCAGAAGGTGTGTTGGAAAGTGCTCTTTCTCTCTTTAGGATGGAAATTCCAGCTAAAATTCTTCTTGTCCTGTCACTTTTGTTAAAGATGAGAATTGGCTATGGTGTTCTGGTGCTCTGTTGAATATCTACTAAGTGAGAAGTATGTTATGAGGATAAGCTACAGTTTTTGTTCCTCCATACTGTGCCTGGCTCTAGAAAGGATTTTCTAGCACCACTGCTTTCAAATTTCTCCAGAAAATTAACTTCTATCCCAAAACTCCAAGTCAACACTTCTATCCCAAAGCTCCAAGTCAAATGGACTAAACTGCATCTTGTTAACCCATCCTCTGAGGAAAGTCTATACATCTGTACTTCCACAATGTGTGAATTGTTCGAGCTATGTGGGCGATTGAACATGACAGAAATCCCATGAAATTGATAACAATTACATTTCACACAATTGTTAATGCCAATTAATTTCTTCACAATGGATAATTACTATAATTTATATTGAAACATCTGTGGAAAAATAGAAGGCAAAGTGAAGCACTGTGGAGTAATTTGGGGACTTGTAAAATAAATAAGTAGATAAATAGCTCAAATCCTAGGCACTTAAGCAGTGAGCAATGCACAGGGATCGAGGACTTCTCCTTCATGGTTTCTGGGTAGCAGATGTGTTGATTATAGCACTTGCTGCACACTTCTCAGAGACAGGTTTGAGGAGTACCATCACTCTGATTGATTTGACCACGTGGTTTTGTCTTTTTGTCTCTGGTATTGTTGCTTGTGCACTTTTCCTTTTATGTCAAAACATGTCTTAATGTGTCACTGCTGTCTTCTGTACAGCCTTTTGGGTACCTGCTGATGAAATATCCTGTCATCTGAGACTGGCTTGGCACTGCTGCAGCCCCTGGGAAGTGGAGATGCTGGAGGACTGCTGAGACCTCACGGATCCTGCCAAGAGCCGCTCTCCTTGCTCACCCTCACACAGGCACAGCTCAGTCCCAGGTATTTTGCAGCAAGACCCTTAATGCCAGGTCCCTCAGGTGAGTATGCTTGGGATGCATAAGGCCTTGGTGTTTCTTCCTGCTATTATTTCCTCTTGAATAGTCTGGGAAGGGCGTCATACAGCTGCAGTGTCTCCAGCTGTTTTCTGCAATACTTGTGCAAAGGCTGGTTGCAGGCAGCACAATGAGTTGGGTGCGAAGTCTCACATCAAGTCTCCTCGCACTTCAAGTTATTTCACCCTGGTAGACCTACCAAGGAATGGTGGTGCCCCTGCCCAGATAATGCTCAAATCTCATTGTGTCCAAGCTTCAGTCTTCCCCATGTCTTTGATGGCTCAGACTTCCTCCAGCAAGTTGCACTAAGTTCTCCATCACACTGCAAAAGGGAGGGACACATGCACAGTGTTAAAAAGCTTTTGCTGGCTTGTAGGCAAGTGCCAAGGAGTAACTGTGGATGTGTAGTGACTCACATCCGCTGGGAAGCTGACGTGTCTTAGTTCTATCTGCAGGCCTGCACACTGTCCAGACACTGGTGCTTTATCACAGCTTTGTTCTCTATTGTCAGAAGCACTGCAAATCTTCCAGCTTACCTAGCGTGCATGCCTGTAAATCTTCACCTGTGTGACTGCAAATTTACTCAGTATCTCTGAAATTGCTCAGTAGCTCATGCTGGGAGATGATGTGAGAAATGTCAGCTGGTCTGAGTGCGGATCAAGGGGTGAACAGACAGACTGGGAGAAATCCAGCAATGCAGGCGTTGCTGCAGGTAGATAACACAGGCCCAATGCCCAGCAATTGAATATATTTGCCATCAAGTTTAGCTAATAAACCATCTGGAACATCTGTTTGGACATTCAGTCTGATGAATTGCCTTCCAAATAGATAGGACTATTGAGAAATGGATCAGAGCTTCTGCTAGTTCGACTAATCCAGGAGAGTTGTGGTGGCTTCCCCAGCGCACACAAGATCATTTCCTCATGGAAATGCAACAACCCCCTCATGCTCCCAGGGCACAAGCTGGCAGTGCTCCCTCCTCTTGCTCTGCTGCCTGCAGTGATGAACCATGACGAACTGGTCCCCAAATGTTTCAGAACTAACACAGCCTGGAGAACAGCCTGTACCTCTCATGGCTGGCGCTTGTTCCCTGATGTGATGTGGAGGTCCTTGTCTTCCCCAGTCCAAGACAAGGATGGCTTCCAGACCTGTGTGGCCTGCATCATGTTTTGCTCTGTCTGTCTCTCTTCTGATAGTGCAGACATTGCCCGAGACTTGCGCTTAAATGGATGGGGAACATTTATCTTTGCCAATTATCAAACAATTATCTTTGCTTAACAATTATTATTATAATAGAGCAATTGATGGAGAAGAATTAAAGTTGGATTTGACATACCAGACCTTTTTGGCACTTGAAAGTTTGCATGAAATCACATTTATGTGCAAAATACCCTCTCCCTTCTGATTACAACGAGAATGCAGAACAAGTGCAGATGGATGACCATCAGGTTGGGTGTGTTCAAGAAACAGTTCATTCCCTTTACCTGAAGTCTGAGACTGGGACTTCTGATTTAAAAGAAAAAACAGTAATAATTTTGTCATGTTTAGCAATGATCACACTGCAGTTTTTGTAAACTACCCAAAGGGATGCTGAGTGTCTGCAAACTCCCTAACCAGCCTGCAAGTTGATCTCACCCCACAACCACACTGCAGGAGGGGAAGAAGGGCTCCCAGTCTCTAAGCCCGGATCCATCCAGATACTTGATCACCCTATTAGATGCTTGGTCACTCTATTAAGGGTCTCAACAATGAACCAAATACTACTTACTTACTTTTGTTTTTGAGGAATACTGCCGTTCTAGCAGAACAGTTTGAGAACAGCATGATTCAACTCAGAGTTTCCCATTTCTGAGGAGAAAGGCTTAGTATGCAGTCTTTAGATGCAGGCTGCATTAATTCCTCCTACATCCATGGTTTTGCGCTGTGTCCTCCTGCCTGAGTCCTTTCAACAGGCAGCACTGCAAGAAGGGGGAGCCACCCAAGGTAGCAGTTTTGTAAGCTGAGGACTGGGCTGCTTCTCCAGAGGAAACCCTTTGGTGTATTGACTGATGATGTTAGGAGCTCTCCAGGTATGTAAAAAAGAGCATCTGCATATTTTCAGCAGAGAAACAGTAGACTTTATTGAAGAGCTTGTTCTGACTGTGTTTGGGATCATGTGTGCAGCTCTGCACTCACACTGGGAAAAGTCTGCAAAAGGATTATTGTGGGGAACAGAAGGAAGAGCATGTCATCTCTGAAAATACTAAAGGAGCTTTTCTTGTTTAGATTAGCTGAATGAAGGCTGGAGGGGGTAGAGCTGCTGTCTGTGAAAATGCTTGTGGGATGAATGGAATTGCTCTGAAAAATCATAAAATTGATACAAGAACCAAATGTATGCAAATGGGCCAGGAACACATTCAGGTTAGAAATGAGAAGGTAACTCCCCTGGTTCTCCATCATTACAGAGGTGGAGTCCTGGAAAAGCCTTCCAACCAGAACACAGTGATTGCTTCCAAAGTGGACCTTGTGTGGCTAGGAAGCAGCTTTGTACGTTGTGGTGTCAGCGGCTGACCTCTGTCTCCAGGAAGTCTGTTCCTCTTCTATATCTGTTTAATATTGCTTTTAAGTGCCAGTTATTTTTTTCTCCAATGAAAGGCAGCCACCATAAAGAAAACATGGCATGTACACGGAGCATGTAGCAGCAAAGAATGAGCCTATTTTGTAACCATGTTCAGTGGCTCTCTGAGGTCTCTGCTGAGCTGGCCATTTAATTGTAATATGTACACACATTACTGGCAAAATTAAAATTACACAGGGAAAGAAAAACAAGTTAGCAAGCAACCAACAGAAAAAAACAGTGCATTAAATTCTAGTTCTTTGTGCTCAGGGTTGTGCTGCCACAGTCTCCAGGGTTGTGTGTTGTGATTCCTCTTGGGAAGTGCAGTGGTGAAGCAGCATCCTGTGAATCATGTCATACTCTGAAATATAGCTTTAGATTTCACAGAATGGAGATCTGCTGCAAAAGGCTTGTTTGTTCAGGTTTGCTCTTTGTAGCTTCCATTGTCTAGAGGAAGTTAGATATGGGAATATTATTATTTTATGTCCATTCACAGACAGGTCTTTTTTCACTCAGGTCCCTGCTAGCAGATGTTCCTTATCTCTTGCCTTTTAGAGGACTGCTATTACCCTCCAGCTGTCCCTGTTTCCCTTCGATTAGGGATCCAGTAGCAGTTACCTAAATAAAAAGTGAATTTTCTTTCACATCTTGTTGTATTTCTTTTAAATAATTTGCTTGTCACTCAGACCTCAAGGACTCTCCACATGGTAAATTTGGCTGGACTTGTGGATGATGGTCAACTATAGAGAAGTTGACCTTTCCTTTCTTATTTCCTCAAACTACAGAAGTGACCTATCTGCCACACTTAACTTGTTTGTGAGACTATCTGCAGAATTCCTGCTCGGGTTATTAAGCTAGTAAGACGTCCTCAGTGTTCTTTAGACTGTGGTACCTTATTTATCTGATAGTACCATAGATGACAAAGGAACTTTCTGCTCCTTTCAAGTTAATGTTGGAACAATGAAGACTGGTCATGTTCTTTTTAAATTTTTTTTTTCTTCTTGTGAGCAGTTTGGGCTTGAAGGTGCCAAAAACCTTCAAATATTCTTTTTTATTCTGATAAATGCACTTAAAAAATATTTATATGTAAAAGAAAACACCCTAAAATTCAAAGCTCATAGAGCCCTGCACAGTTCTCTTTCAGTTCTCTTTTCAAGGCTTTTTCTGTAGCACTTCTCCTCCCCAGTGGATCCATATTTTTTAAGTAAGACAAGAACATTATCTTATGCCTGAGGCCCTACTGAAGTCAATGAAAGGCTGTAAATTGACTGCAGTGGGCACTGGATCTAGGTGCCTCTCACAGTTCTCAGGCAGGTTAAGCAAGCTTAGGTAGCTAGAAAATATTTTTCTCAGTAGTGCATTTTATTCTGAGCATTATTTTGTTACACACCTTTTAGGTTAAAAGGGCACTAGAAAATGGTCTGGAGGTAGGAGATTAGGTGAAGGCAGCTGATAGTACAGGCTGAATGTAGATGTGGCCTGTCGTCTTTCAATATCTCTACTAAAATGAATTTGGCATTCTTTGTTAGTAAGAAGTCAATGGAATACTTTGTGCATCACTGGAGGGTAAGTGCATGTAATTCCAGCAAACCAAACTGGAGCCTGAAGTGTTAATATTCCCTAACTGTGCCCATTCCTAAAGATCACAATTCTTCATTGTTAGCTGTGATGTTCCTGATCCATTATTTCAGCTTTTTTTCTTTGTGTATCCTGTTGCAATTATTAAAATTAGGCTTAATAAATTATGAAGTTCTATGATTAGTCTCCTAATCATCTTTAATTTTTCAGTGGACTGTATCAAGCTTTCTTCCATGACAAAGCTACTTCTTCATTTCTCAGATTTTTGTCCTGTTGTAATCAACTGTGTGAATGGGACCATTTAACCTCTGTGGTCTGTCAGCCACAGCGTTCACTTTCCCCTTTCTCACTGCTAGGGTAAGCTGGGTGCAGAAGGACCCTCCTGCATGCATGAGGCTGCTGGAGTCTGGAGTGTCCTGTGGGGACCACACAAGAAGTGCACAGAGTAGGTCGTTGAGCAAACAGCACTTGTTGTAGATTAGGAGTCAGTAGGGTGGCATCAAAGGCGATTTTGTTCATGAAGCACCTCCTGGCTGCTTGAGGTCTCTGAACAAATGCAAGTCCCATACACTCCCACAGCCTTATTTAGTTACTATTTGGAGCAGCAAAGTGGAATGAGTTTGTAATAGCACCAGAAGTGTCTAGTCTCTCAACACAAAAGAAACTTTCAATTTGTGAGTGAGAATGTTCAGATAGCTCCAATAAAAGGAAAAACACATCTGAACTGCTTCTTGGCTGCACCATTGACCGCTTTTGCTGTTCCTTAGCAAAGGATTTGCAAGCAGAGGAAGGGTTGCTCTCTTTCAGGGGACACTTGGCAATGATATTTGGGTGACTCTCACCATCCTTAGTGCTTCCTGTGGGTTATCTCAGTACCAGGTACTTTCAGTGTACAAAGTGGCCTATCTCAGAGGTTAACACAGCAATGGCCATGCTCAGGACAAAGTCCACTTTGCCCAGGTGTCCAGGTTTTGGCTGAGATAGACTAAATTTTCTTTCTAGTAGACTGTGTAGTGCTCTGTTTAGAATTTAGTATAAGAATAGTCTTGACATCACACTGATGTTTTCAGTTGTTGCTAGGTGATTGAAGTGTCTACAGTAAGTAAAGCACAGCCAGGACAGCTGACCCAGACTGGCCAAGGCGGTATTCCCTGACATATGACTGGGGAAGATTGCTGAGAGGCAGAGCTTGGAAAAAGACTGAGCATTGGGTTGTTATACTTCCTTCTGTACGTGGTGAGCAATTGCATTTGTGCATCACTTGTTTGTTTAGTTTTTTTAATTGTTGTTGTTATTTTTATTATTATCCTTTGTTATCACTATTAAACTATCTTAACCCAAGGTTTTTTTCCATTCTCCCCCCCATGCCTTTGAGGTGGGAGGGGAGATCGAGCAGCTGCCTGGTGCTCAGTCACCAGCTGGGGTTAAACCACAACACCAGGACACTGTCTGTACCAAGAGCCAACAGTGCACACATGGATGAAGAAGGTATGAGTGATCATTGCCCTGTGCTCCCAACACACATTCA
The DNA here is from genome assembly GCF_964237585.1 of Gallinula chloropus. Classification (NCBI taxonomy): domain Eukaryota; kingdom Metazoa; phylum Chordata; class Aves; order Gruiformes; family Rallidae; genus Gallinula; species Gallinula chloropus. The sequence continues at coordinate 206,237,118 of NC_140085.1, forward strand.
GATGAGAGGTTCCACCCATACTGCTGTGTTTAATGGCCATGAATGGTGGATCTGCCTGGAATTTGTCTAAGCCTTTCTCACACCTGCTTAACCTTTTGGCCTCAGCAGTATCCTGGGGCAGTGAGTTCCAAAGTGCCATCATGAATACTGAAGAAAAAAAAGCATTTGGTTTTTCTTGTTAAGCTAGTGAGGTGAGGTCTCCTATGATTTTTAGTTTATACTTCAGTCTCTTTTCATGGATCTCCAATGTCCACAGCCTTTCATTGTAGCAACTCTGCCCACTAAGCTGGATGCAGACATACCCCTTACTTCCCTCTTCCTTGAGAAAGCCAAACTTTCAGTTTTTGTTAATGGGGAAAGATCAGGCTGATATTCTGCCCAAATGAGGTGAAATCACATTGGCTCATGGGCAAAAATGGAAAATAAATTATATAAGTGAGGGAGCAACTGAGAGTCAGTTTCTCTTTTGAAGCCAGATTCACTAAATGGGAGGCAAGATTAGCCCTTGGCTACTTCTTGATGTAGAACAGAACAGGCCTCATCCATTTTTCTACCTATACTTAGCTAGAAAACCATCATGCAGCATCATTGCTGCATGATACAGACTGTTACCCACAGGTCAACCTCTACAATGTGCTCCACCTGGGGAAGGATGCAGCTGCTTCCCAACTCAGCTCTGCTTTCCTCAGGGGACTTGACATTTTTGCTCTGGAGTCTCCCCTGCTTTCAGTTTGGTTTCAGATGCAGTTCATGGTGTTGATTTTAAATGTAAAATACTTTGCATCCTGGTGGTGAACCTGCTTCTCCCTGTCTGATTCTGTGGGAGCTACAGTAACTGACTTTAGGAATGGATGGGAAAAGGGCTGGTATCTCTGGTAAGGACATTTTGGCCGAAAGTTTCACTCTTTTTTTGTCTTACCCTGAATGGCTCCTACATCTGTTTTTTCTGTGGCTTTTTGGGGAGATCCTGGGGCTATATGTGTGTGTTAGGAAACGAAACATGCCAGGGACTGTTCCCAGCAGAGGGTGGTCCTTGTCCATGGCATTAAAGTCTCATACTTCCAGCACAGAGCGGCCAGTTGCTGACTATTTCTTAGCCTTGTCATCTCATGTACCCTGCCAGGGAATATTTGGGAGGCTCCTAGATGACCTGGAGCAAAACTGTGGTGGGAGTCACAGTAAGAATTTAACAGTCCAAGTGATTTAGTTCTAGTGATTAGGAACATTTCCTGGCAGTGCTTAGTTTGTTAATGGAAAGGTATGAGGGTTGACTGATTGCCAAATATTAGGGTAAGGTTTGGGGAAGGACTAATGATTTTAAGTTCTTCATAAGGTTTTGCTGAAAATGCTGCTATTTCTAATTATTGACTTGGGGACATCTTTTGCACAAATAGACAGCTTTGGATAGGAGCAGTATGATTCCCCAGAGCAAGAACAGTGCTTCTTTGCCATTTGCTCAGGGTGATGACAGAAGAGGTAGGAAAGGATTATTTCAGAATGCTGGTCTGTGTCTGTGACACCCCACTGGTCACTCAGCCACACTGTGTGAGGTCCGGTGAGGAACACTGAAGTGCCATGAGAAACAGATAGTTCAGAAAGGTTTTGGAGTCCCTGAAGCAAGAAGGAACCAGCTGGTTCTGTGAAGAAAGGACCAGGTGACCTGAGGATCTATTTCTGAGAAGTCATTGAGGTGGAACCAGGTTATGCCTCCACGGCATACGGATAGCACTCTTTCTGAGAGCTAAAGTCAGCTAATCTAACCTAGGCTGTCTCATCAGGACTGGATTTAACTCTGGGATTGAAAGTTCAGGAACAACATGACATATATAAAAAATCAGAGGTTAGGACAGACGCTATTTCAGTTTCTTCCAGGCATCCATCAGGAATTTTTGCTGTTGTTCTTTCATAAAGCTTACCTGGGATTTTGACCCCCAGTCAGGGAATGTTTCCAGCTCTGCTCAGATTTAGAAGGGCAAGGCTATGGGAGCTCTGACTGTTGAGGGAATAGGGAAGATGCTATAAATGTGGTCATTTGGATGTGCAGGTGTTTTGCAAAAGAGAGCTTTAAAGATTCTGCTGGGAAATAAATAAGCAGCCAGCACAACTCAATGCCTCGTGCTCTTTACAGTGATCCCTGCCTCCAGCAGCAGATTCCCAGTAGCTTCACATGCAGCAAGTTGTTATATGGTAATAATTCCAAAGTCTATTTTAAAGGGAAACTTTTCTAATGCCTTAAGGGCAAAAATGTCGTCTTGTGGGTTTCATTAGTAACTAATACATTTTGGTGCTACAATTACGTAAAGTAAATCCTAGAAAATTAGGTTAAAGCCTGACTTTTATTAATCCAGATCTTACAAAAAAAATTGATTAACAAATGCCTTTCTCTTCCCTAGCCTTGTGGCAGACTGTGGTATGTTCTATATTTTAGGAAAGCCAGGATGTCTCTTAAGGTTTCATTAATTTGAGGTTTGGTTCATAAAAAAATGATGAGTCTATCTTGGGATCTTGAATGCTGTCATGCTGAGCTTTCCTGAACATCACTGCACCAGCGTCATGCATTTCAAACACACATCTGGTTTACTACCACTATGGATTCATAAATTGGGAAAAACAAAGTTATGCTGAGCATGATCTTACTTTTGCTGGCTACAGGTCAGAAGAAAAAAGTTATTAGGAAGAGCTAAACCGGCTCATTCATCTTCTGTATATTGCAGGAGCTCAATATTATAGCAGGATAAAAAACCACTTGCAAATCTCTGGATGCAGCTTTAGGAGTTCCAGAGCATATTGGCAATTGAGATAATAACAATGATATTCTGTGATTGATGGCAGATTAGGGAAAATCTTGATTGAGAATTGATGGGCCCCCATTAGTTTCCGTTCTTTGTTGTGCTGATCTGGGCCAGCCTCTGGGATTGGACTTGGCAGTTGGTTTGTGAGCCAGGACAGTCAGAGGCAATCTTAGATTTTTAGCTCTCTGGAAGTGATATCTGGTTGAGTGTGATTGGATATTTTTCTGTTGGTTCAGTTCTGGTTTATTGTTGTTTTTTTCTGAGTTGTTTTTGTTGTTGCTGTTGGTTGGTTGGTTTGGTTTGTTTTCTGGTAGGAATTATAGGCTTTCAGTATCCTGACAGTGTTTGGAAGATTATTTTTTTTCTTTCTTTTTTCCTCTCTTTGGTCAGACAGTTGGCTTACCTGGTAAGAAATTCAAGAGAAAATAATCTAAGGCCTGAGTAAACAGAAAGTCCCTTTATTCAAGTGTACCCAAGTGTGGTTTTATGCCTGGGAATGTTCCTCATTCACCTATTTATTTACTGGAGACTGCATGGATCATACACTGCTTGATGTTACAGATTTACAAATCGCATGTTGGATGTAGGCTTGTAACACTTGATATTTATTCCTCCAGAAGATGCTCGAGTGTTTTTCAATGATACAGAGACAGTAGTGACACATAGCCAGTTCTTGCATTAGGAACTGGGGCTGTACAAAACCACCCAGCACACTGTACACAGCTCCAAAGGGAAATCTCTGTGAGGCAGAAATCACATGCTCCTTTTGGAGTCTGGGAAGGGCAACTGCCACAGACCCATACAACATCTTTAGGAAAGAGTTTTCTTAGTACCTCGGTTTTATCTCTCTTTTTGAAAGAGACACAGCTCATCCCACAATGTTGGAACTGCTGTATTTTTAAAAGAAACTAGGTTTTAATTGCAGGTCTCAACTCAAATACACTCAGTTTATCGCATTCAGCAAGTATACTGCCTGTGGGAGGAGAGCAGCAGGACTTGAACTGATTTCAAAGCTTCTCTGCACTAGAGTTAAAAACTTTGTAGGACACTTTGGGCGGTTGCCTATCAAAATTTGTGTTTAACATTTCTTTTCTCAGCAGCACAAATAGAAGTCAAGGGGCGAGGGGGTTGTAGTAGATCACTTTGTGCTGGGTTCTTGCCCGCTTGGTCTTTTATATGCTTTTTTGTGCAGAACATTTTATAAAGGAAAGAGAAATTAGATAAACATCACATGGCATTTCAGATCTGCATGTGGAGATTTGTATTCAGGCTGTAAAGTGGTAGGTCAGAGACTGCTGTTTACAGCAGTGCTTGATTAGAGGGAAAGACTTTTTCAAAAATCATCCAACAAAATGGAGCTCTGTGGTACTGTCATCCCTTGAAGCGAGGACTCAGCCCTAATCCTTTCAGACTGAGCTGACAGCAATTTACAAAATGCAGCCTTGTTAGCGTGATGCTTGCAAAGTTTCTTCCTTTCATCTGTTCAGTAAGCTTCAGGTTGTCATTTTTCTGTAACTGGCATTTGATTCTGGGGCTTCAGCTTACATCAGACGCAGCCTTTCAAACACTGTGTCTTTAGTCCCCTATAGATGACTTGTAGCTATTGGACATCACTTGAAAATGTGACAGGAACCAGTCCCTCTTCTCAGCTAGATGTGATAAATGAGGCAGTGTTAATTAGCTATGGTCCATACTCTGCAGCACTCTCTGGACGGTGCCTTTCTTCATGATGCCGAGAAGTGGCAGGATACAGCCCTGCCTTGAGGGCAGTCTTTGAAGCCTGGTATGGAGATTTAACCACACAGTTGCAGTTCAAGCCAGTGACAATTGGGCCCCTAAGCTTTCAAACCCTGCTCATTGCTCTGCAAAAAAAAAAAAAACCAACACCCAGCAGACCAAACCTGGAAAGAAACATCTGAGTCTGCAATGAATAACAACAGAAGTGTTTGGCACTTCTGAAGCAGTTAACATCTGCTCATATATTAGTTAATTAACAGAGCAATATTAATCTTTGGAGAAGTCTTATCATTTTCATAAGATGTAAAAAACAAAAGGAGATAGCACTGCTGGCACAAGGGCTGCCCAAGCTGCACACTGATTTTGTCATTTTAAATTAAAAGTTTTCCGGACAGAGCGAGCTGTATTTTGAAACCTCCCATTTTGACTTCATTCTGTTTTGGCTAAGGGCCCAAACATGACTTGTCCACATTAGTCACACCTTGTTTGGTTTTATGTAAGATTCAGGTTTTTGTGACCCTTCCTAAGTGACACCCCGGAGGAAAGATTACAACCTGTGCCCCATCACACAATGCAAGCATATGTTGGCTTTGCATACATTTACTCGACAAGGTGTCCTCCCAAATTGTTTAGAATTGGTTAGAAAGGATGAGACTTCATCAGCAATCAGTTATTGCAGGGTAAATGTCATGAACTCCTTTAGCCGTAGTATCTGTCCAACTCTTCCAATAGCAAACAGTTTTCTCTAACAACACTTCTGTCAGAAAGGGATGGTATATTGTCATCATCTTACTGACGTGGAACCAAGATACACAAGTTGAATTTCAGCTCCACATTCAAACATATTCAGATGTTGGCATGTCTGCAGGGTATCTGAGCTGCTGTTATAGCTGATGGAGATCTAGTCCATAGAGCCTGGAGAGGGATTGTCTTCACCCTAAGGTAAAGATACCTAGTGGCTCATCATTAAAAGATAGAATGGTTGAGGTTGAAGGTACCTCTAAAGGTCATCTGATCCAACTTCCCTACTCAATCAAGGCCCCCTAGAGCCAGTTAGCCACGACCTGTCACATGGCTTTGGGATATCTTCAATGACAGATACTACACAACCTCCCTGAGCAATCTGTGCCAGTGCCTGGTCACTCTCAGCAAAATTCCTTATTGGTGAATAAGGACCTGTGTGAATCTGGGGCCAACTCAGATAAAGTGTGACAGGTCACATAAGACACTTTAGCTGTCACCTTCAGTTGCTAAGCACAGTGTGATGCAGCAACAATGGTCTGCAAGTAGAGCACCATCCTTGTTCCAGGCCAGCTCTGTTGGTTGGCTTTAAGAATTAGCTTGAGCAAGGACCTTTGCATCGTATGCTGTTGAGCAGGGCAGACAAAGCCCAAGAATGGTTTTGGGAGAGTGAAAATGTGAACTCCCTTCTCCAAGAAGCCACTTTTCTTACTGCTTTATTCAGCGTACCATTCTTCCTCTTTTTTTTCCAGCTAGAAATGAAAGGTAAAAAGGATAACAAAAATATCACTGTACATGTTCATTCTGTAATCCAAAGGTTATGTGACTTGGTAGGAGACGGAGAATAAAACATTCATAAGGCACAGAGGCCTAACTTGTGCAATTGGTATCAAATTGTTCAGTAAAACACGCGCACAGAGCAGACAGCAAATACCACTGTATTGACATAACATGCCCGCTGGGCCTGGCAATTGAAATGGCAACCAAGCTATGGAGAGCACGCCAGCCCAGAATTTAGAGAGAGAAATGAAAAGAGAGTCAACCGTGAGCAGCTAGTACTCAATAAAGACAAACGCTAGAGAGGCTGTTTAGATAAGAGAAAAGGGATAAGTGTCTCCTTTCCTGAGAGAGAGATGTCTTTATTACATTAGATCTGGAAAGGCACTTCATGAGCATTAAGTCGTCTCTGGTTTTCATATAAAAGAGGAGAAATAGAAATAAGCAACAGATCTTCCTGTGAAACGAGATAAATATGATGAGAAAAATATATGGATATATATTTCTTCCTTGGTGGTTTTCATTTCTGCATCTAGGCACAAACAGAATTTGATGTGCTAAAACAGAGAGGGGAAACATGCAGTCAAGTTATTTCTGTTTCTGCTGGACTCAAGCAATGTTAAAAAGCCAGTTGGCAAACCTTTTCTCTGTTTTGTATCCTCTTGTTGAGACAGTGCAGAAAAGCACCTGGCCATCTATCTAAACAAAAAAATAAATATGAAGGCCTAACCTTTGTCCTGCTATTGCATAATAAGCTCACTGTGCTTGAACCTAAATTCTGTTGCTACCTAAATCCAGCTGAGAAGCTGGAATTTCTATGCTAGGTTCCAGTTATAAGCAAATCACTTACTGTAAACACGATGCTTCTGTGCAGTCTGTTGAAGGCTTTGCAAACAGATTTTATTTTACTTTTGGTTTTTTTTTTTTCCCCTGCACTGGGGCAGTATGAGTGAGTGAGCTCAGCAGGGCAGTATGAGTGAGTGAGCTCAGCAGAACAATGCTCTGTGATATTTCTCTGGAGCAGCAATTTACAGGTGACGTGAGCTGAGGCTCTCGCACGGGTATTTTGGCTGTTTATTTACTTTTGATATCATTTGGCTAATTTTGTCCACTGCAGTACTACATCCTGTAATTGCAATAATGCAGAGGGTGATTTGTATACAACCCATGGTCCTGTTTCTAGGTTGTGGTGCTTTACAGTGTCTCGGTCTTTGAACAGTGCAAGCAGTAGAGAAAATGCTATGTAAGAGCTTCTATTGATATGGAGCCATCTCTGTGTTTTTCTGTACAGCTGGGTTGCTGAAGTTAATGCTAAGCTAAGTGAGTATAGATGATTTAGGCCATCACAAGGACCCTTTATTTTGATTTATTGGTAAGCTGACCGAACCTCTGGCCTGTAACAGTAATATCTGTCTAGCAAGAGGTAAGTACATGAAATCATATTGCAGTGCTGGTCAGTGCAAGACACACCTATTCCAGCTCTCTCCTTTTGTGCTGTGTAACCAGGCAGGTCTTCTCCCTCAGCTCATCCCAGAGCTGGTGTGTCATGCGTATCAGCTTGTGTTTACCTCAGTAGGTCAAATGCAAATTCAAATATGCAATTCTTTCCTATGAAGGGCAACAATAGTAGTAATGTGACCAAATAGCATCCTTAAAGCCTTCTATTTATTGTTTAGGACCACTGCATTTCCAGAAAAGAGCATTTTCAGGACAATAAAGCACACTGAATGCATACCTAATATCTCCCTGATGCCTCTTATTCCTTACGTTGTGGGAATTCCATTATGCTCACTCTGGGATGTCTGGCTGACTTCCCAACACAGCTGCTAGCTTTTGAACTCCTGCCTTCTTTTGAGGTCCAGTTCCTGTCTGGGACAGAATGAAGGATGAAGATCTGTCAGGGAGGACAGAAAAGTCTGGTCTGCCCAAGTCTCACAGCCATTCAATGTAGCTTTGCTATTTTAAAACAAAGATATTAAACTGTATTTATGTAGTATATGAACAGAATATATTAATGTATTAAGAGAACGTATTAACTATAAGATAATATGTTATTTCTGTGACACCAAAGAGCAGCACCACAGGAATGTCTCTCTCTCCAAACTTAATGTGCTCCCTCCCCTCTTTCTCCCTGGACAGCCATTTGGTCCCCAAGCATGAACTGCTGCTGCTGTGCTACCTCCACTTCTCCTGCCCAGTGGGGCTGGGGAGAAGATGCTGGAAGGGGTGATTCTCCTGCCATCTTGGTGCAGCAGCAGGGAGGTGCCACATAGAGCAAAAAACCTGGGGGGCCTTTGGCGCTGAAATGAGTTGGACTGAGACCTTTAGCTGACTCTTGTGAAGTGCAATAAAGAACATCTTCGAGTGATGGATGCTTACAGAGTACATCAAGGTGCCTGAAAGCTTCCAGTTTTGCTTGAAACAAAGGCTTCTACCATATGTTCCATAATGCTACATTGGCTCTTGATTAAGTTTGTTTGCCATTAGGTTTCCAATCGGGTTTTTTCTCCCTTTTTGTTTTGTCATTTGCAGCATGTACTTGGTTTTTTTATGACCCTATTGCACATGTGCTCAAATGTTCTGGCTTGTGCAGAGACTTTTTTTCTGCAGTTGCTTATTCTGTGATTCTTCTTTACAGAGCTGCAAGCTCACATTAACGTCAATGAGTATCCTGGCATATTTGTGTTTGGTGATTTAAATATGAATGAGCAGATCCTTTCACTGCTGTGCTTGGAGATGGTGGTGAGGGGTGCGGTGCAGCAACCTGGATGATCCAGATTTGTTATGACATTCTTCCTAAATTATTGAATCCATCTTGCTCTATGCTAATTAGATATCTCTGTTTGGTGATAAAACCAGACCTGGCAGAAAATGGGAACTTAATTAACTTTCATGAAACATTTAGACAATAATAGACCTATGAACAATTAGTAACCTGGATTTACAATGCACAAGTCTTACAATCTCATTTATTTTTAAGTAGTTGTAAAATTAGTGAATAAATGAGCAATAAATGCAATATATTTGGATTTAAATAATTTCATTCAGTATGTTCTGGATTTTTGCAGTTAAAAAGTAGTTTGAATTATCTTTATTATGAAGATGATAGCATAATATGGAAATAAAAATGTGTGCTCTAATGAATCAAAATGGATTAAGTTATTGAGAAGCTTGTATGGGATTTTATTTGATCCAATTTCATTGAATATTTTCCTTAATGATCTTGAAGAGGGAGGAAGCTGCATGATAATGAAAGCAGCAGTGTTATTGAGACCAGAGAATAAATGCAGATAATAAATGCTACAAAGGGAACTAGACCTACTGCAAATTTGAGCAGAGAATAATAAATTAAAATAAAACTTAAAAGATGCTAAGTACTAAGTATAATGGCCAGGGATAATCAAGAGCAGAAACTGTGTATATTTTGAGGACAAATCAGGAAAGAAGGACAAAAGTTGCTTGATTGCTATAGAGATGGGTGCCAAGAAAAGATAAAAAGGGCAATTCACCTGCCTTGCTTTGTGATGGGAAGAGCCCGGGTCAAGGCTGCTACATTCTTATGTGCTGGTTCACGTGAAATCTGTGTCAGAGTTCAGAAAGGAGCTTTACCAGGATAATGTGAGTGCTGTGCATCTTGCCTGCTGACACATTTCTGCAAACTGGCTTTGCTCAAATGCTCCAGAGGAATTGCACTTCAGTACAAGCCTTGCACATGAGGTGTCTTGGGAAGGAGAGCAGGCATTTGTCAGGGAAGGTTTGAAAAGCGTGAGCTGAAAGGATCAAAAGCAACATCAGCAAGACAGAATTCCAGTCCGTCAGAATCAGCAGAGCTGTTTCCAGAGCAATAAGGAGCAAATGAGGAAGAGATCCAAACAAAAACCTCAAATCCAAGTGTTCTGTAACTGTTTGGCTTCATGACTTTGCACTCACATTCATTGTAACAAAAGAAAATACACACTGGATGAGGGTTGATTACACACACACACACACAGACCCCCCCACCCCCCATCCCCCACCCCTTACAGTCCCAGGATCCCTCTGAGCAGTGTTGGGTTTTATCCTTTTTTTCTTTACTGTCTTCACAAGTCCAACTCTCTCCCACCCTTCCAGTTGGCCAAGGTCACCTCAGCAGGAAGACAAACCTATTCTCCAGGAGCACACTGCTGATGTGGCAATGTAGTATGGTAAGTCTGGGCCTGACCTGGAGCACAAATGAGCATTAGCAGGGGAGAAAAACCAGAAGCAAGATCTTTTTCTACTCTGTATCATCAGAGTGTGATTGCATGGGGGTTTTTTGCTTGGGTTTCAAAACCAGTGAAGTAGGAAGTTTCTGTCATTACTGCAATCAAGATACGGTGGCAAGCTGGTATCACTGGTTTGCATCTCCTTTCACCTATCACTCTGTAGACACCTTACCATGTCTGCCCAGTCTCCATGTGCTGCGGTTCAGTGCAAGGGAGTACCTGGAGACTGAAGCTGGGGACAGCCTGAGAGTCGCTCCAGGTTCCCACCAGCGCAGTGGCAATGTCTGCTTGCTGTGCCCAAAGATGTGTGGCCAGGGAGAAAAAAGGAGGGGAGAGGAAGAACTGGTGTCAGATTTTCAGTTCCTGACTCATCACCTGGGCTTGGCAGGTACTGTCTGAGACATTTTGGTACCTGTTATGAGCTTGAAAGTCAAAACCAGAGACCAGGGCTGCCTTTGGTAGCTGCTGGCAGCCTGTGTTTTGGGCATGAGCAGCGAGCGTCCCTGCTGACCCGGGGCAGAGCGAGGGCCTGGCCGCTCAGGCTGAGGCACAGATGTAATTGCTTGTCATTCTTTTGAACTCAGATGCCAGTGCCTATTTTAGGCTCTGTAATGGTTGGATAAAATGCAACCCTTTGTTTCTGTTCCTTTGACAAGTAAAGGCGATAGTTTTGCTTGTCCCTAGGCTGGGGCTTGTCCTCTGCTGCTTCCCAGAGTGAGGCCCGTACTCATTAGGAACAGTATATATATAATAGCAATAAAAAGCCTAATACGAGTACCTGCAGCATGCCTTACATAAAATACTCTATTCCAGTATTTTATTTCATCTTGGGAGAACTCTGTCTCCCAGAAAGTAGCGCAGAGATTGACTGTGCATTAAAGCCTCATGCCCTACTGTCATTGCACGTAAATCTAATTAAATTAAAGGTTCAGATTAACCAACACAAAGGTCTTCTCTGTAGGACTCAGTCCCACGCTTTCTGTTGTATCTCATTCCATCAATTTATTCAGTGTCATGTCTCATTACTCTGCATCACTCACTACACTCGGAACAATGAGACGCAAATCGTTCCTGCAGTGCCCTGGCACTACCACAGCAAACAGCACTTGAGGGCATCAGCAGCTCACTCCCAGGACTGTAATGGCACCTCTGCAAAAAATTCAGATCAGAACTGTTTGCTGAGGCTACGTGAGAGAATTTGCTAACACACTTCTCCAGGAAGGCGTTTGCTGCAGGACAGAACGGGAAGCGTGAGCATTGTCAGATACTTTTATTCTCTGTAATAAGCTTACTGAGATAAAACTTTACTGCTCTGGAAAATTCTCTGTGCTTTCACTTTGTGTTTTACCTTGTGTGAAAATTGCCATTTTGGGGAATGGACATGGAATACGTATGCTTTGTAACTTAAAATAATTAGTGGTTATTTTCATACAACTCTTGGGACCCCTCCAATTTCTCCTAGCTTTGAGCTGGACTGAGATGAGCATTTCTGCTTTTCCATCCATTTACATGACTGCATCACCATTCTTTTATGTGTTTATTTGTTCCCTTTTTTATTCACTAGCTTATTGTGCTGTCAGTGGCATGCCAGCGTGGACCTTCCATTCTTTAAGAGACTTCCAGTTCCTTCAGCAAAGAGTTTGTCAGTAGCTCTTGTGCACAAGGTTTACACATGCAGACAAACTCCATAACCTGAATGTTTCTATTCTTCCCACTGCCTGCGCTGTGCGAGTTCCTCTAATGATCTCTGTTGAGATGTATCTGATAAGGAAGCACTATAATGTCTCCTGTGCACATTCAGAGTAAGGCTATGATTTATATTCTTAGGTGTATAGATAAACATCTGAATTGCTATCCACAAATGGCTAAGAAAGCTCGTGTGTGCAACAGCGAGCTGCGAGAAAAGTTGATATGCTGCAGCTTCACAATAAATAATTAAATAAATAAATCTCCCCTAACTGCATCTTAATTTAAATATGAGTCAAAATATTATGTTGTTGTTATTGTAACTACAACAAAATTGCACACACCAAATGATGATTTATGCACAGAATGTCATAGGGCATAGAAAGCTAAACTTTGCTCAGCCTCCTTGAGGCTGTTGCAGCGTTGTGTCCTCTTTCAAGCTTTGGTCTACAAGTTCAAGGCAGATGAGCTGGAAAGAAGTCAAGGGAGAAGAACAAAAATGCCTGAAACCTAAATCCATGGACTTGTAGAGAAGGCTGAAAGAACTGGTTTGGACAGAAGGAATTAGAGAAGTTACTGAAGTGAGACACAATAATCTTCAAATATGTAAAAGAACCGCACAGAAGGCAGTGAAATGTTGTTCATATCCATTACAAAGATGAAGTAATTGGCTTAAATTCCAACAAGGGAGATTTAACTTAAACATTGGGCATGTAGCCTACCAGTGCAGCCAGCTGAACTCTGGAGCAGACTGCTGGGGAGCCTGGGGTTTCTTCATCACTGGAGGCTTTTAAGAACAGACAAGCATATGCCAGGCTGGCACAGATAGAGCCAATCCTGCCTCATGAATCATGATGAGCTAGATGACCTCTAAACCTCTTCCAGCCCTGTTTTCATCAGGCCCAAGAAAAATTCTGAAAATGTTTGCTGCTGTCTAATGAGGACAGTGGTGAAAATCCATTCCTTGGCGCTGATTTGTTTGAGATACTGTCACTGCAAAAGCTAGCAACTTTTACTTGTACTTCCAGGTTTTTACTTGTACTTCTACGGTTGAGGAAGAATGAGAGTGAAGGTAGAGGATGGACTACAGTTTATTTAGTTGTATAGTCTCTTAGTTACCCTGTCTAGCTAAAACCAGTAAAAATGTCGATGCAGGTTCCAACTCTGTCATTCTCTCAATCAGAAATTAAACTCTCTCCTGCCAGCTGGGTCCCTTCCTTTTGATTGATACAACAACATTGAGCTGTTCATCATTTTTCTTTGCTCGTCAGCCCTGAGAAGCAGCTCATTGAAATTCTTTGGGGTGGTTATTTTGCAAGAAGTGCTATAGAATTGCAAATCATTGTTGCTGGTTAATGAAATACCTCTCAGCAAGTAACAATATCTTTTGGCTACCCAATATCTCTTCTGTTGCTTGATCTTATTTCCAGTGATTCTTAAAAAAAATTGAGTTTTTCACAGTCCTTTTCACTCCTGATGACTTCTTAGTACTGTTTTCTGTTGTTTGCCCGGTGCTGGAGATGACTAAATTATTTATTAGGAATATATAATCTGATGGATGTGCCAGCTTCTATTTGAAAATAGTTTTGAATCAATAGGGATTTCTGCAAATATGGCTGGTATTCATAAGTGGTTGATAGATAGTTCAGAGGAACCTGCTGCTACAGGATGGCTGTTAAACCTCAACAATTCATTATGCAGATAGTGTAACTGATCTGTTAAGCCACAGTGTTTCTATTCCCTGACTAGAGAATTGGAAATTTTTTAACAGGTAAATGGTGAATAACAAATGAAGAATAATAGTCTTGTGTGTGCAGGGAAACCCTTCTGCATAAAGTGGAACACAACAACTTTCTTTCTATAAGCAAAGTCCCATTTGTGTGCACTTTTGTGGATATACATGTACATTCACGCCTATAAAAGCGCTTTTGCATCAAGGTGCTGGCTGCTCTGGTTTTCAGCCAAAGGCAGGGGAGAGACCCCATCTCCCCAGTTCTCTTCAGGTTCCCTCCTGCTCCCTCCAGGCCCCCGAGGGGCTGATGAAGCTGAGGTGCAGAAGGCAGTCTTTACAGCACATTAGCCCTTCTTCTACCATGGGCAAATGGCTGCCATGGCAGCTTCAGAGCCTGCAAAAAGAGTTCGTACTGTTTTGAGGCATGGTTCCCAGACATGTAGAGTCGTTTTCCCCAGTGTGCTCAAGACATCTGCATGGGCTCAGCAGATGTGATGTGAGGCCTTGGATAACAGCAGCTGGTCACCACAAAGGCCACTCTGGAGTGCCTACAGTGATGGGAAATGCTATTGACTGGACTTCTAAAGCCTGCTTTTGGTGGCTGGGGGACTGAAAGGGATACGTTCTGCAGCGTATCTTGGCAATGCACAGACTCAGGCTTGCTTGAGTGATCCTTGCCAACTCCTGCAAGAAAGCAGCCAGCAAAACTTAGATCAGCACTTGCTAGTCAAAATCCATTTGCCCACAGCTAAGTACCAGTGATATTCCAGCTATGCTTTTAGAAAACACCTTGTCCCATTGCTAACTGCACACTGGATGCTGCTCCACTCAGTATCTATTACGTTCTCTTGGCACTTCTTCTTTCTCAGCATCTTGTAGTTTCCTGGGGCTTAGGCTTTGTCTTTGATTGATGCAACCAAAAAGTGTGAATCTTTTTATACTGATTTCTAACGCAGTCTGCATTTCTACTCTAGTATTTGTAATATTTCTATTACAAGCAATCATTGTCCTTTCTGTCTAGGAGATGCAGGAATCTTTGTCTTTACCACGGTGCAAAAACTTCAATTTTCTTACTGTCTGCACCATTGATTTTCCACGATTCATATCCTCTACTTGTTATGGAAAAAAATGAGGCCTTCAGTACCTTTGCATATTTTGAGCTACTACAAGTTTTCCCACATTTTCATGAAGGAAGACAGGGTTCCTTCATCTTCTCCTAGTTTCTCTGGGTCAGTTCCCTTGCTTAGATAAATATAACTTCTGTTTCTGGATTACTGAATCAAAGTATAGTCCTTTTGTCTATTATTAATTTGTTTGCATCTTGGTTTTAATTACTGAGTTATTTTGGTTTACTACATTTGGAAATATCCCATATTTCCAAGTAACTTTTTGTACTGACTATACCACTGCACTCTTTGAACAAGCCATCAGAAGAATAACCTGCCATCAGTGAACTGAAGGTCAGTTAGGATGTTCTGCCACAAAAAAAATCCAACCTTCCCTTGGCAAGCTTTACAAAATTATGAGAATACTGGGAGATGTTTTGGTCTTCTTTTGTCCTAGGATTGGTGAAATGAAAAGTTGGCCATGTGCTACCTTCCTTTGCCCATCATAAAGTGCAAGCATCAGCGAAGCTGGCCCTAATTGTTAATCTTGGCTGTGTAAATATCTTTGATGTTTATTTTTGCAAAGCTGCATATTTTCTAGTGAGACCAGAGAGGTACCAGGCATGGAAAAACACCTCTTCCCACCCCAGGTAACTGTTTTGCTATTGTGCTCCCTCTGGCTATCCCAGGGCAGTGGCTGGACCAGTCCCTGTGAGGGGAACTAATGATTTGAATCTCTTAGACCAAAGAGGACAGGGTATGGTATCTTAGTTTTGGTCCCCTAATTACTCAGTTGGTCCCCTAATTACTCAGTTGCTGTTTTCCCATAGGGAAAACATTATTATCTTGGTCTAGTTTGAGGCTGTAGGTTGTAATACCTGATCTCTCATACATACCTCACTCAAGATGTAAGGGTGAGGTCTCATCTCTGGAAAGAAGAGAAATACCAGACCTGCAGTATTCTGCAGTACTCCTCTCTGGTGGATTTAGCTACCCCACGTCAGGTCCTGGCTCATGTGAGTTCCCTGGAATCTCTTAAACCTCTTTCATTGGTGCTTGTAAGCTCAGGGCTGTTTGCCACTCCTGACTGCAGATGCCTCTTATTTAGGTGCTGTGAAGAAGAACATGGTAGTGCCAAAGTTCTTTAGATACAGCCCTTAGTGCTTATGTGAATTTAGTTAATTAATTAGTATATTTTTCCCATGCAACTTAAATAAAATATATTATAGCTTTTGTTTTTGCATCCATGTTAACACGTGCATGTTCAGCTTCTACTTGCATTCGTTTCCACAGACCCAGTGGGAAGTGCAAGCCGGTTTCTCCCACTGAATCTCAAGTCTTACCATGCCATTTGTAACAGCTCATCAGAAGGATTCAGATTTTTTGAAAACACGTTGTTTTATGGCTATTTTCTGCAAGTGGCCTAGGTGAACTTGAGTGGAAGGAAGCTCTTAAATCTTATGTTTGACTCTTGCAAATAAAATTGTAATTACCAAATTGGGAAAGAAATGGAAAATTGCTTAAATTGCTCTCACTGATGACTTTCTCTCACTGATGTCATACTCTCAGCATAAAACAATCTGCTCTGAGGGAACCCTCAGCCTTGCTGGAACATAGCTCCCCTGGTGAACTGGGCTGTCAGCACCAGAAACACGTAACTAACAAATGAAAGTAACTGAATGTTAGATGACCATGGCTGCACACTTAGGTGCTGTCATATCATCTGACTTAGTAATGAAACAAATGTCCTTGAAATCAGATGCCTGAATCAAGGTTCAACACTTACCACTTGTTTTTCATCCACAGGCTTGCAGTTTGAGCACTGTTAGATTAGTACTGTATTTTTATTTAGGAAACAGAGGGGAAGAAGTTCATATTATGACAAGATTTTTAAGTGAGAAGGGAAAGGTGAGGTGACACCTGCAGCGGGAATGCTGTGTTTATTAACTTCTCCATGCCGATTGCAATCTATACATACAAAGTTGGGGCTGCAGTGACGAGACTGTGCTTTTTATTCACTTTCAGTAGAAGGTGGTGGTGAAAAAAGCAAGCAAACAGCTCAAATCATTGGAGCAGGCAGCTGAATATGAATGTACTGGTTTCTGTGGGTGAGTTGGTGGGGTCCACTCAACACCTTCAGCTTGTTGCTATTACCTGTGCTTTACCGACACGAGGCACATGATTTCTGCCTTTGGTAGGGAATTTGTTTTATTTTGCTTCTTCTGCCAATTAGGTTTTTCACTTTCATGTGCTGGGCAATTGTGTCTTCAAGTGTTTCCTAGAAAAGCTTCTCTGCTTTGGGTTGTAACACAATTCTTAACACTTGGGGGAATTGTAGCACTTTAGGCTATTCGGCTTACGTTTCCCCCTGTACAGTGCCACACGATAGCCAAGAAAACACAGTCACTGCTTTTCCTTCATGCTTTTCATTTCCTAGCTACCCAGGCTTTGCCAAGCTCAGTGCACATAGCTGTATTTAATTTAAATACAATGCAAATGCGGATGCACATAAGAGATCAGCAGAATTAATTAGGTACAGAGTGCTGTGAGAGCCATTGGGAAGGTTCTCACCGGGCTGATACTCTCCGTCAGCATTTCCTACCCACTCTGCTGGGTCTGTAAGCTCTGGATGACATCTGACTCAAGCACTCCTTTAATTTATAACACTGACAATTAAATGGCAGTTCTCCAGCCTCTGCCTGAGGGGATAGAGCTATAATAGGCTTTAGAGGTAAAGCTACTATATTGCATGATGAATTTTGTATAAAACAGTGATGTTAGCATGTAGATGCCCTTCAGAAAATATAGTTATTCAATAAGTTAAACCTTTTTATGATATTCTCCTTGACATTTAATAAAATACTTTAATAAGTTAATGTGCCTATGCAGATCTTTTCTGCTGGCATCTAGCAATCCAGACTAGCTCTAATTTGCAGGTGTTATTTGCTGTGTTTGTGATGAACTAATAAAATTAATTGATCAAAGGCTCCAAACACATTGGAGGTTTGCATAGTTCTTTGATTTCTGTAATCACTTATTTTAATGGCTGACAAACCAGAGCTGGAAAAGCATTTGGTTTTAGTGCAGAGACTAGTGATTAAACAACTGTTTTGTTGGTGCTTTGAGCAGTGGTCGCTGTTGTTCTTTATGCATCTGTAGCTTAGCTAATTCACTGGGACCAATTCACCCACTACTCTGAAAGTCCTTTAAAATTTAGTAGACTGAAACATTTTGGGTTGCACAGAAGCGTGATGTGATTCTGCAGCTGATAATGGAAGAGTGTAAGACAGAGGGATATTCCTATGTTAGTACGGCAAGTTCTGTCAAGGTGCTAAACAGAAAGGAAACCTTGGTGCAAAACTTTATATATTTATTTGAGAGGAGGGCTGGAGGTGTGTAAAGAAATCTCCAGCTGGAACCTTATTCTTTACTGCTTTATTCAGATAAGAACACGATCAAATAGTGGTGTTTGGTAAAAAGATATTATCCCCTTTGTGTGGCAGGCTGCAAGCTGTTGCTGCTGTCCCGTGGTTCTGTGCAGGAGATGACAGGTCTAGGTTCTCCCTGTAAGCCCCACAACTACTGTTTGCATCAGGCAGGCACTGCATATTGCCTCACTGCTTCTGTTTCAGCTGTTTCTGCCCAGCAGTCAGACAGCGAGTTGCTTTTCTGCCTACAGTGGGTTGCTGGATTGCACTGCAGTGACAGAGCCTGGAGTCTGTGCTGACTGCTTTTGAAAGACACCGGCTCTAAAATGGGTGTCACTTACCTCAGGTGGTTCAGAAACACTCATCACTGCATCACTGTTGTGTGCCAACAGGTCGGGTAAGCTGTCTCCAGGAGGCTCTGTCCCCCAGCTCCAGTGTGTTCTGTAATAGGGAATATTGATGAGATTGAATCTCACTTTAAAATAGCTGAAGGCAAGTATCAGAGGAAGGAGAGTTAAGGATTTTTCCTTTGTGCTTCAATCTGGCATATAACTGACGAAAGGTCCTTGGCAGGGTCAGAGGGGCTGCTTTTAAGACACTGGACCACTGCAGCCTGGCTGTGTCTGCAGATGCAATTGGCTAGCGTGTGGTGTGACTGACATTTCTTTGGCCTCTTTCTGTTTAATTCCTGCACATTGCACTTTGGTCACACTACCGTTTTCCTGTTCAAATTATAATGCATTGAACATCTCTTGTGCCAGCCCCAAGCCACACCTGCATAAAACCACTGCTGTGGGAAGGGGCCAACACTTTTAATGAAAAGCTTTCCTCCTCTGGGGGTCTGAAGAGAACTCTGCTTCATCCTGAGGTCCAGCTTTCCTTGCAAGATTGAAGCCACAGAAACTCCTCTTTGAGCTATGCACATGGAATTGGGGCCAAATGATCTTTCCCAGCATTTATTAATTTCTGTTCTATTTTTAGCTATTGATTTTTGCAATCAAATCCCACATGTTGCCTTTTGTCCAGTCAGCACTGCCCCACAATCAAGTCTTTCATTAACATTCATTGATGCAATGCCAAAAAATTAAATATAGTTCTTTATCTGAAATCACACATGTTGGCAATATAACCATTCTGGTCAAATGACTTCTTTCTTCTGGGGACAGCAGGAACGGGTGCCAAAATTTTTAGTCATTTTCAATTTGATTTAATTTGGTGCATAATTATTTTTCTACAACTAATCAATTCCCATACTATAATTGCAATTATCAAATAATGGAAAGACTGTTTAGAAATTTTAAAAAGCAAGATTTTATTAAGATTTTGTTAAAGAAAATTCTCTATTTCAATTTATTTTCAATTCACCCCAAAGGATTTTTGCTTTCCACTGTCCTAAGTGAAAGGGCAAAATGCACAAAGGCAATTGGCAAAGAGAAATATCTTCAGGATTATTCACAAAATCCAGGGAAAGGCATATTCTAGTCTGATTCCAAACATTCCCCAATGTCTTTTTGTTCTGGAGGAAGCTCAGGGTTGTAGACTGTGACTGCAGCTGGCATGGCATAGGGAGGGAAGACTTGTGGACTTCATCAGCAGAGGAAAGAGGAGGAGGTGTACAAGCCAGAGGGAAATGCCTGAGGCCAGTTTCAGACAATGTAAGGCCTTGCAAACCTGTCACCTCCACAGAGACACAAAATCTTTTGGATCATAAGAGGATAATGTGGTGGTCTCATTCCTTAGACCATTGCTTTTATGTCCAGACAGCTTTGAGCACAGACCTCAGGTTTTAATGGTCTGTCCAAGAAAAACAACTAAAAATTGTCAATAAAAACATTAAGAGGTGATGCTCAGCATTTTGCATGGTCCAGTAACATCCCACCCAACGGAACGGGGAAGCTGACACCTCTTGTGGCTGCTGTGGCAAAGGGGGTCAGGACAAAGTCTTTGCATTCTTTACATTTGGTTTGTGATCAAGACATATCATATGTACATTTACATGACAGCAGAGCTCCTGGGCTGCCATGTCACCAGAAGTGGGTATGACCAATCAGAGAATGGGAGTGGTGAAGAAGATGTGGTAAGGAGTAAGGCAGCACAGGATCGTCTGGGCTTTGTGGCAGACCCACAGCAGAAGAACTGCAAAGAAGATCTGATAACTTATTTTCAGCCTCAGAATGGCTGTCATGTGTTTCAGATCTTCTGCATATCCCTGGTGTGAACCTGGGTTTGGGTAAGTCATAGTGTATCAACTGATCCTCTTGTAAAATGAACCCAACTGGCTGAATTAGGAGGATGTTAAAAGACTTTGGTCTCTTGCTACCAGAATACAAGGGAGGCCCAGAACAGAAAATATCAGGTGATATGAAGTGTGATAGTGTTGGTGTTTCCTCTGTGATAACAACAGTCCAGATCACAATCCTGCCAGCACCATCTCTATTTGATGTGGAAGACTTGAGGTGTAGACAGAGACTTGTCCACACAAGTTGTGTCACAGCCAGCAGCTCGACTCAGAGCTTCCGCCTCCATGACTTGACCACCCTGCAACACATTTGTTAAAGGCTAAATCCCAGTCTGCATTTTCTGCAGCCAAAAAATGACATTATTTTCCTCATTTCCCCATGGACGCAGTGCTTCCAAATGTATCCCAACAAAACAGCAATTAACATCAGCACAGACTGACTAATGCATGCCAAAAATTGCCAGAAGGATAACCTGCATCCAAATGGGTAGATAATAAACCTGTCACCATGGTAATCCTAAGCTCAAACAAGAGTTTTCTTATTCACAGTCATGAAGACTAGAAAGAGAGCCTTAAAAGACGCGTCATCTGCATGGCAGAACAGAAAAAGAAAAGAGCAGTTAAATGAAGTTCTGTCTGTGGAGCAGAGAAGCTGGTTATCCATAACCATCTCATTGCCTGCAAGATGCCAAAGCAGGATTTGTGGTGGTGCAAAATAATAACGAACAAGATGTGAGTGGAGGCAGAGTCTGGAGCAGACAAATCCTGCCATCAGACTGTGGCCACGAAGTGGAACTGGGGAAAAAAATGAATGGGAGAGAAAATAATCTGTGAAGACAGCATCAAATAATCACCACAAATAGTTGCAAATGCTGGAAATGAACTTTGGAGCAATTACTGAAGTAAATTAAGTGACAGTCAACATCCATATCAATGGACTGAGAGCTTTTCCAGAGAGGCAATGGGAGGAAAAAACTTAGAAATTAAAAAAGCTGAATTTCTCATTTGAACGCTTTCAAGTACAAAGCCTTTCTTCAGAGCTTTGAATCTGGATTTGACTGGATTTGGCCTCTTCCCTGGGCACCAGCCAACCCTGCTGCTCAGTGGAGCGATGAGGCTTTTGGGCCTGGAAACTCTGCAGATGTTTCACACTTTTATCAATTCTCTTCTCAATGGACTTAAAATGCAAATGCAAAAATGAAAGAGATAGTCATGAACAGTATGGTCTTGTGGCAGCCTGGTGCCCCACTGGCTACCTTCAAGCTCCGGTTATGGTGGAGACTCCAGCCATTTTGGCTGACCAGCATGCCCTTGGGCCTCAAAAACCTCTGCTAGTGAGCATACATGTCAAAGCACCCTCACCTGTTGCCAGTCTCTTTTGTTTTCAGCACAAGTTGAACCAACATGAAAATAATTACTACAGTAAATGCTTCATACTCCCAAGTAGGTGTCTAGTATATCAAGGGAATTTGGTTAGTTCAGTTAAACTGTTTTGACCCCATCAAAGCGTGTGCTTTAGACATCCCTAGCTGAGGCTATGGCTCAGCTGGCAGCATCCACTGGGAGCTATGGTGGGGATCCCCATCCGGCTGTATAGTGCAGAGCAGGATTCTGTTGGCACATCTAGAAGGCCTTCAGCTCTGCTATATGACATGGTCCCTTGCCTGATCACACAGAAGGAGCATTCTGGGAGGCTGCAGTCTCTATTTTTGTGCTCTGCTCATGCCTTGTGACCACTCCTTTTGCCTTGGGACACATACCTTTTTCTTGTGCCCAAACCTTTTTTAATTCAGGTTTCCATGTGAAGGAGAAATTGGGTTCAAAATAGCAGCCCACCTCCCGAGGAATTAATCTAATCAAAACCAAGAAAACAGTGCTGCACAGACCTAAGCTGTCTCTACCTACTAGTTTCCTGGTGTTTACAGTGTTTGGTTTGACCTATGCTATAAATCCTAAATGGCCTGGGGGCTGCCTACCAGCAGTGCTTCTTTCCATGTGCCGCCTGCAGCAGAAGCACTCCCCAGAAGGTCCTGATACTATTAATCCCTCCTCAAGAGAAATTAAAAAGTCCTAAAGCCTTTTCTTGTCTCTAATCCTTTTGTTGTCTTTCTGTCATTCAATTCACTTTCAATGTGATTTTTGAGCTAGAGCTGACGAGATTTGGAAGTAGTATATAATGAAAAGATGGTTGGTTTATTTCATGGCATTAGGTTCTGGAGGCTGTAGAGCACGTGTAATTTTCAGAGATGGTCAGAACTGCAAAACCAAATGAAAAAAAGTCTGCCTGAAGTAATCATAACATTATTTTTCCCTGATGTTGCAGCCAGGCTATTAACATCCTGGGAATCTCCCCTGCCCTGTATCTCAGCTGATTTGAAATATGATAGAAAACAAGCTTCCAGTACTGCTAATAGTGCATAACATTTTAACAGCTGCTGTGTTTCATCATAAATCTCTGTATTGGGGGGAATGAGATAAGAGTCTGTGTACAGTGAAATCACATAAACACTGCTTTTAAAATATTGTGAGGTTTAGAGATGTGAAATGTGCTGTGAATTTAAAAAAAAAAAAAGAAAAACAGCTATTGTGGCTTTTAAAAATTACTTTGCAAAGAAATATTTCAGTCTGGCTTTCAAGAATTCGCTGAGCAGACTAGGGAAAGGAAAGCCTGCAAGGAAGTTCGGGGTCCTGCCAGTGAGCCACTACCTGCTCATCCAAACCAATCAACCACCCATCAGTGTCAGAGCTGAGGAGGAATTGTGCAAACCCAGTGACAATGGTCAGGAAAGTGAAAAGACAGCCTGGCCATAGTGAGAGGGGGTATTGGTCCCCATCACTGGACATCAGTCTCCAGCTCGGCCAGGCTTGTGAGGGTTTTGCCTTTCTTCTGCAGCACTGCTGATT
Source organism: Gallinula chloropus (assembly GCF_964237585.1). Lineage (NCBI taxonomy): Eukaryota > Metazoa > Chordata > Aves > Gruiformes > Rallidae > Gallinula > Gallinula chloropus. Next base: position 206,260,504 of record NC_140085.1, read on the forward strand.
GCAGTGGGACTATGCCAACCTTCACCTTGGTCATGTTCCGTTCTGCTGAGCATGGACAGTGATATTTACCTGCTCTGATTGTTTTATGGAGACAAAACACTGATCCCTGTCCTTCCCAAGTCAATCAGCAGACCCTCCACTGGTTTTCGAAGAAGTTACGCGGAGTCCTGAGCAACCAGTGTCTGTGGTGCATGCTGAAGAGGAAAACCTTAATTCTTCAAGTTTATTTACTTTTGTGGTATTACCCCAAAGCACCACAGGGTAGAATCAGTCCCTTTCCAAACCATGCTGGAGGTAGAAATGTAATTACTGTTGCCTTCAGTACAGAAAAAGCTTCTAAAAGCTTTTCCATTTCTGGGAACAACAGTCTGTATATCTCTCTGGGCTGATGATTAATGCATCTCCTCCTATGTCCCTGTCACTTGATTCAGTCATCTCTCTTTCCTGGAATATGTGTGCGTTTAGCCCCGTGCATACCAACACGTAAAGCCTGGGCAGACCTCACCTGCCAGGGACTGCAGAGGGCACCTCCAGGCTGCGCAAGCACCCGGAGACCAGCGCTAAACCGCTCGCTTCTCGGATAAAGCTGCGCCTGTTTCTTTTGTTCTTAGGGAATTTGGCGGAGGGAGGGACATACATTGTCCTTGTCTGAGGGGATCTCAGAACCGGGAGGCGCTTGAGCTTTGCTGTGTCTGAAGAAGTACGGCTTTTAATGCATCGGAAAACCGATTTTCTCGATGGCTGATTTTTCTCTGAAAAATCCAAGACAAACCCCATGAAATCCTCGCTGTTTTGTGTATCTAATCGGTGGCAAGAAGTTTCTCACATTTTCCATGTACAAATCTCATTTTGATCAGCTTTATTTTGTCCTTTTCACCATCTTGCTGCCTGTGTCTGCCCCAGGTGAATTTTCCTGGGCTCTAGCAGCCTTCTTGTGTTGTCCTTCCGAGAGTTTATTTCACAGAATGATGTTGGAATTAAATGCTGGTAATGCTGCTTCTTGGGTCATAACGGTAGTGTGGGGCACATGCAGATGTCGAGAGAGGGTCAGTACTGATTTTTTCCTATGCCATGTATCTATTGGACCTGTCCTAGGAGCAGATGTTCGCTACAGGTTAGCATGAGGAGGTCATTTGTTGAGCTGTCGTGTCTTGTGAGCCTTTCCCAGGAATAACAACTTAATCACCATGACATTAGATGTGCCATAAATGTTTATTAACACAGTCACCTTCTATCTGAGAGGTTTTGTTTCATGAATAGAGAGGATAAAACTTACAATTTTGGTCTTAAAGCAGCTTTTATTTTACAATAATGAAAGCTGCAACTAGTCCTCTCCCCTCCCACATGGCAGATGAGTCTGCCTGACAAGCTGCAGTGATGTTTGACAACAAAATGGCTGCAGCCTCTGTGCTTGGGTCAGAAAGATTGGGAGCAGGCAGGTAAGTATGCAGGTATCAAAAGTGTCACAGCATTTCAGTGCATCATGCACCACGCAGGCCTCCGACATGTAAAACAGTGTAATTCTGTCCTTGAGAGACAGAGGAAATTATATTGCTGCTAATTTTCTGCACATGAACCCAGGTAAATTGGCTGGATGAAAAAAAAAGTTGTACACAATATATTAAAGGCAATTTTCTGTGTAAGTTGTAGCACAATGATTTGACTCTTAAAAATAAAATTACTGGGTGTTTTTTTACTGTGTGTCTTGTACACATGAGGGGAACTAGAGGGATTTGTGATCTGTTCGTTGTAGAAAATGGCCTCTTGGGAAGAGCCCACAGAGTGAAATCTGTCTCCGAATTAAATGAAATATCTCATGTGGAAAATCTGACCCTCTCACTCTGTGATCTGCAGTATCTTCAAAAGGCTGTGCTCACAGGGATGGAAACCTGCACAAGCAGAGTGTTAAATAACAAAGTTTTGAATTTTCAAACAGAACAACCTACTCTCAGCAGGCTGGCCTAGCACAGAGCAAGGAAAACAGAGAGTGCAAACCCCAGCATCCTAGAAACACTTTTTACCTACTTCTCCTCTCTCTTTATCTGTGTGCAAATAAAACATACCTGTCCTGCATACAACAGAGATCTGCAGATGCCAACCCGAGCGTTTCTGCTCAAGGCAGTGGAGCTTAGTGTGACTCGTCTGTTTGTTACCTGGAATTTTCTGGCCCAGCTGCATTAAGTGTTGCTGCACACACACACACAGAGGCACAGCACAGCATCCCCCAGCACCTGCGCTGGCCTGAGGGGTGTCCACTGGTTCTGATGGTCACACACAAACTGTGATTTCTCTCCAGGCTTCTTCTCTGGTTTTGTGTTGGTTTGGTTTTTTTTTTTTCTCTTTTGCTTTGGCCACTGTCAACTATTTTTCCAGGTCACAGCCAGTGCCTGGAATTTGTTGGTGTTTTGCAGTCTGGCTTGACCATAATAGTTTTCTTGAAACTTCACTGTGTTGTCACTCTCTCTCTCTCCCTCTCTCTCATAATTTCTGCTAATTTTTTTTTTTCTTGTAGCAGACATTAGCATTTGTTGCTTTATTCTATGCTTCTGTTCCTCCAAGTCTTCCTGAAAAAGGATCAACAAGACTTGTACCTTTATAACTTTAGATCAAGCAGTGAAGTTTTCCTGGTGCACAAATTTGCCTGAGATTTTCCTGAGAAGTTTGAGACCTGCTTTACTCATTACCATGAGCCTTCGTATGTGCTCATCAAGCTCTCCCTCTTCATTTTCAAAGGCATGCGATTTTCCAGTGTATCGGTGTGTTTCACAGCAGATCTTCCTACAGGATGTTTGCTCCAAATGCTGTGAAAGAAGCTCGTGGAAGCCCCTTTTGCTCTGCTATGTCAATCATTTCATTGTAATCTTTTACTTCCATTTTAAGAGTGATGGTGTCCTTCCCATTTTCAAAGTACTGATCCAGATCACAACCTTGGTATCACTCAATGTCGTCCTCAGTCCTTGAAGAGGCACTGTGATTTTTGTGGGAATATAGACATAAATCTTGACAGGCAGGTCACCAACCAACATTTTCAGAGGTTTGCACTTCTGACTATTTTATTAACTGCACTTACAGTGAAAGTGTGGTCTGATGCCGCCTTTATCTGAGATGTGACTAAAACCAGTTGTTATGTACTAATTTATATTTTATGTTGCCCAATTTTACCTTTTAATCCCATTTCTTGTGAGAATTGACCTGACTTGAGAATAGCTTACGGATGTCTGTAAATTTCAGTTCTTAGCAAATTAGTTATTTAACACAAAACTGTCTCCTCACTCTTCCGCAAGTCACTTATTTGCCTCTGGTCTTGCAAAAAAAAACCCCTCTATTAGCGCCTTCCACTTATCTGGGTCTTTGCCTGCCTCTTGTTTCAAGTCACTGTATATCACATGCTCCAATACTCTGTATGTTTACAATGCCCACAGGAATGGAAAATCAGGCAAGACATCGTAAACTAATAGTTTCCTAATTAACACGTTTAATCTAAAACACCCCAGCACCTCAGCTAGGGGGAAGAAAAGGGAAGGAGAAACGTGCTATCCTTGAAAATACTCTTCCCATGTTTATCTTCAAGGCACAATTATTTGAAACTATGCAAAAATACAAGGGCGTAATTGTACCAGAGGAGCTGGAAGGTTCCTCTAACTTACACCTCCATAACAGTTTAAAGCATGTCTTGCTGTACTCATCTCTCTTTCAGTCACAGCTCCTTCCCTTTTCCACTGGGTTTTGTTGCTTTCTTTTCAGCCATTTAAGACCAAGTGCTATTGTCCTCTTTGCCGCTGCTGCTGAAGCACAGCAAGACTTTCAAACAGTCTCCATGACAATCAGAGATACGGAGCCTGGATCTTAATAGGGGGGATATATGACTCTGATCGCATCCTGCAGAGCAACAGTACATATATGCTGGTGCTGAAGGATATGGGTTAAAACCTGCTGGTCCCTCCCTCCTTTTACAACCCTGTGTGGTGGTACAGGGAACCCTCTTTGCTCTATGCATCCACCATATCACCTTTTCTGGAGATGTTCCCCAGGGGCTGATTTTGTCTGGTGTAAGGCTTAGAAAGGGATGAGAAATATTAATGGGTTCATGATTATAATATCATAGAAAATGGAGCTGAAAGTGCAGTGTGTAGAGATCAAAATGAAACAGTATCTGGCTCTGAGCTTTTGAGTGATATCAAAAAGGAAATTTATTCCTGCTTTTTAAGTTACTTCTTGTTACTGACAGAGTTGAAAGCTGGAAACATTAGTTCCTGCTTATTATGGCAGTGTGTTGTGTTTTGTTCAGGTTTAATGTAAAACAAAGTTTTAAAATACAAGATGTGCTAGTTTTATGGACATCATTCATACAGAACAAAGTACTCAAATGCTATGATTTACAAAGTACTGTGGATGACAGTAGAGCATTTTTTTTTTCCTGGGCCTTAAGATGTTCAAATAAGGACAAGTGCTGCAGAATGAAAACAAACATGAATTCTCTCCCATTAGCAGAATATGGCTTCAAATTTTTTCATGTCGTCCGAGCTAATGTCTTTGCCCATTGCAAACAGTGCTAAAACCAGCTTTAGGCTGATACTGTTTTAGTTACCATAAAATTTCCTCTTCAAGGCAAACTTCAGTCACATGAGTTTGAGGGTCTTTCATTAGCAGGTTCTCTATGTCAGATTTGAGTCAACAAATGTAATCTAAATGTATCCTGAATACTAAAAGACTGGTCATTTGTATGTCAGTTTTTAATGAACCACGTGCAAACAGCCATCTAAAGTTAGTGAAGGTGAGAACTGTATAGCATGACATATGGTGAATAAAATTGATAATATTGGAACAGTAATGAGAGCTATGTGATGCTCATGTATCTATTAATATCTGTATCCACATACACCCCCATGCATTCTAAATATATGTACAGTAACTCTAACATTCAGCAAGTAAAATGAGAATCCATAATGCAGTAGAATGGAAAGAACATGAAAATGAAAACAAAGGCAGAGCCACAATAAAACTGAAGCAATCAGTGGGAACAAAAGAAAAAAAAAGATACTTATTAAAATTCATTCTATAAAAGGAGGATTGTGAATGCAGGTAGATATTTCCAGTGAGAAAATGTTTGAGAAATGCTTCTTGGGTTCTCTGCAGCAGATGAAATATTTGACCTTTCATGTGTACTGTGACTACAAAGGTGGTCTCTCAAGAGAAAGGAAGTAAGATAGGATAATGTTTGAACACCTTAAGATGAACAAAAAGCATTTTCATCTTTCTTAATGTGCCCTGCCATTGTTAGTCCAAACACTTTAGAAAATTCTCCATCTCTGCTTTGACCTTGGTTCCGTCTAGATGCTTTGGTCACCTACTCTGGTGTGCCAGCCCTTATGTTTACTGACTCCTGCCAAATGCTCTGTAGGTTTCCTCATTATGTATAATTTCCTCCCCCTCTCTTCCCCCCACGCCCCCCCAGGCACATTCTCTAACAGATTTTAATATCATTCTGAGGTTTCACTAATTTCTTTTCATCAGACTCCCATTCCTTATTTCATCAAAGAACACAACTGTACCTGCAAATTCTGCACTTTCCTTCATGCTGGAAATAGATTCAGAGAGAATCTGAATGAGGTCTATACAAGAAATTTCCAGAAAAAGTCTGACAGTTTGAAATAATTCAGATGCAGAAATTACTGTAAATACTGTGTTGCTAGGAGGGAAATAGGTCCTGTGGAAAGAGGGCCTGGTGAGACTGAGATTTGCCCTCCACACTGCAGGGTAGCATCTCAGATTAAGAATACACACACCTGGTTTAAAGCCAAGAGAACTGGTTGAGAGCCAGGTCATGGCAGTTGGAGGATGAGCCAGGACAAGTAAGGACTGAGCCCAAGATACAATCAAAAGAGTGAGGGAAACAGAAAGTCTCAGTGACCTAAGACTGCCACAAATCTCTAGCCAAGTCCAAGCTGTGTAGCTGTCATGTCTGCTATACCTGTCATGCGATTGAAAGTACTCCAGAGATAAAAATCTTCTGCGTTCCTCTCACCAACCATTTGTTGTTGTTGTTGTTCCTATCCCTGCATCTATTTCCATTCTTTACTTGCTTGCTGATTGCATCTTTTCAAAGTTTGTGTCACATTTGCGGTCACTACTCACCCTGGGCGTTTCTAATTGAATCACTCCTTGGGCACGAGGTCCTCTAGTGCTCTTGTTTGTGCTGCAGTTCTTTGAACTCCCCCGTGATCTGTGAAAATCTCAATAGAAATGAAACAATATCCCCCACGCACTACACCTCAGTCTTGCAGAGAGTGGCTATTACTGCTCTGTGTTGCTGCATCTTTGTGCATGCACATACAAATTACACTGACCCTTTCTACCACTGTATTTTGTAGAAGCTTGAAAGTAACCTCCTGGGTTTTATCCTCTTAGTCCCTATAAAGTTTCTCCCATCCAAGAACCTCCCTTCTATAGAAAGCATCTTCCATGCTATTTTTCCCCCTGTCCTGTGCTGATGTCCTTCACTGCATTTTTCCAAGGTGATTCTTGCTTTGTTATTTTTGGCCTGTGTTACTAATTACTCTAATTCCTCTGTACTATTTCTCTGGCCTCCCTGTTTCTCTTGTCTCTTATCTATTCAGTATCACCCGTGAATTTCATTAGCATGCTGTTTACTCCTCTTTCTAGCTCATTACTGGAACTATTAAATAACCCAAGACCCAAAATATTTACCTGCCCTCCCTATAAACTGGTATTCTGCCATGTGTTTGTTAGCCTTGCTTTGGTCTTTCATTCCAGGCTTCAGACCAAAGGAGATTTTTTATTTTTTTGCACAAGCAGGTTCAGTTGAGCTTTTTAAAGAAGTTTTTGTGAAACGTGGGAAGCAATCTTCTATTCTCATGCTCTCCAGTTTTATGTCAGCGTAGCTGCTTGGCTTTGGGGGAGAGGATGATCAGTTCAAAAAAGTAGGGCTGAAATCCAAAAGTATTGCATTTATTCTGTTCCATTCATCCATTAATTCAGTAATTCCATAAAAAAGTGTTACCTTTGTCAGGCAAGATCTATTCTTTATAAATCCTGTCTCTTATTGCTCATCATTGCATTATTCTCTGCAAATGAAGTGACTACTTCTTGAAACTTTTTCTATTGTTTTTGCCAGAGTAAGAAGCTAAATGTAAAGCACTGTAATTAGTAAGAACTTTCTTCTTCCTTTTATGAATGCTGAGACAGTGCCATATTTGCTTTTCTGTTCAGTGTTGGGAGAAAGGCAGGTAAAGGTGCAGTTGTCTCCTTCCCCTCTTGACCGAGTGTCTCCACATGTTGGTGCGTGATTCCAACCCATGTGATGGTGCGGGAGATGTGGTGCAGTGTGCCCATCACTGCTGCATCTAATTCTCAAGACTTTGCAAATCAGTTTGTGATTAATGTTTGTCTGGGTTTCAGCTGGGAAAGAGTTAATTTTTTTCACAGTAGCTGGTACAGGGCTGTGTTTTGGATTTGTGCTGAAAACAGTATTGATACCACAGAGATGTTTTTGTTACTGCTGAGCGGTGCTTGCACAGAGCCAAGGGCTTGTCTGCTCCTCGCTCCACCCCACCAGTGAGCAGGCTTGGGGTGCACAAGGAGTTGGGACTGACCAAAGGGACATTCCAAACCATATGACATCATGTTCAGCATATAAGGGGCCGGGAGGAGATGGAATGATGGAGTGATGGAGTTTGTCTTCCCAAGTCACTGTTACATGTGAAGGAGCCCTGCTTTCCTGGAGATAGCTGAACAGCTGCTTGCTAATGGGAAGTTGTGAATGAATTCCTTGGTTTCCTGTGCTTGGGCACACAGCTTTTGCTTTGTCTATTAATCTGTCTTTATTCATGAATTTTCTCACTTTCACTCTTCTGATTCTCTTCCCCATCCCACCCAGGGGACTGAGGGAGCAAGTGGGTGCATGGTGCTGGCTAACAGCAATGTTATAGCAGCTTTCAGAGAATCCAGAAATAATGAGTTGTATCATGTATTTGTTTTCTTAGTGTCTTTGGTTTCAGTTTGTCACCACTGATTGATTTTTGACAGCTGAAATGCTGAAGGTCCTTAAAAGGTGTGGTACCAGACCACAATTATCTTGAGCCTATTTGCCTATATAAATGATATATGTATGATCAAGGTAAGCTTAGTTTAAATACTGCTAGAATTGCCCCATAATTTCTTCCTGACATTCTCTGCAGTGGTATCCAAGTTTGAAAGGTGAATTAAGCAATGATTCTGACATTACTTTTAATCTTATGGCCACATGAGCAATGCAACTGATTTTTCAGTTCCTCTGCTACACTATCCATTTGGGCACTACCAGAATTCAGTAAATGCAACCTCATTTTCAGTGTAAGATCGCAGCCCAGCCACTAAAAAGTGAAGTAAGGTTGCCTTGAGGTAGACAGATGAAGGTGTCTAAGAGGCACAGTTGACTCCCTGGACTGGTTTACACTAGTATGGTCTTCAATGCATTTAGAAGAACACCTTTCTCCTCTCCTAAAAGAAACATTAAAAGGCTTGGAGATAAAATTCATCCCAAACTACATGTCTTAGAAGCCTAATCTGGGATGTTCTGGACCCATCTGAGTACTCACTTCAAAAAACCAAGAGTTACTTTGGAAAACGGGGGTTAACCCCAAAAATGTCTTCTGGCATAAATAACAGCCCCCTGTTTTGTTGTTTTATTGCTGTTGTTCTTACTTGGCAGTGCTGAGCAGGGCTTTGCACTGGGGTTCACAGCTGTGCAAGCAGCAGGTGGGAAAGAACAAGGGCTCAGGTTTTATTGAGGTTTTGTATCTGTGAATATGTCATGTTTTGTTTTGATATTGTGGGCTCTAGGCATGACCAGACACGTTCTCTGAACAATGGCTTTACATTTACCTCACCATTTTTTACATCACCTTACCACTTTTCATACCAGGAAAAATATGCTGCTATTACTGAATTATTTTTCTTTCTCCCACAAAACAAAACCAAAAACAAACAAACAAAAAAAACCAACAAAAAAACCCCAAACCGAACTATAACAACAAAAATTGCACTTAGCCACTAGTGAGCTCACTGATAATCTCTGGGTGAGAACCCACTTTTAATGGTACCTTTATCTTGGGTGGAGAAGAGATGGCTTTACTTGGTTGATCAGAAGCAGAATTACATCTTGCTCAGTTGAATCCTGATGTGGGAAGGACAGAGTATACAGCTAAGGAAAGAACCCACTGCAACAGTGTTCTATAAGTACATCACTGACTTTGAACCAAGACAGACCAGAACCTTGGCTTTCAGAAATGTTGCTAAATACCATTTTTTGTGTCCACGGTCTTTCAAATTGCACATGTTTATTTCTATTTCTATATATTTATCTGAATTGAATTGCTTATTTGGAATCAATACCATATGCTGCCCACCTCTGTTTCATTGTTCTGCAGTCAAACCTTAAATACAAGTGAGCTCATTCTTCCTGGTAAGCATACAATCAAAGGCAGATCAAAGCAATATCTGAGTTCAGGCTGTGTAATTTTTGACTGATCATGACAATGACACATCATAATTTTTCTTTGTGTTGAAACCAAGGTCAAGAGAAGTTAACTAACTGGCTGCAACATTGCCTTTGCATCAATTGGCAATTCAGAGGTCTCCTCCCAAATCAGAAATAAACTCTCTTTGCTACCATAGGCCATATTAACCAAAGCTATCCTTGCAAAATAATCTTACAGGCAGAAATAGAGAACTGTATGCAGACCCTACCTCAATCTGACAGTCTGCTTGGTGGGGGGGGGAGTTTCTGGCCCATTTGTGTCAGAGGACATCCAGGTAAGTGGATTGTAATGCAGGATATGGAGAAAAGTGCAGCAAGACCAGAAGTTGCTTGCATGGATTCTCTGGTTTTTTGCATGTACTACTTTCTTTAAAGAAGTAGTTGGATCCTAACAAAAGCCAGGAATGGGGATCAGATCTATTGTCAGTCTCCTGCAGCCAGAGGTACAAGGTGATTCAGATGTAAGCATTATGAACTATGAAGTAGGCAGGTCATATGGCCCACACATTTGGTATTATTCTAATCTCTGAGAGCTAGATTGTTTTAAGACATGACATTTAACATCCCCCCCTGCAAATGTTGTTAGTATTAGCTGTTATAGCCCTGGATATACTACTTATACAAATAAAAGTCTGATTCCTCCTTTAATCTTGCTAAGTTGCTTAGAGCACACCAGATGTGAGTAATCCTAGTATCATAAAACAAATGCATTTTGGTCAGCAAATATATTGAAGTGTAAGCTTCTGAAAAGGTTATAAACAAACAGGATATATATTAAGATAGGTGTACAACAGCAGCTTATAACATGAACACTTCTCAAATTCTCTTTTGTGTGGACACAAAAATGGTAAAAACATTTCAGGCTCCACAAATATGAATACTGATTCAACCAATTAAGAAAATAAGTAAAGGATTCTTTAAATGCAGATAACAGAGATTACATGTGTACAGGGAGACCCCCAAAATACTTTAGGGAAAAACAACTGGCAGCATAGTCTCCTAAGAAGATTATATTTACTAGTAAATCCCATCAAACTTCTCAAACCTAATAGAGGCCAATGAATAGAACAAAGATAAAACACGTTTTGAGTAAAATGACTAACAGAAAGCCAACCAGAGCAATACCAGGAGAGTTCATGTTGCTCTCAGAGAGAGGAAGGTGGAAATTCTGTAGCCTGATATACTGTACATGGTCTACAGCTTTAAGTTCCTGGAAATGATATTCTGAGCTGGTCTGGGGATTGTGCAACCACTTGTCCCTCTGGTGTAGGTAGAAGCAGTGCCCAGGCTCTGCCCTGAGTTGCCAGGTCTCACACTGAGATGACTGAAATCAAGTTCCTCTTCAGCAAGGTGAGGCACGGAGAGGCCAAAGAATGCATTGTCAGCTCACGTTGAGCTTCTCATCCACCAGCACTGCCAAGCCCTTCTCTGCAGGGCTTCTCTCTATCACATCATCTCCCAGCCTGTATTGATGATGAGGATTGCCCTGACCCAGGTGCAGGACCTTGCACTTGGCCTTGTTGAACCTTATGAGCCACCAATGGGCATCTGCAGCCCAGACGGCCAGCTGCATCCCAGGCTGCATCAAAACAAGTGTGGCCAGCAGATCAAGAGAGGTGATTCTACCCCTCTACTCTGCTCTGGTGAGACCTCACCTGCTGCACTGTGTCCAGCTTTGGAGCCCTCAACAAAAGAAGGACATGGACCTGTTGGAGCACCTATCCTATGAAAATAGGTTAAGAGAGTTGGGCTTATTCAGCTGGGAGAAGAGAAGGTTCTGGAGAGGACCTTATAGTGGCCTTCCAGTACCTGAAAGGTGCCTATAAGAAATCTGGGGAAGGACTGTTCACGAGGGCATGTAGCAATAGGACAAGGGGTAGTGGTTTTAAACTCAAACAGATTTTATGGTAGGAGCCTGTTACAGACCACCCAACCAGGATAAAGGGGCAGATGAAATATTCTGTAGGCAGCTGAGAGACGAACGGTAGCCCTTGTTCTCATGGGAAATTTCAACTTAGCAGATGTCTGCTGGAAATACAGTATAGGAGGAAGGAAACAGTCTAGGAGGTTCCTGGACCGTGTGGAAGACAACTCCCTGACACAGCTGGTGAAGGAGCCAACTAGAGAAGGCTTCTATTGGACTTGTTGTTTTGAACAAAGAAGGACTTGTGGGTGATGAGATGGTTAAAAGCTGTCTTGGGCATAGTAATGAGGAACTTAAAGTTTTCAATTCTTAGAGAAATAAGGCGGAGGTTGGCGGAACTGCTGCCCTGGGCTTTCAGCAGGTAGGCTTTGGCCCATTTAGAAGCCTGGTTGACAGTGTCCCTTGGAAGGCAGTCCTGAGGACCAAACAAGTCCAGGAAGGCTGGACATTCTTCAAGAAAGAAATCTTAAAGGTGCAGGAGCAGGCTGTCCCCATGTGCTGAAAGACAGGCTGGTGGGGAAGAAGATGGGTCTGGTTATACAGAGCACTTTGGCTGGACCTCAGGAAAAAAAAAGGAGAGTTTACGGCCTTTGGAAGAAGGGGCAGGCAACCCAGGAGGACAACAAAGATGTTGTTAGGCTATGTGAGGAGAAAATTAGGAGGGCCTAACTAGAACTTAATCTGGCTACTGCAGTTAAATACAATAAAAATGCTTCCATAAAAACATTAACAACAAAAGGAGAACTAAGGACAATCTCCATCCTTTATTGGATGTGGGGGGAAAATATAGCAACAAAGGATGAGGAAAAGGATGAGGTACTTAATGCCGCCTTTGCCTCAGTCTTAAGCAGTAAGACCAGTTGTCCTCTAGGTACCCAGTCCCCTGGGCTGGCAGAAAGGGACAAGGAGCAGAATGAAGCACCCATAATCCAAGGGGAAGTTGTTGGCCACCTGCTATATCACTTAGATGCACACAAGGCTATGGTACCAGATGGGATCCAGGCAAGAGTAGTGAGGGAGCTGACAGAAGTGCTCACCAATCCACTTTTGATCACTTCTGAGCAGTCCTGACTAATCAGGGAGATCCCAGTTGACTGGAAGTTAGTCAACGTGACACCCATCCACAACAAGGCCTGGAAGAAGGATCAGGAGAACTTCAGGTCTATCAGTCTGACCTTGGTGCTGGAGAAGGTTGGTTATGAAGGAGATCATCTTGAGTGCCATCACATGGTACCTATAGGACAAGCAGGTGATCAGGCCCAGCCAGCATGGTTTTATGAAAGGCAAGTCCCTCTTGACTAACTTCATCTCCTTCTGTGACAAGGTGACTGGCTTAGTGGATGAGGGAAAGGCTGTGGATGCTGTCTACAGAACACAGTAAAGCCTTTGACACCATTACCCACAGAATTCTCCAAAACTCGCTGGATGGCAGCGCCCAAAGAGTGGTGGTGAATGGAGTTAAATCCAGCTGGCAGCAGGTCACAAGTGGTGTTCCCCAGGGCTTAGTACTGGCACCAGTTCCCTTTAATATCTTTGCCAGTGATTTGGATGAGGAGAAAGAGTGCATCCTCAAAAGTTTTCAGGTAACACCAAACTGGGAAGGAGCATTGATCTGCTTGAGGGTAGGAAGGCTCTGTAGAGGGATCTGGACAGGCTGGATTGATGGGCTAAGGCAAATTGAATGAAGGTCAGCAAGGCTTAGTGCCAGATCCTGCACTTGGGTCACAACAACCCCAGGCAATACTACAGGCTCGGGGAAGAGTGACTGGGAAAACACACCTGAAGGTGTTGGTTGATAGCCAACTAAATATGAGCCAGCAGGGTGCCCAGGTGGCCAAGGAGGCCAAAAGTATCTTGGCTTGTATTAGGAATAGTGTGGTCAGCAGGACTAGGGAAGTGATTGTGCCCTTGTACTCGCCAATGGTGAGGTCGCACCTTGACTACTATGTTCAGTTTTGGGCCCCTCACTACAAAAAGGACATTAAGGTGCTGGAGCATGACCAAAGAAGGGTAAGAAAGTTGGTGAAGGGCCTACAGCACAAGTCTTACGAGAAACACCTGTGGGAACTGGGGTTGTTTAACCTGGAAAAAAGAAGGCTGAGGGGAGACCTTATTGTTCTCTACAAGGACCTGAATGGGGACTGTAGTGAGGTGGGTGTTGGTCTCTTTTCACAAGTAACTAGCAATAGGTCAAGGGGAAATGGCCTCAAACTGCACCAGGGGAGGTTTACATTGGATATTAGGAAAAAATTTCTTCACTGAAAGAGTTGTCATTCATTAGACCAGCCTCAGAGAAGTGGTTGAGTCACCATCCCTGGAGATATTTTACATATGTGTAGATATGGTGCTGAAGGACAGAGTTTAGTGATTGGACTTGACAGTGTTGAGTAGCGATGATTTTAAAGGTATTTTCCAACAAAATGATTATATGCTTCTATGATTTCCTGGGAGAAAAATAAAGTCTCATCCACAATAGGAAAGAAAACCATAATCGAAGAACATATGACTTGACTCACAGTGAACATATTTTGTAATTCCATTATAGAAAATATTTTTTTTTTATGTTTGTGGACAGAAAAGGAGACTAAGGCACTTTGCATGTTCCTGTCACCTCTGCATCATAGTCAAACACAGACTTTGGCACTTCAGAGAGAGTGTTCATCTGTATCTTCTAGTACCCAAAGGTAAAAGATTTTACTAAGAAAACTGGATAAGCACAGTATACTAAAAATAAAGCAAAACAGAGGATTCATGCTGTCTGCCACGTATGCTTCAAGAAGCCGGCAGTGGTTAAAATCTATGAAAACTGAAGGATTAGAAATGTATCCAGAGACAACCAAAACTCCAAGAGGGCACTTTGGTACAGGACTTAAATTGCCCAATGGAAATAGAAGAGACAGAGTTCTTTGTTTATAAAACACAGGCATTGATTGTATGAAATTGGGTCCTACCTCTTAATAAATTACCATTCGTCTCCTGAGGGTTCAGAAGTGTGTGTGTGTGCATGTTCTTAGTCCTTCCTGTCTCTAAGATTAAAAAAATGTGCTAACTTAAACCACCTTCACAGAACCGAAGCTGGTGCATGTTGGTTTTCAGCTCACTAAGGAGCATGTGTACGCTCAGTAACAAGTGGTACCTTGTCAAAGTGCTATGAGCTCTTCACAGATCTGACATTATACAGTGATAGGTGTACTAGAAGCCGAAGACATAGAAAACTTTCACTGGGCTAAAAACAGTGCAACTCTATTGATAAGATGCCAGCTGAAGATTAAGCCTACTGCACTTCAAGAACAGAGTTACCTACTTTGGCTTCTCAAATTCAAAAAAAAAAGTTCAAAATAAGTTGTAGCTAGAGACCCTTTTCCTAGCTTTCATTCTAAGACATGGTAAAGCTGATGAGGGGCAAATAGCAAATGCTTGGACAGACACATATCACTTAGAGACTCTCAGCACGAGCAGATAAAAGAAGTTCCAATTTAGCCATCTTGATTAATCTCTCGCAGGTGGAGAAAGTGAGAACAGAACAGGGTGACTGTGTGGGCATCCTTCACAAGTACTTCTGGATATCTTTCAAAGCCCGCTGAGAGAGTAATCTGTAAGGTTAGCAAATGAACATTGATGATGAAATGCTCAGTTGGTTTGCTAACAGAAACCAGAGATGGTAAATGGGACAGAGGGGTAGAGAGAGACAGGGGGATAAGAGTGACAAGTGGGAATATGTTGAGCCAGTTCTGTTTCTGCTATATATAGGAGATAGCAGTTCTCTTACAGGAGGAAATGTAGAACAAGATGTGCGGATTTGGAGATGATGTGGAACTGACAACCTGAGAAATATCCTCCGTAAAGGAAGTAAGTCGAAGATGCTGAGAAATCTGCCTTATGTTTAGGATATGAGGGATGGGCAGACAGTGCAAAGCAAGATAGAGAGACCAGAATATGGTGGTGCACACTGTGTTCATTTGCTCATTTAAAATCATGATCTTGTTGCAGGAAAGCAGCTCAGAAACCAGAGGGGTTATTCAGTGTATACACTGAGGGAAGAAAACCCAAACCCAAACAGATCATCAGGACACATTTGCAAAGAGCTAAAAAGAGAAATAATTTAGCTTTCAGGTAATGAAGAAAGTTCTTAGAGTTGCAGAACAAGTGAGCAAACATCCTTGGAGTCCTTCATCACTTATGCAGAAATATGCCAAATGGCTTTTCTGTAGTAGCAATGGTAATTAAAAGTGCAAGAGCAGCACTGCACTGGAGGCTCAGCAGCCCCCTCAGGCTGGCATTGATACCTGATGAGAGGCTAAGAAAGTATTTCAGCTGGCCATGAAGGGAATCTGAAATTATACAGCTAACACTTTCAGTGCTTTCTTTGGATATCAGCATTTTAGAACATTTTCACCTACACAAGGCCATACATAAAATCCGATGTGTGCAGAGTTCAGCTGGAAAAACAGTTAATATTCTCTTTAGTGCATATATCCATTTGCACTAATTGCATGGCCCAGTGTAATTTAATGTGATTTAATCTGACTTCACTGTCTTGAAATTACCTTCTTCCTCCACAGCTCAACAAATCTGAAGTGCATCCAAGGCTTCAGATACCAAATTTTCAGTGTAGTTGTTATTACTGGAGCATGTATGAGCTCCATTGATGGGAATATGACATATGCAGCCTACACAGCTCTCCCATTCATGTTGCAGGGATTCAGGCTCAGACACAGGGGCTGAAAACTCTCGTGGAGACTTAGAAGTGGCACTGAAGAGGACAGGAGCAGTCAGGCCAGGTGCCTGCTGAAGACACTAGTAAGAAGGTGAATGAGGCTTGCAGCAAGAAGGGCAATAATGGTTGAGCTGTGAATAAGCTAAAAGGAGCGCACCAGCCTGGACAGAAAGAAGAGGTGATGAATCTTGTATAAGGTTTTGTTCTGAAAAATATTGACTGTACCTGTTTGGATGCTGCCCAGACATCCTCATAAATGTGCTCCATTGACACTGATACTTCAATGCCTCCTACTCAGCTTTTCTCAGACAAGGAGGGTTATGGCAAAATGAGGCTGAAAAAAAAGGAAATCTGCCATTTTTGGAGCTGAAAGGAGCAGTGCCAAGATCAATACAGCACGAAACAATCATCAGACATGGCCTAACAGCAGTGTCTCTAGCCTTTGTTGTAGCCCTTTGTTTCTGGATTGTCTCTGGAAGCAAAAGAATAATTTCCTTGTTCTTACAAAAAGTGTAAGAATATCAAAGTGATTTTAATACAGAAAAACAAAAACAAAGGTGTTACTAGTAGCAAATGACATGAACTCTTATCTAAGTACAAGTAAGGGAGTATCTGCTCTTAACACGGTGGATTGGGGCCCTTGTGTGTTCCCTCACTGATCTGTGAGCAAAAGTCCTGGTAAACATTCTATTTAGGACAACATCATGAACGGCTCTTTCAATCCACAAAAGTTTTGTGGTTTTACATTTCATGTTTTACATCAATTCTGCCTGGGTTTATCCCATTTGCTGTCCTCAGAAAGCTCTCCCAACATTCTACTCCCTAGTAATGACACTAACAAATCAGAGACACGCCGTACTTTCTGCTCAATTAAGAACAGAAAAACAGCCCTCATCCATGCAATGTCTAGCCTGTTGTTAAGACTGGTGCTGAGCAGTTCACACCAATGCTCAGGAAAGACTACAGGCAGCTACAGAATAACATCTTCATAAAATACATTTCCTCCTGAGCTTTGTTATTCAGTGACACGTAGTCATTGCCCAGTAGCACTTGGATTTATGTGTGTTTTTTTTTTTTAAAGAGGAAAGCTGCAACTATCTTTCTGTGGTGTCTCTACACAAGTGAGAAGAGGTGGGGTTCTTTTTGGCTTGCTCTGTCACAAAATCTTTCAGCAAGGTGAAATCTTGCAACTCCAAGTGTAGCTCTTGCTCCCTGTCCTACTCTTCCTTCCAAGTCTCCCCTGAGAGCCTGTGGGTTTATTCCCTGTCACCAGCTAACTACATCTCTGAAGTATTAAATAATGACATGGAGACGTATCTTCGTGGAGAGTGCTCTGCCAGCCAACCCACTCTTGTGAAACAAGGAGGGTGCCACTCCAGGGACCAGACTATCCGGAGATGAGTGAGTTAATGAGAGCTACTGTGTCAGGGCAGTTAGGTTCTTCACAAAATATTCACAGGCCTGCCAATTTGTTGAACCCCATGAGGTTCAACAAGGCCAAGTGCAAGGTCTTGCACCTGGGTCAGGGCAATCCTCATCAATACAGGCTGGGAGATGATGTGATAGAGAGAAGCCCTGCAGAAAAAGACTTGGAGGTGCTGGTGGATGAGAAGCACGACATGAGCCAACAATGTGTGCTTGCAGCCCAGAAGGCCAGTTGTTTCCTGGGCTGCATCAAAAGGATCATGGCCAGCAGGTCAAGGGAGGTGATTCTGTCCCTCTACTCTGCTCTCATGAGACCCCACCTAGAGTATTGTGTCCAGTTCTGGAGTCCCCAACATAATAAGAACATGGAACTGTTGGAATGAATACAGAACAGGGCCATGAAGATGACTGGAGGGCTGGAGCACCTCTCCCATGAAGACAGGCTGAGAGAGTGGGGGTTGTTCAGCCTGGAGAAGAGAAGCCTCAGGGCAGATTTTACAGCGGCCTTGCAGTACCTGAAGGGGCCGACAGCAAAGCTGGGGAGGGAGTTTTTTACACGTAGTGACAGGATGAGGGGGAATGGTTTTAAGTTGGAAGGGGGTAGATTTAGATTAGATTTTAGGAAGAAATTCTCCACTACAAAGGTGGTGAGACATCAGAACAGGTTGTCCAGGGAAGTGGTGGCTGCCCCCTCCCTGAAAGTGTTCACGGCTGGGTTGGATGAGATTTTTAGCAGCCTGGTCTAGTGAGAGATGTCCCTGCCCATGGCAGGGGGGGTTGGAACTTGATCTTTAAGGTCCCTTCCAGCCCTAACTATTCTGTAATTCTATGAATTTATGCTGTAAATGTTTTCTTTATACTCTGCATTTCCTCACAGATGCTGCAATCCAGGGGCAGGACTTCTTTCACTGGCCTTTTCTGTGACCTTAACTAAATTGCTTTACCTCACTGCTTCTTTAATTGAATTGTGTTCTTGTAGAGTATGATCCCTCTTTAATGTTTCACTATGATGGCATTGACTTGATGGGGACTTTTAATATCGTAACATAATTAATAGTATTGAAAGGTAACTAGTTTAGAAGAATCAAGTAGTTTTCCTATGGCCTGGAAATAAACCATTTTCCATTCCATGATGATCTGAGAGTTTGCCATTTTTTGAGGAAAATAGAAATGGATTTGTAATGTCAAGCACTGGAAAAGCTTTCAGAATAATGTATGCTTACACAAATGCTTTTAATATTCCTTCACCCTTCATGCTCCTGTAGTCTGCCAGTTTTACACAAATCTAGTCCTGTCTAATTTTTTCTCCAAAACAATCTATTAATAGAAGATGTTTTTTGCTGCTCCTCTGCACTAATCATTTGTTTGCACACAAAGATTACTTGCAGACTGTTCTTTTATTTTTTTTTTAGCAGACTTAATTTGCTTTTAAAAAATCTAGTTGATTATATAAAAGAAAGACACTGTTGTACCTTTGCAGGTGCCTTTGACCTGCTTTGCAGAGTGATATTGTGCTGTGGTCTCCAAAGTTCTGTAATCTGTACATTTGCTTTGGTTGCTTCTATTACCTTCTCAAAGATGCACTTCCATTTGCCTTCCAGCAACGGACACTTTGCCTTTCCAAAGTATCTTACCCATTTTTACTAGGTTTCTGTTCTAACGCAACCCTTTATTGTCAAAGGGTCTGCTTTCAACAAGCAGAAGGATATTACTGTGCTTGGAGCAGACATCTGAACCGGTCAGGAAAGCAATCTTTGGGGTTAAAATTTGACTGTTTTCAAAGACTTAGGCAGGGTAGATTCAAAATATAAGAAAATCTCTAAGTTCATCCATGTCTCAGGAATTCAGCTTTCACAAAAGCACTGAACCTCTTTTCTTTGTTCCTTTTTGCAGGAGGACATGCTCATGTCCTCCTGCCTTTCATATAAATGCATTGTTATACATATCTACAAAGAAGAGAATGAAACAAGACAAGCTGTAGCCAGTAGTCACAGTGATGAGATTATTTTGAACTGCCTTTAAAGTTTCTCATGTTAATGACTGGCGAACAGTTAGAACTTCTTAAAAGCCTGGGTCCAATTCAATCTAATGGTAACTGTGAAACATAATGATTTCCCAAATAAGCTCTTAAAACAGAGGAGTCTCTCAGATATACAGAGTTCACCTGTCTTTAATTTTAAAAGCCCAAAGAATGTAGGAATTGTGCAAGTTTGGAGTCCCTTGTTAATTATACTTTGTGTTTATATAGCAGCTTTATCTCAAAGCTCTCTCCTAGCATTAAGACTCCTAGCACTTCTTTTATGTAGGTATTATTATCCCTGTCATTATCATTATCACATTTTCCATTTTATAGGTGGTAAATGAGCAAAATCACACCATGAGTCAGTAGCTGAATTGGGAATTGAATATTGTAGTCCTGACTTTGTCCCTTGCTTTAATTACTCACTAACATGATTGTTATTTGTGGGTTGAAGTGATACAGATTTTGTTCAGTGTAAAATCTCAGCAAATCCACAGGATTCTTTTGATTTGCAGGATTTTTGTTTGTGTAGCTTTTATACTAATATTTTTCAGCTGTTGGTGTGGTTTTATGTAGCTAAGACATACTGTAATCTTCCAATTAAATATATATCAATAAATTGTGTTTAATATCATATAGTCTACATAATAAACTGGAACAGTTCAATTAGTCTGTCAAGCAATGAAGCAGTTAGGTAGTCAGGTTGTGTCCTATTCTAGTCATAGTAAAAATCATTATGGAAATCTATGGAGAAATATACTTTTCTAAAGTAGCTGTTTTTTAAATGACAGCTGTTATTAATTAGTCTTTTTTTAATATGAAAACACCGTATGTGATGGCTAAATTAAGTTAAAGCTACTTGTCAAATTATTATTTTAAAAAAATATCAGAACAAATTCTGGCTGATACGAGGCACACAAATGTGTTCAGTTGAAATGCAATTACACCTTCATGAACTAGATGGTTATTCTCATCTCCTTTTCCAG
The DNA here is from genome assembly GCF_964237585.1 of Gallinula chloropus. Lineage (NCBI taxonomy): Eukaryota > Metazoa > Chordata > Aves > Gruiformes > Rallidae > Gallinula > Gallinula chloropus. The sequence continues at coordinate 206,281,114 of NC_140085.1, forward strand.
GACTGCTTTAATCTGGAACGGTAATTTAATCACTTCATTGGGTCAAACATATGTAGCTGAGCTTCAAAAAATTTCCACTACCAGCATTCCATTCCTTTGTTTTGTGGTAATCAAATGTCATAAGAAATAATTGAAAAAAATTTAAAAATTCTCATGAGTGGTGACTCAGAAGACAACAAGCTACAGTCCCATGAGAAACTGAAGAAGCCCTGAGAACTGTTCCTCCCATAAAGAACAGGAAAAGACTCTGTAAGACATTATGGTTTTTAGGACTCCAGTCAAGGCCCCCACTAGCAAATGACATCTAACATCACAAGTCAGATTGATACTAGTGAGCAATTAGTGGCCTTGTATCAACAAGCTCTTTCCTTCCCCTCCTTTCCAATGCGCCTTGTCCCTACCCTTTGATAGGAACAGTCCTTGACCTCAAGGACAGGGATGCCACATTGTTTGCAACGCTGCTCACAAACACAAACCAAAACCGTGCCACAAGGCACAGTAGCAATGAAGCTCTATGGACACCTGACCTTATATCCTTGTCCCTGTGACCTTTTCAAAGACCACCATGCTTCTCCGAATTCTGGATGCTAATGATCTTACAAATTTAATTCTTATCTCCAGCCTTTCTTCCCTTGACCATGGATCTCCTAAACAGGGCATGCAAGCAGGACCAGTGTCCCCCATTTTTTTGTCCAGTCCTCTTGGACTTTTTCTGTATTTTTCATCCAAGAAGTATTTAACATACAGTATGTAAATGGCCTTTTGAACAGGGATCTGAACCCAGGTTTTACATTTGAGGTGGGTCCCTAAACAGCCAGGCTAAAGAATGATACTTCCTGACAAATTTCCTGTACCATATTCTTGATTTCTTTAGTCTTTTTGTGTCACCTTTTTTCCCTAGTGATTGCATGTGGGGTGCTAGCAGTTAATCCTGGCTTCTGCAGTTCTGATCACAGGGTTCAGTATCTGAAAGTTGGGAAGCTCAATCCTTTACAGAGCCAAGCTCTGCACAGGCAGTTCTTCAACCATCTCCAGGCAAACAGGGCTCCATGTCATGTAACTGTGACTTGGAAAGATAAAAGTCTCCAGCCTCAACACCTCTGCTGCCTTTCTTCCTCTTCCCTCAGCCCCTTATATGCTGAGAATGATGTCATATGGTGTGGTCAGTTGGGGTCAGCTGTTCCAGCTGTGTCCCCTCCCAACTCCTTACGCACCCCAGCCTGCTCACTGGCGGGGTGAGCCCATGGAAAAGGCCGAGACCCCACCTGCAGCCCGTGGAGGGGGTCCATGCTGGATGGAGCAGGTGGAGACAGAGGAGATGCTGTAACCCTATGTTGGAACAACCCCCTGCCAGCACTTCCCTCCCTCCCTCCCTCCCTCCCTCCCTCCCTCCCTCCCTCCCTCCCTCCCTTCCCCCCTTCCCCCCTTCCCCTCTCCCTCCCTCCCTCCCTCCCTTCCTTCCTTCCTCCCTTCCTCCCTTCCTCCCTTCCTCCCTTCCTCCCTTCCTCCCTTCCTCCCTTCCTCCCTTCCTCCCTTCCTTCCTTCCTTCCTTCCTTCCTTCCTTCCTTCCTTCCTTCCTTCCTTCCTTCCTTCCTTCCTTCCTTCCTTCCTTCCTTCCTTCCTTCCTTCCTTCCTTCCTTCCTTCCTTCCTTCCTTCCTTCCTTCCTTCCTTCCTTCCTTCCTTCCTTCCTTCCTTCCTTCCTTCCTTCCTTCCTTCCTTCCCGCCTTCCCTCCCTCCCTCCCTCCCTCCCTCCCTCCCTCCCTCCCTCCCTTCCTTCCTTCCTTCCTTCCTTCCTTCCTTCCTTCCTTCCTTCCTTCCTTCCTTCCTTCCTTCCTTCCTTCCTTCCTTCCTTCCTTCCTTCCTTCCTTCCTTCCTTCCTTCCTTCCTTCCTTCCTTCCTTCCTTCCTTCCTTCCTTCCTTCCTTCCTTCCTTCCTTCCTTCCTTCCCTCCCTCCCTCCCTCCCTCCCTCCCTCCCTCCCTCCCTCCCTTCCTTCCTTCCTTCCTTCCTTCCTTCCTTCCTTCCTTCCTTCCTTCCTTCCTTCCTTCCTTCCTTCCTTCCTTCCTTCCTTCCTTCCTTCCTTCCTTCCTTCCTTCCTTCCTTCCTTCCTTCCTCCCTCCCTTCCTCCCTTCCTCCCTCCCTCCCTCCCTTCCTCCCTTCCTCCCTTCCTCCCTCCGCCATGCCCTCTCCTTCCTTTCTTTCCCTTCCCTCTCTTTTTCCTTTCTTTCCTTTTTGCTTCCCTCCCTCATCCTGTTTCTTTTTTTCCTTTCCATTTCTAGTCATCTTTTCATAGACAACACCGAATGCAATACAGCTTCTTATTCTCTCTCAGCTGTGTTTCTCTCTACATTTCCTTTCATTAGGAAGACGTCCTGTCCTCCTAGCACCCGTCCCTGAGAGTTTATGACACACTTTGACGCACACTTTGTGGTAAATGTCCAACTTTCTCAAACTTGTGGAGTTAATATGGCAGCCTGGAAAGGACTTCATAGAACTGAAAGTGGCAGGTGGTATTTATGTCTCTATATATGAGAAATGCTATAGCATCTCCCATTTTTTCCATGCTATTACAGTTTACAGATTTTTAAATGTGCATTCTCATAAGGATTCTTACATATCTCTCTATCTAGAGCAGCTGAAACTGCATTTAATATTAGGTCCCTATAGGCCTGTGATTGAAATGACAAATGATGGTTTTATGTTGTGTAATTTTCAGTTATGTAATTCCAATTTCTTGTAATCTCTCTTCTTGCTGTTATCTGTTGCTCCCCAAATAATAGCTATTTACCATTGTCACCTCTACCATGTATCTCCTGTTCCACCTGCTCTTCTATATTCTACACAATTCACTCACATGCTCATTTATGCCTATTCTTTTGCTTTCTGTTCAGTAGACTCAGTCTTCCCTTTGCTTTTCAAGCTTCTCTTTCTCATATTGATTCTACTTCAGTGTAACCCACAAAGGTGGGGAGAGGTGGGTTAGCTCAGTTATATTCCTGGGCAAAAATGTTTGTATCATAGCAATGATTTATAGACCTCATGTTTTACTTCTGAGCCACAAAGGTCAGAAGAAGTAGGAAGCAGTGCTAGCAGGGAAGAATGGCTGTATGTAGGATTCCTCTCAGTTCTATATACTACAGGCAGTCTCACCACAGTATACAGAGATAAGTTATGCTACCTATATTATCCTTGAGTATGTGCAAAATAGCTAAAAAGCCTCATGCAAGAACATTGCTACATCCAAATATGTTCTTGTGGGGCTTAAAAAAAACCCTGGTCATTCTTGTTGAGTGTTTATTACATTGATATTTTCTCCTTATTTCCAGATGCTGCTGTAGTTGTTTTTATTTTATTTTGGAGAGAGCTTTATGTTCTCTCAGAGCATCTCCTGATAAAAATCAGATAATTTGGTTGCTTTCCCAAAGTGTTTTCAGTCTAATTTCAGACTTGACATGGCAAAGAGCACAACAAAACTTAGCAGAAGGAGACAGAGAGAGAGAAAACAAAGAGTTCAGTAATAAAAGATTACATGGTTTTCCAGTAGAGTCTAATACCCTCTGTGGTGAAGCAAGTTGAAAATGAAAACACAGTAAACAATTGCTTTCTTGCTGATATCACTGGGAAAATAAGCACTTTAAGACAAATTATGTGATTTTTGTACAAATAGATTATTCACAAGCACATCCTACATGGTATCAGGTAAATGCCAGGAATAACAAAGTGAAAACCTTGAGCTCATTTGTCTGGCAGAGCATTTTCTCTTTTAAAATCTGCTAATATCACCACTCATAAGATGGAAGCCTTTCACAGACCATTCTATGATTCCCAGACCATTCTATGATTCTATGATTCTATGATGAAAGAAGTTAAGAAATACCTCTGAGGGGCTGTTGCTGAAAAGAGTATGATCCAATACAACAAGGAATTTGTAGCATATTTAGCTTGTTCTACCCTTCCTATGGCCAGGTGGGATTTGACAAGCTGGGTTGGACCTAACTATAGGACACAGCACCTGGCAGAATTAGACTTTCACATTTCTGGTCCTTGTTTAGAAAATATAACTGTGAAGAAATTTTGCACTTAAGTTTTGGGGTGATAATTTTATTAAAAATCAATATTCCTTCCCCCCTCCTCCAAATTGCAGCCTCACTGATATAAATCAAGTAAAAATTAGTTCTATGAGTAAGTAAAATTTCTAAAATTAATTCAAATTTCTGTAAGAGGAGTGGAACAGAGGATGATCACTGATCTAACATCCTGACTACAAGCAGAGTCTCAGACAATTTGAAAGAACAGGGCTGTTCATGAAGGTTTAAAGCTAGGAAGCAAGATGAGTATTTCCTGCAGTCAGTATCAGAGTTTCTTTTAGTATTGCACTGGTGAGAAAGTGGGAGTAAAGGGGTCTCATAGGTGCATAGGATCCAGGAGATAAGAGTAGAACAGAAAAATGAGTGCTACTAACTTCCTTCTTCATGCAGTAGTTGATTAAAAAAAAAAAAAAAAAAAAAAGGATTATAAAAGGCCCTGGGCAAAATTTGAGCTATGTACTTTGCTGATGAACAGTGCAGTGAGCCTGGAGTTGACTAAGCATGGATTTTTTCTGGTAGAGCTAGAGGTAAATGGCTTTGCCATCCATTACACTTTCCCAGCTTTCTTAGATTTCCTCCCTGGAACAAAGCCAGGACGTTGTGGGGAGCGGGAGAGTCGTTATGTGCGTGGAATGAACAAGAAAATCTCCTGTCTCAGGCAGAGCCACATGCTGCCTGGAGATGAAAGACACAAATTCAAGTCCCTTCTCTACCAGCCTCCTGCCTGCAGACAGCAGCCACCGGACTGTGACCCTGCCTGTCCCTTTCACACTGCTGCTGTGCCAGTTTGTCCCAATATCCGGACAGATCACACGAGCATCTGTCAGGACCGCTCTCCTCCTGGCCTGTGGGATAACGAATGGGAGGTGTGGTTGTTTCTGTCTCTACCTTGGAATCGCCCCCATACCACCTGCTGGTGGGGTGGGAAAGTGCCCTGGATCCTGCAGTGTGGATGCAAACTTGAGGGTGCACAAATCCACCATCCTCTAGTCCTGAATTTAACTGAACAAGGGCTTTATCCCGTATTCAAACCTGGAGGGAATGGTACATTGAATTAATTCTGAAATGCATTCAAACTGCATTGAGGAGAGCAGGTGAGGGGCTGTTAACATGAAATCAGATTTAAATTCTGGATCATGATGATTAAACCTTTCTCCAGTCTCACTAAAAAATGCAAGTTTCCTTTTTCTCTCTCAGCAATATCCACTGGTCTGGTCAGTTCACGTTTCACCAACTACTGGCTGTGTTGATTTAAAAAATATAATTAAAGTCTGCTCCTTTGAATTCTCTGAAAACTCTGTAAACTATTAAGAAGAGCAAAAGGATTAAATTTGAAAGGTCATTACTCTGATTCTACCTTTCTAAAATGTATTGTCTAATGAAAAAATAAATAGCAGTTTGAATGTACAGCTACAGATAAAATCCTGCCCTACTTTCCTCCTGTCATATTAAGTTCACCCAGATCTGCTACTCATTAGCAGATGCATGTAGGTTGAATCTTTAGAATTCTGTTGTTGTAATTAAACTGAAGATCTGTGTACTCAGTCAGGCATGCACAACGTTGTCTATTTATTTTTTCTTCTACTCCTGGTGCCATTTAACACCCTGTTGAATTCAGAAAAAGCTTAATAACCTTCCTCATGCATGTTTTTTTTTCCCTCTCACCATCCCATGTGGTGGGTTTCTCCTTTAGCAGAACAAGAAAAGTATGTTTCTCTAAAGCAAGAATGGAAATGGAATATGTGAAATTGTCCATAAGCTTCATAAAGAGGAAGGGGAAGGGGAAGGGGAAGGGGAAGGGGAAGGGAAGGGAAGGGAAGGGAAGGGAAGGGAAGGGAAGGGAAGGGAAGGGAAGGGAAGGGAAGGGAAGGGAAGGGAAGGGAAGGGAAGGGAAGGGAAGGGAAGGGAAGGGAAGGGAAGGGAAGGGAAGGGAAGGGAAGGGAAGGGAAGGGAAGGGAAGGGAAGGGAAGGGAAGGGAAGGGAAGGGAAGGGAAGGGAAGGGAAGGGAAGGGAAGGGAAGGGAAGGGAAGGGAAGGGAAGGGAAGGGAAGGGAAGGGAAGGGGTTCACCTATAGTAGTGTGAGTATGTGGAATCCTAAAGGACTTCTATACAGATGGCCCTAATCTCATGGGGAGACTGCACGTTAGTATGAGGGTCATTGGCATTCATTGAGTACTTGGTCTGTCTGGCAATGATGACATCAATCTTGGTGCAAAGGGGATCATGCATTATTCTATATGCAATCAACTGCTGAATTTAAACAGTGATGGGACAATAATTTTTTTTTCCAAGAAGGGTCATTAATGGCCAAGGGCCTGAACCATCAAACCTTTACTTACATGAACAGTCTTTGCTTGTACAGTTATCTCATTAGGCAACTGCCTTGGCGAAAAAGGGCCTTGTAATACAGGGTTTGAGGAATTAACATCTGAAGGAACAACTTCTCTAATTAACAGATTAAAAAAGTATCCATGTACGAAAGCCCATTTGGGGGATTTGCAAATATGTATGCTGTCTGCTTCTTAACAACGTGAATCCATGGAAAACTGGGAGTTATCAAGGTTGTAATGAGTACAAACGTTATTGTAAAATACAAAGACTATCCCTCTAATACAATACCCTCTAATGCACAGTGCCCAATCCTATTGAGCAAGAAACAGAGTCTCCATAAACATCATACTGCATATATTTACCATGGGGAAATTCTCTATAACTAACGAGCAATTTATTCTGGGAAGAGGGCACTCCTGAAGATATCATGTCCTTTATTTTCATGCTAAATAAAAGGACGGGTTTTCATTACCACATTGTCTACTGGAGATACTGTTGTGGGGTTTTTATTAAATTTTATTTTTATATTCACATCTAATTATATCAGCTAATCAAACCAAAGGAATAATTTACATCTACTGGTCCATAACAATACAAATTTCCCTCCCCCCCGATTTCTGAAACTCTCTGTGTTTTGATCAAAGGTACTTGAATCCATATAGTTCGGTTGGCTGACAGCCAGTATGAACCAGAATGCCAAGGTGGATATAATCACAGTCCAGTTATTTTGCCCCTTCTCCACAATGTTTGTGTTCTGAGTGTTTCTCACATTAAATATTATAAAATTACTTGCCAGAAAGAGCAAGAACTACCTCTGCTCTTAATTTCTTTTAGCTGAAACAGAAATATTCCAAATGAACACAGACAGAAAAGGAGCTGTGACAGTAGGAAGAGTTAAACACATGCTGAGGTCTCAACCATTCTCTACTCCCTGAACCACCTTTCACTGCCTACAGTTTAGGAGAAACCTTATACTTGGAAAAATCATCATACTGATACACAAGACACATTTTCACTGTTTGCTAATCCTAAAAGCAAGAAATAATGTGAGTAGTGTTTTAAAAGTAGTAAGTAAAACATGTATGAATCATTCTGGGCATTTGACCTGCTGGTCTGGGTGAAAGTGGACGAGTAGAGACAGGGGCAGGATGGAGGAAGAGTCAGTATGGGACACAAGGAAGGCAAATGGTCAGTCAGTGAAAGACTGCAGATGAGAAGAATGCAGAAAGGATTTTAAATGTGTTTAAGGCAATTTAACTACCAGTAGCTTTGTGCTGCCTCTTTTGACAAGTAAAACCTGAAGACAGGGTCAAGTATTCTAGTGCAATAGCTAAGTAGTCCTGTCTATTAACATCATGAGTTAATAACTCTTTGGCTGTGAAGTTTATTCAAGCCACAACTGGGTTACTTCTGCCATAAATAGGGCTAGTATACTAAGATATCTTCAAACTGTATTACAGCTGCCAATGCTGTTTTCTGTACAAAAGGCCATCTTTATGTTGGGTTTTTTTCTGGGGGAAAAAAGAAATTAAAAAATATTCTAATCACATGGTAACTTCTGAACTCAGACCTCAGATCAGCTTCTACAAGTTCAGAAACTCCCCCAATGCTTTTGGGATTAAGTGGTATCCTTGTCCCACTTGTGGTTCAGGCTCAAGTATTCAGAGGACCTGGTCAGGGAGTGCAGTGCTCCTCTTTTATACCATGCCTTTGGTTGCTCCTGGTTGGGATCAGAGGTGTCTCCGGTGGCACAGGCCATGATGAGCAGCTCCCATGCCCCCCACTCTGTTTTGCAGCCCTCCACCCAGCTGCTGCTTTGCAGAGAATAGTCAGAGGAAAGAGGGAGTGGCCTGAACACTGCTTTGCTGTTTGAGCCTGTGGCAGTTGTTCTCTCCCCAGAGGCAGCACGCAGAGATCCGAGGCAGTACCTCCATGCAGACCTCAGAGGTGCATGTGGGAGAAAGGCATGGGGGAAGAAAGGGGTGCAGGTGTAACGTCAACGAGGATGTGGAGACATGGATGGTCTGCAAGAGAGGATGTACACCTGTGCAAGGAATGCTGAGCTGAGAAGGCCCCTGAGAGGTGTGTTTTGGGCAAGGACACTGGGTGTGCAGCTGAGGGAGCTAGATGAGAGGAGCAGTAGGTAAATGAGTGGGCAAGGGCTCGTCTTCCCCTTCTGGACTGAACTTCTTTCCTCTCCGTGCAGCCACTGCAGCACTCCTCTCAAGCATCTGACTGTATTGTTCTGGGGAGGAGAAGGAGTAATGGGAACCTCCATTTTTCTGGTTTTAGAAGAAACTTTACATTGCAGTCGCTTTGTAGAACTGCGGGACTATCCCAACCAGGTTGCACGTAGTTCATCCCCTGTGGTGTTAAGCCTTTCTCTGTAACAATCAGAGAGTTAATAGTGACTGGCCAAATCTCAAAAGCTGTGGTGCATTTATCAGAGACATAAGCAGTACATTTCTGTACTGTCCTGAAAAAATAAAGTGCTTAAACAGCTTGCCAGCTCTGACCCACCTCTGAGAGAGGTTCTTGGCTATCAGGGTCAACAGATCTGACAAACCTTTGTTCTTGAATGAAGATTTTCCCAACTCATGTCACAGCTCATCTTGTACAGATTTCCCTTCAGGCTTTTCAGGTGGCTTCAGGTCAGCAGAGAAGACTGACACTTCCTATTTTTCCTTAAAGTCCTGTTGCCTGTGTTTGAGCTTTACAGTAGCTCTGCTCTCAGCACCCAGTCTAGAGCACACAACTTGGGACGGAAGGAATCTCCCAAGCCATGATGTCTTGTCCCACGTTATTGTACACAACCACATCATTTTGCTCCTTTATAAAAGGTGAGGAGCTCCATCCTAAAGCTAGTTATTATTTGTGCCCCATTATCTCTAGTGAAAGTATGTTTCAAATCATAAATCTTATATCTCTAAATAGTCTGATTTTTAGGTTAAATATATTGATGATGGAATCATAGAATAGTTTGGGTTGCGAGGGACATTTAACGGCCATCTAGTCCAACCCCCTTGCAACGACCAGAGATGTCTTCAACTAGATCAGGTTGCTCAGTGCCCCGTCCAACCTGAACTTGAATGTTTCCAGGGCTGGGGCATCTACCACCTTCCTGGGCAACCTGTTAATGGGCAGCTCGTATCTTTTCTTGAAGCAGACACCCAGAACACGCTTAGGCTTGTAAGAAAAGGTTTTACGAGTATTTGCTGTGCCGCTGACACCTATTATAATTCGGTACAAAGGCCCTTGGCATTCCTCAGCGCTCACAGGTTCCCATTGCCCTCATGGGAACAGGGTGGGCGCGCTGGCTGTGAGGAGAGGCGGGCGCTCCGGCGGCCGGGGCGGATTTTGGTGCCGTATGGGAACCTGGCGCTCAGGGCACGGTGCCGGTGGCAATGTGGACTGGTGAGGGGTGTACACAGCAGCCCTGAGGTGAGGGCGCCGGGGTAGCTGGGGGTGCCTGGGGTGGGCGCTCCGGCCACGGCGTGTCTGTGTGCTGGGGGCGCGGGGGAAGGGGCTGGCTGAGGCGGATGGGGACGGCCGGTACGTGGGGGTATTTCGATGGAAGGGGATCTGGGCCGGTCTCAGCATCAGGGGGATGCAAAGAGCACAGGGGTGTGACGTGGGGAGGGACGGGGGGGTGCCAGACCGCAGCGGGGCCAGACCGATGCCCGGGACCGGCTGCCCGGCAGCGATGCAGGGGACGTCGAGGGTGCGGGCTGTGGCGGGGTGCCGCGGGGCGCTGGTGCCGGCGAGCCCCGGGCAGGGGCCGCCCCTCCGCCGCCGCGGGGCCGTGCGGGGCGGCGGCGAGCGGGCCCGGCCGCGCTGCCTGACGTCACCGGCCGGGGCGGCTATAGGCTGCGGGCGGCGCTCCCCGAAGCGGCGGCGGCTCCGCTCTGCGCGCTCACTCCGCGCTGCCGCAGCCCCCAGCGCCCGCGGCGCCCGGGCGCTCCCTCGCTGCCTCCGCCGGCGCAGGTAAGGGGCTCTGGGGCGGGCGCCGGCACCGCGGGACAGGTCCCTGCCCGGCTTCGGCAGCGTCCCCGGACCGGGGGCAGGGGTCTGGCAGCCGGGCTGCCGCTCCCTCCCTGCCTCCCTCCCTCCGTTCCCGCGGCAACTAGTTGGGGTAAGCGACCGGGCGGTGCTGCCCGGGACGCCGAGTAATTTGCGAAGTCGGTGTGGCGGCGCAGCACCCTGTCCCCGTCCCGGCAGCCCTGTGCCGCCTCCCGGCGGGGAGCCGGGGCCGCTCGGAGCGCTGCCGTGGCGGGGCGCAGGGAGGAGGCTGCCGCAGCCGCCGGCGCGGTGTTTTGGGGAGGGGGGAGCTGCGCGGGGTGGGTGCCTCGGAGCGCTGATGTGTCCGGCTCCCTTTGCAGGCTGCTCTGTCACTTCAGAGCGAGCGTGAGGCTGAGCCGGCAGCATCCCGGGCATTTCCAGCGAGCGCCCGCCGGCAGCCAGGCACTGATTGAAATTTAGGCGTCTTCAGAGAGGGGAGGAAGATCCTCGTCTTCCGAAGCCTCCTCAATGAGTGCCAAGCTCTCCAAGGACTTGAGGCTGTCCCTGCCACCTTGTCTTCTGAACAGGACATCTGCCACCTTAAATGCCAGCAGCACCTGCATCACGCAAGTGGGTCAACTCTTCCAGTCCTTCTCATCCACGCTGGTTTTAATTGTCCTGGTCACCGTCATCTTCTGCTTGATCCTCCTCTCCCTCACCACCTTCCACATCCACAAAAGGAAGATGAAGAAGCGGAAAATGCAAAAGGCTCAGGAGGAGTATGAACGGGACCACTGCACCCGCAACAGCAATAGCAGCAGCCAGCACCCTGGCACAGGGGGGCACGGCGAGGCACCTCAAGGAAGAGACAGCCGGCTGGGAAGACCCCCCCAGGACTCAGAGATCCAGCGCCCTTCTCTCTCGGCAGCCCCGAGCTCTCAGCAAGCACAGGCTTGTTTGGACACAGCTGGTGCCGGGCTCTTGCAGACGGTGATTTTGTCATGATGGTTTTGGGGAGACCTCGCGAAGGCGCTGGTTGGTGTTTGTAAATACCTGAGTGATTATTCTAGTCCCCAAAGAAGAAGAAAACATTGCTAATTCAAATGAATGAACAAGTCCACGATCCAAGCGCATGACAGATCACATTGCGTTTCTCATTGACTGTGTGAGGAAAGGATGCATCTTTTTACCGAGAAGGGGCTGCACACAGCTATCAAATACCAAGTCGACCACCTGGAGGAGAGGGTCAGGGGTGGGGGATCCCTTTTCCTTGGACATCCTTATGCTGAAGATGGGTTGATTCCACTCTCTTGGGATTCCCGCTGCACCCTGTGTCACTATTGCATGGCATGGGTTGGGGCGTGGGTGAGTGGCATGGGGGAGAGGCAGGTCTGGAGGGTACCTTGGGACCCCCTGTCCCCTCAGAGCAGGGCGACAACCCGCCCTGGTCTCTCGTTTTGTGCTAGGACCTATGCCCCTGTCCCACCCCTCTCGCTCCTTTCCAGTTCTGGATATTGTTTCATGTAGAAATGGCCACCCCTAGTTGGGCTTAACTGTAAGTGCCCCACTGCACACTGCAGCGCTGAGCACCCTATCATCGGGGTGTGTGTGTGGGGGATCTGGGGGCGGGGGGTAGAGTGAGCTGTCTGCACAAGGCAATGCCTGAGCTTTCCTCTCCCCTCAGCTCCCCTCATATTCAAATGCCCTCTCCCCCTCCCACCCCCCTCCCCATCCCCATGCAGTGAAATCTGAAACCCACCAGTACCATTTGGTGTGGCAGGGCCAGGTGATGCGCAGCCACTTGCCGACCTCCTCTCCCAGGGGAGGGTGTCCTTGTACCTCCTGTTGGTCCTGAAACAAATCCAGTTCTGCGCCAGGCACCCCGCACTGAATGCCTGCGTTTGCAGCTTCGCCTCCCAGCAAGGAATCTGCAGCAGTACAGAGCTGGCTTCCACTTTTTTTAAGGCTGATATATATATTTTTAACCCTCCTAATCTAGCAGACAGAGACAAGCAACACTTACTTTTCTCCCCTTTCCCCTCCCGGGATGCAAACCACACAGTTGTGCAGAATGTCCACTCCTAAACCCCGGCAAATATTAATTTCAGAAGAGGCAGGTGTAATCTTTCCCTAGCCAGGAGTTTTCTGGTCTGTGGATGGCAGGTGTGAGTGGCTTCTAGGACTGCACGTGTTGGGGGAAGCACCACCAGGGACAGGAGATGCGGCTCGGCTTAGCGATTAAACCAGCGGCTGTTACTTGGAGGTGCCTTGACAGAGTGCCACATCCAAACTTTGAAACATCTTGTGTGGTATCGTAGCAGAGGCAGCCCTCTACTGTGCATATTAACATCTAGAAATTACAGCAGAGGAAAATGTGATCCCGAGGGATTGGTTTTTTTTTTTCTTCTTCCCTCTCCTGGCATTCAGAGTGATCTGAGGAGATAGTAATAGTGCAGAGTGTTATATTATCTTGCATCCATTTACTCCCTCTCTGCTGTACTCCACCTCCCAGGGCACCAGGAGGTCTGGGGCCCTGAATGCCACTAACCACTTTAAAATGGGGGGGGGGAGGAGGGAGGGTGTAGAATCGCTCCATAATCCCCAGAGAGCCCCAAACTGCAGAGGTTTCAGGGCAGTGTTTCTGTTACCCGCTTCGATCCCTTTCCAGCCCTGCCTGGTGTGATGAGAAATTGCTGTTGAGTTTGGATCCGTGCCGCCAGCATTTTAGGCAAGTACTGTGTCATCCAGCTCGAGGAGCTGCTCCGCCAGCCAGAGCGAGGGTTGGAGTGGGGTTGGTGTGGCAGGCGTACCCTGCGACCCGGTGGCGTCCGCACATTGCAGTTGGATGGGAGCGGTGGCTGACTCCCCTCACCAGCCGGTGTGATCGGATGCTAATGGCTACTTTGCTGTTGCTGGGCAAGGAAATTGGCTTTGGTTTGTTTCCCCTAATAAAGGATGCATGAACTTTTGTGTTTAACCTCCTTATGCAACTGCAGCACAGTATTGCACCACAGGGAATAGATTTAGGACAATGAAGTGTGTTCAGTGAACAGTAATGGAGCTTCCTGATCGTTGATCTCCACTAAATAGAGAGATATTACTTTCCCATTTATTTTGTGCCTTTAAAAAAGAAAAGAAAAAAAACCCCACCACCCAACAAAAAGTCCAACCAAACCAACAAGCACCAGTGTATAATTTCGAGGTTTTTATAAAAGCAATAAGATGTTCCAAATCACTCCAGTGCATTTCTGGTTGATGATTCCACTTCTTTAGTGTCTGAAGTCAGATACTCTTCCTTCTGCCTTATGCACTCAAGGCATGCAATAATTCCCCAGAAGTGTACTGCTTGTCACATCTCATTGCAGTTATAAAATTGCCCTATTTTTGAAGAAAAAAAGAAGGATGGAGAGATAGATATATATATATCTTTATATATATTATGAATATACAGGTATATATATTATTTATATAATCTCATGACACTAAAAGTAGTTGCTAAAATGTAACTAGAATTAAAAATGTTATCGTGTAAAACTCTATCCTCTGTTAATTAGCCTTGATTTAATATTTTAATATCTCTGTATTTATGTAAATCTGTGTAAATTATGTGGTCTATAAGTAAAATTTCATACTGACTTTAATTTTCTCAGAACTGTGAGCTTCTTGTGGTGTCATTTAAGGGGTTTTTATTTCTAAAGCTAAATTATACAAGATACGAGAAGTTATAAACTCCTATTATCACACAGAAATACCGCAATAAGGTTCATGCGAACTCCCAGTACACGATCCCATCTTGAAGTATTGCAAGCTTATGAGGTTTAATTGAATGGTCTCAGGAGATCTAGCTGATACAAGCAGGACACATAGGTTTTCATTTTCATGAAACAATAAGCAACCTAGGGAATAGATGTGGATTTTAGAAAAAAGAGTTTATGCTTGGAGGTTCTGTCAAATCAATTGCTTCAAAACCCTACAGCTACAGCTAAACTTCTGCACTTAGCATTCAGTATTAATAAGGCTGATGCTTCTTTCCCCTCCCCCCTCCTACTTAAACTAGAAAAGTGTAGGAAATTGTTCATATTTCTAAAGCATACATTTTCAGCTAACTGTGAAACTGCCCAAAGGGTTTTCAATATACATATTTTATGCAAGCGTATTAGCTATGTATCTGTATCCATATATTTAAATATTTTTGTGTAACCTTTTCTACGATATTTGATAGAGATGCCGGGTAAATGCTCGTACCATCCTCCTGTGTAAGAAAGGATTTATATCCTCTCAACGCGGACATTCTTTTCCCTGTGATTTTGCACTGGTTTTGGCAAGTTATGATGGAGACAGCTGAGTCCTGACTGCTGGAAACACAGACAGCCTTTCCTCTGCTAAGGGGCAAATCCACCGGCTGGATTTTCCTGGTTCTGAGTAAGAAATTTGGGCCGGTTTGCCCACTGGTTTCCTGCATGTGTAAGAATAACAAGCGCCCACTGGGTCCTGTCCGGTCCAGCTGTTGTCCCGTGGAAGAAGCAGGACAGTGATGACTTGTTTTGTAGAAGCTGGTGAGAACGGAGAGCCCACTGGGTGATGTGGTGGCAGTACTGGGGCTGGGTCTGAGCGTCGGCGATGCCTTGTCCTGCACTCCTGTCCTTGGAGCCTGCTGCTGCCCTGCGTCTTCATCCAGCTCCTGCTGTCATCATCAGGAGTGACTTCCAGTGACTGCCAAGGGACTCAGAGCCTGTCTGCACTCCACACAGAGGGTGACAGCTCTCCACATCGCTGCTGCTGGCCCTGCTCTGCGCCCATCCTGGCAGCTTCCACAGGGATGGAAACCACTGCATCCCGTGCGGGCTGGGATGCTTCAGCCTGGCGGCACTGGGTAACCCGCGCTGCTGCTATCAGTCCCGCTTCTACAGACTGAGGCCTTTGGGTTTCTACGTGGAACCTATGGGGATCATGGACAGGGAATGTCATTTCATTAAAATGCGTCATTCCAGCATTTTTTTCTGTGGGGGTTTGTCTACTGCAAAAGTAGTCTTGGATGAAATTTGCAGGGTCTCCATACAGAGATGTTTTAGCTTTTGATACATCTCTCTCAGACATATATTTGTATATACATATATAGATATATATCTTGAAAGAAATACTGGACAAAAAGCAAAGAACAGAGACTCCACGTTATAGACAAAACTGTCCTATGACTAAACACTTGGTTGTTTTGAGTTTTTTGCTCTTATTTTTAATTAATTTTAAAGGCTACTATCTTCAATGTAAATAGCAAGTTACTACGTGCTTAATGTTTTCCATAGCATTTCTGAGTAGTTGCTATCTTGTTTCTGGAAAGCTATGTCCAGTGTTATGAAGCAACTGTGCTTTTCTTCTTCTATTGTTATGAATATGAGTGCAACCTTTGTGTAGGGAGGAAAAAGAACATGATTTGACTCTTTAGACAGGACTGAATTCTTTAAAATCCAATTATAGGACTTGGTTGCTTTTTTTTTTTCTTTCTAGTGGTTATTCTTTCTGCACGTTTGTATTTTTTCTATGGGAATTTGAAACCCTACGTTTTAATAAGAATGCAAGATGTGAAGGAAAAATCAAAAAATGAAGTAGGAAACTTTCTTTTTTCCTCTTTTGTGTAAATAGCAAAATTTATAACAACTTAGATACCACTTCATTACATTTCTCATCTACATAAAAGCTGGCATAATTCATATACAAAACTTGAATAACATTCTCATTTATGTTAAAAATTAGAACTACTTTTATCCGGGACTGATTTTCTCATCTCTTTCTGGTATCTAACTCTTTTTTTTCCTGAAGCCAAGTTTTCCATCTGATTGCTAAATAAATTTCTGGTAGAACAGAGCTTCCTTCTGGCTTTAGTCTTTTCCATGTAGGTCTCTGGTCTGAATCCAGACCTCTATAGTGTAGAATATGTGTTACGGTCTTGCAAAAACTGGATGGTGTATGAGCCTTTGGGAGAGAGGTCGTTGTCTGTCAGGCAAGCAGGTGAGGTGCCTGGCAGTGGTGACAATTAGTTTTTCCCTTGGGAGTCGTGGAAGTGAAGCCTCCCGATTCACTGGATGGACCCAGGTGAAGGGCGACCCATTCTAGCTGTGGAGAGACAAGTGTAAATCTCCTTTCTGATACCGTTGCTTTGAATCATAATTTTCTATATGACAGTAGATCTCATGTCTGTAAATCATATGTAATATATTTCTTATTCAAATCAAAGACATTTTTGTTGCTTCATTGGTACTCTATGTTCTCTGTGGATAACTAGAAGAATTCATTTTCCAGCCCTTTTAACCCAATACCTCCACAAGCTTTTGTATGAGTTAGGAAATAAATAAATATTTGGATCAGAACACTGTCAGTAAAAATTGCCTTTATTTATATAATCCAGTGTTCCACTTGGCTTTTTCTTTGTCGTTTTCTTCCTTTACTTTTCTAAAGAGGACAAAGAATTTGAAGCAAGCACTGCAAAAACCACACACACAAACAGGAAGAGATCTCACATTGTACAGCAGAACAGAATCCTGCAGGTTTTCTCGCTTTTACAGTCATTCTTTGTCCTTTTTATTTTTATTCAGACACCCCCCTCAATCAAGTGAATTTTTTTAACTAAAGTCTTTTTAAAGAACTCGCCTATAAGAGATAGATTGATTGCCTTTCTTTTATGGTCTTAGCTTTGCAAAAAGCAGTAACCACTGTGGATGAAAAAGTGCAGGTTAAAACTTTTCAAACATCTAGTAATCTAAAAATAATAAAGTATCCTAGGGGATTATGAGCACTGTAAATAAGGGGTAAGTATAGAAGGTTAGAAGAAAAGAATATGAGCTCTGTAATACAATAAAAACAGCATGTGCTGGAGGATGAATTCATGGTTGTAAATGAGCGCCTTTACATTTTATTCCTGGCTGTGTCACTGAGACATTGTGAGGCTCTCAGCTTCCAAGCTATTTACGTAGTAACTGATCTATAACTGTTAAATAAAGACATGGAACCCGCAAATCTACAGCACCGAAATGAATAGATTAAGCCTCGCACACATT
The DNA here is from genome assembly GCF_964237585.1 of Gallinula chloropus. NCBI lineage: Eukaryota > Metazoa > Chordata > Aves > Gruiformes > Rallidae > Gallinula > Gallinula chloropus. Next base: position 206,298,583 of record NC_140085.1, read on the forward strand.
AACAATATATGGAGACTATAATACAGATTAAGAAAGTCTTTATGCTAATCACCTGGCTTGGATTACAGTGTTTACGTTTGGCAGCGAGGTCCAAGTGGCACACTGCACAGCTGGGAGACGGATGACTGGGCAAGATGCTTGAACAGTCACACTGAGAGGCTCAATTTAATTTTGAAGTTGAAGTGGAATACGTATTGTGAAGGAGAGCCAAGACAACTAATGTTTGTTTTGCCGTTTCATCGTAACACTTTTTTTTCAGTGCAGAAAGCAGCCTTGTGTGGTTGTGAGCAGAGTGCTGACTAAGGTAATAAGCATACAGGAAAAAACAATTCTTGGGAGTAAAGCCATCGCTAGTGAAATTCATGGCAAAACTTCCCTGAATTCAGTGGGGCCTGGACTATGCCCAAGGTGATACCACATCTCACTCCCCGCTGGCTGTCAGTCCCTCACCAGTGTCATCAGACTCTTGATTGCTGCAGTTTATATTTCCAGGGCACATGGATTTCTCTTGTGTTTTGACTCACCACTGTCACGGGGAACAGTGGGGGGATCACTGGGGGGTGACCTACATGTGACATGCTTGTTCTTGCTTCTCTTCAGCTTTCGTTGTACCCTGATATCCTGATCCCCACAAGAGAGCCAGCCTGGTCATTCTTTCCATAGGACAAGCTCTGTTGGCCAGGCTTGTTTCCACCTTCCAGTGGATAATCTCAGCCTATCTATCTCTGACATCAGATAGATCACTCTTTAAGTGATCAATTGGTTTGAATTCTGAAAAGATAACTGCAGGACTTTGCCCTCATCTTCATGAAGCATTGTCACACATTTACCCATAGCCCAACCACATTGATATGGAATCAAAAGCTCTGTGACATCGCAGAAGCTTTTGATAAAGTGCTGGACTTCAAACAGTCAGAGAAATCCCAGCACGCTTCCCGACACGGTCTATTGGCTCTGGAACAACATCACATTTCCTGATTAAGCTGCCAGCCCTAGACTACAGGCTGAAACTGCTGAGAAATCGTCATTCTTTCACATAAAGAACACCATGATAAAGAAAAGTATCAGTTACTACAGAGGGGACACTAAATAAATGAGAAGGTATGGTAATAAAATGATATTAATAATGCGGATATGTATGTAGAACCTGTGAGACAGACAAGGTCAACTGAATGTCTAGTAATGCCTGACCATCAGCTCTGCATTTGCTTCTTTTAAATCAGATTTTCACAGTCCATTCTTTTACTTGTGGTCTTGAATGCTGTTAGACATATGCTTTCTCTTCACTGCACAGCTAGAAAGCTCAGTCAGTGAGCCTCTGCTTCTCAATGAACTCCAGCTGAACCGACAAAAGTCTGTTTGCTTTTATTATAGAAATATGGTTTCTAATAAACCATCCTTTTGACAGACCTCAGCAACAGCATAGGGGAGCCTTCACTTCCAGCACGTGTGTTCGAGCTTGTTCAGTCTGGCAAGGATGATGTGTAAAGGAGGTCAGCTGTCCAGATGATCATACGGGGTCGCTGCAGAAATCTGTAAACAACTTCTGATTGCATTTGTGCAGAAAGCAAGAAAGCAAGAAACATGTAAATGCTGAGACAGCCATGACTTTTTACCTACCTACAGTAAAGCAAGTCCAAAGCATCTCTGCTCACCACTTGATTTATTCTGGATTTATATACCTCTAGAACTGAGCTGACTATATGGGCCATTACCTATGTGACAGAGCCCTCCTAAAGTCAGTTTCATGTGGGGTAAAGGGATGATGACGAACCTAGCAGAGGAGTGGAGAAGATAGCTGAAATGTGTCAGATGGGTTTTAGTGTTTCTGTTTGCATAGCACTCAGGCCATACTGCAGGGATAAGGGCAGATTCCTTGGGCCGGTATGCATGCAAGTGGGAAAACATGACAGTACCACACAACTCCTTTGCTATCAATCTGTGTGCAACGCCTTTTATAAATGAAAACTTTGGATATTACAGCTTCCAGAGAAACTCTTGAGATCACTATGCTCCAATTAGGCCTTCTATGTTTCTTTTCAGAAGGTTTCTTCTAGTGTTCTGGAAAGCAGAATCTCAAATTACGTCAAAATAAAGAGAGCAACATGTGTGTCAGAACGCTGTGCTCCTGAAAGACACCAGGCTGACAGATCTCTACATGTTCATGGCCTGGGTGCTTCACCAGCAGATAGTCATGCTGCTTCTCTGCTGATGTTCACCAGTTTTTGCAGTGAAGGGGCAGGAGGAGGACTTCGGATTCCCTGAGCATGCAGTCCTCATTCAGCTCCTTCAGACTGACAGGGGCAGTGAACTTGCAATGGCAATAGCTGGCAACACGAAAATGGAGAGAAAACTTCCCGCCATGCAAGGCATGAACAAAAACCCAAACAACTGTAGGAAACACAAAGATCTTGCTGTGTTAGAACTGCTGATTTGGTAAGGAAAATCCCCAGGATTTACTTCATAGTGCCTTGGTCTGAGTAACTTCTCAGCTTGAGGAGGTTTCCTTTTGCCTTCCTGTCATGATCTCCTGTCTGCTGCCAGCACCCTTCCAGCCCTATTTACCTGAATTCAGTGTTAGGTTTCCACTTACTTTACTTCAAAACAAGTTATGGTACATGTGCATGGAACTGAAGTTGAATGAGTTAGTGGATCACAAGGGAGCAAGTTTGGTGGAGAGGCAATGGAATAGCATACAGCAGCAAGGGGAAGGCTCTAAACCTTTAGCACAGTTTTGGGAGTGCTATAATGGTGCTTGACATCCATGTAATGGACATCTGGGATTAAAATATAGATGGGCTACTGTGGCTGTGGATCTTCACCTGGCTCTTGGGTACTGTCACACCCCCCTCCACAATGGCCACAGCTACCTTCATACTCCATGGTGCTCAGCTGCATTGGCTTTCTTTTTCCCTCTACCTTTTGAATGAGATACTTCATGTTTTCCCAAATGTGCCCCAGCTCCCCTTTATGTCTAGCCCCATAAAATATCTGCAGCTCCTGACTCAGGTAGCTTGCATGGAGCTCCATGGCTGAGGATACACTGATGGGTGCTGGCAAGGTCCCAGTTAAATCAGCCTTCCTTCCCATGCAGCCACCAGCAACCAACCCAACCCAGCCACCCACAGACCTTGTAAGGAGTCAACACCATTCAGGTCTCTGCTCTTCCATCAGAGTTGAACTTAACTAATGGATGCAAAAACCTTTGAGGGAGGAAAACTGACAGGCAGTTGGGCAGTGAATGTACCTGCACACTAATGCGGGCGTTACAGAAACAAGTTCTTTTTCACATCTCATGAATTATAAGTAAATTTCAAGACTTTCCTGGTCCCTGACTCATAGTTTTGAAATGTTTGGATTTGGCAATGCTGCTCAACAATATCTTTGAAGCCCATCTGTGCTGTTTATATGCTCTTTCTTCAACCCCCAGGCATTGTCTGTTTCCTTTGGTTTTCCAGACTGTAATCTTTTGAAGCAAGAAATTAGGGGTTTGTTTGATAATTGTGATGGTTATGTGAAGCTTGTTCAGAAGGTGAATCATAGATTTCTAAGACTAGAAGGGGATCTGGAGGCATATAGCTACAGAATGATCTACTATCTGTCACAAACAGGATTTTCATCCAGTAATTCATGTCTCCTGCCTGGCAGGTCCAGTGGCACCGGAGCATTCATTTCTTACAACGAGAGCCGTAGCTGATTTCCAGCTTGCAAATGCTGGTGAATCTGGTTTATTCTTTCATAAGTTGCTTCAGTTATTACAAAAGTAGCTTAAAAATACAGGGTTTGTCCCTTCAAGGCAATATTTTTTAGTATACAGAATGAAGTTAGCATATGCAGTAGTTATTAGGACATTGTTAAAAACAGACATCTGGCAAGAAAGGTAAGCCATCTGTGAAAATACAGTTCCTATTACATGTAATAACACAAACAGTGCTTTCAGTTGTTATAAATTCACAGCACTGGGAGTGTAAACAAAACTGTGTCCCGAGGGAAAAATATGGGAAAGTGTTACATATGCAATCCTGTACCTACTTGGGAGGTGTCAGCTGAAATAAATGAGATGTTTGTGGTTACTGTGGAATTTTGCCTTACCAAATAAGCTATTCTTATAGATTTACCCTTCCCTCCCTTCATTGTTTCCACCTTATTCCAGTACCTCTTTAGCATTAAAAAGAAAAAAAAATCTTGTGCTGAACCTCCAAATATATCTCAGCACCTCACTAACAGCAAAGCAGGCTGAGGTTTTCTTGATCTGACACTGCAACAAGTGGATCAAGGGCTGGACCAAAATCCTACTGAAGTTAATGGGAAGCTTATATCCATTCCAATAGGATTTGGATTATATCACAAATATTCCTGATGCATATATCGTAGCTTTTAGGATGTAGAGTACAGCAGTTGAACTTCAAATATTTGGAAGTTCAAATGTTTTTTTACAGTTAAATATCTGAAAAACTGTTTGGTTTTTTTTTTTTTTTTGCTGTAGATTATGCAAATTTATTTTCCAAAGAACACTTAAAAACATAGAAGTGTCTCGCTAGATTTTTTTAGAATTAGAATTAAGTCTGCCATTTTATGACATTTTTTAGGCTAAAAAGGGATATGTAACTAGAGAGGAGGAACAAATAAAATGTACTAATATAACTTCCTGTAGCTGTAAATTTGTTTTGTCTAAGAGTAGCCAGGTTTCTTCTCGTCCTTCCTTCAATGAACAGTGCAGTAGTTGCAGTGCTGGCAATTACAAGTTCTATACATGCATTTAAGGAGCTCTGCTAAATAAAACCACCAGGCTCTAGGCCCTAGTTGCAAATAGACGTCCTCTCCATCCTCACCTCTGAAGACAAAGTCACCTTGGTACAGGTGACCAGGGAGAGGTCCATCAGCAGAAAGCTTGAACGCCTGGATGGAAAGCACAATGCAGAAGTTCAGGGTTCTCCACCTTGACTGTATGTGACCTGATGATTTTGGACTTGAAATGTCTCTCCTAAGAGCAAGGACACTTATTCTGTCCTGGTGCAGCTGGAAAAAATTCAACAGTCTTGTTATTTCAAAGCTGACCACAGCTGTAAGTTCCTTAGTCAGATACATACAAAGCTGGAGGCCACATATGGTCTATAGCTTTTCACATTTATTTAGAAAAAAATGAAAATAGATGTGTTTGATATACATATATATGTATTTATGTGTATCATCTGTATACACATATACGCATTTTAAAAATCTCACACATAGATTTGGCCTGATGACTCCTCTTGAATCTAAAGATTCAAATTTCAAGTTAATGAGGTTATCAGAAATGTGTGGGGTTATTTTTCCTTTTTCTCAAAAAAGAATCATCAGTTATTGGAACTTTATTTAAAAGAGTATAAAAAAGTGACATCAAAACAAAACTCATACATCCCAAACTGAAAAGTAATATTCATTTTGGTTTGTCCTAAGAGAAAGAGAATAGCATCCATGCTTATCACTGAAAATTTCCCAAGGTATCCAGATAGAAGCAAGACTATGTACCAAAACAAGCTGGCATTTTTCTTTTAATTGATAAATAATTCAGAAAACAGCCACAGGATAGTGCAGGAAACATGCCTTCTAGTGAGAACCTGAAAAACTCAATCTGTTCTGCTTACTCAAGAAAAAGCTGAAAGGTGGTTTGAGCACAGACTTATGTGGAAAACATATTTTGTATGTATGAGTAATTGGCTAGAATAGAATAAAATATCCTGACGTGACACAAAGTGAGGAAGCTGATGCTGTATAACATGGACAGTGTTTTTGATAGTAGAGATAATGAATTGGGCTATGGTAGATTCTTATAATTTGAGGTGTTGAAATCCTTATGTTATTTTAAAAAGTCATTATTTCTAAATAAGTTACAAGGTTGATGCAAAAGGGTTTTTTAACTATATTCCTTGGATTAGTGATGGATGGATTTCTACATTGAAGATTGGACAAGATAATTATATCACTTTTCTTTAGCCTTTAATCAATTGAACCCCAAGATACATTTTTCCCCATAAAATAGATTTTTGTGTGTGTAAAGGACAGTATTATTTTTTTCTTCAGAAAATTGCCTTGAAAATGACAGTTTAAAAAAATATTCCACATTTTTGTGTCACATATTTTTGTTACAAGGCTAGCATTTCACACAGGCAACGGTTTCACTTTGCTGTCTCACAGAACACCTTCACTACTCCATGACATATTCAACTGATAGGGGACCTTCAATGTGCTTGAGAAGCACTGTTGGATGCATAACAGCAAAGGCTGCCTCAAGCAATACTCCACATCTCCCCTACACACTTAATTTCAAGAGATTAACTGAAAAGTTAAAAAATATGTAAAGGCTGCAACATAGGGAAAGAGCATCGCTGCATTAACTCAGGGTTTTCAATTATAATTACTATTGGTCGTCAACTGAAAATATTGTGGGATTCACACAAAATATTGTCATAAACTGAAAATATTTTTGCATAGATTGAAGACCCAACTTTACCATTTACTGGGTAGGAACAGGGTAGTAGCCTTCTAAAAAGTTAGGTTCCTCTGGTGTCACTCTCTTTGTGCTCTTGGACATCTCCCAGAGCAACAAAATGTGTATTTGTACATCCAGGCTTGAGGTTTGTGTGCAAAGTTGTTATGATGGCTGTTTGGACCCAAGGAACCTGTATTCTTTCTTTGTATGATGTTTGCTGTGCAGAGATTTTTGCTGCATCAGCTGACCTCATGGATGGATGCAGAAATTGCTTCCTAGCTCCTGAGTGATGCAGGTCAGATTCAAAGAGCTAAAGCACTGTACATGGAAGAAAAGAAGCTATGAAAAGACTCAAAGCCTCTGTGCAGTGGGGATGTGGTGATAGGTGGAAAGGAAACTATGAAGAACAAGAGAAAAAAATGTGTGGGCAGTATCTCCTAGGCTTTCCCTCTTCTTATGACCTCTCTGAGCCACGGGTAGTGTCCCTTGGCTGTGGGAAGGAGCAGCAATCTCTGTGTACTTGGGAATCATAATTTAATTCTTAATGCACATCCAGGGTTAAGCAGCAACTAGGTGTGGGAATTTAGATATGCCTTTAACCCTCCCATTCCCTGCTTTAGCCACATAAATCCTTCCTTGGGTGTAGCGCAATCAATAGAGTAGGGAGCAAGACCCAAGAGTTTTGGTGTCCAAGTCTTTTATTTGATCTAGCTTTAAACGTTTCCCCAGCATTTTATCTAGTGAAAACCCTCTCCAACCCCATCCAATTCTACACTATAGCAGATGCACTTATTAAGAGCTGCTTATATCCTTGCATAACCTCGTACGCTAGCTCAGATTCCCTTGCAAAACAGATGTATTCACTCCCCACGGTTTTGTCTTGCTCTGCCTCCTTTTTAGATTCAAATCTATAACAAGTTTATAATGATGTGGTTAGCTATCTGTATAATTTAAACTATAAGCTCCTTGGGGTAGTGACTTTGTTCACATGTACCAGGCACACAAATGGTGCTGTATAAACACAGAGGATATGCCTGTAATTAATAAGAGCTCATTTCAGTTCTAAGGGTGACTTATACAAGTGGGGGATATTTTAATACTAACTGTTTGCTTTGAGGACTGTCTCCTATGTAGTGCAAAGTGAGAAGATCTTTCTAAGTGTATAGAATTGTTTGTGACGTTAATTCAGTCCCAGATGTGTTGAATTGTTCTGATATGCTAGGCTGAGAAGCTGAAGCCATTGAAAATGAATATGGTGGGTTGTTAATGTGCTTGATTATAAGGGAATTAGAACACTTGTTGAAATGTTGTCATCTGAGTTTAATTTCCAGTGGATTTATTGAGCATGAAACTCATGGATGATATTGTAACTGGATTTTGCTTTTCCAGCAGCATTGGATTTCTGCTGCAACATTACCACTACAGGTGATATTTTTTTGCACAATGAAAACAGCAAAACATTTGTAAATGTCATTGTCCATGGAACCGTGATGTGCTCTTTTAAAGGTTCCTTTATGTAATGAGCGACCTCTATTTCTGTCACTGCTCACAAACGACACAGCTTACAAGCTGCCCGTTCTGCCGCAGAGCTGCCAGACAGTGGCAGAACTATCTTTACCTGGACGTAGAGTATCGCTCTCCAAGGCATACAGTAATGGTGACATTGGTCTGTAAATCACTTTTAATTGATGAAAAAAAAAAACCCACTGCACATTTTAGTGTCAGCTGGAGGCAGGTGATACTTTCACAGCTCAGGAGACTGAAGTCCCCAGCCAGTTCACTTGGCTGCTGCAGCTTGTAGCTGCTCTGTGGAAACCAGCTGCCAGCATGTCCAGTGTCATGCAAGGACACCCATTTTTGTGCATGAAGAAAAAGTTCAGATCTTCTGCTTAAAGCCAGTTTGGGCTTACAGATTCCTCATTTGTCTCTGAGACTCCTCTACTGAGATGTCATCTGCAACCACTGTTGATGTGATCTTGAAGTGGCTGCAGAGGACTAGGGCCATCAATCCCTTGAGCTCTGGTAGTGTTGTATTCAGCCACGTTTCTCCATTGGTTACCTGGCAGAATGGTGGGATGCATAAGTATGGGTGATGCAAAAGCCATTAGGCTGGATAGGATTTTCCAAACTATTTAGCTGTAAATAATAATAAGGGTTTAAAGCCAGGTAAAATGATTTAACCCAAGTAGGAATCCTGAGGGACTTAAGAGGCTGAAGACTGTCTGTGCCTGAGACACACAGGCATGGGCTTCTCCTCAGAGATCCATTAATCTTGGATGTTGAAAAGCAGTCCTTGGATTTTGGGAGAGCTGAGTTCAAATCCTTCCTCAATCTATTGTAATTTTAACCAGCCAGCCGGAAAAATAACTATCTTTATTAAGAGTATGCTGGGATGGGTTTCTCTCAGCTTATTTTTATTCATTATTCATTATTTTGCATGGATTGATTTCATATTTTCTGACCTGGAATAGAAATTGAAGCAGAGCATTTTATTGTTTGCATAAAAGTCCTGCTTTCTTTGTAGTGCTACTTCTTCTGAGACAGTAGACTATGTAGATAGGTAGAATGCAGGGGACTTCATCTACCTGCATGGAAGTGAAGCACTGGAAGGAGTGTGCCTTATGAAATGTCTGTTGGAAACATCATGTGAAGATGACAGGTATTAGCATAGCTCTTGTAAGGCAGATGTGAAGTAAAAAAATGAGGGAAGCTATCATATCTGGGAGAGGTTGCTGGAGGTTTTCTTCTGATGCAGTTCTTGAATCATCAAGGGTACCTGAAACTGGCCTGATGGACTCTATGTGCTACATACTGTATGAATCCATGGTAGGGCTCGTCTCACAGAATCACAAGGTTGGAAAAGACCTTTAAGATCATCAAGTCCAACAATTCCCATCCTATGCTAAACCACATCCCTAAGTACCTGATCCACCCTTATTTTTTGTCATGCTATCCGCACTCCGTGAGGACCACTGTGTTTCTCCTTTGATGAATTGGCTGCTTTTGTTGGTCATTTTGTATCTCTCAAATGCATTTGACATTGATCATAGCTATAAACAGGATTTAAGACCAAGGGGAACTGACCTCCTGTGTCATATTTTAGGCATGTGGTGTCCTGCACTTATAAATAAACTGATTAACAGATTCAGGTTAGAGAGGAATTTTTCTCTAGGTGAGACCATCAGATTGTCAGAGTTGTCCTTGCTCTATGCTGCATAACTCTTAAAGTCTCACTGGCAGTTTTATTTAACCACTTTTAAGTCTTTTTTTCCCCATTATCACGGGTGATATACTTGTTCTGCTGTGTGACTGCAGCTTAAGACTGATTTAAAGTGATAGGGATTACTCTGTAGCCTGTGGCATGGGGAGGAATTTGGCACACCCTTTTGACCTGGATAATTACTGTGTGGTTATCTGGGGTTGCAGGAGGTGGGACTCAATGAGCCAGGCCCATATTCTATTTTTTTTTTTCTCTGATCCAGAAATATGAATTTTTTTTACTTACAAAAGGATTGCCTTCCAGACCTGATTGTCTCCTTTGCCAGGTGAGTGCCTATAAGGTGAAATTTATGTGTAAGGAGTGCAACTCAGCAGGTGCAGAAGGATGCCTCACCCTACTACTGGGCTTGTAAAATAAATGTCTTGCCAGATAACTGTCTCAACAAGGATGGTTCTATGCATGCCTTATGGGAGATGCTAAAGGAATCTTACACAACCTAATCCCACGCCACTGCAGTAAGAGGGAGGTATTTCATCAAATCCAACCCAAAAGGCATGATTTGGACAGCCAGATACTCTTTTTCCCTCTTTGTAACTGTCCAGTGTTACAAAGACAGGCCCAGCAGTCACAATGAGAGGAAAGTACAATGCCTACCTCAAGAGACCGAGAGTGGAGTTACTGAAGTGCTTCAAAAAGGTATAGACAGGGATCATGTCTATCTTCTCCTGCTTCCCTCCCAAGCCACACTCTGATTGTTGGGGTTGGAGCTTCAGCTTTTTCCATCGCTGATCTAATATCCACATAATACTTCAGCACTTGAACAAACACACATCACTGGCCTAAGACAGGCTCTATCCTTCCAGGGCAGCAGCTAGGACACTGTGTTTATCCTAGATGGGCAAAATAGCTCCTTGAGGGAGGTATAATGCCCGTATGGCTGTTTTAGTATGTGTCAATGCTATGAAAACCTTGGTTACCTCTGGAATGAATGTTGGTGTATGTCTCACTGTTCCCTTTGTTCCTTGCTACTTCACTTGGTCATTAGGTGAAGAAAACTGGTATAACTCCACATTCAGAGAACACCGTGTTCTTTTCACAGGTGAAACTTCAACTTCATTCCATGAGTTGTGTCTGCACTGCATGATGGAGTCTTCAGATAATCTTCAGCCGTGTGGCGACTCTCCCACCATTAAATGATGTCCTTGAAGGAAGAGAGGTGAAGGCTTTCGCAGTGTAGACAGGAACAGGAAGAGATGGGGGTGGGATGAGTAAATGGCCAGCCAGCTGCTTCTCACACACACATTGTAATTTAGACCAGAAGCTGATGCAATAATAATAGCTTCTTATGTAATGCTAAATACTACTATTTTACTCTAATTTTGATGACAATTTTTCTGTTTCACTGAACACTGTGCAGAAAGCTTCGTACAAATGAGCTCTTAAGTGCATCATGTAAAATTTGAGCATGCCAGAATGATCTGCTCATTTCAAAGGATCTGATGTACTGAGGCTTTTTCTTCTTAACTGCCCATGCAGTGCTTCAGATTGCTTATTAGAGCAGTTAGGCATATAGAATATTAATAAGAATTATTGTGCATTTTTATTAAATTAAACCGACAGTTTAAAATTCAAATACATTATTTGATTGTCTTTCCTGAATTGTGGGCTGCTAATGGAGGAAACACACATTCAAGGTGATTTTTAGATCATTTTTACAGGAAAACTAATGTTAAAAGACAAGAACTTGAATCACTGCATTTCAGTACAATGTTAATGCAGATACTGTCCTGGATTGTCATCAACCAGACATATTTATGAAGACAAGCTGTAAGATTATGGCACTGTAACTGCCAAATTAAAAATCTAAATGGTAAACAAAGGAACTTATTTGAGGCATTTAAAAAAAAAAAAAACCCACCCTGTTTTAAAAGGACAACGGTAATGAGGGCAAGTGTTCATAGATCTGTTTTGTATGCATTAATTTTCCACATGTGATAGAGGAATATAACTGCAATAGCAGAAAGTTGGCCTGGAAGGAATATCTTTAGCTCATCAAGCCTATGCCCCCTCCTCCTGCTGTACCAGAATGAGAGACCTGTCTTTCATTGGCGAGCAGTTCATTGGTCACTGATCACATACCATCACACTTGGCCATTCTATATCATGTATAAATTCCTCAATAATTAACACATGTAAACTGCAGGCCTTCATAAAAGTTTGAAGTGTATTCTTGTGTGTCTTTTTCAAGGGCAACACAACAGTCTCTCTTTGCAAGTGGCACTCAGCTTTGACAGAAATGTCCCTTGGGAACTGAAACCAATTTGAGAGGTAGAGTGTTACAGGTTCTTGTCAGAGCTGGTCAACACTGCCTTAAAGCTTTCCTACTGTAGTTCTGGGGTCAGTGCAGCTTCCTGCCAGCCTTGGGGGTGGTGTTTGGTGGGGTGTGCTTAAAAATTATTTCTAATTTCAGCTCCTGAATATCTGAATTTTGGACTACCAGAAAACAAAAAGGTATAAGGCTTGCATAGCTTCGGGGAGGAAGCAAAACTGGGGGGATCATCGCGTGCTTGTAGATAATAAGGGGTGCGGGTCTCACATTTGGGAGGAAGACTTGAGGTCTCCATGGCCATTTGCACTAAGGCTGTGAAGATTTAAGGGGACTTCAAATTAGATTTGTGTTCCTTTAAAGGGTAATGCCAGAGGTGTAAAGATTCTTTATGAAAATGGAATTTCTCTGATCAGGTCTGTACCTGATGCACACAGAATGCATGTGTGGTTTCTTAGTATGTCCCATGGTGGGCTCTAAAAGCATTGACCAAATCTGAAGACTTAGTACAGCCACTTGACATAAGTCACTTATTTCTTGATGTTTTATCAGTAAATTTTGATCCCTTTCCTCATCATGCTGTGTAGGTTCCATTGGGACTGTATGCGATGCTGTCCCACCCCCAATATTTTGTCCTTCCTTAGTGGTGTAAGACAAAAGGCAACAGCCAATTGTTTCAGATCCACTCAGCCATAAAAAAAATTTGAGGATTCATCTACTGAAAGGATCCTACATGTTTTCCCCCTTGTTTTCTTAAAATGTTCAGCATTGTCAATTGATTTAAATGATGATAAAACTGTTCCTGAAGCCTTCAGCACATTGGCCACAAACCAGACCCAGTGCTGTCTTTTTGTTTCATGAAATGGCTGTGTTTCAATGACAAACATAGCCAAAGGGGAACATTTTGGTTAAAGCATTAAAACAACCCCAAACCACAGTGTATTGTTTCAAATTAGTTGAAATCTGCTTTAATGGGACAAAGTTATTTTTTTCACTAATATTTTATTTTAGTTGTCATCTTTCTTTTGGACTTATGGGGATGGGCTGAAAGACCCTCTCCATTCTTGGCTGACAGTTTAGAGTATATTGTCAAGTGCGATGAACATAGAGAGAGAAGGATTTGGGGAGTGCTCTGCATTTGCCCTGGGTGAGTTTGGCTGCTGGCTAATATGGCCTGAAGCTGGGGAATATACTGAGTATACTCAGGCATGGGAGCTTGTGGGGTGTGAGGAAAAAGCGGTGAAGGCACTGGAACTTGTAGCAAAAGAGAAAGTCTGGGTTACTTGTACAAGAGAAAGGAAGGCAGGGAATGATAGGAACCGTAAGATTGTTTGAGAAGGGACAACGGAGAGCAGCACAGCGATGCTGATGGACTAAAGCAGATGCAGGAGTGAGAGAATGGCATCATCCCACATATGGGGGCAGACACAGTGCAGAGGTGTTGAACCTGAGGGTGCAGTTTCATGGTTCATTTGATGTGACACACCTATCTGCTCATTTTTTCGTGGTTTGTTTTTTTCTTCTGGGTTTTCAGCTAGGTAAGTTCCTTGATCTGACCCAGCCCACACCCACACAATACCTTGTGCTGGCACAAGGGAGGAACTGGGGTCAGAGAGCAGGGGGTAGAAGTATCCCTTTAGGTAACAGCCCAGACTAAGGTCAGCTCACATCAGTTATGAAGCCAGAGCTGGATCTTCAGGGACCCACAGTCAGCTCCATGGACAAAATATGTGTGTTGACTTCCATGTATGAAAACATTGTCCTCAGCCACTGCCTATTTCAGTTTTGTCACACACATTGTGGCGTTACCAGCACTTCCCTGTGTAAGGGAAATGTCAGGCACAGTTGATTAACGTTTGTGAAATGCCAGATGCTACAGAAGCCTGGAGTAAGATGTATCATCTCACCTTAGCTTTGAATAAGACACCTAGCAAAGCATCTCATTCCTGTGTAGTGTATCATTTAAGCTTTTCAAGCAACCCACTCATTGTGTGACGTTATACTTTACAATGACACTAATGCCAGAAATGTTCAGAAGAACCTCTGGGAGGTAGGTGAAGGCTCTTACAGTTCTTTGCAGTGACTTGACCCCCCCCCTCCAAGTTTACAGTCTGTAGTTTGGGTTTTTTTTGTATTCCTGGAGTGCTGAGCACAATGGGTCTGTAACTGAGCAGCATAACTTCTCTGTGGAAGCTAGTGCAGTAACAGTCATAAATAATAGTAAAAGTAAACTCAGGGTACTAATGGCTTGCAGACAATGACACATTACAGTGCAGTAATATACCGCATGTGAAGTAGGGAAATTAGGACCTTTCTTTGTCCTTATCTTCTGTTTTCCACTCAGGGAAAAAAAAAATACATGGATTTCCACATGTCCTTCATCTGAAACTCTGGGCTCACAGTTTTTGTGGCAGTGTTTTACTTCAGTTCCTCTTAGAGATGAGATCCCACTGGTGGGTACAGAAATCTCACCAGGTGAGGAGCTGCAGTTGTTGACTGTGCTGTGGGAGAGGTATTGTGATGATGATTATATACTGAAAGTACGAGAGTGATTAGATTACATGAAATACCATTTATTTGTGTATGAAATGCTAAAAATTAAAGGAAACCTCCATTTGTTCCTATTTAATTTTTTTTCTTCCTGCATGTTGAGCTCAGACTTTGGGTTACTTGGAGTGTGAAGGTAGAGTGATTATTTGGCATGTAAAAGACAGTATGACAAATTGACATTACCACAGAACAATAATAAAGAACGTCTTGATCTTCAAGTTGAGATCCCTCCTATTGCAGGCAAACATGCCATTTTGTCTCTTTTGTAAGCATATCAAGCTCAGTCAGGTTGTTGGTGAATGGAAGGGTGAGAAATAGAAAAAAATCTGTAGCCTAGCTGAATGCTCCATTGTTCATTAAACCATCATTCATAATTTAATGGTAACGATTGGAATGGTTGGTAACAGGAGTTTGGGAAACATGTCAAAACAGAAATGACAGATAAAAGAAAATCCAAACAAAAAGCAAAATCACAGGTTTATGTTTTTTGCAGTACCACAGAATGCCTGTGAGATTTCTGTTCATCTTCTTGTAGGGAGAATTTCTTAGATCTAAGAACATGAAAAATTGACAGAGCAATTTTTTATTATATTTACAAAGGAATAGATTTATTGAATGCTTAGGCCTGCTAAAGAAAATCACTTATCTAATCTAACCAATATACTGTATGATCCTTTTTCCATGCCCAAGACCTCCGCTGGAAAAACAGTTGAAATATAAATCCAGCAGCACAGATTGAGGAAAGAAAATTAAGGAGTTGTTCGTGGCCTTCTGTTAGTCCCAACTGTTGCCTGGTAACTGTCTAAAAATTAACTGTGCATCACCTGGCTTCTAAGGACCGTGGCATCACTAGGAAACCTGGCATCTGCTATGTCTTAGACTGAAAAGCAGAACTTCATGGCTTGGTTATTATGAGTTTTTGTAACAACCAGGGAAGTTGTGCAGCTACACGGCTGAGACACTTTTGGATGCCTATGGTAAAGTAATTTAAAATATTATAAAAAGTACAAAATGAGCTTGCTATAAAATGTGGAATGTTCACACAATCAATTACTGCTATTACATGACATTTTACAGTTTCTTCTTTCTTTGGGTGGTGTAGATATTGTCTTTAATTTCTTTCTTAATATCTGTACCTTCTGAGCTTCACTCAAGCTTTCAATGAGACTGGAACCTGAAAATAATGCATTGACAGAAGCTGTGGTATGGATATGAGCATACCGAGATCACCAGGTGAACCTTAACCAGACTGATAAAAGAAACTCTGTCCGAAACCTTTGCAGGTTGCTTGATGTTCCATTTTGAATAGATTTTAGGGACATTTTGTACCTGGTATTTTAATGGCAGTGCTGAGAAAACTGTGAGGGTTTAGATGGGTACAGGTAGGAATATGTAACATAAGTATTTAACTGAGGAAACCTGTGTTCTGCAAATCACAGAATAATTTGGTTGTGAAAGACCCTTAAAATCAAGCCCAACAGTAAATGATTCAAGTGAATTGAACAATTAACCTGGGACTGCAAACTGCTCCCCTCTTTTATGCTTCTGGCCACTGGATCTGAAGACACTGTTGCAAAACTTACTTCAGTGCATTGGGAGATCTGGCTTGAGATGAGGGGGTGAGGTTTGCTGGGTTTTTTCCTCCAAATTTCTCACTTGCAGATGCTGTGTCAGGTTATTGTGTAATATTCATCCTAACATTAATTTTCTATCCTTACAGTGCTCTCCTTTGCAGAACCTCAGAGACTCCTGCACACACTAGTTAATTAAGCCTCACAATGCCCATGTGGGTGCATTGTTTTATTGTCTTAATTGTACAAAGGGAAAGGAGAATCACTGAGAGATTAAGTGATGTAGACAAGGTCATTTTGTTAATTAACATTAAAAGTTTATTTTAAAAAGGAAAGCACATGACGAAGGTGAGTGAAACAAAGCAAAGGTACGTTTGCCATTGCTTAGGTTTATTTGCTATCAGAACTACTCAAAAACTCTGAAAATCAGGGATTTGGTTTAGCTAAACTGCTGAGGGGGAGCTGAATCCAAGAGTGCTGACTTCCATCAATACAGATTTTACCTGGGTCTCCTGATACTGGAAAGATCTCAATCCCTCTCCCTGTACTGCATGTGGTCTGCCTGGAGGCAGCTGTCTATAGGAAGACCAGATAAACCACGTGCTGGTCAGCACACGTGTCTGGCCATGCCCTGCACCTGGCCAGCACAGCCTGACTTGGCTTCTCATTACACTCCATTTCTAACTATTTTCTTCATTGAAGGACTGTGAATTCTGTGTGTATGTGTGTATATGGGGGTCTCAATGCCAGCCATCAGTTGCACCATGGGTCAGAGTGTCGGTGAGTCTGTGGTGCCACCAATGGGACTGAGTGAGGGTATGAATGTCTGTGTGGGATTTGGGGTGAATTTCAAGCTGGAGTAGCTGGTGAGGAGGTGATGTGATCTGGACACAAGGGGGTGTGAGTCCAGAGGTGAGATAGTATGAGGAGTTGGCCACTGGAGGGACCAGGGGGTCCAGGCCAACTGCCCAAGAGACCATGGTATTTAAGTAAACTGAGACCCCTTTCCATATGTGTGTTCAGGAGGCAGTGAGAGAGGTTCTGGGGTCAGCTATGGGATAGTTTGGTCTAAGCCCAGTTGCAAGAAGAATCTACACTGTGTGTGTGTGTGTGTGTGTGTGTGTGTGTGTGTGTGTGTGTGTGTGCGCACACACATGTATGAGGAGGTTTGTACAAGCAGCTGCAGTGGGGCTGCAAGCCTTAGAAGCTCATATGTCCAGGTGCCAGGAAATGGGGAGACTGGGATCCAGGGACAGGTGCTGGGCAGACCAAGCGCCCGAGGAATCCACATCACAGAATCACGGACTGGCTTGGGTTGGTAAGGACCTTAATGACCATTTAGATCCACTCCCTCACCATGGATATATCCTACATATTTATACAGTTTTTCTACTAACAGACCTTCGCCCTGAGCAGCCAGAGAGGGGAATGGCATAAGTCTGTTGCTGCTGTGAGTGTCTCAGTTTTCCTGTGTGGCTGATGGTATATATGTACACATATATTGTATATATGTGTGTGTGTGTCTATGAGAATACACAGTCTTGCTGCTGACTATCTTGGATGCATGTAGGTGCAGCAGGCTCACCTCCACTGAGCTACTGATTCAGCAAACCCTGACAACAAATATGTGTATGTGTACACACATCTATATATGTATATGCATGTGTATGTGTGTGTGAGCCACAGTTTTGCTTGTGATTATTCTTCTCACTCCGTTTGATTTTTCAGATGGGAAGAGGGGAGAAAACTGCAAAGCCAATCAGCCATCTCTGTTGACGTCAAGGACCTCTATACACAGCTGTGCTATCTTTTATCCAAAAAGGTGGCACCAGAGGACATAGACAGTAATTTGTTTCAGGAAGGTCAAATCCTGGCATGTGTGGTCCTTCAGAAAGCTAAAAAAGCCTCATTCTGCAGCACTAGGAGCCAATCTTTTATATGGCTTGTAAAGCTTTCCAAGCACTATTTTCTAGTGTTGCAAGCAACACTCATCTAAAATGCTCGGAGAGGAAAAGACTTTTGTCAGCAAGATTTTTCTAACATTAAACCTTTAAAAGCAAGCAAACAGAACATATTTTACATTTTCAGGCTTGCTCTTCATGTACAGGGCAGGGAGTATGTTAGGAATAAAACGAAGGCAACTTTTTTTTTGTCAGAAGGAGAATGGAAATCCAAATTGCACACATTTTTGCACCTTTCAAATTGCAAGCTGTGAGGTCAAAACCCAATAATCATTATTGTCTTGAAGTTGGGAATCCTGTGTGTATCAGTGCAAGCTCTTTTTTTACATATTCTTTGCACAAAACCACTGATGACAACCTGTGATAGATAAATTGCATCCCACTCATTTTGATTATAGCTTTCATTTCTCTTCTGGAATGACTGCCCCAGTACTTTCATATGAGTGAACCGGAGGGCTGGAAAAGACAAACAGCTAAGGGGAAAATAACAAAGCAACAGAAATGGTGACTGTAAATTGACACAGTGAGTGAAGAAGGGTTATTCCTGATCACTGTGGTGGCTGCTGTGGAGACCGACTTGAAACAGTTCCAGAAGAAAAGGACCAGACCATTTCATACTGGTTCTCTGCTGCGGGCAAAGTTCTAGTTTACTAAGTAAAGCCCTAAATTTACATTCCCTTTACTACTTCTCTGTGTGTTAACACAGTCTGTATAGTACGTACAGTAAAGCCTTTATGACACAAGATCTTCTGAAAATGAGAATAAGATTTCTTAGGGAAATTATTCACATAAACTGGTTTCTGTTAGAAAGAAAACCCCTAGGGAATCATGGAATCACAGAATAGTTTTGGTTGTAAAGGACCTCAAAGACCATCTTGTTCCAATGCCTAGTCAGGGACATCCTCCGCTAGACCAGGTTGCCCAAAGCCCCATCCAACCTGGCCTCAAACACTGCCAGGGAGGGGGCAGCCACAGCTTATCTGGACAACCTGTGCCAGTGTCTCACTGCCCTCAGAGTGAAGAATTTTTCCTTATGTCTAATTTAAATCTCCCTTCCTTCAGTTTAAAGCCATCACCCCTTGTCCTGTCACTACACTCCCTGATAAATAGTCTCTCTCCAGCTTTTCTGCAGGCCCCTTCAGGTACTGGAAGGGTGCTCTAAGCTCTCCCCAGGGCCTTCTCTTCTCCAGACTGAAAAAGCCAGACTCTTTCAGTCTGTCTTAATAGGACAGGTGCTCCAGCCCTCTGATTATCTCCATGGCCCTTCCCTAGATTTGCTCTAATAGATGCATGTCCTTATGTTGGGGCCTCCAGAGCTGAGCAGAGTAAGAAGAGCATACCAAGGTTACACACCAAACACTAGGGCTGAGCTGCTGGAAAGTAATTGTTTTGTAATAAACCAAATAGAGCAGATCACAGAATCACAGATGTACAACACAGGTCTTTGGGGGCAATGCAGTGGTGTCCTGGAGCACCTCATGCTGAGCATGCTGTAAATGCTGCGTGGTGGGCACTCATCTGTTCCATGTGAGGACACTGTCTTTGATTTTAAGCTGTGGCTAGGCCGTGTTGTCCTTCTGACCTGGATCATGTCCATGGCACTGCACAGGCATTGATAGGAATATCCAGCACAGTTGTAACCAATCATGCCAAATACTCTCATGTAATAAGCCAGGGTGGCCTAGAAAATCGATGCTTGTATTAGCATTATGATAATGGGACATCTTTGAAATTTAGGCTTATTATTAAAATTTTGATGGTTCCCTCCTTCTCTGTCAACACTTGAATGAATTACTGATTAATTTTACAAGTCCCAGTTTTCACTTTGCAGTATTAATATTAACCATCACTAACTCCCAGCAGATTCTTGCAGAACACTATTGAAATTTGTCTGGTATTAAATGGGTAGCAAAGTGATGAATCGAGGCCTAACAACGCACCTGCACTACATTTCTTTATTCTGTCTAGCGTTTATGGCTACCCTGGCATGAAAAAGCCACCTCTGTCCAAATGCAGAAGTTTGAGACTGGGAATGACAAATTTAAAAGCATCTGATAAGTGTCTTTTGCATTTAGTATTTTTGTATATCTGGGATGCATTCTTAATGAAGTCAAGGGAGGTTGTTCTTCCCCTCTACTCTGCCCTGGTGAGGCCCAGTTCTGGGCTCCTCAGTTCAAGACAGACAAGGAACTACTGGAAGAGTCCAGCAGCGGACTATGAGGATGATGAGGGGACTGGAGCATCTCTCATATGAGGAAAGGCTGAGAGAGCTGGGTCTGGTTAGCCTGGAGAAGGGAAGACTGAGAGGGGTTCTGATCAATGGTTATAAAGTTCTAAAAGGTGGATGTCAAGAGGAAGGGGCCAGGATGTTTTCAGTGGTGCCCAGTGACAGGGTAAGGGTCAACAGGCACAAACCGGAACACAGGAAGTTCCATCTCAATATGAGGAGAAATTTCTTCACTGTGAGGATGACACAGCACTAGGGCAGGCTGCCCAAAGAGGTTGTGGAGTCTCCTTCTCTGGAGATATTAAAAACCCACCTCAACACCATCCTGTGCAACCTGGTCTGGGTGATCCTGCCGTAGCGTTGGGGCAGAGGGCGGGGTTCGACTAGATGATCTCCAGAGGTTCCTTCCAACCCCAACTGTTCTGGGATGCTGTGGTTCTGTGACTGCGATTCTGTATGTCTGGTTTTTGAAACAGGAAAGATGCCATTTTCCCACAAAGGCCTTTTGAAACACTAGTAAAAAATTTGGGCCTACTCAAGGCAAAGTTATTGTGAAGCCATGTTTGCGGGAGATCCTTTCTTAGACAGTCATTTGCCTACAAGCAGTATGCTACCGGTCAGGACCCATGAGGCAGGTGTGTGTTAGAAGAACCCACTGTTCCACCTGCCCAGTTTATTTTAAATGTGCATAGCCTGAGCAAAGTTGCAGTCCAGCTGGAGTGCCACAGTCAATGTGGCAAAGCAGATGACTCTCATTTCTTAAAGAAGCAATGGATTGAAAATGGCCCCAGCAGACTAAGGAAAATTTATCAGATCTTGGCCAAAAAAAAAAAAAAAGGTTGTTGATTTTTGTTGAATACATTTAACTATAAGCAATAAAAAGGATTGTGTTTGGTGAGAAGCTATCTTGAGAAATGGTCAAGTACATTCCTGTGCAGCGTAGGCTGGAAGCCACACACTCAGCCTAAAGATCATTTCAGTTGTGAACCTGTCCTTCAGTTCCCCTGCCGAGGAATGACTCATATTGGTGCAGATTTACTCCCCAAACCCCATTTCTAGTATGAATCATACACAGACAAAACTAGATTTATGGACAGCAGACACCTAGACACCTAGGTGACACCTGGGTTTAAGGCGGCATCCTGTGTTCACAGCAGTATCTGAGAAGGCAGCAAACAGGAGTGTGAGGTGATTTTGGTAATGGTGTGAGGATAAAAACATCTCCTTATTCTCATTTGACATTTCTCAATCCATCCTGTGTACTGGGTGTCATTTAGGTTATGCACTTTTTGTGAAAGAGATTGTCTTTATTCTGAGTATAATGCTGAATCAAGCACATTGCTGATGTTAAAATTTCAACTATATATATTCAAATGTTCTGTGAGCACTGCTCATGTTGGGGGATGTAAAGGCTCATGCTTTATTTGATATATGCAACTGATTTAATAGTTGTTTAAAAAACTGAGCGTGTCAGTAATGAGATATTCTTTGTCACACGTCTGTCCTGTAGACCATATGTTCGTTTACAAAAAAGAAGGTGTCATGCTCAAGACAATCTATTAACGTGGGGGTCAATGTGTCTAAGACCAACAAAGAAATGGCTTGACAGTGTCAGGCCATTGTGTGAAATATACAGCTGTGTGAAAATACAACCCTCTATTAGGCTCTGTTACTTTAGATTGTGTGTGTAGTTACCTTCTTAAAATAAGATAGTATGGCCATGGAGATTCACAAAAATGAGAAGTTTATTTCATGAACCTTTCCCAGGGGCCTTGTCCTCAGGTTATATAAATGAGAACAGCTACAGTGAGGACTGAGCTACAGCAAATTGCACTCAAACTGTAGCTAAAATGGTTTACTGTCAAGATGGAAGCAATATATTTGGATACTCTGAGAGTGGTGGTCCTGTATATGTAAAATAGTAATAGGAAGATGAAGTGGAAAATGTGCTTATTGAATTCTCAGATGAAAAAGACACGTGAGAATGTGAAAGTGCATGGAGATTTGGAATGGAATTTGGAATTATATGGATAAACTGAAGAAAAGTTCTTAAAATAGATGGAGGTTCTCTATTCAGAAAGAACTAATCTACTGCATAAAAGCTAAATGGGGAAAACACAGGTTAAGTACCATTTAGCATGGGTTAAATACCATTTCCACAGAAAGGGATTTAGGGTTTGCCATGGTTTGTAAGATAACCATGACTCAATATTTTTAGACCATGACAAAACAAAATCCAAGCATCATATTGGAACATAAAAAGGAATGGATGGAAATATTTCTATTCAGAATGGATATAGTGTTCAGTTTGGGGGTCTGTATTTTGAGAAAGATGTGGAGATGTGACCTAAGAGAGACAGATGAAGGAATTATGATTCTTTATTCCACAGAAGAGAAGTCAAGGAGATGATATTGCAACAATCTTTAAGTATGGAAAATGCAGTTGTAAAGAAGACAAAAGTATTGTCTTTTATGCTCTCTCTATAGACAGGATAAGGAACAGTAGTTTTTAATTTCAGTGATGGGAATTCAAACTACAGAAAGACTCTCTATGGCCTTTTCTAGAGTGAGAATTAATCCCACTTTTAACAACGGGTGGCCTGTTGATGATGTTGTCTGATAAAATTCTACAGCAGAGACATGGAAAATCCTAATTTCCACCAGCAGCACTTACTCCTGTTAATGACTGTTTATGTCAGGGTTACATCCCAATATAGACAATTCATTTTGGCATACTTAGACCTTCTTATTTTCAATTTTAAGCCATTTCACTTTGGGAAAATGACCTGTGAAACGCTCGGATAGATCTGACAATGACCTGATGTGATTCTAAATTACCGTGAATACTAAAGCAGGGTTTTCTCAGAGGACAGACAGCTCAGCCTTAATTGTAGTGAAGGTAATGGTGGTGTTTTCATGCCAGCAGAACATATCCTATGTTCTTTGCTGGATGGATCCAAGGCAGAGAATAGCTGGTCATGCCTGGTAGTTATGGAAGAAACCTCAGGCTACACTTGCTGTGCAGGGATGATGCAATCCAAAATGCTATCCTGTATGTGCAGCTGATGCTACACTAAGCTGTGACAAATAAGCCATCTTAAATGCCAAGTTAAGCCATCTTAAATGCCAAATAGATTTTTTTTGTGAAATCATGTTGATCTAATTTTTATCAGCAGTTAGGACAAATCTTGACTTCATTAGTTAACCATAGCTGATCTGTTCCTTTTTTAATATACAAGTTAATTCAGCAAAGATAAATAACCCTTGCTGATCTCTGCAGGGAAACCTGTAACAAAACAAAGGACTGTGGCTACCTGAGGAGTTTGCAGTCAGTGATTCTAGAATGGCTGGATATCATCACTCTGGGCAAGTCTACGCTCCCCTATGTCTGGTCTCAAACATTTTGCAATTCCTTTTACTTTTGGGGCGAAATTGGGGGGGGGGTTAGGGTGGGAGGGAGGTTGGGGTGGGAGGGAGGTTTGGATTTTTGTTGGGTTTCTTTTGTTTATTTGGTTGTTTTGGGGTGTTTTTTTGCTTTCCTTGCTACCAACTGTCCCATGATACTGCTGGGAAAATATGTCAGTGTAACTGCATTTTGTGGACAGTGAGAAACAGCAAATAGATCCCAAGCATTTTATTATTTTTTTATATGCCCAGGACAATAATACCAATGCATTCATTTTCTTTTCCTTACCTCACTTCTCTATTAATCTTAGGTCTGTTTCAAAGTCTGAGCTTTAACTGACTTAATTGATAAAGATGAATAATATTCCTTATATAATGCTAAACCTTTGCTCAGGTATTCTGAAATTCAAAGACTTTGACCTGCCAAAAATTTTAGCTTGTGCCTTCCTGTTAGAGGGCTTGTCAAATGAAGTACCACTATGATCTGTGTATCACAGCTACCTGCATGCAGTGACTGCCAGATACTTCACTGGGATTAGCCACATGCTTGAATCAGAGCTGAAGCATGTCACTGGATTCACAGCATGGTGGTTGCTTTTCCCCTTTTTTCCCAAGAATTGACCTTGATATCCTTATCTCTTAAGAACTTTGCACCAGGGTACCCATGCTGAGACCTGATAGGGATTGACACAGAGCCTTCACAGAGAGATGGAGGATGCTCCCAAGGCTGTGCTGCTCAGCCCTCAACTTGACAAGTTATTTCAAAGGTGCATTTTGTTTGCCTCAAATCACCATCTGCAAAGTGAGATCAGGAATATACAGTAAATAAATTTCTATTTTAAAACCACAGCTGTTCTCTGTTATTCCTTCACTACCAAATCAGACTGTAAAATGCTCAGTATTGTCTTGAGATTGGATTTTTACATATCTGAAAAGGGTGCCTGGGAGTAGTAATTAGCATAGGTGTCAAATGGATGCTCTACCTTCCTCAAGAAGCTTTCTGTCACTCAGTGTCTCTATTTTGAAGTGCACTGTGTCTCTTGCAGGGGGAATCAGCCAGCCCCTTTTCGTGGTCTGTGGGGACAGGACAAGGGGCAATGGCTACAAGTTGGAGCACAGGAAGTTCCGCACCAACATGCGGAAGAACTTTTTCACAGTAAGGGTGACAGAGCCCTGGGACAGGCTGCCCAGGGAGGTGGTGGAGTCTCCTTCACTGGAGATATTCAAGACCCGTCTGGACACCTATCTGAGTGATATGTCCTAGGGAGCTGCTTTGGCAGGGGGGTTGGACCCGATGATCTCTTGAGGTCCCTTCCAACCCCTACAATTCTATGATTCTATGATTCTTAAAGAAGAGATGTGGAGTGGGAGGACGACAAGTGTGATAGGAAATATAACCAAGCCTCATGAAGGAGAGATACACAGGACCTCTTGGGTCAGGAAGTCTTGTCCCTCCCAAACGGCATTTAAAACACAGGCTCTCCACCAGACTCATCTACCAGCAGCAGTGGATTCATGGGTGACTACATGCAAATTGCTCAATTGATATTCCGACATTCTAATTCCTTATTTAACCTCTTTAGGAACTGAAAGACATTCTGGCCTTAATGTCTTCAGATGAACAGCTGCTGTCTTCAGAATATCTTCCTAAAGTGAATAAATGTCTCAATTGCTCCTTTCTTATTTCTGTGTCTAGAGTTCACTGTTTAATTCTAGATTATAATTGGACATTTTTCTGAGGTTTTATAAGTTTCTTGCACTTTACTGAGCTCTGGATAACCACAGCTAGTTGAATTTAAATAGTCCAGTTAATTTTGCAAAGTAGCTGAGTGCAAGTGAAGGTTATCCCTGGACCATTGTCCTTAGCCTGCAACAGGCCCACGTATGACAGGAAAGTGTTGCAGTGGCTTGAAAAAAAATCGGGTTTCCTTTCTGGAGAGTATTGTTCATTTGCTTTTGGTTTCAGTTGCTGTGGTGGGTTGACCTTGGCTGGACTCTAGGTGCCCACCAAAGCCACCCTATCACTCCCCGGCTCAGCAGGACAGTAAGTGAGAAAATAATATGGAAAAAAACCCCTAGTTGGTTATGATAAAAGCAGTTTAATAAAGCAAAAGCAAGGGCTGAACATGGAAGCAAAGAAAAAACCCAAAAGGTTTGTTCTGTACTTCCCATCTGGAGTTATGTCCAGGCACTTCCTGAGAAGCAGGGCTTCAGTATGCGTAACCTTTGCTTCAGACACAAATGCTGTAAATAACAAATGCCTCCTCTTTCTCTTCCTTTCTCTTCTTTTATTGCTGAGCAGACATGACATGGTGTGGAATATCCCTTTGGTCAGTTGGGAGTCAGCTGTCCTGGCTGTGTTCCCTCCCAGAATCTTGCCCAGCCCCAGTCTCCTGCAGAGAAGGGATGTTGGAGAGACAGCCTTGATGCTGTGGGAGCAGGGCTCAGCAGTAACCAAAACACTGGCATGTTGCCAACACCTTGCTGGCGACCAATAGACAGCACAGCTCTGTGAGGGCTGCTGTGGGGAAAAATAATTCCATCTCATCCAGAACCAATACAGTTGGCAAAATTCCTGGGATGCAGAGTAGTAGTGCCTGGCTCAAAGGAGCTCAGCTTATTCCACTCTGGCTATTGGGACATTCTGCACACAGAAAACACTCACATTGCATACAGTCTGTTGCCTAAAAGATACAGAATCACAGAATCATTAAGGTGGGAAAAGATCTCCAAGATCTACATCTGAAATTTATATTTTTAGTGGCCACTTCAAAACTTGAAACTCCATTGGAATAAATCTGTTGCCTTGCACTGCAGTGATTTTCATTACATGAACTTTTTCTAGAATGAAATAACTTTAAGTTTTTTACAAAGGTAAGCGACTGTTTCCTTTAATAAACAGCAAGGTTCACATCACAGCTTTTCTGCATGCACTGTTTATTTTGTGTATGCATTATTTTTGGGACATGTTAAGTCAGTCAAATGAGATGGAAAAATGTTTGGCTTTTCTTAATGGCAATACACATATAAAAAGCTTATGTTAAAATGGAATCAGTGTTCCTACAGACTGTAAATCATCATTTAAGAAAATTTGTTCTGTAAATATTCCTCCTTCTGCTCACAGTTTGGAAATAACAAGTATTTTTGCCTTCCAGGTTGTTGTAGAAATTTTAAATAAAGTCTCGATAATACTGTGGAATGTACAGTTAACTATTTATATAACACTGCAGGCACAACTCTGATCCCATTGGTGTCCATGAAATAAGAACCACTGACTTTGGTAATAAACACTTTTAATCTTATGCAAGTACAACAGTAAAGGGGTGATCTTGTAAAAAGCTGACTACCTTAACATCCTATTGAAAAAAGTCCCATACAAATTCATTTTAATTAATACTTCTAGAGTTTGGCTCTGATGTAGTATCTAGAGATAGCTATCTCAAAATTGCTAGTATTTGTCACAATTGTTTTTAAATTTGAAACTATGGTAATACTCAGTGTTTTAGTCAGCCATGTAAACACCATCTGTGCAAAATATTTGTAATTATTTACAAACAAAAAATATGAGGGAAGCTTTTTCACAGCACCAAGCTGGTACACTAATCTAGCAGAATGTGTCCCCCAGTCCTGCCCATATGCTGGTTGCTCTTAGGTCAGTGACATCCACTGCAGTTCCTGGCTGTTTTGTTTGTGTGCATAATTATTTCCATTTCATGAACAAAAAAATAGAAAGCTGAAGTACTGTGCCAGCCTGTTTGAAGGAAAATGCCTGTCCATCCCTAAAATTATGCTCTTCCTTGGTCTATGGTGTTTTTTACTGTCTAGGCATCGTGCAATTGCCGGATATATTTATGCTTGTAATGGCAAAGGGTGTCCCTCCATCTGAAGTGCTATCTGATTGCCTTTGGGTGATGGGGTGAAGAACTAAGCCAAATGTTGTGCTTGCAAAGCCCCTAGAAGGCCATGGAGCCATGTATCACCAAAAGAGAACTGTTTATGGGCAATATATATGCTGCCTAGAATTTGTTCTCAAAAGTCAGTGACAGGACAACATCCCCCACACAGGCACCTTTAAATACATATAACTGGATGGCCATGACAGCGTACTCATAAAATCTTATCTGTGGTAGCCTGGGCATCCCCTTTGAAAGGTTAACTCGCAATTTGTCATATTTTATATGTGCTTAAGAAAAGTGACCTTCTGCTGGGATAGTTAATGGCAGTGACAAGTATCCACATGCCAAAGCACAAATCTCAACCTGTGGTACAGGTAAATCATGAAGTTGCATCTGCCCAAGAATTCACTGCATCGAGCATTTCCAGATGCAGAAGGGCCACCAACCCAGCTGCTGATATGGCTGCCTCTTCCAGACCAGCCCTGGATCGAGCAGGATGTACCAGGTGCCAGCAGGACCACCAGCACCAGGAGAGCTGAGGGAGGGCTGTGGTAGTCTGCATTGTTGATCCAGCATGTGGGCCTTCACGTCATCAGCTTTTTCATTGGCTCTTGGTATTGCCAGAGGTAAGGAGATGTTTGCAGTCCTACCAGCCTGTACGGTTCTCCTCATTCCAAGCTGCCATTCAAGGAAGGGCAGCTGGAACCTTTGGCTGCAGAATCATTACTGAATTATACAACTGCCTGTGGTAATTTCCCAGAGCTGTGGGCCCCATCCAAAGCTAGCGGCAGTCAGCGATCAGAGCCCTGGAGTGAATCATGCACCATCTGTGCTTGTGGGCTGACTGTTTGTGTATGCAAAGTGTTGGGTAAATATGTAGCCACAGCACAGAAAGGCAAATCCCCCTCACTCGTATGTAGTGGGGAAAGAGTTTGTAGTCTCTACATGGGTCCAAACAGGCAGGGCAGGTTATGATGGGGTGTGTGTTGCTACCCGGGAAGTTCATAGGTGCTTCTGATCATGCTGGGTGTGAAGGAACTGTGCTGGCAGTGAGTACTGGTGTTTCTCACTGAAAACTCATAACAAACAGAATGGAGATTAGACAGAGTCAAAGCTACATCTGGATCTACTCTCACAGACAGTGTAGGCTGGATGAAGCAACCAGGTAGGGAGGAAACTCTTTGTTTCCTTCAGTGCAGAACATGGAAAAGGAATAGAGAAAGGCACATCTGGTCTTTGTCTCTCACCTCTGATGTGCTTAGCACACCAGAGTTCCTTTGGTGTTGGATCTTTGTTTTGACACAGGAAGCAGTATGGTGTGACAGTGTGAGGGGAAAAAAGTGAGGGAGAAGGGGCTCGCAGCCAGCTTTGTGAGTAGTAGGTTGTGACAGTCATGGTATGAGTGAGAGAAGTGTCAAGAGGCAGTGTGTGTTGCCTGGGCCTGTACTGGGTAGATGCAAAAGTACCAGGGGTGGTTTGCCTGGACCCACTGTGCTTTTGCTGAGGTGCAGCATAGAAATTACATCTGTGTCCCAGTGTGGTTCCTCAGGTGTTGGCAGGATTTTATACAGGCGAGTGGGCAAAGGGAGCTTTACCTACTGTAGACAGGAGGGGGAAGGAGGGAAGGAGCTGGTTTTCTATTTTATGAGGTGAAGACAAATCATGGAAATGGTGCTGCTCTGCAAGCATCTTGCCTGCCTGAGGGGGGAGTGGAGTGAGCTATCTTCCCCTTCAAGTGTTGTCATGGAATGCTGGGAACTTGAGACAAAATGTAATGTCAGCTGTGCAGCTCCATCTGGTATGTTGTGCCCTGGCTAGATGCAGGAGTAGATCAAGTCTCTGTGCTATCAGACACAGTGTTGTCACAGGGCAGCCATCACAACCCATGCCACCTGCCATGTGAGACCTCTGTGTGGCCTCCTCCATGCTCTTTGGGCCTCTATCTTGTCAAACCCTCCCAGAGGTAGCTGAGGATCCTGACTCCTGCCCCTCAGGACTGGGCCCTCCCTGAACCACCCCCACAGACCCCTAGCAGAGCCCTTTCCCACTGTCCTCTGCTAAGACACCCACAGGAACTCCCAGAAGCAGGGCTGCTTCTGCTGTGGGCCCCTGCTGCAGTCTTGTCAAGGGAGTCTGGCAGCTGACTTCTGCACACCGTGGTTACCTGCAAGCCTGTGGATATGCCCTGCAGCAGACTTTGGGTGCTGAGGGCAGCACCATACCTCTCCCCATTAACTCCATGGGTAGAGAAGCAAGAGAAGCTGTGGCCAAGGGCAGACTCTGTGTGTCTGTTGTTTTGGGTATCTGCCTGATCATGAAGACTGCAGGATTTCCATGATCAAGTAGCCATCTCAGATCCTCCCCTGTACTGCTCGGTATTTTCATGGCAGAACCCATATTTCTGCTCCTGGTGGGATCCCAGGTGCACACTCATCCCAGAACAGTTGAGGGTTAGGGATTAGGAGGGCAGTGCCCAGAAATGTGGTGTGCTGTGTCCCACCACAAACAGAAGGACGCGCTGCCTGGGAATGGCCTGTTTAAACTGAGGTAAAACATGTTCCTATCGTCATCCTCTTGGGAGTTTCTCAGCTTCTAATTGAATGCACAATTCTTAACTTGTGAAAGATGGAGAGCTCCAGCCGCTGGGCTACTGTCACTAAACTATTAAAAATAAATATACTGTAGAGGAGACAAAACATTAAGGAAAGAGCTAATTGCTTATTCTTGCATCTGGATTGTTTTTTTTTTCACTAGGTTGGTTTCTGTCTGGCTATAGGCATTAATTGTGGAGCGTAGGATAAGGGAACAACAATGCAGAATAGTAGAAATACAGTGTAAAAGACAAAGTTGTCCTTATATAAAACTGCCTATATTTCATTCAAGTTCACTTTCTAATCATTGGAACAGGAGATATTGCAGATGTTCCTCTGGGAAATTATTCTTCAGTCAGGAAAATTTCATCATTAGGAATCTTTTCCCAAATTTCTTTCTAAAGTCTTGCCTGCATAATGTCCTCCCATTTCTTCAGATGCTTTCTCTAATCAATTTTTCATGCTCCTTTTTGTTCAATTCCTTTGGATACTTGCAAACACTGATACTGGTGGGAGCAGATTTGACAACTCACAGCCCTTAAGCACTGCTTGAGTGTTTCATTTACATTTAGTCTTGTTTGTCTATCATTTTTCCTCATTTAGCTTAAAACTGTGACAAACCATCAAATTCAATAATAATAGATAACCCCCTGCTTTGTCTTTAAATAACAAATTGCATGTTTAAAATGGAAATCTCTTGTGTCAAATGTCATGGGAGAAACTGGTATCTGTGCTTTGGAATATATATTCACTGCTCAGCCATTCACAGCAGCAGATTTTGCTTTAGAATCTTAATCACTAGATTAAATCACACCATAAACTCTAGGAGCTGTTCATAAATACAATGCTATTTTCAGAACTGTATCATCTAGGTATTTTCTTAATTTCATGAGTCAGCATATACCTGCTACTGGTAACAGATGTTTAAAGGTTGCCCCTTTCTCATAGATTCAGTTCTCACCTGTCTTCGTTTCCTGGACTAAGTGAAAACAATTACAGGAATTAGGGCTGTAGAAATTCTGCTTAATGTGGAGATTGTAAAAAGAGCAAAAAAAAAGGTTAGACAGCCAATTCCCGGTACTGTTACAAGGACTGGGTTTGTAAATCATAATTTCCACTTTTGATAATATTTTAGTTCATTCCTAATTTCAACCAATAAATTGAATCTTACTTTCCTGGTATTTTCCTATCAATGCAACCTTCTATAACCTCTCAACTCCTCAATCTAAATGAAAAAAGTCATTATTAGATGGGAAGAAACCACTGGACACAGGGTTTATCAAGATGGCTCTATCCTTCATTCTTCATGTAACTTTCACCTCAGTGGGCCTTCCTGGAAGTTTTAACACACAATGCAAGATCTATCAAGTAGAAAATAATATTGCTCAGGCAAAAAACAAGCAAAGGAAGTATTTTTCAAACAAAACCTAATTCAGCTGTGAAGCTGATGGCTGCAATGAGTTCTGAAAGGGATTGAGTAAACTCAGGCGGAAAGTCCATCTGGGTATAAAACACAGCCCAATGGTAGTGCTCCTCTATTGAAAGCAGATTACTAAGAGACTTGGAGAAAAAGGGAGATATCTACTTTTTATTAAGATTTTTTTTTCTGAATTCAGCTGCTCGGATGGTTCAAGCTGCTTGTATGCAGATGAGTCAAAAGAAGCTTGGGCTAAACCAAGCACAGAATTAGCAATGGGCAGTGGTACAGCACCTCCGAAGTAGTAAGCTTACTGTGGCTGGGCCAGGTAGTCCTAGTGTCAAAGATACAAAATCAAATCCTTGTCCCATCCCTGCTCTCCATTCCCACTTTCTCTCTCCAGGTTTCTTTACCTCATAATTAATTCTTTGGATTAGATCCTTGCAAAGAACAACACTGTTAGTGCTTCCCTCAAATCACACCAACTGTGTACAATCAGCTGAGAGCACTGCACAGTTTATCATGTGAAAGCAGATGTTCTTGTAGTGGCCATGGTACTGAGACCGTCTTGCGTCAGGGGCAGGAATCTGTTCTGGTTGCCCCTTTCTTCCCCACCCCCCACCCCCACCCCCACCCCTATATACACCATATCTCACATTTACTGGAATTAAGTCCCAAAGTGCTGATAAGTTAACTTTCTTGTCAAGTTGCTTGCTTTCTTGGCTAGAGCCACTGCTGAGGAGATTGGTAATGGAACCTCCTTCTTCTGCATTGTTATTCCCCTAGTCACTTACTCGCTGCAATTAAACGCTGGTGTGCTCAACCATCCATTCAGCTCTTGCTCCTCGGAATTACAGACTCTGGGGTGATAAATCCCTGTGTGAAGAACAGAATGATGCAGCAGCTCCTCCTCACTGCCTGTTCTCCATCTGTACTTGGCTTGTCCAGCCAACATGGTGCCAGGAACAAGCACAGGAGATTGGCCACGGTAGATGCTGTTCAATGAAACCTACAACAACCAAGAGGCACCTATGTGCAGTGACAGAAGATTGCCCATAAAAATCCAAATTTTGCTGATGATTCAGTCCTCTAGAGTAGTTTGAAGAGATTTTCGATCTCTGTATTCTTTTCCCAATAAGCAGACCACAGTAGAAATCTTGCTGCAGGACAGAGAAGCCAGGTCACTCACAAGCAGCAGTAGCATAATTTATTATTTATTGAGTACAGGCATCACATGAACATGCAGCAGTGGAAATGAGACTAGAAAAATTCAGGCATTATTAAACCTCTTATTCTTCCTAGGAGTAAAGCTGCAGCCTGGCTTTTACATTCACCCTCTACCCCACCTTTTTTTTCCCTATAAAACACTTTTGTAGTCTGAGGTATTTCAAGAGATATGATTCCCCCCACTGCCCCTCCCCAAGAAATGTGGAATCAGACACATGATTTTTGAATGTTGATTGTTTTTTTCACCTTCCATAATTCACATTGCAGAAATGCTGTGCTCTTTGAAGCTCAGAACAGAAAGGCCAGAAGAAAAATTAATTCCTAGGGTATTATTTGTCTCTGAACCCAACCAGCCATCAGTCCTGTTTCTGGGACTGCCTGTTGGCTTGCAGGTTAGTGCCTTTAGGTTGGTAGGATCTTTTGTGTAAACATCTGTTTAGGGAAATCTGATAGAGGCTATCAATTCTTTCCATGGCTGCTGAATAATGATGCACAAGGGACAAATTCTCCAAGGTGTGTAGAGACCCAAACCTTACGACAGACATTTTCAAGAACATGTAGGTCTTTTTAAGTATCACTGTAAACCTGTAGAGCATGAAATCTGTATCTTGCCATCAAACAAATCACACTAAAAACTCTGAATTTTAGGTGGTAAACACCTTGAAAAATTTGGTCCAAGTAATTTATTGGGGAGATTAAATATAAGTATGTAAATGTAGAAGATTCATTGCTTTCAAAATAAATGTCCTCCAGGCCTCAGAGCTCTTCTTCACTGCTGTCTTGCTCTCCTCCAAAGTAATCTATCCAGAGCTAATGACATTGCATTCCTTTCTGTAGCAACGGCTGCTTTGGAGAAAAAAATACAGGAAACAGAATAAATTAAATTATGTTCCATGGATGACCATTCATGTTGTGTCAGGTAATTGAGTCTTCAAACAGGGTTGAATGAGGTTTTATGGCAGAATACAGAAAGCATGAAGAACCTCCCTGTCAATTAGAAATAGACACAGGGATATTGAAAGGAGCACAGGATGAAATCTGATCTAGGCAGTTACTTCCACATATCTTCATTGGTGGGCTATGACAATTCATGAACACCTGTCTAAAAAGGCACTTCACAGCTGCTGCACAATATGACTCAAGTTGTTAGAGTGGCTTTATTCACAGTGTCTCCTTTTCCAGCAGTAATCACAATATGAAGATTCTTCAGAAAAATCTGTGCTCGAAGAGCTTCTCAGACTACTTTGTTACTGAAGTAAGAAGTGTGTTTCTGAAAGAGCTAGAAGGGGAAAGCATGACCTTAGGATCAGCTTCCTGGGGGCTGGAGCTACAGTTGAAAATGAAGTGATTTGAGCCAGAATCTGTTTTAAAGATGCTCCTTTCTCAGTGCATTTCAATCAGGGACTCTCAGGTAGACAGTGTTTTCTATAGCAGTGGAACATTTCCTCTGCTTTCCTGGCTTAATATCAAACCAGAAATTTCCACAATCCCTAAAGATGTTTCCTTATCAACAGCAAAGTCATCAAAGCACAAAGTAACGGATGGCTTAACACTACAGCACAAGGCTAAGCTAATTTTTTAACCTATAGAGACACTTATGGTTTGTCTTGATGTTAGAATTTGTGTGAGATCTGTGTAGCTGTGAAAGGAAACAGCTTCATTTCCTGATATGGCTTAGAATTACCTCTGAAGCCAGCCTATACAGAAAAGCTCAGTTGAGCTTCATCCACTTGTAGAGAGCCAGCACAGTGAAATACAGCTACAGGAAAATACAACTGCATAGATGTGTTATGGAAATCCCACTGATGTCACCAAAAAAAAAAAAACCTCTCTTCTAAATATAATGCAAATGGATTTACATGTTGTCTTTTGCACTTCTGAGGTCATCATATACTATTTTCAGTCTCCAAGAAAAGTTTTGCCACCAAGTGAGAAGCAGGATTCCCTATCAAGTACCATACCACTCATACAGGCAGGTAGCTTGTCTCTCACTCCAGCAATGTTAAGTCACAAGAACACTCTTTTCCTCTCCTTTGTATTGCAAAGAAAACAAAATCAGATTTACTGTGGGTATTATAGCAGCAAACTTGAACATAGAGGTGTTATTATTTCTCCATAGTAAATGTGAAATATAAATCTTTGAGCTATTGGATGTTGTTAAATTCACTCATTCATTCTAGCAAGTTATATGATGACATTCATTTATGTAGTAATTTAAAGATTTCTTTATTCCTTTTTCTACTGCAAATGACTAATCCCTCTGGCAATTAGAAACATCTTGTTTGGTTTTGTTTTTTTTTTTAAGAGCAAAGAAACTGATAGCAACAATTGTATTTGTATGTTCTGCTCTGCATTTGGAAGGAAGAATCAGTCAAGAACAAGCTTGCAAATGTTTTGTTTAAAAGGTTTCTACAATTTTAATAGTCATTGCCTGGGATTTTTACATTATTCTTGAACAGTATAGCCTGGGTATTGTAATAAATTGGAATCTTGTTTGCCTCCAAGTTTTAATTCTGTCTAATCCTTTTTTCTTTGTTTGACTTTTCAGGGAGAGGATAACAGAAGAGTTTAAAGAAAAAAATAGCACACTGAGAAAACACATCTTCTTAAACACCAACAGATGATTTACCAAGACTTTTATAGCTCACAGACTCAAAGCCAAGGCCTATTTCTGTTTTATAATCTCAGTACACTGCAAATTTTGTATGTAACAGACAGTAGTGATAGCAATGCAAATCATTACACCTTAGTGAGGCAATCAAGAGCTCCACAGTATTCAGTCACAGAAATGTGGCAAGTTAGTAAAAGCTGGGCTATAGCATGATGTATATGAAAAAGAGAAAAGAACTCTCCTTTCTTTTTTCCCCATTCCTCTATTTTTTTCTGAAGGTCTGTACGCTGTTCATACCTCAGAGACATATTCTGTATCATAACGTGTGAATGCAATAATTCAGCTCAACAGTTTCAAGTTTTCTCTTGAAACACCAAATTGTATTTTACTGTTAGTTTGTTGAACATTTATTGTCTTGGCTAATTTGTATTTTTGATAAAGAATTGAAGACTTGCTTTTATAAATAATAGCCTTTAATGCTAAGACCTATTTGAACTGTCTATGCAAGTGCAAGAGATAAATTATCTGCCAGCAAGAATGAGGGGAACTGTGATGGATGAACTAGCAGGAAGAAAGGGACCAAGGGAGGGAAAACTGATGGGGAAAAAAAAAAGAAAATCTTACTGCAATGATATTAAGACTTGATTAGGTCATTAGGTTATTAGGGATAACAACTGACCTTTGCTCTCTGGCATGGCAGAGGCTCATGAATACAATGGTGGCAGGACTTCATGATGTGAGTTATCTTCTCCCAAGAGAGCAGGTCTGAAAAAACAGCGACCCTGGCTTCTTCAGAGTCTGGCTGATCAGTGAGTGGAATGATGCCTCTCTCCATGAGGCTAGGCATTGGTCTCATAGAATCATACCATAGTTCAGGTTACAAGGGAATGTAATGATCATCTAGTTCCAATCCCCCTGCTGTGGGCAGGGATACCCTCCACTATACCAGGTTGTCCAAAGCCCCATCCAAACTGGCCTTGAACATGGAACACTGCCAGGGAGGAAGAAGACACAGCTTCTCCGGGAAACCTGTGCCAGTGTCTCAACACCCTCACAGTGAAGAATGTTTCTAAATCTCCCCTCTTTCAGTCTTTCCCCCCTTGTCCTGTCACTACATGCCTTTGTAAACAGCTCCTCTCCAGCTTTTTGTAGGCCTTATTAGGTACCAGAAGGTTGCAATAAGGTCTCTGTGGAGCCTCCTCTTCGCCAGACTGAACAAGCCCAACTCTCTCAGCCTATCTGAGGGGTGCTCAGGCCCTCTGAACATCTTTGTGACCCTCCTCTGCACTTACAGAATCACTAGGCTGGAAAAAAACTTTGAGATCATTGAGTCCAACCATACCGGTCCTCTGCTAAACCATATCCTTAAGCACCTCGTCTACCTATCTTTTAAATACATCCAGGGATGGTGACTCAACCACCTCCCTGGGCAGCTTGTTCCAGGGCCTGATAACACTTTTGGTGAAGAACGTTTTCCTAACATCTAATCTGAACCTGCCCTGGTGCAGTTTTGTGCCGTTCCCCCTCGTCCTATCACC
Organism: Gallinula chloropus; assembly: GCF_964237585.1. Classification (NCBI taxonomy): domain Eukaryota; kingdom Metazoa; phylum Chordata; class Aves; order Gruiformes; family Rallidae; genus Gallinula; species Gallinula chloropus. The sequence continues at coordinate 206,335,595 of NC_140085.1, forward strand.
TGTCATGTGGGCTGAGACCAACACCCACCTCTCTACAACCTCCTTTCAGGTAACTGTAGGTGGTCATAAGGTCTCCTCTCAGCCTTCTCCAGGCTAAACAGTCCCAGTTCCCTCAAACACTCCTCATAAGGTTTACTGTCCAGCCCCTTCACCAGCCTGGTTGCCCTTTGGACACACTTGAGGACCTCGATGTCTTTCTTGTAGTGAGGGGCCCCAAACTGAACTCAGTATTTGAGGTGCAGCCTCACCAATGCTGTGTACAGGGGCACAATCACAAGCAAACTCACTCCAACAGTCTTTCTTGTATTCGGACCCCGGAGCTGGATGCAGTACTCTAGGTGAATGAAGTAGAGAGGTAGAATCATCTCCCTTTACCTGATGGTCACACTGGTTTTGATGTAGCCCAGGACACAGTTAACCTTCTGGGCTGCAAGCACACATTGCCAAGTCATGTTGAACTTCTCATCCACCAACACCCCCAAGTCTTTCTCCTCAGGGCTGCCCTAAATCCATTCTCCACCTAAACTGTAGTTGTGTTTGGTATTGGCCCAACCCATGTGCAGGACCTTACACCTTACACTTGGCCTTGAACTTCATGAACTTCATGAAGTTTGCATGGCCCCTCTTCTTAATCCTATCAGTGTCCCTCTGGATGGCATCCCTTCTCTTCAGCGTGTTGACTGCACCACAGAGTGTGGTGTCATTGGTAAGAGAGCCTTAAGTAATTTTTCTTTCTTCTTAACATCTGCTGTCACATGGCTGTAGAGTAAACCAGGAAAATTAACCTTTTTGACTTGTGAACAACTTAACAATTTCCTAGGAAATGTGTGGACACTGTTCAAGGGCTCTGTGTGAACTGATGGTAGGTTGTCTTTTCTTAGATGTTTTTCTGGACCCCTTAGAAATAGTACCTGGACTTCCAAAGGAATTGCAAAACAAAGATTGAAAAGCAAGATGTAGGTTTCTGAGGTGGAGATTTTTTTTTATTTTTATAACTGAAACCTTTACATAAAGGAGCCCAAATGTCTGATTACAAGTGAATGGTCATTGTTGCAGAGGCTGTAAATAATCACTGCTAATGCAAGCAGGAGAAAGGCACCAAAAAGAGAGAATCATAGAATCATAGAACTGCCTTGGTTAGAAGGGACCCTTTAGATCATCAAGTCCAACCATCACTTTAACTTGCCATCCACCACTAAATTATGTCCCTCAGCATCACATCTAACCTTCTTTTAAATACCTCCAAGGATGGAGACAACATCACCTCCCCGGGCAACCTGTTCCAATGCCTAACAACCCTCTCTGTGAAGCAGTTTTCCCCAGTAGCAGCAGCAGTTTTTCCTAGAAGCAGCAGAAAGAAACAAAAATTCTAATAAAAAGTGAAAGGCAAAATGCTGCTTTTTACACAAGGAGTCTCTGAGTTTATTATGCTCCCGGTTCAATCGACAGTGATAGCTGCCAGCTCAGTTGGCAACCAAAGAAATAAAGTCTGCTCAGTAACGCGGTAAAGGAGGAATCCCTCTGTGTCTTTCTGGTGGTTTAACTGCCGTGGGAGAAGATTCACAATTAGATTCAAGGAGCCTCTCTCAGACAGGTGATGCTGGTTCATAGCACTCTTCCCAGGTTTGCTGGTAGGCTGCTTTTCTGCCATTTGAGCCTAAGGTTCACACACAGAGGTTTCCAGTGACCTGCCTGGCTAATCACCCATTGTGTGTGCTCCCTGGAGACATCCACAGAGAAGTATCCAGGGACCCGATTATTTCTGGCGTTGATCTGAATTCTGAACGGAGCCTAAAAAGAGAGAAAAAAATGCATCTCTGATTTGAATTCAAGCTGTGTGAGCAGCTAAATCTCTGAGTGCTGTAAGGAATCTGTTCTTGAAAAGCCCCATGTCCAAAGCTGGTAGTTAATAATGACACAGAACAATAATGAAAAGGGAAAAAAAAAAAATCAATGTTTACAGAACTTAATTAGATGACAACAAAAAACTATAGCTAACCTGTTTTCCCTTTTCCCCTCAGGTATTTTGCCAAGTGGAAAGAAATCTGTCATCTACAAATGTACAGGCTTAAGATCTGAATTCAATTTTTATTCTGAATAACAGAAATAAAACTTACTCTGAAATAACTAAAAATTCCATTTTGTGCTATTAGCAAGTCTTGGCTCAGGAGGGTCAGACCAAAGACAAGTCACTCTGTACCAGCTCTATTTCTCACGTCCTTCCTTTGCCACTGGTCACTGTCACAGACAGTGTACTGGGTTATGTGGGCCTTGGAGTCTGGCACAGGAAGAAGGGCTCCTACGTTATGTCCTTGAGATCCATTTCCTCCTCACCTGCTGCCATGTAAAATACTTCCATTTGCTTCCAAAGACCTAGCTATGGACACCAGCAAAGAGAAGGATAGTAGCTTCTGGATTCTGGAAACACCAGCACCTTCACACAGGGGAGCAGCCCTTGCTGAAGCTAAAGCCATATCTATTATCATACTGGACCTTATACCCACAGCACAAGCAGCTGCCCAGAGAGCCGAAACACTGCCTACCAGATTGCACTGTGTGCCCACTCATGATAACCTGACCAACAGGATACTAAGCAGGATTACATGTTTTCCTCTCCAGCAGAATACTTCAAAACAGAATAGACAGCGCTGAGCAATTACAGGCTGGAGCGCATTAGCCCCTGTGGTGAGGACTGCAGCCGGGCAGTACTTCACAGTGGATCATTTGCTGAGAAACTCTTTGCTGAAAACACTGTACTACAACATTTTACGCCTGCATGAATCTATCCCTCAGCTTCTTAACTCAATGCAAGATCTTCGACCATAAATGGCATAAACTTGTTAAATATACTGATTCTGTTTGGCTGTTCGTTGTGAATCTATCTGGGTCTGCAGCTGCTCTGCAAACAGGTCACCATGAACGTTTGCCCTCTGGGCTCCAGTAACAGTGTCTCTGATTGGAAGTATTGGTCTCCTGGGTTTTGAACAGTGGTCCTTTCATAGGGGTGTTCAGTCTCTGAAATCAATTCAGTAATGTGGATGTGAAACTGTTATAAATGAGAGAAGAATACCATGAGTCAGAACATCTTAATCTGTGTTCTCTCTGGTTTGAGTGGTTGACCTGTTCACGAATGTCTGGGTTTTTTCTAAGTGGAAATAGACTAATTTCTAAAAATAAAAAAAAAAAAAAGCAAAACAAAAATTTGAACATATAATGTATAAATAGATATAAACTTTAACCTCAAACTGAGTCACCTTGTGCAAGAAAGGAAATAAGAATCTAAACAAGAAGTTGGCATTTTTTGTTTAATGCTATCACGGTCGCTGCTAAGTAGTGAGGAAACAATAATACCTGGGTGTGTAATTATGCGGATATCAGTTTGGTATGGACAGTCCTGTTTCCATTCTATCAATTCAAGCCCTGAAAGGGATGAAGAAAACAACCTGCTTCAGTCCTCATTAATCTGTAAGCTGTTAAAGCAAAGCCCACCAGTGAAGCTCCACTGCTCAACTCTGCAGCCAGTCCCCTGCTGGATTGACCTGCAGTTTCAGAAGAGGGGGGCTGGCACTGCTCCACAGGGAAGCCGCAGCCCCAGAGAATTACTAGTTCTTCAGTGAGAGTTCTGCTGCCTGCAGCTTCACTTTCTGTTTTGTCCTCTCTGCCTGGTCTTGGAGATGGTTTCAGAGGTGCATGCTGAAAAAAGTCAAACATATTTTTTTATTTTCTGTAGCCTTCATCTTCTAAATACGTAATGACTCTTTGAAAAGTTATTTTCTGTGTTTGATGATGAAAACAGCAAAAAGATCCTGTGTCATGGGCTTAAGAGACTTTCACTGTGGTGAAAATGGGGACATTTGGCACTTGTACATGTTTGGTATTGAGCACTACTCCAGCTTGCAAGTGATGCTTAAAATAGGTATTACCTATATGTCCTGAGTGGTTCAGATCACTTCATCCTCTTCATGTCGCTAGTCTGTCATCAGCATTACTTGAGGTCTCATATAAATAACAACACTCCTGTTACATATAATTTGTTTGTCCAGTATGCTTAAATTTTCACGGACATGGCTTTACCTCCCTCCTGTAGAAACAACCATGCAGCATTTGCAAATCAAATATATCTTCCAGGACATTAAACCTCCTTCTGTCCTCTGGACCAATGATTTCCTGAGGTTGGCCAGTTGCTGCAAATCACTGTTCTCCGACAACGCCGAGGCTGTAAATCACCTTCCTGTCCTGGCTACGGTGGGCGGAATTGCTTTTGCTGCTAGTGTGCAGGGCTGGGGGCATACTGCTAGAAAAGGTAATGTGTTCAATGCTTTGTCTTTCTAATGATCTAAGTGCCGTGGTTCCTTCTGGAAAATAATGTTATAAGCAGTGAATGTGGACCTTTACCTTAAAGAAAACAGTGGATTTGAATGCAAATTCTTTCTGGTTTTAATGCTTTATGCATTTGAACCAGCTATTTTTAAAGCATATACTCAAATACCAGGCAATGATAGATTTTTTTTTCCTTTGGCTATTTGTTGTTCCCTTCAGCATCGCGTAATTTTCATTATGCTGAGCAACAACATATTGAAAGTTGAGTCAGCTTTATTTGAAGGCCAGATTAAATTGTACAGGCTGAAACTTTACTGGTTTTTTTACAATCAACAATAGTAATAACCATATTGAAAGTATTATAATACAAAATATATTGTGTTGTGAGAAATGAGGCCAGATGGGACTCCAGCTGTCACCTCAAAAAAGAAAACATTAAAATTCAATTAAAATGTGCTATGTTTCACAAAAAGTTTTGCAATAATTAATTTCATACTTATACAACTACTGTTACTTTTAATTTAAAGCTTAATTCTCAAAGTTATTTTTGAGCTCTGTTTTAAGTAGCAGAAGAAAGAACATATTACTGTATCTGGACTGCTCTTAATTGCATTCAACCACAACAACAGGGTGAAAGTCCTTGTTAGTGTGTTGCTGGATCAGGACTATAGTTTAGAGCGTGTCTCCTCAAGTGGTACAGTGGAAGATGCAACAGTCTTCACTTCAGGTGCTTTTCGGCATGAGGGCTTCAGTTCCCTGCCTGCTGTTGGATGTCACGTAATCCTGGTCAAACAATTCTGGATGGACATTTTCCATTACAAATTGATTATTCAATAAAGTGAAAATTTTCTGCAGGAACAGGTTCTCAACTTAATTTCCTGATTTCTAAATGGCTTAAAAATAGCTATTGTATTTGATTTTACGCACATACTGGTGTCAAAGTTGAAATGATTAATTTTTAATTTTAGTTTAAAAAATAGTTTTGCTTTATCCAGAGCTGCATTTTTAGAAAACATTTAGCTTGGAATTTTAGATCTTCACACATCCTTCCAAATGAAATCTAAGATCGGCTCAGGAAATCTTGACTTTCCCCACGTCAGTCCAAAGACAAACTGCTCATCTGATGATACATCCCATATTTGTCCCATAGCAAATCACTCTGAGGGATTTCAGTTGCCCTTGTTCCTATAATAGTGAAACACAGATTCACTGTCCAGTTTAATTTTCTGAGGATTTATGCACTGGGGTTAAAATGTTCAAGCCTGGCTGTTTATAGAGAGAGACATGTAAATCCACACTTAGCACTTAAGTAGGTGGCCTCATTTTCTGAAGTACCAACTTTTTATCCAGAGGCCATGTTTATTTAATGTTAGGCACTCAAGTGCAGTGTTTCAGCCTTATCTCTTTGAATTTCATGATAGCAGAAGAAATAGCCTACCATACTGTTTATGTTAAATATACATGGAAATCACCCAAGAGCTATACTGTACACAAAAGGGAGAGGCAGACAGAAACAAACCCATCACTAAGGGGGTTTTATGTGCTCATGCTGCTTGTGCTGTCCCCTTGTTTCTGACAGTGATGCTCCGTCTGTGACTGATGGTTGCTTCTGATCTCTGCAAGGAAAGCAGACGTTACTACCAGCTTCATACAGGTGATACAAAAAACATATAGAAAGTAAAGAGAGGATGGCATATTCTTATTAAGCACAAGGTTGTGAAAAATCTTGTAAACCTGAGGATTTGGTCAGAAAAATCAAGGCAATCCTTTTCAGTCAAAGCTGATGTCTTGAAATTACACAACGTGTGGGCAAATCCCATTTTTAGATAATTCAGGTTTGATCTAGTGTGTTTCTGCTATTGATGATTGCTGGTATCATTATTTACCATAAAAATCATGATGATACCATCTTTATAAAACACCAGCAGTGCAAGTAGCACACAAAAAGATTCTTAAAAACTTTCCTTCCTTGTAGCTATGTTGTAAAGCTTAATTTCTTCATGCCTCTGACACTTGACTGAAAGATGCCACACAGCTGAATATTATGAGCAGTTCTTCAACACGACAAACACAAACTGCTTTCTTTTCCTGTGGCTCTAATGGAATGGGTGGCATTTTCTTCCCACAGAAAAATATATATATGTAATTGAAGAGCTTTCTTCAGTTTCATCATTGTTTAGTAGTTAACATACAGCTAAAAATAGCAATGCTTACAGAAGTAAAAAATACTGCTGTGGTGTGAAGCCATGGAAAACTTAGTGCAGTGCACATTTAGGTTACTGTCTTTTGCAGCTGCCATCAACAGTTTTCCTGCAAGGGAAGAAGATGGAGAGAAGGCAAAAGGAGTTGGTGAAAGGAGAGTATATCAGCAGAGGAAGATGCAGGGTTTTATTTCAGAAAGCTTTCAAAGTCTTCTTGCCATCGACCACAGCTTTTGTGGGTGAGCATGCAAACCGTGCCACACAGATTGTTAAAAGGAGCCATCTATTGCTGCACCATCATCTCTTGGCTCATTGCATTTATCTTTTATCCCTAGCATCTCTCCTTGGGAGGATTTTCCTTCAGACTCCTGGACAGACACTAGAACCAGCAGCTCCTGTTTCAGGAGTTGAGTCTTGTAGGCAGGTCCATGCTGTAACACCAATTCTGAAAGCCCTGCAGTGCTCTGTGCACTTATGGCCTTTGTCCTGAGGAAGTGAGCTGCTAAACTCAGTCTGATATTAAACTACAGACCTAGAAAGGTTTTGTTATTTTGTTCTTGATTCAGAGGGTTGGTACTGATAATCTGTCACTGTTTCAAAAGCGCTGTAGGTGTATGAAGTGTTAACACCAAAGCTTTAGTACTCAGGGCTGTTAGACAGATGAACCTTTGCAAAGTCCCAAATTAATCTGCCAAAGGGCTGATGACACAAGTATTCATCTACACCCAATTCAGACTACCAGGGTGATGGAGAAGGGGAACATTGTGCTGCAGCTGCTGGCAGGAGCTAAGAATAGCTTTGTTCCCTGAGATTCAGACACACAGAGCGTCACCATACATGGGTTTGTTGAGGTTTGTTTTGGAGATCATGTAGGTCCCCCTGTCACTGTGCTCTCCTGCTGCCCATCCTGAAGAGGTTTCTTAGTGTCCCTGGAAAATGGACTTGCTTTTCTGCTTTTGCAAATTCACCTGCATCTGGTTTTGATGCAGCCCAGGATATAGTTGGCTTTCTGAGCTGCTAGAACACGCTGCCAGCTCATGTTGAGCTTTTCATCAATCAACACCCCCAAGTCCTTCTCCTCAGGGCTGCTCTCAATCCATTCTCTATCCAGCCTGTAGCTGTGCTTGGGCTTGCCCTGACCCATGTGCAGGACCTTGTTAAACTTCACATGCTTTACGTGGGCTCATCTCTCAATCCTTTCGAGGTCCCTCTGGTTGTCATCCTTCCCTTCCAGCATGTAGACCACACCACACAGCTTGGTGGTGTTGGCAAACATGCTGAGGGTGCACTTGATCCCACTGTCCATGTCACTGACAAAGACGTTAAACAATTCCCGTACTAAGTCTTGAAGAACAGGTTGTCCCAACCAGGGAAGCTGGTGCTGTAGGACAGGAACCAGCTCCCTACACAATGTTCAAAGTCTTGCCCCACAACTGAGGAATTGTACCTTTATTGTTTCCCATTTCAAGCATTTTGTGTTATGTGCTGTGCCATTACCCAAGAGTACTAAGCTTTTGCAACTGAGCTCCTTCCTTTTGACAAGGGGGAAAACAGCTCAGCCATGGCTGTGGTCAGACCTGAGGTTCAAGGAAATATCCTAAGAAAACATTTCCTCTGTATTCTCCAGATTTTGTATAAGTATTACCTCCATGATATACACATTTGTCTCCATCTTGGTGAGTTGTCTTACCCATTTTTGCAGGAAGGTCCTTCATTGTAAAGCACTAGGGTCACAGCGTCCGAGGAGAATAAATAGTGAAGGAAGGTCTCAGAGTCTGTAGTGAGCAAGATCTGAAGGTGTGGTTTTGGTATGGCTATTTGTTATAGAGCATAGCAAACCATGGTTTGGTCTGTGTGATGTAGATAGAGACTGTTTGTGGAGCATCCTTTGCTGTGTATACAGAAATGTTTGGCAATATGCAGGATAGAGATGATCAGAAACTCCAGGACTTGGCCAGTGTGGGCATGGAGACTCTTTTTATGACATGGATCACAAAACAGAGTAATTACATACAGTGAAACCTGAACAACTAATGGCCCTGTTAAAGAATACTGATTTTGGTAGCAGGTACTTCTAGAGCTGAAAATTTCAGGAGTTCATTTGGAAAGGTATGAGAACACTACATAGTTGACTTGGTATTTGCCCTGACCATTCCTGCAGCTGTTCTGTTCCTGTGTCTCACACTGAAGAAAATAAAAAAGATGGAAAAAAAAAAAATCCCACAGAAGGAAACTTTTGAAGTTGATGTCACAGACAAGCAAAATATAATACATGAAAAGGCCAAATTTGCTAGGAGGTGCCAAGAACAAGGGCAAACAGCTGAAGCTTTTATTACTGCAGATCACAGTTTTGCTGAACATTGCATATACAGAATGTTAAAAGAAGAATTAATAAGAGGCAGAATAATTTTTGGCATTAGAGACAACCAGTTCATCAGCACAACTTACACTGAGGCCCAGATCACTCCCTAACAGCGGCTGGAGCGAAAGTGATGCTGACCTACATACTGGCAGCACAGAAGAGATTGCAGCAGACCAGTGAAGAATAGGAACACAAACATGAAAAGAGCAGCTGCAAGCACTTTTAATATCAGAAGTCGTGTTCAGTGAACAAGAAAAAATAAAAAAGCCAAGAAAATTTAACAGGAGAGAAAATGGAAAAGTTGTGGGAGACATGGTAAAGCACCATGCCACATGGGCCATAAAGTCCCCCTGAAGACCCAGAATGTGAGACATGTCACAACAGGCATGTTGTCAGAGCAACTACAGTAGCAGGAAATTATAGAATCATAGAATTGTAGGGGTTGGAAGGGACCTCGAGAGATCATTGGGTCCAACCCCCCTGCCAAAGCAGTTTATCACTAAACTTAAGTTTCTATTTCCCAACTTGAAAGGACAGCACTTTTTAGGAAATGCATATGATATAATCAAAACTTTGCACTTAAAATGCGAATATTTGACAGCAGCCCCTGCAGTTTCACTATAAGATTAGAGCAATAGGGTTTGGGATGAATATATGGGAAGACCAAACAAGGTATCAAGTATGGCTTCGAACACTACAGAATGTTTCTAGCTACTTGCCTGGGAGCCTCAGAAAAGAATGCAAAGCTCTTTGACGCATTATTTTGTGGTGCTGAGTCTCACATTGTGCATATTAGAACATTCTCATATTAGCATCCATCTGGCATGTTTTTAGCCCCTAGGCATCTAAAAAGGAAGTTACATTAAACTGTAACAACAAGTAATCATTCAAAGACCCTTGACCTTTCCTTCTACCCTGCAAGTGAGTTCAGCAGAACCCTTGATTCTTTTCCCAGATTTGCATATTGATAAGGAGTGATAACATATGGCTAGAAATGTAAAAGTCATCTGACCCTCTCAAAACATATCTTGTTACCCTCCAATAACCAGAGTGACATTCAAGGAGTAGATTTTTAATCAGAATGTGACAGATTGTTGGGAAGTAATTAGTTGTCCGTATTCTTTCTGCAATATATTCCACCACACTTCAGCAAATGAATTTGTCTCAGAGCTGAAGACCCTCTTTGTGAGTTGAAATGGAAAAAAAAATCAGGTTGGTCAGAATATCAGCAAAGATCAGAAAAAGGTTTAGCAGCAATGTAAATACATCGCTGAAAAATTTTGTGTGAAAAATATTGACGTGGGTTTATAGTCTGTATCCCATGCCTATATTGCATGCATGTATGTATGTATTTGTTACATATTTATGTATATATTCTATGTCTATATTCCATGCATTTATCACCTACTTGTCTGGTCCATGGCTTTGGTTAATGTTGTGTTTAAGGTTATGGCTTGGGAAAAGAAGAAATTAATAGCTTCATTTATTACTTTGACTGTCATTAATCACCAGTGACACTAAATCTGGTTCCATTCATACTGCTTGGCAGACTCCAATCTCTAGTCATCCTGTGCCCGGAAGGGTTGTATTGACTAGAATCCTGGGTCTGCAGTGTGGGCATGCTCCTATGGCCTGGCCTGGCTCACAACAACTGCTAAGAGAAGAATGTTACTGTAAACAGAGTAAGTGTGGATCATACACACAAAACTGTCTGGGAGGTTGTTCTCCCAAAATCTGTCATGTAAAAGAGGAAGACAACCATCAGTGGGATTACTTTTTCTGAGACTCAGACACTGACTCGTGCATCTCTGGGAACTATCTTGGATATGGTCAGTAAAAATCTTTTTTAATAAGTTCTTGGCAAATATCCTTCCTAGTAGAAGGACAGATATTTTAATATGATGGTACAGCCAAGCCATGGACTCACAGACATTGATGGACACAACTGCTGTAAGTACAAATCTTGTCTTCCACTCTGTTTGTGGCTCCAAGGGCTGGCAAAGGAGGTAGCTCACTCCCAACATCTAAAGACACCTCTCTTCCCTTATCTTGACTCTGGGTTGAAAATAGAAGCCTCATTCCTGGAGATGTTCAAGCTCAGGCTTGATGGGGCTCTGAGTGACCTGATCTAGTAAAGGTGTCCCTGCTTACTGCAGAGGGGGTGGACTAGAAGACCTTTAAAGGTCCCTTCCAGCCTAACACATTCTATGATTCTCTTTCAAAATTAATTGAAATGAGATCTATCTACTACACGAGTCTTTATTACCTATAAAGTTGTAGGAGTCAAAATCCAGGTCAAGCACGGAGTCACCTTTGCTCATGATACAGAGATTTGTCCCTGACAGGAATACCAAGTCTTTGGTGCATTACCTAACTTACAAGTAGGAAAGACAGAATTATGGGGTAGCCATTTTCTGAGGAGTGGAAGGCAAGTAGAGAAGGTAGAAGAAAGGAGAGCAAACCTGTTCTACTGGGGAAGGAGCAGCATATTAGAAGCTCTGTTTTGCTATCAAAAGTTGCTAAGCTGCTATGTTCTATCTAATTGGCCTGTTTTCTCTCCCGTGGTGTGTCTCTGTGTCTGTGTTTTGAGTAGCTTTAAATTCTGTATGCACAGAGGTCCTGATTTTGTGTGTCACCTCAGAAGCCATAACCACTAATGGGTGCAGTGCCAAGCCCAGATAGTCTGTTCTGGAGAAAAAAGTTCTGCAACAACCAATGCAAGCCAAATTGTTCTCAGAGGCTCTGCAAGACATTGAAGACTGCAATTACTCTTCCCAACACCAACGTCCGAAGAACACCGCTCATCACTGGTCTCCAGTGACTTCACCACTGCCAAAGCACATAACAACTACTGTGACCTAAATTCATTGTTTTTTATAAAAAATTGGAATTAAATATGAGAAAAACAATTAACTTTTCAAATACAAAACACCCACCATTTTCTAACTGCTTGAATGTTGATGAAAATATGGCTTTTTTGTTTGGTTTCTTAAAGAAAAGGTGTTGATTTGGCCACACTCTGTGCATCATGTGTGCATTGAGGGGGTGTGGTGTGGAATTTAATTTTTTTTCTAAAAATTTTGAGTGTGTTTGCCTAATTCAATTACACCAAGAAAGTGTTAGAAATCTCAAAGGTATTCAGCATTGGTGAATTAATACGAAACATATTTTAAGGTCATAGCTAGCCATTAGGTATGATTTTACAAGTTTTTATGTCAGTGTTTGCAAATATTTTATCATTGGTATTGGAGCCAGGTGCTGCACAAAACATTAGCCCAGTAATGGCCTAGCACAAAACTAGAGCTAAGATATAGAGCAGCGTGGTGAAACAGAATGCCATAGACAAGCAAATGACAGCAAGAATGAAACAGGGAAAACAGCTGCATGAACATAGTTTGAAATAAAAATTAGTTTTGAGGAAAACTAGAATGCATCCTAGAAGTGAAGGGATTTTATATTTATCATAGCTGTGTTTGGCAATGGTTTTTCAGTGTCCTCCTGTAGCTAGAAGATTCTCAAAGATTTAACTCTAAATATGATGTCAGAAGAAGACAAAATACGCTTCCAAGCTGAGATAATGATACCATAAAGAACTCCACCAAATGGGAATATGAAGGGATTATATTTGTAAGTGAGTGAACTTCCCAGAAAGCTAATGCTGGCACATTATTTATTCATAATGTTTTCTAACTGGATGACATTATGTTTAGAAAGAGCTTTCTGGTTTTCCTCCAAAGAGGTTCATTATTTAATAAACCTCTTTTATTCTGTTTGTTTTCTAATTCTGACCCTTGCTACCCAACATAACAAGACTTTGATACTTTGCATGGGGGCAAACCTAGCTGCTAAGCTGCAGTGCAGGTTATTCATGGTGTGGAAGTTGTTCTGACCGCAGATAATTTGTCAAAGTTAGAGTGCTGTAATGCAAATCTCACTTATGTGACTGTTCTATTTTAAACAGAGTTGGGGCTCAGCAGGTCCTTTCCACCGAATTTTCCATTTCTAATTCTGCAAGCTTGAGCATGCCATACAGAAACTCTCTTAAAACAGAAATAAACTCTTAGAGTGTTGAAGAAAGCTTCAGTGCAACTAGCGAGTGTTCTGAGATGGTAACAGCATTTATTATTTGTACTACAGAGTTGCCTACAGGTCCTGGCACAGTTTGGAGCAGCTCTGCATGAACACTTCTTCAAGGCCAAACTGCAGAGTTATCTTTCTCAAAAACCTTATCATCTAAAACATGGACAAAACCTGAGAGAAAATAAACACTTTGCCTTCTTTACTTATGGAATATGAGGCAAACAAAGAAACAAGATAAATGTATTTTAAAATACTGGACATGCAGTAATCTGTGTAGTATTTATTTCATGTATTTAAGGTCAAATAAAAGAAGCAGTTGCAAGTTAACAAGGTGGAAGACATGACCTTTGGTAGCCTACCCTCTGCTGCCCCTGATTGCTTTCCCCAGCCTCCCCAACTGTCTCTTCAGATCTGGTGGTATCTTCTTGTTTCACTGCTCCTGAAGTGGTTTCTGTCAAAAGAACCTGATTTATCTCAAGCACTGCTGTGCAGGGTTATAAAACATATCCTTCTGACAGGACAAGCAGAGGAGGCAATTGTACATGCAGTTATGGTGCTGTAAGGTAGCTGTAACCTCCATGGAGAGAGTTGATGAGCAGTTTGAGATTAGCTGAGAGAAATACTCTGAGATACCTGCAGCAAAACAGCATGTCCTGTCTGTGTCTAGCATCCATGAACGTGGGCTGCCCCCCGAAGCAGGCAGCAGCTAGAGAAGGTATTCAGAAAATGGGTAGCGAGGTTGATGTGCCAGTTTCAACTGGAGTCCAAGTATAAAAGACTCCTGAAATTGACTTAAAGAGCATTAACATATTGTCTAGTGAGGTAGTGAGATGAGAAGCAAATAGTAATGAAGACTGCAAAATTGCAAGGAAGAATTTGAAAAGGGTTGTTAGCAACAAAACCTCTGCTGGAAGCACCAAAGACCTAGTGGAATATGCATGAGCTGCAGATCTGGCATGCAGAGTGTGTCCTGGAGTTCAAATCCTGATCTGAAATTCCTTCCACCTCCTCAGAGGCAGGACAATTAGGATGCTTTTTCCATTTAAGATGGATGTAAGCATTGTTTTGAAAGCTAAATTCTGTTTCCAAAGCAGGGAATTATCTGTATCTAGTTCTTCTAGGCCTGACTGTACTTGTCAGCAACTATAAAGTTGGCATCTCTTTTTTTAGCCTACTGGTCCACTTTTGTAATCCACTTTGCACTTTCCTACCTCTCCATATGTTGCTGCTCCTCTGTTTAAACAGAAACATATAATGCCTTTGGTTTTCATTTTGTGATATGTGCTTGATGAGAAATATCTTGTCCTTCTTCTCCACCCTCTCTTTCCCTGTGAGTTTATCCATTGATCCTCAGTATTCGTCCCTCCAGATGTTTCAACCTGCACATATGGGGTTGCAGAAATCAGGCTGCTTCAGTGATCAGTTGTCACACCATGAAAACGTCTGCTGAGGTATTTGACATGGAGATACCATCTCCAGAGTGGCTAGCCAGTTCCATTGGCATGCTTTTAAAATGTGGGACACCGAATCAGATTGTCAGAGCAGGAGGCATCTGCAAACCTTGTTGCTCAGAGTCTCCCAGACTGAATGCTCCGAAGTCAGAGAGTCTGCAGTCAGGAGTCATTTCTGCAAAGCTTCTCAACATCATGGTGTCCTCCACTGGTTCATAATTCAAATATTCTTATTTAACTAGTTAGAAAGAAGGAAAATTAGTGAGGAATAATGCAAAGGAAAAAGTATGAAAGATGAATAACAAGCATAGACAGTTGTCCCATTAATTTTCCTCCCAAAATTCATGTACACCAGATTAATAGCAAAGATACCCAGAGAAGAACCACAAATTCCTTCCTTTTACAGTTCTTTCTGGGGAGAAATAAGGAAGCTCCTTGCATTTCTGTGACCCAGCTCTTTAACATTTTGGTCCTGCCAGCACTTACAAATTTATTCATAGACTAGAATATCTTGTACAGAATTCAAACTCCTTGTGAACAAATTACCTGGAAATCTCTATTTAATGATTTTTTTTAAAACAACACAATTCTTAAGACTTTAATTAAATAGAACTGAGATTAAATTAAAAAAGGAATCTCATTCCCCTTGTATGAAACGTGCTGGCATTGGTAGCATTGCTTCATGGGAGCATTGCTCAGTGTACATGCAGAGCATTGGTGTGAGGATATTAAATACAATCAGGAGGCCTCACAATATTTTATGGATATGGAATTAAATTTAAACATTAAAGTAGTAATTAAACTGCAATCTCAGTTGAGTATTATGTATTATAGCAATCTGATAATTGCAAAAGTATTTAAGGAAATGAATATTCTTTCGGCTTAACAAAAACCTCTTTCTGATGCATTGCAAAGTGCTGTGTTATTCCACCTTTTTATCTTCCATTCTTTGCAATACCTTTTAAGAAATGGAAAAATCCCACTAATAGGGTTTCTTAAATCAAATGCAGACAATAGTCTTGTGGGACACTGAGGGATGTATTATGGGCGCCTACTATGGACGAGTAATTTAATCATCACGATTAGTTCTTCCCATGGTCTGTATCAAGCCTTGGTAGTCCTGGGTATAATTGGGTTACAAGGTTGATTGACCTATGAAAGTAGGGTGCATATCTGGTCTCTAGCCCAGACCCAGTTCATGGTCTGAGCACCACTTTCTGGCCAGATTGAAACTGCAGAGTTGATCATCCCTAATGTATTTTCCCATACAGTATGCTATTAAAATTTCTGTCTTTTTACCAGTGTTTTGGATCAAATCCAAGTGATTTTTTTCTTCCTTTCCTCCCTCCTGAAATTAAAAACTAAAGCAGGCAAATAATAACTTTAGTTTAACCAAATTACTTGTCTTTCCCTCAGTGAAATCTTTAATTTTGTTTTAGATTTCCTTTGTTCCCTTTTATTTAAACTATGCTGCCTGGGGAAGTCTCAGACTTAACCAGAAGACTATTACATTTGGAATACCTGAGGAAAAAGCATTTCACAAATTCATTTGTTTTGATTTTCTTAGTTACAGCCATTCACTAATAGATTTAGTTGCATTCAGATTGCATTTGTCCTGATCTAGGCTCAAGCACATTGTCTAACTCTTAGTGACTCAATAGTCAGGATTGCCATAATTACCTGTCATATACATATCCCTGTCCTTCTACTCAAGTATGAACAAGTATGCACTGAGCCAAAATGATCTGCCAGTTATTTGGTCAGTTCTGCAGGTACCAGATGACTTAGGGTCTCTGGGAAGAAGCAGGGGGGGACTGCAGCTAAGCATCCCAAACCCATGTCTGAGCAGAAGTGTTGGTTCAGATTGGTAGTGAGAAATTACATCTAATGCATAGCTTGGGAGAAAGGCTGGTCCTGCAAGAGAGAATGGGGACAGAAAGGGTGCTGTCCCTCCCTGCAGGAACACTGCTCTTTTCAGAGACCTTTGATATGCCATTTGCAGCCTCTTGTCATAGTTTAACCCCAGCAGCAGCTCAGCATCACACAGCCACCCACTCACTCCCCCCTGGCAGAATGGGGAAGAGAATCAGAAGAGTGAAAGTGAGAAAACTTATGGGCTGAGATAAAACCAGTTTAATAGGTAAAGCCAAAGCCGTGTGCGCAAGAAAAGCAAATGAAGGAATTCATCCACCACATCCCATGGGCAGGCAGGTGTTCAGCCACCTCCAGGAAAGCAAGGCTCCACCAAGTGTAACAGTGACTTGGGAAGAAAAACGTTATCACATGCTGCCACTGCTCTTTCCTCTCCCCAGCTTTATATGCTGAGCATGACATCATATAATATGGAATATCCCTATATTGGAGTGTCCTCTTCCAACTTCTTGTGGACCCAGAGCCTATTCTTTGGTGGGGTGGCATGAGAAGCAGAAAAGCCCTTGAGCCTGTGTAAGCCCTGCTCAGCAGTCACAAAAACATCTCCATATAACAGACACATCTCTGTATTATCAACACTGGTTTTAGCACAAATCTGAAACACAGCACTGCACTAGCTACTATGTAAAAAAATTAACTCTGTCTCAGCTGAAACCAGGACAATTTTCTACTTTGGTTCTTTCCAATGTAATATGCAGACACAATCATACTTAACTTCATAAATCTCATATGTTCAGCTATAAAGACAATTTAAAACCTTACAATTTATTAATATCACTAAAACCTCCTGAAATCTTTAGGCAGAAGTTATCCTCTTAGTGCTGTGAAGAATTATTAGTTTTGATGCTTACAAATCTGCAAGATATTTAATCCAAGCCTTAAAGTGGGAAAAGGAAGCAAAAGAATTTTTCACTGAACCTCCATGAGCCTATTTGGCTGTTTGTGAAGGTCAGGTTAAAAATACCCAGCCTTTTCAAGCACTATCTACCCAGGGGAAGGCCTTTCATTCAGTATATTTTCAGAGACAAGTCCTTGCAATTAACTCTTTTCTTCTCTGAGCTTGTCCCTAGTCCCCTTCATTTTCTCTGTCTAGACTTCCACAGTTGCCCCTTGAACACTTGTCTACAGGAGGTCTATTTTCCAGTTGCTAGCTCCTGACATTCATACAGGGAATTCATTAAGCACAAACAGCAGTATGCAAAAGTCATGCTTAGGGATCAATTGCAGCTCCGGGGCACAAGATTCAGCCAAAGCCAGAGTAAGAAGTTGACAGCAGTGATAGTCAGTAGAGAGATCTTCAAACCACATGCAAGGCAAAGTGTATGAATGTGAGAAAAATCCAGTCTCTGCAGGGCATTGGAGGGTTGTGGGGGGCTTTGGGGAGTAGATCTGGGCAAGACCAACAGCAGTTCCAATAGAAGACTATGTAAACAATGCCATGCGAGGCCAAAATTACCCAGGTAAATGTGTCAAAAATACTGAGTTTGGATATGGATGTGGCAGAACTGGCACCATGAAGGTAAAGACCTTCAGAAGCAGGTTGTGTAACTGGGAGAGGCTGGGGTCTGGGGAGCGAGGTACAAGCAGCAAAAGGAGGGCCAGGAACCAGGAAGGGTCAGGTTGGATGGAACTCTGAGCAACCTGATCTAGTTGAAGATGTCCCTGCTCATTGCAGAGGTGGTTGGACCAGATGACTTACATAAGGAGAAACATTTTCACTGTGAGGGTGATGGAGCACTGGAATAGACTGCCCAGAGAGGTTGTGGAGTCTCCTTTGGAGACATTCAAAACATGCCTGGACACGTTCCTCTGTCTAGGTGATCCTGCTCTGGCAGGGGGATTGGACTAGATGATCTTTTGATGTCCCTTCCAACTCCTAATGTTCTGTGATTCTATGATTCTGTGAAAGGACAAATCCCATGCTGGGTCCTGTGTGGGGCATCTGCTGGGCAGGCCTCTGTTTGCTGATGGTAGCGGAGAAATACAGCCACCCAGCCCTGCTGTCCTGACTATGCCATGAGGGATGGTCTGCAGCTGTTGTGGGAGCAGGTGGGTGCTTTCCATGGCCGGTGAGGGGACAGACAGACACAGACAGAGGGAGACATATGTGGAGAGCCAGTTTGAGCATCCTGGTATCACTGTGTCACTGTGTTCACTTCAGGTCCAATGGCATCAGCAACTGCTTGCCATTTCATGGCGCCTTCCCTTCACAATTTCTTCTCACAGCTGTGAAACTGAGTATCTATCTCACTTAAACCTCCTGGATGTTTTTTTTACCTTTATCAAAAGGTTGAACATTTCTTCTCCCTTTTCTTTCCCCCCTTGCCTGGTAGCAGATGTTTTTGAATGTAAAAGAAGCTGCCTGCTGGGATCGGGTGAGCTTTGTATTCAGTGGAATAAAGAGGTGAATGTACAAACACAACCCTGTCGTTACACTGCATTAGACAGTGAAACAAAGCTTGGGGTTTGGATACAGGAAGCTCATTCCTTGAACACCACTAAAATGCTGTAAATCCTTTATTACAGATACAGAAAAGAATAATAATAATAATAAAAAAAGACTTATTCCATCGATGCTTTATGTAGCTCTTTTATTCAAACTGTTCCTTTTTAACCTTCAGCTCAAAGACATTTTTGCAAGAAAAAATATCCTTATTTGATAGTCTTTTTGACAGCACAAAGGCTAGAAATTACTAGACTTTTTGGAGAAAAGTCCAAAGGCTAAATGAATTGTGCTGGTTTTGCTGTAATATCCTTCTTCCTTCAAGACAAAAGGAGGCAAACATACACAAAAAGGCAGTGAAGAAGATAGTCATGACGTAAGTCAGCTTTCTTCTCTCACCCTGTTTATAATTTTTCTGTTGGAGTTCTTCACCCTGTTTTACTTGTACCCCAGGCTAATGCCAAGTGTTGAGCCACTGCTTTTAGCTTCCTCTCTGGTCCAAGGCTCAGAATAGTTTTGCAAAAGGTGCAATGTTAGCTGGTGGGTTTTTGTTGTGGGTTTTTTTCCCCAACAGAAAGCAGCTGGAGCGGGAAGGAAGCAGAAATAAGAAATAAAATGAGGAGAAAAAAGGATCACTGCAACATGCAGGTAGGAGAGACTTTAGACAGCCAGCTAATCCATCCGACTGTCCTGAGGTAACTCAAATATTCTTAGGCCATCTGTTATCTTTTATTAAATACTGAGTCCCCAGTAACTGCTATGATTTTATTTACCTCAGGTTTGCTGTGTTTAGCTTGTATTTTTCCAGACTGAATCTCAGCTTAATTCCTATTTGTATTCTTAACCTCCAGAAATCCTGCTGTAATAATTACTTTGTTCTTATATATTTATGAATATGGCTGTACAACCTCTAATTTTAGACTCTTTTACATATATGATTATGGTATTTCCTACCTACCCTGCCAGATAGTCAAAGACATTAAATTAAACTAAACAGAAATCCCCATTTTGTAGCAGTCCAGGCACCAGGACTGGATCCCTTAGAGTTTTTTGTTGCATTTTGTTTTGATCTTTTTGTTGGCTTTCACTTACTGTGACAAAGAGAAGCCTCCTCCTCAGTGTCTGGACTTGAGCAATCCAACCTTCAGCAGTCTAGACTGGAGCTTTTAAGTACCTTTCTAGGTATAGAAAGGTGGTTACTTTAACCCAACACATCTGAGGCTCATCATGAAGGGTCTTCCCCATTCCAGCTCTCCCATGTGGTATGGGTGTGTCCATACAAAGTCTAAGCTTGGTCAGACTCCTGCAAAAAGGCTAGGAAACAGTTGGTCAGTGTCCTTTTGGGAGCCACTAACAAATAGAGTTGCTGGGGGGGCTATTACCAAAGCTCAGATTGATCAATAACTTCATCAGAGATCTGCATGATAACATAACAGCATCTAATGATATAAGCTGGACAATTAAATAATTGCCCCCTTAGCAAATTTGCAGATACTAAATTAGGTATGTGGTTGATGTGCTCAAATCCAGAAAAGCCTTGGAGATTAGACCAAGAAAACCTTTGCAAAATTCAGCAGAAGATTTGAGAAGTTCTGCTGGTGGGAAAAATAACCCTATGTATCAGTACAGGCTGAGCACTGGTTCAATTGCTCTCCTATTAAAATAGGCTAGGGGTTATGCCAAATTGACATGGTGGATGCCAAATTGAGTATGAGCATACAGTGTTAATCAGGCAAATCTACAGTAAGAGGATCATGGTCAGTAGAGTCTGGCAGTTTATCATTCCTTTCCATTTATTTAGCACTGGTGAAGCTACTCCTGTGTCCATTTCCAGACACCCCACTTCAATATGACTGGGGAGAAATTTGAGAGGGTCCATAAAGTGGCTACTGAGATAGCAAGTGACTTAGAGTTGTGTTACTTAGTCTGTTCTACTGAACAGACTGCAGTATAGCTGATGCCCAGCTAGATGCTCAGGTATCCCACACCCCATGAAGCAGTGGTCATCTGGAATCACAGAATGAATCACAGAGTAATTCAGGTTAGAAAGCCAGGAGGTCTCTGGTCCAACCTCTTGCTCACAGCAGGGTCATCTTGAGGTCAGACAAATCTAGCCAGGACTTCATCCAATTGACTCTTGAAAATCCCCAAGGACAGAGAGCTCTGGAGCATTGTCAGGGCTCAGGCTTTCTGTGTAAGCTTTCTCCAAACCTTTGTTGCCTGTGGGCTTAGAGTGGTGGTATGGAAAAGAGACTTTCAGCACATAAAAAGATAAGAGGATATGGGCTATGGACTCTTGCCTGTGCCCTATTCAAAACAGTGTTCTACCAGCACTTGTCTTCAATATGTACAATCCAAAGAATGCTTGGATCATCACCAAGGTTGGGTTTTTTTGGGGGGAGGGGTGGTTGTGGTGTATGGGGTGTTTCCTGAGCCCTGTAAAACTAGACTGGGATATCCAGATCCTTAATGTTCTGTTACAGATCAGATGAGATCCATCTATCCCTGCTTTGTCCTTGCTAAATACACCTTTTGTGTATTTGTTACTATGTGTTTCAGAGAATTGCAAGGAACTTTTTTATTTTGCTCTCTTTACATTCAGTAACAGAACACACAGTCATGATTGGTATTTTCTTGAAACAAAAATGACTTAAAGGAATGTGCATCAACTCTAATAATAACAATGATTCCAACAACTTTTTATACACCACAATAACAAATTTTATTTACTTGTTTTTAAAACAATACAAGGCACACAGATGTCTATATTTTTATGTTTAGACACATTTTGCCTCCTTGTACCCACTACCAGTTGTCTCTGTGCTCTGGAAGGGGTACTCCTTTGAAACCTGATCATCACCTGACCTGTTGCCACTTGGAGAAGAAAGATGCTTTCTGAGTATTTCCCACTGACAATTTAGCAAGTGAGATGCAGATGTAGGTGGGAAAAAGAGAGGAAGGAACCCCTGGCTCCATCCATTTTAAATGCAGTCCTGCCATGTAATGCACTAGAAAGGAGGTTCCATCACCATAATTCATGTAGAGAGTGATAGGACAGAAGTGGAAAGCACCCTTATCTCTTGACCGCTTGGATTCTTTTCAAATTTTTTAATTATAGTGTTTCAGACACCCTGGGTCCAGCCCTGAAATGTTTACTGACATAAAGAACAGTTTTGGCTTTTGTATTATTTCAAGACAGGGAGTAGTTTGGCAATGTACCTGTTTCATGTTATGTTCCCTGAAGTCCGTTGGGAGTACCGTTCCTATTACCGTAAGTTTTTGCCTTTAATATAAGCTTTCCAAAGGGCATAGACTGTTGAGTTATTACAGCCAAAACTTCACCTTGACACAGTTTTAACTCAGAGTGAAACCCAAGCAAAGCAACCAGGCTGTCCTGATGCAAAGCCTGCTTTTCCCAGGTGCAGATACGTTTCACCAGCCCCATAGTGCCATTACTGAGCAGAGCTCTGCTCCACTCCTGCAAAAACCCCAAAAAGCTCAGGCAGATTGGGTGGATGGTAAAAGGCCGTGCGTTTCTGTGCTCCCCTTTGATGAGTGTAAGACCTAAGTCTGTAAAATAAAGATTATTCCCTTCACTTAGAATGACTGAATGGAAAGGAAATGATTTATGCCCTCATCAGCAGTCTTCACGTCTGCACTTGTTGCAAACACTGCCAGCTGCATTTAAATATATTTACTTACTTGTGCATTTAGGAGTCCTCAGGCAGTAGAATAAGGTAAATAATTATCCCTTGCCATTTAAGGTACTCCTCTAATTTTTCCTAATTGACTTAATTGAAATTATTACCATAAAATTATTATCACAGTATTTTGGAAAGCAAAAGCAGGTCACAGCAGGATTGTACAAAGGGGTGTTCATCAGGGCCCTGAGTGTGCTAGTAGATCTCTGCAGAATGGACCCCTTCCTTGGGGCTTCTCCCATCCTGTGCAGGGTTCAGGACCCAATGTGAGGTCCCTGGGGCTGTCAGTCCCTGCCCCAGTAATGCCACAGGACTGGTCTCCAGCTCTCACACCCTGCCCTGCCTAGCCATGGATTCCACCAAGTCAAATCTACATGCCCATGTCCTGGTCTGGCCTTAGCCCATCCCCATCCCCAAGGAGGTGCCTTGCCAGCCCTGGACTTCATGGTGTTCTTCAGATTGACTTCTCAGCTTGATCTCGGACCTCCCTCATCTCCACAGACTGGTGCTAGGGAGCCTGCTTTGGCAGGGGGGTTGGACCTGATGATCTCTCGAGGTCCCTTCCAACCCCTATGATTCTGTGATTCTGTGATTCTGTGACTGGTCACCTTTCAAATGTTAGGGGAACTGGAACAATAAGGATTATGGCATCTTCAGATGGAACTTCAGGGCATTAAAATCTGGGTCTATTTTTCACTTCCAATTTTCAGAGAGATACACAAATATTAACCAGTGCACACATCTGTACTAGGGGAAAGGTTGACTGGCATCATCTGCTGGTACCACCTGGAGAAATCATTATCTTGAAACCAAGGCTAATACACTCCAAGAAAAGATCAATAGCATTGCAAATAGCAGCTTGGACTGGAAGCCTGTTTGATCCAGGATGCCACTTGTGCAAAGCCATGCGAGTGATATCAAAGCAAAGCCTGTCCTGGAGTGTTAGCATATCCTGTGCCTGGATCCTTCTACTGGTACTAGCTTTTAAGACCAGCCCATGGCTCACATGTGGTATCTCCTTTACATGGAATACCTAGAATACAGTCTTGTGGATGCTGGCATACTTCATATTGATCTAGACTCATTGATTTGCCTATTTTTATTCCTCATGCTAACACCTTGTTGGCTGGTTTGGTTTGTTCTGTTAGGTTTTAGAATAAGCAATTTTTAAAAAAGAATTTTCTACAATGATGCTTAAGAAGGCCTAGGCACTTGGGCATTATTTGGATCATGTATATGTGTGGAATAATTTGAACTTATATAATATATATGTGTGTCTGTAGATATCTGTTTCTGTGTGTGTATATTTATATATATGCATATATAGATATGTATGAAGGACAAGAATGTGACTGGGGGAAACAGCGTGGATTTACAATGGGGAAATCAGGCTTGACCAGTCAGATAGCCTTCAACAAGGACATGACTTGCTCAGTGGATGAGGAGAGAGCAGTGGATGTTGCTTAATTTCACGTTAGGAAGGTTTTGACACTCTCCTATAGCATCCTCATCGACAAACTGATGAAGCAAGGGTTAGACAAATGAACAATGAAGGGCACTGAAAACTAACTGAACTGCTGGGCTCAGAGTTGCAACCAGCAGCATGAAGTCCACCCAGAGACCAGTAATTAGTTGTGTTCCTCAGGGACTGATTTGGGGGCCAACATTGCTTAACACCCCCCTTAATGATGTGTACAATGGGACAGAGAAAATTTGCTGATGACACAAAATTAGAACTGGTTGAAAGACTGGATGGTTGGGCTGTGTCAGGAAAAGCATCACCACCAAGTCAAGGAAGGTGATTCTCCCTCTCAGCTCTGGTCAAACACATCTGTAGTTCTGAGTTCATTGCTGGGATCCCCAGTACAAGGGAGACATGGACATACTGGAGCACGTTCAGCAAAGCACACAAAATTAGTAAGCAGTTGGTGTTTGTAGAGTCTGAGAGAGCTGTGACTGTTCAGCCTAGAAAAGAAAAAGTTCAGGGGGATCTTATCAATACACATAAATACATCAATATACACGGAAGGCAGTAAAGAAAACAGAGCCAGATTTCTCAGTGGTGTTCAGTGACATGTCAAGAGACAATGGGGACAAGCTGAAGTACTAGAAATTCTATTTAAACATTTTTTTTTTCTTGTGAGAGTGATTGAACTCATGAACAAATTGTCCAGAGAGGTGGTGAAGACTTCATCCTTGGAGATATTCAGAACCTGGATGGACAATCTCCGGGGCAACCTGCTCTGGATGACCATGCTGTGAACAGAGGGGTTGAACTAGACAAACTCGAAAGGTCCTTTCCTACCTCAATGTTTCTGTGATTTTATATGTGTCTATATGTGTGTGTGTGTGTTTATGTACACAGTCACAGCATTTTTTTACACCCATTTTGTTTTACAGCAATTCAAATTATTCCTTTCAATGGGCATTACTGTGCTTGAATAAACACTGCACTTTTGCTGCCCTTGGTTTCCTATGGTTCTATCCAGCCCCACAGAACCTGGTAGGCAAGAGTCTTCTGGAGGAAAAAAGTATTCCTCATAAAGGGATGTAGAAATAGCTGTAGAATTCTCGTGATCATTATAGCAAATACCTCCTGCCTTAGAGACTTATGAGAATGGTAGCTTCTTTATCCTGACCCTTGACCTCCTGGCATGGAGAAGGGAAATGCTGGGCAAATTCCAGCTAACATCTGTGACTTTCAGACAGACCAGTGACTGATAGACTCAAAACATTCTTGTCAAGTAGCATTTCTAGCTTGCTAAGTTTCAGGGACACACATTGCAAAGTCTGATGTGTGGTTGGTGTAACTCTTCCCTGCTCCTGGACTTCACTGAGACGTGGTGGACAGCTTTAGAATAGCTGTAGTGCTTCCATCAGCATTTCTTGGCACACTTGCTTCCACAAGAGGCAAAAAAAAAAAGACCTTACCCCTCATCAGGCTTTCAGCAGCTACAGCTGCATGTGGAGACAAGATACACGGTATGAGAATCGCATCTACAGATCTTTCCGTTCTTACTCCAGAGCACTGTGAAAGAGGACTCTGCTGCCTGAGCCCTGAGGCACTAATCCTTGCAGTCCTGAGGACTCAGTCCCTGCCTCACAGGCTGTTGTACTTCACAGGAGTTAGCATGAAATGTAGTTCAGACAGAAGGCTCCACACCACCACACTACACCAGTAGGAATATTTTAAGATATGGAAAAAGCACGAGGTTGCAAAAAATACAAATTTAATGTGTGCAGCTTTATTTCACTCTTGTTCTGTGTCGACATTGTGATGCTTCATCTGATCACACACTTTTTTGCTGCAGGGACCTGGCCTCATTCAGTAGACACAAATTAGGTATGTAATTTATTATGTTGTGTTTTCTGAAGTGCCTTTAAAATTAAAATCACATTGTGCCACACTGTCTTGATCTCAGTAGTTACCTTCATTATTTTCACTCCAATGAGTGTAGTAGGATAGGGGGTTGGACCCGATGATCTCTCAAGGTCCCTTCCAACCCCTACGATTCTGTGATTCTGTGATCAAAGGCATTCAGGTTTTCCAAAGGTTGTAAACCCTACCCAACATGGACATGTTTTCATGGGGCTGCCAGAAGATGTAGTTCTGGCAGTGAGTCTAGTGGCAGCCCAGCCTTCACGGCTTGGAGGTTGAAAGCCAGAGACAAACTCACCTCAGCCATGAATCATTTGGGACCTGCTTGTGCCTCTTCAGTGAAGTACACAGATAAACCTGGTGGGACCACACTGTGACACTTACCAGCTGTTTACTGTAGCCATCTCTCCCCTCCTCTTCAGGGCCTTCTCTGGTCGGTGTCATGGATCATCCCACAAAGCATTGAAATTTGCTCAGTTGGCACAGACTGCCAAACCGTGTTCACAGTCTATAAACTGGGCCAGACTGCTTTCCTTTGCAGCCTCATGGAAGTTTACTGGGATAGTAGGGAATCTGACATTCTGTATTAAATAACAGAACTTTAAAACCAGAGAAGAAAGAGAGCAAGGAGAAAGGATAATGGCTTGGGTGTGATGAAAACATGGCTTGAGGATGCTTGAAACACTGCTTATTAGCAGATCCTATTAGCCTCCGTATGTCAGGATGTAACCTGATACTTGCTAAAACAAATAATAAGTATTGCTTTTTCACATGGAAGATGCATACTTTGATTCAGCCACACACTACTCTGTTCAATCATTTGTTTTGGATTTATTGACATGAATACAGTTTGCAAAACTGGGACATAAACCTCTGTCTGCAACCCCAGCTGTCACCTCCTGCCCCAGGGCCAACAACCTGCACCCAAGATCCCCAAATCCCAGCACTGGATACAGCCCTTGTGATTCCATAGCCAGAGCTCAGGTTGCTGCAGATATTGCACAGTCAGCAGGAGGAGCCATGAGAGGTCTATAGAGTAGAGTCTGGCAAGGACGGAGCAGTGGAATAGGCTGCCCAGGGAGGTGGTTGAGTCTCCTTCTCTGGAGATATTCAAGTCTCGTCTGGATGCCTATCTGTGCAATATGAGATAGGGAGCCTGCTTTGGCAGGGGGGTTGGACCCGATGATCTCTTGAGGTCCCTTCCAACCCCTAAGATTCTGTGATTCTGTGATTCTGTGAAGGACAAGAGGTGGAGGTAGGGTGGCTGAGATGGCATTGCTACCAGCTCAAGGGTTCATGAAAAAAAAACCTCTGTAGGAAGGTATAAAGCCCTCTAGAAGCAAACAGGTAGGTGAAATAGTAAAACTCAGCACCTTCAAGGATGTGCCCTGGGGCTGTAGAGACCAGCCCTTTGCCCTTGGGTGGTGCCTGTACAGCCAACAAAGGCCCTTGGAGCTGTAAGGAGTGAAGAGCTCTGTGCTCGCCTGGGTGGGTCTTTAACCCCCAGTTATCCTGTGTGTGGATGTGCTTTGGTCTTTTAGCTGTTCATATCCTCCTTGCAGAATCTCTTCCACACAGCTAAAGATGCCTAACAGCAAGGGAGAGGCAGAGAAGGACCTGGGGGTGTTGGTTGACTGCAAGCTGAGCATGAGCCAGCAGTGTGCCCAGGTGGCCAGGAAAGCCAATGGCATCTTGGCTTGTATCAAAAACAGTGTGGCCAGTAGGTCTGGGGAGGTGATTGTGCCCCTGTACTCGGCCTTGGTGAGGCCACACCTCAAGTACTGTGTGCAGTTCTGGGCTCCTCATCAGAAGAAGGACATTGAGGTCCTTGAGCAAGTGCAGAGAAGGGCAACCAGGCTGGTGAAGGGTATGGAAGCAAAATCCTATGAGGAGCGGCTGAGGGAACTGGGACTGTTTAGCTTGGAGAAGAGGAGGCTGAGGGGAGACCTTATCATCGCCTACAACTACCTGAAGGGAGGCTGTAGAGAGGTGGGCGATGGTCTCTTCAGCCAGGTGACAGGAGATAGGACAAGGGGAAATGGCACAGAGCTGTGCCAGGGCAGGTTCAGAGTAGATGTTAGGAAAAAAATTTTTACTGAAGGAGCTGTTGGGCTGTGGAACAGGCTGCCCAGGGAGGGGTTTGAGTCACCTTCCCTGCATGTGTTTAAAAAAAGGGCAGATGAGGTACTTAGGGATATTGTTTAGCATAGGACAGGAACGGTTGGACTTGATGATCTTAAAGGTCTTTTCCAACCTTGCGATTCTGTGATTCTGAGAAGGAGAAGTGTTTTTGTTGCTATTTGTTCCCTTTTCTTCCTAATCAGAGTGCTTACAAAGTTTTTAAAAATCAGGAAGATATTTTATCCCAATGTCTAAGCTCCTGTGACCAGGACCAGGACCAAATGCTTAACACAACTTCAACTGTGTATGACGGTGCACACCCACTTCTGCCTCTCTGTCCAGGAGTTCAAGAGCAGGACAGCAAAGCCTGGGCTGTCACTCAGTTAATGTGCTGATGAGCTCTCATTGATGTGACTGCCCTGCCATGAGGTCAGTCATTCTGGAGAGAGTATTTCCAATGGGAGGTCACAGGACTATGGCAGGGAGGTTGCTGGCAGCAACTCTGTCTCTTGGGGGAGGGACTCAAGCAGAGAGCAAAGAGAGAAGGACTTGTCTGGACAGTTTTCAGTATTTCATGTTTGGCTTGATGCCTTGAAGTGGACAGAAAAAAAAAAAAAGAACTCAGAACATTTTAATTTATGGGCAAAAAAAAAGGTTCCTTTAATTAAAATTTAGGAGCCAATTTCAACAAGTGGTGTTTGGAAGGTGGCCCGGAGAAAGAAGACATTATGCTATGACAAAATAAACTTCAGAAAGTCAAAATGCATTGGTAAAATGAATCTAAAATGAAGTGAAGCACAAACCAGGGAGCAATGGAGGAGACAGTAAGAAACTATGCAGAATGCAAAAGATTTAATCCCAAGAGAAGGATATGAAGTTGCACAGTTAAAACAATGGCTCAGATCTTCAGCTGCTTTGGACCAGCTTTGGCACACAGAGGCAAACCCTGTCTTTTGAGACTTTCATCCATGGCAAAGAACTATCCCAGACCTTAGCACATTTTTGCTCTTAAATGTACTTTTTGCTGTGATTTACTCCCTGGGAAGGGACAGGATACTTCACAGCTGGACAGGGACCCATAACATGGATGTTTCAGGCAGAATTCCTCCCTCTTGTAAAACTTATCAGATAGAGTAATGGGTGAGGGTTAAGACCATGTCTGTGATACAGGGCTGCTCAAGATACTTTTGTGTGTGCCTGTTTTGTGCTCCCAGCATAACTATAAATAGAAGGAACAGAAGTGCTAGGATTTAGGAACAGATCAATGGAAAATAATCAATGTCTGGATGCAGCAAGATTTTGTTAGTTGTGTGAAAGTTTCTGGGTAAGTGAAACTCCTTTGGGCAATTTCCATCTTTCTTCTCCAACATAATTATCTTTCCCTATTCTGTGCTCTGCTAACGACTTTTTTGCCCTGCTGGCACCCAGTCACCATGGAGCTGAAAAGGAGACAGTTTTCCTATCATTGGCTATGATTATATCTTCTTTAAATCCTTGACCAACTCCTTTCCAGTACTACAGCAAACCCAGCCTACTTAACCTTCTTTTCTGACTTCTTTAATGGACGACTGCCACCCTTGTGTTGAAAGGTCAGTTACTACCAGACCCTCCCCTGCTGCGAGCATCCTTTCCCCGTTGGATACCTTTCAAGTATGGGTTTTCATACATCTACCCCTGCTGTCTTTTGCGTTTGAGAGCAGTCATGGTGTAATAAGGTAGTATGCCTTCATAATCTCTTCTTTCCCATTAGGCCCACAAAAACTTCACACCATCTTACTGATGTGTCCCAGCAACCTGACCATAGCCACAATCTTCTTATTTACCAATTCTTTTTTGCATCCTCCATTGGCTCTTGTGGCCGGTTCTGAGTGCCTTGGAGATACCTCTATCTCGTGGTGCTGGCACTGTGAGCTCCTGAATCACTACTAGGCTCTCTGGGACTTTAACAAGACTAACAGGAATAATCATGACCACTGGGTTATTCAGAAACCAGTTGGGTGTATCAGTGTCATTTCATAGTCTGACTCTTATAAATACAATGCATTTCGCCCCACTTATAACTTTAGCAGGAAAGATAAAACTTAAATATTTGGGGAAATGTATAAAGACCTTCTCTGTGAGGGACTTTTCTTTCAGCTGAGGTTGATATGTGATCTGATGGGAGATGACATTTCACTCAGTAGCAGGGTAAAGTGTAGCCTCTGGGCACATGATATTGGATTCCAGTGCTCCCAGTTTCTCACCTGTAATGAAACAGGTACTAAGAAAGAGGGAAATAGTTGCAATTTTTCTGGTGGTTTAATCAAGACAGTGTCTTGTTCAACCCAAAATGTTAGTTTTGTACAATGATGAATTTTGCCATCACTCTGATGCATGGCTCACACAGAGCTGAAGGTCAGAGAGTAACTTCTGCTCACAGTTATCTGTATATCTTAACCAGATTCTTACCCATGAGCTGCTCATAGATTTCAGAGACTGTTACGGTCAGATGGAGCCATTACAATTATCTAGTCTGACCTGCACAACACACTGAATGCCACCTAATATCTCTTGCCTCAAGCTCTTGAAATCTTGTTGAGCTTGGCACATTTTTAAGAAAAAAGGTCACTTCAGCCAGCACATAAAGGTGTCAGAAATGGCAGTGGATCACTGCATCTCTTAAGAAACTGTTCATACGTTTAATGACATCTCTGCTAAACACAGGTACCAGTCCTAACTGGGACAGAAGCAGCTTCCTACTGTGCTTACTTAGAGGTGGTCAGCCAGTTACCAACGATTTCGTCCATCCTTACTGAAGCCATTACATGTTCCTTGCTTACTACAGCCTGGAAAGGATTATGTGTGCTCAAAGGAGCATGAAACCAGAGGAAGTAGAATGAAGCCTAACCAGTAGAAAACCAGCAGTGATGCCCCTCTTTTGTGACAGTATTTAAGCTTAAAACCTCCAAAGATCAAGAGAAAGTTAAATGACTGACATCATTCTCACAGGTTATCGTCCTGTACAGCATGTCATTCACTTCACCTTAGTTGTCTGAGTGTGGGATTCATTTACTTAAACAGTAGTGGCTAATGCCGCTTGTTATTCCCTGGAGTATCCAAATCACCTGCACATGGCTGGCAGATAAGATACAGGACATCAGGGAGGTCTGTCCTTTCTGGGGTCAGATGAGTACTCCCCAGTGTTTAAAAAGATGGTCAATACCTATGTGTAACCAACCATTATACCTCTTCTTTTTAGGGGATAATTGAATCACTCTCCCGGCTCTGCTATCGACCAGATGTCTGTGGCCTATTATGGTGCACACGTAGTTATGTGAATTTGAATGTCTCTTTGAACTGCATACCCAGCATGGATTCAGCCCTGGATTAGCACTCCTCAATCAGAACTGAAAAATTTCTGGGTATGGCAGTAACAGACTTCCAGCCATTTAGAGAAGCCCAGACATGTGAAGATCTTACAGAAAGGATCTATCTCACCAGACTTCAGGTGTTTCCATCTGAACTAGCTACCTGATGTCCACTTTATAGTCAATTGAAGGACATAGGATGCTCTGGAGCAAAGTATGCTTAGATTTGTCCATGAAGAATTGCTTTTGGAAAAAACACAGAGAGCTCAGTGTGACTAGCTAAGGTGGAGATTTCTACACGACAGCTATGTATGACCAGATTAATTCGACCCTTTGTGCCCCCAGAATGACACACCAAATAACTGAACTTATTTTGTTATTATTATTTTTTAAATTTCACATAGGGAGATGCAGTTAGGCTCTCACTAGCTGTTCAGATCTCCGAAGGACAAACCAGTCTCACTTACTTCTAGTTAGCTTATCTTCAAACTCCCTGAAATCACCTCATTTTCAGAAACTAACAAGCATCTGCTAAGAGGTCTCCCTTGATCTCCTTAGATGCATTTTAAAAATTTCAACTTTGGTTTTAGATCAGAGCTGCAATCATCAGGCATTCAATTGACTGAATTCTGAATCCTTTTGGAAATTCAGAGGGATCATCTTGATGATCTAGGAAAGAATGTTGTTCTGTTCGCATTTGCTCAAGTTCCTCTTCTGGTTCATTCACAGTACCCACCATTTCTTCCGTTTTAGTGTCCCCTGTAAGTATCTGCAGTTTGGGAGTACAAACTGAGGAGATGCTCTTCATACAGGGAAGATGTGTTCACTGCTGACCCCCATGCTGTGCATCTGTGCAGCAGGGTACCACAGCATGTTGCAGTGTGTGTTTTTCAACCACAGCACCACAAACAGAGTTATGCAAAATGTAACTATTCATCATTTCATTTGATTCTGTGTATTGCTCATTCAGGAGTGTGGGAATTCATGGCATTTTCTCATTTCTTATAATTCATAAAGCTTCTAATAGATTTCTACCTTGCATGATGGCAAACAGTAAAACTGCATATCTGTCATACATAATCAAGGAGCAATGTTAGAGCTAATTTGTGTTAAAGAAGAATTGCTTGTGCAGGTTTTACTCAACTTTACTGATATGTAGTACTAAATGACTGTTCAAATTAATTCCTAGGTATAAAACCTGAAATAGTATTAAAAAAAAAATCGATATAAATCCTCAGTCCTGGAACTTCCATGAATTTAGGAGATATGAGGTGGCCGTTGCATACAAATTGATTTTTCTGGCTGCCAGGCTGCTAAATATGAGTATCTAGCTGGTGAAGATACATGCTCATGCAGTCTGTCACGTATACATACTTGTGTATGGTGTTTTACAGATATAAAGGTATAAATTCTTTATGCATTAATTCATGCTACATATCAATATCTGCCTCATGGAAGATAAAATTCATATACTTTCTGGTCATTATATTTTTTGGTAAAATCCAAAAATAAATTTCAGAAGTGGTGCAGATGAACCCAACTTCACTGATTTCCATTTCGTCTGTGTGATGTGTCTCTGTTTACAGCAGGGCTGTTTTACCTCTGTAACCAGAAGTGCTTGAAAATTAGATGGTGTGAAATTCTGGATGTACTGATGCCAGGGAAAAAAAAATACCAACCCTTCAACTTGCCAGTGATTTCAGTGGAGTCAGGATTTATGCCTGCATTGCTCCCCAGCTGTGCGATGAGGGTGAGTCATTCATACTGCTCTGCAGGACCATGTTGGGGTTGGGAAGCAGCATGACTGGAGACTGTGGCCTTCTCTAGAGAATAGACCTCTGTTCTCATCAGGGCTAGTTTGCCTAAACACTAGAGAAGCAAGACAGCTTCTGCTACCATATCCAACAACTGCAGCAAGTATTTTATTGAGCTATGAATACCTGGATATTTGCTCAGACACCAGGTTGGGAGTCCTGCCTCTTAGAGGGTGTTTTCCCAGTCATAGAATGGTTTGGGTTGGAAGAGACCTTAAATATCATCTAGTTCCAACCCTCCTGGCATGGGCACAGACACCATCCACTAGCCCAGGTTGCCCAAAGCCCCATCCAACCTGGTCTTGAACATTGCCAGGGAGGGGGACAGTTGCAGCTTCTCTGGGACAACCTGTGCCAGGGCCTCATCACCCTCACAGGGAAGAATTTCTTCCTAATGTCTAATCTACACCTCCTCCCTTTCAGTTTGAACCCATTATCCTTTGTCCTGTCACTATATGCCCTTGTAAACAGCCCCTCTCCATTTTTCTTGTAGGCCCCTTCAGGTACTGGAAGGATGCTATAAGGAGCCTTCTTTTCTCTGGACTGAACAATCGCAGCTCTCTCTGCGGTTTTTTTATAGGAGTGATGCTCTAGCCCTCTGGTCATCTTCATGGCCCTCTTCTGGACTTGCTCCATCAGCTGCATGTCCTTCCTACATCAGAACCCCAGAGATAGATGCAATACTGCAGGTGGGGTCACACAAGAATGGTGTAGAAGTGCAGAATCACCTCCCTTGACCTTCTGATCACACTGGTTTTGATGCAGCCCAGGACACAGTTGGCTTTCTGGGCTGCTAGTGCACATTGTCGGCTCATGTTGAGCTTTTCATCAACCAACTCCTCCAATTTCTTCTCCTCAGTTATGCTCTCAATCTGCTCCACCCAGCCTATAGTTGTGCTGGGGATTCCCCTGACCCACGTGCAGGATCTTGCACTTGGCCTTGTGATGCTTTAGCCCTCTGATCATCTTATGTGGTTCACAAGGGCCCCACTTCTCAGTCTAGTCAGGGTCCCTCTGGATGGCATCCTTCCCCTCCAGCATGTCGACTGCACCACACAGTGTGGTGTCATTGACAAATTTGCTGAGGGTGCACTCAATCCCACTGTCCATGTCACCAACAAAGCTCCTGTCCCTGTACTGACCCCTGAGGAACACTGTTTGGCACTGTTCTCTTCTTGGCCATTGAGCCATTGGCCACAACTGTTTGAGTGCAACTACCCAGGCAGTTCTTTACCATCCAGCAAGTGGTCTATTCATTTAGAGACAAGGATGTTATGCAGGACACTGTCAAATACTTTGAACAAGTTCAGGTAGATGACATGTCACTCTTCCCTCATCCACCAACACTGTAACCTTATTGTAAATGGACACCAAATTTGTGAGGCACAATTTTCCCTTAGTGAAGCCATGTTGTCTGTAACAAATCACCACGTGCCTAAGCATAGTTTCTAGGAGGATCCGCTCCATCATCTTGCCAGGCACAAGTGAGACTGACCAGTCTATAGTTCCCCAGGTCTACTTTATTCTTTTTTTAAAAATGGGGTCTATATTTACCCCTTCTCAGTCAATGGGAACATCACAACGTCTCAAATACGATGGGGAGTGGCTTAGCAACCTCACACACCGGCTCTTTTACATGGCATCTCTGTCTGATTCATGTTACTGTGCTGTCATAACACAGCAACAAAGCAAAACCAGAAAATACTTCTGATAGTGAAGTTGCATGGCTTTGGTTTTCTACAGAAACTGAAATGGTAGATGGCAACACAGCTCTGAGCACGGTAAACAGTGTTTTTCTTTGTAAACATAGTGTTCCAAAAATGTGGCTCTGCTGATCACAATTGAGCCCATAAGAATTAAAGTAGACATGGACTTTAGATGACAAATTAACTGCCCTGAGACTCAGTAAATCTTTCCACCAGAGGGACAGAATGGCAGGGTTAGAAAGATTTACTCCACTCTCCGTATTGTAGTTGAACTCCACTCCTCATATTTCAGTTGAAACAAGCTGCAAATGGCCTTTTGGAAACTTGTTTCTGTTTTCATTTGTAGTTGGAGTCTCAAGACATTTGGGTTATGAATTCATCCTTCAAACTATGTCATTCTGCAGTGGTTTGTGCACCATATTTAAGGGTCCTTATTTTTTTGCCACTCTGTGGGACACTGTAGCCTTCAATATATCCACAAACTATATAAAGCCATATGTCTTCACTCCTATTTACCAAAGGCATGTCTCACGTAACGGCACTGGGACCAATGGGAGTTGAGGATGAGAAAGGGGGCTTGCCTCCTGCTCCACCACGTGAGTGGGATCTGCTGCATAAAGCAGCATTCACTGGAATGGGGCTAGTGACCCTAGAGACTCACAGTTAATCTGTTTTGTTCAGTTCAAGTCAATTAGTAAAGCTGTGGGAAATAGAGTCAAGGAGAGGATGAATTGTAAAACAGTGGTAACACCTTTTGTGCTTAGTCTTTCCCCTCTCACATGATCTCGCTCCACCCACTGTTCTCTACTCAGCCTTTGCTATATGGCTTGTTTTATGTTGATTCTTCTCTTTCACGGAGATGCTTTACTTTAAAACATGAGCAGAAAACCCCTGAGCTCCTGCATTTCCAAAATTACCGTAACCTCAGAGATGGAGTAACTTAAAATGACAAGCACTAAAGCTATCCCCATGAGCAGAAATGAAATATTTAGGATCTGAGGAAGCTTCCATTTTAGCTGTTCATCTTGTTTTCAGTGTGACGTTTCTATCCAGCTTCCACACACACATCTCATTTCAATTACCGACTGAAAAGAAGTCAGACTTTGCACAGCTACTCATAATAGTATAGAGAAAGGGCTCAGACTTTTATATTTATCTAAGCATCTGTAACAAAGCTTACAAGCTCAATCCTTGCAAATACATCCCCAGTGTTTGAAGAAATTTTATTTCTGGATCTTGATCAGCTGAAAAAGAAATCTGGTTTTCTTGTTTCTCTGGTGGCAGCTCTAATGCATTTTGACTTGTGAGAATCTCAACATAAAATGTCATAGTAGGCTTTTGTGTGTGCATGCATGTGTATAACACAGGGGAGGTTTAAGAAAACAATATATTACAAAACAAGAGCCATGCAGGTTATTCATTATCAAGTCAATACAAACAAGATTAAAAATATTTAGTTATTATACTTCAGAATGCAGAAAAATTTCCATTATCTTGTGAATGATCTTTTAAGCTTTCTTACACACGTTACTTATCACACTCATTCCAAGCTGACACATGCCCATCTCTGCAAGCTTGGGGACAGCCAGCAAAATCCCTACAGAAGTCTATTGTAGGAGTGTGTGAATAGATAACAACTGCTCCCAGCTCTCTGTGGCAGTTAAAAACCCACAAGTACGCAAAGTCGTTACATGTTTTAACAAGTTTCCATAAGGCAGCTCCTGCTGAGCACATAAAGCGTTCCTGTTGCACTATACTACCACTCCATACCATTGATAAAATAAAAGGATGAAGAAAGATGCCAGTGAGGTTTATAAACTTCTGGTTGGGATGGGCCACAGTCCCTAAGGTAAAAGCCACCCCTACATTTCTGGTCATTGCAAGAGACAAAACTGAATATGGAATCATAGAATCATAGAACGTTTTGGGTTGGAAGGGACCTCAAAGACTATCTAGTTCCAACCTCCCTGTCATGGGCAGGGACACCCTCCATTAGATCAGGTTGCCTAAAACCCCATCCAATCTGGCCTTAAACACTTCCAGGGATGGAGCTTTCACAGCCTCTCTGGGCAACCTGTTCCAGTGTCTCACCACCCTCATAGTAAAGAACTTCTTCCTAACATCTAATCTAAACTTACCCTCTGTCAGGTTGAAGCTGTTCCCTTTTCTGCTATCACTGCACTCCCTGATGACCAGTCCCTCTCCCACTTTCCTGTAGGACTCCTATCAATTTCTTGTGAGAATCTTTATTTATTTTCTTCACACTGGTCTCAAATCACTGGTGGGTTGAAAGAAGAATATTCTTCTGGGTGAAAGGGGATTTGAAAATGCAAATTATCAAGTGTGAATTGTGAAGAGTGAATAAAAGCCTGAAAACAAAATTAGTATAAGCATTTGAGAAAACTTTCAAACACCATAAAATTCAGACTGTTTCTGAGACTGATATAGGATGGAATTTTGTGCTTAGTCTTCTAAGAAGGAGATCTACTACAGAAATCATAGAATCATAGAATAGTCTGGGTTGGAAGGGACTCCAAGGATCATAGAGTTCCAACGCCATGCCACAGGCAGGACCACCAACCTCCAGGCCTACACAAGGTTGCCCAGGGCCCCATCCAACATGGCCTTGAATACTTCCAGGGATGGGGCGCATTGATGGGAAGACCTGGAGGTATCTAAGCCAACTTTCCACTAAAGTTGGTCTAACTCCTCATCAGGCCAAGTCAGACAGAGTTCTGTCTAAACAAGTCTTGAACACCTCCAAGAATGGAGATCTTTATTACCCCTCTGGACACCTTGTTCATCTGTTAAACAATCCCTCTGCTGCAAAGTGCTTTGCTGAAGTTCAGGCTGAACCTCCCATGCTGCAGTTTGTGGCTGTTGTGCCTTGTTACCTCATTAGCTGCCAAAGAGTTTAGTGCTGTCATCTTTACAACTTCATTTTCAGTAGTTATCAGGTGCCATGGTATTTCTATTTAGCTTTCTCTTCCCCAGGCTAAATAAGTCATCTCCTACAACCTCCCTTTGAGATTCTTCCTGAGTCCTGGACCATTTTTGTAGCACCTTTCTGAACCCTCTACAATTCTTCCCATTCCTTTTGAAATAGACTACTCAGTATTTCATTGCCAAGTAGGGCGAAATAATAATTTTCCTGGATCTGCTGGTTGTGCTCCTCCTGATGTTGTTATCTTTAATTTGGACATCTGTATCTGAGCTGTTTCTCTTTATTTTGTTGATAGAGAATTAGAAAGAAAGAAGCATTTCTAAGCCTGATTCACCTCATATTTAAGTGGATATCTAATACAGGTCAAATAAATCATGTCCTGCTAGTACTTTTTATTTTCCATCAGAGTGGGGACTAACCCTGCTGAAGAAACCTAGAGTGGAAATATCTAACACCAAGTAAAACAAATGCCATCTGTCCAGCCCCTAGAGGCAGTCCTTCATTAACTAGTAAATAAGGATGATAGAGGACAGGTAATTATCAAAAGCTCCTAAGGAGAAAGGAACTGTTTTCTCATTCCAGTGTACTGAAGCCTTGATGATATGTAGGGTCAAATTTTCAAAGAAATCCAAGCACCTAAATATGCAGATAGTCACCTGCTGGAGATCGACTAAATAGACAATTTGGCAAGGTATTGCAAAGAACAGTGAGCCGGGTTCCTAACTCATCTCCAAGCTTTGAAAATCTCACTAGTTATCTCAGTTCCTTCACAAATCTGTTTTTTAATACCCTTTTGATCATGGACATCTAAGCTGTTTGGTTACTTTTGGAAATCAGACCCAGCAAGCCTACATTTCCTGAGTGTCAGCCAGAAAAGCATATGATTACATCTGGTACATCAATTTCCCAATTCTGCCTGGGCCATATCAGTTTGCTGTGTATCCCCATAAAACCCACAGCACCATGTTCTCTGCTCACCTATAAAATATGCAATCAGAATATGTATCTAGATGCAAATAAGTCTTGATGCTCATGCATTTGCACTGCAATTCCTTTCACAGCCTGAATGCCTTTAATTCCCTTTACCAGATGCAATTCCTGCAAAGAATTGGCAAAACAGTTGCAATTAAAAAGAGACTCTCTAAGCTATTAGGATGAAAAATCAGTCTTCCGTGACTGTCATCTGTAATTCCCAGCTTGCAGGTGGGCAGCCATGTAATTATATATCCATGCCACACACGCACACACACACACACACACACACACACACACACACATACATTAACACCTTTTCTATATCAGGATTGATTACTTAGTATGGCAAAAATATCATTTTCAGAATGATACAAAACTCAATATTCATTTCATGATAAACTAATGAACATGCCCTGTGATGCCTTAA
This sequence comes from Gallinula chloropus, assembly GCF_964237585.1. Taxonomy (NCBI): domain Eukaryota; kingdom Metazoa; phylum Chordata; class Aves; order Gruiformes; family Rallidae; genus Gallinula; species Gallinula chloropus. Next base: position 206,374,798 of record NC_140085.1, read on the forward strand.
ACCACTTATTTGCCAGAGGAGAACTGTGTGTGTTTGAAAATAATTACAAGAATGAACTCCAGATGGTCCTGCTGTCAAGGTACAGTAGGTCTTTGTTTGGCTTAAATAGCATGAACTGTGGCAGAGAGAGAGAAATCAGATAATCACAAAGCTGAACAAAGCACATATTCAGTGACACATCTTTTCTGGCCTATTCAAGTAGCACACTTTGAACCTGAGACAGAGAAAATAATGCTGTTTGAACATGAAAACAAGCAGCACAACACATAAATGCTGTGTTGGGTGTCATATTTTCCAATTATGCATCTATACAGTATGGTGTGACACTGAGCACCTTTATGTATGAATCATGAGTATATTAATGAGTACAGCCATTAATATGTATTTACAGAGCAACCTAGAAAAACCCAAAAAAGATAAAAATACAAAATACAGGATGAAAGTAAGAGCCAAGACAGTCTTTGTAAATCCAAACAGAGGTGTCTGTGGCTGCCAGGATTGTGATTGTCTCGCTGTTTCTGCTGCCTCTGCTGACTCCTCACAAAGCTCAGCTGAAACAGCTCCACAGCTCAAAGCCTTCATGGTCCCAGCCCTGCCAACATGGTCCCTCTGTGAACAGCATGCTGCTTCTCCTGTACACTCCCCTGCCTCTTCCCTGCATCCAGCTGCCTGCAGGACAGCAGCTTACTGGGGCAAGCCTGGCCCTGAACTAACCCGAGAGGTGTGTCGGGGCACAGAATGTCTCACCAGTTTTGGAGGCCCTTCCTGGGCACTGACAAGGCCACACTTTAAGACTCCAAGGCTAAATGGCAGGCATAGACCCAGCAGCACCCTTCCCATTTGGCATAGCCATAGCCATACCCATGGGGAAGGGAAAAGTTTCAATGGTGCCCAGGGAACACTGCAACAAAAAAGTCATGAATGATCCTTGGTGTTGTCAGAAGGCTACTGAAATAAATTCCATTGTAATTATAAATCAGAGAGAAGAAAAAAAACATTTTTTGTATTGATGAACTTACAATTAAGTATTTTTAAAACACCACCAATCTCAAAAGAGTAAAAATAAATCCTGAAATAGGATGCAGCTCTTCTCAAACCCCAGATATCAGCAGCAAAAAAAGCTCAGTTTAGTCTGACATGTATTCCTCTCTTTTTAATTATTTTTTTAATTGACCCTGTATTACCATCATATATTTGGAAATCTGATTGTGAGTCTACATAATTTCATGGATTTTTGGCACATCATTTTTGACAACATATAAATATCCAGTAAAGCCATCAAAATGGGCTTTCAGCGATCAGAAGCTGTATCCATCCACTCATTTTTCATATGTCTGAAGGTCACCAAAAAAACCCATGCACTGCTCAGCAACCCATCCATGCCAGTTCTTCTCAGTTACCTGTCTGCAGTGATGGTGGACCCTGCTGAACCAGACCAAAGCTGCTGGGCTAGTTTGGTTTGTTTAGCTGACCGTTCCACCAAAATAAGGTCTGATGAAATGAAAACACAGATTCCTAGGAAGGAGCTACAGCTTTTTAGCTGCCCATCCCAGAAATTTGTGTGGGACCACAGGGTAGGCAGAGTGCTGTTCCAGTATGGAGATTGGAGAGAAAAAAGATGCAGAAAAGTTTTGGGCTATGTGCAGAGTTAGGAGAATCATAGAATCACAGAATTATAGAGTCTTTTGTGTTGTAATGGGCCTTTGCAGGCCAGAAGGTTGCTCAAGGTCCTGTGCTGCCTGACCTTGAATGTTTCCAGGGATGGGCCGTTTACTACCTCTCTGAGCAACCTAGTCCATTGTCCCACCACCCCATTGTAAAAAATTTTCTTCTTTATAGCCAATCTAAATCTATTTTCTTTCAGCTTAAATCCATTGCCTCTTGTCTTGCCAATCCATTTGTCCCCCAATCTGTATTGATATTGGGAATTGCTTCAACTCATGAGTAGGATCTTGAACTTGGCATTGGACTTCATGAAGTCCATATGGGTCCACTCCTCAATCAGTCCATCAATCAAACCCTTATCTTGCCAATTTAGAGGCAAGAATGTTGTGGCAGCCTGTATCAAAGGCCTTATGGAAGTCCAGGTAGATGACATCCAAAACTCTTCTCTTGTTCACTGATGGTCACTCCATCATAGAAGGCCATTAGATTAGTTAAGATGCTAACTGTTGAGACAGGTGGAGAATTAATAACACCTGAGAACAAGTGCAAACTGAACACTTTCCTTGGCACCAACAAACCTTGAAAACTTAGAAGGATGAGAACCTCTGAGTAGAGGTAAACAATTCATGAACAGTTGATATTCTGAAAAAAGGAATCTGAACAATTTATAAGGACATTATAAAAGTCCTTATAAAGAAGGTGAATAAGAGGTCAGAAAATTGTATGATGAAATCATTAATCTTATAGAAAGAATATGCTGAAAATAATATTAAAAGGTGGGAGTCTCAAGATCACTTAAAGGAAATAATTATTCACAGAATCAATAAGCCAACTATGGAACTTCTTGCCAAAGGGAGTTTTTGAGACCAAGAACTAAGCAGAATGTTTTTGTGGGTGTCAGAATTACCATAACTGATTATCTTCAATCTGGAAGAAACATAGAACCACATACTTCAGAGCTGATGATCAACTCCTGTATAGCTCAGATGAGAAGAGGGGAGGAGATACAGATTACCTGATATCTGACTACAGCAATATCTTACTCTAAAACTTCTTGTCTGCTGGAGACAGAGTGCAACCCACATACCAAAGATTCAACTTTACAAGACAATCTCTGTTTTGCACATCAGTTCCCTGTCTGCAACCTTCTGAGGTACTGGTTGTCACTTGCACTGAATGTTGACAATATGAGACGATTAGGAAGGTTGAGCAGCACTGGAGCATGAGTCACCAGTGTCTTCTCCTGGATGTACACAGAGAGCTTATTTTCTTTCTTATCGGCTGTGACTGAATCATCTAAACATGTCCTAAGACAGTCTAATGTAACATTTTAAGCCTTTCACCATCTACAAATATCCCTGCTCTTAAATGTACCCTTTTCTAACAATAGCAATATAAATATCCTGTCATTCCAGTTATGATGTCTGTTTTTTCACTTCTCTGCATTTCCAAGTTATATGGTACGATGCCCCACTTGTTGCCAGAAAGACCCTATTTATAAGCATTATTTGCCATAAGCTTGAAAAAGCTCCTGGTGCCCTTCAGTCTATGGTGAGTGCCTTTGAAAACTATGTGCGACTGAGGTGGGACAAGCAAGGATAGATTTCCAGTTTTGCTGGTAGCAAAGTTAACTTTCTAGGACACGATAATAACCCAAGAAATATTGTGGGGTTTCTTCATTTTCATTTTCTGATTATTCACATAATTACACACCCTCTCCTGGATTCAGATTCATTTATAAATTGCAACTGGGACAGACAGCAGTTGAAGGATAATTGATTAGTTTACATAAATTAGATCCCTTAGGTATATCCAGGACAAAGTCAAGATATTCAAGCAGAAGAAAAGAGATGTAAAAAACACAGAAAAATTTGGAATTAATTAGAAGACAACCCACTTAGTCACATTCAGAGCATGTAGTTTACTAAAACATACAACAGACCTAAAGTGCAGTTAATCTATTTTTGGTTCTTGATATGACTGCAATCAAATGACTATGGAATGTGTCTTCTGTGCATTATCTCTATTATCTTTTTTAATAATAAGGTGGTGAATGATTGTAGGTGGGTTGTCATATTTTAGAAGAAAAATTCCTCCCGAATCCCACCTCCACCATACAATTTTCTTCTCAGGCTGACTCTGCATTGAGCTATTTGAGTTTCACACCAAGTCTTCTTTATTTATTATGTGTTTTCCATAACCCTTCTTGCATGCTGATTTCTCATACGTTTTCTTGAGATAGACATTGCCCTCCAGCAGAATAAGCATGAGCAAAAGTTGTCAGGTTATAAAGCTTGATATTGCCAAAAACTAGACAGGATATCCCTTTGTACTGGGTTTGTGGGTCAACCCACCACAGCTTTCCCTGCCAATGCTGATGATACAGGTTTTAGACTTAACAATTGACAGTATGAGACAAATGCTGTTTGAAGTGGCTGAAATGAAGACCATATTTGGACAGAATAACTATGTGTTCATTTATTTTCCTGACTCCAGCCATGGAAAAATAGCAAATATGAAATACTAAATCTATTAGCAACAAGAGGGAGGTACTCTGTTGCTATTTAGTGTTTCTATTTAGCAAAGCAATTTATTTTTAAATGATAAGATATTTTTACTAGCATTGTTTGTCTTGCACAGCTAGGGAACCAGTAGTTAGCAGGCCTGGATACTGTGATTCTCTTCTCCATGGTAATGGGGAGAAAAAAAGAAAGGAAATAAGTTTGCTTTCAGTTCCTTGGATTCCTTGGAGACAGAGGAGGAGGATGAAAAAGAATAGCTCCCTCTCCTGTCTGTGTGTATGAGGCTGTGATGGAGAAAAATTTTTAGAGGGTCATCTGCTGAAGTGACTATGTAAGTGCTCAGACACCACAATGATGGATGTTTTATAAATGTCTAGGTAGGTAGACAGATATGACAACCAGAACTGTTTAAACTGAAATGAGGCACTCCATTGCCATGTCATCTCCAGAAAGTCTCTTGACCTTGTCCCTTAATCAGACCGGCTGTAAGAGCTGAGAAAAAGTTGCTTTTCTCTGAAACTAAGAGCTTAATCTAAACTTATGGCTTTCCAGGAAAGACTTCTGGTTGATTCAGGTGTATCTGGGCTTCACATTAAAATACTTCACATTGACTGAACAAGTTTTCTTTGCTGTGCCTCATCTTGTTCTTCTCCCTTCCTCCTCCTCCTCACTCCCTCCCAGGCAAGATCATTAGCTTTTAGAGATGTCTGAAAGGCTTGAAAGCTTGCTAGTCTGGGCTCTTCCCTCCATTCTCCTCCTCACTGTCTTCTTGTAGAACACATGACTTTTTTATCAAGAGTTCAATATTTCAGTGTTTTATAAGAATATTGTGGGACAATGCAATTTATCCTACAAGGACAAAGCTGACAGCATGATAATGAAGAATAGAATAAATGCTAAGGGTGAGAGCAGATTGCAGCCAATGACTGATTATTTTTGATAAGGAAATTGCTCTGCTGATAACAGAATCCCCAGTATTTAAAAGTTGAAGGGATTTGGCAGAAACAAATACAAACAAATGATGATCAGTGTAAATATAATACCAGTGCTGTTCCTCTGCAACACAGTCTAGCTCTGTCAGTAACTTCCAAACTGTGGGTGATCATCAAGAGAAGCTTATTATTTGAACATAGATAAATGGGTTGGTAAATTCAGAACCTGCATATTTATTGTGTGACCAGAATGTGAATTTCGTTGTCATTGGCACTGCAGCAAGACAAAGCATGGAATCCCCCAGAAGTAGAACTAGATGACCTTTGAAGGTCCCTTCCAACCCAAACCCTTGTATGATTTCTATGCAGATCCCCAACATTTGGAGCATGCTGGGAGGTGTGAGCCATCAAGATCCTCACTCCACTGTCACTGAGTCCCCCTGCAACCCAGCAGCATGCGCCTATCAATACCCAAAAAACGTCTTCTAAGGGAGACATTGTCAGCTCCCACCTGCGAACTGCTCCCCCTGCCCCAGCTCTTCAAAGTGTGTGATATATCTCGTGGCTCTCAGCCAGGGAAGCTTTTAGGATGCAGCTTGCAGGATCAGGAGAGCTGGCCAGTCTGCTCCTGGCAGAGCCATTAACACCTATCACCACTGAAGATTTTGTCTTTCATTTGATTAGCAGGAGGACTGTGAAGTAGATTCCCACAATCAATGGTAATTCTGGCTATTTTATGCTATCTTTGTCAATCTCCCTTAAAACCTACCTGTTCTGTTTCTCTCTCCCTCTTAAGGGATGAGAAGAAAGAAAAATAGATCTGGTGAAAATAGAGGGGGAAAACAGAACCCCTTTTCTCCAACAAATCACACATTCTTAGTTGGAGCATAGCGTGGCTTTTAATTTCACTGAAGGAGAGCCAGTAATTATTTATAGTTTATCACAACTGGGGAAAGGTTTTCTGAGGTACAAACTAATTATGTTTTTAAATAAACTGATTGTCCATGTAATAAATGATCGCATTTCCTAATCATTGGGGGATTTATGTTCCTTTATTCAATCATCTGTATGTAGAATTGAAACCTTAGTAAATCAACCGGAAAGAAAATGTCTAGATTAAATTGAGAGCTCTGCAACTATGAGGTATTATGAAATGAACCTGATAGGAGGGAACAGGCTGGCTGCACAAAGCCCGCCAATACATGCGGCTTCATACATTAAAAGAATGGGTGTAACTGACAGCCAAACCAGAATTTATATTCAACTAAGGTCAAGTCTTAGCCTACGCTGCACAGATTTGGCATGTATTAAAGGATAAAGGCAAAGGCAGTCCTGTTGTTTGCAGGGTAGCTCAGCCACAGTCATTTGTTTAAGGACAGTAATTAGAACGAATTCAAGAACGCTGTATAGGTGACTGCATATGACATTTCATTTACAGCAGGCAGTGAGTGACATGATCTCGTCATGAAATTAGTCATCATCATAAACTTCACCTGTCGATCTATAAAATGAAATGCCATGGAGAGCTGCGTATTTTTCATTATTATGCCAACATGGCTTTTTCATAATGCACATCATTAAAATAAGACTCGGAACTGGAACATGCAATCAGAGTAATAGCATTAATAATGTTTAATTTATGTGTTATGTGCACAAAAACCTTTCAGTGCTTGAAACAAAAACGACCTGAAAACACAATTTATCCTTAGTAAGGCAGCATGCAGTGCTGCAAGGCATCTGTAGAGTTAGAAAACAACCAAGGTATGGACTGCTGAACAGCACCGGAGTGAAGCAGCATGGAGATATATACTGCATGGCAGAACCATGGGCAGAGACCTACTGCAATAAGGGCGGACCCACAACTGGTTGACAAACCCCTTTGCAGTCCTTAACTAGGCAGTGCAGAGCAGAGAGAGGCTGGTAACTTTTCCAGGAGGGCACGTCAGGTTTCATTCTTATCTTCCATATTCAGAATGAACCATACTGGAAGAAAGTCACTGGGAATCTAGTAGATTTTGTCACTGTAATCTTTTTCTTAACCTGAATAGTTTTGGGGGAAAATGTAAGCATGGAGTGACCACACATGCAGGTGTGCTGGGAGACCCGAGAAGGGCAGGAAGCCCCAGCAGGGACTTGGGGATAAGCTGGGTCAGGATGTACGACTGCAATGCATTTGTGGTCATCCAATATCTTTGAGCTCTCATTGCAAGATCCTCCCCTGTGTGTTACAACAGAGAGGAAGAGGCTGAATTCATCACTAAACTTTGAGGTTTCTTCAAGTACATCCCTCATCAATCCCACATCCAGCCATCAGTGTGTCTTTGAATATGTGAGCAGAATATGCTTGTCACATACCTGAGACATTTTAATTAGACTTGGAGCACTGGCATACTTCCAAATTTCTCATGGATCTGGATTGCCAGACATCGGCAACAGCTCTTTGAAGGTCTTTGAAATGCTGATGGGCTAAACTTCCTCCTTTCACTGATTCAAAATAAAGGACCAGTTGATACTCCTTTGATGAGCCAAAGCTAAAATACTAAGTTCCTTTCCAAGGCAGGGATCAGTATGACAGGGTACACGGTAAGTGTCCTGGTTTTGGTCAGGATGGAGTTAACTTCTTTTGTAGCAGGGGATGGAATGCTGTGTTTGGGTGTTAAAATGAAAGCAGTGCTGGTAACACCCTGATGTTTTTAGTTGTGTCAAGCAGTCAAGGACTTTTTCAGTTCTTCATATTTCCCTATTAATGAGAAAGGAGGGGACGAAGCCAGGACAGGTGACCCAAACTGGCCAAAGAGAGTATTCCATGCCAATTCCATCATGCTCAGTATAAAGGGGGGCTGATGGGAGGAGGAGCAGGGGCGGCTCCAGGACACCTGTTTTTTGAGGGACGGTTGGGTTCCGGGACGGCTCTGGGTGGCACGGCCGGAGTTGTGGGTTCGGTGAGAAACTGCATTGTGTATCAACAGCTTCATAGATTTTTTGGTCTAAAGTCCTGTTAGCATTGTTATATTTTATCTTTCTGCTATTTTAGTAAACTATCCTTATCCCAACCCACGGGCCTTTTGTTTTCTTGGTTTTGGGTTGTTATTTGCACCTTCCTTTTCCCTTCCCTCACACCACCACCCCCACCACCCCCCTTCTCCCCCTCCTCTTTTCCTTTAAAGAGCAGGCAGCTGCGTGGATCTCGGCTCTCAGCTGGGGTGAAACTACAACAGTAAGTATTGGAGAAATTGAGTGAAAATGCAGGACTGGGGCATAGTCTGAAGAAATTGTGTTTGTGGGGATCAGAAGTGAAGTGACTGGGAAGGTGAGATGAGCCCTGGGAGATTCCTCTGAGCAGAGTAATTTCCTGTCAAAGGAGAGAAGATGCCAGTACACTTTCTGGGACTGATGTCTCTCTCACATCCTTACCATGACACATGCAGTGGGACCCAAAGACCAGAGCCACCTGCCAGCTCTGAGCTGCTCCTTAGCTCCCCGAGGAAAATGCTGGTAGGAAATATGGGCCCACGTGGGACAGTTCCTTGGCTCTGGGATATATGACATTATCCCTGCAGCTCTTGACCATAGGAAGATTTTGGTCACAGGGTTAAGATGAATGGCAAAAGGGTAACTACATATTGAGACGTTCTGTCTCCTCTCTGGTTTCTAGATGCAGAGACAAAGGGCAAGTTTGAATGTTAAGTGGATTATTACAAAAATCCCTCTCAAAACCCAAGCCAGGAACGTGGGAAAGTGATACGAAGCTTTATTGCACTGAAGGAGCTACTTTACCCACTCACAAACATGAATTAAATGGTTAACAAGCAGCAGTTTTATTAAAGGTGAGAAATTAATTAGACCAATAAAGAAGTCAACAGTAATTCCCAGAGCATTACGGTAACAGTAGCAGTTTCGTCTCTTTCTCTCCAGAGAGGTGCCTGCTACCTCTCATTACTCCCTGTCAGCCCCACGTGGGGCTGCCACTTATGCTGGATGTCATGATCCTGCTTCCCACACAAGGCTCCCAGATGGGTTACTGCCACTCCCAGAAGAGGACAAGAGCATTGGGAGCTTGAGGAGGAGAGTGTGAGGACCAGCTTCCACATGGGGCCACCAGACTCGTGCAAGTGGATTGTTAGACCCAAACCTTCACAGCCCATCTTGACTGCAGACTGCTCTTGTTGATACTGAACTATCAAGCAAAGGGGCTCCAGGAGCTCAGCGTGACCCCTGGGAACTGACCACACTGCGTAAGTGGTAATTGATCCTCTGGGTCTCTCCTCCACACTCTCACCAGCTCTCCTTAAGATAAACCTGCTGTAGACAGGCCACCAACTGGGTGCAGGAGGCCACATATCACCTGGCCTTCAGGTCCAGGGTTGGGTTCTGGCTCCATGTTTAGCAGTAGAGACATAAATACAGAGTGCCGCAAAAACCGTTGTGGAGGGCCAGGTGTCATTAAGAGGTTTCTCAGTCTTAGACAAAACTGGGATTCATGCAAAACTGTGCAAGCTTCCAGCTCAGACTTCAGCCAAAGCAACGTTTCTTAGGTAGCAGGCACAGTGCTTGCTACATCTACCCTGATTATACCAAATTGGCATATATATTGAACTCATCAGAAAGCACAAGAAATTGCTCTGATATCATGCTATTGGCATAATACCTCATTTCCAAGGGGGGCACTTTCCAGGAGAGTAAGAAAATTAGCATAGTTTCAAAGTTCCTGGGAAGACTTGATTTCTAGGTGGCTGGAAAAGATCTTTTATTAGTTGAAGTGAAATGAAAGCTTGTATTTCTTCAGTCCACACGAACAATGTGAACAGACAAAATGAAGTGGTTTTGGTCAATGCTTTCCATTGCAAGGAAATGTTTTGGGTAAGGATAGTGAAAAGTATTTAAATGAGTTTTCTTGGTGATCATTGGGGGTACAAATTAATCTTGCTCTCTAAAAATTAAATGGTCTTGTACTCTGTGTTGCTAACATACACTGCTGAAGTCTGACAGGCTTTTGTAGATGTAGTCATATAAAAATTTCTCTCCTCCCATCTGTGACCCAGTTAGTGAGGTCTTGAGATGATCCTTCAGTAATTTATGCTTTAAGAGCTATCTCTGCTAGAACAGACTAGAGAATCACATGCTCAATGTGTGAAGGCAGTTGTGTCCAACTGTGGGGGAGAAAGAACGAAAGGAGGAAATGAATAATAGGCATTTGGAGGTTGTATCTTCTTAAACAACCACTTCTGGATCTGTGAGCCCATGATCACACGATGTCCCCACCACTGGTGTAGGGCCAGGTGCTTGACATTTTGGGTTCCAATCCTGATAGTAGCATGGATTGACTGTGATGAGTATTTATCTGCTATGCTGCAAATTATTTGTTAGGTTTAATGCTTACTTTGCAAACTTCATGTTAAAATACATTCTAGAAGAGTCTGACACTAGTGTTACTTATAAGCCACATACTCTGGAAGTAAAAATTCATTTGAAATTCGTTTAAATGGAAGACTTTTCATTATACTCCTCCCTAATAACAGCTAACCTCTCAAATCAGTTAAACTAGGTGTTGACTCATGTTGGTTGATATGTTGTTTATTTTGTCGTACACAAAATCTATTTCCTGTTCCTTCATTTAAAGAAAAATGCAGACTTGTACCATGGGGACCAGGGAAGCAAGGACTGTGTGTATGTATTTGTAGGGCTACAAATGCGTTCAGTTTCCTTCCCCAGGTGTACACTGCCAATGCTCCTCAGCAGATGTAAATCAGTAGAGCTCCAATTACTCCAGCAGAGCTGAACTCAGGTAATTTACATCCACGGGGGATTTGGCCAGCTGAGTCTGTGGATAGAACAGCTCAGTGCCTGGCTTTACATTTTGAAGAGGGTTGTTGGCAAGAAAGCTTTGTGAGGCAGGGAAAGAACATTTTCCCAACCCAGGACATTTCTGTAATAATACCTGTTATTTACTCGGTGCAGACTGGTCTATTCCAAAAGACATGGAGTTGCTTTCTGGAGCTATTTGTATAATTTATTTCAAGTGGACAAGAAGCCAAACTGTTCCAGGGAGGAAGAAACTACCCAAATTGCCTGCAGAGGTGGGCAGCAAGCTGCTCTCAGTGGATCCCCAGGAACCTCTCTCTGCCTATTTGCTGCAGAGGTTGAATTTATTCATGAAGCCCATTCTTGCCACTTCTGTAAGCTAAAGTGATTTGAGAAAGGTTTGACACGAGAACATAATTATTAAGGGTTGAAGCAAGCATAAAAAAAATCCATTATTCTTTTCCAATCCAGAACAGTGTTAAACAGATCTGGGCAACAAGGTGCTACCAATGCCTACTCCAGGTCAATTGTGCGAATGATGCAGTATCAGCAAATGTCAAATGCCCAGAGGAGAATATATGCTCCAAATAAGCTTCTATTGTATCTAATGTCCATTAGTTGATCTCTGACCTCCTGACATTTCTATTGCATACTAAACCAAATCCTTATATTTCTGGCAGCCCAGCTCTAACTCACCAAGAGTTCTCCGGCTTCCTGACACATCTGGGGACAGTCATTGCTTGTACTTGTTAAACCTCCAAGCTTGTTGAATTGACTTCATTTTCATCCAGCATTCAAGAAGGGGACAGGGATGACCATGTGTAGGGAAAGGTGAAGGGATAACAAGGAATTATTCAGTATATATGAACTAAATTCATTGGAAAGAAGAAAAAAGGCCCTTTCTATCATTTCAGAATTTAGGGTAAGATTAACTCGCTTCTCTGGCACAGTGGAAATCTGTGTTAGAAGAATGCAACAAGAATACATGATAGTCTGTTACAGTAAGACAGGGTTAGGTAGGTTCTGTGGAGATGAATGCTACTTGCTGCTTACAGAATGAGAAAAAGGCAACGAGATCTCTGGGTCCGGTACTGAATGAACGTCTGGGTTAATGTATTTTATGAAAAGCACAGAGCACGGAACAGACATCATGAAACATAAAGAAATGACTAACAAAGAAGTGGAATATCTGAGCACATACGCTATAAAAGTTGAAGGATGGAGTATTTCATATCAGTAAAGTAGAGAAGATAACACTTTTTGCAATGGTGTATTAATACTCTTTCATGGACTTGCCTGACCATCAGGTAGAGAACTTCTGTGAGATCCATATTTGACACTTATGTCATGATAGAGGTAAACTTAAAGTGGGAAAATAGTGACTAAGGCGGTGCAGAAAAGCAATAGACTTCATTGTCCACCAGCACAAGACCAGTCTTTGAAGGAAATGCTTTGGGGAAATATGGTGGGAAGTTTTTGGAGTAGAATTAACCAACAGTCACTGAGGGTGCAAATTAATTTTGCCGAAATTCAGCTATCTGAATGATAGGTGAAAGCTAGTCTTGCTGAACTCTTCTGCAGTCAGTGGAGAAAGTGGGCAGCCTGAGAGGGTAAGTCAAGTCCTATATTGTAAAAGAAGTTACTAGCACAGACAAACACTGTGCAATCAAAGTAGCCTGTTTTGGTTTGTGGACTGATGGTCTGAAGGGTTCATGCTATCAACAGAGCAGATTAAACAATTGCTCTTCATCACAGTACATATCTGCAGAATTGTTAGCTGAGATATCCCCACTGACAGCTCTGATGGGTGGCTGGTGACCAGACACATTTAGTCAGCAGGGATTCTGGTCTTGCATTGAAGAGGCTGCTTTAAACAGTAACAGGAGCAACCCCAGTTGAGAAGAAAACAACAAATACCTTGCTTCTCAGCCAAGTGAGGGCATTCATGTCAAGAACAGGAACTCCAGAACATCAGAGCAGGCAAGGAGCAGCTAACATGAACATCGCTGGATAGCACAATGTGCTTATATTTAAGTGGAGAAAATCTTCCTGAAGTCAGTTCGTGCAGTGTTTCACCAGGGACAGACACTGCCTGGTCTCTCAGAACTGTGGTTTCCTCAGACTCTGGGTAATCAATTGTATGCTACAGGGGCTCCTTCCTGCAGTCCTTCAGGTACTTCTCCTCAATGTTCTGATTCAGAAATCTCAGTGTTTCACAAGAAGATCTACTTCAGTGCTCTTATTTCTCTCTATGAAGAGAAACTTGGGATATTCTGGAAAGAAAGGAGGATGCTAACATATTCATTCAGATAAACATTTTGAGGAGTGAACAGAAAGTCATTACAAGAAAAGCAAACCAAACAGTGCAGTGACTTGTCCTCTGATCGCTGGTGGCTGAAGACATAGAATTTCCCTTCTTTTAGAAGCATAGGCATTTTTAAAAATACGGTTTTTAAATTCTCGGGAAATACAGTATCTCTAATTATTAGACAATGCCTAGGAAGCCTCGGCCTGAGTCACCTGAGTGACCCTGAGAGTAGAGCTCCACAGTGGTGAGGGCTGCAGGAGCACAGAGCTGGAGGAGTGCTCCTGGGGCCCGCTCAGATCTGTTTGAGAGTAGTCCTCATTTCCTGCAGCTACTGAAGAGCAAGTGTTTTGGTTTTTAGGCCAGGACACCAGTGCAGGAGCATCAGGCAGTAGAAAATCGAACAGCTGCAGGCAAGCAGAAATAATCTGGGGTCTACTGTACTCAGTTTGGAGTAAGCAGAGACAGGAGTTGTGCCAGAAAGCCAGTACTTGGAGTTACCCTGTGGTGATACCATAAAGACTAGGAATAACTATGTGGCAGCTGTCAGAGAACGCTCATTTTCTAGAGTGCACTACTGGAAGTGATCAATTTCCTATATGCAATCATTTCCTGGAGCTGACAGTGTTAGCTGAGGAAATTACCAGCCTCACGTGCTCATCCCCACCAACTCTTGAGGACTTCTACCTCTTAGCAGACAATACCCACAAGACAAAGTCACTGCAGAAGCACCAAGTTGCCTCTTACAAGCCACGGTCTCCCAGGCCCTGAGAGCATTGTAATTTTTTACTGGAAGGTGCAGGGAACTTGGAAGTCCCATGAAGATGTTGTTGATATTGTGTGACCCATCACTGATGTTTGTATTGTGCCCTGAGAAATAGTCTGGGCTTGACTTTGAGAATGTGTATCTGGTTGAGGATGTATAAGAAATGCACATGCTGGGAAACAAAATATGTTCCCTAAATAAGTTTCTCAAAAGTAAAGAAGACCAAGGAGGTCTGGCATTTGCTTTTGGCAGTTCTGCATTTGCTAATGGGTACTGACAGCAGACTTGCTGCCTTGTTTCAGGAGTCATCACCATATACTGATCAAAGCCCCATGTTCCCTCCTATTTGTTGTGCAAGCTGCATTTAAGTCACCTGATTCATACTTTTTCCCCCCCTTTCATATAACTAATAATCTTTGAAATGTAGAAGAATATTAGTAGCAGGTGAGAGCTTCTTTGTCATGGTACTGAGACCAAATCATCCTATAAATTAAAATATGAATTTTCCTTCAAATCTCCTATAATTCAGCTCTGACATTAATTATATATCTTTTTCTTATATATCTTAGCGTTTTTCCATTGCTGTCTTTTAATAACCTGTTTCTCATTTTCCCCACTTCGCCCATCACCTGACATAAATAAAGGATACATGGGCAATTACTGGGATTTTCAAGGCAAATTTGGCAGCATTTTTATTTACTTTGATTCAGATGACAGTCATATCTGACAGTTTTTTCAGGAGCAGTGTTTGTTAGCTCAGTAAATGTAGGTTGGCAGTGGTAGCAGAGCATTTCCATTTTGGCTAAATCCCCTGAAAATCTACTTTGATTCAGTACTGAAAATCATTTATCTCTACAAAAAAAAACCAAACCAACCCCAGAGAACAAAAAAAACACCTGGAATCAAAAGCACTTCTCTGTATGCCATGTTTTTGTGTGTGATCCATTGAGGCAGTAGAAGTTACCATGCAGTTTGCTTTTGGTTATGGTGAGCTTCTGACACATGTCTGGTAACCAGTGTCTTCACAACCTACACTTTTCCTTGTTTTATTGAAAAAACCCAAGCAGATAGTAAAATCACTATTTCCAAAGACAACTGCAATTGCTCAGTCTTCCATATCTGTGGTCAATTAATAAACAGCAGACCAACTGTGGATTAAATGCCTCCATCACAAAAAGTCTGCCAGAAATGATGATGTGGATGGGCACTGCTGTATATTTTTATTGTGCAGGTGCAGGTCCTTGCTGGCTGTCAGACAGATAAGAACTGAGGCTGGGCTATGGGAGAGAGAATACTTCATGTGTAATGGGCAGGTTTGTGGCCCAGTGCTATGCAGCCATAGAGCTCTCTTTCTACTTCCCTCAGACTGTTAACGAGGATGCCCCAGGAACATGCTGGGACTGGGAGGGTTAGCAGCAGAGGGAGACACATTCCTCTACATCTGCCCTCTCCCTGCCTGACTGTTGGCAGAGCATGATGCTCACTCACCTCTTCTTGCATGATGTGTGCATCCTGCTCCCTCACCCCTGGTATCAGCTAGCCTGGATTGGGGTACAGGCAGGACATGAATCCATTCATGTACAGACTCAGACAATCCTCAGACGTCCCTCTGCCACTACCCCACTGGCTGGTGGGCAAGGAGCGAGGGGCTCCTCAGTGTTCTTCCATGTCCTCGAGGCTCCCCCTGAACTGGTCACAAGCATCTGGAACAGGATCCAGGAGAAGGACAGTACCCCATCTCTGACTCCATTTTTTTCCTCCTTCTGTGCTGCTTGCAGGATAACAGGGACAGGAGATGGACCTCTGCCCCAGCTCACAGCCACCCATACTGCTGTCTCATGCTCCTTGGGGTCAAGAAGGGCTCTGGGTAAACAGTTTGGATGTGGCCACCACAGTGGTAGTAGGAGAGGTCGGCTGTGTGGACATGAGCCATGCTGAGCCAGCTGGCATCTGGGCCAGGGCTTGGTCCCTGACTCCTCTAGTTTGTCAGTAGAGGGAGAGCTGCCTGAAGTCAGGCATGTTTGATAAGGTCAAGGAGAGGGTCAGAGCTAGTAAGAGAGGGAAGGGGCTGGGTAAAAAGTTGCTCTCTCTATCCTTTCACCGGCCTCTGTCCATATGGCTCAATGATTTCAGTGGGTGGCAATGAAGTTAAAAGGACATTTGGTGGTCCTACTTTGAAATGATCTTTCATCGTTCCTTATAGAGCTACCCTGGTGCAAACCCACACGAGTCTGAGCGAGGGCCACCCCTCAGCGCTCTGCTTGAGACTTGTGCTGAATGTTTTTCCCCTGAGGCCACCCACCCGCTGCTCCCGCTGCACAAAGCACAGCCCTGCACTCCCCCGGGAGCATCTCTAGTGAATCCACTGCCCGGTGACAGGGGATGAGGCGTCCTTATGTAGATTGGATCAGACTGAAATGTCAAATGCTCACAAGTGTCCTCACTTTGCCCCCTGGGGAAGCGGGCAGACGAGGCTTTCTGACATTTGTGTTATAAAAGCAGGAAGATGTTCAACAAAGTGGCTGTGAGGTGCATGCAGATGGTCCGTGATTACAGCATGCCCAAAAGGGAACCTGGCCTCACAAGACAGACACAGCCCTTGCCACAAATAAGCCTTGAAGAATGACTGAATACATGCACGAGACTGAAAGAAATATGCATGTGAGTTGCTCTTTCAAAATGTCATGTTCCAAAGGCAGACTCCAGGAGCACAGGTTCCTTGGGGACAGGCGTTTCCAGTGGCTGCACCATAGCATCCCCTCACAAACAG
Source organism: Gallinula chloropus (assembly GCF_964237585.1). Classification (NCBI taxonomy): domain Eukaryota; kingdom Metazoa; phylum Chordata; class Aves; order Gruiformes; family Rallidae; genus Gallinula; species Gallinula chloropus. The sequence continues at coordinate 206,391,560 of NC_140085.1, forward strand.
CTGGTGAACTGAACTCCGGGAGTTCAGGCTCATTTCAGCCGTCTCCAGCACAGCTCATGTGGGAGAGGTTGGATTTCCACCCACTCTGCTTGCTATGGCACCAGTGGGACAGTCAAATGACTCCACATCTAACCCAGGATGAGTAAAACATCACTGGCAGAACTGGTGCCCCAGCAGGAAGGATGCTCAATTAATGCAAAAGGACCTCATTCTATAATGACATTTGCTGGCATAAGTCAGGAGTACCTTCACTGGTACAAATGAGCTTACTCCACCACAAATCCTTTAGGGACATGACCAATGTTTTCCCTGATTGTAGTTTTTTTAAAGTAGGGTAAGAAGTTGGTGTGCTGAGTACCCATTGCACTGCAAGTTTTTTCGCTGCAGGAGCTGTGGAAAAGCTCATGACACTTGTAAGCCTCTATGAATGACTGCACACATCACAGGTCACAGAATCCCAGAATGGCAGGAGTTGGAAGGGACCTCTGGAGGCCATCTAGTCCCATCCCCTGCTAAAGCCAGTTCACTTAGAACAGGTAGGTGATCAACAGGAGAAAAAACAAAAAGAAGACCAAACAGGCCTTATTTTCATCTGCAATTTGTCAAGTTATATTTTCATTTTTAAATACTACTCAGAATCTCCAAGTTGGGGAAAAAAACCAACAAACCCTAGAAGTATTTTCTAAGCTTGGCTATTTTCATGGCTGTAGGTGATATTCACTTGCAAACAGCCAGAAGGTGCATCCTAGACTTAGATACTTGTCATGGCTTAATCCCAGCTGGAAACTGAGCACCAGGCTTGTTCAACCCTGCGCTCCAAAGGGGATGGGAAGGAGAATGAAAAAAAAACTGTCCTGGGTTGAGGTAAAGATAATTTAATGGGGTAACAAAGGAAGAGAATGATAAAACAACAACAATAATACAAGTAATGTACAAAGCAATTGCTTACCACATGCAGAAGGCAATATAACAACCCAATGTCCAGCCTGCCTTCAAGCAGTGATCCCACCTCCCAACATGCTTCCCCAGTTGTACCCAGAGCATGTTGTTGTATGGCAGGGAGTATCCCTTTGGCCTGTCTGGGTCAGCTGTCCTGACTGTGCTTTCTCAGGTTCTTGTGCACCTGGCAGGGCCTGAGAAGCTGAAAGTCCTTCACATAGTGTAGACACTACAACCACCTAGCAGCAACTGAAAACATCGTTGTGCTATCAACATTGCTCTCAAACTAAAACCAAAACACAGCACCACACCAGCTCCTAGAAAGGAAATTAAACCTATCTCAGCTGCAACCAGGACAATGCTACACAATTATAGAGAGAAGTAGACCAGAATTTCTAATTACTGTTTGCCATCACCTCTAACTATACATTTATCTGTCAAGGCTTTTTGACAAATTACAGACAAATGCACAGCCTGTCCTATCAGCTGCAGAATGTCACATCCCATGATTCATCCCAATGAAGGGATGCTCTCAGCCCTGGGACCAGGCAGTACCCTGGCCTGAAATTGGGTTTGTGCTGTAAGTATTGAACAGAATTGTCTTTTTAAATAGATTCTTAGTATAAAGATGTGCATGGGCACTGAAGGGAGGAAAGCCACACAGGTTCATTTTTGTAAATCCTTCTTACCCAGCTATGGGAGATCCCTTGGAAAAGGAAGACAAGGAAAGTAATTGTTTTCTTCTGCAAAGGTCATGACAATGACTAGGTGACTTTAACCATGTAGAAGCCCTTTTAAAAGGATCATATTGTGGTCTTTTACGTAAAAAGCTTAACAATGCTTTTATATCCTCTGATCCTCATAAGTCTCCATCACGGATTCTCAGACTATAATGACACAGAAAACCTTGTAATACTCTAAATTATTTGGCACAGCTGATTTCCCTTTCAAACAGGTTTTTGAAGTTATGCATTAGAGACATGCCATTGCCTTGTCTCCATCACATACATCAAGGGCAGAACTGTGGACTGAATCAACTGACACTCTCCTGCTTCTAGACCATGCCTCTTTTGATGCAAAATCAAGAAAGTGCAACGCATGAAGAGATTAAGAATTAAGTGGGATCAGACTTCATATGGTTGTGTTTTCTGAGGCCATCTGGTTAGCAGCATGTATTAAGGGAGTGAGACAGCTGCTCTAAGTATAACAGTAAAGTTGATGAATGCGGATTAAAACCACTAAGAGTTTAGCATTTGATGATATCAGCCTGGGGAGACACTACACATGCCCTGGTAAACAACTTAATGTCATCACCTGAAATATTCTCCATGCGTTGACTTGTAGAATTGGATCTTTTATATAATATCTTATGGTTTTGTCCAGGCCATCTGGAATACAAGCTGCCAAAAGCCGTAAGAAGTTTGCTGCTAGCTTGCTTCAGTACCCAGAGTTGTGGGGTTTTTTTAAGAACAGGAGAAATACAAATAACAAGGTGTCAAAATATTGGAGAATTTCACTAAGACTTCACCCTGGAAACAGGTGGCCTTTTTTTTTCCTAAACCTTAACAGATTGAAGCACACACATTGGAGCAAGAAGACTGTCTTGCCATTTCTCTTCATTGTAAGCAAAATTATCTTTCTTTGGACTATATTATCATCCTTCTTCACCGTAAGCTTCTGGGGCAAAGTATTCTTATATTTTGCCTAATGAACACAAAAGTGCAACTCAGTCAAGGGAGTAAACTCAAGCTTTCCTGATACAAACTGGGATAAGTTGGGCACTTCAGTTTAGGCATGTTCAGAAATGTTTCACTAAATTTTTGCCACATCCCCTTCTTCACAAATCTGTTGTCTTTACTTTCTTCTTCTGAATTACAGACCTCACAAAGGCAAGAGACCAGATGGCAAACACCTGATGTAGACTGAAAACTCATTATTGCCAGTTGTGTAGCACAGCTTTGTAACGGCTTACCTACAGCAAACAACTGAACAGAGTTGGCTGAGACTGGGACCCTGTTGGTCCAGTTGTCTTCCCACCCAGATGGAGCTGCATTTGGCTGACCTGGAGCTTGAGGGGACCCAGGAGATGGAAGACTGTGCCCATCAGCGTTGACACAGCTGAAGAGGTCTTAGAAGGTAAAGTAGATATTGCATCCTGATTTGTTTACCCATAGTGTGTGGGAAGCTTTTTTCTTTGGGAAGATTTTTTCTTTGTTTTTTTGTTTTCTGCTCAGGTGACAAATTAAAATTCGTTTGCCCTACGCTTCATGAATGACTCTGAGAGGGCTGGAAACAAACCAGAAATTATTACAAACAATACTCCATGAAATTAAGCCTGATTCAGACAGAAATAAAGTTTTATTATTTCTTATTTGAGACTGTAATTCCTTTTACCTTTTTTTGACATGCATTTAACTAGAATCATTAACTCTATTGAAGGAAGAAGTCTAACAACTCAGCATATCCTCTATTTCACTCAAGTTTGAAACACCAGCTGGTGATGGGTTGGCATCATTCAATGGATCGCTTCATTTTTGGATGCTTACAGAGTTGTTGCACCTTCAATACCTTCTCTGACAGGAATGCAAAATGGCATGTATACTATCAAAACTGAAATCATCAGAATCCAGTATTAGACTCTTGAAAATCTTTTCTTTACCATGGTTTTAGCCATGGAGGTTTTATTTGTTCTGACCACAGGCAGTCCTGGAAGCAGTTGCACTGCAGAGATGAGTGTAGGCTCCAGGCTTAATTCCTGGAAAAGCTGCTTGTTTTAATGCTTTCAGTTACAGAAGTAGTGAATATTTGTAAATAAGGTATACCACACGTTACTGCTTTCTTAGACACAAGGAAAGAGGAATCCAACAATTCTTCTGGGACATGGCAGGAAGCAGACAATGCTCAGGGTCTTTTCCCATCTGAACTGGTTAGGGGAACAGTTCACTGTGGGGCAGCTCACTGTGGGATTGGGACCACAGTCTGACTAAACATGAAGAAGATGAACTATGGGAAATACAAGGCAGGTGAGTACAAGGATTGCAGAGTGGGTCCACACCTGAGAACTTAAAAGTTTTCAAACATGCAAGGGCAGCCTCAGCTTGACATTTTTTATATTACTAAGATAAAAACAAGCAACAGGAGAAAAAACACACTCTTCTAGGTCTTGTCTGAACTAAGTAAGGGACACATATGACACATTTCACCCATTTAAAGGTAACATTAAAGAAACAAACTCTCTACAATGGCAAAAATTGCTTTCTTGTCTGTTTTTGAGCAGAGTCTCAATTTGTGTTATTGCTACCTACTGAGGAGAACAGAGATGGACGTTGACTTTCCCAGGATACTTCCCACCAAAAGACAAGACAATCAGGGAGTTCCCTTTACCTCCACATGCACATTGTGTTTTGACAATTGATGGCAAATTCTGCCTGAGTGTAGCAAGAACAGGCAAGAATTTTGAGCATGGACACAAGCAGACTGGCAGGAGCTCAGTGATCCCTGCAGAAAGCAAAAATTAAGTTTCCTGTACCAGAGAAACAGAAATTCTTAGCAGAAATTCCTCTCCAACCTTCCATGTGGAAATTTCTCTGTTCACAACATGTTCAAGCAGCTACACCATTTAAGTGGTGTAATTCACCTTTACAGACCACAACACCATGACTAATAAGAATCTGGTGACAGCACAGATTTCTATGGGGATTAGGTGAGATCTGTCTTGCTGACATTTGCCTCTACTCACTGAAGCTGGACACTAGATCTGTTCATGGATGCAAACAGACAATGGAAATGCCAGTCTGTTGGTGTATAAGAAGGAAGTTTCAGCAATATTCAGCAGTGCACAATCTGAGACCCCTGCAGACGCACTGGAGAGAAGTCCATCATGCTCCTGGTTGCACCTGTCCAAAATCCTGTGACCCTTCATGTAACAAAGCAGTGCTTGTAAGGAGAGATATAGCTGCACATTCAGGACTGCAGGACTCAGTGGGTGAGATTTCCCTGAGCTGTGTGGTTTTCCCAGGGATGCTCCACATCCTTGTCCCCTCTCTGGGGAATGGGATTTCTTTTAATGATTTAATTTATGACTATTGTATTTATTTATGGCTATGGAAGCCTGCAGCTTCCTGACCAGTACCTGCCACAGTGGCCCAATGCTTCATCATCAGGCCCTGGGAGCATCCTGGTTTGGCTTCTCTTCTTCAGTATCCAGGTATCAGTCTAAACTACTCAGCTGTCTGTTCCTTGTGTCTCTGGAAAGAACTTAACTCCTGTGGTCAAACACCAGAAAGCACGACATTAAAAAGGAAATAATTAAAAAGGGAGTAATTTATTTCACAGAATAGTGTGGCTGCTTCCCACGTTTTCTACTTGGGGGTTTATAGAAGCAGGAAGCTGGTCTCTACCACTACCAAAGCCAAGCACACCATGTTTATTTGATAACTGGTAATTTTCCAGAAAGTATAAAAATATCCCCTGCATATGACAATTACTGTGTAAACAGAGAAACAAAGGAAAATAACCTAATGCATAGCCTTCAGTTGCACCTCACTTACTCTCCAAATAAATAAAACTGTACAATACGGGACCTTGTCCCATGCTGGTTATAATCCCAGAGAAATTTGCCACTGCAATCATAATTGCCTGTGGTGACAGGTACCAGAGGAAGCTGGATTGGACATCATGGGTGGCTTTTTGTGGTGCTTAGTGCTTCTTTGGCTTCAGCTCTAATGGATGCACTGGGGACCCATTTCCAGAGCAGAGACAAAATCAATTTGTTTTTACAGAATTTCCAGCGCTTTCCCAGGGTTAGATCTGTGTTGCTGTGTTTGCTTTTGATCTTTCTGACATCCAAGGAATTTACAATGCATTTTCACAGTGTTAGCAGACCCTTATGTCAGTAACTAACTCAATGGACTGATACAATTTGGAATCTCACTGTACCTGTGAATACCTAAGTGGGATTTTAAGATATTATATGTGATTGCTACTTTCAAAAGCTGTTGCAACATTGACCAAAAAAATGGTTATGAAGCATCAGCCAAAAAGTTGTAGGTGCATTTTTATAGCAGTGACACATGGTCAGATCTGTCATTCTTTTCCCAATCTTACTCATTGATTTAGCAAAATGTGCAAACCGATCTGCAAGGGGTTATGGAGAGGAGGAAGGGAACCTGTGACAGAACCAAAGACGTTCCCAAGAAAAGAAAAGACAGACAATTTCCCTTAGCAAAAAGGACCTGGTCCAAAGCTAAATGTTTTAGATCTTCTGAAAAATGCAGAGGCCCTTCAACTCTAATTGCCTTCAGCAGGATTTGAGCGCTGGTAACACTTGGCAGAACTATGCTGGTCCTCAGAGGGCTGCATATGTGCATTTGCAGCCCTATAAACCTTACTTATACCTGCTGGCTGTGCACCACATTTTATATGCTGGGTATGTCTGGCTGACCTGATGTCAACATCTGTTCTTCCAACAGTACCAATGTGCCTAATTTCAAAATGTTGGACTAGGAGTATCACACTGCCTCTTATTATTTTTGTTTTGTTCATTAGAAGGATGTCTCCTTGGAGATCAGGTACTGCATAAAGAAAATAGATTGTCTCCTTTCAGTAGTTAGTGGCAGCTGAGGTCTGGGAAAGGGGGTACAGAGAAGCGACTGATTTCACCTTGTCTTCTATGTTTGCTGCCTGTATGGCATTCCCTGCATCAACAATTTTCATGAGACAACTGAGCTAAACCCAGAAATGATGACATATTAGTGACTGAGGATAATAGCAGCCACGTACATTGCAGAGGGAAAGGGCTGCAGTTCTACATTTACCAATTCCTTTCTGTTTCCTCTGCAAAGGAAAAAAAAAATAAGTAATGCCCTAAGAGAAGAAGGGGAAGAAGAAGAGGAATATCAATGTAAGCATTATCTAATGCTGATTTTCAGTCTGATTTAAAATTACAGGTTCATATTGTCAGGCAGTCTAAGAGGGTCTGTAAATATAAGAGTAGATTTAAAGAGCTTCAAGCTTCCCAGCTTGAAGGCTGTTGAGCAAAATTGAAGATGGCACCAAGTTAGTGATTAATGGAAACATTAAATGCATGAAAGGATAATGTATTCATATTCAGAACAGCCTTACATTACCAATCAGTTGTTTTGTTATAATGTGTCCCAATTATCCTGTGCAACTAATGCAAATACATTTTGATCAGTTGAATCAATAAGAGAATGTCATTATTACAGCTTCTTGTTCAGTTTTTGAGAGCCTGGAAACAATGAGGTCTTGATTATCCTTTTTGTAAATGTTGACAAATGTTACTCATATTGTTTAATGCACTACTGGAAGACACTGAGATTTTACAGTGATGATGATGGGCCACTGTAAAGCAGGGTAAAATGGGAGGAGGGAAGGGAAGGGAAGGGAAGGGAAGGGAAGGGAAGGGAAGGGAAGGGAAGGGAAGGGAAGGGAAGGGAAGGGAAGGGAAGGGAAGGGAAGGGAAGGGAAGGGAAGGGAAGGGAAGGGAAGGGAAGGGAAGGGAAGGGAAGGGAAGGGAAGGGAAGGGAAGGGAAGGGAAGGGAAGGGAAGGGAAGGGAAGGGAAGGGAAGGGAAGGGAAGGGAAGGGAAGGGAAGGGAAGGGAAGGGAAGGGAAAATAAAACCAGAATAAAACCTCACTGAAGATAACTGACTTGTGAACACTGCTGTGCTGGGTGACTTCAGGGAGTACTCTGACCCTCCTTTAGTCAGTTCCTAATGCTGCTTGCATTACGAAAGAGTGAGATGCCTTCGAGTGGGTCTGTGCAGAGGAAGGGGTGGTGCTGAGCATTGGCACCCATTTTGTTCACATTTCAAGGAAGCTTCCCTCAGACCAGATCCAGCCTGGCCCCAAGGATGAACACCCATCAGAGACCTTGATGAATTAGTGGGAACTACCTCATGTTCCTATTTCATGCAGAAAGAATAGTAGAATCCCAGACTGGTTTGGGTTGGAAAGGACCACAAAACCCATCTAGTTGCAACCCCCCTGCCATGGGCAGGGACACCCTCCACTAGCCCACGATGTCCAAAGCCCCATCCAACCTGGCCTTGAACACTGCCAGGGAGGGGGCAGCCACAGCTTCTCTGCGCAGCCTGTGCCAGGGCCTCACCACCGTCACTGGGAAGGATTTTTTCCTTATATCAATCCTATTTGTGCATGCCAAAGCCTTTTCATGAGGTGACCCAAATAGAGTGAAGGGGAACTATTCACTCAGGTTTAAAGGGCACTCCTGGCTTGATCTGAAAGGCCAGTGCCAGTGCAATAGCACTGCAGTTCTGTTGTAGCTAAAAGTATCGTTATAATTTTGAAGGGTTTCTTCCAAAGACAGATACATTAATACCCTTAATCTTTCTTCTCACTCTTTCTCTCACTCTTTTTCTCCCTGTAATTGCTTGTCACAGCAGGAAGTCTGATTTTTTTTCTATATTAATCTAACAGTAAATATCCTGTGTTCCAATCAGTGACCTCAGCTATGGTCAAAGAAACCCACTGAAAAAGGGAAGATATGACAACTCATTATAAGACTTCATACCCACTGTTCTTTTAATGTTTTGGAGAGCATGATAGAACTGGTCAACATTTTTACTTACAAACACTTTTTGATGGAAAAGCAAAAAGACGCTGAGAGATGAATCAGTGCAGTAGGAAACTGTTGACAATCAGCTGTCTGTCTGCAACCACGGCTGATGTTAAAAAGGATGAACTTTAAAGAATACAGCTACTTGAAATGAAAGCTTAAAAAGTAAGACATTTTTCTTTGGGCACAATGTCTGACAGTAACCAGCTTCAATCTGGAGCTTGTGCTTTAAAGCAAGGTGACAGAAGATCCACAAAGAGGAAAACAAGAGAGCTAGAGATGACGGCAGAGTTACAGATCACACCTAAAAGAAGCCTGGCTATTATACAGTGCTCTCATGACAACAGCCATGAAAGCTTGCAGGAGCTGATCAACAGCTTCTGGCTCAGAGAGGCTACTTGCAGTGGAAAAAACCCCTACATTTTCTCCTCAATACAATCCTTTAAAGTTTTTTAAATTAGAAGCCAACACCATATTATTTTTCTTTTTCATATTTTGCTTCTTGTTTTTCTTTCCTCCTCTCCCCCTTAAATTTCACATAAACCAAATAATTCATATTTTCCAGTAAGTTTTATACACAATATCAGGTTTGTTGAAAAATTTGAAAATAATGCTTGTGTGATTAGCTCAGTGAATGCAGGGACCATTATCCAGACAGATGAGGCATATCAAATTTGTGGGTTTTTAAAGAAGTTGTTCTTTTCAGAAGAATATCCAGCTAGGAAGAAAAATCAAAGAAAGTGTACCAGATTTTACATTTTACTCCTGGGTTAGCCTTTTCACTCCGTAAATCCAGGCCAAATCTACATGTGACACCCAGTCTTTACTTTGTTTTTAATGAAAGATATGCAATCATGTTAATTTTCTATTAATTTTTTTTTTAATCCCCACTGCAGGCCTGAACACGTGCAAATTACAATGGACATTTGAGAACATGTAACTGGAGATTCTTCTCGCTCCAGTTACTTACTGGAAGAAGGGTAGAAGAGCAGGAGCACCACCCAGAACACACCACAGCACCACCCAGAACACACCACAGCTCATCACATGCAAAGACCACACCACTGCTCATTCATTGCACAGACACAGAAACTGTTGTGGTTTCTAACAGCTCTGCACTGAAATGACACTTTTAGTTAGCTCTCTTTGCTGCAAATGTGAGTGTGGTCAACCTTTACCACCCTTTTTCATGCACACTGAAGATGGCTTCAAGCAGAATTTGTCATCCTGAGTCTCTTCTCAGCCATAACAGTTGGTCATACTGCCAAGCATTCAAAAGTAACAAGCTGGAAGTGTAGGGCCCTACCTCTGTCCTCAGTTTGGAGGTATATTGAGAGTCTGGTGCTTTTTTGTGTCATTAGGAGATGGCTGCTGGCATCCCTGGAGGTGACTGTCCCCAGCATCCCAGTCTGGGACTACAGGCTTTCCCCTACCCTCAATGGGGAGAAGATGGGAAGGGGGACAGAATACCTGAGTCCTTTTGAGCAAGTCACTCTTAGATCACCTCCCTGCTTCAAAGGACTGCAGTTTCCTAGATGGGGAATATGTTAATCTGCAAAGCAGGAGGGTTTCTGGCCCACTGCCTGGAGGAGTGTGGCTGGCCCTGCCACCCTGCTTGCCTGGGTGTGCGGAAGGCCACCTCAGCCCTCACCATTCAGCCCTCACTGGGTGGCCCCAGACTGGACCAGTGCCTTCATTCCTCATCTACAGGGGCTCAAGCAGCAAAAGGATACTACTGCCATGCCAGCCCTTAGTCTTCAGCAAAGACCAGAGTCTATCCTGGAGGCTAAAAGAAGACTCTATAACACTGTGAATTTGATATCTTGGCAATATACTTGTGGCAAATAAACAAGAAATAACTGAATTGATACAAACCATGTCCCAACAGTAGGGCTCACCCAGATAGTCTTGTGTACACAGCTGCAACGATGTCCAGCCCCAGCTGGGGTGAAAGGGTGTGAAAGCCAATGATCAGTGCAAAAGGAGTGTTGGTGAAATACCAGGAGAGTTCTTGTCAAGGAGAGGACAGACAGTACTGAGCAGAGCCCTGAGCCAAGGATCATAACTTGAAGCATTGACAAGATCCCGGTCAGAAGTGCTCAGCAGAGTGTTTCTGAGGAAACCAGCATCTCTTGCTGTGATAAAATCGCTGAAATATTTCAGAATGTATACAGGAAGCATATATCTGTACGTGCACTCATCAAAGATGCTGCAAGCACTGTAACACCTGAGTTGCCAATATATTTTATCTTCTTATTTACAAACAGGGATACATGGAAAGGCTCTCTCATATTAGACACAAATAACTTGTAAAGACAACTATCTTCTAGAGTGAAGAGAGATTCCCTGGAAGAGGCTGATATCAGTTATGCACTTAGACAGGATTTTCACACCACATTAATTCTCATGGGTACAACTTGCTTCACAAGCGGGTCTGCCATTCTGTGTGCTGTGAAGTCCAACTTCACTCCCATTCTGCAATGGCAGTCACTCCAACTGAAATCTCCCACCCTGTTTCTTCCAGGCATTTGTACCTGACAAGTACCAGTGAGCCCCAGAAAGCCTGGTGGTCCCCAGAAGCAGCTGCCCCAGCTCCCCCTACCAGCACTGCGAATCTGGTTATGAATTGCTCGAGAAGCTGTGAGAAATACATTACAGGATGACCACAGTCTGTTGGCTCAAAACATTTGGGAATAGCTTCCCTGGCAGATACAGGGGGAATGTAGAGGAGGCATAAGATTTCCTTCACCTGGTAGTACCATTCAGTGTAGCACTTATGAGATGCAATATCCCTACAGGACTCTGCAGTATCCTCCTCCATCTCACGGCTACACTCCACCTAGGAAACTTGGTGATCAAAGGGAAATAGGAGTCGGGCTGGTTGGAAAAGGCTGGGTGGAGCGACAGCTCTGGCAATGGCTGATGGGCAGTGTTATTAAAACCTGATGCTTATTTTTCTTTGTGCATTTGTAGATGTGCAGTTTAGGTAAAAATGTACATCATCAAGGTGATGGGAGTGGAGAAAGCTGACTATAAAGTGCACAGTTATTCCTAGCAGGATATTTCTCCATCGCTGATGCAGGTGGGAAATTGGAGCTGCTGTGACTCATCAATTTTCCTGTTCGTGGTGTCAGGTATGAGTGTCACTCTATATGCTGAGATATCCTTAGCAAGGATGATGAAAAAAAAATGAAGCACAAAAACAAGTCAAGCAAGAAGAAAGTCCTAAACCACTGAAATGCAGGAGAAGAGCTGCTAGGAAAAAACTGAAATTAACACCAAGCTTTCTGGAAGGAATTGCCACAGAGTTAATGCAATAGTAGCAGTGTGGAAACTGGGAATTCAAGCAAGGTTTTTCAAGAGACCTCAGTGTGTTAGAAGTAGAAATCTTATTAAAATGTAATGGGATTTTGGAAACCCATGCGTAGGCTCCTTTTAAATCCCAACCATCATGCACAAACTAGATGCATTTCAAGAGACAGGGCAAGATCTGTAGCAGATAAAAGCCAGAGAAAGTCTATTAGAAATGAATAACTATAAACTAAGGCAGTTGTCCGCTGGGGTATAAAAGTACCACCACATTTGTACCAGTTACTTGAATGTGATTCTAGTCTGTGCAACGATTTTAAAGGTGTATCCTTTATTTGTTCCTTAAAATCTTATTTATAAGCAACACAAAAACTGAAGAAGCAAAATCTATGTGCCTGAGTAGTAAATCTATCAAGGAAGAGCATCTGGATTTACTCTGCTTTTGTGAGGTACCTAGCACATAAGCAGCTGTATTAGCCTCAAATTAAGAATTTGGGAATCGCTACAGTACATAAAATACTGATGAGGACTTTTCAAGCCAATTTGTACATTCAACTTTGCCTAGAGTCCCATCTCCAAAACTTCTCCTGATCCATTTCTTCAGAAATTCTGCAAGGTACAAAAAGCCAGCAGACCTCAGGAGATGCTGCAGGTAGTAATTATCCACCACGGCAGTAAGAATCACTACCGAGACATCATTTCTTCCTGATTACACCAAGAGCCTAAGGGCTTCAGCCTTCTAAAAACAGTTATTAACAGCTGAAGAGGAACAGAGTAACATCAGTGTGAAGCCAGGGAAACAAGAAAATGTGACCCATGACAGGTATCTTACCCAGCCTGCAAGTGGGCTGTATTTACATCTCTGTTCTGCCCTGGTAAGACAACTGCTGTATGAAAATACACCCGCACAGACACCCAAACAACAGAACAGCAAGTGGTGATTATTTTGATATTCTTTGAATGCTGTATAATACCTACCACAACTAGGGATGCTAGACCTCTTCCCAACGCCATTGCCACCCCTCCACACTGGAGTTTGGTATTTATCTTTGCATCCACACCCATTACATGGCTGATGCTTCACACACCTCTGGTATGATCTAATCACACCAATGCCAAGTGGTATGGCTACTCTTGGGGAATTTTGACAGAAAAATAAAAGCCATTCAGGTTAGAAGGTTATTATACATTGACTAACAAAGCAGTGCCATAAGTCTGAGAGTAGCTAGATCCACTATTGAAGTTGCAAGGAGTCTGCCAGCTAAGCTAGGGAAGGCATCAGTAAAAACATCTATTTTAACTTCTTTGGATAATTTCCTTTAAATATATTGCTTAAAATCACTGTTTTATGAGAATCACCAATATAACTTGTTTTTCTGCCTATTCCATAGATTCTTTAAAGAGAAAAGACTATAGATTTGCAAAAACTCAAGTGCTTCTGCAGCCCAAGGGTAGCACAGTTAGCGGACTGTATTGGATAATTCAATTTCATTAGCAGATTTTTCATCCACAGTGAAAACTAGAAGAGTGCACACTTCTGCATGCTTACCACTCCATTTTGTTTGTTTATACAAACAAAATTAAAGTGCTAGATTTTCTTGCTTCTATGTTAATATGCTAGACTGTGGTATTAATTCAGCCTTTGGAAGAGGGCTGATTTGAGGGATGATGCAATAGTGGTAGTAGGGGATTTCCATAGGAGTTGAGCGTTGTGGACTGCTGCTGCCTTAGTTGCTGTCTCTTTAGTTCCTGCAAGCACTTAAAGCTACAGAAGGGCTCTCTTTTCTCACTTCTTTACACCAACCCCCCCCAAAATGAAAAATCTGTAAAATTGTGGAGAGCAGCTCTGCAGGAAAGGGATCAGATGTTCCACAGAGAGGTAATGTGAAGCACACCACATGTATGGGCCCTGACACACCACTTTATCGATTCAGGTCCATGGGTCAAGATGATGATCTGCAGTAATCCTTTCAACTCATGCACTTACATGTTATAAGGTCAGGCACATACATCAATAGGTAACTATTGTACAGCCACATCTCTTTTTTTCCTTCTGCTGTTCTCCCCCACTGGTTGCACCATATGTTCTGGTTATAATCAAAATAAACTAGAATGATTACAGGAACATAAGGGCATTAGGACATGCAGTCAGCTGGAATCATTCTTTCATGCTCTTTTATGAGTAGCTGCTGAGTGGTCAGGTGTCGTAGATTTGCATGGCTGGGTTCTGGTGGAGAAGGATCGCTGCAGGGGTGGCTTCTGCAAGAAGCAGCCAGAAGCTCTCTGCAGGCCCCACAGAGCAAACACCAGCTGGCTCAAGGCCAGAGTTCTTGCTGACCAAGGCCGAGCCCATCAGCGATGGTCACTGTGCCCCTGGGAATCACATTTAGGAGAAAAAAACCTGCAAGCAGCTCCTTTTTGCCATCAGAGAAGGGAGTGAGAAGGTATAAGAAACTGCAGACACCAAGGCCAGTGAAGAGGGTGGGGGGAAGGAGGTGTCCCAGATGCTGGAGAGAAAGATGTCCCAGCAGCCCATGGAGAAACCCATGGTGGAGCGGTGTCCTCCCACAGCCCATGGAAAAGGCCGAGACCCCACCTGCAGCCTGTGGAGAGGCCCCATGCTGGAGCAGGTGGAGACATATAGAAGACACTGTGACCCACATTGGAGCAAAGCCCCTGCCAGCACTTGCAGCCCGTGGAGAGAGACAGAGACACAGAGATGAGTGAGAGACACCCATGCCAGAGCAGGTTTGCTGGGGGAACGACGATGACGACTTGTGACCCAGTGGGGGACCAGGCTGGATCACTCTGGGCCTGAGAGACTGAGAAATTCTATGATTTATGACTGCAGCCCATGGAAGTGACCCACACTGGGACAGCTGGTGAAGAGCTGAAACCCCATGGGAAAGGACTCAGTTGGAAAAGTTTGTAGAGGACTGTCTCCTGTGGGTGGGACCCCACGCTGCAGCAGGGGAAGAGTGTGAGGAATGCCCCCCCAGGCTAAGAAAGAAACCAACCGGTGAGGAACTGAGGGAAACCCCCATTTCCCCAGTCCCTGCCCCTCCCTGTGCCACAATGGGGGGGAAGAAGGGAGTGAAATCCTGGCTAAAGTGAAGTCTGCTAAGAAAGGAGGGGTGGGGGGAGGTGCTTCTCATTACCCGACTCTGGTGCCACTGGCTGTGCAGGGCAGTGTCATAAATTAGAGAGTTTTCTTCCTTTATTCTGTGTTGAGTCTGTTTTGCTCGTGACGCTGATTGTGGAATGATCTCTCCCTGTCCTTATCTCGGCTCCTAAGCCTCTCAATGTTTATTTTCTCCCCTGTCCAGCTGAAAAGAGAAGCAATAGAGAGGCTTTGGTGGGCATCTGGCCTCCAGACAGGGTCAAACCACCACATCAAGGGAAAATTAATAAAAGCCCTTGATAAAGTTTGTTGCGTTCTGTATGAGTTGGGTGAAAATTACACTTTCAATGCAGTTATCTGACTGAGGCTTTTTCCCCCCTGCCCCTTTTTCAAGTGATGGACTGTCAAGCAAAGGCAGTCCCGTATATTAGGGTGGCCATAGAATGGGTACATGTGATGTACTGCAGTGCTGTAGAACAGCTAATGCTCCGCTGCACCTTGTACTACACAGCAGCTCTACAATGAGTAGCGTAGATCACAGGAGAGTCAAGATGGCTCTCTTCTTCCAGTGATATAATTAGATCCATTGCTCATCTGTCATACCAAAGTGCTGTAGCAACAGACACATGGCCATCTGTGACACCACTCTGCCTCCTTTTCCATCAGGAACACTGACACATCTGCATGTTGCTGTGTGTCCTGGTAGCAGGAGCTCAAACCTCTGGCTTAGGGCTACGTCACTTTGGCTCCTACCCACTCATCATCAGAGATGCTGTCTCAAATTCTGACAGAGGCAATGGGCAGAGACAGCAAGTGTAAAGCTATGCAGAAACATCTTCTTTGGATATCTCCTTCCTACATCTTTTGTGTCTTGCCATCTCTTTAGTATGCTTTTCTTCCTCTGGATGCTCCCTGGGGGCATGAATCTGTCACTATTATTTAGCTTCCTTTGTGCCATCTAGAGCTGTAATAAATCCTGAAGAAGGTCACTGTCATCAGCATATTGCAGTACAAGCATCACGGAGAAATGGGGTCTGTCCCTGTAGGGAGGAAACATCCAGAGCCTTAGAGACAAGAACTCAGCCCTTCTCACATGGCAAAAAGCTTCATTTATCCCTAGTAGCAACCCTGTGACCTCCCAGGTCAGAGGCATTGCATTATCAGAGGTTATGTTTCACTTTGCTGCTTCATAGCAGTTCTCCACAAGGACATAAGACTGTCCCCTGTAGCAGGGATGTTTGATCTGAACTTATGACAGCTAAACTCCAAAAAGGAAAGTGAGGTATTTTTCAATATTTGTAAATATTCCTGCCCAAGTGAGATGAAAAGTGGAACTGTAGCAAATGTTCAAAGCATATAATCTTCAGAAACAAAAATTAGATGCACACATATCAGCTAAACCACTTCATTTCTGTCACAGACTGTTTATTTATGGCTTTTATTTATAATTTATGGCTGTATCAAAAGTCTTTGTGACATTAGCGAAGGCACAGCAAGACTCCGGATAATGGTCATGACCTGCTTCCTGAAGCTGCCTGGCTAAAAAGGTACTTGATGGTGGTGGAGAGGCTGAGGATGGCAGTTTCCCTTCCCTGCACACAGAGCTGGAAAGTGATGCTTCCCTGTATCAGCTGGAGCCAGTTGAGATGAGTGCCAGTGGGTGTTTCCCATAAAGTCCCATTATGAAATTGCCTTAAGATTTTGTAGCTGCTTCCAGCATTTCCAGAAGCTGCTGCAGGCAGAGTGGCTGCAGCTGTGAGTCGCAGCAGAGAGCTGGGGGGGTGTGACACCTCCACCCTCATATCCTCCAGCACCACCATTTCCCTTAGGTGACCTGGACTCTCATCAGTTTTCCCTTCAGAAGCACCAGCCTCTGCTACTCCTGATAATATTTCAGTCACCTCTGTTCACACAAAATGTACAGCAAGTATTTTTCAACTGCATTCTCTAGCAGTGCTCTAAAATGGTTTGTGCAAGGTGTTTCCAGCAGCAGCCAGCAAGGGGATTCCATGGTTATCCTGCCTTTTTTTCAGGCAGATGGAAGATGGATGTACTGAACAACTCCTGTGGGTTACATTCAGCCACATCAGCTGGAAAAGTTGAGCCGTATTTGAGCTAGATGAGTCTCTCCTGTCTGATATGTGTCATTGAAATCATGTCTTCGCTGATTCCTTGCCACTAGAGACAAAATGAATAGTATCAAACGTCTCCAGAAATAACAGTTCTTAAGGAAGAAACTCCATGATTTCACCCTGTGTGATATGTCCACAAACCTCATTTTCTCACACCAAGACCTCATTTTCACATGCTGGACTTTGTGAGTGAAGAGGCTGTTAATGCTCAGCCCCAGGCTCCATCTCTTCCCTTGGTGAGGTGAAACTCTGCTCTCTCTAGGAAAAAAAAAAATAGAGAAGTTACAAGAGACTCTTTGGGGTCTTGTAAAAACTTACCATGCTTATCAGCCTTCAGCTGGATCGCCTCCGTGCTCTCCAGACACCACCTCTCCTGCCTGGATCTCAGGTCTCTTGGAAGGTTTCTGTTGTGTTTTGTGTTGTCCAGGTTTTCAGGAAATTAGATGCACCTTCAAAGTTATATCAGAGCATATAGTCAAGTTGTATCTTCAATGGTGGAGACTCTACGACTTCACTGGGAATGTGTTTCAGTATTTGACCAGCCTGTCTCAGAATTTTTCCCCCTAATATCCAGTGTTACTGATGTTATGGTATCACAGCTCAATTTATGCGCTGGGCTTTTTGTTGCCCCTCTGCTTTCATATCTACAGGTTCAAGATTGTGATGAATGTTTGCTTTTCTCTAAGAATCTCATTCCCTTGTATCTAGGTGGGACTACTTTTAAACTAGATTAGATATATTGCCATCACTGGCTGGCCATAGTTAGTAAGAGTAGGCCAGTGTTGTCCAAAGATGTGGATGGGATAGATTGCTGAGAGATTCACAGAATAACTCCAATTGAGAAGGACCTCAGGGAGTCTCTGTTCCAACCTCCTGGTCACAGCTTTTAGGCTTCTCAGAACTTTTTTCCAGTCCAATGTGGAAAACTTCCAAAGTCAGAGACTGCACAGCCTCTCTGGAGCACCTTTTCCTTTGTCTGATTGTCCTTGCAGGAAAAAAAAAGTCTCCTTATATCCAGGCTGAAACTCCTGTGTTTCAACTTAGGTCTTTTGTGTGTTTCTTCCTGCCCAGACCGACTTTGGACATCCCATCTCGGTCTCCTTGATGACATTCCCACAGGTACTGGGGGCTGCTTCTAGGACACCCAAAGCCATCTCTGCTCCAGGCTGAACAAGACTAGCTTCCCCATCCTTTCCTCCCAGGGCAAATACTCCAGCCCCACCATCTGCCTTGAACTCAATTTTATCTATGTCCTTTTTCTACTAGGGGAGAAAAAACCCTGTTTGCAGTATCTAGCTATAGTCTAATGAGTGCCAAGTAGAGGGAGATAAAAACTGCCCTTGATCTCCATCTCTGTTCCTGTTCATTCAGGACTCACTTCTGGCCCATGTCCCATTAGCTGCCCAGCAGGACCACCTGTGTTGTAAAGGATCCTTCCATCCCAGGTGTAGGACTTTGCATTTGTCCCTGTCAAATTTCATTAAGTCCCTGTTGGCCCATTCCTCTAGCCAGTTTAGATCTACCTGAATGTCAGTCCTGCCCTTGAGCATAACATTTGGTCTTCCCAATTTGGTGTCATCTGGAAAATGGATGAGAAAACTTCTGCCACATCCTTCAGGGCACTGGTAAAGGTATTAGACATGACTGGTCCCAGAACAGACCTGTGTGCTGCTCCTGAGCTCAACCTGGGACAAGGCTCCTGCTATACTGCTCCAGTTGGTATTGGGGACCATGTCTTGCGGTGTGTCACCATCACTGCTGAGCATGTGTACTCTGCCCCCAGCAGAGTTTCCAGGCTCTTCACATGCATCTTCCTGCAAAAGCTCTTTCATCTTTGAGCTGCTTCACTTCAGTGTCCACTGGGCCTGACAGCTACCTAGGTCTCTAGAATTTTTTTAACAGGTTGTTGATACTCCTTCACTGGCAGTCAGCTGGAGACAAGAGCACCTTAAGATGAGGAACAGCTGGAGTTTGCTAGATGCAGAAGTCTGCCTTGGCACCCTTACCCAAGAGCAGCAGCTGGGACACCCCATGCTCACTCAGAGAGCTGGGGGGATCTCAAAGCAAAGTCCAGAAGCCCCTGTGCAAATTCTTACCACTGCTTTCTGTGCACTGGCGAGTGCAGAGACCATGCTGCTAATTGTTTTGTGCATCTGATTTCAATGTTTGTGCACAGAGCTGTCATTAATAGCTGCTTGTTACCTGGTTTTATGGAGTATTTAGTGGCAGCAAAATGGCAGTCTTTGCTGTGATGTAGGAAAGGTCTTAAAACATCACTGTAAATAGTAGGTTTGGCATCCCTATTGTTCTCCAGAGGTCTGCAACAAGCCACTATTCATTACTAGAGTATCAGGAGATGATGCTTAACCACATATCTGTGAGGTTTTGGCAAAATTTGTTGTCTTGTCTTAGAAAAAAAATTAAAATATTCTGAGGACTCCTGTTTTCCAAGGCCTGTGTCTGTACCCTGCTGCCTGGCAGGGATTCTCTGAACATGTGTGGGGTTGCTGGGGCCTCATTGATGCCCCTCATATCCATTGCCTCCCTGCAAATAGGTCAGCCTCTTCTGTCTGGTGTCCTCTGCCCCCCCCAGCAGCTGAGGGCTTCCTTGTTTGGAGAGAGGATCACAAGAAGAGAGGACTCTTTGAGGACACAATGGTATTGAGAACAGGCTTTGAGGGAAGAGGTGTGGACATGATCTGTTATGGGGAGAAGGGCTGGGGACCTGAGACCGATCCCACCCATTCCAAACCCAGGCACAGGCTAATAACTGCAACCATTCCTGCCTGCACTGCTCATCCCCTCTCCCCACCCAGGAACAGCAGCAATGGTCAGAGAAGCAAAGCAGGTCCCTTACCCATTGCTAAAGATAAAAAAAGTTGACTTGGAATTTACTCTTTTTATACTTTCCATTGTGATATGAAAGTGATGTGAATAAAGCTATTCTTTGGTGATAATTCTGAGCTTTCAGTACAGAAAAATATATAATCTCCAGTCAAATATGGAAAGTAAAGTCAACGTTTTATCTGCAGCCCTCTGCAATTTTAGCTGAGGGAAGATAGCGTGCTGTAATTTTGAATCATTGATTGAAAACTTGTTCACCACAAAGTATCATTGCTGTGCTCATTTTTTCCACATTCACATTTGTGCTGACAAAGCTCCAGTGAAATGTTAATCTTGTCTAATCACTGGCGCAGAGCAGTTAGGAGGCCTGTGGGTTTTCTGAGTGTATATATTCCGCACACCAATATAGCTGCACCCATGGAAAGCCACAGCAAATGTGTTGCTTGATTGGTGTAATTCAACAGGCTCTTTTTAGAGGTTGTAATTAACTATCACCCAGCACACACACAAAGAGGTTTGTGAGGATGCTGCTAGATTGGAGATAAATCATTTGTTTGGGAAAAGTAGGAGTTCGGTGGAGAAAAGATGATATGGTGTGTAACTGAAATATTACTAATAAAAAGCGTTCTAGAGCTCATATAATAGCTTACTAGACAAAGTCCTGTAGGCAGACAATGAAATGTATGTGCCAAAATCAATTAGGACCTTATGAAAATTTAATCAAAGTTTATGGTAAATAATTCCACCCTAGATAAAGCTACATTTCATTAATTTTTTATTGTTACTCATTTAAATTTAAGTGATTACTGCACAGAGCAGAAACTTTGTTGTCATAAATTAATCTAAGCACAGTCCAGGGATCAGTTTGGGGTAAGCTCTTTGCTTCATGCTAAGATTCCTGGTCCCGCTCCAAGGATTAGTACAGCATTTTAATGAACCCCTTCCAGTCTAATGTATGTATTGCCCTCAGAGCAGGGCCCAGACCTCAGGTCTCTCCCTGTACAAAAAGTGCCAAATCCCCAGCTAAAACGGTAGATTCTGGATTAGCAAATCTCTTGTTCCACTCCGAAGCACAGAATAAATTCAGCTTCACCCCTGAGTAGCTCATACCGTGGCAGCTTGGGCGCTTTCCACGTCAAGGATAGGGAAGGCTACAGAGTCTTCCACTTAAGCTCTTTATGCATCAGTGCTTTTTCTTCCTCATATAGCTGTGTGAAAACCTGAATGTATCCAGGTATGTTTTTTGCATAAATACAGCAAAACTTCCGAGGGACTCAGGTTTCCAGATGGTGGAGGCCATATAAATTCCTTAGACTTTCCTGAAACTACTATCTCTGTATGAAGAAGATAGTCATCACATTGCTCATCTCTCTCCATTCCTACACTGGCTGTGGACAGATGCACCTAAATTTGTGCTTACCTGGAAGAATTCAAAGACCTGATGTGTACAGGTGGGATGTGTGGCGTGTATGTCTGTGCATAGTCTGCAATTTTTGCTTTTGTTTTAACACCTAGATAGGGATTGGAGTTTCTGGAAACATTGGTGAAAGCGTTCAGGCAAGTCAGAATGCATGAACAGCCCTGCACTTTGTGATAGAAAGGGTTAATAAAATTCTTGGCCGTGTAAAGAGGGAAGTAATGATTAAGGGTGAAAAGATGGCTTTTAGCTTTATGCACAGAATTGTTTAGACTACGCTCAGGGTAATGTGCATTTCTGTCATATTAAAAGAATAGTGAAAAGTTGCTGACAGTGGAAAAATACCATTAAAAAATGGTGGAGACTGGAGGAAATATCACTCCCTGGGAGATGTAAAGAGCACCATCACTTCAGCTTAGCAAAGAAAAGCTCAAGGTTACCTCAAGAGGAAAATTAGCTGGGAATTCAAGTGATCTTTAATTCACTCTATAATTGTGGACAAAGGCAGAACAAGAAATGATGGTTCAGAGCAAGGCTAGACAAATTTAAATGAGAAATAAGGCACAAATATGTTTTAGGGAGATTATAAACCATTGCAGCAAACTATGGAAGAAAATGGTTGGTTCTACATGTCCTGCTGCATCCAAACTCCTTTCTGAAGTTTGCCTAGGTCAAACACAAGTGATCAGACTCGGCACAGAGATAACTGGGTGAAATTAAGTGCTCAGTGTTCTGGCTGTTTCTAGTGCCAAAGCTCTAGATTTTATCATTTTATTAGATACAGATGATGTAATTTTACTTTTTAAGCACAAAGTTTACCAGAATCCTTGTAAAACATGCACTGGATCTGTAAACAGTAAATCAGTCGTGTGTTGATAGGGCAGGTAGCTGTTTGATTAGAAATGCAAAATATTAGAACACTCATGTGATTAATGAAGTGGCTGAGACACAAGTGATTTCACACTGGGGGGGGGGGAGACATTCGGTCTAAGAGAGCAAGTGGAGTGTTGTTTCAGGGAGGGTAAAATCTGTGACACTGCTGGAGCTCCTCCCAGTACGAAGAGCTGCAGGAACATACTCCCACTGGTAAAGGTCAGGTTCATTCCATGGCCATCGTAATTTCCTGCACATAAAACACCTACTTGCAAAAAAACATTTAATGCAGTGTGAAAGAATACTCCAGCAAGTATCAATGCCTCAATTGTCTAGGTAGCTCACCAACTATATTTATGTTTATAAAAATGAGTAAGAGAATGTGAGAAATCTTCATGATTCACATTGGTTTCCTTCCTTCTAGTCTCATTATATACTTGGGACTTTACAACCTGGACAGGGGTGGGCAGAACAGCCCCACAGCAGCTGTTCTGTGCTGTCTGATCCAGGGGACATGTCTCTGGTGGGGGAGCACCCTGTCCTTGACCACATCAAAGCAAGCCCTGGACATGTGACTACCAAGGAAGGCATTTTAATTTCCCCAAAACCTATTCTTTGTGTGCCTCCAGCTGCCCTAAAAGAAGCACAACACACTGGCAAAATTGACCCAACCCAAGATCCATCCTTTCACCAAGGACCAGAGGAAAGCATGGGATGGGACAGGCCACCTTCTGACCAGCCACCCCTGAGTGTCACAGCTCCAGGATCAGGGAATTAAGATCCATGATAATCTTAAATGGAGTTGACAACCTGTGTTCAACAAGAGTTTTTGATCCATTGCTTCTATGGGAGTGAACTAAATTGTACCATCCAAGGCAGCTATAATTCTGCATGCAGGGGTGTACGTTACTCTGAAGTAAATTCAGATGAGCTTTCCTGGGAATTTAAATATTTACATTTAAATAGGTGAGCCCCTATTCATATCTGTGGGAGCAGAACAAACCTATTTCAGAACTTATTGGGACTGACTGGGTGATATCCAATAGTCTCTTTCTACATTCAGACATTGGCTCTCTGCTGTTTATGGCACATTGATATCATATTGCACCATGGGGTTGCCACCCTACCTACTGCCACATTTGCAACATAAAACATCAGGCAGGGGAATTAATATGCAGGAAGTCCAGTCAATGCCATATAGCACATATTTTTCCTTCTGACAGTGAAAACATTTGCACAGGGATTTGACTCCCCCTGGGCTGATGATGAATGGCTCTGTGAATTTGGTTTGGTCTCATCCCTTCCTCAGTGCTGATAAAGGTGAAGAAAAGCAAAAGAAGGAAATTAAAACCTTTCTCCCCAAGGGATTTGGTTAACCACATCCATCTGGAACATTTTTATTATCGGGGAGAATTACAAGAAAAACAGATAAACTGCACAGGAAAGTATGAGCAAATTTCTTTGCTCCCATTTCCCCAAGAGAAAGCCCTTTCCACACATCCATCTTATATTTATATTTCACTTCCCCTTTTTCCTTCTTTTCTGAATTTCTCCAGATATCACAACTTAGTGTTCTCCTCTCCTGTTCCCCAAAGTTCTTAATGTTTGATGAATAACCTCTGTTTCTCTCCTGCAAATCAACCTCCTTGCCATGAGTCCTCTCCAACCTGACCTATATTTTCAGTCCCTTCTTGGCATGCCATGGGGCAATTATTATCCCCATATCCAAAGGGAATATTTTTCAGTCTCTCTTCATTATTTTGAGAATGGCCAGGCTGCCTCCCAACACCAGCTCATTCAGCAGTGTCTCAGCTTCCCAGTGATTCCTTCATTTCTCAGTGCAGCCAACCAGGTGTTCAGCAGCTCTGGAATATGAGCATCTGACCCACTTATTGCTTTCTTCAGCCTTGTGGGTAAAGTCAGCACTTCAGTTTGTCATCAGTATTCCAGGTGAGGGTCTCAGTGTGCTGAAACTCTTCAAAAAAGTGGATGTTTCTTCTGATGAAACCACCCTTTCTGGGGATGAGGATTTACTTTCAGTCCTGCTGAGTCTTCTCTACAAGTTGTGTTTCCTGTATGTGCAGATTTCCTGGAGCTGCAACTATGTCAGGGAAAATCTATAAGGTGGCACTGACCTTGTTTGCATGAGACCTGTAGCCCCATGATGTCCCATCCTGTACCAGAACAGGGACATACTTGCTATAATTTTTTTGTGCTCCATCTTGTCCTTAGCTCTTCCAGCTTCTGAGTCCCTCTCCAGCAGCACAGCTTTACAGCTACATTTTCAGAGCATGGTTTGAATGGTTAAAGCAGCCAAATGGATGTCCAGGAGTATGCCTCATAGTCTGCCTCTTTCTCTGGTCATAACAACCCCGTGCAACATGGCTGGAAAGATGCCTGGCAGAAAGGGACCTGAGGATGTTGGCTGACAGCCAGTTGAACACAAACCAACAGTGTCTCAGGTGGCCAAGAAGGCCAATGGCATCCTGACCAGCAGACCCAGGGAGGTGATCTTACCCCTGTACTCATCACTGGTGAGGCTGCACCCTGAGTTCAGTTCTATTTTGGGCCCCTCACTACAAGAAGGACACTGAGCTTCTGGAGCAGGTCCAGAAAAAGGCGACAATGCTGGTGAAGGGTTTGGATCACAAGTCTTATGAGGAGAGACTGAAGGAACAAGGATTGTTTAGCCTGGACAAGAGGAGGCTGAGGAGGAACCTTATCATTCTCTGCAGCTACCTGAAAGGAGGTTGTAGCCAGATGGGGTTGGTCTCTTTTCCCAAGTAACTAGCAATAGGACAAGAAGAAATAGTTTCAAGTTGCATCAGAGGAGGTTTAAAGTGGGTATTAGGAAAAATTTCTTCACTGAAAGAGTGGTCAGGCATTAGAACAGGCTGCCTGCCCAGAGAGGTGGTGAAGTCACCTTCCCTGGATGTGTTCCAAAAACATGTAGACATGGCACTCCAGGACATATTTTAGTTGACATGGTGGTATTGAACAAACAATTGGCCTTGACCTTAGAGGTCTTTTCTAACCTCAAAGATTCTAAAATCTTTGATATGAAAAAGGTCTCTCTTTTTTTTTCTTTTTTCTTTTATATACAAGCAGCTGAAAGGGAGTCTGTGACTGCAAACAGGTGTAAACTGAGGGTTGTTGCTCTGTGTCCAATGTTGAAGTGGCAATGGGATGCTAAAGCATATGCAAATATTGCCAAAGTATTATCACATCAATAATTGCCCTGTTTGTCTAGAAAAGTTTTTTCCTAAAATTATCATGTGGTGTGCAAATGTACTTATGTGCTATGCTTGTATTATCACATGTTCCTTAGGTTTAGTCCTGGAGTGACTGATGGGCCTGTTTGTAGAAGGACACTGAAGACATAAGTTGTTGATCTGCCAGTAGACAACAAGGAAAATCTGATTAAACAAGTAAAATAAATACACTGTGTCTGCAAAGGAGCTCTACTGGCACATTTGCTCTGCAGAGCCCTCTGGCAGCTCCTGGGCTGACTCAGTTTGACTGTCCAGCAGTGGGGCCAAATGTGTACGTGGTATTTGGCCCACAGCTCTGGTCTCTTTTGCTCTGCAAACCTGAGGTCCTGTGGCTCCCAAGGCTGGCAGACACAATGCAGTCTGCAGCATAACCACTGTCTGCTCTGCAACTTATCCATGCAGGACAGGCTCTCAATCCATGGCTGCACTGATGGAAAAGCTATCAGGTCAAGCCAGCCTTCCTATGGGGAATTTCAGAGAGTAATTTGCCTTTGTCAAGGTGGCATCACATGCAGCACTGCAATTGCCAAGGTTCACATGGAGCTGATCTGCAGCAGAACCCTGGTATTGGCCAGGTGACAGCCCCAAAGCTGAGACAGCTTAATCCAGCATTTGCTGGAGAAGGAGAAAAGCTTTATAAGAAGTATTCAGGCTCCCTACACAAGCAGCTTTTACTAGTAATTCTGCTTGTTCTTCTGAGAGATGGAGGTGTTCTCCTCATAGCCCTGTACGAACATATATCGAAGTGTAAATTTCATAAGCCACTGAAAAACAACTCGTATCATGGAAAGTGTCTGGCAGCTTCATCAACAGCTGCTCCTGTGCATGCACACAGCCTGCCACGTTGGGACAGGGGTGTGGAAACTGGGAAGGTAATTTCCCAAAGGCTTTCCCCCATGCAGGTATACAGCATACAGAAGAGGCAATTATATTAGTTACGGGTATGGGCACGCTTCTCAGAATGTCTAGAATATCTGGGTTTAGTGCAGCAGGTACACAGATGTCACTGAGAATGACAGCTATTGGTATCCTTCCAAAATGCAAGCTAGATTTTGGCAAAATTACTGATCCAGTGGGACACCAGTCTGGATCGTGTGTCTCCTTCAGCTTAGGGAAGATGTGGATTTTATTTTTTTGAACTACAGTTTAAAAATTCCCTGCAGTGGATTCATGACACTTCAAAAGTCTCAAGTCAGTGTAGCACAGGTCACTGAAGCTGTCCTAGGCTCTATCAGTATTAGCAACATGAGGACTCCAAGGGGATTTCTCCTGTAACATTTCTACATACATCTGGAAATTCCTATATGGCAATAATTGTCCAGGACAAATGCAGGCTGGGATGGGGGTAAGCTTGGTAAGAGGTAGCCATGGCTAGGACATAGAATAAACACTGATTTGCCTCTTGTATTAAGTTAATAATGTCAAGTTTAGACCTCTTCTTCCTTGTACTGGGTCTGGCTGAGGTGGAGTTAACTTTCCCCACAGCAGCCCCCACAGTGCTGTGCTGTGTATCAGCAGCCAGCAAGGTGTGGGTAACACACTAGAGTTTTGGCTGCTGCTGAGCGGTGCTGGCACCCAGCAAGGCTGCCTCTCCAGCATTTATTTCCCAGACAGCAGTAGGCTAAGGGTGGATAAATTCCTGGGAGGGGGCACAGCGAGGACAGCTGACCCCAACTGACCAAGGGGATATTCTCTACCATATGACATCTGCTCAGCAATGAGATGCCTAGAGATAGGGGGAGGGAGTGGGAGGACATTGGTTTTTTTATAACATTTGTTTTCCAGAGCAACTCCTACACGTACTGAAGCCCTACTTTCTGGGAAGTGGCTGGACATCACCTGCTGATGGGAATTAGAGAATAATCTTTTGGTTTTGCTTTGCTTCTGTACTCAGCCTTTTGCTTTTACTGTATTGAGCTGCCTTTATCTTGACCAATGAGTTTGCAGTTGGTTCTTTCCATCACATTTTTCTCCCCTCCCTGTGCCTGCTGAGCATGGCAGTGATAGAGTGGTTTGTTTGGTGGACACACCTGATGTCCTGCCACGGCTAAACTACCACAGTCCTATCTCTTGATTATGCAGATTATCCATAATTTGTGAGAAGGGTCTGGATCTCTTAACTGAGCAGTCTTCACTGACTTTATTAGGAAGACTTAATGAGGAAGTTTACTTGTGCGAGGGGCTAAGGCATCTAGCAGATAGGGGTGGATGAGGCAGCAGCAAATGACTCTCAGCAGAAGGGATCAGGAAGCAAAGAGGAATCAGTACCTTGGATGCTGGAATCCATGAAATAGGCGAGTGAGTGGAGCCATGTGTAATGGTAATAAGTCAGTTGCTGGAGTCAGTAAATGATAAAAAAACATGTCTGCAAATCAAGGTAAGAAAAGGGAGGAATAAGCCTCTTCTAACAGAAGTCTTATTTTGAGAGGTGTGAATGTAGGGGAGACAGGCAGTGAAAATATCTCAATGCCAATTAGGTTGAAAGTCAATTGGAAAAAGACTTGTTGAGCACATTAAAGACTGTTAATTTTTTTAAAGTTTCAGTAGGAAAACGAGACAGGAGGTGGACAGTAATTAATGTAAATTGCAAGGAAAAGCCCAGGAAATCAAATGTTAACAGCCTCCACAATGAAACAAAATGAGTTAATCATAATTATCATTATTACATTGTGTATCAGGGGAATTAATAATCGTTAGTTAATTGTCAACTGTGCCATCCTAACTTTCTCCTAGTGCATTTGCATGTTTTCCACCTCTTATTTGGTCTCATTAGTTTAAAGAGATGCTGTCAACTTGATATCCAAGCATTTTTAAAAAAATAAATTAGAAGCTGTAGCTCTTCACCTTCTGCCAATTATGACTTTGCAGATATGTACTGCTATTTTAAAAATGTTTTTTCTTCCTCACATACAAAACTTGTGAAAGGAAAACAAACTACTGTGGAACAGTGACAGTCATTAAAAAATATGCCACCAAAGATTCAAAGTAAACAAACTGGAAAATCTATTTTTTTTTCTGTTCTCTTCCAGGATTCAAAAATCTAGAAACCCCAAATGAGTACAGTGCCTGATCAGAGCTGTTCTTTCACATAAATGTCATGCAGAGATACAGACAAGAATCAAAGCTTCAGCTATGTCTCTCTCATGTTTCTTAAGAGAGCTGCACTTTACAGGAAAAGTTATGCGAGTTTCTTGTCAGTGGGGAATAGACCCTGGATAAACGCAGAGACTGCTCTAGCAGATACCTTGTGTTGAATTTAAAGTGAAGATTGAACTTTCCTTAAGATTATGTAACAATTCTAGGGAGTTATGCTACTGGTGATCTTTGAGCCATTGTTATTTCTCATTTTAAAGATGGGTCCATTACATACAGGTCGTGCATAATTTGACTGATGCTTCACAATACACAGTCTGGTTTTTGTGTTTGTCATCCTTTACACCTAGTCACACTTTTCATTATTTATATTGTTACAATGTCCTTCTTTATATATGCACTTTATTACCCTATGGAGACAGAACAAACTTTTAAAAAGCTTTGTTCAATTTTCTAAGACAATTCTGCAGTGGAGGAATAGTTGTGGGTAAGCCCACACTCCACATTGTCCAAAGTTAAAAATAACCCAAAGAGATTCAACCTGTATTCTGTATTAAATATTTATAAATGCCATCAAAAGTATTCTAAGATGTGAAGCTAGAGGGTTGTATCTTTTTATTAAATGAGCTACCAGGCTTGGAAAAATTACACTGATCTATCTAATACAAGATACTCATTTTACCCACATAGTAATTTTTTTTATGGAGCTGTAGGTAGTTGCCAACGTGGTCAGGCCTGAAATGAGCACTGACATGGTGATACCAGAATGTATAATCTGTCTGTTCATGTCTGACCCTCCCCTCATTGATCAGGGGAAGCACCCAGCTGCTCCCATGCCAGCCCCTGGCTGTGGCTGCAGCCTTATCCTCATGGAGTGGTCAGGACAGCAGGTTTGGGCATATGTCCTGTTCCAGCCACCACAACCAAACATGCAGCTGCCCAGCATGTCTCCCAGACAGCACCTATCCTAGGATTTTTACATCTCATTATTCCTTTCCTGGTTCTTGGTCCTCCTTTTTGCTGCCTGTGCCTCCTTTCCCAGACCCTAGCATCCTCCTAGCTACACAACCTGCTTCTGAAGCACTATTCCCCTCTTGGTACCAGCTCTGCCAGATCCATACCCAACCTTGTGTTTTTTACTCATTTATCTGGGTAATCTTGGCCTTCCATGGCATTCTCCTCATCTTTAATAAAAGTGTTTAAAGTTTCTTCTGATGGTGTTCGACCTGGGACTAAGGATTTCCTTGGTGTTGTATGCTAACAGGGCCACAGGGACTCCTCATGCCTGGATCTGCTCCTCTCATGGCAGTTAGGACAGAGCAGGGATGTTGAGCCATGAGGGGAAGAAACAAGGAAGGCCTAACAGGAAAGAAGATAAACTATCTCTGCTGGATAGTTTGGATGGTGGGACAACAGGTGAAGATGGTGAGAGCCTTTGGGAGGACATTTTCAGACCCACATCTGAAACTGGAGCTGGAGTGGCTGACTTGCTCTATACTAGGCCATCTCCCTGCTTGCCCAGGCCATATGGCATGAACACCTGCAGACTGTGGTCCAGGGACCCTCAGGAGCAGTGCACCCCTTTCATCACGGGTGCCACGCTTCCCATGGCCAATATCTGCCAGGAGCTGTGGGATGACACTGCCTTCTATGCCATACTTTGGCTGCTGATATTCTAATAGCCAAAAGGTCAGGGCAAAACCAACTGTATACACATAAAGGCATGAGCAGAGCTTCATTCCTTCAAGAACTTCTCTGATACACCCCAAGATCAAGATATCCCTTGGTGCTAACTGGACTTACTCCCCAGATGCTGGTGGCTCACATCCAGCCTTCTGGACAGACGTTCTAAGCAGAATTTGCAACCTGTACCGCTTGCTGGTTCCCTGGAGGAGAGATGTAAGTGGGGAGTGACAAGAGACACTGGTAGGTCTCCCCGAGACTGCACTCATCTCCTAGTAACTTCTACAGAGCTGTAACAGCTCTGGGTTCAGCCTGTAGAGAAGGAAAGCTCTAAAAAATGCAGATAGATGTCCCACAGCACAGCTGTGCTTTCTGTCTCTTCACCAACCTCCTGACCTGCATGAAGTCCTGCCCCAGAGCTACATTTTGTGTCAGACCAGAGCCATGCTCTCACCAACTGCTCTGTCCTGGGCTGCTTTTGAGACAATGCAAAGATCAGTGAAAGGTCCAGGAGCAACGTGATGGTCTAGTGCACCCCAGAGACAAGGTCAGACATGACTTAAGCTAAATGTGGATGTAATGCACTGACAGGAGAAAAAACAATGTCTCTGTTCAGATGCACTGAGAACACTTGTCAGGACCCATGGGAAGCATCATAGTCTTTCTTCTGGGTGACTTCAGAAGATTAAATATCCTGAAGCTTTCGTGGGTTCTACCACAGCTGAAGTTTGTATTTTGAGTGGTGGGGTATGTGCTGCCCTTGGGATTATGACGAGGTGAAAACTGCAGAAGAAATGGGTCCTGCAAACCATGGAGGCAGCAGATTACACTATACCTGCAATCTTCAAAGCATCTGAGAGAATAAAAATATATGTATATTCTTTAAAAACACTTATTTCACTGATGATGGAGATCTATAATAATAAACAGTACCACCAAGCAGCCCAGGGATCACAGAGATGCACTAAAGAGGTACATCTCTGAGATAAGATATGGTAGAAACCAGCTGCAGTTTAAAAGAAAGCATGGATGTAAGAGAGAGGAAGTCAGCAGAGGTTTTGTATGTGTGAACACAGTGTTTATTCTGTGCCTTCTGAATAAGAGTGCCCTGAACTGCAGTATGTGCCAAACCTCTGGTGCTGTGAAAATCCTCTTTGTCACTGAGTTTTATAGCACCAAATCTCTCTTGGAAGGACCCCAGACTGCCTCATCAACCCAAACTGGCCCTGTGGTGCAGCTGTTGGGGCACCTGGAAGGAATTAGGCAAAGCACAGAGTGCAGGATCCAACCACACAGAGCTACATCTGCCCTGCCTGTACCAGCTGGCCACACTAACAGTCTGAAGCAGCATGGAAGGTCTGCAGCCCATGCTCAGCCCAGCCTTCAGGCTGCTCTCAGGCTAGCAGCAGCTGCCTGAAGAGCAGCATTCCCATTAAGCCCAATTCCCAGCTCCAGCTGAAGCTTCTGGGCCTCAGATTCACTGGTGCCTCATAAATAAAACCCCGAGTCTCAAGGGCTTTCGCATTTCTGAAGCCCTCATGTTCAAGAAGGATGCTCTTCATCTCCTCTGCGACTAGGAGGAGCGGCTGGCTGTCCCCTAGGTCACGACAGACTGTCACTTCCACTTACATGCTGTGGGAGAAGGGCTGCTGGCAAGCACGTGCCAGGCTGAAGAGCTGCAGAAAGTGCTGCTCCCGTGTCTCGTAGGCTGGTTAAGCAGCTGCCATAACCCACTGTGTTGTTGGAGGAATGAAACATTTACACAAGGTTGTTTTGTAAACTGAGAGCTTCACAAGCAGCAGGGCTTGATTCAGCTGTGAGAGTAGCTCCAAGGGCTGGATGTTTATAGAAGCTGCTCTCAGAGGTGTTGCATCAAACCCTGCTCCCAGGGTCACGCCAGGTGACACCGCAGCCTGCCACACGCCCACCACGAGAAACACTGACACAGGTAAAGCTCCTGGCTGTCTGGGGAGCCAGCATCCATTCTCAACATTTTATCCTGAACACTGGCTCATTCATCTGCACTTGCAGACTTCCTCGGAATTTCTGTAGAAGAGGTTTGCACTAGGAAGGCATGAAGCCTTTCAGAGAAAATAAGGATCCTCTTAGTTGTACAAATTAGAGTCTTCTCCCTGTTTTCTAAATATTTTCCAGTTTTATCTAGGTTTTTGAGTTCTGGTGACCATTAGAAAATTAAGTGCCAAAAGACTACAGCAACACCATTTATGTCTACTGTTTCTACCCCATGCAAGAGTGGCAATCCAAGGCAGGTAGGGTCCAGGGCAGAGCTTGTTCCCACAGGCTTTCTAAAGCTGTGAAGCTTTATGCACCAATATGTTGAACCATTTCGTTTTGTCCACTGACATCCTCAAAAATGGCTTGTTCAGTCTGAATCCATGTCATGTGTTTGATCCACCAGCTCCCTGAAATGACTCTGTCATGCTTCCATCTCCAGCTGAACGCTGTTCACTTGAATACAGAACTGCTGAATTTCATCTCAGCATGTATCAGCTTTCAAAAACAGGGGAACATGGGAAATGTGATTTTAATTTAAAAAAAAAAAGTAACTTAGCAGTTTCTTCAGCTTTCCCAAGGACATCTTGCATGTCCCTGTTCGCTGCATCGTGCAACCAGGCTCTGTCTAAGAAGGATTAGATGTGCATGAAAAGCAGAGCCTGCACCCTTCCTGCACAGTTAAAACAGCCTCACGATGTGCTGGCTATGGGAAACATGGGACGAGCAGGGACTTTTGGATTCATCAGGCTTCATCCTTTGATATCACATGCCACTACGTTATATAAGTGTCTTCTTAAAAATACCAAAATGAATCTTAAAAGTAACTTCGTTTTTTTCCTCACATTGTTCCTGTTGAAAAGCTGTTGCCAAGACATCATTCTTATGGGTGGAAACGGTTTAATTTTCTGCTAAAATCTATTCATGGTTATACTCATTTATTCTTCTGCTAGCACTGCCCTGCAGCTTTTCTCTTGGTAGACATCTACCCCCTGATGTTACATATAAATCGAAACCATTTCTCTTCTTAGTCTTTACTTTCCTGGGTTAAACAAGCCAAATTCTTCCTGTCATCTCTTCTATGATCATCTTTACATTCCCCAATTCTCCTAGGTGTATAACCTGGACTCGGGCCAGGCTGAATTTATCTTTCTTGAACATGAAAAACAATATGTGTATAAGAAATAAAGTGTACATGGTTTTTACAATGCTACAACTATTTGTCATTTGTAATTATATTATATTGCCCCCTTGGGCAACATTTTAGTATTGTGAAGGTGATCTTCTTGTACAGGAATAGCCTCTGTTACACCAATAGTTGTGTATATGGTGAGGAGTATAAAACTGCCATATCCTGGTTTTGTCTTTATTTCTTCACTGCCAGAGTCTACTGTGGAGAGACTGTGCACCACGTTCACATGTCCAGGTTTTCTGAATCCTCTTCAGAAGTATTTGAAAGACATGTAGATGTGGCACTTAGGGACATGGTTCAGTGGTGGACTTGGCAGGATAACATTAACGATTGGACTGAGTGATCTTAAAGGTCTTTTCAACCTAAAGGATTCTGTGATTCTATTCAAAAGCCAAAGGGGGTCTTACCTACTGGGCCCTTGGGGAAAAGTATATTTACCTGGAGAAGGAGTGTTGAAGATAGGTAGTATGCTGCTTCAGAGGAAGGAATCAGCTCAGGACAAAGCCTAGAGACTGGTGTAAATGACGTGTTTAACTTTGGAGAAGCTGGCCAGATGCATTCCACCTGCAGGGATGGGAAACAAAGCAATCTGAGCAGACAAGCTTGAATTTGCTCTCTTCTGTGGTCTACCTTTATATTTTTAAGACAGTGGTATGTAACTCATTTCTTCAGTATGTATTTTCCTGGCCAACATAAAACCATGGAGGAAGTTTTACTTCTGATGTAGGCAGGGAGGCTAAATATTGCCACTGCAGGCAGCTATAAAGAGATATTTCGGTTTTACACTGGCTGTATGCTCAGACAGTATGAAAAAAAGAATAGTAATATTTTCCATGTAACTGAGATACCTCTTTCCCATCACTGCTGTCTACATCAAACCACTGCTGCCTATACTCTCTCCTGCTTCTCTGTTCCTGGTGGACTTCCGAATTATAATCTACTGTGTTCATTAAGAGTCCATTAAAATTGATGGACCATTAAAGCCTGTCCGGTAAATCTGGCAGCAGTCAACAGATTAAATTCAAGGTCCAGCCAAACATATTAGAAACAGTTTCTTGCTGACCACAGCCACACCGACCGAGTCTTGTGTCTGAAAATGAAATACTGTAATCTCTCTGGCTGTCAGCTAGCCTGCTGTTATTTGTGCTAAGGCTTCCCCTGCTGTGAAGATGGCTATATTTACAGTCCTTATTTATGCAGCACCATATTATGTTAGCTGTTAATCATATGGTGACACAGTCTTCTTCATTTGGTTAACTGGAAGGGAACACCTCGTGTACAATGCACAATCTTCCATTGTTCTTTGCTTTTTCCAACTGGAATTGCCTGGTCTTGATATGATGGAATTAAGTTTTAGAATTTTGAACTATTTCCTCATACCAAGGTCTCTTCTGATGGGAAGGGCAAATGCAAAGAAAATTTCCTGCTGTTTGCTCCACATACCCCACACAACCCTGCATACACCTACACTTGTACCTCTGCTCATGGGATTAGTTCTTCTGACATGAGTAGGACTGTTAAATTGTGCACCTTTGGGACCATCTGTAAGATCTCCACCGTAGATGCCAACTGTTACTGTGCCATTTTCACATGTTATTATCAGATTCACATGTTATCTTCCTGTGTGTAAGTAGAATCCTCACATCCTTGCAAATGCAATTCAAGCTGTCTGAAAGTAAAGCATTCAGTTCAAGTGTGTTGACTTGGGTTTCCCACTGTCAGAGAAGAGAGAGAGGCTTGACTAAATGTCAAACTATTCTGAGGTTTGGAGCAAAAGCTCCTTCTGGAAATGCTATATGGCTTAGTCTGGGCAACCAGCATTTTCAGGATGAAAGCAAGTGGAAGGAATTCCCTCCTATCTCACTGATGAATATTATTTCAGAAAATAACAGCCTGCTACACAAGACAAAATAATAACACTGTAGAGGGTTCGTTTCGTTTTTATAGGACAAACTAACTCTTCAGTAGATTTTTTTTTCCATTTTAAATGAGCCTATTTTTGGTTCCCTCATCACTGGAGAAAAATGACTGGATGGGGATAGGGTCATAATGGTTTTTTCCATTTTAACCCAGAACTATAGATGCACCTAAAAAAAAAAAAGAAAAGAAAAATGATCTCAAAATGTTTTTTATGCATTTCACTGAGAAATAATGCATATAAAAAGGGATAGAATAGAGATAAATACAAATAAGTAGCAGCATAGTAGAGCTGTAGAACAGCTTATAGCATGACTAGAAGCAGTATTTGATCATTTCTGAAAAGCCATTTCTTAAATTAATCACACAAGCTTTGGGGTACAAAATCTTGTTGATGTTTGGCAAAAAGGTAGGAATAGCCTTATTTTATTACTCAGATCTTACCTACAGTAATTAAAATAGACTATAAAATCAACTATCTGCACTCATGTTCAGTGAGATGGGAGCAAACAGATGAAATTGATAGTCATTTTTTCCAAGCAATTTGCAGGCCAGAACTAATTAATATAAAAATGATTACAAGAAATATACTGTAGTATTAAACTCTAGCTTAGATTTGTTCAAGAGGCTAATAAGTTGCTATTAGCTTCAGAGAAGTTAACTGCTATTGTAATTTTTATGGTGACACAAACATAGCACCTTTCCTGAGTTTACTCATCTTCATGCCAATCTTTTATCCACACCCACCAGTGGGTCTCCATTGAGCAACATCCATTTTGCATCTAACAATAGCTATTTAATAAAGCATTTATTAGCACACAGCTGCTGGGTGTTGTTCAAAGTTTGCACTTTGAAGTATGGCAAAGGGCTTCATCTTTCTTTGGCTTCCTCAGGATGCATAGATGTACCATTATTAGATGACTGATCTGTAAAAGGGATGATATTTCACTTGCAGTCCTTATAGCATCCTGACCAGGTCTGTAATGTCAATCAAGTATCTGTCATTTGGGTTTGTGAGGGTTTGTGCGTGGAGCCAAATACATTTCAGTATGTTCTCCAAGAATTCCAACGTAATTGTTCCAGGAAAAATTGCATGATTTTATTTGATTCATGTTTTTTTTTTTTTCTTCCTGGAAGTGTATGAGGAGCTGCACTTGACATTTGCATTTTTTCAGTGTGAAGCTGTAAA
This sequence comes from Gallinula chloropus, assembly GCF_964237585.1. Lineage (NCBI taxonomy): Eukaryota > Metazoa > Chordata > Aves > Gruiformes > Rallidae > Gallinula > Gallinula chloropus. Next base: position 206,428,153 of record NC_140085.1, read on the forward strand.
TGAGTCCCAGATGCCTTGCAGTTTGGGCACAGAGACTCACGAACTTCTCTAAACCTTTTGATGTTCTCTGTCTGTGATTAAAAGGCTATAATAAATCTACCCACAAAGAAGATGCTAAAAAGTTGAAGCTGCAACAGCTTCTTAAGAACAGCCTAATCACCTCTCTAAAAATATGGGCTTGTGTCAGACAAACATTTCTTTCCTATAATTTCCCAGATTATCAGATTTTACACAGGGTAAAATCTGCACGGTGGTATACCAAACACCCTCATCTTCTCTCACAGCACCCAGTGGAGATAGAAGATAAAATGCTTTTTCCCATAAACCAGAACTAATTGCTGTACTGTAATGTGGTCAGAACTGAGCGAACTCTCAAGCACTGCTGAATACCCGGGTATAATGATGACTAATGATAATGATAATCTGGGAAATTATTTTTAACCCCATCTCTATCTTTAGAGGCCTAAATAAATTCTTCCTTATTATCTTCTTCTGAAACAACTTCAAAACAACGCCTTCAGAGAAAGCCAGAGGACAACACAGGGAACTACAAGCCAGACAGATTCTCTTTGGTCTCTGGAAAGGCCATGGAACGAGTCCTCTCAGAGTGTGTCTCTGAGCGCAGGAAGGAGAAGAAAGTGACTGGTAGGAGTCAGCATGAATTTACCAATCATGCCTGACGAACCCAATTGCCTCCTAAGATAAAATAACTGCCTTTCAGGATGAGGGGAGAGCAGTAGGTGTCATTTTCATTGAATTTAGCAAGGCATTCAAACCTCTTTCTTACCATATTCTTGTATCCAAGATGGGATGCTACGATCAGGATGGGAAAAAGTCAGACGGTTTATAGTCTGGATGGCTGGTTGGGTTTAGAGGGTAACAACTAATAACTCCTCTTTACCTGGAGATTCACAAAACCATAGCAGCCTGTTCTGGGACCTGTCCCACGAACCTGCTTAAAATCTTTACCGATGGGTGGGAGGAGGTAACAGAATGTTTGATCATCATGGTTACAGTGACATCAGATTGAATCACTACCTGATATGTTCAAGGGTGGGGCTGCTGTCCCACTGGACCTTGAGGAATAGCCTGACAGGGGCATGATGAAATTCAGCAATGACAAATGCGAAGTCCTTCACCTGGGTGGAAGGACCCTTTGCAACAACACAGGCTCAAGACTGTCCAAGGAGCAGCGTTATGGGAAAAGTCTTGGTGGGCAGCAAGCAGTTCATGGGCCAGCAGCAAGTCCCAGGAACAATGGCCAACAGCAGCCTTAGCTGTGTGGACAGGGCTGTGTGAACAGGGACAGAAACAGAGATCAAGGGAAGGCATTAGTCCCCACTATTCAGCACTCATTAGACCACATCTAGATACTGCATTCAGTTTTGTCCCTGCAAATAGAAAAAAGACATTGATAAATGGATGAGTTAAGGTGAGGCCCCCAAGATGATGCAGAACCTGGACTTGTTCAGCCTTGAGCAGAGGCAGCTTTGGGGGCACGTAACAGCAGCCCCCAGTACCTATGGAGACATCTTTGAGGAGATGGAAATGGGCTTTTCGTGGTTGTGCAGGGAGGAAGGGTGAGAAGCAAAAAGGAGAAGTTGAAACAAGAGAGGTTCAGCCTGGATATAAGGGGAAGAGTTTTCCCCATGAGGATTGTCAGACAGGTGTGCAAGTTGTACTGTCTTTGGAGGCTCTCAAGCCCCTCCTGGGTGAAGCCCTAAGCAGCCTGGTCTGACCTCAGAGCTGAGCCTGCTGTGAGCAGAGACCTCCTGAGGTCTCTTCCAGTCTGAACTATCCTGTTGTCCTGTGACTTCATACTGGTCTTTCTCTGAGACAGCATTGGCCAGTGTAGCCCCTGAAGTAGTCTGTCAGTCTTTTCATGCAGACCATCCTGGTATTGCCATTACCATGATCTTGGGATGTGGGTAACTTTTGACTGTTTGCTTTCTGTAACTCCACTTTTCTCATGCCATGTAAGGCCAAAGCCCAAACAGAAACATTGCCAGATGAAAGGCAGAAGGAAAATAAACATCCCCAAAGTCTCTAAGGTGAGCCAGGAACAGGCTGTTGTGGCAAGAGGAATATCTGTCCCCCACAGCCAGACCAATGTCCCCTGTGCATGTGCTGTCTGCACTGGGTAGGTTCCCTAAAGCCATGCTCTGGGTTTCCATAGCAAATGCTCCTGAGGGCACAATTTGCACTCAGGTCACTATGAACATTCACAACCCTCCCTAATACTTCCTTTCAAGTTATACTGTCACATTCAGGTAACAGGAAGTCCTCACTTCAGGCAAATATTAGAGAGCTCCCCAGAAATAAATCTCATTTAGCTACTTTTGGGGTTTCCTTTTTTTTCCTGTATTAACTGGAAAAGATCCCTTCACATCTGTGAGTTGAGAACAGAGTCCTCAGTACCATGTCAAGAGCTCTGTAAGGAGCTGTTGTTCAGCTATTATTCAATGTTTTCATTCTTTCTGTGAATGGAAAATATCACATACTCCATTTTCAAGAACATTTTTTTCTTCTGACGGCTCAAATCCTCGCTAAAGTCAAAAAGCCCACAACACCCTCAGAGACTTAGAAGGATGAAGGCAGATTACAGCTGCTGTTAGCCCGTGTATTGTTAGGGTGCGCTGTGCAAGGCACCTAGCCTGGCCTCCACTTCCTCAAACTTTATTACTTCCTCTCATTTCAGCTAGACAGGAGACTGGTGACCATACATTCTCTCTTTTCCATACACATGTCTTTCTGCAGCAACAGTCCCTCGGAAAACAGGCAGTATGTGTGAGTTTATCCCAGTCCTGGCACTCTGTGTGATCATATTGACAGTGGGAGGGTTGTGCTGGAGCGATGAGGAAGCGGGGCTGACTTCTCCAGCACGCTGTCAGGGAAGTGCAAAGTGGCTGTGTCACTTCTGAGCAGATCAACTGAGGCATTCACTCACACAGACTCTGCTGAACTGAATTGAAAACCTCACAGACACAAAGATACTTGCTTCTGTAAATATTTGCCCGTTATGGTCTTAAGTCAAGAAGTAAAGGCAGAAAACCTCAGGGCACAACATAGGAAACTTAAGACATACAGATGCTGAAAACATTCTGGCTCTTTGGGAGCTTTGTTCTGACTCATCACCTTGTACTTCATGTTGGAAGTGATGGCAATTCTGCACATTTATTAGGTAAATAAATCCTCTTTCCCATGACTTTTGTTTGACTTATTTGCATCAGGTTTTTTTTCTTCGGAGTGTCATAGAATTTCCCACCAGCTTATTTTCCTGCTCATATCTACTTCTTTCCATCTTTCTGAAGAGGATTTGTCCCCTACTCTTTTTATCAAAGCCTTTTATCGTTTCCTTTGCTTGTAGTTGGAATGTCTCGAATTTCTTCTGGTTTATCAGTATCTTCCTGCAGTCAAGTGCTTAGGATTGGATGCAACTATACAACTGCAATTTTTCCTAAAGACATATAAGAAAGAAAAATTACTTCTCTAACCTTATAAATGATACTCCATAGTATAGTATGCCAAAAGACTTTGTCTTCTGCAGCAGAAATCACAGTACATGCTCACATTTAGCATGTTTAATTTGTTATCTGCTATCAACTCCAAAATTAATAAGTTATTAGTAACTTTGGAGCTCCCGAAACCCTCTGGGGCTTTTCCCTTTATATATAAGCATCAGCCTCATTAATGCCATTATAATTTATTCATCACTCTCTAATGTTCTGTTAAATTTCTCTCTACTTTCAAAGTTAGAATCAAATATGTGTACGAACCATGTTCATTTCTGATTGAGTAGAGGCCCTCCAGGAACTGACGAATTCAACATTTAGCTGATGAGTGACAGTCAGTCCCTTGCAGCTAGCTCCGTTATCGATTAGATTATGAATTTGGAACGGTTGGTGTTCTGGGCTGCAAGTGCACCTTGCGAGGTCATGTTGAGCTTTTCATCAGCCAACACCCCCAAGTCCTTGTGAAGACCTTTGCTGGCATCCCCCCATGATTGGTTGGCAACTGCTGCAGAGAGAGCTGCCACAATGTCAGGGGCTGTCAGCATGTGCCGCTATGGGGCAGTGGCAGGTTGCAGTGCCCCAGAATAATGAGTTTCCCCTCTGGAGACAAGGACATGCTGCCCCATAGTGAGAGGGGACTGTAGAGACAAGAGGTCTGCCATCTCCAGGAATGTAATTTCTGAAGTACTGAAAGAAAGCAATTGTTAGCAATTTTCTGGGAGAGAAACAGCATGCGAGTTATTGATTGATTCTTATTGTCAGGTAATCCAAGTGTAAACTTCCTGTGAAGAAAGGCCAAAGTGTCAAATACCAATTTCACCATTTTTGAGAACGTCTACATCAAACTGACGACAGGCAGAGCTAGAGTCCCCTCACTTCGTATAATGTATTCTTCCAAAGTTCAATAGCATTGACATGTAATTCAAGTGTTTGCTTCAGTCATTATTCATATCTTCTGTTAGTGATGGAGTCAGGAAAATAATTAAAATATTATTCATAGAATGTATTAGTCCCAAAATTCCATGAATCTCATTGAATAAATTATTCAACTATTATTATCTCCCTCTTCCCCCTCACTCCTCCTCCCTGTCCCCAGGGATTTTCAGGTGACTACCCATAAGGAGGAACAGGTACAGATGCAGGTTTTGGCCCATAGCAGAGATGCTGCAAAGTGGAGGTGCTGCCCACTTGGATGGACATGAACATGTAACACAGGGTGTGCATGGCACCTCCATTTTGCTTTATATGTAGGGCCCCAAAAGATGTTTCTGTACAGAAGCTCAAAATGACATGAGGTGCCTAGGCATAGGCAACTGAATCACATCCTGAATATCATTTAAATAAATACACTTTCTTCAAAGGCAGATCATGTCTGCTCATCACTCCCCAGGGACAGACGGGGCAGCAGCAGCTGAGTTGTGGTTTTGTTGCTTCTGAGAAGGCATCGGGTAGGAGAGGGGCTGTGGAAATACTGGAAGCTCTCAAATAAGTGGTATTTGTCTAGATAATTTTATAAGCTCAGGCTTAATTTTAGACTATTTGCAGTTATTAGTATTAAAGCTGAATCCTTCATCCTCTCCAATTAAGGAAGCTTTTGGACAAGGCTGCACCCTGTAGTCCTAGGTGGAAGTATCTTGGAGTTAGGGGCTTCACATGATCATATCCAGCAAGGTACTTGGACCATTGCATGCCCTGTCCATACCTGCTGAAGTGTGGGAAAAGACCTGAGAGATGCATGTACCCTGTGGGGTAAAGGATGGGATCTGAACAAACTCCTACTGCCCATCCACTGCAGGCCACCCCTATGGTCACTGCTCCTCCTCTTAGACTTTTCTGCCTAGGTGTCTGGAGCTTTGGGTAGATCATGCATCACAGCATCTTGTACAAGGTGACCTACTGACAGTTGCACTGCGTCCTGCTCCCTCTGTCAGCTCAAAAGCAGAAGGAAAAGACTCATTTTACCTAAGCCTCTATGTCTACAGGTGAGACAACTGCAACCCAGGTTCCCTTTGGAGCTTGGGTGGGGGGTTCTTGCCTGATGAGAGAAATTGGAGAGCACAGGGCTCCATTTTACCCTTTCAAAAGGTACGGAAAGGGCAAATTGCATCCCTATGGCCCCTGTTTCTCTGTACTGTCCATATGGAGACCAGATCAGACACAGACACTCACTCCTGCTTTGTGGATATCAATTGTTGATCCCATAAAACCAGTGGTCCCAACACCATGCTGAGCCTTATGTGTCCATGGGAGTATCCCCACACTGCAGGGGAGCAACTGGAGAGCTCAGAGCATCTCTCCTGAATGACTTTATTCAGGGCTCCCTTTATTCAGGGCTACTGGTGACCTACTCTGCAGGCTTTGCTGTTTGCAAATGAACCTTCTCACTTTGCCACAGTCATTACCACGGTGATGGAACTGCCATTGCAGAAAAAGTCCTTATGGCTCAGATAATAGTTTCTGTTTCCTCCCTGTGTCTCAGGCATGTGATAGGTGACAGCTGCCTGAGAACTTTCCCTATCTCCATGTAATCATCACCAGGTACAAGTGATGTACAGTAGGTACATGTTTGTTCACCACTGCAGATGTCAGGCTTGCAGAAGCCAATCCACATTCATGGACAGGAGCAGTAACCTGCAGGAGTCACAGGTTGCCTTTATTGCTCCCACAATCATTTAAAATTAATATTTCAAAGTCTGTCTACAACAAGTGATGTTCACCTCAGCTTTCTCTAGACTGATGCACTCCCCTGCCTCTCTCCAGTGAGCAGAGCATCCTCCTTACACCATTTCCCTTGGCATGGTGAGAAATGGGCGTAACTGCTACTCACCCCAAGGCAAGTGATTTATCTGAGGTGAAAATATCGCAGAGGCCATTTTCACCATAGCCATTTTCACCATCCAGCTTGTAAAAACTTTCTTTTCCAAGGCTTAGTTATTCATTATACAGCTGTCACAAATATTTCCATTATGCCCTTCTGCATGTGGCTGCTCTCAGGCTTTTGTCTGTGCATCTCTTTCCCATTCTCAACTCTTGATCCACGCAGAATGCTTTGGAAACTCACATAATTTCTAATGACAATCGCTGGTTCAGGTTGGGGGGGGGGGGGGGCAGGGGAGTAATGTACGTATTTAAAGACACATATGCATGTGTTTAACTTCTAGTCTCAAAAATGTCAGCTTGTATTCCTATAGTACTTTTGCATGGGTTTCTCCCATGAGCTGCAGCGACATCTTTCTTTCTAGCACCTGGGGCACCTCCTGACCCACACCCTCTTCACTGGCCTTGGTGCCTGCACAGTCCCTTACATCTTCTCACTCCCTTTTCTGGTGGCAAAAAGCAGCTGCTTGCGCCTTTTTTTTTCTCCTAAATGTGATTCCCAGAGGTGCTGTGACCATCACTGATGGGCTCGGCCTTGGTCAGCAATGACTCTGGCCTTGAGTCGGCTGGTGTTTGCTCTGTGGGGCCTGCAGAGAGCTTCTGGCTGCTTCTTGCAGAAACCACCCCTGCAGCGATCCTTCTCCACCAGTACCCATCCATGCACATGATAGTGCTTCGCAGAAATAAAGCTGTAGGACAACAGCTAGCTAAAGAGTGAGTTGTGAGTCTGTAGAGATGGTGCAGCAGCCCAGGTCCTCTGTAATGGGGCACTGCGAAGCTGTTTTGCCCTGAGAGGAGATCAGTCCCAAGGGAAAAGGGAAACCAGTCCTTCATGAGTTGCAAACCAAACAGACTTTGGCCTTTCAAGCTGTATAGACTGAAACAAAATGGGCAGAAAAGACTCAATAGGCACAAACTCCTTTGAGTTTTCCCTCCCAGTTTTCAAAGAGCTGCTGCTGGCTGCTCTGCTCTTCAGCTGTCTGTACCCTTGCTGTCGGAGCAGCGCATGACAAACAGTACCTAGTTTGCCAGCCACACCGTACTCTGACTCAGGGAACCCTGAGCTTTCAGGGGCTGTTTGCAGTGCACGGGCTGACCAGTGCCAGGTCACCCAGTGGGATCTTCAGTCGTGTCCTGTCAGCTCAATGTGGAGCTTACTGAAATGCATCTCTTGGGCACAGCATGGGCGGAATTACTCCTCACATTCACTTATTTCAGCCAAAGGAAGGAGACAACTTATCTGGCAACACCTTTGGTGATGAATGTCTGCAAAGGGGGTTGCAATTGCAACCCCTGGCATGGCACCCATCTTTTAATCTCATTGAAGCTCTGCATGCTTCAGTGCATGCCTGCAAGCTTCCTTCACACTCTGACTAAAGCCTACTATGAAGCCAGCTTGAGCACATTACAGGTGCCTATTTCTTCACAAGAAGAGAACTGGCCTTACTAGGGTTGCTGTCCAGACTAGAGGGCTGTATATGGGCCCAAGGAGGAGATATAATCCCCGGCTTGACCGGAATGGACCACCATCATGATCATAGGTGTGAATGCAAAGCAAGTAGCTTCTTACCCATGTTATCCTATCTCAGCACAAGAAGCAAAGCCCACCTGGACCAGGGGAGCTGCAGTGGTCCACATTTGTCTTTGCTAGAGCACAGTGAAAGAAATGTTTCCCCCAGTATGGCTGGCTGTCCTGCTTCAGTGCAGACCAAAAGCATTTTGCAAGCTGCGGGTCTGAGGCACAAATTTCTGCATGCAGGCAAGAGCTGTGAGGTCCACACTGCCATCCTCCAAGGGGACTCGGAATGGTTCCTGGGAGGGAGCTGTGTGCATGTGGCAGGTCCCAGCCAGCTCCATCAATCCCTGATGGCCTTCTCCCCCTCACAGCCTCACCCCAAGGCACGTGACATTGCCCCTGCCTGGGACTGTCCCTCACACTGCTTGTGGATTGCTATTGTTCAAGAAACAGTAACAAAAGTTCTGCTGCTCCTGCCCAGTCCTGCAAAAGACCTGGGGCAGCTTCTACCCTTTCTGTTTCCTGTAAGAGTTCTTCTGCCACCAGGGAAAAATCAGCTCAGCTCATGTGGTTTAAATCAAATCAGGATCAAAGCAATTTTTAGATTTTTTTAATGGCATATAATTAACTGGCAATCAGGGAAGTGTACGTGCAGGATCAATATCAGTAATACGACAGACAAACCACAGCACTAGATGCCTAGGACATGTTAATAAACACTTAGAAAGTTCGCACTAGCTTCATAACTACTCCCCAAAGCTCTCATCCCACAGTACATGTGATTACATGCACACCACCTCCTCAGAGGCCACGCAGGCCACCAGCACTGACCCCTCTCCTGGCAATGAGCCCTCCCCTACTCTCACATCCCTCCTGTGAGGTGTGGGTGCTCCCCATGCACACACCACTGACAAAGCCCCCTGGGATCACACACAGCACAGGCACTCCACTGGCACGCCATGCAGTCACCTCACTAGACTGGACAAGAACAGACCAGACCAGAATGGAATAGGACAAGACTACTTCAGTTGGAAGGGACCTACAATGATCCTGACCAATTGTCCAACCACCTGACCAATTCAGGAGGGTGAATAATAACAGGCATAATAAGCATGTTATTATGCCTTTTAAACACTGACAGGTTTGGGTCATCAACCACCTCTCTAGAAAGTCTGTTCCAGGGTTTGACCACCTTCTCATTAAAAAAATGCTTCTTAGTGCCCAGTTCGGACCTCCCCTGGAGCGGCTGTGAACCATTCCCACGCATCCTGCCACTGGACTTTCTGTCCCTGCCTTGTTGTTCCTCCCCAGACGTGAGCCACCCATCATCCCTTCCTTGACCATGGCCACATGTGCCATCCTTTCTCAGTCTTTGAACCCTGGTCCTGCTTACTCTCTTCCTCTTTGGAGAAGGATTGAGTCATAACCATTTCAAGGTCTCTTGGACAGAGCCAATCTAAGTATGTTCTTCTCCTGGAAGATGCCCAAAAATATTTTCCCCTTCCAGATTTGCAGTCTTCCAGATTTCACAGAAAACTAGAAAGAATTCTGACCATTTCTGCACAGAACATCTTCTTTGAAGTTGTGGATGAAATTGGAAATGCTGTGTAAAAAAGTATTTAGTATAACCAGGCAGAGAACAGAGACTTATGGCCAGAAAAGCACCATCAAGATTTGGCAAACTCATTCAGTTCCTGCAGTCTCTCTTATCTTGGACTTCCCCATCCCTTTAGCTCCAGGGGCTGACTTTCAGAGGGTGATTTTGTAGTACGTGTGTGTGTTGTTATGTTTGTACATGTGTGCATGTGTTTGCTTTTCTGTAATGACTGCTGTAAATGCAGTATTAAGGAGACCAGGACTACCATTCAGGTATATACTGCTGGTTATTTGACTGCAAACACGTTTGGGGACTGCATTTCTCATCCATACTTCTTACTATGTTCTCTTGGACTTGTTCCTGACCATGTGTCTTAATATACTTTGTTCTTTTCCTGATTTTTTTAAGCAAATCCCCAAAAGCAAATGATAAGGATGAAACTGAGTTAGGTAACAACAGTAACCTGAAGATATTAATAGTCCTCAGCTTGGAATTTATAAGAAATGAGGAGGTGCCTATAAGAAAGCTGGGAAAGAATTGTTCACAAGGGCATGTAGCAATAGGATAAAGGCTTTAAACTAGAAAAGGGGATATTTAGGTTGGATATTAGGAAAAAATCTTCAATATGAGAGTGGTAGATCACTGGAACAGGTTGCCCAGAGATACAGTGGAGGTCCCATCCCTGGAGATATTCAAGTTCAGGCTTGATGGGGCTCTGATAGACCTGATCTAGTGAAGGTGTCCCTGCTTACTGCAGGGGTGTTGGACTAGATAACCTTTAAAGGTCCCTTCCAACATTCTATGAGTCTATTTATTTTTTAAGTGGTACCCAGTGAATGGTCAAAGTGTCTTAATTAACAGTTTCTGGAGAAAATGCTGGGTATTGCCACGTGGTTTCATTTGTACAAAAGGGTTATGGAATGTTTTTTTCTGTAGGTCTCCACAGCACAAGGCATTTGCTGCACATCCTACTGCTCCTCCTCCAGTCTGAAATCAAGCAGAAGACAATTCAAAGGCAGTTTTGGGACTAAGCATATTTTTGGATGATATCCTACAGTTTCATGGAATTTGTATTTAAGGGGAATGGTATCTCCTGTTTGCGTAAGTGAATGCCACCTAAGGTATGTGGCAGACTAACTCCTACATGCACCACCACCGAGTAGGTAGGCAGGCCAGCACTGCAGGCTGCTGCTGCCACCTGTTATTACTGGGTGCACCGAGTAAGTTTTGTGTAGTGTGTTCATGCTGCAGCTGAGCCATCCACCTACCTCTCCCTCCCTTTTCATTTCCATTTATTTTATTGTTCTGTCCGAAAGACTTCTGGCCCCTGCCCCAGCCCCTGGAAGACATCGATTGCCTTGGGATGGTCTGAAGCAGCAGAGCAGAGGCTGAGCACTGTGGCTGGCACAGGTAGGCGTCAGCTCACAGGCGGTGAAGGTGTTGTGATGTCAACTCATCCTCTGTGGTGGTGGCACCTCCCTACGTGGGTTCCCTCTGCCCGCAGCTGTCCTGCTGGGCACAGCTCACGCTTGCCTGCCACTTCTGTCTCAGCACCAAGAAGTAGCAATCCGTCAGAAGAAAGCTCACCTCACCTCACCTCACCCCACACCCTCCTGTGCACAGAGCCTGTGGCCCCTTTACTTCCCTTTTCCTCCTTCTGTATAAAGCAAGGTCTTCTTCAGCTATGAGGATAGTCCATGCCATTCCTGTCCTGGAGTAAAGTCCATTACTTCATACAGCCAGGGACAGGTCAGGCAAGAAAGAGCCTTTCAGCTGTTAATTGTTTATCCTTTCTGCCACTACAGCAGGAAAATTCTATCAAAATGAAGTTAATTATTTAAATGCCTCCTCCAATGAATTGCTCATTCAGAGCTGTTTCTTACACCTTCATCACCCTCAGGCTTTTACTGCCTTCAGCAAACCTGTCATGGGTTTATGTTATTTACCATACAGCGCTGCTGCTGACCACTAATTTACTAAAGATCTACAGGAGACAAAGCAGGCACTCTATTACAATACAATTTTAGTCTGCACTGACTTAAAATACATTGCATTGTGCTGAAGATAATCACACAGAGGGTGATTATAGAAGCTGAAGAGGATCAAACACAGTAACAGGGATATAAAAGGAAACCTGCGTTCTTTATATGCTGCTCTACATGCATGTGAACACTTCCCTTTTATCTTTCTTTTTCCAGACACTCAAATTACATAGTAATTACAAATTCAAAAGGAATTTTTTCACACAAAACCGTCTCATCTTAGCCACTCTCCTGAGTAACATTTGAGCAGCTTCACAAGGCTTGCAGTTAAGTTGTCCATCACTGAAATACAGGAGGGTTCGTACAAGACATGGAATAGTTCTTTTGGGGCTCAGGTCTTGACCCAGAGCCTTCTGCAGGTGTCAGAACAGATGATCACAGTGCCTCCTTCTGGTTTTATTGTCTACAAAAAGATATCAATAATATCTTGGGCAGAAAGTTGATTGATCTAAATATTGCTGAAGTATCACTATAATCTAAATCAGTGGTCAACTGACTGAGAGTTCAGTGAAATGTCAGGATAATTGTGTTAGTTATCATTTATAGCTGCCCTAGAAGATTTGTCCTACTACCTAGGATAAAAAAATCACTGATAATGATTAGAGTGCAGCTTTGGGAGGTGTGAAATGGTGGATCAGTGCCCAAGGAGTGTATGCAGTGGCAGCTGCAAAAACGCTGCGTGAGGAAAGGTGATTAATAGGCACAGGGAGAGCCTTCACTTTAGATCTGAATCAGTGCTGCTCAAAACCTGTAGGCAAGTAGGCAAGTCTGTGGAGCACACAGGGTTGCATTTCCTTGTCAAACGTGCATATGGAGGCTTCCAAGGGTGCTTGTCTACACGTTATTGGAAATCTGGTTCAACAGGCAGATAAGAGCAGAGAGGCAATGACAGATACCGTTTCCTTGCGAGCCTCTTCAAGGAGAAGTCTGTTGCAAAGATAGTCAAGGAACTCGGTCCAAATCAGCTTGAAATGAGAGTTTTTCCATTTGCTTCAGTGGGCCAAAGACCATTTATCATGTGCAGAGAGCTGCTGAGAGAGAGGAGGGCTGCCCATGTGCCCTGGTCCAGAGCAAGCTCACACAGGCAGGCAGTGGACAGAAGAAGGAAGGTAGTGTGTGGGGGGAGGTAAGATGCCCTAAGTCATGGTGTTTGGAGTTAAATTCTTTCAAAATCAGCTGTTCTAAAGAAAAATGCTGCCACTTATTTTCTTTGCAGCTTCTACAAGACTGCCATTCTTTCTTTGTGTGGTATTTGCTCACTCTAATGCTGCTGTTTATTAGAATATTCCCCAGAATTGTTTCACACCATACCAAATACATCACAACAAAATGCCGATCTAGCACCTTGAAACTTTTACCTCACTTGTTTGTTGTCAAGGTCAGCATGTAGCCAGAGCCTCTCCTGGCTCACATCAAATCCTGTTCTTGACACTCATCTCCACGACCGTTGAGATTCCTAAAAACCGGAATGTCTCTTTTTTTTTAAGGTTCAAAGATGAGCTTTTTTGAAGTATCATATTTCATGAAATTGGAATGGCCAAGAAGTTTCTGTTCAGGAAATATCTCTCTGTGTCTATCTCAGGAAGCAGATTTTTACATCTTATGTGTCAATTTAAAGACAATTTAGAAAATATCATGATCAGAAAAAAATATTGTAAGAGAGAGAACCCATTCTTTATATACCATGTAACAGAGGCAAATTAATCCCTAAACAAAACAAAAATTTGAATGACATGCTAGCATTAATTTCATAAATAGGTGTCTCATGATCCATTTTGAATGACTTTTTTGTGCTCCTGATCACATGAAAAATGGATGTCCTTTATGTCTTCCCTGGCAAAGGACAGTATCTCTTGAAAGGTCATTGGGGATTATACAGAACATGATGATATGCCCACAGCAAACATGGTGCACAGCAGACATGAATACAGGATGAAGAGCCTTCCTTGTGTTCAGCTCCCCTTGCACATCCTGAGGGGATGCCCCATGAGCTGCAGTGACCCACAGCATCTGTGCAAGCAGCAGAGGTGTCTTCTGTTTGGCTGATGAACTCTGTTCTTTCTCACTTCCCTGAAATAAAGTGTGTGAAAGAAAAGAATAAAATAAGAGGAGAAAGATAAAGGGAAACCCCAAACTTTCCATTTTCATTTGTCTTCTAATGATTTATGTTGCCTTGTTTCTAATATTTCTTCCATTGCTAGGAACTGGCTCTAACTACTTGGCTACTTCCTGATCAAACCACCAAACATTCTTGTACAAGAGAGAGATTTGGTGTCTTCACTCACTGTAAGGTATGTGTTGGCCCAGATATATGTTCCTATTTATCAAAGCCTCCTGTGTAGAACTGAGTTTGAAGATATAAAAATCTTTCATTATATTAATACCATCAGTCACTAATTAGGAAGATATTTTTCTGCTTAAAGAAAGGGATCAGAATAGATGGCATATGCTTTTGCCAGCTTATGGACTTCATGGAGGGTGTTTTTCAGTGTGATTTATTTTACAAGGTCTCTGGGGTTCTGTCATCGTCACCAACTATTTATATTTATGCTGTAAACAATAAATTGTATAAATGTCCTTTTTGCTGTTATTCCACTGAAATCTGAGTAGGCAGCTGAGCACTAAGACCCCTTCCTGACAGCCTGGTATTGCAGTTTGTCTTTACCATGTGTGGCTTTTTAATTTACGCACAGGTTGCTATTTTTCTGAGAGAGAAGCTCCTCGTAACTGCTTTCATATAGTACCGAACATGACGAGGTGGTGATCACACTGAAGAAAGATACATTGTACCATTCTCCAACTGGAAAAAAGGGGCAGGAAAATTAATTGCTGGGATTTCATCTGCCTGAACGAGGCCCTAGGAACACACATGCACGTGCATGCACACACGCAAACCCTTGGATTGATAGAGGATGGGGTGGCAGCAAGGAATTTAACAAGGATGCTCGCTGGCTCTGGATCGTGGCAGCTGAGCCTGATTTATTATCACTAAGCAGGGTGCCAAGAGGTGATTCTGACAGGCTGGGAGCTGAGAACATGCAGAAGAGAGAAGAAATATTATTGTGCAGCTCAAGATATGTTGTGTGTAAATGTATTTGTGGGTTGTCTGATCTGCATTCTGTTTGTAGTAGTGTATTTATATTGATATAAAATAGAATTAGACACTTAAAATCACAGAATCACAGAATCACAAGGTTGGAAGAGACCTTTAAGATCATCGAGTCCAACCATTCCCATCCTATGCTAAACCATATCCCTAAGTACCTCATCAACCCTTTTTTGAACACATCGAGGGAAGGTGACTCAACCACCTCCCTGGGCAGCCTGTTCCAGGCCCTGACAACTCTTTCAGTAAAAATTTTTTCTAATATCCAATCTAAAAAAAATTAATCTAAATGTGTTTTAAAAGAAAGCAGCAGTAAATCAGTAGGGAAAGCCCTTGGTTTCTCCCTCTCTCCCTCTCTGTACCACAGAAGAGCAATGTGCACACAACTGTCATGGCTTTTCCTCCCTTTGATGCCAGACCAGCAGCAGAGGAAATCCAGAGTAGTGTTTCTGAAGACCACCAAAGGCCAGTTTGTGTTTAGCAGTACTTCAGTTCCCTCGGCCATACTTTAAAAAGGGCTGGGCTTTCTGGGTAGAGACCAAAATCCTGGAGACACGAGCACCCAACTCCACAGCTCAGTCAAGCTGAGGAAATACTAGGCCACAAGATTTGGCCTATAGCCCAGGAGTGCCCGAGACACAATAATGTGGGTATTTTCTATATTATCCTCTAGCTGGAAAGCAAGGCATGCAAATTGCCTTTGTGTTAGGAGAGACTTCTACAAGATCACGTGGTTGACCTATGGTTGACCACTGTCTTCAGCCTTTCCTGGTGGATTTGCTACTTCATTTGAAAAGGAGAGTCCTCAGCTAACTCAGGACGTTAACAGCCCAACTGATGTGCCTACTCTGTGTTGTCTCCTTTTCTGTGTTTCTGTCCTGTGCTAAGAAAGAGATTGAACATGTGGCTGTGACACTGTACAAATTGGGAAAAAAGTCATGCAAATACAACAGATTTCTCCTTTTCTCTACCACCTTGTCCTGAAGTCAGTGCAGTGCAGGGGTGTTCACAAACTGCATCCTTCAGTTTGTGATGCCTCATGCAGCCATTAATCATAGCTCAAATGGAAAAAAAAAACCCATCCCAAGCCACAAAGATCCAGAGGATTTTTCTCCTCTGCTATCTAATGCCCCACCAGCACTGTGCAGTTCTGCCATCTGCCCTATAAATTGCATCCACACACGTCACTTTGCCCAGGATGGGGCAAATGTGGCACTGAAAAAGGAGGGATTATTGCAAGCCTAAGACGTGTTCCAAGCCAGACAGGTAAACTCTGAACACAATAAAATGGCAGTGAAAGATGTCAGTTATTTAGTGGCAATGTGACTTACATGCCAAATCCATCTGGTGATTAGCATCACCCTTCCTCTCAGGAAGGAAGGCTCCAGTGTATTTTTCAGACTCGATTAATAATTTATTTGGCATCTGGAAGTCACAGCAAAACAGCTCATATGGAAAGGGAGGATGTAAATTGTCTGCCTCTCCCAGGCACTACCAGGTTATTATTCACAGCTGAAATACTATTTGTAAAATATTTGTGTATTTAATATTTTAAAGAGCAGCTCTGACACTCGGGCTGATTTCAGCATTCTCGAGGCGGAGGGGGCTGGTGGTGTGTGTGCCACAGATACTGTCATCTGGAAGACGTGCTCTCATCATCAACTGAACCAGCCAAAAGAGGATTTTAGTATGCAAGGGAGCAGGCACTAGAATGAGGGGAGATTAATGTGAGCTTAGTGCCTTTTGAATTAGGGTTGCCGTCCATGGAAGACAAGGGGAACCTTTCTGGGCTGGGACCCTGGTCACAATCTGCCTACCCAAGAAAGGGCATGGCTGCAGCTCAGGTCAGAGCGTATCCAATGCAGGAAAGTTGCTTACAGATTTTACAGCTGTACAGGTGATATTTTACCACCTTTCTTCAGGTCTCACTCAGTGATGACCTCAATCAGGTTGTGACAGCTTCGCCAATCAGCTAGGAATTCACCTGCTAGCACAGTTTTATCCTAATGGTTTTGGCTGGGGTAGAGTTCATTTCCTTCATAGCAGGTGGTGTGGGGCTAGGATTTGGGTTTGTGCTGACAACAGTGTTGGTAACAGCTGTTTTTGTTCTTGCTGAGCAGGGCTTACACAGAGCCAAGGCCTCTTCTGCTTCTCGCCCCACCCCACCAGTGAGCAGGCTGGGGGTGCACAAGGAGTTGAGAAGGGACACAGCTGGGACAGCTGACCCCAACCAACCAAAGGGGTATTCCACACCACATGATGTCATGCTCAGCATATAAAGCTGCAGGAAGAAGGGAGTGGGGGGACATTCAGAGTGATGGTTGTTTGTCCTCCTAAGCCACTGTTAGATGGAGCCCTGCTTTCCTGGAGATGGCTGATCACCTGCCATGGGAAGTTCTGAATGAATTCCTTGGTTTGCTTTGCTTGCACACACGACTATTGCTTTACCTGTTAAACTTTTTACCTCAACCCATGAGTTTTCTCACTTTTACACTTCTGATTCTCTCCCCCATCCCATCTTCTGGGGGACTGAGGAAGCAGCTGGGGCAAAACCATGATGCTTATTTCTACTGTCATGCCACTAGCTCACTGTATGATATCTTCATTATTTCTTCTCAGAGTTGTATTCTCCGACCACAGATTCTCATGAGTTGCTAATAGCTCTCACTGTCTTATCAAGAGGTTTTTATTAGAGGAGGACACTTAATCAACTGAAAAGGGAAGGAAAACCACTAAATGCTGTGTCATATTCAAGCTACTTTTTTTTTTTTTTTTTTTTTTTTTTTTTTTTTTTTTTAAAGAGATTGAAGTTGCAGTAGCTGCTTTGTTCATTCTTGGCTTTTACAAGCATGGGGTGCAGCCTTCTCAAGGTGATGCTGCTCTGGCAGGGTGGTTGGACTAGATGATGTCCAGAGGTCTCTTCCAACACCAACCATTCTGGGATTCTGGGATTCAAAGAGCACCCAAGTTTATACACCTAAATCCACAACTTGACCTACAACAATAACAGAAACCAAATATTCTTTTCTATTTAACCCTGGCATGTGGACTGTAGCTGTTATTGTTTACCACTTCCAGGGGACAGCATCCATTGGGTCCAGTCCAAACCAGCTTTCCCTTACTTTGCACACATGTAGTCCAAGATATTGAAGATCAATTTGGCTGGGGTGGGAGGAGGGACTAGATGCCCTCTCAAGTTCCCCATGAAGACTTGTTGAGCAAGGCTGGTGGCTGAGGATAGTGCTGACCTGAACAACAGCGTGTTCAGATGCAGTTATGTAGTGTGAAAAACTGTACCTTGCAGCAGCAGTGTTAAGGATGTGAATTACAGATGCCTGAACAATCATCTGAACCCCAGGCAGCATCCCAGAGACAAAGATGACAAAGATGGTAAAGGAAGCAGAGAGGAGTTAAGCA
Source organism: Gallinula chloropus (assembly GCF_964237585.1). Taxonomy (NCBI): domain Eukaryota; kingdom Metazoa; phylum Chordata; class Aves; order Gruiformes; family Rallidae; genus Gallinula; species Gallinula chloropus. The sequence goes on from NC_140085.1 coordinate 206,446,220, forward strand.
GTGAGTCTGTGGTGGAGCCAAGACTTACCAAGCGGTTGGGTTGCTATTCATTTACCCAGGCTGCCTCTCCTGACAGGCTGAATGGAATTGTCAGTTAGGAAAGCAGTGTGAGCATGCACAGCATGCTGTGATTAGAAAGGGCACTGCTGGGAGGAGGGGCACCATAGTAGCCAAGCAGAAGTTTTCTGTGCATCCCCTCTGCCTTTTCTCCTGAGAGGTTCTTGCACTTCACTTTCAGTTCCGCTGTAGCAGCTTGCACCTCTTCTCTAAAATGTAAAATGCATTGGCCTTTGGTGTGGTGGAGGCAAAGGGAGTTAATGTTCCCTCTGCTCCTAGGTAGATAAAAATGCCACAGCACCAATTCTGCATTGCAAGGAGGGGACAACCTTTCTCTCAATAACCAAAACAAAGCACATGGCTACTGAAATTTTTGGGATCATTGCTTATCAAGATTATTTTATTTTTTGCCAGATCCTCCCCATACAGAATATAAATTCTCCACAAAAAATTGCTGCTTGTTGACATTGAGATACTTTTGTAACTCAGCTGCTAGTAGCTAAACCAAACCAACCTTGGGGTAATTTAACCCTGAATACGAATGTATTGGCCTTTGGCTCTCCTGCTGTGCTTTAAGAAAAAAAAAACTATCCAAATGTCTTTCAAAACCAATCAGAGGTGATGGAGGCTGGTCCATCCCTTGCTGTAACTGCCTAAAGGCATGAATTAGAGCTGAAGGGTACTGGGAGTGGGCATGCCCTTTGAGCAGAGGCTTCCAGAGCCACTTCAGCGTGTCTGAGAGGTACTGGGCAAATGTGTGTTCCTCACTGGGGAGGAACTGGGTAGCCGATCCAGGACAGGTTGGTGGCATCGTCATTCTCTGTTACTCCTAAGGTACAACTGAGGATCCCAGTCAATGGCCAGGATTTGCTGTCCCTGACTCAAAGGAGTCCCATGTGCTGCCTAAGGTCAACTTATCTCTTTGTCACACTCTTGGAGGGCCATCACCTACTTTTGTTGTCCTCTCCCTAGTAACAACATTTGGGCTGGAAATAGAGGCTTCCTGCACTTGGTCCCTCCCCAGTGCACTGGCTGAGCACAGGTCTGCTTTAATCTCACGAAGTCTCCTGCTCCTTCCTGAGGGGAAAAAAGGAACCAACATCAAAGAACAGCAACCTGCACAGGTGCACAAATGCATTCAAGACTGTAGTGCATCTGGCAGTGTCTGGACGGTCAGTGGGAAAACCAAGAGAAATTTGCTTATGTTAATACTAAAAAGCACAAGGTTGAAAAACCACACACTATCCCTGTTCTTTTAAGGATCAAAATTCCTTTTTTTTTTTCAGTGGCAAGAGAACAAGAACTTTGGAAAGAACAAGATTTATGCATTTTGTAGTGAAAGGACTAGGGGCAATGTCTTCAAGCTGAAAGAGGGTAGGTTTAGATTAGATGTTAGGAATACATTTTTCCCTGTGAGTGTGGTGAGGCACTGGCACAGGCTGCCCAGAGAGGTTTTCAAAGCCCCAACCCTGAAAATGTTTAAGGCCAGGTTGGATGGGGCTTTGGGCAACCTGATCTAGTGGAGGGTGTCCCTGCCCATGGCAGGGGGGTTGGACCAAGATGATCTTTGAGGTCCCTTCCAAGCCAAACCATTCTATGATTCTATGTTTCAACCCCTTCAACCTGGTGAAGGGATGAGCAATATTCCAGAGCAGACTTCCAGAATCTGAGAGCACAACTGTGATTGACTGCAATGAACATTTTCCAGGACGAATGGCACAGTTCAGAAGATATGAAGAGGGACAACACCCTGCAGAGCACTAAGAAGCCAGCACACAAGCAAGCAGATACAGCAGAAAATACAATGATAGTAAAGCCAGCTTTGAAAAGAACAGAGACCTTAAGAAGGCAGGATTACTTTAGCCTGCAGTAAGGGAAGATTAATAATGAACATAGATTGCTCAAATGAATCATATCGTACTGGATGCCCTGAATGTCTTGTGATGGATGGCTAGACAGTATTTAGTGCCACTAACATTGGTGATTGAACTGGAATACAAAGCAGGTAGGAAGGAGGTTTGGGTCAGAGAAGGGCAGAGACAGTGTCTGTCAGTAGGAGGGCAAAACCCACCCAACAGCCATATCCTCCAACCTGTGATACAGGGGAGAAAGCCAATGAAAAGGGAACAGCCATTGCTCAGACAAGGACAGCAATGTCAGGCAGCACAGAGACTGATGGATGTGTTCAGGAGCAAACTTTATCACCTGGAGCTTCAGTGTGGATAGCTGCAGAGTTACATTGCGTTCTTGAGCGTACATGAAACTGGCTTTCTGCCCTGTGGTCTGCTCAACCCTAACAGCATTTTAGATTTGCAGTTTGGGCAGAAGCCTGAGCATTTCACACCAATTCACTGCAGACAGAGATAAGACTATTAATAGGTGCTTTGTATATAATATCCCTTTTCCTAATACAGCAGTGGCTCTTCAATTTACTGGCAAAGGCAGCAGACTTTGCTAACTGGCACCTGATAAATGCCATGTCTGCCTCCCTGGGACGCCCGCCAGTAAATAAATTCAGTGCAAGCTATTGAAACATTGCTAGGTGGTGAACTAATGTCATGCAGGGCTGGCTGGCTGGACAAGAGGAGCCACAGAATTTCAGGGACTGCCCCCATTACATGCCACTACCAGCCCCATGGGGGCCAGTTTTGTTCTCTCATCAATGTTCTATAGGCCATAAAAGTGTAGTTGACCCACTGGAAAAAAATCAGACTCTGTGAAACTGGTAATGGGGGGTTGGGGGTAAGGAGGGGGAAAAAAGAGTACAGAAAATTGTTTCCTGCACTAATGATAGTCACAACCTGGGAAAAAAAAATTACAAAAAACAAACAGGAAGAAAGAGGTTCTCATTACCCTTCTTGCTGAGTAGAAGCAAAACTAATTAACAAAGCAGCAGGAGAAGGGGTGTGCCACAACACCTCACTGCAAAAGCATGGCCCCTTTCTTCTTTTTTTTTGCCAAAATAGTTATGCATTTTTCAAGTCCTGCCCATCAGTAGCTGTAGGCGACGAACTCAAGTAAGTTGCTAGACCCTGTCTTCTCTTCTGGGACCAATGTTTCTGCAAGTGTGAAGCAAGAAATTGAGATGTTCGCAGCTGCAGCATGATTGCTCTTCCCCTTCTGACTACAGGATAGCTTGCTGGCAACTGTAGCCCTTGCTAGCGAGGAAGCAGTTTAAAAAGGGAGGAGAGTGTATCCACAGCCTTTGGATGCCACTCCAGTAGCAACACGTAAAATGGAAGTCAAACACAAAGTCAGTCAGCTCAGGTGGGCCTCCAGCAGCCAGTACCTGCATCAGCAGAGCATGGGGCCAGAGGGCTAGAGGGAACAGGGAAGGGAGGAAAGAGGAATGGGAGCTAGAGGGGAAAGGTGGAGGGGTTTTACTGTGCTAAAGACATGGGAAGACACAGTGTCATAGGCACAGCAATCAGCAGCACAATTACAAGCAACCTCTCGCCCAAAACGGCACTATGAATAACAGCAAAAGCTTACAAATCTAACTGCCAAGCAACACCTCTACTGTCAAAAACCTTTCCAGGAAGCCTATCACAGAATCCCAGATTGGTTGGAGTTGGAAGGGATCTCTAGTCCAACCCCCTGCTAAAGCGGGATCACCCAGAGCAGGCTGCATAGGGTCACATCCAGGCAGGTTTTGAATAGATGAAACTTTTTATGACCAAAGTCTCACTGTGATCCTATAATATGTGTGAAGTAAACACAGACCTTCGAATGTGTGCTCAGCCTGATGCAGCCTTTCCTTCTCTTTGTCATGTCTGCTGTATGGAAAGTATGAAACAAAACAGCAGGTGTAAATAAAAAGCTCAAAAACTCTGCCCTGAAAAGCAACCCCACCAGACTGTGCACTCCTGTATTCAGCAGATCTGCCTCCGTGTCAGTCAGCTCCTCTCTTGAGTGATTAAAACAAGCTCTCACTTGCAGAAGAGCTGACACAGCCCAGAAAATTATTTACACAGCGCAGAAGGAGGATTTATTCATTATGTTTCTGCTGTGATTAACACTGTAATATGAGCTGACCGCTCAAATATTCTCCCCCTAACTATGGAGACCTGAGCATGTGCTTTCAGCTCAGGGAAGGGGCTGTGGTGCCTCCTGCTCTGCAAGGGACTGCTGTCCTGTGTCCTCCAGCTGCAGGGTGTCAGCCATCAGGAGGGTATCAAAGTTTGCTCACTTCATCACCACCCTTCAGACAGAATGCTGTGAATCTGGGGCAACTGTTAATTCCCTAATGGCCATTAGCCTCAGTCTCTGCATCAGACATGCCTCAAGGCCTAGTCGTGCTCCTGCACTAGACAGACAGACGGGGGGGGGGGGGGGGGGAGGGTTGTTTCAAGTCCCCGCATGGGTTCAGGCAAGGCAAAACCTTTGGAGATACCTGTCCAAAGTCCCATCAGCGTCTGGGGCTTTTCCTGCCACCCTTGCCTTTTGAAACAGGTTTCTCCTCGCCTCTAGCTTGGGAAAGATGGGGAGCAGCAGTAGCTGGCTGACAGTATGTGGCTGCGAGCAAAAACAGCAACAGAGGGCTAGGCTTTTACAGCGTCTCTGCTGTTACTGGGACTTCAAATCAGAAGCACCTTCGATCCTGAGTCTGCACCAGGCCCTGTGAGAGAGCTGTAGCCCTCACTGATGGAGCAAGAACAGGCCTCAACACAAACACTAAGACAGAGTTTCTGTGCCTCAGAAAGGCAGGCTGGACAGCAAAGGTCATAACAAAGCAGATGTCCTTTCAAAAATAATCAAAACCTTGTCTGCTCACCCAGACACCTCCTCCATGAAAGCCTGCTGCTGTAGCAGCACGCCTGTAGCATCTGGAAAGGAAAGCAGGGCTTAGATACTTCATCGCACAGCCCAGCCTGAGAGCTGCAAGGATCCTTGCAGGGGTCCCAGCACACTCAGCAAAGCCTGCGGTCCTTGTCCTCATGTCCCAGGTTCATCCGGTTCATCCCGCAGCGCCAGTTCTGCTTACCAAAAGTGGCCTGCTGAGCGTTCACATTCCATGGCATGGCTCCACTAAATCCTAGGAGATCTACTCCCACCCAGTGCCCAGCACACCCCCCCATTCCTCCTGGAGGGCCCACGCTGCAGCACCCAGTGCACAGCATACCCTCCATGGCACAGGTCCTATCCCTCTTCATCTTTTCTCCCGCCAGCACCAAGGCCACCCAACTGCACAAGTCTCCCTGGTCAGCAAGGCCCTGACAGCTCCCTACATCTTGGCTGCTGTTGACGGCAAAGCAGTGGAAAGCAACAAAGTTCCCTTGGCCGCAGCTCTCACATCGGTGCACGCGTTGCTGCAGGAAGGCAGTGCACTCGTGGTGCAAAGCCACCCGCTGTCTCTCTGGCCATAGGTCGTAGGCAACCACCCACAGCAGAGGGACAAGGAAGTTCAAAACACCAGACCACTGCTTCCTGGTTGTCTTGCTCCAAGAGGATCCCTCCATGCCTGCAAGGCAAAGGGCCTTTGCGTCAGCCCGAGCTGGAGCCCAGGCTCAGGGCTGCCCCAGCCCGCGCAGCAGAGTCATGACTTGGTGCACACCCTTGGCAGTAACCCAGTGCTGCGGCACCCCAAAGAGCCTTGCAGCAGGGGCAAAAGAGTCTGGATGCTGCTGGCAGGGATTCCACATGCCCTCCCATGCCTGCACTATGAGCAGCGCTGGGAGGCAGGGGAGCAGAGGCACTTGGGACACCTGGCAGAAACTTCCCTCCAGCACAAAGCCTGTGTGCTTTGTGATAGACTCCTCAGGTCTTTGCACAACCCACCCCAAAGAGCCATGCCCGCCTGAGCTCCCACCACCAATCCCTGGGGAAAGCACACCATGCCCTGGGAAGCCCTGCCAGGATAGGGCTGGCAGCTCCCTTGTCCACCTCACTGGTAGCACCTACCACACTCGGCCTGCAGAGAGCCGGCTGGTCCCTTGGTGGCATCTCGCACATCATATGGCACCTCCGTGCTCCCCAGCCTCCACGTAAGGATGTTGTTGCTCACCAGCATGTCCAAAATGCTGCTCATCTCTTTCCTGATGCCAGTGGGAAGGATGTGCCACAGCAGCTGGGTGGTAAACACTGGGCCGATGACAGCTGTGAACCTCAAAACCATCTGCTCCAGCAGCTTCCTCTGGTCCAGCTGAGCCAGCACAATCTCTGTCAAAAATGAAGCAACACGTCTCTCTCCTGCCTGTTCCCCACACTGAAGCTGGAGAGGCTGGGACATTCCAGCACACATCATGGTAGGCTTTGGCTTCCTCTCCTTGGGACTGCACCTGCCGTGCAATCCTAGCTCAGGGCAAAAGGGAGTAGTGTTGTGCCAACACCCTTCTCTCTCCCACCTACTGCTGGGAAGCAGCCGGCAGGCTCCCAGCTGGTCCACACCCAGGAAAGGGAACATTGCTGTTGGCAACCCCAGGCCCCCAACATTCTGGCTGGAGCCTCAGAGCCACCTTGTGAGTGGAGCTCCCGAGCTGAGAGCATGCCTCGGCAGCACACAGATGCCCAGCCTCCCTCCAGCCAATGCCCGGGAAGGAGCCCGAGCACAGCTGCAAGCAGCTCACCTTGCAAGGAGGTGGGCAGCACGGTGTTCTCCAGGTTCACATGCAGCCTGACCATGCAGACCCTGCCACCAGTCTCCGCGCTGAAGCTTGAGGTCATTGCAAGGATGGAGGTTCCCACTGCAGAAGCTGGGCGGAGTGAGCCAGCACCCATCAGGAAATTTGCAAAGTGTCTCCCCCCTGAGAAAAGTTTCGGCCTTCACCCAAGATGGGACAGGTCCCACCTTCCACAGTCCAGTGCGGGCGCCCTGACCTGCCTGTGCTGACTCTGTGGTCATGAAGCGGAGCAAAGCTGTTTCCACTGCAAGCCTTTCTTTGCAGAGCCCTCCCAAAGATGCTCCACCTTCAGAGCAGCCTTGCCCAGCAGTCTCTCAGTGCAAGCTCCCAGACTTCCCCATGGGAGGCTGGTTGCCCCAGGACAGAAAGCAGCTGCATTGATGCTTTGACAGCGCTACCTCCACAGCCCAGAAAGCAGCTGCTGATAATGATGCACAACGTAGCATCAGCCCCGGCTGATCCCAGGGCCCCGGCAGGCTGGCTGGACACCTTCTCTGTGGCGTTACCACTGTCTTTTGCGTTACCAGCACCCTGGGGGGATTTTAGGGTTTGGATTCAAATGTCGTGGGCCAGTCCCTCACCTCAAACTGGGGTTTGTTCTCAAGCGACCTGTAACTCAGCCAGGGTAAATGGCGTGCCCATTAGAATGCCAAAACACATGTGCTCCGCAAAGATTTCCCCTGTGTTTTAGGCCCCACCACCCCAAGCCCCAGCCTGGGAAATTAGGCCCCTTCCAAGCCACTGCAAGTCCCTGGCCCTTGCTTTGCTTGTCCCAACAGCAAAGCATGCAGAAGCCCACACCTCTGCCAGCCCAAGTTCTGTACGGCTGCAAGGTCAGACACTGCCCAGATCCATGGGGGAACGATGGGGAGGATTGTTCTGTACGGAAGGGCCACAACTGCTCGCCAACCAGCAGCCAAGGTGCTTACCAATCAGGCTCTGCCAGTTGTCCTCTGCCTTTTCAGCCCAGCCCTGGGGGCGCAATAAAGGCATTGCCTTGTGGCCAAGGCAGCGCAGCAGCAGCTCCTCGCAGTAATACGGGTTCCCCAAGCTCCTTTGGATCAGGAACCTAGACAGGAGTGGACCCAGGGGTGACCAATGCAGGAAAAGGAAGGTGATATGCATTTCAGGTGGTGGCAAGTCAAACGGGCATGACAGGGCAGCCAGCATATTGGGCACAGCGACACTTCCCCTTTGAAAGGGACCGGCCTCCCACTGGCTTGCGCTTTTGGGGGCCCCCCTTCCCTCAGAAGAGCTCCCCTGCCCCTAACTTGCCTCCCTAAATCCCTGGGGATGCTGATCATGCTGAGGTCCTGGCAGGCTTTCTGCACCACAGCTGAAGGTTTCATCTCATCCAGATGAAGATAGGTGATGATCTGGGACGTTGTCTCGGCTGCTTCCGCATCTTTGCGGGAGGTCTCTGTTCTCATGTAGCCCTGAGCTAAGCTCACGACCATGAAGACAGAGACCTTTTTGAGCACGGTGGAAATGATACCCCAGGAGGCAGGGTTGATGAAATGGGCATTGTCAAGGACAAATATGCCAAATTCTCCCAGGGCCTGAAAAAAGCACGTTGTGCTGAGGGGAATGCAGCAGTAGACCCTCAAGCGTCTTCCTGGGGAGAAGGTGAGGAGGTTTAGCCCCTGTCTCTCAGGAGGATGCTCTGCAGTGTCTCCCCAACACCTCCCTGCTCAGAACCCCCCCTGCTCTTAGTTACTCTGAGTCTTTAGGGTCACAGCCAACATCATGGGCCCTCAGGAGAAAGGAGCTCAGGCAAGGGAAGGCAGAAGACATTGTTCCTTCTCCAGGGCAGCCTTGATGGAAGGAACCATCTTGGTTGTGTTTGTGGGGCTGCTGGGAGGAGGTGGAGGGCTGGGCGTGTTTCTCAGGCCTTGAAGGGCCATGCCCCAGGTACACAACCCTCCTCCTCTGTGGGCACACTGCTGTGGTGTAGAGCCCACAGCCAGCACAGCAGTTTTCCTTCTCTGACCCGGGCCAGGGAGACAGCAGGGGGACAGAGAGAGAGGGACACAGAGAGAGGCTGGGGAGAGAAAGGAGGCAGGAGGGGAGACAGAGACAGGGAGACAGACAATGGAGAGCAGGACGGAAGGCTGGTTCACCTTCTTTAGCACTTTTGCCAAAGTGGAGCTTAATTCCCTTTCTCTTGAAGTTCTGGACATCTCACGGACCTCGTCTGAAACAAGAAACTGTCCAGAAAAGCAGAGTCTGGGAGAAACATCGCTCCAGGGGGACAGCACCCCAACCCACTAAGTACGAGCGCCTCTGCTGGCCTCAACACCTTCCTCTCCCCAGCACAGGGACAGGGAGCTGCAGTGGGGATTTCACCCAGAGCCTAAAGCAGAGGCTGTCTGCTGAGGGTCTCTGTCAGAGCTGGGGCTTTGGGTTGGGCTGGAGTGCTGGTTCTATAGCTGCGGGAGCCTTGAGCTGGCTGGAGCAGACCATTCAACACAGTGATGACCTCAGTGCAAGGTGAGCACCAGCCTTTCTCTCTCCAATGCCACATGCAGGGTGCAGAACAAGGCACCAGACTCTGCTGGATGCAGAATGGGGCATGAACTCAACAGAGACAGAGTGCAAGAAGGGGGAACATCGGACCCAGCAAAGGTCACAAGGTGGCCTTCTCCAGGGCCAGAGAGGCCTCTCACTCTCACCTCGACAAGGAAAAAGTCATTGAGGAGGCAATAGCTGCTCTCCTTGATTGTCTCTTGGAGATCTGCCTGCAGCTTGTCCTGCCTGGCACCACACAATTCACCCTCCTGGAGGTCCAGAGCCCTGGCCTTCATCACACGGACAGCAGAGTAGTTTTCCCTCAAGTTGACCTCCAGCAGTTCCACAGCAACTACCCTGCCACGCAAAAGCAAAAGGGACTGTGATGGCCAACAGCCCAAGCAGCCTTCTGAGGCAAAAGGGGTGGAGGTGCCTGTGGGGGGGCTCCTCAGCCACCCATCTCAAAGTGCTTCCCAGAGAAGGCCAAGCTTTTCACTCCTCCCGTGGGAAAGGGCGCAGAGAGGCAGATGCTGCCAAGCCTCTGAGAGACCCGGGTTCAGGCCCTGTTTCTCTGCAGCACCAGCCCAGCTCCTGCTACATGCCCCCTGCAGAGGAACTCCCTGGCCTAAGGGACAAGGCTGGTACAAGCGGTGAGCTCGCCTTTGGGCTCCAGACCTCAGCAGCCTGCCTCCCAGACCATGGGCAGGCTTTTTTGTCCCAGTGCTCCTTCTGGGAAGCTGGCAGGCGGCAAGCAGGGTTTCTAAAGCAGACCACTCTGCTCTTTGTTGGGTCTGGAGTCAGATGAAAAGCACTGTGCCGGGGCCCTTTCCATCTGCCCGTTCCTGGCCCAGCAGTGGAGGAGCAAAGGCCACAGCTCAAGAAGCCACCTGGGCAGGGGCAGCATCCCAAAGCTACAGGTCCAAAGCCTGTACCTGTGCCCAGCAGCCTGGCCTAAGTAGGCCAGTTCAGTAAGTAAGTGGCTCTTTCCGGAGCCCATCAAGCCTTCAAATGCCAGGATGTGCCTTTGTCCTAAGTGCTCATAGGTTTTCTTCAAGCAGCTGTCAAAGAGGTCAGTCTCCTTCTCCCAACCTGTGAAGAAAAAGCAAGAAAACCAGCTGCTGGGGCATGCTGAAAAGCAAAGAGCTTTTGCCCTTTTGCTGGCAGCCTCCTCCGCAGCTCCACACAACGGTGCTTCGTCTTTCTCACTGAGAGAAGCTGGGACGGGGCACAGCCAAAACAGCCACCTCCAGCTGCCCAAAGGCCTGTTCTGATCATTTGGCTTCATGCTCGGGAGGAGGAAGGGGGCACGTCTGCAGGTATGGCATCAGTCTTCCCAAGACACCCTTCTGTGTGCCGAAGCCCTGCTTTCCTGGAAGCCGAAAGGAAGCAGGGATGGAATGCCTGAGCTGGCCTTGCGCACGTGCGCAGCGTTTGCTCTGCCCGTTTTAAGCCCTGCGGGGAGCAAGCAGCTCTGTGCGGCTGAGCTGCCTACCAGGCTTGACTCCTAACAAGGCCCAAACCCTTCGGCGAGACACCCAGTGATGGCAGGCACCCAGTGTGTCCTGACATTTCCATGTCTGCCCAGATGCTGCCAGGAAAGGAACTATGAGGGGTACAAGGAGGAGAACCCCTACCAAAGCTCTCACCAGCCAGTCCGGCAGAAGGCCATCTCTTTCCTGATCCCACAGACAGGAATCAGCATAGCCCCCAGAGTTGGGGCAGCTCCAGAGTTGGAAGGGGCCTTTGTTCCAGGTCTGGAGCACGACAGAGAGCATCAGGCACCTCACCCCACTTTCCGCCCCAAAGAGATCAACCAAGTAGGGACTAAGAGAGGCGTCACTTCCTTCGGGCCCCACCACCCCTGGAAAAAGCTTCTCCCTTCTCCCTGTGACACTACAAATTACCGAGAAGAAACTGGCATTCACAAGGGCAAGGCATTCTCCACCTACCCAGCAAGCAGGTGTAATTTGACCTCTTCTTGGAAAGACACGAGCCAAACATGCTAGAAGCAGGGGAAAAGAAAACACAAATCAATTAGCTGGTGAGAGGCTGAGGACACAGCCAAGCAGCCTGGCGTGGAAGGACAGGATGTGCTCCTTGCGCACTTGCTTTTCTTTTGAGCAGTCTGTTAGGCTCTGCACGCTCCTCCAGCCCAAGTTCAAGCTGATGTGTTAGGACAGCTTCAAGCATAAAGGTGGCCAGCAACCACCATGGGACAGGAGAACACATCAAGAGTCCAGAGATCAACCCAGAGAAACTGGAGACATGGGAAAGAAGGGAGACCAGCTTGCTCGCTCCCTGCAGAACTCCTCTTTGCTGGCCAAGGCTGCACCTTTGGTGCCCTCATCCAGCCCCCTCAGAGGACACTCACCTCCTCTTGGTGATCCCCAGGTATTAATAAATAGAGCCAGGCCAAATTATGCCTTTCATCTCTCTTGGTGGCAGCATCTTGAAGTAGCAGTGGGGCAGCTGAGAGGCAGTGTAGGTCGCTGCATCACAGGACACCAGCCCAGGGTAATGCATCATCATCTGGGCTGCCAGATTTACCTTCTGGCCAATGACTGCCAGAGAGATAGAGACAGAAAGGGAGATAGAGAGGGAGCGCATGCATTGATGGGCCTGTGCCACCAGCCCCACAGTGGCCTTCCAGGCGAGTGGCCACCTCCCCTACGGCAAAGGCCAACCCCTCAGCAGGGTCAGCAGAACCCAGGGGAACAACCGGCAGCAGAGCCCACTCTCCTGCACTGGGCCACCACCCAGGCCACCCAGGCCATTCCCAACCAGCTGGTGAGCAAGCCTCTGTCAGCCCACCTTCCTCTTCCCAACTGCTCCGCTCGAGCAGGCGCACACCAGCCTCCTGCTCCCTGGACACACGCTTTGCACCTGTGTATTTGTGCCTGTCCGGGTGGCCTGTGACTCTGCAGAACACCATCCCGCTGCTCACTGCGGCAGACACCATCCTGCAAACACACTGGGAAACAGTGTGGCTGCAGCAGCACCCAAGTGCTGTCCTGCCCACCCGCTTCATCCCTTTTTGCACCTCTCCTGGGCCCAGGCCTGGAACATGCCCACAACCTGAAGACACACGGAAGGGAAGTGCTGCCACTGGCCTCCGCAGAGTCCCAGGGGCCAGTGCCTGCCTTCCAGCCTCATTGCCTGGAAAAGGGCATTCACAAGGCCTTTGGCCTCACGAATTGCATCCAGGATCTGGCCATGGATACAGAAGTACTTCTGACTGCTGCCACCAGAAAGCAGGAGGGTCATTGCCCTGCAGAGATCCCTGGGGAGACAGAGACAGACAGAGGGAGGGAGGGAGGGAAGGAGGGAGGGAGAAGCAGAACATTGAGAGCTCTACAGCCTCCAGTGTCTCAGCTCTTCAGAAGCTCATCTGAAGCCCAGCAGGGAGACAGGCATTATGAGTGGGGAGGGGGGCATCCTCAGCTCGTACTTGTGGGATACTGACACAGCTCCCTGAAAAAGGGGGGGGTCTAGAAATAGGCAAAGACAACATTGACCACGTGTGGAGAGTGCCAAGCAAGCATCTTACCCAGCTGCCTGCCCCAGAAGCCCAGCAAAGCAGGGAGCTTGCTTTCTGGACGCTCCAGTTACACACAGGCAGGTTGGAGCTGTCTGTGGGAGGAAACACAGGAGCCTGCTAAAGCCCTTCTCCTGGTCTTAAGTAAAGCACTTCCCTTGGCTCCTGGGGAAATGCGGGGGAGAATAAAGCAGGGGAAAGGATGCCCAACTGCCCGCAGCTGACAAAGTGAGAGCACTGCTACCTCCCACAGACATCTGCACTAAAGCAGACCTTCAAAGAGCCTCCCAAATCCTTGATGGGACCCCCACACTGCCTTTACACTTCCTCTGCATCTGCACAGACAGGCAAAGCCAGCAGTCCCAGTCTCCCAGCCCTGCTCCCACTACAGCTGACCCCAGGAACACCCACGGGAGAGGCTTTCCCTTGGCACCAGCCCTGGGAGGGATCCCCGCATTCCCTGTGCTGTAGGAGACCTGTGCCTGGCACATATGGATCTTCAGTTGCATCTTCTGACCCACATGCATGTCGTAACTGCCATGCTTGGCCTGGATCTCCTGGCTACATTGCAGCACAAGGCTGATGGTCTGAGACAGCTCCTGGGGTCCTGCTAATCCACAACACCAGCACAGCATCCCCTGGGGAGAGCGAGGGACGGTAATGGCTCTGCTGAGACCTGACTATCCTTGCCCTGTGGTCAGCGGCAGGGCAGCAGAAACTGACTCCCCTGATGAGGAAGATGAGCTTTTGGGAGGTCCTGGAGGGAGGACCACACCCTAGGCAGCGGGACAGCTCTCCTCTCCCTGGCCAGCCCCAGCAGCAGCCAGCCGGCAGCAGTGGCACCCTCTGCCCTGAGCTCTCCTTTCCAGCCACAGCACACCGGGGACTGCTCCTTCCCTCGCAGCCTGGCAGCCCCAGCTCTGCCATTCCCAGGGGGGTCTCCTCCTTCTCCTCCTGGCACTTCCTCTTACTGGCACTTCCTCTCGCCCACCCCCAGCCCAGGGTCCTCCAAGCTGGGGCAGAGTGAGGGCAGCCACACCCCTTGCCAAAGCCGAACAGTGGGCTGGCCCAGGGCCGAAAGAGAAGCCCGCAGAAAGGGCACTGCATGCGTGTGCGTGCGTGGGCAGAAAGCTGGCTCAAGGTGCTGCACAGAGCCTCTGCAGAAGCAGAGCTGAGCCAATGGCCAGCACAGCAGTTAAAGGCTGCCCATTGGTACCTCTGGGCAACATAGACCTAAGTACATACCAGCAAACTTCAAGATGTCTCCTCCAAAAAGCAGCATCTCTGCAGAGAGAGGGAAAGCAAAGGAGGCCTGATGCGGACTCCTTCCAGAAGGCACAGAGCCAGCCCCTCGGTCTGGAGAAGCTGCTCTGTGGGGCATGGCTCAGGAAAGCACCGCTCTGGCCGGTCTGTCAGGCTCACAGTGGCCACAGCCCTGGTACCTGCACAGCAGGCAGGGAGGCAGGGCCTTGAGATACCACTAAACCTGGGAAAGGAGGAGGCTGGAAGGGGCCTCTAGGCTCCATTTGGTCCAAACCCACTGCTCAAGAGGGGCTTCACAGAACCAGCGTCCCAAGATGGTGGAGAAGTCCTTTCTAAGTGGTCATAAGGAGGGAGCAGCCTGTGCCGGTGCCCCGTCACCCTTCCATCCAAAGTATTTCCTGCCATACAGAGGGAACCTGTGTTTCAGTGTGCCCCTGTGCCGTGACCTCTAGTCCTGGACACCACTGGCAAGGACCTGGCTCTCTTTACTCTGTCCCTTCAGGTTTTAGACACATTCCTAAGCTTCCCCAAGCCTTCTCTTCTCTAGACTAAGGAGTCCAAGCCTTCTCAGCCCTTCCTCGTAGGCGAGACGCTCCAGACCCTCATCATCTTTTCGGACTCTCTTGCTTTGCTCTACAAGTGCTGCCAAAGGGGTGGCCACAATGTGCCAGCTCAGGAGGGTCAAGATGTCCCCTGTGAAAAGGGGCTTGCGAGGGTCTCACAGATACAGATGTACACACGGAGCATCCTCAGGTCGCCGTGCCCCCAGCCTGCTCTGAGCCCGAACACACCACAGAGACGTGTGTTCACGCCAGAGGCCCAGAAAGCATCTGCCTCCTGAGCCACAGCAGGGAGCAGACAGGACCTGTGCTGCTCCTGACTTGCCAGGAGACCCTGGCTCTTCTTGCTGTTCCTCTGTGCCACAGAAAGCCCCAGCCCTCCCAAGGAGGCAAGAGCAGGCTGCCCACCTTATCGGCCTCCCCCCTCCATAAGCAGCCTCGTGGCCTGACGCCAGTCAGTCCTACAGCATGGCCCTTACCCTCCAAAATGTCACACAGGTAACCATTGAGGGTTGGCACCAGAGCATCGCTGCTTCTGTCTGTGCTGCTCCTCTGGTGTAATTTCTCTCCCAAAGCAATGAAACCTGTAACAGGAGTACTCAAAAGTCAGGAAATGCCCAGGTGCTCAACTGGACAGAATCACACAGACTCACACAGACTCACAGAATCGCAGGGATTGGAAGGGACCTCCAGAGCTCACCGGGTCCATTCCCCCTGCCAAAGCAGATTCCCTAGGACAGGTCATACAGGTCAGCATCCAGACGGGTCTGGAATATCTCCAGAGAAGGAGACTCCACAACCCCCTGGGCAGCCTGTCCCAGTGCTCCGTCACCATCACCAGGAAGTAGTTTTTCCACAGATTGGTGCAGAACTTCCTGTGCTCCAACTTGAAGCCATCACCCCTTGTCTTGTCCCCACAGACCACTGAAAAGAGGTTGGCCATTTCCCCCTTTGTCCCACACTTGAGATATTTATAAACATTAATAAGATCCCCTCTTAGCCTTCTTTTCTCAAGGCTGAACAGCCCCAGTTCTTTCAGCCTTTCCTCATAGATAAGATGCTCCAGGCCTTTCATCATACACGTTGCCCGGCCCAACAGCCCGTGGGCCACACTGTCCCATCCTCTGGCTCAGTGCTGGGGGCAGCAGTGGTCGAGTGCCCACAATCACACATCCCACTCTCTTTGGGTATCCCAGCAGAAGACCTCAGCAATGACAAGGTGGCCACTCATGTCTGAGGGTCAAGGACAGGGCTCCAAAGGGCCTGTTGTGTCCCAGAACTGCTTATGTCCACCAACAGTTGCTTCTCCCTGCTTACCACACCTGAAATATTTGCAACGAGCAGCACTCCAGTGACATTCTGAATGGAAGCATCACTCTCGGTGACAGTTCTAGCAAGGACTCTGAGGAGCAACCTTGCTTTCTCCAGCACTGATTATGTCCTGTCCCTGGCAGAAGCCATCACCAGCACCCTGTGGTACCTCAGGAGAGAACAGCTGTGCACAGCTGTGATGAGGATAAGGACCTCACCGCACAGTGCGAGGCTGCACAGTGAGCCCAGGGCCTCTGTGCCGGGCAACAGGAGCCCACCCTCACAGCCGGGTCACTCTGCACTGTGCTGGGGAGGTCTCACCTTGAGTACTGCAGGCAGTTTTGGGCACCACAGGACAAAAAGGACACGAAACTATTGGTGAGCGTCCAGAGGAGGGTAGCAAGGATGGGGAAGGGTCTGGAGAGGAAGGCTCACGGGGAGAGGCTGAAGACCCTTGGTTTGTTCAACCTGGAGGAGAGGAGAATGAGGGGAGACCTTGTCAGATGGGTTGGAAAACCTGTTTCTCCTGGAGGTGGTTCAGCCCTGACTGGAGGCCAAATGCCTCCCAAGGCTACTCTATCACTCCCCTTTTCAACTGAAAAGGGCTTGGATATTGTAAACATGGACAAAACAGTAAACACTCTGAGCATCTGGTCTGGTGCACGTGGCCTGGCCATCCAGAGCCCTGTGTGTAATTAAAGACCACCCTTTATTCCATATGCATCAGGGGCTGCTCTCCAGGTAGCACTGCAGGCCGCTATCTTTTCTACAGCAGCCAACAAGACCCTTTGCCTCAGGGGAATGGACAGCGGCGCTGGGAGGGACAAGCATGCAGCAAACCATCTCACCCAGATGATAAGTCTTCATTCGTCTTCAGCTCTGCTTGACAGAGCAGGTGGATTTCACATCTTTAAAAGCCCTTTGCTTCAGTTACCTTTTATTGCTCTGGATATGTTTACGGGTTTCCTTTCTCCTTCTGTGCACACTTAAATTGAATTTATTCCCGTGTTTCCTCCCTTCCTTCCTTCCTTCCATTCCTCCCACACCTTCTCCTTCAGCAAGTTCATCCTGAGGAGACACCCGTTTGGGGGAAAAACCCTTGTCTGATTTTCGGAGGACGTTTGTATGTATACACAGTTCCCTCAGTGTGTCGGCATGTTCTGTGTCCTATTTTATTGATTCTTGGAGCTTAGAGCTGGGTTTCCATTTCTTCTTTGGGGATCCTAATATGCAGTCTAAATTTTGAGGTTGTAAAGCTCTCTCTATCTCACTGAGATCTGAAATAAAGCCCCCAGGAGCATGGTCTGGGAGCAGAGGTGTAACAGATGAGATTTTACCTCAGACTCATTTCTAGGTTTGAATTGTTTAACTGTAGCTGCAAAACACTGCAGTAGGGCCTCTGTGAGCCTCCCAGCTATAAAAAAACAGATGATGCCTGTTAGTGTTGCTATAGAGCCAGAGTGGCATTTTAGGATTTAAAGAGATATGCGATATCACAGATATTTTCTGTCAGCTCTAGCAAGAGATGTGGGCAGCGTGGTGCTGGAGCCCGTTGCCAGGGATGGGAAGGACCTGGGGGCACAAGGCTCAGGATCATGCTCTTGTCCTTTTTCTGGCCTTGGGGCTTGGCTACAGATGTTTGGCAGCACCTTATACCAAGCAAAGATGAAGCACCCACTGTTCACGAGCCAGGCTTGCCATGGGGAGAGGTCATGGATGGTTGCTGAACACATACACGAGTCCTGGCTTAGCAAAGCGCTGCCTAGGTTTCTGTACCAGAGGAGGGACCCTGTCTCAGCTGTGGGAGAGCTGCTCAGCAAGTAATTGCTTGGGAATAGCATCTCTGTAAGCGCTTTGGGGTAGTCAGGCAGAAAGGGAAGGAGGCATGTGAGAGATGAGAAAGGTCACTGGGTCGGTGCTTTTTGACACACAGGATTTGCATCGCCCAGAGACTGGCAGTGTCTAATGAGGCAATCCAAAGGTTGAACAGGGGACTGACAGTCTCCTTGAACTATTAATTACCAGTCACTGGGATAGATCCTTGCAGCTCCACTAAAAACATAACTGCCTTTTATTTCCTATTGCAATAAGGCTGAGCGTTATACTCTTGTTGCTGAATTACATTATTTGACTCTGTTGCTTTTTCATCAAGATGTCACTTCTGTTCATCAGCATGTGCTTCTCACCTTGTAGCATGCCATACTTGTCATGCATTATTATGCATTTTTAGGTCATTCCCACAGTGGGCAGAGATCTGTGGGGCTTTTTTATCCTGGAATATCAATAAAGCTTACTGCCAAAGCTGTATCTACTTATTCCGGCCGTCCCTTGGAAAAATTAAATTGTTGCAATGTGAGTGCAGAGCAGGGTTCAAGGTCCACTGCATATGAAAATGGAATTGATTACTCCCAATGAACAGAGGCTTGCAGCACTTAAGAACATTATACGATAAATATGTTGGCACATACTATGCCTTTGGCATGCTAAGTAGTTTGCTGAACTACTCCCTGCAGCGTATTTTAATGAAATGCTGACAGTTTGGCATCTTATTGGATAACTGCATTCGGTGGCATTGGTCACAAATGACAGATGTTAAGGAAGGCATACAAAGTACTCCCTAAGACGGCAGCTCCACCACGACTTTCTGCTCTGTGTCGCTACACTCTTGGAATTTATCACAGCCAGCAATGAGAAATCAATAACGAGCACATGGCATTCCTCCAGATCAGCATCTAGAAACTTCTGTCTGTAAGCTCCCACAAAGAAATTGCATGCAGAGAATTTTTCCTAAGGAACTTGGCCTGATCGGCTAAGGGGATGCCCTTAGCATCCCATGTTAGATGAGGTGTGAGAAGGAGCAGCTTGCTGATGGAAGGGCTCTGCCTCTTGCTTGGGCCCTGCTCTGATGGATGATGCACAGGAGGATGCAGATGAGGATGGAGAGAGCAGGGTAGCTGCAAGGGCCACTCCTGGACATGGACAAGTGTCATAGAGCCTGGGTCAACCCTACCTCTCCACTTCTTTTTTGTCCCTCTTTTTTTATTTTTCTTTTTTTTTTTTCTGTGCCTGAGGAGAGGTTTATTTGTGACAAGATAAAAATCCCAACTTTAATCACAGGTGGGGGTTTTTAGCTGAAATTCTTCCACAGTGGAATTAATCAAACTTTACAGACAGTTCTTCCTATCTCATATCCTCACCTGCTCCTAATCCTGCCATTACCTGAGGTCTCTTGCTAGGATAAATGTTTTTCTTACATTCACTGCGTCAAGACTATAAACAAATAAACTGATAGCACCTCACCTCTCCCGGGATCACAGCTCCCTCGGAACAAGGCAAGGCTGGAGACGTGGCCCTGATTCTTCATATTGTTGGTGCCACCCAGTGTTGAAAGACTGGAAGTGGCACTGCAAAGGCACACGAGGGAGAAGTCTTGAGCAACTAGTACCCCTGGTGTGGATGCTGTGGCCATGACTGCACTGCCAGACCTGTTGTGGCCATGCACTGTCTGAAGACCATAATGCAAGGAAGACCCAGGGGATGACGGATTTTTGTCGGATTTCCGATGCTGACTGAGATAAGTTGACATGAAAATGCAGAAGGGTGGGCACCTCCGTGTATTTAGTATAATGGCAGGAAAAGGGGGAATGGATTGAAGCTAAAGGAGGGAAGGTTTAGATTAGATTTTAGGGGGGAGGTCTTTACAGAGAGAGTGGTGAGGTGTTGGAATGGGCTACCCAGATTGGTGGTAGATGCCCGATCCCTGGAGGTGTTCAAGGCCAGGTTGGATGGGGCCCTGGGCAACCTTGCATAGATCCAGGCCTGGAGGTTGGTGGCCCTGCCTGTGGCAGGAGTTTGGAACTCTATGAACCTTGGGGTCCCTTCCAACCCAGACCATTCTATGATTCTATGATTCTGTTATCTCTGAGGTTATTCTCCTCTCAGTGTGAATCTATATGCATTGGGATGCCTGGCTGGAGCACTTCCACTACACACAGAGACATAGTGACAAGTGATGAATTCACACATGTGCCTGGTCCCACATCTTAGGTGCAGGCCTCCATGCTGAAGATGCCTCATTATAGGGGCTCCTCATTATAGGTGGCTTCTCTTCCTAGTTCTTCCCATTTCCACATAGCTGATGGGGTCATCATGCTGTGACCTACTGTGCCCAGCAATGAGGAAGAGGCTGTCCTGTCACAGATTTTATGACCCATATTGACAGGAAAGACTAAAAGTTCATAATCCCTCAGGAAATATGCTCAGGACTTCTGGTATATATGTAATGCCTATTTTGATGGCTTATCCTTAAATCCAGCCTGGCCTAACCCCGTGAACACTTCCGTCACCTGCAGCACATGCACTGTTACAGATTCAGGTTGAAGGAAAATGGAGAGCATGACCTAGGTGATGCAGAGAGAGAGCCTTAGCTTCATTCTTTTAGAAGTGCAAGCAGCATATTTCAATATTTTTTTGAGCATTCAGTTCACTGACTGTGGGGCTGCAGATATGAAGTGTAATAGTACAACTACTGGTTGCAAAAAAAAAAAATCCATGGGAAAAATATATTATGGCCTCTTTATACAAAAGCAGTTACTGGGTAGAGTCTAAGTCAGGCTATGAAAACAAAAGAGCCTGGTGTCTCCATAAGGAAAGGGAGAGAAAGCTGGCCCAGTGATAACCTGCAACATGCCACCAAATCAGGCATGGGCAATAGCAACAATGGTCTAAACTGGACCAGTCTCTCCCAAATACGAACTTGTCCCAGCACAACACATACACCTATCTTAAATGTATTACTCCTATTTTTGGTAGTTACCTGAGGGGTTTGTCTCCTTCCTGATGCTGGCAGCACTGTGCAGGTTGCTATGCCAATTCACTTCTCTCTGAGTCAAACTGAGCTGTCCCCATGAGCATGCTTTCACAGTGAGGGTGACAGAGCCCTGGGACAGGCTGCCCAGGGAGGTGGTGGAGTCTCCTTCATTGGAGATATTCAAGACCCATCTGGACGCCTATCTGAGTGATATGTCCTAGGGAGCTGCTTTGGCAGGGGGGTTGGACCCGATGGTCTCTGGAGGTCCCTTCCAACCCCTACAATTCTATGATTCTATGATTCTATGCTCCTCTGACTGTGTTGAGCCTGGGAAGTTAGTTGGGTTTCAGATTCATAAACAGTGAGAAAGTGAGGCATGTCCTGCCTCAGTGTTGTGCTGACCTTGAAGGACAGCTGTACAACCACTCTTACAGGGATGAGTACACAGACGTCTTAGGGAAATGTCAAAGAAAAAGACTGTGTCCTTTCCCCGTGGTGCTTTGTCCAATTTCGGTGCAACTGCTCTGCATTTCATCCATCAGAGGAAGGAGCCAAGTGCACTGTAACCAGTACTGGAAAGCAAAGCTGCTGGAATAGGGTCACAGAGCAAATGCATTATACATCCTTGCTGAGAAGGCAGTCTGTGTTAGAGAGCAGGAAAGTACCTGAGCTATAAAAAAGGTGGAGATTCTTCTGAAGCTCAGTGGAACTGCAGCTCTGAATTAGGATGGTTTCAAGATTAAGGGCTATCATTCCCACCTTCTGATGACCTCCTCATGCCCTTTTTCTTAGTTTTATCATATTACTTCCTCAGTTCTGACAGATGGAGACATCCACTGTGTTCACCTGTCTAGACAGGAGCTCTCTCTTCTTCTCTACCTGAACCTTCTGCTGTGCTTCCAGTTCTAGATACAGGTTGCCCACTTGTCACTAACTTTGCTAAACAATTTTCACCCTGAGTTCCCCTTTAGGTCTCTTCTTAAATACAGACCTTTTGAGCAAGAAGCTGTAACTTTCCAAAATCATCTCAGTAAATTTCTTCTCCATTTTTCAAAGTCCTGTACTTGGATTGTCCTTGCTTGGATTTCACTGGTTGAACTGCAATCCTAAACCAGTTTCTTCCACAGCCACTAAGACTTTGACTTTCTCTGACAGAACTAGGGACCCCTAGTAGGATATAGTTCTTTCTCTGACATGTTCTTATTTTCTCCTGATTAGTGCTAATCACAGAATCACAGAATCTTAGGGGTTGGAAGGGACCTCAAGAGGTCATCGGGTCCAACCCCCCAAGAGGCAAAGAAAACTTTCCCCTTGAGTGTTTTAAGGTTTCTTATCCTAACCATTAAAGGGATGATAACATCTATCTCTTTAAGAATTATTTTGGGGATCAGTCACCTCAGATGCCATGTTACCCCACTGTGCTTAATTACCCTCATATGCAGTTTCAGCCAAGAGGACTAACGTGGTACCTCCATGCACACCATCCAGAGGTTTGCATCATCAGTGTTCATTGATATAGACAGATAAAAGTTGTGGGTCAATACACATACATGCATTTCAGAGTATCATGGTGACAGAGTCACCATGTGTATTCTTTCTTGAGTGATAAGTTGATAACTTCTTGTCACACAGAGAGGAGCATGAGCATCTGTAAGATTAGAACTGCCCACTGCCCAGATCCCAAATCTAACTATTCCCCGTGTTCCTTTTCCTTTGTTCCATATGGGTCTCTGCTCTTCTGGTGGCCATCATTTGGTCCTGAAGACCAAGAACTGTGGCAGACCATGCTGTACAACAATGTCTGACTGGCCTATTGCCCTCAGGCCAGACCTCACTGGCTCTCACCTCTTATTGTAGAATTATAGAATGAGTTAGGTTGAAAGGGACCTTTAAAGGTCATCTAGTCCAACTGCCCTGCAGTAAACAGGGACACCTTTAACTAAATCACATTGCTCAGAGCTTCATCAAACCTTATCAAAAGATTCATGCTGCTCATATGGATCAGCTGTCCCAAGTTAGCTGCAGAGATGAAAAACCATGTTGTGGCTTCTGGATCGTCGTAACTGGTTTATTCTTGGATTGCCAGAGCAACACAACATCTCCCCATTCATTCCCACTTTGCAGCCACACTTTGACCAGAGATTCACACTCTGTCCTTTTAGCCACAATCTCTTTTGTGGGCCTTCACAGAATAACCCCAGACACTAGTGCTGCTGGAGGAAGACAGGGTTTTGTCCTGTGTCCGCTTTGCTCTTCGAGAGACCATTACCTAGTGGTGACAGAAGTCAGAGTGGCTCTTTCACTGTGTTTTACGATACATTTTCACCATTTCATTTATACTGCTTCTGACACAAGCCTGTCTCAGCAGCACATCTCCTCCCTGCCAGCTGGCTGTCTTACAGTGTGTATAAACCTACATTTGCAATCACAAACCCTGGGCAAATGGACAGCCGTGGCTTACAAGGGCTGGTTTGAACTAAAATGCTTTACATGCAGAGTGTTAATGCACAGACACCGTCACAAGCTCCCAGCTGTGGAAAGTCCTTTTCCAGTCCCGTTGCCCAGAAGGACACCAGCAGCAGTACAAAGCAGCAATAAATCAATCAGCCAGACAGTCTGTAAGTGCATTGCATAACTGGGCAAATAAACGAGTACTTGAAACAATAAAACACTGGAGCTATTCTCACCTTGTCAGGCCAAGCCATTCCAAGAGAATCAATAGGGGGTACAGGAAAGGTCACTGACTACCTGAATACATCTCATCAAATAAACAGCAGCTAAGCAACAGTAGCTCCCTCTGAGAAGAGAAAGCCGTGGCCTTTAACAGAATAAACCCAAGATTACAACATGGCAGTGAACAAATATCAAAGCATAAACACTACCAACTATGGAAATGTAGAAAAGTGGGATCTTCAAAGCACTGATCTTTTTGCAGGGTTTGTTACAGCTACAGAGGTCTCTATTCCCTTTTGACACATGGAAGAAGAGTTTTGGAAGAAAATGCTGAGCTAACCTGATGGATTCACTTGTAAAGTAATAGTTTTAGATATATTTTGATGTTCTGGAGAGGGTTTTTTTGTTTAAAAGGAAAGAAAACTGAGCACATTTAGAGATGTAAAGATATTGCTCAGTCTAGCATATTTTCACATAGGTCAAGTGCTGGTTTTAAACTATTTCAGGACAGATTTTGAAGTCACCAAAGTCACCTCCACTGAAAAATCCCTCAGGAATCAAGTACTACCAAAGTCAGTCTCCTGCCCAGAGGTTAGAAAAAATTTGGGAGAACACATATCCCCTGCCCAGAGATGGTGATGCTGGCCACACTGTTGCATGCCTTGGTGGATGCTCTTGGGAAGGCTAACAATAGTAATGCTAAGGAAGCTACTACTTTCCAGCATGTGTTGGTTGAAAAGGTACAAGATTTAGCAGTGAATCCTTCATTGCTGACCTTAACCTACTGTCTGGCATGGTTGTCATCTGCTGCTCTGTGCCAGTCCAAAGCACTGAACACTTATTCCCCAATATGTGTTATGGTACAATCAGAGTCCAGTAAATCTACAGCTTTATAGAAAGCTCTGTGTCACTGTGGCTCTGCATGAGCCCTACAAGTACCTGCAGCATGGCAGCAGATGCTGTGATATGATCATTTACATCTTCCAAGCATCCTCTAGCACAGTCCACAGTTCTGCTTGGGTGTTTGGCAAAAGCCACCAGGTCCATGTCCATCTGTGCTGCTAAAAGCTAAAGTGATTGTACATTAGACTCTGAGGTTTTGTTGACAGTTATAGGCAGGAATTCCAGTTTCTTTATGTCCATAATTGTGCAGACACCAGGTCAGCTCTGCCCACTCAGCGTGCTGAGCCAACTGTAGATTGGTAACACCAAGTACTTGGAATAAAACAATTATCACAGCTGCTTCATCTCTCTCTCTGTTGACACCAACAACAAACAATTACTCTCAGAGGGTGAAAATCTAGAGGGGAAAGGAGAACCATACTATACAAACTACATGCCCAGGTGTCTTAGTTTAACCTCAGCTGTCAAATGAGCATGATGCAGCTGCTTGCTCCCTCCCTTCCAGGCAGACAGGAGAAGCAGAAGGATCCATCATGCATAATGCCATAACTCCAAACACTAACCCTTTTCCTTCTTCTTCCCCTAGCTTTGTTACTGCTGAGCATGATGTCATATGGCATAGGATATCCCTTTGGTAGCTGGGTTCCCCTGTCCCAGCTGTGTCCCCTCCCGACTCCTTCTGCACCCCCAGCCTAATCACTGGCAGGGCAGTGTTAGAAGCAGGAAAGGCCTCAACATTTTGTAAGCACTGTTCAGAGAGAACTAAAACATCCCTGTGTTATCAACACTGTTTTCATCACAAGTCCAAAACGCAGACCCATAGCTACTCTTTATCTCAGCAAAAATCAGCACGTTTTCCAGCCCTTATTCTGTACCATTTATATCATGCTCAGGTCCCACACTATCCAATACATCCTTACTAACCATTGCCCCCCTTCCTGCCCTTTGATGTATACATAGATATCATTCACTTAGTCTATGGAGCACCCCTGTAAAATGTCCATAAATCCACGACTTTGGGGTCCCTCTGTTACAGTGTTTGCTCTGGACAGCAGAGGTGGTGTGGTGCATGGAGTTACTGAGCACCAAAAGCAGCTTAGGTAAGGTCACTTCTGCACTTGCACTGCCTCTTGGAAGGCTGGTCCTCCACAGGTTCAGGTGTTTCCTACTGTAGTAATTCCTGTAACACTCAGCTCAAATCATGAGTTACAACAACATAAAGGTATTTCTATTACAATCTCAACCCTTGATCCCTTTGGGCTAGGTTATAGGGTTTAACAATGTGATTCACCCCTACTCTTACCCCTGCTCCACCTTGGACTTATCCACAGTACGTACTGCAGTGCAGCCTTGTCTATGATTACAGTCTCTTCAGAGGTATATACCTGCTCTGGGATGGACTCATCCACAGCCACAGACACCTCTGGGTGCCCTGCTCCCATGTGGACTTATCCATAGGTCACAGCCCCTTTGACTCAAGTTCACACTGAAGTTCCAGCCTGTCCAGTACAGCAGCACAGGAATAGCAGTGATGCTCTGGCCATCTGCCAGCCCAGGAGCATCACCACTGCTGTTATCAAACTCTTCCCAGGCACTGCAGAGTAAGATGATAAGTAGTGCATCTCTACAGCAAGCAGCAAAAGCAAAAAGCTGCCATTAACATGAACTGGACTGCAAAGCCCCATGGCAAGTGCAGGAGTCTGCCCATTGATAGCTAAACATCTATAACAACTATAAATTTAATCTAGCACATTCCAATCAAGTCTGTCGTTATCTCAAAGCTTTTGAGTCCCCTGTTAGACACCAAAAAGGACAGTTGTGGTCTAACTCCAGTAGACATCTCAGTACCACAGCTGTTCACTCACTACCTCCCAGCGCGACGAGGGAGAGAAACAGAAGGGTAGAGGTGTGAGAGAAACTTGTGGATTGAGATAAAGACAGTTTAACAGACTACACACTATTATTTACCCAGTGGCACTAGAGGCCCAGTCAACCTTGGATGAGTTCAGGATGAGGAGCATCTTCACCTCAGGTAAAGGGCACCATGAGCTGGGAAGTTGCCACAGCAGGGTAAGCTGTGTCACCCACCCAGTCATGGTAAAAGCGATACTATCTGGTGCATGAGCAGGCTGCTGGGTGAGGAAATGTCTGCTAACATGTAGGAAGTACAACATCAGGCAACAGTCAGATTTGTTATTTGTCTGTGAGCATGACAGACATAAGGAAGAAATTCTTCCCTGTGAGGGTGCTGAGGCCCTGGCACAGGCTGTCCAGAGAAGCTGTGACCTCCCTGGCAGTGTTCAAGGCCAGGTTGGATGGGGCTTTGGGCAACGTGGGCTAGTGGAGGGTGTCCCTGCCCATGGCAGGGAGATGGAACAGGATGATCTTTGAGGTCCTTCCAACCCAAACCAGTCTGGGATTCTATGACTGCAAACAAGGTGCGCAGGTCCTGAACTACCTATGGCCCATCTGCACAGCTCTGATTTACACAGTCTGGAAGGACCTGAGCTTAGCAGCACCTTGCTCTCTTCTTTGGGGAAAAGTGATGCCAGGAATGTACATTTGGGCAATCACTTACGATTAAACATGGAGAAAGATTACCTGTGCTGTAAATCCTGATGATGAAAAGGAAAATGTGTCCAAGCACAGCCCATCAATCTCTAAGTGACCTGCTCCTTGCAAAGCTATTACTTTTTGCCATTAACAGAAGATCATCACACAGAGACTACACTGAAAATGACCCAAAGGAAGAAAAAGGCACATCAGTCAATGGCACATGCAGAACAATTCAGATCATAATAGAGGGAGAAAAGATTTTTACTGTTCTCCTGATCTATTCTTAATATGTCAAAATGATTTAACAGACTTTAGTTACATGAAGGAGTTAAGAGCTTATTTCTCTTCCATAAGAAGAAAGATTAGTTAAGAGATGCAGCAAGGGAGCACGCCACACTCTGAATATAACCTTTGCTAAAATATTTTGGAGAGCAGAACTACAGTTTGAACCCTGCCCATTGAAAATAAGATTAAAAGTTAGTGCTCATTATAACTGCATGGTAAGAAAACAGAAGAACTCGTGGTGATCTTCACAGGGCTGAATAAAAAGTCTTGCAGGATTAGAATTTGAGACTTTGCTAAGTTTTATGGTGATCAGGAAAAAAATCTAGATGGCTATGGTCCCAGCATAGCTTTTTGGTCTCTGTATGTGCAAACAAAGAAATCGCACCCACAAATGATCAAATTCATGCCTAAATTTGGCATATGGGTTTTGCTGATTTCATTCTGAATGTTTTGCAGAACTTCAGGTATTGCTGTGAATCACGACATCAGTGAAGAATTAAGAGAGAATATACTGACCATTGAGCAAGCTTCAGAACAAGCTATGAAAATTGCATAGCACAGCCTGCACAAGCTTTTGAAGAGACAGCACCTACGTCTCTGAGGTCTTGCACTGCTGGAGAGGTGCCTCAGTGCACATGAACCTATGTGTCACTGCACTGCTTGCAAGTATTCTCAGTCTCTCAAAAGCAAGGTACCACTAAACAGATACAGGGATGTTTAGTTCCATCCTCTAACCTTACTTAAAGGAGCAAGAAGCCCTCAAATTAACATGTGTCCTCTGTGCTGGCCACATAATTCTCACACAATTTGCTGTGGGGCAACTACAATCCTGTAATTTTCTCCTGCAGATGAAGCTCCTGGGACAGAGCAAGTAACTGCAGTTGCTTTGGCTTGCTCCCATCATTTTGAGTCAGATGCTTCCATTGTCCAGCACACCTCCATTGCATGCAGCACCAGGATGTGACCTCAGACACGAGTTAGTAACTCTTCATTACTATGTCAAAGAAGTTAAGAAGATAAAACATAGCCACAAGACCAATGTTCGCTCATGACCTATATTCTCAGTACTCTTTAGCTTTCTAACATGGCACAGAAAATTAAGATTCTAATTGCAGTGACAAGCTAATGGGAAGATTTAGAAATGTATAAAAAATATCGTATACTTTCTACACATACATTTTCACCTTTGCATAATTTTTTTCAAGCCTTTCCTGATATACTTTTTATTTCTGCACTACTGTGACTGAATTTTACAGGTTAAGCATGTCTCTCACACACATCATACCAGCTTCAGCACTTTTTGACATAATACCATTATACTCATCTCTGGTGAGACTGCACTTTGAGTACTGTGTCCAGTACACAGTACTGGAGCCCTCAGTTTTTTTGGTCCCTCATTACAAGAAGAACATTGAGATGCTGGAGCGCGTCCAGAGGAGGGCAATGAAGCTGGTGAAGGGTTGGGTGTCCTATGAGGAGTGGCTGAGAGAACTGGAGTTTTTTAGTCTTAAGAAAAGGAGGCCGAGGGGAGACCTTATTGGTCTCTACAACTACCTGCAAGGAGGCTGTAGAGATGTGGGGTCAGTCTCTTCTCTCAGGTAACAAGTGATAGGATAAGAGGAGATGGTTTCAAATTGCACCAGGGGAGATTTAGGTTAGGTATCAGGAATAGTTTCTTTACTGAAAGGGCTGTCAAGCACTGGAACAGGCTGTCCAGGGAAGTGGTGGAGTCACCATCCCTGGAGGTATTTAAAAGGCATGTGGATGTTGTGCATGGGGATATGGTCTATAGGTGGGCTAGGCAGGGTTAGGCTGTGGTTGGACTTGGTGATCTTGAAGGTCTCTCCCAACCCATCATGGTTCTATGATTATAGTAGTATTACTTTAAAGCTTAAAGCTTGTGCTTGGTTGCTACCCAAAACTAATTCTCCTAAGTAAGCCCTAGCATTGTCACTTTATAGAAACCACACGTCTTTGGGAGGGACATTTTTCTAACAAGCAAAATCACTTTAATCTTTTCTTGGTAAAGACCTAGCTGCTGCATACATCATCCTATCCAGAATTCATTCCATTTCTTTGCATTATACAGGTCTCTCAAGCACCTAGTTTCTTCTGCTTGTACCTCTGCAGAGCTGAGAACCTTTTAAGGGCTGACACCGACCCAGACCCCATTTCAAGGAACTGTGCTATTTCAGTCTGATAATCTGTCGCCGTTGCCACATAAATCATTCCCCAGGGTATTGCTCTTGGTGGTAAGATAAAGTGGCTGTTCCTAACAAGATCAGGAGATAAAATATCAAACTACATAATCTCTTCTAGCTCAAGGGGCTCAGACTTTTTAAGTACTTACTTTAGCCCATCACCAGGACTGAATAACTTCGCCACTTGAAAACCCCAGCATTTCCCATCTGACCCTTGCCACATACACACACACACACACACACACACACACACACACACTCACAAGGACTTCTCAGGCAAGAATGGTTTGAGGAAATAAAAGTGAGATAAAAATGACAGGTCATTCAGCTGATTTGTTCACAGGCTACCACTTGTGCTACTTGGAAGAGTGATATGGATTTTAACATGATAACCTGGAACATTTCCCTTCTCTTAAAATTTGGTACAGTGATGAAATACCATTAATGTGATAAGGCAAATGTCAATTTAAAGTTAACAGAGACAATCCTCTCCTAGACAATGTAGTTTATGTTACATAACCAGGTTTTATCTTTCCTTTTTGATAAGGAAATAAGCAAAATATATCCTGTAATATCTACTGTTCTGTTTGCAGAATCCCTTGATGCAAAGAGCTTGTTTAAAATGATGTATTGTAATGCTGATTTCTGTCCTCCTCAGCAGCACTTAGGGCTTCGAACACTGAAAATGCTACAGGGGAGTTTTACTTTTCCCATGCCTTCTTTTAGTGAGCTGGTTGGTTGGCTTCTTTAAAGAATAAAAGGAAAAGAATAAGACATACAAGACCTAGAAAAATGTAAACCCTAAAACATAAACCATGCAAGAGCTTCAATGGAGTAACACAGACATATGTTCAAAGAGAACATTACAACACCCTGGTTTTGCTTCAAGCTCAGTATTCTTCCTTTCTCACCCTTGCAGCTCTATAAAGTGGCAAATATAGAAGACAAAAAAAAGTCAATACTGGCAGGTTTTCAATTTTGTTTCTTATAAGCTGTTTGCAGTGACAGACTGGCAGCTCCTGTGTGCTCTTCCTAAAGAGGCTGGAAATGCCTTTGGAGTTTGGGCAGCAGGTACAGCAGATTTCATTCTGGCAGAAGGTATCGGAAGCAGTGGTAGTTCTGCCAGAGGGCACCTGTGAGTCCTGGGACCAGGGGTGGGTCTCATCAGCACTTTACATGTGTGTTTCACCCCCTGTGAGCCTGGGCCTGGGCACTGGCCACCTCACATGTGGGTACAAGCAGAGTTCAGAGGAGCCCCCCCAGGCTGGGGGACAAAGCCTGAGATGCACAGCATGGAGATGAACCGCCTTGTCCGAGCTGTCGGTGCTCTGAGGTGAAGCATGAGCCGAGTTGGGGGCTGTGGCAGTTTGCCTGTTCAGTGGAACTGGATAAGGCTGCAGTGGGGAAGATGTTGGCTGGCAGCTGTTTGACAGCTCAACATCTCTGTTACTCTGTGAGGGGGAGCAAGTGTTGAACAGTCAGTGCTTGCCCAAGGGCTGTAGTCCTCTTGGTCCTGTTTGCACATCTCTCCTTGGTTCACTGATGTGTCAGCCTCTCGCTAGTCATCTGAGACAGCAGTCTTACTGCTACACTGAGCTTTCATCCTCCTGCTCCAAACTTGCTTTCTACAGGTAGGGTGCTCCTCCTGGGCAGACAAGATCCAGGTGCTGTTACACTCTGCTGAATTTACAGCTGCCTTGTAGTTAATTCACCTGCTATTCTCTCTCAGGTATTGACATCATTTCTTTTATTTCTTTCTAAGTCTTGGAAGAGGGAAGGAAGGAAGCCTTGTACTGGAATGACTGGGGCATGGACTGTAGGTGGGGAGGCAAAGTCTGGAAAAACATATCCTCTCTCTTTTTAGCAGGAGGCAAAGTCAAACTCTCCAAATTCACAGAGTTGTAGATTCACATGACCAAACATGTTGCTATAAAGATCTACTTTCAGTGAACACCTGGGTCCCCTGTGGAGTATCCCAGGCATCATCTCACCCACCATGGGTGAGGATGAGTTGGGCCACCTGCTGCGCCTATCCAGGGCTGTCAGTCAGGACCTAGAGGGATGTGCAGGGGAGGCTGAGGACCACTCCTGAGCAGTCCTGGAGCCTACTGCCCTCCTGATGGCAGCCTTGCTGGTGGCCATGGGCATGTTCTTCAGCTGGCACTGCTCTTGCATTCTGGGCAGTGGGGCACTGAGCTCTTGCTTTTGCCCCCATGTGCGAGGACAGAAGGTCGTGACTGGGATCTAGAGAATCTATTGGGCCAAGGAAGGGCTGGGAGCCCTGGGCCATGAATGGAACTGTGCAACTAAGACACATCAAGGATTCCTGAGATCTTATGTAGAGGAACCACATGGGACATGCAGTAGGAACCTCATGATCCTGGGGACAGTCAGAGTTGGAGGGGGGTGAGGGTGAGAAAGAAAAAGAGAATATGCAATATGTACAATATACAGTATATAGGTCAGAGACACCCTAATGATCCTTGGGGCACAGAAGGATATGCACATGAGGTAAGAGGAATATCTGTGGAGCAGACACCAGTGAGATCACTGAGGAACTGAAGGTACTGTAGGAGTAGGTTGGAATCCATGGGGCTGGTGCACCCTCGCACAACACTTGTGCCAGGGCTGCCCACAGTGCAGCAGGGCAGCCACACATCCTGGGGAAGGCTCTCACAGCCCCAGAGTCACTGGCTTTTTCCTTCCTAAGGAATTTCCTTCTCTGCTCTGCCCTAGGGAACAAGCAGTGCTCTGCTGCCCCTTGACCATTTCTTTCATTTGCCACTGATCACTGAGAAATGGCAGCTGGCAGATCCAGGTGAGTATAAGAGGCAGTGACAGCTCAGCCTTTTATGTGGGGGGATATAATTGGTGTGGTTATAGCATTAGGCTATATTTGCAGCCTTTAAACCAAAAGGAAGCAGGAGGCTTTGGACAGATGTTTCTGTGGGCGCTTTCCTCTCACAGGGTCTTCAGGGAGCCTCCTGGGTCTTCACCCATCCTCTCCTACCTGACTTGGTCCTGAGGGTCACCATGAAGTGTCCCAGTCATCCCTGAGCTTCCACCCCCAGCCTCTGGTCCACAGGCTGCGCAAGCATCCAGTGAGGCCAAGGAAGCCCCCCTGTCTAGGGAGGGTGTAAGGAGACAGCATCCCTGCTTCCATTTCTCCTGTTCCAGTTCATGACCAGGCCAGAACAGGGTGGCTGGTATGCCCATACACCTGAAGCAGAGGCAGGAGGGTTTACAGGGCTGGTCAAAATATGCTGCTCCCACCCTTTCCTGCATTGCAGGAAAAATTCTTGACAGAAAAAGGGGAAAAAATGTCTTTGGACTTGACTGTGTGGATGAGGGGAGGGCAGCGGACGTTGACTTCAGCAAGGCTTTTGACACCGTCTCTCATAACATCCTTATAAGCAAGCTTACAAAGCACAGGTTGAATCACTGAACAGTGAGGTGTGATGAGAGCTGGCTCAATGGCAGAGCCTGGAGGGTTCAGTGGCAGAGCCTGGAGGGATTCATAGAATCACAGAATCATAGAATGCATTAGGTTGGAAGGGACCTTTAGAGGCCATCTAGTCCAACACCCCTTGCAGTAAACAGGGACATGTTTACTTAATCATGTTGCTCAGAGCCCCATCAAGCCTGGCCTTGAATATCTCCAGGGATGGGGCCTCCACCACCTCTCTGGGCAACTTGTTCCAGTGATCTACCACCCTCATATTGAAGAATGTTTTCCTAATATCCAACCTAAATCTCCCCTTTTCTAGTTTAAAACCATTACCCCTCATCCTATTGCTACATGTCCTTGTGAACAGTTCTTCCCCAGCTTTCTTATAGGCACCTTTCAGTTATTGGAAGGTCACTAGAGGGGATCTGATCAGTGCTTATAAATATCCAAAGGGTGGATGTCAAGAGGATCAAGGGGCCTTCTCCATAGTGCCCAGTGACAGGACAAGGGGCAACAGGCACAAACTATAGCACAGAAAGTTCCATCTGAACATGAGGAAAAACTTCTCCACTGTGAGAGTGACACAGCCCCGAGACAGGCTGCCCAGAGAGGCTGTGGAGTCTCCTTCTCTGGAAATACTCAAAACCTGCCTGGACACTATCCTATGTGATACACTTTAGATGATCCTGCTTTAGCAGGAGGGGTGGATTAGATGATCTCCAGAGGCCCCTTCCAAGCCCAACCATTCTGGGATTTTGTGAAGCGTCTTCTAATTCCACTGTTTCAGAGGGAAAAAAAAAAAACAACAAACCATAAATGCAAACATGGGAAAGGGGTTGAGCAGGTTTTAAGCTTTCAGAGACCAAGCAGCAGAGAGACAGAGAGCAGTATCAGGGAGGAGAAGCAGAGGACACCAGAAAAGGGTGAAGCAGTACACAAAGACTCTTTTTCCTTCTCCTTGACAAAGCAGAGCTGGACTGACGTGAACTGTGTTTATCTAGAAAGTCCCAGTCTGTAGAAGTTCCTCCAATCACGTCAAGTCCCATTTCCAGGAAATGGTGTAAAAACCACCTAATTTTTCCATGTTCCTGAGTAGTCTCAGAGGTCCTGGCAAACCCCTCCGTGGCTTGCAGAGGAATTTGAAACCAGTAGGGTTGTAAACATTAATGAGGTTCTCCTTTTCATTGTGATAAACGTTATTTATAAGGAAATGTGTATAAATGTACATATGGCTGATCTCCCATCAGTGCATTTTCTTGCACCAGGAATTAAATCTGCAGCAGTGAAAAGCAGCAATCAGCAACCTCTCTGCATACACCATCTGATAAATGCAGTACTTGCATCCCAGGTATGAGCTCTAGGATCAACCACTGAGGTGGGAACACTGTTTACTTAGATCCAGGGTAGTCAAGTTACGTTATTTCTGAGCATCACTTAGCCAGTGACCTAGAGTTGCAGGGGAATCTAAGGACCGATCCAGTAAGACATGAGCTCGGTACCCATGTCTTGAGACAAGTGGCAAAAGAAAAAAGGCAAGGGGATCTCATTGATCTTTTTTGCCTGGTTGAAAAACAACTAGCATATGCTGTATTGAGTAAATTTTAATCAGAATCTTTAAGCACTTTTTATATCCTCTCCCCAAAAACAGCATCCAAAATGAGCACTGTAGGGATCAAGCAATTGGAACTTTGTTTAAAGCTGGAAAGGATGAAAGAAGGAAGTTAGAACTTTAACATTTGTTTTTGGGGAAGTAATTATTGTCAAATCAAAATTGGACTTCTTTGTGAGTACCTACACTCTGTCATTCTTCCTTAAGTTTTAACTAGACCGCTGTAATATCCTCTGAGGCTCTGGAGAGGAATTCCACTTAAAATCTACTTCTTGGTGCTTATTATAGGTTTTACCCTTAACACACTCTGATTTGTACTTGAAAAAATCTGAGCTAAGCCCTTCCACACCTCCTCTGAATTCTGATGATCTTGGAGGCAACTGGCTTTTGTGGGATTTAAAGTGATTGTTCTAATAGGAGCCAGACCCACCTTTCCATTTTGGTCAGTTGTGATTTTTAACCAAACATTGGCATAAAAAGTTAACTGAACGTTTCACACATCATTTTCATAGATACTGCTTCATGGAGAGTGCCTCAGTTGTAGGAATGGATGTGATTTCATGGTTGTTTTCTGTGTGTGCTTTTACCCTTTGTTCAGGAAAAGGATTTGAATGGAGTTTTGAACAACACTGCTGAAAGGATGGCATTCTGGTTCAAGGCTTTGTAAGTGCTAACCCTTTGAGATGAGAAATAGTAGAACAGCTCTGAGAAAGAGGTAGGAGGGAATGACTAGGCTCGTGGCTGAGCAGAACAAGGGAGGCTGTAGTAATTTTCTGTTAGTTGTATGTCATAATTCTTTAAACCCCTCTGGGGATGAGGAGTATCATGTGGGAAGGAGATTGATCTCATGTTGTGGGACTCGGCTCCAAATGCAGATACCTAAGTGGCTCTGGCTGAGATTGCAGAGTATTGTCCATCAAGTGAAGGACACTTAGGCTCAAGGTTGTGAGGACTTTTTTTTTTTAAATGCTATTATTAGAATTAGCATAAGAGGTGTACATGACTCTTCTGTGTCTACAGGTGGCTGCCAGGGGGTATGGAGCAGCTGACAAAGCCTATGAACAAGGAGGATGCCTTGCGGTGTCCGAACTCAACATACACATTGCTACTGTTTCCCTTCAGTCTTTGGCATGCAGTGCCATTTAACTTTATAATGTCACTGCTGGGATGCTTGACAAGCTTGCTGCAAAGTCAGATGTGTTGCAAGCAAATCAGGTAAAACCAACACTCTTAGCTGTCACAAAGACATATACCCATGTCTTTGTAGCTGAGAAGGACCAGGACTTAAGGTTTGCTTCATTCAAATGTGGCAAACTGTAGGAGTGACAGCAGAACATTTGGCATTCTTTCTCAATTATTTAGCCTAACATGAGAATTTGTGCTGGAGTAGAACAGAAGAGTATGCATGGACAGAGAGGTGCAAACAAATCTGGTTGCATCTCAGACTTCTTTTGATGGCTAGGAAAGTAAGTTATGGTGCTTAAGTCCAAGCAGGGAGGTAATGATCCGACTTCTCTGAGACTGCTCTGCTTCATCCTAGACAGTGTTTGGATGATGGGAGCTGAAGCAACCAGCTCCTTGCTGGTGTAGAGGGGCAGAACTCTTCTCCCACTGTGAGAACTCAACAATATTCAGCAAGGTCCCAGAAAGCAACAGCAGGTCAAGCATTTCCTTCCTGCAGGTAGATAGCAGAAAAACCTCTGGCTTTCTACTTGGAATTCATTAAGAAGGACAAGTGTTGGGATACAAATCCAGAAAGCTGTTTCACAGATTGTGTCATTGAAGGATTAAATACGTTGAGAAAAGTGAGCTTCTAAGTGCCCCCATCCTTCCTTGCACAGCTGTGGGTTGTTCCTTCCTGCCACGCCAAGCTGACCCTCTTTGCTAGCTGTGCTTATTTGGCCTGCAATGGGTTAAAGAAGTGGGGGAGGAGTTTTCTGTAAAGGTACACATTCTGCAAAGCCTATTTAAAACTAAGAGGAGAAACCTCTTACCCTTACAGGGCTCCTTGTTAGGACAAATGGTTTCCAAAGACCTGAAGACAGACAGGTCAAATGTCAGGAAAGCGCTTTCTGCTGCTGCTGAGAAAAACATCTCAGAGAAGAGAAGCACGTAGGAAAAAGCAGACAGGTTTGTTGAAAGCACAGGCACAGTTCTTGCAGAGGTGCTTAGCTCTTTTGTGATCTGTGGTCTCCTCTCTACTGTCAGTGGGTTTCCCACAGAGTGGCATTTTCTAAATTCTTGTATTGGAAGTGAGCTGTGCTGGGCTCTGAAAGTTAACTGGCATCTGATAACATGTATCACTAAAATCCCACACCAAACACCAGTTCAGCCATGCCATCAAGTCCATTCTTTTGCCAGAAGGGAATATGAGGTTTCATCTGCCAAGTTTGTTGCTAAAACAAAATGGAAGAGACAAAAGAATCACATATCCTGCAAAAATTTTGCTTAATTTCACAAACTAAGATGCATCTCAGTTTCATTTTCCAGTTAAAATGGTGTTTTGTTGCATGTTCATGGGCAGTGCTGTTGTTTCATTGTTGTTTTTTTTTTTAAATGAATGATATAAAACAAATTCTCTCTGAAAATGAAAAAACCCACAATCAAAAAAAAAAAAACCCAGAAATGCTAATTGTGAAGCACCCCAAAGGTTTGTCTCCTGTGTGAAGGAGGATTACAACTAAAACAAGCATTTTGATTTTAATGTACCTGAAACAATTGAAAAATTATATTTTATGTAGACTGGGAACAAAGTAATATTTTTCCCATATCCTGGTGTTGGCCACTTAATTGGAAAACACACAAATCTGTGCAGTCCATGAAGTTGGCTGTAACAGAGCCCCCTGCTATTCATGGCTTGGAAGCAGGGTGCTGTGAAGTTGCTAATTCTTTCAGAGGATGTATGTTAGTAGGAAATCCAGTGTGGAAACTGCTTCTTTTGAAAGTGCTGGTCTATCACTAGATTTCATCTATTCTACAGAAAAAAATGAGCACAAGCTTCAAAATCAGATCAATGAAAAAGCAAAAATCCAGGTTGCCCAGTTTTCCAATTTGTTTTGTTTTTTGAGTCATTGAGTTTTCTCAGGAGACATGCCCTGCAACATATTGCCCATCATCTTTGCAACATGAAGTGCTATTTCTGAACATACTGTGCATCTGTGGTAAGCTCATAGCTTCCAAATTTATTTCCCAAAACAGTAGTTCCATGTGGGGTGTTTTCCTATGTAATGGGGCATATAAAAATATACTTATTGGAAAGGTATCTAAAATACAAAGAAAATAAAAATTCTCTGCAAGAGAATAAACACAGAGGTAAAAAATATGAAAGTTGAGTACAGGCAATAGTTTTAAGCCCTGTTAACATCATGAAGGACACAAAACAGTACTTTTCTTCTCTACAATGAATAGCAATTAAACTATTGCCGAGTTCTTACAATTTATTTATAGCATTGTATTGATGTTGTTAGAATCACAGAATGGTTTGGGTTGGAAGGGACCTTGAAGGACCACCTAGTCCAGCCCCACTGCAATGAGCAGAGAGATCTTCAACTGGACCAGGTTGCTCAGAGCACCATCCAGCCTGACCCTCAATGTTTCCATTGAAAGGGGCATTGAAACGGGGCATCTAACACCTCCCTGTGCAACCTGCTCCATTGCTTCACCACCCTCACCATAAAACATTTTTTCCTTATATCTAGTCTAAATTTACACTCCTTTAGTCTAGAGCCGCTAAACCTTGTCCTATCACAACAGGCCTTTGTAAAAGGTCTGTCCCCATCTTTCTTATAACCTTTCTTTAGGTACTGGAAGGCTGCAATAAGGTCTCCAAGGAGACTTATCTTCTCTAGGCTGAACAAGCCCAACTCTCTCAGGTTGTCTTCATAGCAGAGGTGCTCCAGCTCTCCAGTCACTTGTGTTGACCTCCTCTGGACCCACTCCAACAGCTTTTTCTTTCTGGTACTGGGGACCCCACAGCTGGATGGAGTACTCCAGGTGGGTTCTCATGAGAGTGGCACAGAGGGGCAGAATCACCTTTCTTGGCCTGCTGGTCATGCTGGTTTTGATGCAGACCAGGATACAGTTGACTTTTTTGGCTGCAAGAGCACACTGCCAGGTCATGTTGAGCTTTACATGAATCAACACCCCCAAGTCCTTCTCCACAAGGCTGCTCTCAAGTCCTTCATGCCCCAATCTGTATTGATGCCAGGGGTTGCCCTGACCCGTGTGTAGGACCTTGCACTTGGCCTGGTTGAACCTTGTGAGGTTCACATGGATCCAATTGTTGAAGTCACTCTGAATGCATTCCATCCCTCAGGCATGTCAGCCACACCACTCAGTTTACCTTAGTTCAGGGGATTTAGTTTTTGTTTTCCTGCTGCTATTTGTACTGGCTACAGAACAACCTTCAAGGTCACAAGCCAGTTTCAAGATCCTCCTATATTTTGCAAAAACCTGGAATAAATTTCTTTCAAATTCTTCTGCAATAATAAACTTCATCCTCCCAAAACACTAAAACAAGTGTTTTAGACTTCAGCGGTGATCACATCAGAATGGCTCTGTGTTGATACTGCTGCTTTTAGATCAAGTGACTCAGCCTTTGTGCAAATTCAATCATGTGTTTTTAATGGCAGTGGGTGTGTTTCCAGTAGCTTTTCTCTCTCTCCACATGATTTTCTCAAAAATCCTTTATAAGTGAGGTCTGGGCGTGAGGGGTTTCTGTCTGTTTCTTTCCTCTCACCTGCCATACAGCAACATTGCTCAAAGTCAGGAGGGAGGAATATGAGTAATTGGAAGAGCAGAAGCAGCAGAGATGCTCATTTCTGCGTCTATGCAGCAGCATAGGTGACATGGTAAGAGGTACCATGTCATTTTATTTGAGAGGACAGAGTTGCCTGTGTTTTTCTTGAATGGGGAGCTGTCTTCCAAAATAAAGAGCTGGCAGCAAATCTTGCAGGAAATGGTGCTGCATGACTGTCTAGTGGCAAGCAGTAGCTGGGAGGAGAGAATTATCAGGGAACTGTAAGAAAAAAAAAGGAATGGGGAAATTCTGGTAGGGGTTTATATATGGAAGGACTTCAGAATAGAGGGAAAGTCTGTCTCATTAAACAGTGCTGGGTATTTAATGTTTGTAAGAGACATATACGGTAGGATTTCCCACTTTGAAAAATGTTTGTGAGGGAAAAGTGCATTTCGAACAGGACAAACAATTTCAGACAATATCTGGGACCTGAAAAGAGAAGTACAGACCTAGCAAATGGAGCAGAAAAGTATATTGGTTGGGAAGGGTCCCCCAGTGAGCTCTTCCTCCTGCCAGTGGAACATAGACATCTCAGCATTGAAGTTCTCGCATTGGGTGCAAGAACAAAGAGAAGTGGTTGTGCAGATGGGGTGATCCAAATGGTGGGGTAGGTCCCCTCAACCTCTATTTCAGGGATAAGTTGTTTTCTAACAGTACAGACACTAGCCTTCAAACAAGGCCATCGTTTGAAGGCTCCCTTCCACAGCAAGGAGCAACTGATTTTGCCCAGCATTTGTTTTGGTGTTGACCTTGGATTCAGTTTTTCACCAGGAACTTTGCCAAACACACACACACACACACACACACACCAGTCTGTCTGTGGTGCTGCAGTCAGGTACAGAGCATTTCCATGCTTAGAGGCTGTCTTTCTAGCTGGAGAATTGCATTTGTTTGTTTGTGTCCACCTCTCTTAGTGGCTGGAAGTGCTGTGCAGAAAAGCACCAGAAAAAGAGGAGGTTTTATGGATCAGATGACTGTAAGTAACTTTTCTGTGACTGGCAAGAAGAAAATTTCTAATTGCACCTCCTTGCTAAATACAATGGCATGAGGAAAAAAAAATCCAATTTTTTTTGGAAAGCAATTCTTTTCAGAGACAGTGTGTTGTGGTTTTGTGTCGCCAGGTTCTGGTGGAGGAGGGGGGCTGCAGGGGTGGCTTCTGCAAGAAGCAGACAGGAGCTCTCTGCAGCCCAACAGAGTAAATATAAACTGGACTCAAGGACAGACTCACTGCTGACCAAGGATGAGCCCATCAGCAACGGTCACAGTGCTTCTGGGAATCACATTTAGGAGAAAAGA
Source organism: Gallinula chloropus (assembly GCF_964237585.1). NCBI lineage: Eukaryota > Metazoa > Chordata > Aves > Gruiformes > Rallidae > Gallinula > Gallinula chloropus. The sequence goes on from NC_140085.1 coordinate 206,486,653, forward strand.
ACCTGCAAGCAGCAGCTTTTTGCTAACAGAGAAGGGAGTGAGAAGATGTAAGAAACTGTGCAAGCACCAAGGTCAGTGAAAAAGTTGTGGGGTGGGGGGGGGGGGGTGGGGAGAAGCACTGCAGGCACTGGAGAGAAAGATTCCCTTGCATCCCGTGGAGACACCCACGCTGGAGCCGGTTTGCTGGGGTGACTTGTGACTCCATGGGGGACCAAGCTGGAGCAGTCTGGGCCTGAGAGACTGAGAGACATTGTGATTTATGACTGCACCCCATAGCAGTGACTCACGCTGGGGCAGCTGGTGAAGATCTGAAGCCCCATGGGAAAGGCCTCATGTTGGAGAAGTTCATGGACTGTCTCCCGTGGATGGGACCCCTTGGTGGAGCAGGGGAAGGGTGTGAGGAATGCCCCCTCCAACTATGAAGGATACATCTCATGAGGAGCTGACTGAAACCCCCATTCCCATCTCCCTGTTACACCTGGGGGGAAGAAGGGAGAGAAACCATGAATAAAGGTAAGTCCACAAAGAAGGGAGGGGCGGGGGGAGGTGTTTTAAGATCTGGTTTTACTTTATCCTACTCTGGTTTCATTGTGTGTGGGTATAGTGTAACAAATTAGATGTGGTTATTTTTAATTTTGTGTTGAGTCTGTTTTGCTCATGACTCTGATTGTGGAATGATCTCTCCCAGTCCTTATCTCGACTCCTAAGCCTCTCAATAGCTATTTTCTTCCCTGTCCAGCTGAGAAGAGGAGTGACAGAGTGACTTTGGTGGGTGTCTGGCCTCCAGCCAGGGTCAAACCACCACATAGTTGTAGCAAAAATCAGAGCAAATGAAGCCCACAATCCCTGAATACAAAATTCTCTTGATAAAAGATGTGCAAGAAAAAATATAGGCCAGACATTTCTGTACTCAGCCAGCCAGAGTACCTGTCTGGCCCTCAAAGACTTTTCCATCACCCTTGGGACTGTACAAAGGCATTTTGAGCAGCAGTTAGCAAATTAAGGGTCAACTCAAAAAGGAGTTGAAAATTATGGAGATGAGAGAAGGGAAAGGGAATGAAAAAGCTGCCTGAGTAGATGCTGCAGTGGAGATTAAAAACTACCTGACCCTGTCTACAGTGGCGAACTCTGCCAAGATGACTGATGAACTGTAGAAGACACTTAAGCTTAATGGAAATTTTCAGATTCTTGATGACCTGTCAAAATATGGATTGTCGTGGTTTAGCCCTGGCCCACAATTAAGCACCACACAGCTGCATTCTCGCTCTCCCCTGGCAGGATGGGGAAGAGAATCAGAAGAGTGACAGTGAGGGAACTTGTGGGTTGAGATAAGAACAGCTTAACAGGACACAGACAAAAAAAGGAAGATAATATATTAATAATACATATTAGGAATATATACACAAAACAATTGATGAACAGAACATTTTCTCTCCACCTGAAGTTGATGCTGCACAAGATCCTTCAGCTGCAACACAAGATGCCCCAAACTGCCTCTCAGCCCACTCATGGAAGCAAAGCAAACCAGGAATTCATTCACCACTTTCCATCAGCAGGCAGGTGTTCAGACAACCTCCTGAAGTCAATGCTGAGCAAGACCCCCCAGCTGCCACACCAGGCTCTCAACTGCCCCCCAGCTTCCCCTCCGCCCACTCACAGTTAAAAATGGAACATGATGTCCTATAGTATTGAGTATCACTTTGGCCAGTTCGGGTCACCTCTCCTGGTTGTGTTCCCTCCCAGCTTCTTGGGTGCCCCCCATCTTCTCATTAGCAGGGCAGTGTGAGAAGCTGAAAAGTCCTTGACTGCTTGGCAGAACAAAAAACATCAGCATGTCATCAATGTAATTCTCATTCTAAATTCAGAACACAGCACTATGCCACCTGCTAGGAAAAAAATTAACTCTATCCCTGCTTGAAACAAGGACAGTATGTGGGACACACATGGATACCTGTTTGATGCTGAGTGCTCTTGTGTCTTCTGGCAGGTCTGAATGGGGAACCTCTGCTTTTGTGTATCTTAACTTTTAAATAAATTATACTGGATGCAGCAGATGGAATTTTTCTTCTGGAATATAAATTTCATCATTGTAGTAGTCTCTCTTTTAGCCTGGCACCTTTATAGAGGAGTGAGTGGAGTCAGGAAAGTTGTTCAGCTTAGAGTCCTGACTGTCCAAAAATGAGCTCCCAGTAGAGATGCCCAAGCACATCTGAGGCAACCGATAGATGCAGACATCTCTGTGTGTCAGCAACCAAATTCTGAATCAAGTGGTTTAGAACAGACAGGGAAGTATTGTCTTCCCCAACCTTCATGGAAAGTTTCTGCCAGAACCAGGAGTTAAAAACTCCAGGAGTTAAATAATATATCCCAACCTAATATTCTCTACCAACTCCAGCAATTCTTCATTTGGCTTCCACATGTTCTTTTTTTGCAGATTTCCAAGCCTGGAAAACCTAGCTCCAATTCTGTAAAAGCTAAAATGTTATATTGCCATAGCTTTTCTTTTATGGTAGCAATGACAGGGCACTCCATGGGTAGCTTCCAAGAAGCACCTGGATGGTCTGTAACTCTTTGTACTTTGGATAGCTTTCCATGTTTTGGACAGGTGTCCCAGAAATTTAAACCTGGAACAGACCTTGTAAACTTTGTGGAAATGTCCTTTTAGTGATCAAGACTTCAATGCAGATGTTGGACAGCTTTTGTATCATGACTCTGTGTTCTGCTGCAGGGACTTGTACTGAAATAACCTAACTAAGTTTATGAAATAGATTGGAATAGAAGTCTCTGGGGAGCTGGCCCTGTAGAAAAGACCCTGAGTGGCTAATGAAAATTTGATGTGCAAGGAAGAGGCAGAGTTTACTTTCCTTCTTCTCTTATCAAGGGGCACACATCAGTATGTCTGGAGGCTTGGGTTGGTTTGTTGGGTTTTTTCAGGAAGAGTGGGAATTCAGGACTAAGAGACTTGGTGATATGATCCAAGACTTAATGAAGGTGAAAAATAACTTGAGCAACCTCCAGAAGACATGCTGGACTTTTTGAGGGAGTTTCTTGAATGCACAAGGAAAGGTTTTGTCTCCTGGATCAAAAACTTAATAAAAGGTGAGTCGTACTGGGAGACAGTAACGAGATAAGAGAAGCAATGCAAAGGGGTTGGTTAGTCCCTACTTGTCACAACAGCCAGAGGCATTGTATGAATCAACTATGTGAACTCCTCAACTGTGAGTCAGCTGTGAAACTTCCGAACTATGTGTTTCACTTTTTGGGTTTTTTTCCAGACCAAACAGAAACCCCTGCATTTGCAGAGCTGGTGTCAATGTCTGAAAGTGAAAATGACACAACTGACAAAGTTACTTAGACTTGTAGCAGAAGGAATTACCTAAGTCTGGTGCCATGCCATAGAGGAGTCAGGACATCCAAGTGGGTGCAGCAGATGTGACCTAGGACAAATTTGTGCTGTTCCACACTGAAGTCTAGTTGGGACATCTTAAAACACCTCACATGCCTACATGAGGGCAAACAGAGGAGACTCATTAGGGTGAATCCAATGCTTTGTGTTTTAGGAAAGCCTAGTCTAGCACTGCCTTATACAGTCCTCTCCACAGAAACTATAACATCCTACTCATGGTACCATTCAACTGACAGACAGTCTTCCTCCAAATTGCTGAAGACTCACAGAGAACAGCAGCTTCACAAAATACTTATTCACTGGCTTTGGCTTTCAGAAAGCTTCTAAGATAGACGCAGATTTGGGTGCAACAACTGTGCTTTGTCTCTTCATGCACAGCATGAAAGGCACAAGAAACCCCACCCTTGCCAAAACCATCCTTACAGAGCTGCCAGCCAACCAGTAGGTTTTGTTCATCCTGTTGTTTTGGGAATTTTTCTTTATGAGAAAGATTATTGTGACAACAGAGGGTGAATACAGATAGTTCATGACTACTCCATGGAGTGTTCTTTGATCTCTCAAGCCAGAGACATTAACAGCAGAGGGGTTTTTAGCATCTCAGCATCTTCAACATTCAAGGTAACAGTTCTCCACACTTTGAAGAGTGCTTTCCAGACTGGTTTTGTTTTGGTTTGGGTTTTTTCTGCCCAAAGAAATTAATATCCTTTAAATCCATTTCTAAGGAGTATGTCAGATAGCCAATAGATCCCTAGTCAGGTTTAAATGAGAAAAACCTCATGTCACATGTTCCTTTAAGCCTTGGTCATTTCCAAGGCAAAACAAATTTTTTGTCCCCAGGTAGGAGAGGAAGCAACATTTTAATACAAAAAGAATCCACCTGATCACTGAGAAAGTGAAAAAATGAAAGGGAAAGATTTAAAATAAGAACTGCCACTCCATTGTTCAAGAAGAGTCGTGCCTGCAGCACACCTTGAAAAAGGGAAGGAACAATCCACATCTTAAGCCATGGGAAAAATTTATGTTTAGCTGTGATATAGAGGGACATACCACTGCTATTCTGGAAGGCCCATTGAACAAGGAGGGGGAATTACTCAGAGAAGAGGCAGAGTGAGGCTGATGTTCTTACCTGCTTTCCAGGCTGCCCTTGAGGTCTGTGTTTCCGTGCTACTGCTGAAGGACACCACAGGGGAAGTATACCAGAGAGATCAGAAAGCTAAATAATACAGCCTGGATCAGCTGACAGAGCTCCAGAGGAAGCTTGTGTTAATCCCCACAAAAGCTGAACAGGGCAGAGAGGATGCAAACCACTTCCTGCAGGTCAGCCACAGTGGAATACCAATAGGTGCTGGGGAAACAGTGTCCATAAGGCTTGGAGTTTTTTGACAGAATTCTTTGATGGAGACTCATCCTTAACCTTCAGCTATGACTTTTCAGGAACAGAGATCCAGACTCCAAGATCCCATGTGTAAGGCAAATTATAAACACAGCCATTCCCTTGCAAGGTGATGGTGGAGTGTGTAGAGATCCAATTCTCTGAGATCTTTACCTTAATGAGGTGGTTATCCCCACTGAAGCGAGTCATCTAAATTTCTGCTGCAGGGAATGAAGAGAAACAGGAAACTCCAGGGGTGTAATGGAGGTCACCCCAATGTAGGCACCCATAATGTCTTTTCCTTATTTCCTGTACAAGCTTTTTATTCTGAAGGTGTGTGAAGTGAGGTGTTCTTTTATATACCTGGGGAACCACCTCAACTGTTTGCTGCCTGATCAATTGTAGGCAGAGCAGTGCTTCAGTCAGAGATAAAGAAATCTCACTAGAAAGTTAGGCAGGCAATTAAGCTGGCACACATCAACGAAGAAAGGCACAAAGTGGACACTGTACTCTTTTTCTGATGAAGCCAACACATCAGAAGGTATTTTTGCAGTCAAAGGGGTACTGTGTGATTACAGTCTAAATGGAGAGCAGATTCTTACTGACCCTTTAAAAGTAGAAATTGCTTGCAACCTTTACAAAAGGCACACCAAGGAAACTGTAGAGAAACTAGAAAAAGTTGGCTTGGGGAGCAAAGACACACTGGAGAAACTGGGCTTCCTTTGTAGCAGCTGGTGTAGCAGGTCAAGCCCCTTCCACCTAGCTTGCCTCTTGTGTGGGATTTCAGAGAGCTGCATGAAAATAACACAGAGCCTGTACATCAGAGGCATGGTAACGTCCACCATGAAGAACGAGATCACATTGGGAATTCAGACATCTTTGCCAGTGTCATTTCAGCAGAAGTTTCTTACAAAGAAGGAGGATTCTATGAATGCAGAGTTGCCTGTCTATGAATGCAGAGTTGCATTCTATGAATGCAAAGTTGCCTGTCTTTGGGATATAGGGCTCTGTGTAAGTATTGTGGTCTGGTTTTATAAATTAGAGAAACCTGCTTTTTCCTATGACTGATGAGAAGTTCAAAAAGGAACAAGAGTCAATCTTAAATGATGCACAAACGTCCTCGATCCCTTCAGTGGGAACATTCGGAGTAGATGATGGAGTGACCTTAAGCCCTATGAAAAGCCAGTGCTCTCTATTGCCAAAAGGAAACTTGTTCATTGTGCAACCCCTGACTCCATCCTGTGCCTTAAATACTCCCTTCTGGATGATGCTGGGCCAACTGCTCAACAGAGAAGGGGACTTTCTGACAAAGGACAGACTTGTTCTTCAACAACAGCCTTGTTACTGTTTTGGAAAAAGACAGCTGGCATCCAAAGGAGGAGGGGACTGCTGGGCTTTCCCTGCAGGTACATGTGCTTCACTGTAAAGCAGGGAGAGTGGTCTTTATTTTCCAGATGAGGGACGGTGCCACACAACCTCCATTAAGTCACTGGGTAAGTTCCACTGTTGAACAGTGATGGGTTCCTATCTGTCCTCTTTGGATCCTGCCCCATCACGTGCCTGGCTTCTGTCTTCTGGTTCTCTGCAGTCAGGGTGGTCCTCTTGACCCAGATGTGCTGTGTCTACTAACAGACAAGTAGGGAGTGCCAGCTCCTAACTCTGAAGGCTCTGGAGTTTCACGGCTAAGATATGCAGGGCATCATTCATTGCCTGCAGACAAGGGACAAGCACCACTGGTGATGCTGTGGGGATTCCTCCAAGCCTCCAGCAGGACTTTAGGTGGTTCTGGCAATTCTGCAGGTCCTGGATTATGCCCACTGCCCCCTGACATCTATTTTCAGGAGTTGGTGTCCATGCCAGATGAAACATCCTGAACAGTTCTCCAGTGACTGTCCAGCTGACTGAGACAGTTCAGCCTGAAGAAAAGAATCTTATCACTGTGTATATACACATGATGGGAAGTTGTAAAGAGTATGGAGCCAGACACTTCAGTGGTGTCCCATAACAGGACAAGAGACAATGGGCACAAACTGAAATAAAAGAAATTTCATTCAAACAGCATAAACAACTACTTTATGTTGAAGGTAGTCAAGCATCTTTTGGGTTATCGAGTCATTTTCTTCCCTAGTTAATTAAAAGAACGACAGTTAGGGGATTTGTGTCCATTAGCACTGGGAAGATGGATAAGGAGGAAGAGAACGATATAAGAGAAGTGCATCCTACCTCAAATTTAAAACCTGAACTGAACCAAACCAAACCAAACCAAACCAAACCAAAAAAACCCCACCCCACAACAGGAGGCTGTAAATCTTCCATCTCTCACTAGTTCAGTATCCATGCTGCTGGTAGGTCAGGACAGCCAAAATTTATTGATTTTTCTGGACAGGTGTGATGTATCAAGGAGAAGAGGTCACAACCATTCACAGCAGTTATGCATCGTACTACTACTTCCATCATGCTTACTGCCTCCCCAGGTGAATGGATGTCGATCCTCATGGATGATCTGATGTCCTTACACAATTTTACAGTCCATTTTTACAGCCATATTTTTGCAAAAATAACTATTGCTGAGATTTTCAAGAGCACTTTACAGGAGCATCTCCCAGCACATAACCAGCCACTTGCTTTTCACCCACTGCCTAGCCAGCTCTGTCCCTTACTCTGTGTTCCAGCTGCTCCATTTACAGTTTTAAGTACAGCAGGCCATATTTCTACCCTTCAGGGAAAAGGGTTGTTGCAACTTAAGCAGGTGGTGTGCTTGCAAAAAGCATCTATAATGTATGGCTGCATGGGAGTGAGCCTAATGAGAACTTTCACTGGTCGCTGTAGATCCAAACATACCATCTCCTGGTGGGAACAAGCAAAAAGAGCAAGACCTGGGCAATGCAATGAAGAAGCTGGTGGCAAATGCAGACACTGTGGCCTCAAGTATCCTCCCTTAGAAATCTCTGTAATAACAATGGGTTCATCCCAATGCAGAAGATCCTTCAAGCAGAAAAATGGATTTTACCCAGAGGGGTGGAAATTTCACAGGTCACTGAAGCTGTGACACTCCAGTACACAGATCCACACAGGCTTTTCTTTGTAGCCAGCTTTGAGGGTGTACAGCTGGCTAACTTGAGCCCTGCCTGGTAAAATATATCTTGTCTTGGGATAGGAATTACACAGCTTAATGAAAAATTGCTTCTTGGGGGCTTTCTTCCAGTCTGGGGAGAGATATAAGCTCCTCTAGACAATAATTCATCCCTCCTTCATACCTGCTTAGCACATGGCTGTTGCCCTGGAGCGACCTTTTTGAGTCTTTGGAAAATTGGAGAAATGAAACAATTGCATGATAAAATTCAAGCAGAACAGATTTCAGACCTTGTATCTCTACAGCACCCCAAGCTTGCCCCCATGATACCAATACAAATTTTACAAGATGCAAAACCAGGTTTTGACATTCACAACACAAAAATAACGTGACTATTTGCAAGGGGTCCATCTGAATGCATCAGTGGGTTTGAGACAGCCTTCTACATGCTGGTGGCCCCTTTATTATGATAACACATCTTACATCTGTATTTCACAGCATACACGTGCCTGGTCAAATGTAACATTAATGTTTTCAGTGTTGGACAGAGCAGAAAATAAAATAAAAGCCAAAGATCCCCAGGAAGCCCAGAGACTTGTGGTGAGTATCCATTGTGTCTCATACAGAAGATTTCTGAGGGGTGTTTGTCAAAAGCTGTAAGAATTCCAGCCCCTGAGTTGGAGGCAGAAGGTCATCACATTTATATATAACACTTCTTTTGAAGCCTACCAGCAGGCACCTCATCACCTCATCAAGAGCTGCCTTGTAAGTCCCCCTAGATTCCATCTGGTTTGTTCTTTTCTAGCCTCTCATAAAACAAACAGAAAACAACCTCTAAGCACCATTGCTCTGGAAAACAAGATGAAGAAGATTCTGTGTCCAAACACAAAACCAAGGTCTTGCTGGAGATGTAAACTGCATTTACTCTGGCCCTAACCCAAAGTCCCCTCACTCAACTTTACAGAAATAAGCTTCATGTGGTAAAGGTAAGTTAAGATCTAGGGATACAAATACTTCCCCTCATGATAACACTGTTGGGGTGGGATCTCCTTTTACACAACCAGCTTTGCCAGCTTACAGCCAGATTTGGTTTGGGTCAGTTTACATCCTTCTAAGTGGTTGCAAACACCATATTGAGCCTTCTAGCTTTTCCACTCCCTTCCGGATAGTCCGCTGAGAGCAAACAGACTGTCCATCACTATCTGTGTTGAAAGAGGGGGACACAGCCTGCTGGGGACCCCCATCTCTCTCCAATGAGTCTAAAGGAGCCTAGGAGCCTGCAAAATATTAGATGTTGACTGACCTTATATGACTCATGGGGTTACATGTGGCTGGTGGCCGGTCACTAGTAGGGTTCCTCAGGGTTCCATTTTAGGTCCAGTTCTGTTTAACACTTTAATAAATGAACTGGGCTCAGGGCTAGAAGGTGTCTTAAGTAAATTTGCAGGTGACACCAAACTGGGAGGAGCTGTTGACTCCGTTGAGGTGGAGAAGCCTTACAGAGAGACCTGGACAGATCAGAGAGCTGGGCAATCACCAACAGCATGAAGTTTATCAAGGGCAAGTGCTGGATGCTGCACCTGGGAAGGGGCAGCCCTGGCTGCGCATCCAGACTGGGGGATCAGACACTGGAGGCCAGCCATGCTGAGAGGGGGTCTTGGTCGACAGCAAGTTCAACATGAGCCAGCAGTGTGCCCAGGCAGCCAGGAGGGCCAACCATACCCTGGGGTGCATCAAGCATGGCATGGCCAGCCAGCCCAGGGAGGGGATTGTCCTGCTCTACACTGCGCTGGTGCAGCCTCACCTCCAGTACTGGGTGCAGTTTTGGGTGCCATAGTACAAGAGAGACACAAAACTATTTGAGGGTGTCCAGAGGAGGGAAATGAGGATGGGGAAGTGTCTGGAGGGGAAGAATTACAAGGACAGGCTGAAGTCCCTTGGTTTGCTCAGCCTGGAGAAGAGGAGGCTGAGGGGAGACCTCATCATGGTCTATGGCTTCCTGAGGAGGGAGAGTGAAGCAGTGGGCACCAGTCTCCTCTCTTTGGTGACCAGTGATAGAACCCGAGGGAATGGTATGAAGCTGCAACAGGGGAGGTTTAGGCTGGATATTAGGAAGAGGTTCTTTGCTAAGAGGGTGGTCAGGCACTGGAACAGGCTCCCCAGGGCAGTGGTCACAGCACCGAGCTTGACTGAGTTCAAGCAGCACCTGGACGATGCCCTCAGCCCCATGCTCTGCCTTGGCTGGGCCTGTGTGGAGCCAGGAGTTGGACTTGATCTTTATGTATCCCTTCCAACTCAGGATATTCTATGATTCTGTGACTCAAATTCGAGCCCAAACTTTTTAAGCTGATGACAAATATGCCAGCTGTGAAGTAAAGATAAACTTTTCACCAGACTGGGCACTCCTTTTCTATCTAATGCTGGATAAATTGTTACTGTTATTTGAGGAGTGCAGAAAGCAATTGAGACCTGCATTACCCATCTCTTGGCTATGAAGATAATCGCAGTGCCCAGAGCCCACTCATACCTTCTGAATCCTCAGCTTGGTAGGCAGATACCAAAGAAATTATGAAGATGCTAACTTGTGTATCATTGTTCTTGTAAGCCCAGACATCCCTGGTGTATCCCCAGTTGATATAATGTTATGTCTTTGGTCTATTTCTTAGTCAAGCTTTTTCACACATCCATTTGCACCTAACATGTTTATCTCCAGCACTGTTCTTTCTCCAGAAGATGAGAAGCAACATAAGAACATGGTTACATGATTCCTCAAATCCTTCCTTATGTCTGTGTTTCCTCCTTTCTAAGGGGTCTTACCTTTCCACCATGCAGAGACCTGCTTCTTGATCAGAAGAACTGGAAAATCAGTCAGTACAATACACCTGCAGTAAGTGCTGGGGAAATTGTACTTTAATCCAGCCCAGCTGTTCTGTGTGGATGGCAGACACAGGGAAATTGGTAGAAATTTCCAGCCAGGCAGAGTGGCTAGGGGGTGGAGGAAAGGAGGCTCAGGTGGATGGAGGGAAGGGTGGCTTTCTTTAAAGATACCTCTTCTTCTGCTGAGTACTTCAATGATTTCCTTTTGGCTGCAGCATCTCAAGGTCCATTTATGGCAAACTCTGTGAGAACCATGTTGTAAGATGAGATCCCAGTAGATGGGAAGAAGGTCTTAAGAGCACACTGCTGACTCAACCGGTCCACCAGGACACACAGGTCTTTTCTACAAAGCTGGTCTGCTCTCAGCCTATGCTGGTGCACATGACTGCTCCATCCTAGATGCAGGATTTTGCATTTGCCTTTGTTGAGCTTCATGAGGTTCCTGTTGGCACATTTTTCCAGTGTGTTGGGCCCCCTCTGAATAGTAGCCATGCCTACCCATGTATCATCAGCTGCCTTCACCAATTTGGTATCATCCACAAACTTGCTGAGGTGTCATGTCAGCTCTTGCTAATGTATGTTGACATTTTTGACAATTTGCTGAAACCTTAGGTGAGAAGCTGTGAACTCACACCTAGACACACCAAACTTTTGTTGAACCTTTGCCTAGCTAAGCAAAAGAAGGCCTCAGAGCTCTGCTTCAAGACAGAGGATAAATAAGCGACAACTGTCAGCAGATGGAGTGACCTTAGAGATAGGAAAAGATACGGCACACTGAGAGACAAGGTAAAGACCCAAAGAAAACAGGAAGCCCCCAGACCCTAATATTACTATTGGTCCCAACTGCTGTGTGAGGGGACAGGAAATTAGATTGTAAGGGTATAATTGCCCAGGGATTTATTTGTTTGGGGTCCCTGCTCAAGTTGTTATGACTGCTGTACCACTCAAATAAATTACCTCATGGAACTTAGAGCCCAAAACTCTGCTGTGGGAAACCAAGGGTGAAGAAACTTCCTTAACACTTGGCAATAAAATGAGGAAGTGGGTGTTTTAGGGAGATTAGCCATATTTTGCTCAGGAAGTGGCTGGGCATCAGTCTACTCATGGGAGGTGGTTTCCCTCAGTAAGTCTGCAGATTATACTAAGCTGGGAGAAAGTATTGATCTGCTTGAGGGTAGGGAGGGTCTTCAAAGAGACCTGAGCAGACTAGACTGATGGGCTGAGACCAACTAGATGAAGTTTAACAATACCAAGTGCAGAGTCCTGCACATGGGACATAACAACCCTGTGCAGCCCTACAGGCTTGGGGAAGACTGGCTGGAGAGCTGTCAGGCAGAGAAGGACCTGGGGGTGTTGGTTGACAGCAGGCTGAATATGAGCCAGCAGTGTGCCCAGGTGGCTAGGAAGCATCCTGGCTTGTATCAAAAACAGTGTGGCCAGTAGTTCTGGGGAGGTGATTGTGCCCCTGTACTCAGCACTGGTGAGGCCACACCTTGAGTGCTGTGTGCAGTTCTGAGCTCCTCACCATAAGAAGGACATTGAGGTCCTCAATCTTGTCCAGAGAAGGGCAACCAGGCTCGTGAAGGGGCTGGAGGAAAAATCATATAAGGAGAGGCTAAGAAAGCTGAGGATGCTTACCCTAGAGAAGAGGAGGCTGAGGAGAGATCTTATCATCATCTACAACTACCTGAAAGTTGGTTGTAGAGAGGTGGGAGATGGTCTCTTCAGCCAGGTGACAGGTGATAGGACAAGGAGAAATGGCATTAAGTTGTGCCAAGACAGGTTCAGATTAGAAGTTGGGAGTCCTTCACTGAAAGAGTCATCAGGACCTGGAACAGGCAGCCCAGGGAGATGGTTGAGTCATCATCCCTGGATGTGTTTAAAAAAAGGTCAGGTACTCAGGGATATGGTTTAGCATAGGATGGGAACAGTTGGACTTGATGATCTTAAAGGTCTTTTCCAACCTCGTGATTCTGTGATTCTGTGTGGTGAGCAATTGCCTTTGCATCACTTGTTTCATTTTCTCATTTTTAGTCTTCCTTTCCTCTTTCACCATCCCACTGGGTTAAGAAGGGGAGGGAAGTGAGTGAGCACTCTGTGGTGCTTAACCGCCACAAAAGCAACTTATCTCAGTAGTCCCTAATTTGGTCCTCTTTTTTGTGACATGCCTTTAAACTTTGCCAATAAACAGAGAGGGCTGAAAACAGTCCTTTACAGTAGAACCTGAGGAAAATAAAACATAAAGGATCAAAATTTGTATCTTTTCCCTGTCCTTTCTCAGTAGGACCCCTTCTCTGTTGAGCAGTCTTCCTTTTGCTGCTGATGTAGGAGCCCTTCATATCCTTCAGCTCTTTCAACTTCAGATGAGCTTTGTCCTTCCTAACTCCATCCTTGCATGCCTAAGAAATTTCTCTACATTCCACTTGGGTGGCCCCTCCCTGCTTCTACCTCCTCTATACCTCCTACACTACGCTGCCATTGCCACCTGCCCTGCACATAAGATGTGGGTATCTATGTCCTGCTGAACGGTCATGGCTTCCTCATTTGGCCAGTGCCAAGTGATATTTTGTGTCTTCATAGCTACTCATTTGCTTCCCAGGCAACTCCACCCTTTGCACTGAACAGCAGGAAAACTCCACAGTACACAAAAATGAAGGCCAGACCATCCTTTTTTTTAGCAGGTAAACTTTCTTCTGCATTGCAATCCTTATTAATAAGCCACCCCAGGGGACAGAGAGCTCCACAGATAATATGGGACCTGCAGGAGGTGTAGAAAGGTTGAAGTCCAAATCAGAAAGAAGGCTGGAGCACCACAAGGAGCCAATTTTCTTTGCTGGCTCTAAAGGGAATATAGGAAAGTTACTCAGATGAACTTGGCTGTACCAGTGTCTAAAGCAAGGGGAAATGGTGACCACAGCATTCCATGCACTGGTATGGTGGATCAGCACAAGTGACAGCTGTAGGGTAATTCATCCTGCTACTGTCCCCACGCCCTGGTAGAGTCTGTGTCTTTCCCATGTAAACCCTGGATGTCACCTGTGTATCTCTAACTCTCCCTCCAATAAGAGGGTAGAACTGGCACCAAAAGTTATAAAGTCACTTTGCTCTACAGACACAGTTACAGGACCCAGCTCATGGAGAAAGGAAGGAACAAATGGGTCCTCCTGGCACTGGTGTGAAGTGAACCCTGGGATCCCTCCTCTCCTCCTCTCCCTCACCTTTGCAATTGAGCAACAGTAAGGGTAACAACTGGTTCATTTCCTTCCACCAAGCCAATGGAGGACAACACAGGGAGGTGAGCCAGGCCTTTGCAGGAATAAACAAGCTGACCTCACCCACAATATGTCTTCTTGGATCATCTCTGTGGAGACTTGGATGTGGGGTCTTCCAAGGGGCTGGGGATGGAGAGCCAGAGGCCCTGATGGGACACCAGGCTCCAAAACTGGCCAAGACCTCTGGGAACTGAGAGCGTGCTGAAAACTGTTCAGCAGGTCACTATTGCTGAAAACAGAGATAGGATGTGAGAACAAAATGTACAAATATTGCTGCTGTGGTGAGAAAGCTTTCCACCTGAGATGAGAAACTGCTTTAGCCTAATAAAATTCAGGTAGGGGAGTAAGACTAAAGTAAGATAATTCTGCCCCCAAAAGCACATCAATGTGAATGTATCAGACCAATGAGTAATTAGGGATTGTTTACTTGGGGGGATTCTGAAGGGCAAATTAGATGTGCAAGAGAGGAAAAAATGTGGACTTGGGTATAGGGGAAAATAATGGGCAGGAGATATAAGATCAGGTGGAGAATAAAGAAGGGTGTGTGCTTTCTGATGGAAGCTCTGCAGATGTCAAAGCTGAGCTATGGACCCAGCCCCATGCTGGAGGGAACCCCTTTTGGCAAACCTTCTGGTCTGTCCACCAGATGATGCACAATACTTGGTGAGGGAGGGTGAAGTAAAGATGCCTAAACTTGTAAGGATGGATAGACTTGATGCCTTAATACTCACTTCAGGAAGAAAGACAAGAGAATTTCAGCTTATTAAGTGCTTAATTTATATGATTTCTTGGTAGTAATATAATTATGTGTCAGTACTAATAGTACTAATAAGCAACAGAATTGTCACTCTATTACTTGCAGTCACTTAATTGTGACTTATTCTACTAAAAAGCAGTGTGTTTATAAGGTAGTTAAGGTGTTATGAGATTTTAGAGGTGTGATTTGCTTAACTAATGAACATTACCATCCCAGTCTGCTACATCTCAGCCTCCAACCCAAAGGAGGGGAGCTGGATTTGGGGAGTAGTTGGTTTCCACCCTGGGGATGTAGACAAGGAGAGGTGATTTAGACACACACTGGATGGTCTTCAAGAACTTTTAATAGCTCTAGGGAGATATAAAACCTTCACATGAGGCTTCTCATGGCATAGTGCAGAGAGTAGGGATGGTATGAGCTGCTCAGCACAGTCAAAGGGATGGATGGGGAGAGGTGGTATCTCCATTTCTGAACGAGGGAACAGTGCCATGGTAAGGCCATACCTGCCCCTCTGCCTTTTCCTCCAAGACAAAATTAAAACTCAGTGTCCATGTTTGGAGTGGAGAGTATGTGAGTTGGTGGGAAAGCCAACATGTTTGCAGTGCAGCACTCCCCAAACTGTGGTCTTGGCATTTGGCTAGCTATTTCCACTCCATTTGAATGGGAAACCCCTTTCTATTCTCCCCCAGCACAAGGTCTCCACATTGGCCATATTCTGCTCGGATGAACCTGGGTGAAGATAAGGAGTGACCTTATCATGGGATGCTGCCCAAACATCTCCATCCCTTGAATCACTGAACCTTCAGCTGGCCATGGCTGATGCCAGCCACACTTGGCTGTTGGAGGCCATGATAGAAACCTGGGATGGGCCTGAATTCTTCAGCTTCATCTATCCATCCCTCCATGGCTTCATGCAGAGCTGCCACAGAGCCCTAAAATGCCACAGGTATTGCAGGGTGTAGGTCAAGGTGTGCCAGGACAGGCTGATGGGTTGGGAAATGGCTGAGCCTTGGCTACCACCTATCCCAAGGCCTTTCTTTGCAGCCAGATGGGGGTTGAAGAGGAGGAGGAAGAGGGAAGGATGGAAATTTATATCATCTGTCAGAATTCACCCGAGAGGAAACTAAATTCTTCCAATCTCACCCTAGGCAGACAAGTTTGGTTTTACTAATACATCAAAACTTCCGCTTTTCACTTGGTGCCACATTCCCAGCAAAACACAAAGCCATAAATCACAGAGCAGTGGGATGACTGATTTAACTTAATAAAGGCAGACGGTAGGAGGAGAAAGTAAATCACACAGATGGGCTTGATTTGTGGCTACAGAAGCAATGTGCCAGCCTGCGTACACACACAAAGCATACAACTTGCAGTTCTCTCTGCACCACTGCAACTCAGCCCTGTTATTTACCACACTCCTACAATCACTGCTGCTCAAACAGCCTGCTCATACACCCCAATTACCACCAGCTCTTTTGCTCAGGAGAAACATTTTTGTTCCGTGAAACAAGATTCCTAGTGCTGACCCATGTAACTCAGCATGTGACAGCTTGCATGGTGGAGGACAGCACTCAGCCTAAAACTGATGCTGGAAGCAAAAAGGAAATTTTGCTGTGCTGGAGACCTGATACCAGCACTGCTCATTTTGTTCACATGAGCTGATCACTGGAGTTCTCTGATCTGCAGCTGCTGCACTGTCTCCAGCAGCAGCTGGGGATGTAAACCTCTGCCTGCAATCCCAGTTGCTGCCTCATCGTCATCCCAGGGCCACCAACTGTGCCCGAAGCCCCAAAGCTCAGCTCTGACACAGCTGTGGTGGCTGCATGGCCATGGTTTAGGCTGCTGCAGGCATCGTACAATCATCAGGAGGAGCCATAAGACATCTGCAGGAGCAAAGCCAGGAAAGAAGACAAGGTGACACCATGGGCACAGGAAGGGTGGTTGAGATAGCATCACTACCAGCCCAAGTGTTCATCATAAAAAAAAACATTGTATGAAGGTATAAAACCCCCAGGAAACAAACAAGGAAGTGGAATAATAAACTCAGCACCACTGAGGATGTGCTCTGAGGCCACAGAGACCAGCTCTTCTCCCCCTGAGGTGGTGCCTGTGCTGCCAACAGAGGCACTGGGTGCTGTATGGGGGTGGTGAGCTCCCTGTGTTTAGCAGGGTAGCTCATCAAGCACCACATATCCTGTGTGTGTTAGCTAGAAAATACAAGCTTTCTTCTTGGGAGATGTGTACCTTGTTTGCAGCATCTCCTTGTGTGTGCTAAAGGGTGCCCAAACAGAGTGACCCCAGGTGGGAAGCTCAGATCTCACTGGGGCTCCAGAACCCAGATACAAACAAGATGCTCACAGGGGGACAGACAGACTCTTCCATCCACAGCAAATTTTAGGATCTGGGTCATGCAGTACAAGCCCAAGCACAGCTGCTGGGTGAAAGTGCTCTGGGGAAGGCAGGAAAAGCATTTACAGTCTGCCATGGGACCACCAAAGTCAAGACTTATTAAGGCTGTTGCTATGGGCTTTGTGGGAAGTTGCAGCTACATTGACTAGTCTACTACAAATGGTAAAGGGAGAGCTTGGAGACAAAATTACAACTCTAGAAAAGGGAAGGATGGATTTAAAATAAGAAGCTGAAGGAACTGAAGCAGAAATGCATATGCCTGTGCAGCAGAGAGCCTACCATCCACACCAGAGGCAGAGCAAGCCCAGGCACGATGCAGTGGATGGCTTGCAAGAGCTAATTCAGCAGAAACTTAAGATCAGGATCCAGATTGGCAACAAGCTCCTGGGAGGATAATGGCAAAAGAGACTCAGTGTCATGGATCTGATGCTTTGGTTTTCCAGAAAGCAACTGAGTCTATGGAAGAGCTGTGCAGCTGCAGGCTGTGCCTGCAGCCCCCTGAGAGGGCTTCCCAGGGGGACATATTCGCTCCTGGACCAGGAAGGAGCTGGCCAGTCTGATCCTGGGATAGCTCATGCAGAGTCACCGTGTTACTTGGTCAACACCTGCCCCTCCCTCTTACTGCTCCTCAGCAAAGCATTGAACCCCTGACCTTCCTCACGTCCCCAGTCATAGCTGGGGCTCATCTGCTGAGGAAGGGATGGAGGAGTGGGCTGGAGCCAGACTGGAGTCAGAGCCTGGACAAACCAAAGCTGCATGATGGCTGCTAAGGAACTGTGTGGATGCTGCTGCACAGGGGTGGTGGGGCTTGCAGGAGCCTAAGGAATGGCAGTGAGTGATCATAATTCCACTGCAGAACTGTCCAACCTCATCCCAGTGTCAGCAGCACCATGGGAAGAAGCTGGGGTAGGATGGCATGGCCCAGTGCAGAGGGCTGTGGGGGCACTGCTGCTCTCCCTAACCATGGTGTGGTTGCTCAGTTTGGAAAGAAGAGAAAGCTGAGGAAGGACCAGAGGGGTTTTTCTTAATCAAGAAAGCAGGTACTGAATACAAGATCAGATTTCATGCAGGAGGGACCAAGACAGCAACCTAATGGTGAGGTTCAAAATGAAACCTGCAGTGATGGATGGATTGGTACCAGCTGCTAGGGCAATTACTGAACCTGTAAATCAACAGCATTTGGCTCAGCTCTAGCTTAAAAGGAAAGTCATTCAGGCAGAACAATTTTACAGAGCACAGATAGATAGGAAATGTAAAGATAAAGAAGATCTGTGAAACAGCCCAAGCACTCACAGAATCACAGAATGATAGGGGTTGGAACGGACCTCTGGAACATTTGCTACTAATTCTGTGCTCCATAGAAAACAAGGTTAACAGAGAATAGCCAGTATTTCAAAGTTGAGGCAAAGGCCAGTGATTTTTCTGCAGTACTGGAGACAGAGACAGAAGAGGGAATTTCAGCAGGTCACGTTGCTGAGGACCAAGGGAGAAAACTACTGAAAGTGAGAATGTAACTGCTGAGAGAGGGACACTCATTAGTGCATTTTTGGAACAACAACCCAAATTAGCACACAGGAGTTGGGCAAGGAACAGTCAGTAAAGCCTGATGCAGACAGACCTAACTCTACATAGTATGGATGCCAACCTCCTCAAAACCTCCAGCTGCTCCAGCCCAGACCTGTCCATGCTTTACAGGGGCAAACAGCAACTAGAGGACTGATGCACTAGCAAAGGCTAAAGCCCTAAGAGCTGTGGGTTACAGATATAGCTGCAGCAAAATGGAATGATGTTTTAGGAGTCAAGCAATGATTTCACATAAAAGGACATTCCCAAAGCTCCATCTCAGTGGACAGCATGAACTGAACATTAAGGGAAGCCTTGGGAAAGACGGCCAGCAGCACTGGAAAAGACTGGGATGGAAAATGTCCAGTCACTCTAATGGTTTATATTCTGTTCCTGTAACACGTGGGTCCTCTTCTCACATGGCAGTGACTAGCAAGCAAGTAAGACACTTCAGTCATAGTGCATTGATAATTAAGTACCAGATGAATATCAGATAAAAATATTAAGTACTGAATAGCTACATGCTCAAATAAAACACAGTGTAAGAAGGGAAAAAAAGCAAATTATAGCTTTGCATGTAGGTTGCAACTTCATGAAATATATAAAAGAAAAAGAAAAAGGGCAGGAAACTTGGAAAGCCCCAAAACTGCAAAGGGTGTAATGCAGGAGGGCAGGCTGTGTGCCAGCACTGCAGTGAAACACCACGGGGGCTTTCCAGAAAGGGGCAAGATCCAGTTATGACCGTGGAAATTGATGGCCCTGTCCTGTAGCACACAGAAATACCAAAACAAAGAGCAAACCCATCTCAGAAGATTACTTTTCATTAATCTTAGTTTAAGCTTTGGGGGAAATGCGCTCAAAAATATAATAACAATCTGGATGGGTTTTGTTGGGTTGTGTTACAGGGTGGTCCACCATGGGACAGGAACTCACAGGAGGCAACACAGCTTACTGACTTTATTTTTGCCTATGGTAAGTCCTGTCAAGCAAGTGTGTAAGTATGGAAAGAATCTAGGATAGGTGATAATAAATAATAGATTCTTAATAATGATTTAATTGGGACAGAAGTAACAGTCTCAGACTGTACAGGTAGCTACTACGGGAAATTTATACCTGTCTGGTAACTGGGGCTTAACCAAGGCAATTTACATAATGGTTTAAATGCAGAAGGTAACTGAAAAACCTAATTGAAAAGCTTAATCCTAAATCAGTTTTAAATCAACTTCTCCTTTAGAGGAAAAGAAAGGTAAAGACACCAATTTTTAATAGTATTGAACACCCTAGCCAATAAAAATCTCTTTTTCTGCCCAAGCTGCAGCAAAGCATCAAGGTGCAATCTCTGCTGGAAGAGGGACTATGCTAGAAAACCCAAGGATTTCAGTAGCTGTCATTCTGCTACACTAGAATGTCACCCTGGTGTTACTGCTTGTTTATTTGCATCAAATATAAAGTCCATTTGTTTACTAGAGGTAGAAGATGAAACTGATGGGTGTCAAGCAAACGAAGAGCACAAGCAGTGGAAAGATCACAGACAAATAAGGCCTTCTTGGATGGAATATTAGCTAATCAATTAGAATAAGATATTTGTTTGCTCCATGAATTAACTGACAATAGAATAACTTGCTCTATGGATCATGGGTTCTTGTGCCACCCCCCCGTCATTAGGAGTTACTGGAGCTTATATGGATTACTGACATTTGCATAGATTATAACAAGGGGAAATAAATATATTTTATTTATCTACTAGAAAATATGCAAATGTGAACACTTGCATCACTGGAGAGCAAGTATTAAACATCAGAGAAACACACTTTTACATGTCTTTTATATGACACAAGACATTTTAATCTGTTACGTGATGGGAAGGGTTCGAAAGCCCCGAGATCATCCCAAATCATCTCTGGGTTGTTCACAGGGGTTTTCACCCTGCCAAAAACTGCCCTGTGTTAAGCATGGTCTTGTATTTAAGTATGGTGTGCAAATTTTTTCTTGTGTCTAACTGGGGTAAAAATATCACTGCACCAGGTGCTTTCATCTTTCTTGATCTCCAGTATTTCAGACCTTCTGGCCATGGTGGATTCATACCCTGGAGATGATGCCCGAGATGTCACAGCTCAGGAGGAACCAACACTGACCTGGCAGGGAACACTCCCATGCTTTCTGCTCTCTGCCCAGAATGACACAGCACCTGGAGGAAATGAAATGAGTTTGAAGATTTCAGGAACCTCAATGAGGTTTTTCTCTCTGCACTAACTGATTTCTGTAGCAATGAATCCAAAGGTCTGAGAGTTGCTTTGTGAGCCCCAGAAGCACATGGGTAGAGACAGCCCCTGTCTGCCAGAGTCCATGGTGCAAGTAGTTGGGACAAATTACAGATGACAAGACAGAAATAAAATAATCCAAATTTTGCACAAGGGAATTTGAAGCTGTTAAGATACACATAGGGAAAAATCCTTCAAAAGCACAAGGTAGGATCCAGCACCCAAATTCTAACTCATGGCCAAGTGCCTGGTCTAGTACGTGCTCTAAAATGCTTCACCCTAAATGACCTGCTCAAGGTCACAAAGAAAGTTTGCAAGAGCACTGAGTACAGGTCCCTGAGCTCCTGAGACACAGCACTTGACTCCCAAGGCCACCCTTCCTTCTGAAGAGCAGCCTCCCTGCACCTCACCCGCTTTCAGCTGTGCTCAAATCATTTGTAAGTACATGCTCAGAACACCATGAAAAGGGAGACTGAATACCAAAGCAAAAGCACAATTTTTGTCTGAGCTAACACTGATGAATACCCCTTTGCAGAATTTGCCAAGCTCTCCTATTGATTAAAAATAATTAAACGATAACATTCATTTCACATTCATTCTGCCATGGTTGCTGAAGTGTTTCTAAGTGGGCAAACTTCCCTGTGATCGTGTGATTTGGTTTTCATAGTGCTGCAGGCTGAACAAGGGTATAAATATGCAAAAGCTGCTCCATTTCACTGTTGCGTGGATACAAAGCAGATGGATAGATGAACAAAACTCCTTCTTAGAAAGCGAGCGCCCTTGTCAATACCGACTGCACCCACCTGGCTCAGCGCTGCACCCGGCTTGGTGAAAAGAAGATGAACATCATATTTAAACCCCATCCTGTTTTTCTGAACACGCTGAGAGTATGAAGAGCTTGGTGCATTATTTGTTTCTGCAGCAGCACACACAGCTTCCTGCTGGATGAGCCCCTCTGGAGCGCAAACACTCTCCCACCACTTGCCTCCATCCCCCCCGTAAGAAAGGTGGGTACAGTCACCCCATGTGCCGTGTCACCACCACGGACTGCATCTGCAGTGGGGTGGCCAAGACTTGACAATCCAGGCACCTTGTGAGTGCCC
The DNA here is from genome assembly GCF_964237585.1 of Gallinula chloropus. Taxonomy (NCBI): domain Eukaryota; kingdom Metazoa; phylum Chordata; class Aves; order Gruiformes; family Rallidae; genus Gallinula; species Gallinula chloropus. Next base: position 206,508,746 of record NC_140085.1, read on the forward strand.
AGCAGTCTCTCCCACAGGGTGCTGAAGGCACTGCTGTCCCAGGCATTGACCATCCCTGTTCAACCAGTGGGACAAGATCTTCCTCTGAATCCCTTCTGCCTGAAGCACACATCCATTAAATACAGCAGAGACCAGGCATCAGGACTCAGACCAGTGGCCTTCTGACAAAACACTGGTCTGGTTTCTGGCTGCTGTCTCCACAGTCCGGGTGTCTTCATTGACACCTCCACCCCACAGACCTGATTGAGAAGGACTTGATGCACATAGCACTGTGTTCAGCTCTGGGGCCATCAACATAAGGACATGGAACCATTGGAACAAGTCCAAATGAAGTCCATGAAAGTGATCAGAGGGCTGGGGCACCTCTGCTGTGAAGACAGGCTGAGAGCTGGGCTTATTCAGCCTGGAGAAGAGAAGGCTCCAAGGAGAAGTTCTTGTACTTTTCAGTATGTAAAGGGTTCTCGTAATAAAGATGGCAAGGGGCTCTTTATCAGGGACTGTAGTGACAGGACAAGGGGTTATGGCTTTAAACTGAAAGAGGGGAGGTCTACATTAGATATAAGGAAGAAATTCTTCCCTGTGAGGGTGGTGAGGCCGTGGCACAGGCTGCCCAAAGAAGCTGTGGCTGCCCCCTCCCTGGCAGTGTTCAAGGCCAGGTTGGATGGGGCTTTGGGCAACCTGGTCTAGTGGAGGGTGTCCCTGCCCATGGCAGGGGGATGGAACTAGATGGTCTTTGAGGTCCCTTCCAACCCAAACTGTTCTGGAATTCTATGTTCACAGAATTGTGAAGCCCAAGCAAAGGAGTGAGCATACAGCCAACTGCCACTTTTGGCAGTGGGGGAAAACACAACCTTCTAGTGTACTTCCCACTTCCAATGAAAAATGAGGGGGGCAGGAAAAAAGCTTCAGCTTTGAAAGTTTTTACTATTTTTTATATACACTCGTTTGTTTTCTCTCCATAGCTATATAAAATTCTTAACTCACAGAGTACTTGCTGGTGCCATATAGACCAGCAGAGCTCTGGGACCCCCAGCTGTGAAACATTGTGTTCCCTCTCTTACAAGGAAAAGGAGATCACACCTGGGACCTGGCTTGTCTGAAACCTGCCAGCAGCAATCAAATCACTCCAAGGCGGGTAATTAATTGTGGGTTGTTCCCAAAGGCAGGGCATCATTATCATTTTCTAGAGACCCTGAGTTACAGATGTCCCTTCATCACCTTTGTTGTGGAGGATGAGGGGAACTTCTGTGGAATAAGCACTTTCTTTCACCAACTATTGGCTTCAGTTTGAAGCGATGAATACCCAAATCACCAGTATTGAGCTGCTTATGAACAGACAGGAAGGCACAAGAGATATTAGGGTGATAAATATTCAGCAGGTGCCTGGAGAATAGGAGTAAAAATACTGAAAACTGCTCTGCTTCATGGTTATATTAGAAGGCACTGGGGAGTGCAAGTCCTTTCCTTTGTATTGCTTATTTCTTTTTTTTTTTAATTCAGTAAATTTGTTTCTTTTCAAGCTTTGAGTTCAGCACCACACAGAGGATGAGGGACTGTGGCCTGTGCAGCAGCGGGTCTGGCATCATCACTGGGAACAAGGTACCAGCTGCCACCTCGCACCAGTCCCTTCCATGATCCCCTTCTCAGGGGCTGCTCTGCCCTGAGGTGGGGGGGGGGGGGGGGGGGGGGGGGGGGCACAGTGGGGATGCTGGAAGGGCATGTCACTTCAATAAAAAGCTGGCTGCTGATTATGGAACAGGTCTGAGGGGGCTGATGTGGTCGTTCCTCGATACATAGTGTGGTCTCACCTCTGCTGTGCCCCAAATCACATGAAGCTCTGCAAAGCTCATCCTTTTCTTCCTGAGCACTTATCATGGGGAAACTACTGAAGGGCTTTTAGTGACCAGGGAATGCCCTGGCTGTGTGATGCTCTAGTCAGCTACAGGCGTGCTCTTCCTCTGGGGATTTCTTTTCCCCCTTCCTACCCTGTCTCTCTTGGAATAAGAGCAACAGTGCCTTTTTTCCCCAATGTGTCTATAAACCTAAGCACATGCAGCTATTCCAAATCATGCCTGTGAAATGGGAAGCAGTGGGGGAGAAGAATTAAACCCCACACCCTGTGGGCACGGGGGACTGAGCTGGGCATCCTGACCTGTGCAACAGGGCCCTGCTGTGTTGCCATTCGACCTCACCCACTGGCACTGATAGCTGTTTGGTCACTGCAGCTTCAGAAAAACGTCTGTAACCCTGGACCCCTGACAGAGGACAAAATCACTGGCAGGGTCACTTCTCCAGCAGGGAGGGGACACAAACAATGTCACCCCTGCTTTGTGCTCGCAAGTCAAACTGATTTCAAAAGTTAGCAAAGAGTTTCCTCTGCATGCAGCTTGTGCTAACAGAAGGGACTAACTGACCTTCAGTTGTTCTTTGGAAATTCAACCATTACTCAATTGAGGAGTTCCTGGAACAGGCACTTGCTGCCTTTCTGGAAATCCGTAGATCTTCTTCCTGCTTGTACAGAGTAGCACCGTTGCTACCAACTCTGCTTGTAGTCCATCCACTGTGCCCCTCTCCCTCAAATTTAAAATGTTTTGTTTCTGCCCTGTGTGGGGTCAGTTTTGTGATCAGCAAATACATTTCTCTACTTCTTAGCACACAGTTGCATGCTACAGTTGATGTAACCGCTGGACCCTGCAGTGCATTCTTTGTTTTATTTTCCAAAACTGTCAGAAATTGTCTTGTAATTCCAAGGAAGGGATATGACCCCAGTACCAACTGAAATGTGCTGGTGCTGCAGACAGATGTGTTAGTACTTTATACAAGTAACTGGTCATTTTTATGAGGCTAACACCCATAACATTATTCCCAAAAGCCCACACATCAGCAAAGGAGAATTTGTTGTTTTGAAATGCCAACATAGAGCACAACAGCAGAACTGCAGACTGCAATGGTCCTCTGCTGGCCATGTAGTCCAGAGTACACTCAGACACAACTTCAAATTAACATCAGGTTATTTTATATATGGGTTTCAGACTTTGATTTTTTTCAGTGAGTAATTCTTCTCTTCTCAGCCCTTTGACCCTGAAATTACTATTCCACATCTTCCATATCTTGCCTAAGACCTCTGCAGGCACAGGAGCACTGCACAGGCCTCTGAACTTAAACACTCACTCCCCTCCACCTGCAGCACTGCATCGACACATCCCACCAATTTCAGCTTCTCCTCTCTGTCTCCCTCCTTCTCCCTCTCCTCTCCATACAATCTGGGAACTGGGGAGAGCTTAAACACCTCGGCAAAACACTCTGAGGCTGGGGTGAATAGGGAGTAGCACTAGAAAGCCGCAGGGACAAAATAAACAAACAGCAACAAACAAGCAAACAAAGAAAAAAGAATGGGGGGCATTATTCATATTGCCCCTTGACAGTTTGAATGATGGATTAAAATCTCCATTCTTCCCCTGGGGATGTGGGATACAGCGAGAAGTGAACCCTGCAGCAGGCTGGGGAGCAGTGAGGCCTTCAGCTGGGTTTGAGGCCATGAAACCCCGGGGACATGACCGCACCATCCCGGGCGCCAGACTGCAGCATCCCGGGCTCTGGACCGCAGCACCCCCGGGGACCGGACTACAACATCCTGAGGACCAGACCGCAGCACCCTGGGGGTCAGACCACAGCATCCCTGGAGACCGAACCGCAGCATACCGGGGGACCAGACCACAGCATCCCGGAGGCAGGACCCCAGCATCCCTGGGGGACCGAACCGCAGCATCCCGGGGGACCAGACCACAGCATCCCGGAGGCAGGACCCCAGCATCCCTGGGGGCCAAACCGCAACATCCTGGAGGCCGGACCCCAGCATCCCTGGGGACTGAACCGCAGCATCCCGGGGGCCGGACCGCAGCCCCCCGCGCTGGCAATGCTGGAGCACTGCTTGTGAGAAAGGACGGGGGCCCGGCGCCCCTCCGGCAGCCGGTAATACTCCCGCAGCCCGCTAGACGGTGCCGTCCTAAAAGCTGAAGAAAAAAGCCAGTTAAAGGTGCTTTTCCTGCGGCTGAGCACGGCGCTGAGCAGACGGAGCCACGGCCGGCGCCGCAGGAGGACACGCCTCGCCGCCCCTTCGGCGGGGGGTCCCCAGAGATGCCCCGAGCACCCACCTGTGAGGCCTGCCCAGCTGTAGAAAGGCTCTTGCTCCCACCCCAGAGATCCCGGGGTGCACTCCAGAAGTGTTGGTCCTATGCAACGGTATATGGCTGCAGCTGGGTCCATGCTTCCTTACAGAGGGCCAAATGCAAGCAGAAAAGGAATAACCCTATGAGTAAACTGCATAATTTCCAAGGAGGTGCTGCTGTATCTTCTTGTCTGGCTACATCCCCTCCCAAAGCCAGCAGAGTGCAAACCCCTTGGACAGCGCAGAGCTCAGCCCCACGTGCAGCCCAGCCCTTGACGCAGGGGAAGCCAGACAGCACCAGCAGTGTGAGTAGACACCCAACCTGTCCACCTACTACACACCTTCTGGAATCTCATCCCATCTCCCCTGAAACCAGAGGAATGAAGGGCTCTCCTTCCTCATGAAGGATCTGGCCCCAGGGCAGGGAAAGGGTTTCACCTCCTCCTGGCAGCACCTCAGAGCTGGAAGCACATGAAACATGGTTATCAACAGGTATTTCCCACTGCACCAAACAGGCATGCCAAGATGTAACACAGCTGTGCCCCAGATGGAAGCTCTCTGCTCTCTTCTCCTTGAGTCAGGCTGTTTGGATGAGCTGTGTTTCCCAGGAGAGATACCACATCTCTTTCTCCATAGCAAGTGGCTGATCCACCACTTCACAGTGTCCCAGGAGATGTGCTGCCCTGGGAAGGCATCACTTAGCCAGAGAGCACCACCTGGGAAGGAAAAAGGAAGGGTTAGTCACCCAAATCACTACTCCCATGAGGCAGGAGTAATGTCCCTCAAGTAACATTTTGGAAGAAAAATGTTTTGGCGTGGGGAGGGATGAAATAAACTAAACAAAACCAAAAAAAAACCAGCAGAAATGATTGTTTGGCTGGTTTTCTAGTCCCTCAGAAGATGCACTCACTGCCAGCAACACCTAGCAGAGCAGGCATTAGGGAGGTAGCACACAGTGGCATTTCCTTGCAGATACTGCAGTTACCTCATCGGGTGATTTCTTTTTGCTTGTATTTGGCACTCCCAAGAAAATATGTGCTATTCACATGAAGCTTAATCCAGTTCCATTAAATTTATATGCTTTATGTGGTATAGAGGTCCTTTCTTGCATTTTTATAAGTATGTAATTCACAGAAATAACTGCTGAACTCTGTGCCACACACCTATCCCAGTTACAGTGCCTTTGTTGTCCAGAACTCCTAGGGATTTGTTTGTTTATTTTTTAACATGGCACAAGCAAACAGTGGTGGAAACACAGTGACCCAATGAGTTCGAACACGAGGTTCTCTCTCTAGTAGTTTCTAGAGAAAATCCCCTTTTGTGACTCTACCAGCCCATACTACAACGTTACTCCATGCCTACAGAGGAGCCAGCATAGCACCAGCTTCTGCTCAGACAAGACATGGCCACCTAACTAACACAGTCTCCAGAAGGGGCACTGACAAAGCTGTGTTTCCTGACTTCAGCCAATATGTTCCTCTTGCTTTCCAACTCTTTCCCTCTGGTTTTCTTTGGTTTCAGAGACTCCAGAACCAGGATACTCCAAGCTGCTGCATGAACCACCCCTACAACAGTGGGATTACTGCAATGAGCACAGGGCACACAGGAGGCAGAAAATCCTTTTGCTCAGTCAAGGAGCTATCCGTTCACTTCCCCTTAGAGGATTCAAAGTGAACTTGGGTCTTACACACCCTGAGTTGTGCTGTAGCAGTGAGCTCAGAGACCATAAATAGGAGACCAGCTCATCACCAGCCCCTGACATTGCTTGTCAGGGAAAGCATTTGGCAATTGGGTCATACTCACTGCCTGGCGATGCCCGACGCTGTAGTGTCCCAAATGAAGCGTTCACCACAGACAGCTCAGCCAGCACTGCGGACGGGTCCGAACGGACGATCAGGGCCCGAGGCTTTGTCTAAAATCAAGACTTTCTGTATTTTAATGAAATTCAATTAACAAACGAAATTAATTAAACCAGTGCAAATCCCTGAGCAGGCCATCTTAATCTGCTGTGCTTTACGGCTTGTTTACAGAGAGTTTTATGCTGCATTGGCCATTCTTGTGTAGCTTTATATCAGTGTAACTCATCTGAGGAGAGACCTCATTATATCACACCAGGGGATGTCCTGATTTAGCTAGAGGGATTTGCAAACATAGTTAATGAAAACAGCACAAGCATTGTGTGTGTGAACTCAACTACCCATTTGATTTAAGCTAAACTAGGTTTAGACAAAGTTAAGCTGTCCCTACGTTCTTGTGCTAGTCTTAAATTATTGCAGATGCTTCCACCTTTTGCAGCAAAGTAACAAATGGCCCACTAGTAAGTGAGACTGTAGGACGAGCAGTGCCTTAGCTCTAAGCTGCCATGAGTAGGCTCCAAACACAGCTAACACATGATCATAAGCTGAGTGTCGTCAGAGCAGTGCACTTACAGCACTAAACATACTAAGAACAAGGCCAGTTCTCTGCATCTCCATATTTTAAATCATCCACATACCTCAAATCACTTGCAGTTCATTGCTGAAAGGTATTATGAAAGCAGCAGCACCTCTTATCTTTCCTCCCCTGGGACGTTGCTCCATGCTAACAGTCATAAACCACTCCACCCAGTACCATCAGGTATGAAGATAAATGCAGAACTTTGTATGCTTTAATGAATTCATCCACTCCCAGCACTGGCATAAGCTAATTGTCTCAGCACCAAAGCTATGAGATGGTCTTCCTAACTTCATACACAAGTGCATGCCCCAGAGATAGACACCACCCCAGAGAGAGGCCTGCCCATAGTGAAAGGATGTGGAGCTGTGCTGCTTCTGGAGACACTGGAAGAAGAAATTTCCTTATAAGATCATCCTTACTACAAAAAAATACTTTCTGCATTCTCAAACATAAGGAATTCATCCCATTAATTTGGAAAGTCTACCAGGACATTCAACAAGGTGTTCATCTCAGTGCGTTGGGAAGCAAAAGTAAATGAACAGTAAGTCCTGTCTTCTGGGACTTTAGGCCAAAACTTTCAACTTTGTCTGTAAAAGTTTAAACTTGCCTGTACAGAGACAGAAAAGTGAAACTACAGCTACTTCAGCTAAGTGCAGATTAGGCCACGGAAGTCTGAAGATAGGCCAATATAAATTAAACCATGGTGAAGGTCAGAGGCTATCTCCTGTATACAGCCTCCTCCTTAACACAATTCATTTCCTCTGAAGACTCAGAAGAATAGTCTCAGTAACCATGGCAACACTGAAATATAAGTATCATTTTTAGCTTCATGATGTAGGCTGCACAAAATAAGAACACGTTTTGAAAGTTTTCGTCACAACCTAGTTTAAGTTTTCCTGGGTTTATTTTAATAACAAGGCTTGTATCGAGTCTTGGGGGTTTTTTTAGTCATTCTTCAAATTTTCATTGAGAGATGACTGGGTTGCATTCATTGTAGTTCTCAGTAAGGAAGTCAGAGGAGTCTGAGCTCTTCTGTCTCCCACTGCAGCCTCCTTAGTGCTGAGGAGGTAAATTCAGTCTCCTGCTCTGATCTTTTCTGTACCTGAAGCAGAGATTAAAACCCTGTTTCAACACATGAGAGAGGCCCAAATGGTATTTCTGAGTACTGCACCACCAGCCAGCTCAATGGGTCCCACATGCCCAAATCCAGCAGCTGAGGGACAGCCTGGGTCTATGCATGAGTGCTTGTCCTGCAGGCCCTGAGGCATCAGGATTTGGCCAACCAGACCTCAGTGCCAAGGGCCTCTGCACCATGATTCTGCACTATGATTCTATGATTCTATGATTCTATGTCCTCATAGTGCCTGGGGCACAACTGGCCATGCCCAGCACAGCACCAACCTGAGAGGACCCCCCTGCAGCAGGATGCCCATCACAGCAACCTCCAAACCCTATGTACACCAACGTGTTGCAAACTCTCTGGGAGATCATCGTGGGCCTTGGGAGACATCAGGGCTCAGTGACCCATCACACAGATGGGTGGAGGTCACCAGAAAAGGCTGCAGCACAGACGTCTACCTCAAGCAGAGCTGCAGAGGTGATGGTGCTCTACAGCTCCAGGGGCTGTCCTGCAGATGTGGAAGGTATCAGTGTATGCTCGTTATTGCGATCCCTGGCCAAGTCAACTTCTAGAATTATCCTATTTACCTTCAGGACCCTAATTAAAAGCAAAACAGTTTATCAGCAGTCCTGGCTAATCGGGGAGGTCCCGGTTGACTGGTTAGCCAATGAGGCACCCATACACAAGAAGGGCTGGAAGAAGGATCGGGGGAACTCCAAGCCTGTCAGTCTGATCCTGGTGCCAGGGAAGGTTGTGAAAATCATCTTGAGTGACATCACACGGCACCTACAGGATCAGGCCCAGTCAGCATTGGTTTATGAAAGGCAAGTCCTGTTTGACTAACCTGATTTCCTTCTATGACAAGGTGACCCACCTAGTGAGTGAGGGAAAGGCTGTGGATATTGTCTATCCAGACTGACACTGCTTCCCACTGTATTCTCCTGGAGAAACTGGCTGCTTGGACAGGTGAAAAACTGCACTGGGTAAAAAACTGACTGGATAGCTGAGCCCAAAGAGAGGTGGTGAATGGAGTTAAATCCAGATGGCAGCAGGTCACAAGTGGTGTTCCCCAGGACTCAGTCCTGGGGCCAGTTCTCTTTAATATCTTTGTGAATGATCTGGATGAGATCGAGTGCATCCTCAGTAAGTTTGCAGATGACACAGGTTGGGCAGGAGTGTTGATCTGTTTGAGGGTAGGGAGACTCTACAGAGGGACCTGGACAGGATGGATTGATGGGCTGCAGCCAACTATATGAGATTCAACAAGGCTCAGTGCTGGGCCCCGCAGTTGGATCACAACAACCCACTGCAGTGCTACAGGCTTGCTGCAGAGTGGCTGGAAAGCTGCCTGACTGAAAAGGACCTGGGGGTGTTGGTTGACTGCCAGCTGAATACAAGTCAGCAGTGTGCCCAGGTGGCCAAGGAGACCAATGGCATCCTGGCTGGTATCAGAAATAGTCTGGCCAGCAGGACTAGGGAAGGGGTTGTGCCCCTGTACTCGGCACTGGTGAGGCTGCACCTCAAGTACCATGTTCAGTGTTGGGCCCCTCACTACAAGAAGGGCATCAAAGTGCTGGAATGTGACCAGAGAATGGCAACAAATCTGGAGAAGGGTCTAGAGCACAAGTCTAATGAGGAGTGGCTGAGGTAACTGGGGTTGTTTAGGTTGGAGAAAAGGAGGCTGAGGAGAGACCTTATTGCTCTCTACAAGTACCTGAAAGGAGGTTGTAGCGAGGTGGGGGTTGGTCTCTTCTAAGTAACAAGCAACAGGTCAAGAGGAAATAGCCTCAAGTTGCACCAGGGGAGGTTTAGAGTGGGCACTAGGAAAAAAAATTCACCAGAAGGACTGTCAGTCACTGGAACAGGCTGCCCAGGGAAGTGATGGAGTCACCATCCCTGGAGATATTTCAAAGATGTGTAACTGTTGCACTTAGGGACATGGTTTAGTGGTGGCAGTGCTAGGTTTATGGTTGGACTCAATTATTTTAAGGGTCTTTTCAAACCTAAATAATTCTGTGATTCTATGGAAAATATTTCCTTTTTCAAAATAAAACTCTTTAATCAGTTAATTAGCCAAGTACACTGGGGGGGTGGGGAGAGGGAAGGAATGAAGTAAAGTTTTAAGATGTCAGAGAAGAAACATGAGTCTTTACAGTGCAAAATCACTTTCACTGAAAGATTTAACTGTACTGAAACTAGAAAAGAAGAAAGTGAATGAAATCCCGTGTGGTCCTGATGTGCTACTGCTTTTATGTTAACTAAGAGGCATGTGCTTCATTTGTCACATGTGACTCAAGAAGGAAATACATGAACGAAAGTACAGCTATGACCTTCCCCAAAATACTTATCTGGTACTTTCTCACCTCCAGTAAGAGATTTAATAACTCCTGCAGAGGATTCAGAAGCCTTTGCAATACCTCTACATTCATGGCTTCATTTTCCCTTACCTTTTAATGTTATTAATCCATGAGCAAATGTGTTCCCAGTTCCTCAGCAACTATCTTTGAGTTTTCAGTGATGGATCTTCCTGAAAGCCTTCTGGAAACCCAAGTACATGAATCAGATTGCTTTAGCTCCCACACTCACTGGCTTGCAGATATGAACTCTACCCAAGATCTGCTGGTCCTTCCCAAGTCCACATTTGTCCATGTATCTGTTTATTGTCCAAATTACTGTGTTCCCTTCAGTTTGCTGAGGGTGGCACATTGATCTCTGGCTCCACCTGGAAAATTCAGGTGGAAAATCAGAGACACATTTGTCACATTCTGGTTCTACTGTCACTGAGGCAGCTGTAACCAACAGGCTATTCACAACAAGTTATTTCTTAGCAAATATAAATTGTCTTTAAATTATTTCACAAACACTAAGCTTATTTCACTGATTTAAGAATGATGTTGTAAAACTTTCTTTACTAATCTTAGAGTAGATGATGCCCTGAGCAGCCTGGTCTGACCTCAGGACATACTCCTCCATAAGCAGGAGGTTGTACCAAAGACCCCCCAAGGTCCTTCCCAACCTGAGCCACCCTGTGATCCTGTGGTGGTCTGATTGAAGAATGATCTTCCAAAATTCATACCCTTAAAGAAACACCAACCTCCTCCACTAAAACAATGCAAATAATTCATGCTGTTCTATTACAGATCCACATTATTTCAGAACTTCTTCAGCAGTTTGAGTGTTTATAGACTCTCAGGTAGGTTTCTTGCTTCATGTGTGTTTAAGAAAGGATATCTTAATTTTTATAAATTAAGGTCTGTGCCCTGCTTTACCATGATCATATATTTTGCTTCTCAGAGTACTTTCTGAACCTCATGACTCAATGGGACGGTCTCCCTGACAGCTTGGTCTGACCCTGTCCTCCATGAGGTAATTACCCAGAGTACCTTGTCATCAAATCTTATTAACCCACTGTCACATTTACTGTTGAACTTTATTAATTCACTGTTTTATATCAATAAACTATATTGGTGCTTCTCTCTTGTGAGCAAAGTGCATGACTCCATCTGTGACAGGTCCTGGTGCTGATCCTGCCACCTAACAGCTTCCATTTCACCTCCAGTGTTCCTCCCCCTCCTGCGTAACTGAGCTCACCACACTTGCTGGGTGGAGTGGTGGCAGATCCCGCAGGCCTCTGGGAAGACTCTCAGGGGGGTACTGGAGAAAGACAGGCCATCGTGCAGGTACTCCCTCTTGTAGAGGTCTACAACATCTCGCCATGTCACATCCATCAGACATCAGAAACCCAGTTATCTACATGCTTGACAGCCAGAGTATCTTCCATCTTCCCATCCTTGGGGAGAAATGCTCCATGGCACTCCCAAAGGGAGTATCTCCAGTGCAAGCAGGTACAGAGCCCACACTGAGTAGAAGGTGTCTCTACCTACAGGACAATTTCCCCATATGACAGCTTGATGCCTTTCTGCCATTACGCTGTTTTCTCCTGCAGCAGCCTGGGTTTGCTGGCTGAGATGTGAGATTTTTCTATTATTTGCCTCAAAGTCTTGATGACAAACCTTTTTTCTTTCTTCCTAGTTTGGTTTTCATTGAAATAGTTTTGTTTTTTCCCCTAGCCCCACTAGAGAGCAGTTTCTACTGAACTGAGCCCTTTTTTTCCCAAATGGAAGACTTCTTGCCTCTGATAAACCAGGATCCTCCATGGAGATTTAAATCTGCAGCACAATGAAAGTCAAGCTGTATCAATTATGTGTTATCCTACAGAAGACTGTTCACGTACCTGAACAAAGAGAATATGACAAAGCCCTAGAAGTGTTTATCAGATTTGAGAGATTGTATAACAGCAAGAGGTGGTGAGCAGTGGGTAGCATTTATGCATGTCCTGTGAATCATAAGCTTCTTCAGACTAGAGTTTAATACTGGAAAGTAGTCCCAAAATACCGTCTGCTTCCCTTCAGAAGCAGGGAAAAGACTTTCGTTAAACAGACAGCTACAGGCCCTATTGTTTCACCAAAGAAATGGCAAGGGAGAGGAGGGAAGAGGCACAATTGTTGTAAGGCATTGTGAAAATGAGCAGGAAAAAATATCTTGGACCTAATCATAGAATCATAGAATGGTCTGGGGTTGGAAGGGACCCCAAGGATCACAGAGCTCCAACCCCCCTGACACAGGCAGGGCCACCAACCTCAGGCCTGGATCTATGCAAGGTTGCCCAGGGCCCCATCCAACCTGGCCTTGAACACTTCCAGGGACAGGGCATCCACCACCTCCCTGGGCAGCCTGTTTCAGCACCTCACCACTCTCTCTGTAAAAAACTTCCCCCTAATATCTAATCTAAACCTTCCTTCCTTTAGTTTTAATCCATTCCCCCTTGTCCTGCCATTGTCTATCCTTTTAAAAAGTTGAATCCCCTCCTGCTTATAAGCTCCCTTCAGGTACTGGAAGGCTGCAATGAGGTCCCTCATTATCTGGCAGACAGATCCATTATCTTGTCAAGATGATGCCAGGATGTTCTGGGTTTAGGAAGTTCATCTCCACAATCAAAGCCTCTGATAATGAGAAAGCTGCAGGAGTGCCTCTGGTGGGTGCCTGCTCACCCACAGATGACGCTGGCGCTCGTGCTCACGTGCCAGTGCAGGACATCAGGCTCAGTGGCAGGCTTTGCAGTGACATCAGCAGCTGCAGCCTGGCTCCTCATCAGCCCATACAAAAAGTATGCCTACAGACAACTGTCTTCTCTGCAGTATTGACCCCATTGTGATTGGGGGTGGGGTGGGGGTGGGGAAAGTTTCCTTTATTGCAAATAGCAAATCGCTGCAAAAGATGTGGGAATGGTGATGACACCCCCACTCATGGTGGTCTGAAGCAGGGAGGAAAGTTCTTTCATTTTTCTCCAGGAATTCCTGTCTGCCATTCTGGGGCGATGTTGAAGCACTGGACTGGTTTGATCAAAGGCTTTCTACGCTGTCAAACTTGCTAATAATTCATGAAGTGTAAGGGCCTGAAACCTGTCACAAAGTATGCTGTAACGCTACGTTTTAAAAAGATGTTGTCTATATTCTTTCTATCAGCACTTGAAAATAGACATCTATTTTTTTTTTTATTGCTTAGCAGCTGTCAGTTTAAGGCTTAAAACACAATTTAATTCAGTGAGTCGATGAATCAATCCCTGCACATGTGCTTCCAAGGGATGTGCTCACTGCAATGTCTGGCAAACCGTTTCTCTGAATTCTTTGTTCACATCACGATGCAAATTCCACACCTAGGCTGAAATTATAGGTCCACTTTAGTCATGCCCTCTGAGCAAACAGCAGGCAAATGCACTAAATCATTTCTTAATCTCTTAATCTTGGACTGGATTATCTCCAGGGTCCCTTCCAACCCCCATCATTCTGTAATATTCACATTTCTTCCACTGAATCTCAGTTGTGCATACTCTGACCTCACTGTGAAGCATTTCAGATTAATGTCCACATTTTAAAGAGCAGTCCCTGATTCTGGTAACCTCAGTATCTGAGGAACAACTGGAGAAAACAGTCCTGAAACTGGACACAGGACCTGATCTGCAGATGGCACAAAGCCTCCTGGTCAAAAATCAGAAAAAAATGTTCTTGATTTTCCTGCTGGGAGACTAATCCACAAGTAGCTATTTCTGCCTCACTGTTCCTGCATTGTCACTTTGATGCCAGGATGGGTTACATGGCAGTGAGGAAAAGCAGGAAAGCTCAAGAGGAGTAAGAGCTTTTAGCTACCAACCCATAAGGTCTCTCACAATCTCCCAAATCTCATCATCCTTTTCAAGCTCTGTTCACTCAGGAGACCGAAGAGTCCCTCCATGCCTGAGGGCAAGAACATTTCCACATCTGCCCTTCCCTCCAAGCTGTTCTGCACCAAAAAGGTCCATGACCCATCATCTCAGGTATGCAAGGGAATAAGGGAATGCTGCTGCTTTCTGTCTTGGAGGGAATAACGGCCAGCTACAAGCTTTGATGCAGGCAGCAAGCTGGCCAAGTCCTGAGCTGTCTGAGGCTCACCTGTCACCAAAGGAGAAAAAAGTCCTCCCCCTGAAAACTGAGCTTGGCATCAGAAGGTGGAAGTCCCATCAGCTACTAACTGCAGCCGTAAAGGGAACGATGTGTTGAAAAGAAGTGTGTCTGATGGAGCTCTCAGATTTACACATCAAAATAAGAAGAAAGCTAAATAAGAGGCCCTATGTTTTCCCAATTACAGGTCTTTCTTTCTAAGAGATACTTTTTGGAGTTGTAGGTGGTGGATTTCTTCTTCCTCTTGTTGAAGAAAAGTCCTGGATGTGAGATCAAATCATAAACTGCCTTCATCACAGCTCAGTTCTCTCAACTTGATAATGCAGAGCTTGTGAAGACAAGCCACCTGTCTGTTCGTGCTGGTTTGAGATAATCAGATTCTTAACATGGAATTGCTCTTGTTGTTGATCATATGTGCAAAATTATGTCGCTACAACTGGGATGTGAAGGGGAAATGGGCCAAAGATACTGGAAACTTACTTATTAAAAGATCTTAAGAAGAGTTTTTAGATACTCGTTGGAAAGGAGTTGAGAAATAATTCTGCAATAAAAGACTTCTTGGCACCTGATAAAAGGGACAGATATAAAGACAAACCTTGAAATCCCAAATCTGTATATTTAAATTCTTACTGGTGGTGTTTGCCAGAGCCAAATTTAATCTTCAAGGTCAAAAGGAAACATGTACAGAAAATCTCTATCTAGAGCAAGATTGCTCATTAACCTGATTGACAGAAAAAAATAGCACAGGGAAGAAGTGTGCCTTCTTCCTCCTCGACATGGGATCAGTACATTTAGTGGTCAGTGTTTCTGGAGCTTTAATTCAGCTGAATGAAAGGAATTGATTTTTAGAGGTTGGGAGTTGGAACATTTGTCAAATCCAGCAATTTTAGTCACGATGTCACGGTACATACTTAAGAAATAAGATGCTCCAAACGATTTGTCAACTTAAAAAAGGTACTGGCCAAGATTGGCATTTTAGTATTTCATTATTCCAAAAACTCCTAAAATGCCTTGTGACCATAATGAAATGCAAGGCACTGCTGGTAAGAGTTGTCTATCTCTTAGTACTTCTGTTACATTTTCTTATTTAAACCAACGAGCATGGATTTGTAAAGGGAACCCAAAGCAGAAAATGAAGGTTCTTGGTGTCATCGAAAAGAAGCTGGAGGCTCATGTGACTGAAAAACAGCGCCCTTTGAGGAGATTCAAACCTAGCTCTAAAATCTCTAAAATCAGAGATGATGATCAAAATACAACCCATTACACGTGATTCACTGGACTGTAAAAATCACACTTAGAAAGAGTTAATACTAGATAGAAGAAAAAATTGTAAGCTTTCTGCATTTGGCAATCTGTTTTCATGATTAGTCTTCAGAGATACCAAAGTCCAAACTGGACTCCCCACTATTACCTTTAAAACTAAGGTAATTTTATTTAAAAAATGGAATAGAAGATATGGATGTGAGTAATGAAGTAGAATTAAAGCAAAGGCAGAAGGAGTAGCGGGGATTGATAATGATTTATGCAGTGGTACTTGTCAGTCTTGATTTCTGCTCCAGATGAAATGAGTAAGATAATAGGCTGAGTACCCTGCTAAACTATGCAGAAATTAGTAACCAGACCAGCATTAGTTACTCAGTGCACAGATAGAAAGGCACGCAATTTAAATGGTCTCTCCAGGTCCTTTGATTCATTAACACAATTTTAAATGTCAGGCTTATTACCAAAGCCTCAATTTTACTGACAATGGGCCTCTACTTAAAATCACAGCAGATGCAGCAATTTTCTAAGTATTCAGCAAATGGCTCCAGAGCTGCTGCAAGTGTTCTTAGAGACTCAGGGCTTTGGAGGTATTCCTGTCACATAACCACAGCTGTCTAGAAGTTAAGCATCCAGCCTCAGTCAGTCATTAAGTTCCCTCTCTACTCAATGAGGGAAGTGAATCACCCTTTGAAATGCCTCCCTCTGCCTCTCTGGCCATTGATAGAGGCTATTTCATAACCTTCCCCTGGACTTTACTTCTAGATGCCTGAAGCCAGGTGAAGTGAAGTCTGCCTGCCATGCTCCACAGGCACAGATCCCACAGAGGGGGTCTACAGAGGTGTGGGAGGAATGTCCCCAGTGATGCTGCACCCTGGTGACAATGATTTCTCCAGCATGTTTGCAGTATAAAAGGGGAGTCTGCCACTGGAGTCAGCCTGGAGAAGAGGAGGCTCAGGGGAGACCTTATAGCTCTCTATAACTTCCTGAAGGAAGGTTGTAGTGAGCTGGGGGTCGGCCTCTTCTCCCGTGTAGACAGTGACAGAACTAGAGGGAATGGTATCAAGCTGCGCCAGGGGAGATTCAGGCTGGACATTAGGAAGCACTACTTCTTGGAAAGGGTAGTCAGGCACTGGAATGCACTGCCCAGGGAGGTGGTGGAGTCACCGACCCTGGGGGTGTTCAAGGAAAGACTGGATGTTGTATTGAGGGACATGGTTTAGTGGGAGCTAGTAGTAATAGGTGAATGGTTGGACTGGATGATCTTTTAGGTCTTTTCCAGCCTTGATAATTCTGTGATTCTGTGATTCTGCAATCAGTCAGCAGTTTTGGGTACCACATCCCCTATATTCAGCACTCCACACAATGCCATGTTGCCAGCACTGACTCTTCAGCTGTAACCAGCACGTGTGCAAAAAGCAGATGGAATTACTGCGCAATGGAAATACCGGATTTAGAAATAGCTCTTTGTTAGCAGAAGCCAAGTTTCAGAGTTAATAATATAGAGGGAAGTCAACCTAGCGAGATAGATGAGATATATAATCAGTGAAGTCGTGTTGATCAAAACAGTGTTTTAATAACTTCTACTTTTTAAACACTGTCACAAACAAATCAATGGATGTCAGTCAATTTATCATTCTCTCTGGTTAGAGATTAGTTCGTGGGAAATGACTGCAATATCTTAGCATAATTACACAGTATTAAATAATTATTCAATGTGAAGTAATGCTCTTCACCGGCACTGCCAACAACCCCGAGGACAGTTTTGCAAAAGGATAGAATCAAAATCATGGTCCATAATTCTACCATTTTTGCCCCCTTTGTTCAAATGCAAAAGTGTACTCTGTGGTCAGACAGGGTTCGTTTAGCCAAAGTGCCTTCTGGGTTAATCAGCTGGTGCCCCAGTCTGAGGTGTGCTTAACTGAGGAGATAAGGGTAGTTAACCCAGGGTTGCAAGCAGTTGCAGAGTATACATGGACACTAAATGTTTACCTAGAGATGCCTACATGTAAGTTGGGCACCTAGGGCTCACTGTGGTCAGTAGAGATATAGGACTCTATTCAGGTGAGTGTTGAGGGCCACCTCACATGTCTAGTCCCCAGCAGCTGCTGCAGAAGGATTAGTCTCCTATAGGTCCCATGTTACACGTACTAGCCCAAATGGATGTCTTGGATACTTGAGGACATCTCGACCAGCACTAGGCACCTGTGTGCAGACAACTGGATTGAATCCTGAGAAAGCACAGCCACCAAACTCCAGAGAATAAGGCAATTTGCCCTGACATATTTCCCTGCTGCTTGATTCAGTTTCTATACAGTAGGATTTAGCTATGTTTGGGATGCCACAGGACACACAAGACTTCCATGTGGGGCTAGCAGACAACCCCATGACCTACTGGGGACCACAGCCTGCTAGAGGCCAAGCAACTTAAATGACACTATGTGAAGGTACACAACCAGGCATGCAGGTCTCCAGTGCCTGCCCCAGGGATGTCTCAGCTGGGATGCCATTGCTTGCAACAGGATCCTCGGCACTAGATCTCTCAGTCCCCTACGTTCAGGTTTCCTCATCTCAGACTGAGTCCTGCCCTGAATGCTGGACATTAATGTCTTGTCTTTTTCTATCTTGCTGAAGAAGCTGGAGTTTTATTTCTCAAGGGCTTAGCAATGCTCATGGGTACAAAAGGTCTGAACAAACTGTATTTTCCACTCTTTTCACCGGTGCAGGGAACACTGAGAAAAGTCGAGAGTGCCTGCAGCTCTCACACAGAGAACTCCGAGGTAAACTTTCCCTGGTGTCACCTCTCCTCCTCTGACCTGCCCTCCTTCCCCACAGCACCTTAATCAGATCAGCCTTCACTGTCTCATCCCAGTCCCACCTGAAAGGGATCTGCCTCTGATGCCACATGCTTCAAAATCAGGGTGCAGAGGAGAAACAGCAAAATACAAGGAGGGAAGAGACAGAATGTCAACCATAAATGAAAGGAGTGTATGAGAGGCTGATGAGTCTGCTAAACTCATTCTTGCTGTAATCCCACTAAAAGTAATAACCTGCAGAGACAAACTCATCCCAATGCTTAGGGGCTCTTGTAAATTGTTTCTTATCCTCTCAATCCAAAGTCGATGGAAATCAATGTATCTCCTTCCCATGACTTGAAGTGACAATCTTAAAGTGACCTTGGCATCACTTATTCTGCTTCCCATCTTTTCTTCTCTATTTTTCCTCTGCTGCAAATTTTTACTGCCTTAAATATGATGTGAATTATGGCAACCAGCTACAGAAATCTGATTCTTTCAGGAACCCATATTATGATCTGCCAGATAATCCATCTGTGCAAATCAGCCTGAAAACAGGAATTTAGCCCTGCTGAATTAAGCTGGGAGAAAACAGAAACTACCATTTGAAATGCAGATCTGCTACTGAACTGTGAAAAGATGTGGCCATGATCTCAGTTAATCTGTTTCACATGTGACAGTCTCCTATAAATAACATCATTTACTGTGGGTTTGCATGTCTTCATAAATCTACTGCAAGTAGACAGTGTCAAATTTTAGCTAGAAATGCTGAAATTCTTTATTCTTCTATTGAACCAGCCCCAGGTGCCCCTTTCTCTTCTTATTTCCAATTTAGTATGTGTGGGACAAGCTTATACCTGAGCAAAAGGTATAAGTCTTTTCCCATGTCCCCTGCTATGATGGGGGACATGCCCAGTGATGCATTCAGTCAGAATGCATCCAGATAATTTGTATTATGCAGACAACCGAGAGGCATGACAGCGGCTTTGAATTAGTACAGCTGGGGACTTCGCCGTGAATTAGCCAAACCAGGATGAAAATTCCTTCCCTCCTTTCCCAAACTCCTGTGTTGACACACATTCCAACAAAGACAACAACAGCAGGAAGAAAAAAAAAACACAACAAAACCAGGCAACAAAATTTCCTGTTTTCATTAGCGTAAGGGATATATTCCATATTTCCATAATTCCCATTTACAGGCATACATATACAGAAATAGGGAGCACTGCTCAGGAAAGGGTGCAGTTACATAGAAGCCAGGATGAAGAGAAGCCAAGCTCTTGCAAAAATACACAGATCACCCTAGGAGAGGATAGATCCCAGGTGAGCAGCCAGGAAATCTATGGAAGATACCCACAACCAGCACAGAGCACAGGAAGCCTCAACTGACCTCTGCCCATCCTCATCATCCTTAAGAACATATTGGAGAAACATGTCTCAGGGATGGCATAGCTACAGTTTATTTTTCCTTGGGTAAAAGAACAATTATAGGTGACCTGGAAGCAGCCACCCAGTCATGTTTTCTCCAGCTGTAATTCTCAGCTATGTAGGAAATAGCATGAGAAAAGGCACCAGCATGTCCAGTCTCAGACCTGGACCTCCATATAGGTGTTAGGAGTATGACAAGTCCCATGACTTGCACAGCTTTCACACTGCTGGGAAAAGCATCTCTTCAAAAGGATACTGGTTGTTTCCCTTTAAAACAAGTAGCAGTGGATTTCTTATTCTATTTTATTGATAGGACAAGTGGGAATGGCATCAAGTTATGCCAGGGGAGGTTTATATTGGATAGTAGGAAAAACTTCTTCACAGAGAGGCAGCAGAACAGGCTGCCCAGGGAGGTGATGGGAGTCTCCATCCCTGGAGGTATTTAAAAGATGGTTAGATGTGGTGCTGAGGGATATAGTTTAGTGGTGGTTTTGGTAGGTTAGGATGGTGGTTGGACTTGATGATCCAAAGGCTCCCTTCCAATCAAGAGAATTTTATAATTCTATGATTCATGCATTCTAACAACTAATTGTTTATGTGGCTTCTTCAATAAAAAGGTGTGAAAGTTTTCTTTGGCTGAAGCCTGTTAAATATTAGAATTGATTTACAATGAAAGGTGTGAGTAGAAAGCAAACTCTGTTGTACTGATTTCTAAGTAGATAGCAAGGACCATCTCCTGCAACCAGGCTGACAGCTTGTCGACCTGAGAACTAAGATGTGCTGCAGGAACAATCTGCTGGATTTCCTATTCTGCTATACTAAGGTAAATATTTAGCAACTCATTGACTCAACCAAGGTTGAAGTTAACCTCACTAATCCAGAGTTTATCTGTACTAGATGGAAGTGCAGTGGAATCATTTCCCTGGACTTGAAGGACCGTAAGACCAGACTTTTTTACTCTTTCTGAGTCAGAATCTGGCCAGGAGAGTTAAACTCAGATTTTATACTCAGGAAGCTGCACATAGTACATGTATTGCATACCGGACATCTGAGATACAAGTCTCATTCTCTTAACAGTGAAGAACTGACTTTTTATTGCCTCATGTAAAAAATATTGAATCATTTATTAAATTACTGTTATTAGGGCTGTCAGACAGCTAACAGTAAATGACTGAGGGTTTTTTTTCAACTTTGCATCCTATTTCCTTGCAGCCATGAGCCATGTGCCCTTGCATACCAACTGAATGAGGAAATGTTGCATGGTGTAGCAGCAATGAATTGTTGCTTTGTTTAAGGGACACTGCTCAGTGGGGGGACCAGGATTTTGTACAATAATTAATGACCTTCCCTTACTTTGAGTCTTCAACCATACCTGATTGGCTTGGGGAGACAGTAAACAGGGCAGTGAGGATTTCTGTGCTTTTACTCAACAAAACCATAAGGGGGTTCACTGGAAGGCTTAAGTGAAAGTGTTGAGAATTTTTTATGCTCCAACATGCCCTCAGTCATCTCAAGATGCAGTAATTTTAGAAACTACCAGCTTTCTGATCCCAGTTCCAATATTAATGGCAATTAACCTGCATCCCAGAAGCTTCCAGCTTTTATCAGCAGGCTATAATGAAGGACAAATGGGCAGCACAAGACAAACGTCATGGATAGCTTACTACCAAATCCTGAGACAACAGGCTAAAGCTAGCCCATGTTTGCCCTGTATGGCCATCTCTCCTGAGGTTGTTTAGTAGACACATTCTAGGACAGATCAAAACCATCACAGCCCCTCCAGAAGGACTCTGAAACAAAAATTAAGCCCTGTACATCACCTTGTGGGGTCTTTACATTAGTTAGGCTTTGTGAATAAACCGAGAACATCAACTGCTAAATTGTCATTCTGCATTAACATCTGCATTAGAAATGTGATCAGCACGTCAGGGGAGGTGATTCTGTCCTCTACTCTCATGAGTACCCCCACCTGGAGTACTGCATCCAGCTCTGGGTTCCCCAGTACAAGACAGGCATGGAGCTGTTGGACCAAGTGCAGAGGAGGGACATTAAGATGATCAGAGACCTGGAGCACCTCTCCTGTGAAGACAGGCTGAGAGAGTTGGGCTTGTTCAGCCAGGAGAAGACAATGCTCCAGGGAAACCTTATAGGAGCCTTCCAGTACCTGAAGGGGGCCTACAGAAAAGCTGGAGAGGGACTGTTTATCAAGGAGTGCAGTGACATGACAAGGGGTAATGGCTTTAAACTGAAGGAGCAGAGATTTAGATTAGACATAAGGAAGAAATTCTTCACTATGGTGGAGAAGGAGGGTGGTGAGGCCCTGACACAGGTTGTGCAGAGAAGCTGTGGCTGTCCCCTCCCTGGGCCAGGTTGGATGGGGCCTTGAGCAGCCTGGTCTAGTAAGAAGTGTGCTTGCCCATGGCAAGGGGGTGGATTTAGATGGTCTTTGTGGTCACTTCCAACCCCAGCTTGTGATTCTGTGATCATGTAACTCCTGAGCAGTCTGTGCTTTACAGATTGCCACTTAGTAGGTGACACAATACTGTTAATTATGTTTGGTGGGAAATGATGCTGCATTTTTCACAGTGCTTGAATGTGATTTGTCTGCAGCACAAGTACACAGTGAACACTGCAATTGCCATTTCTTCACTAATTATGTGGAAAAATCCACCAAGGGAAAATAAATTCTTGCAATAGCTTCTTAGCTAACAAGAAAAGGAAAAGGACATGAAAGGTAAATGTACGTCTCTAGAAATAAATAACATATTTCCTCCATCCATAAAATAGCAGAACTACTACCAGCAAATTGTTTTTCACCCTCAAGGGCTCTGAAGAAAGAAAAGGGAAGGTTAGATTCATGGAGAAGTGTGGGGTACTCAGTGCACAGAGCATGATGAATCATGCCCAAGGCATTGCTGCTGAGGCAAAGCTACTGGTATTTAAGGTTGATTGAAGAGGACAACAAACAAGAATGTGATCAGGTGCTCTGCTTCCTACAACAGGGTATGTGGGTGATGGCTTCTGAGGGTTTGCATTCAGGGCATTACAGCAGAGATGTCAATAGCTCTGGTTCGGAAAGGGGATTGAGAAGAACATTAATTATGGTTTTTAGCTATGTTATTAACTTTGTGCCCATCATGTCAATGACAAACATTCAGACCTTGTTTCTCCTCTCTTGCCTGCTGTTTCTACAAATTAGATCTGGGTATCACTGCAAGTAATGACCACGGGAGCAGTCAGAGGTGTTAAATGCAAGTGGAGTTCAGCCCTGCAGCTGGAACTGACCCACCAGGAGAGGAGTTCAGACTTAGTGGAAAAGAACCAGCCCCAGTCACCAGTGTCCCCTTCAAGGCATTACACTCTCCTACATTAATTTGGAGTTTATCTGTATGGTCTTTCAGGCCTAGCTAGCAGGATGCAGCGTAAACGTGGATTTGGAACAAGCCCATGCAGGACACCAACTAACAGCAGGTCTAATCCTGACATAGGCAAGACAAAATGTCTGCAACAGGATGAGAGCAGTCATCAGCAAAGACATAAGCAAAACATATTTTTCTGGGCATCTTAATTAATCTCAGAGAAAAAAAAATCCCAATCCTGGACCAATTTTAAAAGGGAGTACTTGCCACAGGCAATCCCACTAGTGAGTCAGGAAGGAGTTATCACAAACACCATGACACACCATAATGCTTCCTCAGTTTTGCACAGAGTTACAAAATTGACTGTTGTGCTTCTCCTTCTCAGCCCTGATCCTCTGAGCCTGATAAAATAGACTTTGATGCCTGGTTTTGCCCTCTCCATCTGCCCTCTGAACTCACCTAAAGGTCTGGGAATGGGATTTTCACCGACAGTTGTGGTTGAAGTCCCTGGTGTAGTTGCCATGTTGTTATCCTGGCTGCTGCGCATTTCTGGCTCAAAGGCCAGGACCAGTGGTTGCACAAGGCGCTTGGCCTTTAGAGCAAATTAATTCCCTTTCTAACTCTTGCCACAGGGGCATAAAGTATAGAGACATGGCCAGGGATGGGGAGGGAGGGTCAGAGAAGAAAATAAATCAGTGTTTTAAAGAAAACAGCACCGATCTTGTGGAGGGATCTGTGTCCCCACCTTTCAGCAACTGCATCTGATCATTTTGTGAATACCTTTTCCATCTGTATCCCCATCTCACCTCCCTTGAGCTGCTGCCCTTCCAAATAATCACTTAAAAAGGGCTATAGCAGCTAGTCCCTGCTGAGTACGAAGGATGGGCAATCTGCTGCACAGAGACCAAGGAAAGCCCATGGGCAGAGCTCATGGGTGTGCAGAGAGCTGGAGCTTAGGGCCATGACATCTTGCAGGACAAGAAAGAGAAAGGTGCCAGATCCCTGTTCACCCTGAGCCAAGATGCTTCAGATATCTGATTAGCAGCACCATGCTCTGGCTCCTGCAATTCTCTGCTGGCACATTTGACCTTTAATTTGGAAATAAAACATTCATCCTGGCCTTCTACCTTGGAAAGGATGCTGGCACCTGCCATGTATTTTCGCTCAGAAGAGAAAGTAATTCTTGGTCTCTTTCATACAGTACATAGCTGGGGGGACCCATGGGAAAAGCTAGATGGATATTTTGGGAACAGTGGTTCTTAACTAAAAATTCAGCTTGGAAGGGCTTTCCGTGTCTGTGAGCCTGAAGTTAGTTTGACATTTATTTAGCTTCTACTGTGTGAGAGTTCCTCTGATACTAAACAAGCTCCAGCACATTCAGGGCTTTAAATGTTCCTCTCTCAGACCACAGTACTGCCTCTGACCTTGAGGCAGCTGGAGCATGCCTGGTTACAGCAATGGCCCTTTGGGGCCTCACAAGTCTAGGGTGTTCTGTGGCAGAGGACACCTTCCATCGCACACCACACCAGGACCCATGGGGCCTGGGAACCTCCGGCCAGGGTCACAAAGGGCTTTGAGGAGATACCATCTGTGAACCAGGCACTGGACTGGGAGAGGAGACAATACAGATCAGAACAGAGTCAGGAAGCAACTGTGCAAGCTGGAGCATAGGAAGCTCCATGTGAATATAAGGAGGAAATTTTTCACTGTGAGAGTGATGGAGCACCGGGACAGGCTGCCCAGAGAGGTTGTGGAGTCTCCTTCTCTGGAGACATTCCAAACCCACCTGGATGCATTCCTGTGTGATTTAGTCTAGGTGACCTTGCTCTGCCAGAGGGGTTGGACTAGATGGTCTTTCAAGGTTCCTTCCAACTCCTAACGTTCTGTGATTCTGTGTTGCCACTTGGCTCAATCAAGTGTTGTTCCTAATCTGATTGAGACATAATAAGCTGTAATAATGAAGCTGTAAGAGCTACGGCATATGGTACATCACAGTTCTGTCTGTGCCAACATGACCAGGACAACCTTTGGGCCCATGCATAGAGCAGCATATTGAGTTCTTCCAGCCAGGCTACATGTTAAAAGTACTGCAGGGGAGACAAAAGGACTCCTCAGGTGCTGCATGAGCTGCTTTTTGAATGGAAACACACTGCCTGTTTTTTGTTTTGTTTTGTTTTGTTTTTTTAAAGGGCTTTATGATGCTTTTCAAACAGGGAAACAAAGAGTAACCACAGGTAGGACCAACAGGTTTGCTCACTCCCAACATCAATTAAAAGTTTCACATGCTCTGCAATGCACGTGCCCTTGATGGCACGGTTATTTTTCTCCTGACATTTACTTTGGGCAAGCTGGCTTATATGCATTTACTTCTCCATGCTTTTTGAGTGTCATCTATGCTGAGCATGCAAGAATATTGAAGTAGGAGAAGAAACAGCAGAGATTCATTAGACAGTGCTCCAGTTTGATCAATAGTGCATAAGCAGTCTCGGTAGCCACATCTCACAGCACTTTTCTCAATTTATTTATTCCCGTAGCACTTCTGTAAGATTTTTAAACCCATATGAGAGAGGAATAATTAAAATACTGATAATAAGGTCCATCAGACTATGCATTACGCTACATTACATCTGTACAGGTAAATAAAACATGCCAGGCACTCTTATCTGACTAACTGGCACAGTATAGCTCACATCCATGGAGATATATAGCTCCATCCACTGAAACAGAGTGGCCCCATCCAAACTGCCTGCAGGGAATAAACCCAGGCCTGTCCTAAACCAGGATTTGTCCAACAGAGCATCAGCTGGCCTGGCTCAAAACCATGTGGGAAGATGTGCTACAGACTTGGCACAAACCAGAGGTGATGGTGGGACAGACACTCTGAGCACCCTGAGCTTCATTTGTGAGCACACGATTCCCAGCCAGGGCTGCACACAGAGCCAGATACCCGCAGCCCCACACTGTGGCTGCTCAGAGTGGTTGCCCACACACAGCAGTGCCACCAAATGTGACAGCAGTTGAGGATACTTTCTCCAAAAGCAACACACAGTGGAGCTCCTGTGATCAATGCCATCTGACAGGTTATAGCATCAGGCTTCTTCAAGAGTGCAAGCACAGACTTAACAGAACCAGGCCCCTGGCTGGTCTGCAAGTGACTTGCAGTAAGCCTGAGGTAACCTTGGGTTAGATTAATGCAAAACCCCTCAGCAGCAAAGCAAAGAGAGCTCTTCCCACAACCACTAGTATGTAACCTCTGAGATCAGTCATTTGTCCCTGAAATGTTGATACCATCATTGGATTCTTCCTCTGGACAGAAAAAAAAGAGATCAGCATTTCTTAGAGCCTGGCACAAAATGACTGAGCAGGGGAAAATAACCCTCTCAGAATCTTTCCTGGTGAAACCAGATTTATCAAATGGGAAAAATATGGCACAATAAACTGATTTTTCAAGATATTTGTTAAGTACTGCACTTCCTGAGAAATGAAAGCAATAAATAGCACCAGCAGCAGGTGCAGAACATCACATGGCATGGGTAATGAATGCCAGCCTCCCTGACACTTACAACGGTGTCAGGGTCCAGTGATAAAAACATTTAGAACATATCTCATTTGATTGTTACTCACTGACTCATTCTGCAGATGATTATGAGGAAAGTATTTAATTTTATATTTATACATATTTATATATATGTGCATATATATGTGTGTGTGTATATATATATAACTTCCCCCAAGCATTAGCTGGAGCTCTTAAAATTACATGAGCACACGTAAGATATCTTTACTCCAGCACCAGCTGGAGTTATTGTAGTTTACAATAACAGAATTTTAAAAAACCTCCCAAAAGGCTCAGTTTCCTCCACATCCCCCACAACAGAGCAGTGAAGTACGAGTGCCATCAGGCTGAAGTGAGAAGTTGCACCACAAAGCCATTTTCTCAGCTGAACCAGGCACCTCCAAAGTAAAGAGGTAAAATTGCTCAGGGTAAAATGCTGTTTCACATGTAATGATCAGTGGAGCTGCCAACAGCACAGAAGTAATTGACTGAGGTTTTATCAGCTTTCTAGCACACACCATGGTATCCCAGTGAAGTGCAGACCTGGGAGACCACAGAGAAAGAGAGGAGTGGTTTACCAACATGAATCATAGAATCCCAGACTGGTTTGGGTTGGAAGGACCTCACAGCCCATCTAGTTTCAACCCCCTACCATGGGCAGGGACACTCTCCACTAGACCAGGTTGCCCAAAGCCCCATCCAACCTGGCCTTGAACACTGCCAGGGAGGGGGCAGCCACAGCTTCTCTGGGCAGCCTGTGCTACAGCCTCACAACCCTCACAAGGAAGAAATTCTTCCCTACATCTGATATATATCTCCCCTCCTGAAGTTTAAAACCATTAATCTTCATAACTATTGTCTATGTAGCACAAATAATCAGTTATTTTTTATCCTTTTATAAATAAAATCATGCTACCTCAGAAGGAATACTTAAATAATATGTTCACACAAGATTTCATTTTCAGTGCCTACTTTTTAGTTACAAGCTATAGTCCGAGAGACCCCAGAGAGCTTTACAGACGTTCAGTTCAGGGTTTCCTTGAAATCTTCCTTGAAGGCTTCTGAAGAAATGGTGACAATAAGTTTAAAGCCAAATCAGAATCCATCTCAAGCCAAGTAAATTTGAGGGTGAAAGTCATCGAAGAACTGCATTCAGTGAGCAACCTGAGAGCACTGTAGCTGAATTGAAAAGAACAAACCTCGTGTATGTCCATGTATTCGACCTTAAACCAAGCAATTTCTTTCTCTTATCTTCTTCTTTAGGGTTTTTTTTTTTTAATTATTTTTAAAAATGCAGTTCTCATAGGACCAATACTCCTGGCACTATGAGTGATTTTAGGTTAGCTGGAAAAGTAAAGACAAAAACACACCAGAATTAGAGGTGACTGTGAAGAAGACCAACTCCCTCAGACTGCGGGAGCCCCAGTAGATAGTTTACATGTCCAGGAGTGGGACAGGAAACACATGAGCAGTCAGACCGATACCGGGTGTCCGCGTCATGCAACAGAGCAGCAGGGAAACTCTGAATCACTAGAGCTTCCCCAAAGTCACATCGCCAGGTTTCACCGCTCATGCAGGGTACGACGCTGACACACTGAAACTGCCACTGGTACTTCAGCAATCTGGTTTTAAGCCAGCTTGGACATACTGTCATTAGCTAGAATGAAGTCATGGTCTTAAACCAGTAAGAGAGACCTAAACTGGGGATTCTACACATTTCTGCCCTATAAGAATGAGAAACAATTGAGCAGAAGGCTGCATTTGAAATTTAGCCTTCATCCAGACATGATAACTCTCACCCAGCCAAACAATAAATCACATTAAGGAAGGAAACATTCATCTATTCTCAAATGAAAAGAGGGTTAATCCCAAGGTATGACATAATTCAAATAAAATTTAATTAATCCTCAAAATAAGAACATATATTGGTAGAGTTGTTTTGACATCTAAGGCAAGGACCTGGCATTTTCCTAATATAGAAGATTGTCACCTGTGTAAAAATAGCAGATTAATCATACTGATTAAGTGTGATGCAAATATGCATGCAGTGATACTAGCAGATGATCCTGAAAATGTTTTAACAGAAAAGAGGCAAGAAGAAGCAAGAACAGCAAAAGTTTCATTCAGGATTGCTGGAAGCTCTGCTTGGACTAGCAAGATACAAACTTAACCTTATGCAAACAGCTACTGGAGAATCACTCTTCTACCACTGCAGACTTCAAGCAATACATCTGGAGAAGAGTGCAAAGAGGCTTTGCTCATGCAGTGATATACATAGAGCCAGGCCCAGTACGTGTTATGCTAATATTCTGGCAAGTTGCTTATAAACTGTAATCAAGATAGCTAAGTTGAGGCCAAGCTGCAAGGTTCTCATCTTTGGCTAGCAATGCCCCTTGCAGAAGGAGATAAGACTAAATTAATGGCCTGAGTGATGTCAGGCAACTGCCTCTTATGATGAACCCTCGCTGCTACCTCCTAAAAAGCATAAAATATGAGAACAAGTGATACTCTTTTGAGTAATATCCAAAGAAGGCAAAGACATTAGCCTTCCGATTTCTTTTCAGTACTCTCTTGGTTCCCTCTAACATGACGTTAGATTGTCCCAGTAACACCCAGCTCTGTCTCAAACAGATTATAGCTCTAAGCAGCTGTCTGGGGACTTGCTTTTACCGTGGTAGAGAACCATTCCTCTGCTCAACAAACCAGCACAGTTTGGTTCTTCGCCAACCAAAATCCATGGGAGAGAAACTACCCAAATATACAAAGAGAACATAAACCTCCTGCAGATCAGCCAGAACCCTGAACATACCCTCTATACAGGACTGTTAGCAGTGGCAACACCCACAAACAGGCATGAGTTACAATCAAAGCTGTTTAGTGCTGCCATTGAGTGATTCCTGCCATCCCCAACAATAAGGATCCTACAGCATCACGTGGAGGTAGGACACCAAGCAGCTCACTGTTTCTCCCATCCATCCCAGGAAGAAAGTGGCTCTGTGCCTACCCCTGTGCAAACATCAAGAGAGATTTGCCTCCAGTGAGACAAATCCATGGAGTATTCTGCAATAGACACCTGTCCCAAATTGGCCAGGATTTCATCAAGAGCAGAAACACAAGTGCTCTGGTACCAAGGCGGACACACAGCCCAGCCTCTTCCCACCACCCTGCCTCCTGCTGGGTTAGTAATTGTGCTAATGTTGTTTCATTATCAGCCTGTGTCTCTCCCTAGGACACAGCATGGATGCTTCTGGCATAAGGTGGAACCTCCACCACTAGGCTGCTGAGCTTTTTCCATGTACAATCAATAAGCAATTCATTGAACTCCATAACCCTTTGAAGCTGAGGATATGCTTGTTAGCCAGACCGTGCTGTGCAGACATCTGAGATGCACTGCTCTTGGGGCTGTTGGCGCAGTGAGCAGCACAGGCTGACTCCTACCCCTTAGAACAGCACTCTTAACAAGTGTTCATTTTCATTTGAGCAGTTGCTGCAAGCACTGAGGCAGATGAGCCTCCCCCATGCGGTGCGTGTTTATGTATAAATGTAAATCTTTCTTACCTTTCATCTGTGAAAGCTGAAACACCACCAAATGTCCTCATTTACTGAAAACCCACATGCTGCTACTGACAGAGAAGCAGCTCTCCGTACGGCATCATGTACATTCCTCTAGACCTGAGCTAAATTCATTCTGGGGTGTAATAAGCAATTGCAGTATCATTTTTACTTGAACCAAGGCAGTGATCACAACAGACCTTAGTTAACATGTTGTGTAGACACTGAAATGGAGGAATACTTTGGAGGATTTCAAGATATGTAAAAGACAAATCATCCCTTTTTAGAATCACAGAATGTGTTAGGTTGAAAGAGACCTTTAAATGTCATCTAGTCCAATGCCCCTGCAGAAACCAGGGACATCTTCACCACATCAGGTCACTGAGAGCCCCATCAAGCCTGATCTTGAATATCTCCAAGGATGGGGCCTCCCCTGCATCTCTGGGTGACCTGTTCCAGTGATCTACCACCCTCATATTGAAGATTTTTTCCTAATATCCAACCTAAATCTCCCCTTTTCTAGTTTAAAACCATTACCCCTCATCCTATTGCTACATTGACCACCACCCTCTGGATGTGACCATCCAGCTAATTCCTTATCCACTGAACAGCCCACCCCTCAAATCCATATTTCTCCAATTTAGAGAGAAGGATGTTCTGGGGGACCATGTCAAAGGCCTTGCAGAAATCCAGACAGATGACATCTGTAGCTCTTCCCTTGTCCACTGATGCAGTTACTCCATTGTAGAATGCCACTAGATTGGTCGGGCAACCAGGTAGGGTAGTTCTAGAATGGGGCAAGTGTATTTGGGTTTGGAAAGTATTTCTGGGCTGTCTTTTCACCTCTGCCTAAGATACTACCTTCTCATAATGTGCTTTGCATAAGTAATTTTGGCAGATTGCACACACAGCAATCAAGCCAGTGAATTCTGCAACAGGACATACTAAAACATCAAATCAGAAATCATTATGCCTCTTTAACTTGTTAATCTTTTCATGTTGTTA
The DNA here is from genome assembly GCF_964237585.1 of Gallinula chloropus. Lineage (NCBI taxonomy): Eukaryota > Metazoa > Chordata > Aves > Gruiformes > Rallidae > Gallinula > Gallinula chloropus. The sequence goes on from NC_140085.1 coordinate 206,539,922, forward strand.
CTTCTAAATAGATGGTGAGATTTCACCACACAACAGTGTCTCTAAACAATAACAAATCTTTGCTAACACAGAATCAACCCTACTTAGTGTCAACTCCAGCTTAGGTTCAGTAGTCTACAATGCTCAAGCCAATTCAGGCCAACTACAGATACAACAAACACAAAGCAAAAGCAATTGTGGGAACTAAAATTAACCTGACATTTGACAAGAGAAAAAGAGAACCTGTGAGAGCCTTTTCCACATCCTACCTCTCAAATGCTACGCAGTGAGCCAAGGTTTCGTTTTGTTCAGAACATTGCTTCTCACTGTGCTTCTAGAGAAAAGCTGTCCTTTAACACAGGTCACCAACAACTGGGTTCACTCTGTATTTTGAAATGCACTAGTGGGATTCTTAGTAATTGCTATTATGTATTATTTGGAAGAAGTCAAAATCAGGGAGATTTTGGAGACCATAAAATTGCTTGATGTTCATGAAAAGGGAGCTGTACAGATAACCCATCCTTGTGGCCATGAAGGCTGTGCCACTGGATCTGAAAAGTCTTTCCACTCATCATCTCAGTGTCCTCTGAGGAAGAAGCATATGGGAAATAATTTTCTCACCTGGGGAAAATTTTCAAGAACTGAAAAAAAATCAGCTTAAGAAGTATTCATGTCAGCTAAAAACAACAAAAAATTAGATTACTTGGGTTTTAAAAAGAGATTTCAGTTCGGTTTTGATGATTTTGGTTTTTTCACCATACAGTTTCAGTAGAAAAGTCACTTTCAAATTAGAAAAATGGAATTGTCTACATACAAATCTTGAAATATTTAATTTCATATCTCCAAAACCTATGATCACGTCTCCGACTGTGGCATCCATCATCAAGGTTCACTTGTACTAAATTAGGTGCTGTAGAGGGGACAGAGATCCTCTTTTCATTCTACATGCGTATAACACCTAGAACAAATCTACAGTCTAGTATTATAAACCTTTACGTGTAACAATAAGACAGACAATAACTAATAATTGAAGAACTAGAAGCAGCAGGTTGTCCTTTATGTCAGCAAATACTGAAGAATGTAAAGCTTTACAAAGACGTAGCTTACAGCCAAAAGGCCACAGAGAAACTCAGGAGCAGTGAGGTCATCACAATAAACTAATACAGATTTGCCAATAACTTAATTTTAGAACTAGATCAGGTAGCAGTAACAATAGTAAGAGAATACTGCAGGAGAGATTTATTAATGAGTAAGAACATGAATTCAAAGCACTTTGCAATATATGGCTTGACTGGAAAAATCTGACCTGTTATCAGGCAGTATCCTAAAGCAGAGGGTGTACGCTCAGGATGTCCATCAGTCTCCAATTTCAGAATTGCCAACCCAATTAATTCTCACAAAGTTTCAAACATAAAAGCCTTCAGTCCATGTGTCAGGTCACATGCCACAGCTGGGACTCATCCAGGATCTTGGCTCTGCATCAAAACAACTGATCAAAAAAGCCCACCCCAAGCCTTCGGTGAGCCCTGCCCTGAGGATCTGGAGGGGCAAGAACAGTTCGGACTTGAAAACCTGATTTGGCTCTGTCTCCACAGAGAAGATTTCCTCTCTTTCCTCTTAGATGATTGTGAACCCAGTACACCGAAGCAGACGGATTTAAATATGTTTCTAGATGAACAAACAGCAGTGCTGGTGTATGAAATACGTTTTCCTTTTTTCATCTTGTTTTTTATCTTTCATAGAATCATAGAATCATAGAATGGCCTGGGTTGGAAGGGACCCCAAGGATCACAGAGCTCCACGCCCCTGCCACAGGCAGGGACACCAACCTCCAGGCCTGGAGCTACACAAGGCTGACCAGGGCCCCACCCAACCTGGCCTTGAACACCTCCAGGGACGGGGCATCCACCACCTCTCTGGGCAGCCTGTTCCAGCACCTCACCACTCTCTCTGTAAAAAACTTCCCCCTAATATCTAATCTAAACCTTCCCTCCTTTAGCTTTAGTCCATTCCCCCTTGTCCTGCCATTATCTGCTCTTAACAGACAGGACTATTTCTTTCAGGCAGGACTATTTTTCTGAACCAATGATATTCACACGAAATCCAGAGTACCAGGTCACGTGTGCATTATGGTCATTTTTAGTATCATAATGCTAATAAAATGAAGGTATGCTCCAAATGGTATGGATTTACTGCAAACACTATGTGCAGATACTCATGTACTCTCCCACAGTCCTAATACTGGTTTGCTTGTTTGCATTTTTTTTTAATTACCTTTGACCTCAGACAACTCTCTCCACTTGAAGTTTGTTCCGCTATTCCCACAAAACTGTTCTGAGTTTCTTAGAGACTGATTGACATGTGAACAATTAGAAAGATCCAGAAACAATTATCCTCCATCATAAGATGTACTGTAGTAATAAGGAATTTTTAAAGTAACTATTAGAAATCATTTAAGCGGTTTATAAAAATAGAACTGAAAAGAGTAATATTTCTGAACACTGAGCTACAATGGAGCATATTTTTAGACCAACTTACTTTTTAGATATATGCAAAAAATCCTCTCAGTATTCCTCCCCCACACATGAACTTGAAAATTTACTCCACGGCTTCAAGAATGAATGCAATCCCTTCTGAAACCAGTGATCAAGATAATAAAGTTTCTTAAGAGCATTTCTGGCACCTTTTTTTTTTTTTTTCTCTTTGCCAGCATCTTTTTTCAAGCTCTGTAGACATAAATCATCAAGAAACAGCCAGCACGCTTTTCCTGACATGATGCTTGCTGATTTTGATACTCTCCTACTAGGGCTTGTGGCTCGCTGGTATCCAACCCTCAGCTTTACAGTTAGTATAGCATGAAGCGAGCACTACTTAGCTGCATGTGCTGCTTTTGCTTCAGTGGTGATGCAATGGAAGAGAGCTTTTCATCTGATTAAGTTCCCCATCCACTGTCCTAAGAGATAAGCTGGGGTTCATGCAGTGTACGTTTCATGCCATGTGGTCTCTTCCACCACGTGTTTAGTTTCGAGTTCCTTATTATGAGAACTACACAAACCAGCTGGAATGAGTGCAAGGAGGAACAAAAAGAATGAATTGAGAATAAAAAGCATACAAAGAAATAGCGGACTTGGTTAGCCTGTAGAAGATGATGAATAAGGGTAAAGATTGTGACAGAGAGGAAAGGAATAAATTGCATTCCATACCTGTCCTATGGCTGAGACAGCAAAATGGTTTTCACGATACATAAGGCATTAGGGGTGCTCTTTCCATCTCAGATGGCTCTAAACACCTGTCATTAGACAACTGAGTCAAGATCCAGACCCCTCCTTCCTCTAGCAGAAACTTAGAAACCTACAGTATTTGGAGGTACCTGTCGACATCTACACTTAGAGAATTCATCCCACAGTGACTGTCTGAAAGACATTTTCCAGAGAAATTATTCAAACAGTACAGAGCAGCCAGGGCTGGAGCATATTGCCTGCAGTGTATATGGTGTCTCCATCACCAGGCATTCTCAAAAAGAAGTAGGACAAATATCTTCAGAACTAACTTAGGTTGAAATGATCCTGCTGTGGAATACGAAGATGGGCCATATGATGTGTCTTCTCATAGTATTATCTATGATTTCTACAATACTGTCTATAAGGACATACAAGGGTGGCCAGGAATGGGACAGATAGGCCCCAAGAGAGTCAAATACTGAAGCAGATAAAAAAGTGACAGTATAAAGTCATTATTGCCTACCAACAAAAATACAGACACTGGAAACATTTCTGTTCATTAAAAAACTGGCTACAAAATAAAAGTGATCTCCCAGGAGAGGAGGTATAAAGAACAGCACTTATTAGGAGAGAAGATATTACTTCTACCTCATTAATGATACGCAAAAAATGGCAGTGTGTAGTTGGCAGCTTTTGGCCAAATTGCAATTCCTGTACAAAAAAAAACCCAAACAAGCAACCCAAAAAAGAATTTTCACTGCAATCAAAACCCAGTTGGTTCATTAGTGGTAACTGCCATGTTGTACTCACTTCTAAGTCACCATGAAGCAGAACTATACACAAAATATCCCTGCTCCCTGCCCACCCCAGAAAGAAAGCAAGAAAGCACAAGCATTGATTCTTTTTTAATGTGTGTGTCAGTAAGATCAGAATTTATCAAAACAAAGGAAACAAAATGGAATCACTTCACCTCACAAAAGCACTAACTACCCACGGCACTGAGCTATAAAACTTACTAAAAATACTGTCAGACAAAACAGCAGAATGGGGCTAAAAGCCGTATTGGCTGTAGAAGGACAACGGAGTTTGCTCCTCTGTAGTGTTCTGCCAATATTTGGCAGCTGTGAAGAAAATAAAAGAGCTAAGGTCAAGATAGGATTACATGAAAATTATCATCCAAGTGCTCTTTATTTCAATTTTTGGCATTTACAACATTTTCAGACAAACTAAAGGGAATTTGGTAGTATCAAAAAACCTAAGGATGGAAACAAAAATTATTGTACTTAATAAAAACCTTGTAAAATATATGCATCCAAAAGTGCTCAGTGTTGAAGGGTTTTGATTCAAGATTTGAAAAGTGACTAATTCTGTTTGAATTTTCATTGCTTCAAAAAGTGAACATCCAATAGCAAATAAATGCTATTTTGGCATTTCACACTCCCATATCCTTCTCTCTCTTACTCATTAAACCACAGCATGACAGTAGCAGTCAACAAATATACGGGGTAATAAAGACCTTCTTAAAACAGGGACAAAATTATTTCTCTTATGCTAACATTGTATTTTTTCATCACCCTTTTCAGGGTTGTTCTCCCCAGCCTAAAGGGGACTGTAGGTGTGAAGAATCCCTCGGTACTGACCTTCTTTCTCTGCCACACAGTGTCTCACAGTGCTCCAATAAACTGCTGTTTGAGGTGACTTGAGGTGACTTCTGTCCTTCTTGGTCTCCAGAAGCCAAAATGTAGGCATCCTGAAAGCCTCTTTAGTATTCCTGTCAGTCAGTCTTTTTCAGAAAAACATCAAACTCCTGCTTTCCTGTGCTCTGCTGGGAAGAAGACTCCCATGCTAGTTTTCAATCATACCTCGGGATATGCTGACAGTGGATAATTCTCCTCCTTGCTGATGCTCCGGAAATTTTGAGAACAGCGAGAATGACCCCTGCCCTGACCCACTTCAGGGATCCCCCAAGTGATGTCCCCCAGCTGCAGAAAGTAGGTTTGCATCCACTTGATTCACTCCTTGGCAGGCACAGCAAGGGAATTTCCTCACTGCGCTCCCCATTATTGCAATCCCAGCATTAATGACCCATTTTGTGGCCTCAGAGTGCCTTAGGATTTTGCTTGGCCTTTTCATGATGATGGAGAAGGTGATAATGGATGGAGTCAGGCATCCAGAGTCAGGCATCTGTCCACACTTGTCTGTGTCCGCAGATGTAGGACAAAATTATTTTTCAGTTAAAAAAAAAAAAAAGAAAAAAGAAATAGGCTGAGTCCCAAAGGCAGATTTCTGCCTCCTGCTTATTCTTTTGATCCCTTCCCAGGCTCAGTGTCTCCTGCAGTGCTGCAAGGGTGCAGGAGCACAGCCCTGAACAAGTCAAAGGGCTTTAGAGTCTTCTCAGGGAACAGGCTAATGAACGATGGGATAAGAATGCTCATGCTGGGACACGCGTCTCGCTTCAACCCAGGACCTCTCTCTGGCAGCAGCCAGCTGAAGGGATCTCCTGCCAAAAAACAAGGACTAAACAAAATATAAAGACTCCAGCAGGGCTGGAACCTGGGGCTGACACAGGGACTTGCTTACACACTGATCTCTGCACCTTAAGGTCTGAATGGCTGTACATGGATTTTTTTTTCCATGAACATATCCACTTGCTTTTTGAAAACAGTGGTAGCTGCAGTGAATTTATCCTTTTGTCTTTCTGAAAATATAACTGATGCTCCTTAAGGCCTATATTAAGAGAGACAGTCTATCCATGTTGTTTGTGCTAGCTGTGGCTTACAGATCCCTCCCATACCCTCTCCTGGCTGTGTCCTTTTCAGGCTGGAGAGTCTATGTAATCAGCTGCACCTCATGGAAAAGCTGTCCCATACCCCTGATCACCCATATACTCTTCTCTAGTTCTACCACATCTCTTTTGAGAAATGAACACAAGAGCTGCTTGTGGCATTCAAGATACTGGAGCACCACAAATGCGTATGGGGGCATATTGATGCTTTCTGATGTTTCTTTCTTTAATCCCCATTTCATTCAGCCACAGCTCAACACTGACATTTTCACTGTAACTCCAATATCCTTTGCTTCACATGAGGCCAACAGGTCTTCATTGTTAGATTTTACTGTTTATGACCCTGAGAAGCCCAGTATTATCACAAAAATTCCCCACTTCTTCCACATCACCTGTGAAGAAGTTGATCAGCACAGGTGCATGTTTTGTATAGAAAAGCACTCTAATAAAGAAATCACTACAGGAAGAAAACCCTCCTTCTCTGAAAGGATGAATATACAATTTTCCCAAGTCATCCCTAAGGAGAAAAATGGTAGGCTTACATTCCTGATGGACATTGTCTTTACAAGTTCTACAAGTAATATAATCAGCATCGGCAATTACTGCAATAGCTTTTTTTGTTCTAGGGTGTCTAACATGTGCATGGCTCTGCTCTCACAGATTTCTGCCATAAATCTGCTGATTTAAGGCTACAACAACAAATGTTTGTGGAAAGAAGTAATAACTAATTAGACTAGTTAACATGGTTGGAAAAATAGAAAACCTATCAGATATGCTGGATGTTGGTTGAATCTGCCAAGAAAATCAATGTCAATTGGTATAAGCTGTATAAGTGAATGTTTTACTACATTATTTTAAAAATATAAAGACTTTGCAAAAGCAAATCATGCCTAGAAAATAGCTAACACCATACAGTTTACATTAAAAATGTCTGTGGGTTCCTAGCAGTGCATATTGGAGAATTTAGGATTGTGTGCATTAAGTAGGTCTGGGATACAACAACGTTGTATGAATTGAGTAATTTTATCTAGGATATGTCTACAGAATCCCAGATTTATGTTAACATAATGTAGGGTATATGTGGAACATGTTTGAACAGACTGACAACAGCCATCTAAATAATTTTTATTGCATTTGACTCAGATGAAATTATCATTGTTACCTCAGCAGCTCAGTGAAGTACACCTCACCAGCCTGTGCCTGCTGCAGTCTGCCAGGAAAATGAGAAGGGCTTTGGTCTTTGGCTACACTCAGAGAAAACTGGGGCAAAATATTTTTTGCCCTCCAAAGAACTCAGGAATGACAGGGGATTCTGCTTGAAAAGAAAACAGAATGTAGGACTGGGCTGGATAAAGGAATGATGATTAATGAGAAGCCTCAGATTATATGTAATTACAGAAAAATAGGTCTGGAATGGACCTTCATTAGTCACCTAGTCCATCCTCCAATTCCAATGCCAGATCAATAGTACTTACTATTTGCCCAGTATGTACTTAAAGACATCCAGTAATGGAGACACTATTACACCCTCTGTAATATAAGGCTGTGCCTCTCTAACATTGCCATTAAAAAAGCTTTTCCTCCTTGATGCAATTTAAGTCCATTACTTCTTACCCTACCTACCAAGAATAGATTATTCCCTTTCTCTTTGCAAGAGCCTTTTAGGTCTATGAAGAGTCTTAGTATGTCTTTCTTCTGACTTCTTTTCTTTAGCTTGAACAACTCCAGCTCCTTGAGTCCTCTGCTCTTTCTTGTTGCCACTTGCCCCATCTCATGGATCAATGTCCACATGGAGGACAAGTGGTGTTCCTCAGGGGTCAGTACTGGGACTGGCTTTGTTCAACATCTTCGTTGGTGACATGGACAGTGGGACCGAGTGCACCCTCAGCAAGTCTGCTGATGACACCAAGCTGTGTGATGAGGTCAACACGCTGGAGGGAAGGGATGCCATCCAGAGGGACCTTGACAAACTGGAAAAATGGGCTTATGTGAACTGCATAAAGTTCAACAAGGCCAAGTGCAAGGTCCTGCATGTGGATTGGCACAATCCCAAGCACAGCTGCAGGCTGGGTGGAGAATGGATTGATCAAAAGCAGCCCTGGGGAGAAGGATCTGGGGGTACTGGTTGATGACAAGCTCAACATGAGCCAGCAGTGTGTACTAGCATCTTGGAAGGCCAACCATGACCTGGGCTGCATCAAGAACAGTGTGGCCAGCAGGTCGAAGGAGATGATTCTGCCCCTCTACTCTCGTGAGACCCCATCTGGAGTACTGCATCCAGCTCTGGGGTCCCCAGTACAGGAAAGGCATAAAGCTGTTGGAGTGAGTGCAGAGGAGGGTCATGAAGACGATTAGGGTGCTGGAGCACCTCTGCTATGAAGACAGGCTGAGAGAGTTGGGCTTGTTCAGCCTGGAGAAGGCTTCAGGGAGACGTACCTAATTACAGCCTATCTATAATTAAAAGGGTATTACGGGAAAGTGGGAGAGGGACTGTTCAATAGGGAGTGTAACAATAGGATGAAGGGGAACGTCTTCAAGCTGAAATAGGGTTTAGTTTAGATGTTAGGAAAAAATGCTTTACTATGAGGGTGGTGAGACACTGGAACAGGTTGCCCAGAGAAGCTGTGGCTGCCCCTCCCTGGCAGGGTTCAAGGCCAGGTTAGATGGAGCTTTGGGCAACCTGTTCTAGTGAGGGTGTCCCTGCCCGTGGCAGGGGGGTTGGAACTAGATGATCTTTGAGGTCCCTTCCAACCCAAAGCATTCTATGATTCTGTGATTTTATGTTGGTTCACATAATTCTTGAGTTATGGTGCACAAAACTAGCCCTTTCATGGTGTCCTACTGCATTGAGTTTGTGTGGTAAGGTTTTGGTAACAGGAGGTCTAAAGAGGTGGCTTCTGCAAGAAGCTGCTAAAAGCTTCCTCTGTGTCTAACAGAGTCAATACCAACTGGCTCCAAGATGGACCCACTGCTGACCAAGTTCGATGGTGTTAGCACCTCTGGGATAAGAGACATAAGAAGGGGAAAAGCTGCTGTGCAAAACAGCTGGAAGAGAGGAGTAGGTGAGAAAATCAGAGGGACAACTCTGCAGACACCCACATCAGTGAAGAAGGAGGAGGAGGTGCTCCAGACACCAGAGCAGAGATTCCACTGCAGTCTGTGGAGAAGACCACAGTGAGGCAGGACCTGTGGCCCCATGGAGAGAGGATCCCACACTGGAGCAGGTTTGCTGGCAGGACTTGTGACCCCATGGGGGCCCCATGCTGGAGCAATCTGTTCTTAAAGGTCTGCACCCCACAGAACAGACCCACAGTGGAGCAGTTTGTGAAGAACTGCAGTCCATGGGAAGGACTCACATTGGAGCAGTTCATGGAAAACTGTCTCCTGTGGGAGGGACCCAACGCTGGAGCAGGGGAAGAGTGTGACAAGTCCTCCCCCTGAGAAGGAAGGAGCAGCTGACAATGTGTGATGAACTGACCCCAACCCCCATTCCCTGTCCCTCTGTGCTGCTGGGGGGAGGAGGGAGAGGAATCAGGAGGGCAGTTGAGCCCAGAAAGAAGGGAGGGGTGGAGGGAAGGTGGTTTAAGATTTGGGGGTCTTTTTATTGCTCTAATCTGTTTTGATTGGTAATAACTTAATTTTTTCCTAGTGGAGTCTGTTTTGCCCATGACAGTAACTGGTGAGGGATCTCTCCCTGTCCTTGTTTTTACCCAGGAACCTTTCATTGTATTTTCTCTCCCCTGCTCATCTGAGAAGGGCAGGGATAGAGCAGGTTTGGGAAGCACCAGGCCTCCAGCCAGGGTCAACGCACCACGCCTACCAATACTGCAAAGAGCCCACAGATTGCTTCCCACGAGTACCTCTTCCTGGGAGGTTTTATTAGTTCTGCCATGAAAACATATTGCTGACTCATACTCAGCTTGTGACTTACAGTAGGCACCAGGTTCCTTTCTGGAAGATTACTTTTTCACCAGTTGTTCCTTTTCCTGTTCCTGAATTTGTACACTTTTGCAGACCTGCCTAGGTTTAGCAGCTTGCTTTTGTCCCCACCAAGCTACGCCTTATGTTTCCTAGACCAGGTTTGTACTCGCTGAGACCCTAACCCCCTCCTCCAACACGCCTGCAATTCCTCCCAGAACCAAATTTGGTTCTGGATTTAGATTCCTTGATGATTCACCTTGGCAGACCCATTTTGACACCAGCCATTGATACCTGCTCTGTAGCCATGATTATCTACTTATTGGAGAGGGTTCAGAGGAGCCACAAGGATGATTAGAGGGCTGGAGCACCTGCCCTACAAAGAGAGGCTGAGGGAGCTGGGCCTGTTCAGCCTGGAGAAGAGAAGGCTGCAGGGGGACCTCATTGCAGCCTTCCAGTACCTGAATGGCGCTTATAAGCAGGAGGGGATTCAACTTTTTAAAAGAGCAGATAATGACAGGACAAGGGGGAATGGACTAAAGCTAAAGGAGGGAAGGTTTAGATTAGATATTAGGGGGAAGTTTTTTACGGAAACAGTGGTGAGGTGCTGGAACAGGCTGCCCAGAGAAGTAGTGGATGCCCCGTCCCTGGAGGTGTTCAAGGCCAGGTTGGATGGGGCCCTGGACAGCCTTGTGTAGATCCAGGCCTGGAGGTTGGTGGCCCTGCCTGTGGCAGGGGGGTTGGAGCTCTATGATTCTTGGGGTCCCTTCCAACCCAGACCATTCTATGATTCTATGATTCTATGACACTTCCCTGGCTTTTCATCAGCACACCAAGGTACAGTACCACACAACGTAACACTACATTTTCACATGGCTCAGTTGCTGTGGTAACATAAATTAACAAAGCATACATTGTTGTACCAGCTCTGTCATATAAAGCATGCAGGCTTCTCTATACAAATAATGGCAGAAGAGGCATGAGCTTCGGACATGCAAAAGTTACTACACGAAATGTGGTGGCTGAAGAAGGAAAATGCCAGCTGGAGGCTAAAGAAAGCACTGACAAATCATCTAGACATTTCAAGGGCATCAGTTTGGAATCATGGATCGTAACTGTGTTAAGTGAGGAAAGGGTGAGGGTCTACCTGCAAAAGGTACTCAGAAAGACAGCAAGAAGTAGACTACATGTTTAGGATCTTCAAGTAAAGCAGGAGTTATTTAAGAAGACAAAAGCAACAGACACTAATAGTGATGACACCCTGCTGCAACAAGTTACCTGCTCTGGCACATCTCAAGAACAAGCTAGGTCAAGAGATTTTTGGGCAGGGGTTACCTGAGAAGTGGGCTGCTGTGAAGGGAGGCACGAAACAGGGGGTTTCCCAGGCCCAGAGGGTGAGGAGTCAGTTTGATTACAAGGGCTGGCCAGCTTGCCCAACAACTGCAGGAATAAAGGAGGCTTTCTTTATGACACAGGCAGAAAGTATTCAAGCCATGGATAGCAGCTGTAGCTCATAAGGGGAGAGAAGAAATAGCAGATTAAATGCACAACATAATTGAGACGGTAAAGAAATTCTGAAAATATGGATGTGTGGGTTTTTAACAGAGAAAAAGAGGTAACTGTCATGCCAAGATGAAGTCTGACTTGGCAAAGATTCATAAGGACAGAAAGGAAATCACAGTTGACATGTACAGGAGACCAGCTATATAGAAGAAGTATAGTTTATATACTTCTGCTATTCTGGATTGTTACACCGTAGTTACCCAAGTACAGATTCTGGTTTCAGAATGGGACAGCTGGTCCTGTTTTCCTCCTTCTTGCTTTTAAGAACCGATTAACATCACCAATGCGTTTACATTCATTAACAACAACTTTTTCCTCCATTTGCTGACCAGGGAAGTGTTGTGCAATGTGTGAAAGTCCCACAGAAGCTACGGAAATCCTGAGTTTCAGCAAAACCTGAAGAACAGCGATGCGGGAAAGACTGTGGACATACAATGGGGAACCAAACCCAGAGGAAGAGAGAGTTGTGGGAAGTTCTGGAGGCCTATGAATCCCCAGCCCATGACTGTCCTACTCTGAGAAAGACTTTTTTAACACTTACAACCTACGCTTGCAAGGTATCACTGCTGTATTCAGGGTTTGTGGGACAGAAAAATCCTGGATTCTGACTTGTAAACACCTGTTTTTATTGGGAAGCAACTTGTTTCCTAAGGCGAGCGAGAGGAAATGAGGTTTTACCAATGAGCAACGCAGCGACATCACGCAGCTCACTTCATGCCGAGTAAACCTCCCACGTTGAGTGGACTTGTGCTTCTAACTAGCATGCTTTAATCCATTACAAAGGTGCTGTAGGTTTGCAGAATCACAATCTCTTCTGAACAGGAGACGAGGTCAAAAAGATCCTTCAGACAAACTCAGCAGGAACTATAGTGTACTAAGGGGGAAAAGAAGTTAATGTGAAACTCTTGTGACTTTAAGTAGTTTCAAAATCAATTCCACTCCCTATTATTCTGTTCTCTCTTATTCCGATAATTGAGAATCATTTTCTCCAGCGCTGCAGTGCTTTTAACTGACTCATATGTCCTCAATCACCAGCAAAGGCTTCCATAATAAGCAGCAAAGTAGCACTGCGAGTGTCTAATTCTTTTAGTCCTGCTTTCACCAATTTTGTCTATCAAATTAATATTCATAGTCGCATTTGGACACCACTCTGACATTTCTGAAACAACATCAGCATGTCTGGGATGGAGGCGTTTTAATTATTTCAGTAGAGGTCTAAAATCCTTCTGCACAGCTAAGTAACCAGAGGAGAGAGCCAGCCTCTTGCACCATGAGCCGAACCCTCCAAACTCACGCCTCAGGTGAGGAGGAGACACACTGAGGAATTAAAAAGACCTCATACTGAATGAGTTGGACAGACAAAATCATGCCATCGCACTTACACAGCTCTGAGAGGTTTACTAAAACACGTACAGGAGAGTAACATAGCCCTGTTCCTCTCCAGTCTTCTGCCCACACATTTGGGACATATCCGATCTATCACATTTTATTGGAAAAACAAACCTAGCAGCACAGCCCTCCAGGCTCGTGTTTCTGTGTAGGATTTGCACAGATTAGATGCAAAGTTTAAAAAAAAAAAGTAGTCTGTTTTCTGTTGAGTATCTGAAGAGTTTTTTATGAACTTTGGTAGGAGAACAGGAGCGACTAACAATTATATACACACACTTCCAGTCTGCGAGTATGTCGTATCCTGTATACAATATGCTCAGTCAGCTCACGAGCCGTAATCACACCACCAGTTTCATTCATCTCCTCCAAGCAGCCTCCTGGCTCTCAGCCGCCTTGTCAGGAGCACAGAAGGCAGGGTGGGATGGTGAGAGGTAGATTACTTCATCTGCATAAAAGTAACTGCGGGGTGGGAGGAAACATCTCATAATTAGAACACGGGATGGAAATTAAGGTTCCTACCAACTCCGCCACAGACCGAGTTTGTGATCCCAGGCAAAACGCTCCCCAGCCCTTTCTCCAGCTACAGAGGCAGGGGCAGGCAGGCATGGGGGGGACCTGAACAGCAAACGTCCACAAGCACCGGGAGACTTTCTCAAATGGCAGCAGGACCTCTGCCAGGCCGGGAGAAGCCGTCGCCCAGGCCGCGCCGCCACCCGAACCGCTTCGGCGCGGTGCCTGCCCTCTAGCCCCAACCGCAGACGGTAATGTCCTGATATTTCGGGAGGGTGTTGCTACAGCGGCCTTCGCCCCCGGGGCGGCAGCCCACGACACGGCAGGTGACCCGCGCCCCAAAGGCCACGGCGAAGGCTGGGCCGGGCCCTCACCACGCCGGGGCGGGCAGTGCCCCCGGGGGGGTTCGCCGCGTTCCGGCAGCAGGTGCCGCTCGCCCGCCCCGGCCCTACCCGCGGAAGGCGGGGTGGGTGCGGCGGCCCGGCAGCGAGGGGGGCCCCCCCAGGCTGCTCACCGGGCACCGCGGAGCGCCTCTTGCAGGCATGAGGCGGCCGGCTGGAGGCGGCGCGGCGCTGGCCGAGGTGAAGGCGACCTTGCCGCCGCTCCTCCCGCTCGCAGCGGCGGGGCGGGCCGCCCTCCTCACGGCATGCGGCTGCCGGCGGGCTGCAGGTGGGTGGCTAGGGCGGCGTGGGGGGGGCCCGGCCCCGGGCGGGGCGGGGTGCGCGGGTGCCGGCGGCGATGGCGGCGGAGGGGAGTGCCGGGGACGGCGGTGGCTGCCCCGCTCCGCGCTCCCGCCCCGGCGCCGCCCATTGCCGGGGCCGAGCCGGCGCGTGTGTCAACACGGGGCCGCGGCGCCGGCCCTGCCCCCGGCGGCTGCCCGAGGTCGCCCGGCGGAGGTCGCCCGGGCGGCGGAGGCCGCGGCTCGGCGGGGAGGAGCCGCCGCCGCCGCTCGGTGCTTCCCGGGGAGGTAGGAGATATCCCCGTCCCTCCGGCCCGCTACCCTGAGGGGCCTGCGGGACGGCGCCGGCCGCCCCGCGGCTCGGCAGGCCCCGCGGCCGGCCCCTCAGCAAGTTTTCCTTGACCTCGTCGCCGCCGACGCCGGCGGGAGCGGCCGCGTCTCCCCGCAGCGCCGGGCTGGCCCGTTCGCCGGGTGCTCCTGGGGGCCGGTCCGGCGGCGGCGCTGGGAGCTGCGGCTGCCCCGAGGGACACCCGTTCGTTCCCGAGGGTGCCGGGAGCCTGAGAAGGAATTGAAAAGTTATTTCAGGTACTCTGCTTACCCTGCCGTCCCCTTGCTTATAACTTTTTTTTTGGGGGTGGGGGGGGTGGGACGGTGGTTTGAGGGTTTTTCTTTTGTTAATAATTCTGTGAGAACAGCGGAGACTTACACCCCGCGCTCTGGGGGACAGCCGGCAGCCTAACTTGGCTTGGTGTGCTTAATCACACCGTCAGAGGTGGAACCCCCCCCCAAGCGTTGGCTGAACCGTTCTTGCACCCAGCTGTGGCTTTTAAGTTGCCATTTCTCCTCAAGATTAGTTCTCATTCACCTGTGTGCTTTGGCCCTGTTTCTGCAGGCATGTCTGGGTAGCGCCGGGCATGTACAGTTGTATTTGTGGAGCGGTGACGTTATTTTATAACGCTCCCCGGGGGCGAAACTCTGCTGTGTTTGTACAGCACCTTCGGCAGCCGGTCCCCGTCCTGTCTGTCACTCCTGTGCCTGGCACTGGTAGCTTTGGCAGGGCCCTGCTGGAAGTTGGGATTGGGTAAACCCATCCGAAGGCACTTCTTCAGCAGCAGATGCATGGAAATGGCTTGTTTACTGTGTTTTGTCCTCTTGGTCTGTGTTTGGGAGGCAGAGGCGTAATTCCTATGTGTGGTTCTTAGGGTTATGCAGTTGAGGGCGTGTTTAAGATAGCAGTAGCCCACAGGCTTTTGATCTGGAAAGAAAATAAACCATTGAAGTATGTCTGAGTTCTCGGAGTGGCAGGGTGCTTTCTCTCCTGCTGTCTCCTTACTACTTAGCATGTGCTCATAATAGCAAACCGGTAAATTCACGATAAGGTTCCTTCCAGTACTGTATTAAATAAATCTTAACAAACTACATTTTCTGTCTGGCCGGTGCTCCAAGAGGACAATACACTTCAGCAGAGTTATACTGTAGTGAATGGATGAAAACTTGAGTATGTGATTTTGAAGAGAATTTGTTATGTTGGTATAAGACACCTTCGTGGCTATTTTAGGGAAAGAGGGAAAGTTTTTTGAGTTTTCTCCACCCAACCCCCTCTTTTTTTATTAATTAGAGCAGTTAGCGGTGAGAATTCAATACCTTTTTTCCCTTCCCCAGTGGAACCAAATCAAGGCGTTCCAGCTCTCCACAGACCTTGCCATGCTTATGTTTTTAGACCAACATGCTTATTACACCTTTATTACTACACAAGACTGTGCAGCAGTCACTCAGTGGTTTTAGAATTACCATTACCATTTGTGACCCTGTTTGAAAGGCAGTGATTATTTGTGAGGTCCTGTTAGACAGAACTCCACTAACAGTATTTTTAGGCGTCTGCAAATCAAAACATGCTTTAAAAAAATGTCAGATTATAATGTAAATGCCAAGAGAAGTGGAGTTCATCGAAGGTATGCAATTTAAAAACAAACCCCATACAGTCAACCTGACAGAGCATGAAGGGATTATCCAGACTTGACTCATCTGTGTAGATTGTGCATTTCAGGCTGACTGCTGAGCTGAGCAGCAGTCTGCTGGAGTGACTCCCCTGCCTGCTTCTCTGGGTTGTACCAACCTTTGAAAACATTATTAGTATTCTGGAGCTGTTTATTTTATTTGGAGAAAACTAGGCTTCACAGTCGATGAGACTTGAAAAGATTGGAGACTCAGTTCAATATGTGATGAAATTTATTTACCATTCCATTTAATGTAGGTAAGTTGAAAACTCTTGAGATGTTCTTCTGTGAGACCTTTATACATCCTATAGGCAGAAATAAGAAAGAAAAGAAGGACTTGCTTGGCTCAGGTCAGTTTTTTGTTTGTACTCAGGAATGGCTATGGCTAAGCAGGTCTGTGTTTGGTGGAAAGGAGATGTGTCATCTAGTTGGACTTCTGCTACAGAAGTCATAAAGTCTCCTTTGGTATTTTCTGCATCAGATCTGTAACTTCTGGCTTGAGCCAGTACTCATAAAAACCCCTCAAACTCTGCCCTTGAACACTTAAAAGTCTGTGTAGTTTTTTCACTGGTTGCACTTTTTTGGATAAAACAGATCCTAATCTGAATTTTGCTAGCCATGGCTGCCAGTCACAAGTCTCTTCATAGACTACATCTTAAATAATTCTTAAAAATTAAGTGCTTGAGAGTGACAGTAGTAAGAAAGGGGGCAGGGGAGTTACTGTAACTAAGAGGACTGTTAGAATAATGTGTCATAAGTAAGGTTATGGCATAATACTACTCATTTTCCTGTTCAGTAAATATTCTGCTTTCGCTGTTCTGTGGAGCAGTATCCCACATGTAGCTTGGAAGTCGTGGATAAGGCTTTTTTTTAAGTTATTCAAGAGAGATTTAATCTTGCACTCATTTCCGTAGTGTTTGTTGCCATGGCAGCTAGCCAGCGGCCTTATTAGTGATTAAGGTGGTTACACTTCGCTCTTCTGTCTTGTGGTACTGGAAATCTGAGGTACTGTAAGAAACAGATGCTGCACAGAGGCAGCAGTAAGTGGTTTCTATGAAGAGACTGAAATGTTTCTGTCCTTGGATTGAAGTTACTGTGTAGTGATGCTTTCCATGCCTTATTATGTATAGTTATGTTTAAAAATGCCTTCTGTCTTCAAGCTTGCTCAATATTTACAATAAATGTACTACTACTACCATATGTTTGAAGCAATAAATCCATTAATTAAATGAGCCTGTATTTTTATGCTTGAAAGAATTGACGCTTCAGTTCACAATTCTGCTAAGTTACTAAATTGTATGGTAAGGGTAGAATATAACAAAAGCCAAGGTGAGATAGTGTAACAAGAAGCAGAGTCATCTTTGTACCTTCTGGTCTCAAACTTTAGTCATTTCCAGTTAGCACATAGATAGAAAATCAATTTCAATCTGCTCATATTCTTGGTAGAATTATGAGGCATTTCTCTTCCCCCTATCTTTTTTTTTCCTCTCTTTTAATTATTTTTTCTCTCCCTCTCTCTGTGATCTTGGGGAATAGGCAGCTCTCCTGAGTTAGAGGAGAAAAATAGTGTACGGTTATTCTTCGCTATAGAGCCGTGCATCTTGAAGTGGTTTTGTCTAACAGCTTGAGGCTCTGTCAAAAAGTGTGTTCCTTAGCGTGCTATTTAGGGATGAGCAGAAATTGAGGAAGGTTTTCATAACCTTGGGGCTTTCTGCTTAGATGAACTAGGCATTTCTCTCTTACCTATCAGGATTGATTACTTCGGGGTAGATCACGTTTCTTGTGTAAAAAGCTGAGCTTGCACTGCCAAAAATTCAAATTCTATTTTGCTTAGGATGAAGTGCTGGGCTTGACACTGGGCGCTGACTTTCCCATTCTGCAAGGATACTGCATTCCCCAGTTCAGGAATTACTTTAGCTTTTTGATAAAGTCAGGCTCCGTTCGCTCTTGAATCACAGTGGCAGTATGAGAATGTTTTGAAAGAGGACTTTAATTTTCAGACTCGTACTTCTGCTGTCCCGTCTGGAAAGGTCTGGACAAGACCTTTTCAGAGTTTGCCCTGGGGAGTAACGAAGCTCACCCTCTCCAACTGCTGGGTTCGTCATTCTTCCAGGCTCACCTTGCAGTGCACGCCAGACTACCTCTCCCCACTG
The DNA here is from genome assembly GCF_964237585.1 of Gallinula chloropus. Classification (NCBI taxonomy): domain Eukaryota; kingdom Metazoa; phylum Chordata; class Aves; order Gruiformes; family Rallidae; genus Gallinula; species Gallinula chloropus. The sequence goes on from NC_140085.1 coordinate 206,558,116, forward strand.
CCTGACCATTTTAAGGTAGCATTGGCTTGATTTTATGATACCAGTGTGGGAGAGGAGATGTCTGTTCATGTGTACACACACACACACACACACACATATATATGTATATATATGTGTGTGTATATATATATGAACATATATATATGAACATATATATATTATCATATATATATATAAACATGTATACTTGTGTGTATAGGTAGATAGATGTATGCCAGAATGCTGCATCCTAGCATCTGCTGTTTTTAAATGGCCATATTCCTGTGTGCTGTGATCACAAATACAGCTTCCAATCCCTCTCTTTTAGTTCAAAGTGGTTTGGTGCCGAGTTCTTTCAGGATAAATAGGTCCTTTGCATAAAACTTCCAGAAGTTTATGCAAAGAATTTGAAATGTACTCCCTGTAGTTTTCTTGAAGGTGGATAGTGAGGAAATTAAAGCTGGGTTCAGGAGGGATTTTACTTAATAGGAGGTTGATATTTTGAGAAAAGAATGGGGAGAGACAAAGCAAGACATTTGGTAGTTGGGAGTGAAGGAGAGTTTAATGGACGATAATAATCCTCCCAGTGGAAGAAATACAGTAATTTCTTTTGGTATGAAAAGAATGTCTTGGGAAGTGGTTGAAAGTCGCAGAGGAGTGCCAGAGATTGGGCAAGTCAGTGAAGCAGGAGGAGTTCAGCAGTAAATATGACACAGGTTATTGCAAATACCTGAAAAGCATTCTGCTTGCTGCGTATAGTTAAAGCTCAGTGTCTGAAAAGGGTCTTAAATCCTTCAGTGCTTTACTAATTGATAAAAACTGTTGTGGTAGCTCTTAAATGACCATTTGTGAGAGCAGTCCTCCCCTGTGAGCTGTAAAAAGTAATGTGTTAAGTTGCGAAATCAATGAATCAGTGCTATCAAACTTTGAAGTTTTGCAACGAGCTGAAAGTGTCTATTGTGTTGTGACTTAGACCTTTTATCTTAGGAGTAATGAAATTTGGTGGTTTGGCAGAGAATGGCTGGAAAAGGGACAGATTGCATTTCCTTTAACAGTAACTACTTTCCTAATCTCATTTTGGTCTGCAAAGTGTTACATGTAAGTAGCTGCTACCTGTAAATACTCATCTCTCTGCTTTCCTAGCCACCATTACCGTTTGTGCCCTGACTCTCAACAGGTCTCTTCAGTCCTTCCTCATCTGTAAAGCTAAGGTTTCAATTGCTGGGCCATCTCATCTTTCCAGCATCAATGCATGGCCTCGTGTTTGAGAGGCATTTCTCTTGCAAAAAGTACCATCAACGCTTCATTGAGATCTCCACTTTATGTAAGTGGTGAGTCTGAGAGCCTCATCATTTGCAGCAGCATCCCCTGAGGCCTTTCCACCTTAAAATATTCAACTGATTTGAAAACCTCAGGTGATTTCTCCTTCAGCAATAATTCCAATATGTACTGTATGCAATGCCAGGTACACCCCTGGAAATGGTTCTGGCTGGGGAAGGGCTGTGATGTGCCGGTGCCCAGGGCTGCGCACCTGGGTTCCCGAGTCTCTAGCAGCTGCTGCCATTCTTGCTGGGCTGCCAGGTGGGCTTTTGCTGCCCTTGCCGAGCTGTGAGTTGGACTCGTCAGTGTTTCTGGAACTGTTACTGTTGGGATTATGGTCTGGGTTTCTTGAAGTTGTTGCTGAGCTACAGCTGAAAGATTAAAATCAGTCTTTTCTTCTTCAACTGTTGTTTCCCCAGTTGCTTGTTCACTTGTCTGTTAATGGCTTTTTATTGTAGCCGTTGTGTGGGAGAAAATATCTGGTATTATGTATACATTGATGTGACTTTCATCTGCTTCCAGCAAGACTCTATGGCTCACAAATGTCTTTAGGTGGTGCCCACTAGTTGGAGTTTGACCGTGTTACCAAAACTCATACAAAGTTTTGACCTGTGAGGTCTGTGGCTTCTCTGAATGACCATCTCTTACGTTACAAGTGAAACTTGGTAAAGCACCCTTGCCTGATAAATTGGGATAAATTAAACTCAGATCTTTGCAGAGATTTAGCATGGGATTGCATTGTGGAATTACTCAGCCAGTCTTTTTCAAGACTCAGAGTAATTTCTCTTTGGCTGTGATAAGTTTAACTGTTGGTGCCATGCATGATCCATAAGGTTTTGTTCGGTATTTGGCGATGGTCTTCCATCTGATTTGCTTTATAAAACTGAAAGCTCCAGAGTTTTGTGAGGCTGTGGTAGCAGTCTACAGTTCACACCAGACACCTTGCTAAATTTCAGATTTTAGTATAGTACAAATAGGTTACATTTTGATTTATACAGCTGTTGCAAGAGACACCTCAGAGAAGCAAACTCATTAGTGTGAAACCAAGCATCATCATCTGAAGGCTGATCTCCCTTCCTGTGCTCGGTGTACTTCTGTGAGCAGTTTGAATTGTTCATCCGCAGCTTGGATATGCTCAGACTGAAAGCAGATGCCTCCAGTGGGCATTGTAAATAGACATTAGTTCATCTGCTGACATGAAATGCTTTTGTGGAAAACATAGCCTCATCCCTTGATAAGTGCAAGATGATGATGCAGAAATAGGTAATAAGGCCAAATAGGATGCCTTGGCAAGAGAGTAGCTAGTTTATCAAACAGAGTGATTTTTTGCATCTTTTTTGGCACTGATGAGATTGAATTTGGAGCACTGTGTCCAGTTTTGGTCTCTGAAGGACAGGAGAAGTCACTGACTTACAAAGCAAGTTCAGTGGAAAGTGATCAGGGTGATTGTCAGGCTGGAGCACATCATGTACAAGGAGAGACTGGGAGAGTGGAATTTGTTCAGCCTACTGAGAGAAAGCTAAAGGGAAGTCTTACTGCTGTCTTCAGCTCTATAATGGCAGGGCATAGAGAAGACAAAAGCCTCTTTGAAGGCCTGCAGCAAGGGACAAGAGACAGCAGTCACAAGTTACAGTGCAGAAATTCTGGCTGGAGATGAAGAAAAATGTCATGGTGAGAATGCCTAAACACTGGGATGGGTGCCTGGGGAGGCTGTGGAGTCTCCAGATGTTGATTTGGAAAAGGCACTGAGTAACCTACTGTTGTTGACCGTGTGTTCGGTGAGGGTTTGTTGGACTAATTGACCTCCTGACATCCCTTCCAAACTAAAGTATTTAATTCTGAACGTTAACAGCATCACCAGGTCTGAATGAAGTCTTCCCATTTGTGTCTGCATTGTGAGACCTAACTTCATAATGAGGTAGAAGTCTGAGGAGAAGAAGAATGTGAGCTCTGGGAGCCAAAGAGGTCTTCTAATATTAACCTTAATGGAGAAATCTGTGTAGATAACCCACAGTATTCTCCTGGAGAAGCTGGAAGCCCATGGCTAGGACAGGTACATTCTTCACTGGTCTAAAAACTGGCTGAACAGCCGGGTCCAGTGTGGGGTGGTAAATGGAGTTAAATCCAACTGGTGACCAGTTACTAGTGGGGTTCCCCAGGGGTTGGCCCATCCTCTTTAATATCTTTATTGATGATTTGGATGAGGGAATTGAGTGCATCCCTCAGTAAGTTAACAGACAACACCAAGTTCAGGAGAAGTGTTGATCTACTGGAAGGCCCTCCAGAGGGACCTGGACAAGTTGGATTGATGGGCAGAGGCCACTGAGATGAGGTTTAACACGGTGAAGTGCCTGGTCCTGCACTTTGGTGGTGACAACCACAGGGAACGCTACAGGCTTGGGGCAGGATGGCTGGAAAGCTGCACAGAGGAACAGGATCTGGGGGTGTTGGTTGACACTGAAATGAACACGAGCCAGCAGTGTGCCCAGGTGGCCAAGAAGGCCAATGGCATCCTGGTTTGTATCAGGAGTAGCATAGCCAGCAAGACCAGGGAGGTGATCATCCCCTTGTATTCAGCTCTGGTGAGGCCGCACCTCAAATACTGTGTTCAATTTTGGGTCCCTCACTACAAGAAAGACATCTAGGCCCTGGAACGTGTCCAGAGAAGGGCAGTGAAGCAGGTGAAGGGTCTGGAATACAAGTCTTAAAAGGAGCGACTGAAGGAACTGAGACTCTTTAGCCTGGAGAAGAGGAGGCTGAGGGGAGACCTTATTGCTCTCCACAACTGCCTGAAAGGAGGTTGTGGGGAGCTGGGGGTCAGCCTCTTCTCACAGATACGTAGCGATAGGACAAGAGGGAATGGCTGCAAGTTGTGCCAAGGGAGATTCATGTTAGAAAGTAGGACAAATTTCTTCTCAGAAAGAGTGGTTGGGCATTGGAACAGATTGCTCAGAGAGGTGGTGGAGTCATCGTCCCTCGGGTGTTCAAGGAAAGGTTGGATGATGTACTTAGGGACATGGTTTAGTTAGTAATATAGGTGGTAGGGGGATGGTTGGACTAGGTGATCTTGGAGGTCTTTCCCAACCTTAATGATTCTGTGACTGAAATCTGATTGGCTTTCCAACTTAAAAAAATATTAATCAAGTGGAGACTAAACATCAAGGAATTTGCTCTGCAATATTAATTTCTACTTTAAAAGTTAGAAACTGCTGAGTACAGAATGAAATTATTCTTAAGACCTACAAAAATTATGTGAAATCACTAATATGTTTTTTCTCTTTTTGGTATGTTAGGTTATTAAACAAAATTAGGCAAGCTGCTTTATTAACACATAAAATAGTTCAAAGCCTGGTGTATGTAGTTCAGTGTGTGGACTTGGTGATGGACTCTCCTGGGTTTTAGGTTGCAGTGAATCTGAAAAAAAGCCACGCCTAAAGGACAGGCAGTCAGACTTCTGTGTAGCTATTTTCTTTCTATCTATTTTTTAACTTGGATTTAGAGCTACAGTAACCCAGTTTCTCTAAGATCTGGCTATTGTTGCTACTTGTCAGATCTATTAAAAGCTTCCCCAGAAAGTAAGAAATAATTATGTACTGAGTGTGTCTCGCCAAACCGCGTGACCATCTCTGTCTTCCCTAATTCTTAACTTGCTAAATCCGGGTTAAAAATTGGACCTTAACGTATTCTCTGGCTCTTTCATCCCGGTAGAGAGTAAATGGCAAGGCTGAAAGTCTTGCAGAAAATCCACTGCTGGCAGCTCTCTTGCAGAAGGCTCCAGTCCAAACTGACAACTGCAGCCGTGTGGTACAGGCACAGGAATTGTCTCTCAAATAAGCATAACCCTGTGAAGCCATTTAGGGCGACACAGGGTCCAACCAACACCTTGAACTCCGTCCAGGAACCCCGGAGATTATGGAGCTCGGTTGCCAGCAGCATGACCTGAAACACAACCTGGCCATGTCGCTAGACAGTTTGAGAGGCCCATTTTCCTCTGACGAGCCTTTCAAACTCTTAATAATAGTCTGTGGCACAGATAAAAGATGTTGGGTTGACTAGCTAAGTCTCTTAAATTTGTATTTAAATGAAGAGAATACTTTTTTTTTTTCCCCTTCCACATAACCATGTTAGTTTTGTTAGAGGATTTTCTTCTGACAGAACAAATTTGAATAAAAGCACTTTGCTAAGCATGACGGCGTACACTCTGTACAGTTGTAGGCATTGTCTGGCCGCCTAATATTGTCACAGGGAAAGTTAATTAGACAGTTCAAATTTTCGTGCTCAGAAAGCATCCAGACAGCGTGACTCATGCTGGAAGTGGGAAGAGATCAAATCTAACATGTATCACTGGAAACTTTTGTTGTTGTTGTTGTTGTTAGAGTGCTTTGTGTATCAGCTTCGATTCATAAATAATAAAGTGAAGAAAGAAATTAAAGGGAGTGCCCTCCGGCACTAATCTTAAAATAAGGACTGTTCCCCCATTTGTTGCTGAAATTGGCAGTGTGTTGCCCTGGTGTTGGTCAGAGCAAGTTGCTCCACAGCACTCTTAGTGAGTGGTGGGGGTTTTCAATGTTCTCTGGCTTGCAAACCCCTGAAAACTTCTGGTAGAGCTGAAAAGCCCAGCTTCAAAGTAGCTGAATTGCACGTTGAATTTTCTTTGACAAAGTGTGTAAAAATAAGATGGAGCCTTTGGTGTCTATAAACTGGGAATTTGAAAAACAGTGGCAGGTGATTTTTTAAAATTTTTTTTAAAGATTTTTAATTTGGGAAATTTTCTTAATAACTTTAAACGTTTTAAACTCCTGTGTCCCTAATAGGGCAGAAACAACCACAAGATACTGTATTAAGTGCAGTTTTAAAGAAGCCTAAAAGGACTGTCAGACCTACCTCTCAGTGCTAGTGGCAGCTGGTGTATTTTTTCCAGCTATTTGCATTTTTTTAAAAAAAAAAAAATTTTTTTTTCCAGACAGGAGACAGTAACTGATGCTGCAGTCCTACAGGTACACTCACAGAATGGGGTGGGTAAAGGGAAATATTTCCCTGATACAGCTGGTGGAGTGCTTTTGGGTGTCTATTCCCAAAAACCCTCAAGAGTTTCTGGCCATGTGGCTTAGAGCCCTTTGAAACAAGGCTTGGGTGATCATACTGTCTGAGCGTGCACGTCCTGGTGTGCTTGTGCAGGTGTGATCACAGGAACTTGTATGTTTGTGCCAGGCTTTTACCACACAAATTACGAGCATCTGCTTAAAGGTGGGAAGATCCTTGAGCTTGCTACATGTCCTTGTGGCACAGAAGATGTCCTGAGCTCCATTAGGAGAGACAGCACAGCAGGTCAAGGCTGGTGATCCTTCTCCTCTGCTTGGCCCTGGTGAGACAGACCTGGAGTGCTGTGCCCAGTGCTGGACTCCCCAGTACAAGAGAGACATGAGCATATGGGAGAGAGTCCAGTGAAGGGCCATGAGAGTGATTGAGGGCTTGAAGCGTCTGCTGTACAAGGAGAGATTGAGTGAGCTGGGACTCTGCAGCCTGAGGGCTCAGGGCAGTCTTATCAATGTATATAAATAACCTAAAGGGAGGGTTCAAGAGGTTGGACTGAGGTTCTCTTCAGCAGTGCCCAGTGACAGGACCAGAGGCAGTAGGCACAAACTGACACACAGGATGTTCCCTCTGAACATCACAGAAGCGTCAGGGTTGGAAGGGACCCCTGGAGATCAGGTGGTCCAAGCCACAGGAAACATTTTTTTATGGTGAGGGTAACCAAGCCCTGGCACAGGTTGCCCAGGGAGGTTGTGAAGTCTCCATCCTTGGAGATAGTCAAAAGCTGTCTGGACGAGGTCTTGGACAGCTGGTTTTCAGTGGCCTGCTTGAACAGTGGGGTAAGACCAGAAGACCTCATGAGGTCTCTTCCAACCTCAGTGTTTCTGTGATGCTGCAGAAGAGCGTTGCTCAGGCATCTGTGCTTGCAGTGGATATCTCAAGTTGTGGCAACTGAGGCAACTACTTTTTTGTTATCCTTAGGTGAACATAGTGGGGTTTTATTTTGTCACGTAGCCAAACTATTCACTTTCAAAGTGAAAGTCTTCACTTCAGAAAACATATAATTTCAGGAGCTACTTCTCAGTGTGGTACTAATGGGTGACACCAGTGTTTTTGTTGTTGCAGAATGCTGCTTTCTGCACGGCTGGGTGGTATAGCTCTAACCTGTTTAGGCTCCTTATATAGGCAAACCATGCACTTAGGTGCAGCTGCAGGTCGACACCGTGTCATCTCATGATGAACAGCTCGTGGTAATGACTGTGTCTTATAAAACTTAGGGTTTTCCTCTTCAAAACACATTAGAGGATGTCATGGTAAATGTCGCAATGGTTTGCTCAAGTCTTGCCTATGGTCAGTGCTGATGATCTAATGGGATTACACTAGAAACAAGACCTGACCTTCTTTTAAGATGGTGGCCTGCTGGAAAACGCAGCTCTGCTTTTTAAAATATTAAGCATAACTATTTAAGGATAACTACAGACAGCTGGGTCTTCTTTCAAGGACTGAAAGAACTCTTTGCTGCTTTGTTTTCATGCAGTTGAAAGTGCATGTTTGAAAAGGCAGCTGATCCTTTTAAAATATTTTTTTAAAGACTGATCTCTAGGCAAGTCATTATTCATCTTTATCATAATATCAAGTTGTTTTTCTGAATTCTGGGCACTTTTTACTGGTTGTTTAATTCACTGTTCTTCAACACTATGGAGCCGTGGTGGCTTTTTGTTGATGTTATGATCATGTGTAGATACAATCTAGAGCACCACTTACCATTCCTCAAAGCTAAGTAAACTTCTTTCAAAGTGTTATACTTAAGATAGTTTGCATCTCTTAACATACTAGCTGGAAAAGAAGAATTTCTGTTGTATTGCCACCTCATAATTTTAAAGATAAACATCTCCCTTGCAGCTCTCAAGTCCGGTGATAAATGTAGGATATTTTGCAGTGACACAGCAGTGAATCTTGTCTGCAGCATACAACCTTCATTTCTGTTTCTCAATTGCAGTGGTATGTGATTGTTTAACTTGTGCAGAGTATTCTTGTAAACACATCATTTACTGGAGACCTAGCATAAAGTCTACAATAAATGATAATTAAATACTTTAATGGGACAAGTTGTCCCATTAAGTTGCTGCAGCAGCACCACTTGAGTTACCAAATTACTGTTCTGTATGCTTGCATAATATAATTTCTTTTTAAATAAGGCTTTGTCTTCAGTATGTTTGAAACAAGAATTGGTTGCTGCTAGCATGTTGGTTGGGTTTTGTTTTGTTTTGGTTTTTTTGGTGGTTGTCTTTATTTTTCTCCTTATAGAAGCACTTCCCTAATATCTTGAACCTGCACTGTCTGAATTTCCCAGCTGCTCCAACTCTCTATACTTTGGCCTTTCTGATCCTCCCATGCGTGCTTTTCATACCAATCTGGGTGGTGGGGGATGGGAGGATGCTCTCCTTCCCATCCCTCACCCAGCTGAGAGGTTCACCCTGGTCCCTGTCTCTGCAGCATCCCTTCAGAAATCTCCTTCCACCATGGAGTCCCTGAGCTCATCACCTCCAGCCAATTCCTGATTTTGTGCTGGCCCACTCAGGTGGCTTTAGGGGCCTGATGAGCATTGTACACAATGCCCTATCTCTAGGAGCCACAAAGATAGGTGTTCATAGCTTGCTGATCTTGCAAGGCCAGAGATGGGAAGAGTGGTTGTGTTTGCTGCGCTTTTGTTGAAGCACAAGAAGTAGCTCTGTCCATTTGTGCTGTGTATGAGTGATGCTGCTACAGGTGTCCTCTCACAGATGTGATGGAAGAGCCATGGTGTTTCTCAGGAAGGTTTCTTTGTTGAGCTCTTCATTCCCAGGAGGAAGCCTCATGGCTGAACCTTAATATAAGTGCTTTTCTGGCCTCACAAGCATGATTTAATAAGGCAGTCTGACACCTTGTAAAACCTTGGACAGCCCAAGTTCTTTTAGGGAAGAGCTGAGAAGACGCTACCAGAACGGGCAGCTGGTTTAAGTAACTGAAATTGTGCACAGGATAGACTTAGAAAATGTCTTTTTAATTCATGCAGCTACAGTTTGCTAGAGTATTTTCTGTAAATTAAGCAATATAAAGTAAGTGACCAGATTATAAATATTTTGACCTTGGTCATAGTGCTGCAGCATGGACGTTGGTTTAGGCCTGGTGCCCTAAAGACGTGCCCTTGGAGTAGGGATTGTTGCTGTGAGGGGAGAGTATTCCTGTTGTTAACCGCAGAAGACGCTGAGAGTGCAGGTCTTCACAAGTCAGCCTCTTACAACCAACCTTATCTCTAAGGCAGAATTGCCCTAGTTGTGTTTGTAGAGTTTTAAGTACACTGCTTCTGTGTGACCAAGTTCTCAGTTTGTCACAGATGTATGTAAAGGGTGTTGTACGTGTCCTCTGCCAAAACGAGCATTGCTGGTATTGCAGGAGGAGTGCTTGGCTCTAGGCAAGGAGATACTCAACTAAGGACTGGCCAAGTGATCCAGCTTGCCTTTCAGGGCAGTTCTTGGACATGGGTGAACTGGACTGGCTTCTTATTTTGCCTACAGAAGTTTTAATATGCTTAATATTATCCAATACCAGCAACTGGGGTAGTCTAAATACCACAGCAGGGACTGATTAGCTTTTTCAGATCACTGCTTTTATTCGCTGTTTGCAAAGAGGCTTAATCCAGTGCTGGAGATCAGACGTCCCACTGTGCTCGTGGGTAGCTTTCTCTCACTCTTTGTGTTCACAGTGGCAGAAATTAGTGAGGAGTCTCCTCCTGCCTCCAATTTTAAAAGCTCCAAAATAGTGGTGTTAGTCAGTTCTTCTTAGGAGTGTTTAATGGACAGAGCAGAGAAACTACAGTTGGGGTTTCTGCTTTGCAGTTTAATATCTGGGCACGTGATAAATACATCAGTGTAATAGCATGACAGTATGTGATTTCATTTACTGTGTTGAACAGCTTTAATATTCATGCAAAGCTTGGGAAATTACTCAAAACAGTTCTAAAAAAACCCTAATCTCATTCTTTCCTTATTTTAAATTGCTGTAGATGTTTCCCTGCAGATCACGTGTCCTCCCAGGCAGAGGAGGACAGCTGCCTCTGTCATTCTCAGTATTACTTTTAGGCATGTAATGATGCTAAAGTTTAGTAAATCCACTTTTCTAGCAGTCATTCAGATAAACTTTTTCAGATGTAGAATCCCTTCCTTCTTTGTGCTGAGCAGTTTTTGCTGAAGTTACCGGCAGTGGCAACTCTTTATTTGGCAACTACGTTGGACCATTTATTTATTTTTTTATTTTTTTAATCAAGCATGGAACCTCCCAGTGTACATCACTAAATATGTGTTGCAGGGCTTTGGTGGTATAGGGAGTGTTGGGCAGTGAGGGGAGGGGTGGTGTGGAGCTTGTGTGGTTTGCTTCAGCAAAAATACAAACGATAAAAAGCTGGCTGTGGCCTGGATCCTGATTTTTATTCAAATATTTCATTGTTGCAAAGAGGCAGGAAGATCTTGGCATCTAGAACACATCTGTGAAATAAAAGGGAAAGAAGTTCTCTTGCAAACAAATAAAAGTGACTCCAGAACAAAAGAGTGGTTCCTAGTTCCTTTCTGTCAAGTACCCTAATGTTGCGATGTGCTGCTTAAAAATACCCATTATTCCATGTACCAGTATTACATGGGTTTAGTTTAACACCTTCCTCTTCCTCTGAAATTGCCCGCAAGTGCTCCATTAGAGGTGTGTGTAAGTGCAGGTTTATTACATACAGTGATGTACAAAAGTGTCAGGAAACTGGGAGAGCGGCTTCTGAATACGTTTCAATGTTTAGTGTGGGCTCCTTTCATACTTCCTTGCACTTTGTGCCGATATGATTAATTTTGCTAACAAGAAAAGGGGAATGCAAATAGCTACTGCTAGATTTATTTCTCTTTAATATTTTTCCTTACAAAGAACTTCTTGTCTCCGTAACCGGAGGGATTATATTCCTGAAGACTGCTATATTTTAATAGGAACTCACAACTTTTACTACTTAAAAATAATTCCTTTCTTTGTTTCATGAATTAGAAACAATGAGGAGAAGCCGAAGTCTGCCCAAGCCAGGTGTTTCTTGTTGGCAGCCTGCTCCCTAATGACTCCGGCTCTCATACAGCAGCTGCCTGCTAGTCTCTTTTGTATGGCCTATTGTTGCTGCACACCCCTCGTTAATACACATGCTGCCCGGGGCAGACCCTGAGAATGACATCAACTTGCTTATCTTAGAAACCTCCGAACCTGATGCAGGGTGGGGAGGTTGCCTTGCATCTGCCCGGCCAACTAATTGTGAGCGCTGCGGGTCGTGATTGGCTCCGGCTCTGCTCGGTAATAGGTTAAGCAAAGACATCGCGGGTCCATCTGTTCGTCCATTCATTGTTCTGCTTGCTTGCCTGAAGTCTGCAGTTGAAATCGTGTTAAGGAGTTGCTTCTGGAACAGCTACAAGAAACCAATGTCTGTGTGTTTCCCAGCGAACGTAAGTATATGGGCTTCTCTCTGCAGAAACAGGACGTCCGCGCCTTCCCGGTGTTCCCGTGTGTCGGCTTGCGTTTGGGCAAGGTAGCTAGCACCTTGTGTGTCAGCTGAGGTGTGCACGCTTTGGGTGTCTCCTGGAGAAAGAGGGAAGGAAAGCCAGTTGTGTCGGAGGCTTAAGGGTATTAAAGAGCAATGATCTCACCCGGTGCATTCTGTTAAGGAACTTTCAGAAGCGTTGGCAATGGTGCGTTTCCCAGAGTTTGAAAATGGTGGGCAGTAGTCATCAACAGAACAAATCCTCCTCCAGCCCTCTGAGGGCAAGGGTAGGTTTCAACTGAAAGCTATAGGTATTTGCTGCTTTTTTTTTTCTTCTTTTTCTTGCAAATAAGCTATTATTTACTTTATTTTGAGGGGGTAGAAAAAGCTTTTAAGAAAAAAAAGAAAAGCACTTTTCCATTACACCATGCAGTGGGTGAGATGTCCTGTGTTTGTGAAAATAGGAAGAGCTCCATTGTGGGCTGTCTGAAGATACTGTAGTGCAAGATAAGAGCCTTAGGATGCTCTTAGGTGGAAATGTGCCAGTCAAAGGGGTTGTGCTTTGAAAGCTATTCATAAGTGTGTCAGATCTAGCCTGGCTATTTTTATAAAGTTTCTAATCTGTTTTGTTTTATGTTTTGAGTTCAGATGTTAGGCTGAAGAACAAACACTGTATACTCCATCAGCCTGTGTTCCAAGGATCCTCTAAAGAAAAAAAAAAAACCAAAAAACAAAGACCTTCATATATCAGTTGGGAGGGAAAGAGAGCATATAAAAGGGTTAAAAAGAGGTTTGCATTTCTACCACATGCCCTATTGTGTGAACATATGCATGAGTCTATTGAAAGTTTTCAGAAGATGGGCAGGCCACCAGTTGCTGGTCTCCTGCAGTTCCAGTAGACATCTGTTGCCCCAGAGCATTAACCAATCTGTTCAATGGGACATCCTTCCTTTGTTGGATAGAATGATGCAGACAACAGCACTCACTGAAATACAATGGTAATTAAATACATAGAAACTACAGCAGTAGGTATTTATTACATATTCATTATTTTATTTGCATTGTTGCAGTATCTTTATCATTTGGATAACTGATATATTCTTTCTTTTCTTTTCTAATCAGCTCTGCACTTCTGTTTGTGACAAGTAATGACAGTGTTTCAACAAACTGTGATTTCAATATTTTCCATTTTATGTTTAGAAGACTTAGAAAAAGTCTGCCTGTATGAAAACATGCCGAACTATTTCACTGCACAATGTGTCTTCAGAAACTTTTGACAGTCTTTTGAGACAAAAATTCTGTTACACACTAGTTTGCTTCTCACAATTTCCCTCTGTGAACTACATTTGCATTAAATTGTTCCTCTTATGCTCAATTGTAAGTGGAAAATATTCTGAATACACATTAAAAGATTAGATGATGTACTTGCCCACATCCCTTTTGAGAAATATTTCTGTTGTGTGTGAAGGGGAATGAATGGGCTGATTATTGTTAAAGGCTAGTGGAAAATAGTGGTGACTTCTAAGAAAAGGGAAAAGATTACACATCTGCAATGTACAGGGTTTATCCAGACTGTTACCATTATACTTGATAAATGCCTTTGACCCAGCAGTACAGTATTTTAGGCCTTTAACAGAGAACTGAGCATGAAATGCTGTAGTTTTAGGCAGGCTGCAGTTTCACACTTAGGTTGTATACCTAAATTGGGAGTTACCCATTTTATTAACTTTGTCATAAATACAAATTCTGTTATCCAGCTGTGGTGAGAATACTGAAGACCCTTGACAAGAAACTTTTGGCTGATTTTTGTTTCTTTGGCCCTCATTCAGTTGAGTCAGAAATCATAGCATGTATTTTCCTGAGCTGTATTGCTCTGTATCAGTAAGCATACTTTAAAACTCTATGTACATAATGAGAGTTCAGTATAAATAAAGAGTGTGAGGAGTTGTTATTATCTGATGTGATTCCTTAGGTAAATGTGACCTTTCCAGGTTTTCGTGGACTTCATTGTCCTATATGTAGGTGCACTAGTGTTTGTTTGGAATACAAACTCATCCAAATACACTGGCTGGCATGTTGCTCTTCGCTAATCAAATCAAGATAAAATAATCAATTCCAGAAGCATTCAGCAGTGACATCTGATTGTTATGTTTCTAATCAATGAATAAAGGACACCATGTTGGCAGCTCCAAGGTCCAGTGTTTCTAAGAGATGCTGCTGCCCACAGATGCTGTGTACAAAGTTCACAGATGTTATAAAAATTTGTCTGAAAATATTAATAGTTTGTATGCTGGGTTTAGGCCATATGCCAGGAATAGTGTACTGCTTGTGCAAAAATGCTTCAGAAATCTTTTGCTTTGGATTTGCAGTGTAAACATCATTGTGTCCAGCCTCTAAAAGCAATATTATGGCGTCTGCATACCATCTGTGGCAGGTTTTAAAGCTGCTGCTCTTACGTTCTTCTTTAAATGGTTTCTGAAAAACAGTAGAGTTCTGTGCAAAGGAAGCAGTTATATATTGGAACAAAGTGGAGATTGACAGGACACTTAAAGCAGATAGATGCAAGGCTGATTATACATTCCCAACAATAGACAAAGCCCAGTTTATAGTCACTTTTCATACACAGTTGATGTGCAAATCATTTTAAATATGTCTCATGTAACGCCTGATCTTCAGACACGTGCATATGCTAGGTGGTACTTTGCATCCAGCTGGAGGGTGTTATGATTTCAGTTGCTGTAAAGCACTTAAACTTCAAGGAAGAAGCGATTGGCAAATGACCTAAATATGATTTTTAACCAACACTAAAAAAAAAATCCTCTTTCTCATCTGTGCTCGTCAAGCTTTGTTTATTCAATGCTGTTAATATGTAAACCACCCCCCTTCCAAAAAAAACCCCCCTCCTCCCTCTACTTTTAGTTCAATTCTAAAATGACATTTCACAGTACATGGATTTAGGCAGTGACCCATTATCTCCCCGTATTCTGCTGCAGTAGTACATGAGCCAGCTCAACTTTTCAGTCCAGCTTAAAAGTGTTGCCCATTAACTAGACTTCCTCGAGTCAGAGCAGATTGTGGGGTTGGTGGAACAATGATGTCGGGGCTTCCAGATCGGTTTGGCAGCTGCATTGTTCTCCGAGGGGAAACCAGACGCACTTAAGTCCCGCTCTCTTTCATGGGCTTTTGTTCATACCAAATTATTCTTTCGCTGTGCTAGTATTCATGATGGTATGTTAAAGGAGTGCATCCTAGCAACTAAAGGCTGGTTGCTAAGCAGCCTTGCTTCCAATAGGGGCTTCTTGTTGGAGATTTTTTTTTTTAATTTCTCCTTTTTGGGTGTCAGTTCGGCGCAGGCCGTGGTGTTGGGTATTCTAACTGTATCCTTTTCGTGGGATACCGTGATTTGTTACCAGCGCGATGCCGCTGAGTGCATTACGTTAGTTAATAAATCACTGTGTGAAAGGGTCCGTTTCCTAAATTCTCATTGTGTGTAATCTGTGGTGTCGCTCGAAATCCTGAACCTTCAAGTGAAGAGAAAGTAATATTCCTTGATAGACTGCTTGAGAGTAGTACAGCCCTAAATTTTCTCCCCTGTTGGTCTTTCCTGGATTAAGATGTTGGAGATGAAAAGGCTGATGATAGATTTGCTTCTTTATTTTAACTAGAAGACCTTAGTAAAATAAGGTTTTGTGCCCTGTAACCATAAATCCCCACCACAGTGGTGATATCTTGGCACTCAGTTCCTATGGACTCTGCTCTTACCAAACCACAGATTGAATTTTTTTTTCTTAATTCTCTCCTAAGTCTGGACTAATGTCTCTTCCATGCTCTCTCAGATCTTCATCCCAAGAAAGTACACTGTACTTTAAAAATATTCAGTCAGTTCTTAAATGCTAAGCTTTAAGGGTATGGGAGAGTTAATGTATTTGCTGACAGGTTTTGGCTGTTCATGACACACACCTGTAATTAGTGCCAGTGTAGATCAAGAGACTCTGACATGGTTTTTTCTCAGTATATGAGAACTTACCCTTGATGAAATTTGTGTCTGTAATGTATCTGTCAAGTTCAAGTGAAGTCATTTTATATTCTGCCTTGCAAGATGGAAGTGTGAAAGAACTCTTTGTTTCATAGTGCCCCTTAATGTAAATTCTTCTTTTTCATGGTAACCCTGCAGTACAATTGGTCCATATGGTCCATTTCTATCTATGAGAAATAATTTGCCTTTTACTTTTTTATTGAAGCAGTTAGCCAGTATTCTTGTTTTTGAAGAACGAAATAAGGGAAAGAGGTAGCAACCTGCCTTGAAATACAGATTGTGGAAGTAATCCTTGTGATGAAATGGGTAGCTAACTTCTGTGTAACTGTTGTTATGCAAAATTTCTCCAGAAGAAATGGTGTTGCAAGTGTATGAAGTCCAGAAAACTGCAATTTCTCTTCTGTTCATCCCACATGACTTCTATCCATGTATTTAGTTTTGATTCAACAAAAGGCTTGCACAAGCCTAGCCCAGAACTGAAATCAGCCTTTAATTTTGTTGCCTTGTTGGCTTGATGAATGGTCCTTTGCAGTCAGTGCAAAGACTTCCATTGGCATTATGGGCCATTAGATCAATCCGTGTCCCTGAATGCTGTGTGTGTTAGTGATGCAGCACTCTGTTGAAAGCCATTAATCTGTCTTGACTTCATTATCACTTTATAAGGGAATTCAAAAATAGTTTGAGTGTATTGAGTCAAACTGATGGTGTCTTTTTAGGGCTGATAAGTTTTTATTTAATCATGCTTTCTGTTACTAATTCATCCTATGTCTTACATTTGCCTGGTAGCCAGATCTAGTACTATGCTGATTTTGTTGTTACAATGCTGTCTTAAGATGGAAGAAATACCTCAGTTCCTTTAATTTGTGACAAGACTTCTGTCTCTGCATTACAGTAGGTAAACGAGCAGCATTTGGTTTCCTATTCTTTCACAAACCCATTTCTAGGAATGTTTAAGTAAAAGATTTGATACACTCAGAAAACTGAAGATCAGTTGTTCATCCAGTTAGCTATGGATATTCCTTAGGAAATGGTTTTGAAAAAGAAAAGTTTCCCATGTTTAAAATAAAAGTTGTATTTCTCTGCTGGGAGAGAATATTGCTGCTGAGGAAGGAGCAAAGAGGCGCAGAACATGTAATATGTGTAACCACTTGCAACGTTTCTGTTCTCTCTCTAGGAATACGGAACACTTTATATTCAGGAATACAAGAAAAACAGCAAAGTGGAGTCAAGTACATGCAGCAGCTTCATGGGCTTGAAGGATCATCTGGGGCATGACTTAGGCCACCTCTATGTGGGGAGCACTGGCACACAAATAAATGCAATTGTACCTTGGTCAATGGCGGAGAAGCCGACGATGGATAAGGTTAATTCTAGGAAAGAAGATGTAGACAAGGAGGCATCAGAGGAGACTTCTGGAAGCTCCAGCTGTGACTCTGAAGAAAGCACAAATTCTGATAATGATTCAGAGAGACTGAATAATTCTGCATCAGAATCACATTTATTGCCTAAGACTCACCGACAGCTGTGCCGATCTCCTTGCTTAGAGCCTCATATATTAAAAAGAAATGAAATCTTGCAAGACTTTAGGATAGAAGAGGCTCAGATAGTACCTAAGGAAGTCAAAAAGCCACCTGATGTGGTGAAAGAATATCAAACCAAACTGGAGTTTGCACTTAAGTTGGGTTACTCTGAAGAGCAGGTTCAACTTGTACTCAATAAACTTGGTACTGATGCTTTAATAAATGATATTTTGGGAGAACTTGTCAAACTTGGGAATAAAACTGAGACTGATCAGACTGTAACTAATGCTAACACTAGTGTAATGCGTGAAACGTCTTCCATAGAGTCTCAGAGGTCAGAGTCTCCACTGCAGGAGGATGTGACAGAGGATGGTGACAACCTGAGGCCAATAGTTATTGATGGAAGCAATGTTGCAATGAGGTATGTGACCATGAAGCTTTTGCTTTTATATTTAAATGGAAACAGAATAACCTTGTCCCATTCAAGTACGATGTTCAAACAAGGTGTTTAGTGTAATTGCCTAAAGCTGTATGCAGGTTCTGTCACAAGCATCTTCGTTGGCCACACAGTGTGGCAATCTTGTAATCAGGCTAGAGGTCTGTAAGAGACCAGTGGTTTGTGCTCACTATTAGAACAACCATAGGTTAATGCCAGTCTCTCGTTGTAGGCAGCTGTCAAATCTCTACTTCCCACTGCCACTCTAGTAATTAATTAATTTTTGGTAGGTACCGTTGCTATGGGCAATTGCTGTGTCCAGTTACATACGTGAGGTTAAAGCAAATGTAAGATTCCTTAAGATTATAAAGTAATGCTGTAGAATTAAGTGGCTTAAGGGATGCTTTCCTGTGGTAGGTTATACTATGGTAACTGCCCTGTCTCTAAAATTGGTCTCGGTTTTCAGATGTGGAAATAGTTTCTATTACCATTAATTCCTGAGATTGCTGTGGTTCAGACTTTCACTTACATGCCCACAGATAACACATTTACCTCCAGCATTCATCCATCCTGACCCCAGTCATCTAGCACAAGAAACTTGTCTGTGGGGAGGCGAGAAGCAAACTCTATCAGTGGTTGGGGGGGAAGAAGGAAATAGCAGAGACGTGTGCTGAGAGATAGGGGGTTTATGGCTATATAGATGATTAAATGACAAATTTATTATTTATAACTAATTGGGTAACTCATAAGGATTATCTCATTGCTAGTGCTGTGGTTTAGAAGGTCAATTTTAGTCTTTTGATGACGATGTGGTTCTCATTAGCTTAGTAATGAAAGTCCACGTAAGACATTTCTGGGCTAAACGCACAGGTTTTTTAGCTCCTAATCAAGTCAGTTACCTTTATATTAAGCTTTTAAAAATTGAATTTAATTACAGCTCTTATTGACACTAATATGATAGGTTTTGTTTGTATAAAGTGATGTGTTAGCCCATATTGTAAACGGGGTATTCCTGTGAGCTCATTCTGATGTCAGTCCTGTTATTTTTGTTCAACTTGAGCTGTAAAGGAAGTCTGCCCAGTTGAATGCTATTCTGGTACTCAACCAAGTTACCCAGAGACTTCTAGGATGAGTTTAGAGTGTATTTCACATAAATCCAACACAGCTGTATAAGTGTTAGCTAGTTAGCACAGCTCAGACTTGGTGGGTGGACTTGGTGCTCAACTTCTCGCACAAACTGCACTGAATGCATTCCAGAAGCAGCTCCAGATCAGTCACTTTTCCTTAATGTTTATTCATTTATTAACATAAATATTTAGAACCTGCCTTTCTATGCTCAATTTGCTTTCTTGACTGCCTACTTAAAATGAGCCAAATATGAATGCATGCTGTGCATGCTACAGGGCCTTCAGACAGGTTAAATCCATTAATACAACAGTCCTTCTGTTCCAAGAATCAAATTAACAGGTCTTTACTTGCTTTCTATCAAATCTAATCACAAAGACATTCCGTTTGGAAGGGTCCTCTGGAGATGATCTAATCCAATCCCCTGCACAGAGCAATGTTAATTCAAGGCCATGTCAAGTTGAGTTTCCAAGGTCTCCCAGGGGTGGAGACTCGCCATATTCTCTGGGCCACAGTTAGAATGTCCTCACTGTAAGAAGGGGGTTTTATTATGTTTAAACAACATTTGTTGTATTCCACTTGTGCCCGTTGCCTCTTGTTACGTCACTAGGCACCAGTGAGAAACCAGTTTCTGCCCTCTTTATTCTTTTCCATTGAGTATATATGCACATTAATAAGATCTCCCTGAGCCTTCTCCAGTCCCAGCTCTCTCAGGATTTCCTCATATGGCAGGTCCTCCAGTCCCTTGATTAACTTTGTTATCCTTCACTGGACTCTCTCCATTATTGTCCATGTATGTTTTAAACTGGGGAGGCCAGAACTGAACCTAGTACTCCAGATCTGGCTCACTGATGGCTGATGATCAGCTTGGTGTTTACCAGAAACCCAAGGTCCTCTTCAGAGTTACTTTCTAGTTGTTTGGGCCCCAACCTGTACTGGTGTCTGGTGTTAGTCCACCCCATGTGCAGGACTGATATTTCCCTCTGTTGAACTTGCTGAGGTACCTGTTGGCCTACCCTGCCAGACAACCTCTGAATGGCAGTACACCCATCTGATGTACACCTCCCAGTTATACATCCTCTGCAAGCTTGCTGAGGGTGCACTGCCCCATTATCTAGGTCATTAATGAAGATGCTAAGTGATGCTTGCCCCAGTATCAGTCTGTGGTGCACACCAATCCTGATTGGCCTTCAGCATTCCTTCATGTTAGTGCAGCACTTCCACCAGATTTCAGTCCACTGCTCTGTCTCTTTATCTTGCCCGTACTGGTAGTTGGTCAGTGAGGATGACAGTGTCAAAAGCTTTGTTAAAGGCACAATAAACAGCATCCACTGCTCTTAATCCACTGAGCTAGTCACCTCACCATCTCACTATGAGGTTGGTCAAGCGTATTTACCCCTCATAAATCCTTGCTGACTGTTCTAAATCACCTTCACCCAGTCTACATAATTTTTTAGGAAAGAGCTTCTGGGAAGATGTGTTCCATCACCTTTGAAGGGATCAGGGTGAGTCTGACAAGTCTATAGTTCCCTGAATTATCCCCTTTTGCCTTCCTTGAAGATGGAAAGGATATTTGCTCTCTTCTAGTCTTTAGGAATGTCCCAAATCATCACAAACTTTCAAAGATTTTACCAGGAGAGGCCTTGCAATATCATCAGTCAGCTCCCTCAGCATCCCTGAGTGCATCCCATCAGGGCCTAACGGCTTGGGAATGTCCCATGTCAACATTCTGTAGCCTCTGCTGAGGCAAAATCTTGTCCTGTCACCTTTGCCCAACTTCCTGCACATCAGGGGACCAGTTTTTATTTTGATAGAAGTGGTCCTTGAAAACCAACGAGCTCCCCTGGGCCACTCTTTTCTCTGGGGTTATGTGACATGTGAGTCTCCTGAAAGAGTTTGCTCTCCTGAAGTCTGCTTTCTGCCTTGCTCGCTCTTCAGGATCCTGAATTCCACTACTCAGTGGCCAATGCAGCCAAGGCTGCCCCTGACCTTTACATTTCTGACCAGTTCTTCCTTGTTTGTAGGTGTGAGGTCAGCAGGTTCCCTTGCTGGGAATTCCCATTCCCTCCAGAAACTTCCTGGATTGTCCATGCCTACATCTGTTGGTCAACCTGTTGGCAAAGATATTTTTCCCTGCTCTTGGTCAGCTAGTGGTGAAGATGTTTTGTTCTGCTTGGTCAAGTGGATCCCACCTTTTCCTAGAAATCAGTCCTTGGTTATGAAGGATGTTCCTGTGTTTGTAAAAGATGAGTCACAGCAGTGCAACCAGTTATTTCCCAGCAGGATCTGTCCTTCCCCCTTCAAGAAAACACGTAATAGTAAAGAAGCACCTTAAAAGGGAAGATTTCAGCTTTTCCATGTAAAAGAGGAGTGTTCAGATCAGCAGGGAGGATACAGGAATTCACCTGCAGTTCAGACAATCTTGTTCAAATTTCAGTCTCTAAATATCCAACATCCTGTTACAAGTAACTAACCTATAAATTGGCACAGTATCTTCTTTTCATTCCTTAAACAAAACAAAACCAATAAAAAGCCACCAACAAAACCCCCAACCTTTTCAGTTTTCCTGCCTTTTGGTAATGCTTGAAAAGCTTCTCTTACACTTTAAGATGGCATTGTTTGTCATTTGTGCCTTAAACTGAAGAAAGTTGGTCAGGTGCATCTTGTACATTTCAAGTTTAAAGCTCCAGTATTGGCTAAAGAATATGAATTGACTAAAGTGTTAAAAACAAACCAACCCCCCCTCTTTCAGATGAATAACAGAAAGGTGGCTTTTGCAGGCTGTGAATTGTCATTTAGTTTTGATGGGATGCTTCAGATCTGGTCTTGTTCTTTCGTTATTCTGGCTTCCATCACGTTGACTTAGCCCTCTTCCAGAAGAGAAAAAATGACTGTTCATTTAAGCCAAACACACACCAAGCCTTTTGGTAGAATGCTCTTCCAGATGGGTCTGATCCTTCTCTGTGTATTGTGAACTTTAAATCAGAGCTGAATAACAACTGAGGTTATCTCCCAGAGTTGCTGTGGAGCTCGTGGGAGACACTTCCCAGAGCTGAGAGTGAAGCTGGATTAGGAGATAGGACCCAGGATTAAATCATGCCATACCTGAGCACTGAGCTAGGTTGACTTTCCAAAGAATTGTGTAGCTCTAACCCTGCTTCATAAGGTGAGGGTTTGGGGTTTGGGGTTTTTTTTTTGTGTAGATGATGATGTAATGAAAAATCTTTATGTAGAACTTGTGAGTTAAGAAAGGTGTTTGTCTGTTGACGTAGAAATGTACTCAGAGCCTTATTTATTGTAAACTGCACAGCATAGATACTAGACAGGAGACACATTCCAGTCAGTGGTGGCTCTTTATCCTTGTGTGATGAGACTTAAGCTACCCTAAATTTTCCCTTTACATAGCTGAGGTAGGGAAAGGTGATTTCCGCCCATCTAGCAACAGCACATCATCATCTCTTCACCCCTACACCTGTCTGTTCTCCAGTGTCTTCTTGGACCTGCTCTTCAGGCTTCCTCAGCTGAGCCTCTGCAGTCTCAAATGGAGGGTAAAGGTCCTCCATGAGGCAGCAGAAACAAGGTTTTGAGATTCTCTCTGGCACCTTCATTTTAAGGCTTTGCTTTACTGCTGAG
This sequence comes from Gallinula chloropus, assembly GCF_964237585.1. Taxonomy (NCBI): domain Eukaryota; kingdom Metazoa; phylum Chordata; class Aves; order Gruiformes; family Rallidae; genus Gallinula; species Gallinula chloropus. Next base: position 206,580,735 of record NC_140085.1, read on the forward strand.
GATAAGAAAGAGCGAGTTTCATCTGAAGAGAGAAACACCTGCAGCATATTTGCAGTCCTTTTCCTTTGCTTGCCCTTTCCAAGGGTAAGGTTGGGATGCTGAAAATTGACTAAAATAGGCTGTTGCTGCGATACATGTCTTTGCTGGAATCAGGCTTTTGCCACCAAGAAGTAAGGAGTAAGGGATCGAGTCTTTAGTTGCAAAAACAGCGGGGAAAAGGTAACTCTCTTACTCATTTGTTTCTGTTCCCTATTTGTTAGTTTTCTCTGGCTTCCTTGGGTGCCTTCAGACTGTCTTCACTAACAGTAAAAAACTGTTAAATTTTACATAACTGTGTATAAAACTGTTGGAAACATATAGGCAAAAAAGAAGTCTGCTGTGCTTACGGTGTGCAACACAAAGATAACACTGATAAATAATTTGATATTTTACTTGCTGCATTATAATTTTTAGACAACCACTTTCAGAAATACGTGGGCAAAAGATCTGAAGTGCTTTGGTCTGGATTTGCAGGTTGAAATCAATGAGTCTTGTATTGAGCAATTAGATTATTCTGAAAACATCACCCTTAGGATTCCCAGGCCATGGAGGTGGTGCAGTTCAGTTTCCCCTTTTGGAAAACCTTGGCACGTATATTTAAGTGATGCTTGATGGTACTTTATTGCACAAAGGAAGACACAACACCGGATAATTTTTATTTTGTGAGAGGTAGATGCTGATTTGTTTGTGGGGTTTTGGTTTTTGTTTGTTGCTGGGGTTTTTTGTACTTAAATGCACTCCCACTTAAGAGGGAGTTTTCTTCTGGCTTTCATGCCCAGCCATCCTGCCAGCCGTGGATGTGCTGGGTGGCATCACAAACATACACCCAGGCCTGACAGACATAATGGAGACCCCAGTGCTGTTGAGGAGTGGCATTCAGCTGGAGGGAGCATGAGATACCCAAAGGTGCTAACCAGAATTTGACATCCCTGTTTAGACACCTGAGACTTGTCCCCATGTGTTAACCATGCATGAGGCAGCTTATTCAGCCGTAGTGAAAGGTTCACTGACACACTGTCTGCATAGAAGTTTTTCCACAACTGCAAATTGTGCCACAGGATGGTTTGATAGTCTTTATCTGTGTGTGCCATACATAGTTTTCATGTGACAATTTAATGGCATACATATTTTAACAAAGAATTTACCTGCATTAGCCTCTCCTCAGACTGTGCATTACCAAGCTCAGTAAGCACGATTGTATCCTGGTACCTTGATTCAGGTGTTCTAGGCCAGGTTGGATGGGGCCCTGGGCAGCCTTGTGTAGATCCAGGCCTGGAGTTTGGTGTCCCTGCCTGTGGCAGGGGGGGTTGGAGCTCTATGATCCTTGGGGTCCCTTCCAACCCAGACTATTCTGTGATCTTTCAGTGGCACTAGCTGTCTAGTTTCTTCAGTTATTTTGAGAAGTCACTTTAAGGAATAGATAAAAATACTTTTCCAGCAAGTAACGATCATGTGGATAGGAGCTTGTCACTGGCAGCTTTGAGTATAACTTCTCTTTGCCTGTTTTGACCCCTGACTGCTGAGTGCGTGACTCTTGCTCGGTCAGACTCCCGCGACTGCGCCTGCCGTACTCCATGGAGTGCCCCATCATTGGACACCCTGCAGAGGAAAGATGTTTTGAAAGATGTCACAGCTTCCAAGATTTCTCTTCTCCTCAAAGTCCTCAAACCATTGGAGTTGTTTGTCATGGCCTAATGGGAAAAAACCATTCAGGAACTGCTTCACCTGCTTCATGTCAGCACCGAGAACAGATGTGTGTATATATAAGGAACAAATGCAGGACTGATAGAAGGCCTAGGTTACTGAGAAATGCTTTGGGACAAGTTATTTCTGTGATTAGGAAATTAGTAGAGCTATAAAAACATACTGAAAGAAGGGGTGAGGCTAGTGACAAAACCAGGCTGCCAGCCAAATGAGTCACTAATACACTACTAGGTGAAAATTCTTACCTCCCTGTGCTATGGACTGAGCACTGCTTTCCTCCCGTGACATGGTGGAAGAAAACAGCTTAGTAACTCTCTAAATTCACCAGGCAGATCTGTGTTTTAATTTTGTTCTTCTTGCTTTTATTCAATATGCTTTTACATGAGAAGTGCCTTGATATGTCTGGATTTCAGTTCTGTAAAACCTGTATGTGCATCCCAACAGAAATCATTGTAGACCTCAGCTCTAATGTCTCTGGTCATCACTGTGTATGTTTTCTGTAGCTTTCAAAACCTGGGTCCTCCACCTAGGTTTGAATATTGCACTAGAGCACACCAGAAGTCGTGCAGCTATTGTAAGCAGTCAGTGTTTTAGGAGTGTATACCCCAACTCTTTTCACTCAAAAATCTAGTTTGTGGGCTGGGAAGGTAACAGAGAAGACAGAAATGCACTCATCAGCCCTTTTGCCAGTTGGTGCTAACTTGTAGCCAAGAAAATGCTCAATTGATTTTTGCTCAGGAAGTGTTATACTACTATTTTTTTTTTCATTTAAAAATAAACCCACAGCTATCAACAGTGTAAATTTGGTGATCAAAAGAATCAAATGTGCATGGTATGAAATACAAATAGATACTTCTTAAGGAATATACTTTCTTTTCCTTCAACTAAGAGCGGTAGATTAAACATGGGCAGCAAGTCACCAAAAACATCTCACCCAGGACTACAGCTGTCATCCTGACTGCTCTGAGCTTCCACATACTGCCAATAATTGGGAAGAGAATTTTAAAAGAAAGTTTATTTATATAGAAATACAGACATTTCTTCTCTTTTTACAACTGCTGAGAGGGAAAGAAGTCAGAAGCAGCAGCGTGATTTCAGGCCTTTCACCATATGATGTATCATAAAGCTGATGAAGCACAAAGATCGTAAAAGGGAGAGCATCAAATCTGCATGACAACAAACCAGAAGAAAAGGACAAATTTTAATTGCACATCTTTCACAGACTCTCACAAATCATTTGCATTTCTTGGAATTTGTATCTACTCAGATCCCAGCTTACACATGGGTCTGAAAAGGACGAGAAAAAAATGTGAACGTTTATACAGGCTATAAATCCACTTGCTCAGCAGTGCTGAAGAGCTAATATGCATTGTAACATGTTTCCTGCCTGTGTGTTGTGAAGTTTAACCAGATTTAAAATTTCTGTTCTCAGTGGAAGAATTTTAATAGTCTGTATTAAGAGAAAACTAAGGAGCTGAACTGCCTGGTCCTCCCTCTGCCCTTAAAAGTGTGGCTTGAATTCCAGCCTGATGGCAAGCAATAGGCAAGAACAGTCATTTATTTCAGGGTGGCTGGGATTTCATTCCAGAAATTATTTCTCAGACTTCCAGGAAGAAACATACTGTTACTAAAACGTAGTTGTAACAAAACACTTGTTCACCATCAGGAGTGAAAGGTGGGTTTACCCACTTGAAACCATGGAGATTGTTGAGAGTAATAATAGTACAGTGATTTCACTGGAATTTAGTAGCTGGAACATGCCCTTCCCAACTGTTTTAACGTGGATTGCAACGCTTTTAGGGTTGCACATGACCTGCTGATAGGATGAACAGTAACATCTTGTATCAGGCTTTGCAAAAGGGGCCTTATGGCTGCCCACTGGGTCCTGACTGTGCACCAAGCACTGCGATTCCGTGTTGTCGGGGGGACATGTCATTAGGCTTGTCCTGGCTGGAAATACTGTTGGCCATTTTCTCTGTGCATGTGCATTTTAAATGTGATGTGTCTGTGTGTGGTTTGGTTTCCCATTCCTGGGAATTTAGATACACAGAGACAGTACTCGCTCAGTCAAGCAAGCACAATAATAATTGTATATTATAAAACAGTCCCTAGGGAGAATATTGCTGTGTGTCATAGAATCATAGAATGCTTTGCCTTGGAAGGGGCCTCAGTGATGATCTAGTTCCAACCCCCTGCCGTGGGCAGGGACACCCTCACTAGACCAGGTTGCCCAAAGCTCCATCCAGTCTGGCCTCAAACCCTGCCAGGGCTGGGGCTTCCACAGCCTCTCTGGGCAGCCTGTGCCAGTGCCTCACCACCCTCACAGGAAAGAATTTCTTCCCAACATCTAACCTAAACCTACCCTCTTTTAGCTTGAAGACATTGCCTCTTGTTCTATCACTACACTCCCTGGTGAACAGCCCCTCCAACTTTCCTGTAGGTCCCTTCAGGTGCTGGAAGGCTGCAATAAGGTCTCCCCAGAGCCTTCTCTTCTCCATGCTGAACAAGCCCAACTCTCTCAGCCTGTCTTCATAGGAGAGGTGCTCCAGCCCCTTGGTCATCTTCAGGGTCCTTCTCTGGACTTGCTCCAACAGCTGTATGTCTTTTCTGTACTGGGGACCCCAGAGCTGGATGCAGTACTGCAGGTGGGGTCTCACGAGAGCAGAGTAGAGGAGCAGAATCACCACCCTTGACCTGCTGGTCACGCTGTTCTTGATGCAGCCCAGGACACGATTGGCCTTCTGAGCTGCTAGCGGACAGTGTCAGCTCATGCTGAGCTTGTCATTGATCAGCCCCCCCGAATTCCTAATATTGGAGTGTTATTACTGTGTAATAATGTATTACACAATGTTACCATAAAAACAGGGAATGTGTTACTGCAGAGGCAGTAACTATAACCATTAGAGAGAGACAGAGTGGGTTTATTGACCTCAAAACATGCAAGTAGGAGGAATTTTTAGGACCCCTGTGGCTATCCATCATCATATTGTCTTCCTCAAAAGTGAGTCCGTGGTGAAATAATTGTCTTTTACCTTTCTGGAGAGCAGGTTGTGGAATACTTGCTGCATGACAAGCCCGCCAAGTGAAAGGCAAGGGTTTGCTACTGTGTTTCTTCTGCTACATCAAGCTGTGGGCTTGGGAGAGACCTCACAAAAGTTGGTTGTCTCCTTTGCACAGAGAACTCAGACTGGCCCAAGGGAGCCGTCTGACTTCTTCTGCGGAGTGTCCAGTGAGGACATCCCAAAATCCATGGGCAGACTGTCCCAGTGATCATTTGGAAAGCTTTTCTAACATACTGCTTAACTGCTCCTTAAAGCCAGTGAAGGACTTTTCTGTCCTTACCCAGTGGGATGACTGTGGGTCACTTGCAGCTGGCACATGGCACCCACCCAGTTGGGTGCTCGCTGCCACCACCAGCAGAACAGAGAGAAAACAGGAGGAACAGGAGCAAGAAAACTTACGTGTCAAAATAATGACGGGGAAATCACTCACCAAGTACTGTTGGATGCCAAACAAACTCAACTTGGAAAATTTAACTCAATTTATAGCGAATTAACATAAATATTTAATCACTGATTCAGATAATGGGAAGCAAAAAAGACTGAGATTAAACTACTTTAAGGGACAATGCCTGTCCTCTCCTTTTCCCAAGCTCACTTCGTCCCAGACACTTTTCCTCCCCGCTGTCATTGCTGCGGGTGCTGCTGAGTCCCTGCAGAGCAGCAGTGAGCAGTGCCAGGTGTTGGGGTCCAAACATGGAGGTTTCTCCCTGCTGCTCCTTCCTCTCCTGCTTTCCTTCCTGTGCTCCACAGGCTGCAGTCCCTCTGGGGGCATACGTGCTCCCTATGGAGCACCTCCTTCTCCAGCCTTGGCATTCCTTCAGTCCTTTCTCTGTTGTGGAGCTGGCTGGAGCCAAGCACGCCTGGGACAGGAGAGCCCTTACCCCCACAGAGACCACCCTGCAGCCCCCTGCTACCAAAACTTTTCCATGGACCCAAAGGTTGATTACTGTCTTTTATTTTAATTACTTCCTATACAGTGAAGATTGTTTTGTTCCTTCACAGGCTGCCTTTTTCTTCCCAATTAAGTAAATGCCCTTCCTTCAGCCTTTCTCCATAGGCCTTGTTTCACTTTCTTTTGGATTCTTCCCAGCTCCTCTGTGTCTTTTCTAATATGTCATGCCCAAAACTGGATGCAGAAGTTGGCTGAGGACTCATCTGCCTTGAGAAGATGACATAATTGCGTCTCTCGCCTTACCTCAGACAGCTATTGCACAACAGGCATACACTTTGTTTTGCTTGTGTCTGATCTGTTCCTGCTGAACCATCTTTTCACAGCTCTCCAGACACAATTTCTCCTCCTAGAGCACAGTGCAAAGCAAATTCTTTGTTCTCTCATGTTGCTTTTGGACGGGCTCTCCAGTTTGCTGTACTGTCCCGCAGCGTGCCTGCCACCCTTGGGCATGCAGATCTTCTCTCTCCTTCCCTGTTCAGATGGGACCTCACAGGGGTCCTGTAGCCAGTATCTGCTATCTTTTCCCCCACCCCATGCACACCAGTGCTCATCTGCCAGCATTTTACAAACACTTTGTACTCTTGTTATGTTGGTATGTTCAGGTCTCCTGTGTTCCCTCAAGTCTCGCCCCATACTGGTTGGTCTGTGGGGGGTTTTAGCACTCCCTACTTACATTTTTCCTTGCTTGGTGCATTAAAAATGTTGAGCAGATTCAGTATCCCTCTCCAACAGCATTTTGCAAGTGGTGGTACTGTTTGGGCAAGGCTCAGGCTGACTCCTGGTTGCCTTTAGAAACCATGGAGCGAGTGAAGAGCGTGACTGAGATCTGCATTTCGCTGTGCTGCATTTAGAGTCATAGAAAAGCAAAGGAGTTTTAAAATAAGGAATTCCAATGTGTGTTTCAGCCACGGGAACAAAGAAGTATTTTCTTGTCGAGGAATCAAATTGGCGGTAGACTGGTTTTTGGAAAGAGGCCACAAGGATGTCACAGTGTTCGTGCCAGCGTGGAGGAAAGAACAGTCTAGACCTGATGCTCTTATCACAGGTAAGCTCTCCACCTTTGCTGATGTGTTTGATGCTTTGCACAGCGGGAGTGCCACTGCTCAAATGAACACATTTTTAGAAATGAAATACTATAATAGAGAGTGTCTTTGGTGTAGTTACTTCCTTGCCTTCTTCAGGGAGGAAGAAGGCAAAGCAGTGCCCTCTTCACATCCCCCTTTTCTGCTTGCCTGATACATTTTTGATGAACGTTGGTACTTACTTCTTGAAGAACGTAATTGCCACTTTTAAAATCTGTTCACACCCGTGTAGCATTGGCAGCAAAGAGGTTTGAAGTTGGTGATTCAGTGGGTGATCTTTCTTGTGGTGAGCAGTTTCTGCCAGGCTGGCCTGTCTGCCCGTCACCTGCAGTGAGTCACTGCCTGCGCCCGAGGTTACAGGAATTATCCTCGCAGAGAGGGAACGGTTCCCCTTTTCATCATTACTAACTACAAGTGAGACAGTTTATGAAAATTTTAATCTGGAAAACATGCTCATCAAGCAAAAAAGAAATTTTAAAAAATTGATGTAGAGGTATTTGTGTCTAGATCAAAATGTGTGCAGGCTGGAGAGTTGTTTTCCCTTTGCCCTAAAGTTCAAGCAGAGGAGAATTCAGGTTTAAAAACCCCGAGAATTTAGGGTGGGAGAGGGAGGTTGTTGTTTTGTTCTGTTCTGGTTTTTAAAATGGCTGCCTCTATAGGAGGGGAAGCTTTTGGGAGTTGTAGCGATGGCTTCTGAAAGAATATGGAAGCAAGCTTGGCTTACCATGTGCGTTTTCCAATATCTGGAAAGATAGAATTGTAGAGGTTGGAAGGAACCTCGAGAGATCATCGGGTCCAACCCCCCTGCGAAAGCAGCTCCCTAGGACATATTGCACAGGTCGGCGTCCAGACGGGTCTTGAATATCTCCAGAGATGGAGACTCCACCACCTCCCTGGGCAGCCTGTCCCAGGGCTCTGTCACCCTCACTGTGAAAAAGTTCTTCTGCATGTTGGTGCGGAACTTCCTGTGCTCCAACTTGCAGCCATTGCCCCTTGTCCTGTCTCCATAGACCACTGATCTTCACACTTCATTTCATTTGCATGGCTGCTACTGTAACACACTGTGCTAATGCCAGAGGAATGTTTGGAAAGCTGTTGTTGTCTCACCGTAAGGCAGTGTGGAGCCTTTCTCTTGGAGCCCTTGTCTTTCACTGTACTAGAGCTTAAGGTGTGAGAAGAGCATCAGCAAAGTAATAAAGATTGGGCTGTTTAGAAATAAATTGAGGCATCTGGCAGAGCTGTGGATAGGGCTAGGTGCTCCGAAAGGAGGATCAAGAAAGTAGCAAAACAGAAAACTGACCAGTTGCAATGAAAAATCTGTTTGCCCTGTGTCATCGTGGACCCTGAAAATGGGAGGAAGATCAAAGAAGGTTATTGTATCCTCTGTAAAACAGAGGTTCTCCAGTTTTATTGTCAGGATGCAGGGATCCCATTTGCTACCAGTTTTGGAAAATCCATTGTGCTGACACTCAATTTCTGGAGATACTCACCTGAAATATGCAGCCACCTAGAGTTTTGAAAAAAATCTTAAATTACTAATGTGAAGATGGTTGTAGACTGTTGGTATTTGTGAGAAGCTTATTGGATTAAACAGCAGCTTCATCTTTCTTATTATTACCTGCTAAGCATCATATGGCAGTTATTTTAATTCTGTCTTAGTGGGCAAAAAAGTAACTTTCCATTACACTCATATTTATCATTTACCACGTGGAGGAGGGGTGGTGAATACTAAAAGGTTGGATTTATTTTAAAATCTTGTACTTTTTCTACTAGACAGATAAATGCTTGTATCAAATATATTGATGATATAAAATATTAATGCTGCATTTCTTCTTGTTAGTCTTTTTTTTTTTGTCTAGATGGAACATGTTCCCTGTCAAGTTTCTTGTGCTACAAAACAGTTGAGTTATTTGAGATGTAAACCTCTGTTGAGAGCCATGACTCATATTCGCTGTGCAAGCATCATCTTCTGCCATTTTAGACATTGCCTAGCTTTTTGTTTTGTTCTTTTTTCATAGCTTGTCTGCTCTGAGGCAAGTGCTAGGGGAATCAACACAAGGGGTGTGTGCTCCAATGCTAAGTACACTGGTGCTACGTCCAGAATCTTAGCTCAGACCAACCTCCTCAAGCTGTCTTTCAAAGCTCACCAGGATCCCCAAGTCCCACACAGAGAAAGAAAAAAATATCTATAGGTGATGGACAGCCTGTGTAGGGCAAGAAGGAATCATTCAACTCTTCCCCTCACCAGCCCTGGCAGTGGGGTTGGAACTAGATGATCTTTAAGGTCCCTTTCAAGCTAAACCATTCTGGGATTCTATGATGAATTAGACAAAATGTTAAACACATTTGCATAGCAGGATTAAAGAGGAATCTGCATGGATTGGGTAGGACTTGATATGGAAAACTGTGAACTCTTCAAGGAAGGATAATTTCTGAACTATTAGCAGAGCTAAAGAAAACAAACCCCATATTCATTGTTGGTGACATCAGATGTCTTGTTAGGGAATGCTGTTTACATTTGTGAAGAACCTGTTTGTAGAGAATGTGGGTTTTCTAGTCCTTGTGGAACCTAGTAGTAACCCCTTCTCTTGATGGGCAGAGTCTTCATGAGACAGTCCCATTAATGTGAGCTGCTTCAAGTATTTTGGAAGATATTTCTTGCTGGGTGCCACAAAGAGATGGAAGTGGCCCCTTGACTCTACTTGGGTGTAGCCCCCCAATTCACTGAAACATTCAGGAATGTCTAAAACCACCCCTTCATCCAGAGGAGTTGATAAGCAGTGTTTCTTTTGAACCACAGCAACATGAAGAAGGTCCCCTGCATTAGTCTTAGAGAAATGGTGTGGAGCAGGAGGTTTTGATTTCTTTGAGGGTGTTTTTTGAAAGTACTGCTAATTGACTGCTGACTGTAACTCCAATCTGCTGGACCATAACCATTCAAGACATGTTTAGTGCTAATGGTTGGATTTTCTTCCTCAAAACTAATGTCTTTGGAGATTAAGCAATCATTTTTTTCATTTTCTTTTAAAACTTGTGATTCTCCTTCCTTGTAGACCAAGAAATCTTGCGTAAGTTAGAAAAGGAGAAGATTCTTGTGTTCACGCCATCCCGCCGAGTGCAGGGGAGGAGGGTGGTCTGCTACGATGACCGGTTCATAGTGAAGTTGGCCTTTGAGTCAGATGGCATCATCGTTTCTAATGATAACTACAGGGATCTAGCTAATGAAAAGCCTGAATGGAAGAAGTTCATAGATGAACGCTTGCTGATGTATTCATTTGTTAATGACAAGTAAGTAATTCTGTCTTTGTAATAACTGAGGGGAGCACAGGTTGAAAACTGGTGTGAATTTCTCATTTTACACCCAAATCATTAAGTACCTGTAGGAAAACTGGAAGAATAGTCAAACATAGATTTGGTCTTCTGATGACAAACTCTGTATTTTGCAGAGCTTTTTTACAACAATGTCTTTTATATCTTTTTATGCTGGTTTTGTCCCCTTTTGGTGTATGCCAGCTCATATGCTATGTTTGGTGCGTGCTTTGCTATTAATATTGCAATCTCTTGATAGACTGAGACAGTATTTTTGAGTGCCAGTGGTTAGACTTCTAAATGTAGAAAACCCCATGTTGCAGGGAACCTCAGGAGGTCCCTAGTTCAACTGTCTGCTTAGATCCATCTGTGGTGTCTTCACCCTGACATACAGATCAACTGCAATTACTACTGGTGACTTCTTCCAGCGGGAGGGACAAAGTACTCTGGCAAGCAGGCACTTGTATTTGAGTGCCTAAATACTGATACAAGAGTTCTAGGCAACGTTTTGCAAAGTTAGTTGTAGCATTTGAAGAAATCACTGCTTGTGTTGCTGCCCTTACTTTGGTCTTGGAATGGGTGGTGTGGAGCCCTGCTTTGCTGCAGAGCTGCCAGATGAGCTAGGCTGAAGGTGTCAACATGATGTGTGCCTGTGGCCTTTCTCTCAGGCAGTGCCAGCAGCACAAAGGTGGCCTTTCAAAATGGCTCTCAAAGAGCTCTGGCTTAAAAAGGTCAGCATGGCAGGTTATGGTGTAAGATGCAGTCATGAGGCTCTTGGTCATCATTGCATGAGGAATATGAAAAGGCTTGTTTGCTTCCATAATACCTTTCTTCTTTTTCTTTATAGATTTATGCCTCCTGATGATCCTCTTGGCCGCCATGGTCCAAGTTTGGACAATTTTCTTAGGAAGAAACCTATTGTGCCAGAACATAAGAAGCAACCATGTCCATATGGTAACTTGATTTAACTCATCAGTTTTCTGTCCTGCTAGGACTGGGGACCAATCTCCTGCTTTATTTTAACACTGACAAAAGTAAAAGCTTTTAAACAGGGGGTTTTACGTTGTCATCTTAGCCTGAGAGTGGTTGAAAAGCTGAGCTGATGGTGGACACTGAAGTGATTTTTTTCATGTGTTAGTTAAAGAACATTTCTTACTTACTGGAGGAACTGAAGGAGCAACTTTACTAATCATTTGTAGGAATAGATCCAAAACAGCACCTAAATTCTGCAGACTGCAGAAAGCCTTTTTCTAATGTGATTTGGTCTTAAGACATCTAAGATTTCTTCCAGAAAAGTGATCAGGCTGTCTGAAGTTTAGCTACCAAGCATCCCTACAGGCACACCACCATCTCGATTGAACTGAAACCTGCTGGGTTAATGACTGTCTGACTTCCCTGTTGGTTTTTCTGTCTGTGTATCACCTTGGTCCAGTACAGCAGATGTGTACAGACACGCTGACAGTGCCATGTTCAGCTGAGTGTTGTTGGTAGCATTGGTCTGCATTCCTAGAGCACTACCTGCAGCACGCTACCACTGCCTCTTTTTCCCCACAATGCAAGAGAGGAGACATTCGGTCTCACCCCAAAGTCACACAGAACCACTTGTAAGGTCTTTGAGATGATCAGTAAAACTTTAAATGAGGGACATTTCCATTGTTTGATGATTAAAAACTCCTGGTTGAGTTTCTTTAAAATCTGATTGTGTTTGTATTAATAGGGAAGAAATGTACCTATGGACACAAATGCAAATACTATCATCCAGAAAGAGGAAATCAGCCTCAGCGATCTGTAGCTGATGAACTTCGTGCCATGTCCAGAAGCACAGCTGCCAAAACTACAAGTGAAGGAGGACTGGTAAAAAGCAATAGTGTTCCCTGTAGCACTAAAAATGATGGCACTTCTGAGCTGAAGCGTGCTGCTCCAAAGAGGCAATCGGATCCTAGTATAAGGACTCAAGTCTATCAAGACTTGGAGGAAAAGCTTCCCACCAAAAACAAATTGGAAACTAGGTCTGTACCTTCTTTAGTTAGTATACCAAGTTCCTCTGCTGCAAAACCCCAAAGTACTGCACCTTTAACTAACGGCCTTCCATCCGGAGTTCACTTCCCACCTCAGGATCAAAGACCACAGGGACAGTATCCCACAGTGATGATGGCAACCAAAAATCACGGAACGCCAATGCCTTATGACCAGTATCCAAAATGTGACTCCCCTGTGGATGTAGGGTATTACTCTATCCTGAGTGCATATTCAAATCTAAGTATATCTGGTCCACGTAGTCCTGAAAGGCGCTTCTCCTTAGACACGGATTACAGGATAAGCTCTGTGGCTTCTGACTGCAGCAGCGAAGGGAGCATTAGCTGTGGCAGTAGCGATTCCTACGTGGGTTACAGCGATCGCTCTTACATGAGTTCGCCTGACCCGCAGCTGGAGGAGAACTTGAAGTGCCAACACATGCACCCCCACGGCCGCCTTAACACTCAGCCCTTCCTGCAGAGCTACCACGAGCCCCTCACACGAGTACAAAGCTATAGTCACGAAGAACCAAAGCTTCACCACAAACCTCCCATCCCGTACATGGCTGTGCATCTGCAGCACCCGACGGTTGGTGCTCGTTCTAGCTGTCCCAACGACTACTCGACCTCTCAGAGTTCGTCACATTCAAAGACCATGCACCTGGGGAGAGCCCTCGTGTCCATGAGGATAGACAGCATTTCGGATTCCCATTTATATGAGAATTCTCCATTAAGACACAGGAAGCCTTATTCTGGCCAAGACGGGCTTGGGAGCTGGGACAGGCAGAGTTACGGGATGGATGCGTACGGCTACCGCCAGACCTACTCCTTGCCGAGTAACCCCACGCAGCCGTGTTACGAGCAGTTTGCCTTCCAAAGCTTACCCGAACAGCAGGACCAGACCTGGCGCGTACCTTACTGTGGAATCCCTCAAGACCCTCCAAGGCACCAAGACACCAGGGAGAAGGTTTACATAAATCTCTGCAACATCTTCCCCCCTGATCTTGTGAGGATTGTTATGAAGAAGAACCCTCACGTGACGGACGCTCAGCAGCTCGCTGCAGCCATCTTAGTGGAAAAATCTCAGCTAGGTTATTGAGAGAAGATGCATCTTTGTGGTGTCTAGTAGTTTTCAGCTCAGCACTAATGCTGAGGGAGGTTTGCTACAATAGCATTTGGGATCTCCTTCTCGGCAAGGAGGTTATATAGTAATCCGTTTATGAGAAATACTGTATCATGGAGTCTGTATGTAGAGCCCCATGCATCGAAAGTACCAGATATGTTTTGTGCTCTAGTTTGAAAATTTTTAAATGGCTATTTTCACAGCTGGGGAATGTTCCAGTTTAAATTAATATATAGAAACATATATATATAAAAAAAAAAAAATAAAACTTGATCTGTGGTCTCTGGTTATAATCTTTGGTGCATCAGGGGTTTATATACAGCACTTTCTATCCTTGTTACACGTTGTCGGGATTTTTGTTTTGGTTTTTTAACTTCCTGGATGTTTGTCCTTGGGCTGTGTGACATTAACCTGCAGAAAGAGAATTTTGCTACTTCTGGCAGGCAGTTTTCAAGCCAAGTTTTTGAACTTCTTACAACACCCTGAGTATGTTTGGTTGGTTGGTTGGTTTTGTGAGCTTTTTTTGTGCTATAATCATCTATTTATAGGAAACAAAGATTTACTACAGCACTGACTTAATTTTTTAAACAAATAATAAGTTACCAGTTAAGGTGAAATGGGTAACAATATATTAGTAATTTATAGTACGGCACTTTTCATTGCTTGCTTTGTTTTGTTTAAATAGTTACCTGTTTTGTTGATACAGTCAATTAGTAGGGTCAGGCGCAATCAGAGGAGGAAAAAAAAGAGATTTTATTTTATTTTTTTTTAATTTATGGAAAAGGTGAAATCCTCCTTGAGTGATTTGCAAAGGCGCTGAGAATTTGCAGCCCCCTTTGAGCCCAGCAGAAGCTGCAAAGGCTCAGAACCTCCCCACACCAGGTCACCCCGTTTCAATCCCCATGCGTTGTTACCCGGCTCTGTGTATTTCTTCTGGTCAGTAGAAGGGGCCTGAAACCGTAGGGTCTTGTTTAGTTGGTTTGTGTGTGTGGTTTTTTTCCTTTGTATTGCTGCACAAGTGTACTGGGCAAAATATGCTTTTCATAAAGTATTTACCTGTTTTTAAATGAATTTAATTATCTCAATGCAAGTTTTGTATTTAAGGTACTGTTTGATTTTTCTTGCTATTTATCAAGGCTGGCCTGAAAAGGGTTTGTGAGTTGAGGATATGCAACATTTATTAACTGCACTATGATAATGATGTTGTAGCTTGAGATAATAACTTAAAGTTTTTTTCTTTTTTTTTTTTTTTTTTTCCTTTCTGTTTCAGTTGGGGAAGGGAGGGTTGTGGGGAGAGAAGATACCGTACGTGTTCCTGAAGTTACTTTTGGCCTGTTGCATTGCTTAGGCCTGATTCTTGCCACAAGTAGTGTAGTTCTAGAAACGGACAAACCAAGTCTGTTTTAGTGTTAGTAAGGGATGTTTCTGGCTTTCAATCATGGGTTTTACTAGCACCTCGTAAGCTTTATATATATATATATATTTATGTGTGTGTGTGCATATATATATATATATATAAAATAGAAACAGATTTTGCAATTGATGTCAGATGTACTTCCTTGACATAGTTGCCAGCAGTTTGAGGTTTCCATCCTGTGCAAAGATGTTTCAGTGTTAAAAAAAAAAAAGAAAAGAAGAAAAAAAAAATCACTAGTTTACACTGCTACTGCTGATAATTTCGGTACACCTGCTGGAATTTAAAGTAAGGCCCTGAAGAACCAGAAAGTACCTTTTACTGTTGATACAAATTGTATCTTTTTAACTGAGAACGACTTTGATTTGTAGATTTAGTAGAAACACAAATGTATAATTATAACTAGTCTTTTGGGCAACATTTTATCCCTTATTTAAAAATTAGAGGTTTCAGACATAGAATAGACTTAGGCAAATAAAAGTAGATACTTATTTAGGTGTCTGTCTCAATTTCACATACTAAAGAGAAAAAAAGAAAGAAACTATTGGCATCTTTTTTCCTTCTAAAATCTTTGTAGTGGGAACTCACTAAAATAAAGGTAAAATGCTGCCTGAAAATGATGTCCAAGCACCTTTGAATACGAAGACGTTTTCACTACTCGTGCGACACCGTGTGTTGCAGCGAGTAGGGTTCGGGTATACAGTAAATGCTTCTAAAGAGCATTGTGCTTATAGACATATCCAATAATCTGAACCATGTTCAGCAAACCGATTCAGGACGTAGTGCTCATGCAGCTTCCACTGCTGACGTGCTGCGGGATCTGCCGTCGCCTGTCCCTGCGGCGATACCGGAGGGGCTCTACGCCATCCGCCCTGCATTGTCTGTTTAGGGAGAGGGCTTTTTCACCTGTGGCAACAGTTTTTCCCTGGATTTGGTTGGTCGCCATCCGTAGAGCATGTTTTAATGTAGAGATCGATGCAGCGCTGACGCTGAGGTTTGGACTGGGAAATGGGTCTCATCTTAGTTGTACGCTAAGATTTGTTTAAATTGAATTACACTGAAGTACTACACCATAGTGTAGATGCAGCTGTTTTAATAATGCAATTATTCTATTTGTGTTTTTAATGGGTTTCTACATTTATTTTTTATGTAGGAATTTACTTCTGCCAAAAGTTGAATTCCTGTTAAGCATGAACAAAACCGTGTATGTAACAGAGGCCGTTTGTCTTTTCCCCCTATCACGTGAGCATGAGGAAGCCCCCGAGCACCCGCGCGTCGGGCCCAGAGAGCAGGCCTGGGGCCTAGCCAAAACACTGCGAGGAGGCACGCGGGACGCTGTGCTGCAGCGCCCAGGCACGGGCTGTCCTTACCCATCGCCTCCACGGGCGTGTAATGCAGTACTGAATCCCAGGAAGGGTGTGGATCGTTAGAGGATTCTTGTAGTAGGTTCTGCGCTTTGTACTCCGGCACTGAAAATGCTTTAAAAGGATAGGAACAGGAGTCGTTTGGTGGCTTGTAATGTTGTGCAATGATGACGTGCTAGTTCCCCTTGGAGTCCCGTGTGCTGGGTAAAGCAAATTTACTCCAGACAATATATTGGCCTTGGTGTTTCCTTTGGTTTTGCTGTGATTGATAGTAGAGAGAATGGGGAGTTGCATGCAGACTCCTCTGGGACGCAGAGTTCAGTCTGTCTGTATAGTGGCCTCTAGAGAGGACACCAGTAATAAACATGAAAGCAGCGACACTGCACTTGTCAGTGTAGTTGCGTGGATACAGGTAACTGAACTGTAACATCCCGAGTTTCTTAACCAGTGAAAGGTAGATGTGTGATACTGTACTGGTCCCAGCTGAGGGCCAGAATTGCAGTGAAGGATAAGTACCTTCAAGTTCAGCCTGTCCCCACCACTAAGAAGAGGGCAACAGGTTCCTTTGCCTTCAGTACTTGAGAGTCGTTTTGATACTTGCCAGAAGCTCCATATTTTTAGATACTACTGCTGCAGCCACATCAGTAACAGCGGATAGACACACAGTACTTTGGGTGCACACTTACATCAGGCATCTGCCCACAACTGGCTTGTGTACAGCGTATTGCCAATATCCAGAGGTTTTACACATGTCCCACGGATACCAAACCTTGAGCTAAATACGCCCAGGCTGTGACAGTATTATCACTTTGTGGTCTTTGGGGGTTTTTTAAGAGTACCTGTGTGTGTGGCCATACATACGTCTGTACGTACGCACACACGCGGATACTGGGCGAGCGGGCTTAAGGCTACTGCTAATAGTCTGAGGTGAGATCGTATCTTTTTGGGTGTCCTGTTTCCTTTGGTATGTTTGAATTGTGGCTCAGGCCTCCACTGTGCAGTAGCTCTGTGGAGAGCCAAGAGCCCAGTGTGTTGCTACAAGAGCCCTTAAAGAAAGGTGTGCCAGTCTGGTGAAGCCCTCGAAGGGGACTTCTGCAGCCTTGGAGGACCTGGACTGTTGCTGAGCTGTTCACCGTTGTTTGCTGTGAAAGTTGTGGCTAATGGTGAACACTTTTCAAAGTCTCAAAGCTACCAGTGTCAACCAGAGTTACCTCACTTGGATGGGAAAGGAGAGGGCATCCGCCCCAGCAAGGTGAGCGCCGGAGGACTAAATGCCTTGGGTGAGAAATACCACAGCATCTTGCTGCAGTGGGAGACTACCAAAACATCCCTCAGTTTTATCTGTTGATGCTTTGACCAAGGTATTTTTGACATGTAAAGCTTGAAAAATGAGACCCAATGCTTTCGTACTGTCCAGAGCATTTAGAAAAATACCCAACTGACTTTGCATTGCTACTGAAAATATAAAATACTGTGCAATTAAAGAGACCATTTTTTAAAAAAAATAAAAATAATTTTGAAATTATTTATTTTGATTTACAGTGTGACTCTTGCTAATTTATTCCTTGCATTATCAGGCTGTGATGGAGTGCTGTTTATATTTTTTATTTATCATAGGAACTAAAACTGACAAGAAGAAAAAACCAATAGATTTAAACTTAAAACTCTGTGGCCTTGGTTGTTTGTTGTTGGGTTTGTTGGTTTTTTTTTTTTTATAAAAGGGCTGAGGTTTTATAAATGTCAGATCACACATTTTTATACACTTTGTAAATTTTAGACAAGTGTAGTTTAAGTATTTTGTTCAAATTAAATCTGGGTGTGCACATCAGTTAGAGTAACGATGTAACTAACCCTGAAATCATCTCTGTTAAATGATTGTTCCTGCTGACCTGTGGCTTGGTGTCTGGGCTTCATCTCCAGACGCTGTAGAATACATTTCGTACGTCTTAAGGCTTCATCAGCAACTGGTGGTGCAGTGGCCTTACCCATGTGAGATGTCTGTGTGCATGCAAACTGTGCTGGCTGCATGTGCTGGGTTCCCTTGCAGGGTGCTGCGGGGAGCACACTGAGCTGTGGGGAGCACACTGAGCTGCAGGGAACACACTGCTGTGGGGACCACACTGCACTGTAGGGAGCACACTGAGCTGCGGGGAGCACACTGAGCTGCAGGGAGCACACTGAGCTGTGGGGAGCACACTGAGCTGCGGGGAGCACACTGAGCTGTGGGGAGCACACTGAGCTGCAGGGAGCACACTGCACTGCAGGGAGCACACTGAGCTGCGGGGAGCACACTGCACTGCAGGGAGCACACTGAGCTGCGGGGAGCACACTGCACTGCAGGGAGCACCCTGAGCTGCGGGGAGCACACTGCACTGCAAGGAGCACACTGCACTGCAGGGAGCACACTGAGCTGTGAGGAGCACCCTGAGCTGTGGGGAGCACACTGCACTGCAGGGAGCACACTGTGCTGCGGGGAGCACACTGCACTGCGGGGAGCACACTGAGCTGTGGGGAGCACACTGAGCTGTGGGGAGCACCCTGAGCTGTGGGGAGCACACTGCACTGCAGGGAGCACACTGTGCTGCGGGGAGCACACTGAGCTGTGGGGAGCACACTGAGCTGCAGGGAGCACACTGCACTGCGGGGAGCACACTGCACTGCACTGCGAGGAGCACACTGCACTGCAGGGAGCACACTGCACTGCAGGGAGCACACTGCGCTGCAGGGAGCACACTGCACTGCAGGGAGCACACTGAGCTGCAGGGAGCACAGTGCACTGCAGGGGTACAGGTGAAGCACATAGATGGTTTTACATGGGCACTGCCAAACGCCACGTGTTCTTCATGGTTACACGTCTGCTTTAATTCTCCAGCTTCCACCTTACAGCCGTTGGAGAGCCCACTCTCCTGAAGGCTTATGTACATGCCTGGTGAGCGCAAGTACTCACCTGGACTGATTTTGGTGTCATTAGAGAAGAGTAAAAGTGGCACGTGTAGTAAGTGCAGGAGGAGTGGGGGCCTTGAGGAGAGCTGGAGAGCTGGCTGCTCCCAGGAGGAGCTGAGATCTGGCTGGTGCTGGCAGGTTTTGCAGCCAGGATTGCACTTCGTGGTCACTGGCAGCACCTACAAACCAAATTACTCAGATGTGTAAGCACATCCATCTTCAGCGTTCCTGTGGTGTAACAGCCTGCTGTTCACCATGTAAAACAAAACCTCTCTGCTTTTTGTAAGCCAGCTTTGTCTTTCAGGTCCAGGTGAAGTCTGATTAACCAGTTCGGTTGGCTGGTTGGTTACTTTATTTATCTGACAACGAAACTGGTATTTAAAAACTGTTTTACCAGCATATTACAGAACATCCTGCGAGGAAACAGCAATGGAAATACAGCAGCAATAATTATCTTCCCCCCCCCCCTTCATTATCTCTGTACTTATGCTGAGGAGGTGAGGTTATAATACTGCCCTGAAGTCCACTCTGGCAAAAATGTTAGCTAAAAGTACTGTTTGGACTCCGTGGTAAAGCAATTGTCAAACTGTCCCTTCGTTCTTTCACTGATGGGTCTGTATTATTTCTGTGATGTGCCTGTTCACATCTTAAAACCACCTTCTGAACCATACGAGAAACCGTGTACGTGGATGCTGCTTTTAGAGGAAAAAAAAAAACCAAATAAAGATTCATTTTCCTCACTGATGGGCTGGGTTTGTTTCATAAGGAAACAAATAAATGAGGGAAGCACCATGGAAGGTAGCGGGGGAGTTACAGAGCGCTGCGTGTCCCTGCCGACACACCAGAACACGCGCTGTCGGGGTCTGGCTGGGGGCTGAACCCCACAGCTGTTAGCTCGCTCCCCCACAATGGGACAGGAAAGAGGATAGGGAAAGAAAAGTAAAACTCGTGGGTTGAGATTAAGGCAGTTTAATGGGACAGAAAAGGGAGGGGAAATAAGTAACAACAGAGTATCCAAACCAGGCCATGCACAGTGCTATTGTTCACCAACCCGCTGTTGCCCAGCCTGTCTCCGAGCTGCGATCCCCTGTCTGGCCAACTCCCTCCAGGTATATATGGAACATGATGTCATATGGCACAGGACATCTCTTAGGTCAGGTGGGGTCAGCTGTGCCGACTTGTGTCCCCTCCCAACTCCTTGCACACCCCCAGCCTGCTCGCTGGTGGAGCAGAAAAGGCCTGGGCTCTGTGTACACACAGCTCAGCAGGAACAGAAACATCCCCATGTTATCAACACGGTTCTCACCCCAAACCCAAAGCACAGCACTGCCCTGCTGCCAGGGAGGAAGTTAACTCTATCCCAGCCAGAGCCAGCACATGCTCACCAAGTGAATGTAAACCAATGGCTGCAAACACCAAAATGATGGGTGACTGGTTCGCTTTCAGTGCAGCAACTCCTGTTCCCTTGGTTTCCTTACTGAAGCACCTGAACTGCTTCATGGCCTCAGCGTTGTGTTTATCAGAGGGAGCAGAGGTGTCTGAAGACCCCACACATGTCTCTGGGGGCCTTGTCCTGCTCTTCTTGACCTCCAGCCTGCACCCAGACAGGTTGAAACGACAAGTTGCTTTTCCCACAAGCCGCTGTTCCCTTGAAGGCATTGCTTGAGGCAAGGGAAGAGAAAACCCCATTTTGCCCATTTCTGAAGCAGAAGCAAGCTGCATGTGGGAGATGATACAGCGAAGCTGAGCTGCTCCAAAACTGAGCACTGTAAATCCAAAGAGCTGAGGAGCAAAAGGTGCTCACAGCCTGACGGTAACCACCAGCTCACTGGCCCCACAAAGAGCAAGAGGTAACAGGGCCCACGGTACATCCTGAGTTGTCACCATAAGCCCAGTACACAATCTAACCAGTACAGAATCAGAGAATCATAGAATGAGAGGGGTTGGAAAGGACCTCTGGAAACCACCCAGTCGACCCCCCCACCAAAGCAGGATCACCTAGAGGCAGGTTTTGAATGTCTCCAGAGAAAGACACTGCACAACCTCTCTGGGCAGCCTGTTCCTGTGCCCTGACACCCTCTGAGTACACAAGTTCCTCCTCATGTTTAGGTGGAACTTCCTATATTCAAGTTTATGCCCATCACCTCTTACCCCATCACTGGGCACCACTGAAAAAAGACTGACCCCCACCCTCCTGAGACCCACCTCTCAAGTATTTACAAGCATTGATAACATCCCCCCTCAGTCTTCTCTAGGCTAAAAAGTCCCAAGTCCCTCAGTCTCTCGTCATAAGAGAGATGTTCTAGTCCCCTCACCATCTTCACTGCTATGCAGAGTGTAACTTTTCTTACATAGCTATTTAGCACACTGAAATTATTTATTCTAAATAGCAGCTGCTTCCTTGATGGTGCTGCTCACACCCCTGCTCAGCTGTTCACTGCAGGATGCTCCAGCTCTTGCCCTTGAGCTGTGGGACGGTACCCAGCAGAGGATGCTGGGTGAGCATCACGGTCTTCTCTCCTGTGAGGGGGCCAAGCCCTCCCCACAGAGCGCAGCTTTCAACCAGCTTTCAGCTCCAAGTGCCCTAAAAATTACTTAATTACTGACCTCATTACTTAAGTTTATGGTTGTGAGGCTGCTTTCAGCCCACCACAGCAAGTGGAAGTAAAGATCCACCCACCCTGCCACACACAGTGTGTGCAGCAGTGGGGTGTGAATGCACAGGGAGAAGCACAGCAGAAGTGCTGCAGCCAATCTTGATCCAGGGATTGCTTTGAACATCCCTATTCCCAGCTGTGGCTCTTCAGTGAGACCTTATAGCCCCTGCCAGAGCCATACCTGGTCCATGTTGTCTGAGGAAACCGGCACATGGGATGAAGATTCAGAGGAGTTGCCAAGCTCTGTGATTTGGCCCATCCTGGGCACGTTGGTCTCTTCCTGGGTGGTTTGCTGGCACAGGATGGATTTCATTTTAGGAGATTGCCTCAAGAATACCAAACCCATTCTTGTGTTGCTCAAGACCCTTCGCTACTGGTGCCTGGGTAATCTGTTTGGATCTCCTCAGATGGTGGCCACACTACTGTCCAAGGCCTCTGCTCCATGGCCCTGATGTCTCCTGTGTGCTGATCGAGGAAAGTGAGTTTCCCCAATTCAGTCCAGTCTGAGTCCCACGAGGGGCTGCTTACCTGCATCACACAAAGCAGGCTTGGGAAGCCTGCTACCAGGTGACAAATTAGCCAGAGCCCATGTGAGTCTGATGGGCAGCACATCAGCTCCTGATGCAGGTTGAAGTGTTGTTATGGTGGAGATGAAAAGGCTGTCAACCATCCTGGAGCTGAAACCTGAACTAGACAACCTGCAGGACCTTGTCCAGAGGAGCTCAAAGGGAGGCAGTTGTACAGTCACACAGGGATGGTTATTTCCAGGCAGAAGAACACACCACTCTCACTGTTCCAGGCAGCATCCTCCAGCCTCATGGGATCTGTGATATTACTCTGTGCTGAAGAAATGTATGAGAGATTTTCTGCTCCAGTACACAAACTGTCCCTTCTACTCCAAAGGTTTGCTGTGACTGTAGAGAGAAGCTGGCAAGGAACCAGGCAGATGAGGAGTGGACACGTTAAATGCCACCCTCATCTTGCTCTTTGGCAAAGTGACTGAGGACCTGTGTTGAGTAGCCCCAGGACCCACCCCTGAGACCCTCAGAGTGGCGGGACTAGTGTCTTGAAAATGACCAAAACATTGCCTACCAAGCATGTTTGTTGTGCACCATTTCAGAGAGCCTTCCCAACTCCACAGCTCTCAGGGTCCCACAGCCACCACCAAGAAGGAGCAAGGAGCTGCTGCCCTGGGGTTCTCCATCCTTCCCTGGTGACCTCTCTGGCCCCACAAGCCTCTCCAAAGAGAGCTGGGAAAAGCGCCAGGCTGAAGAGGACCTGCCTAAAACCAGCTTGTAGGAGACCCATCCCCACAGGCGTCCCACAGGGCAGGACCAGGCGGTGGGCTGAGGAGCAGGGGGGTCCCTTTCACACACACACCCTGGCCAACAGCCCCATGCAGGGACACAGGTGGGAGCACCCCATGGGAGGTGGGCAGGAGATGCTCCTGGTGTCCATTTCACAGCCTCCATAGAAAAAGGTAGGCTTCTTTCTCCTTCTTCACCACCCCACACCCCCCAGCTGAGTCTGCAAGGAGCAGCAGGCAGGAACGATGGAAACCAAACACCACTATTAATTTACATGAGGTGTGTGAAGTGTAAGCGAGAGGAGAGTGGGGATAAGGAGCTGGCAGTGGGCCTGGTGGGGCTGGGCCTGGTGAGCTGGGCTTGGTGAGCTGGGCTTGCCTTACAGACCTGGCCTGTGCCCCTCACCAGAGCTGCAGTGGTGGCTGGGGGGACCCGACCCACCACCCTCGCGAAGCAGCACGGGAAGGGGGAGGGGAAAGCCACACTGGGGTCATGCCAGGGGTGCCTGGGCAGCAGGGAGAGGGAAGGCGATTTCCCTCCAGGCATGCACAAACCTGGATTTAATGTAGATTTTGCCATTTTCAGACACAGAATTCAGGTTTTTTTCCCTTCCCAGGGAGTAAGAAGGGTCACCCAAGGGCAGTAGCGAAACTTCCCCCTTCTCACAGACCACGGCAGCGCCTCTGGCTGCTCTGGCAGCTGCTGGTGATGCTGGGACGAGCCACATATTTGCAGACTATACCCACTAACCTGCCGGGGCTCTGCCCCAGTTAAATGGACTGGGGGTTGGGGTGTGTGGAAGGGAGGTGTTGCCGTTCAGACCACAGCAACCCTCAGCCCTAATACCCCCCAGCACCACGGGGCTGAGGCTCTGCCCCAGTTCCATCACTGTCACTGTGGCTGGGGAGAGGCAGAGATACTCGGGGACCACAGGGAGGGATGATGCTGTGTTTTTTTATCGATTTATTTGATGCCAGAAGACGTGAGTTTCCCTTGGCTCCCTCTGCGACGAAGTGATTTCATTAACGCTGGAACTGCGCAGGCAGGACGCAGCGGAGCTGCTCGCGGTTGGCACAGGCTACGTCTGGAGAATTATTTCAGGGAAAGGAAAATGTCAGCATGACAAAAAAGGAGACTGCTAGCCTGCCAGGAAGGGGGGGCTGCTGCCCTGTTCTATACATGGAGCAGCCTTATGAAATTTCTCTTGCTCGCCCCTTCCTTCTGACATTTAAAGCTAATTTAGTGGGCTACCAGCCCCCCAGTGAGGTCCAGCAAGCGCTGCCCCAGGAGCTGCCAGGGCTGGGAAGACACACAAGCCTTCATTCGCTAACTTGCCAGCACATGCCAACTGTGGAAAACAAAGCAGCAGCAGAACTTCAGTCGTACCATCACAGAAACTGGGAAACCCCCCTGAAATGTCCGTGGGTTTGTGATACTCCCCTCCGCCACCAAGCCCCATGCCCCAGGCTGCCGGTACCCCAGCTACCGCGCCCAGCAGGCCCTGGACTGCTGCAGCCCAGCTGCTTTCAGATCCAGACCTTGCTGCAGCCACAAACACAAAGATCACTTGTGAAATCAGAGGAAAGACCCACCATGAACTTCCACAAGGAGCTGCAAAGCCGCTGGCCAGCCACCAAGCATGGAAATAGCACAGAGGGGAGAGAGGAGGGGGACAAGGAAGGGGAACACCACCACGAGTGGCAATCACGTTGCTTTCTGCCTTAGTGACCAGGCACCTCTCTACTGTGCTGGGTGTCCACAGGCAGGATTGAATTCACCTCTCCTTCCTGGCAGAACGGCATCTGCCGTCCCACAACTCTGCTTCAACAATACTTCAGGCAGGCCTTTACCTAAGGGTAAATACCAACCTGCAATTTCAACATCCTCCTCATCATCATCATCAGGGCAAATCCCTGACCACACAAACACACCCCCCAGGTAACTAAGAATCACAGAGCCACAGACTGGTTTGGGTGGAAGGGATCTCAAAAACCATCTAGTTCCAACCCCCTGCCATGGGCAGGGACACCCTCCACTAGCACAGGTTGCCCAAAATCCCATCTAACCTGGCCTTGAACACTGCCAGGGAGGGGGCAGCCACAGCTTCTCTGGTCCAGGGCCTCACCACCCTCACAGGGAAGAATTTCTTCCTAATGTCTGATTGAAATCTCCGCTTCTTCAGTTTAAAGCCATTCTCCCCCATCTTGTCATTACATGCCCTTGTAGAAACCTCCAGTGGTCTTCCCACAGTCACCCTGCATGGAAGACCAGGACGGTTTCCAGCTACCAATGCTGCCTATGTGAAGCAGCCACTGAAGCAGAGGTGGCTGCGATATGGGGAGGCAACATCCCCACGCCAGGCCCTCCAGCAGCCAACAGTGGGGAGCTGCCACCCCATCCCAGACCAGCTCCTGCTGGCCACCAGCAGCAGGTGTGAACCTCCAGTTCCCGCTAACAGGCAGCAGATCTGATCTGCTACAGACACTTCAGAGCCGCTACGTTTCGAACGCAGCAGCCAGCAGCAGGGAGAAAGGGCCCAAAGGTTTCATTACGTCGGAAGCGCTTTTGTTCAGGTTTCTATTTTTAAATCTGGCTGCTCAGGTACATCACCCTCCATCTCACGCAGCTCCCTCTCTGCAGGACACCCACCACAGAACTTCTACACGGACAATAGAAGCCAAAAGCGTCGTAGGCAGACATCAGCCGGCAGACATCAGCCTGCAGACATCAGCTGGCAGACATCAGCAAAGGCAGCACAGCGGTAAATGAAATCCTCAGGAACATTCTGCAGCTGTGCTGTAGATGCATCTGCATGGAAGGGTGTTGTTGGCTCTTACTGTCAGAAACCTGAAGCAAGCACCAGCCTGGAGAAGGCTGCTTCGAGTTGCAGTCAGATTGCAGAGACACTTTGAAATCTGGCTAGGGGTAAAACTCATGGAGGTCACAGTGCCCTGAGCACCAGGAACAGCTCAAACCTCCCATGTGGGTCACACAGGGAAGAAGAGGCTGCAGAAGCAAGTTTAAAAGGATCACCTGAGTACTGAGCACACCAATCCTGAGGCAACAGTGCTGGCCTAGACATACAAAGTAGCCCCCAAAATCCCCTTGGGATTTTATCTTCCTCTCAGGGTCCTGAACCCAAATCTCACCCTCCAAGAGCCAAGGCCAGGGTCTTGCTTCAACTGTGTAACCCACCAGTATTTAAGAGGTAGGGAGAGGCTTCTTTCCCCGCAGCCTTCCAGCTCTGCAGGGCTTTTGGCAGGAGCCTGGTGAGGACTCACATCCCACCCTACCCACCCATGACCTCAAACCCTGCCAGGACAGAAAGCCCCCTACCCACAGCCCCAACAACAGCAAGCATGGAGGCAACAGCTGAGTTCATCGGGAAGCTTGCTGAGCACTGAGACAGTTCCCTCACCGGGCAGCTTGTGGATGAAAGGCTTTCACAGCCAGGTCAGACTCCTCCAATGGATTTGCCTGCACAGTTTCCAACACCAGGAGGCCACTGCACAGGAAGGCACCATGAGGAACACAAACGTTTCTGAGGTTTGGTATATTCCTAGGGGATCCTAGATGATTTTAGGATTAATTCAGGTGTCCATCTACTCAATTAGCAGCTCTCTTAATTACCAGCTCCCATCTTTTCCTTCAAGAGCAACCCATTCTCTGCAAATCCAGCCTCCCATGGCTTATGTGATCACAGCACAAGATACATACCTGGAAACTCCAGTGGATTTGTGCCACGATTCTCAGAGAAATGAAAAAAACCCAACCAAACCCCAGACAACGAACCCAGTGCAGTCTAACAACGAGCCACGCTTATCATCAAATGAATAGTGATTCTTTGCGTTATCGTTCAAACCCATTTATTCAGGCTTTTGTGCAGGGCGCACAATCCAACGCGGGAACGTATACACAGTGTGCACATCCTAACAGCGTACAGAAAGGCAAGGAGCAACGGGGGCTTACACTGGAAACGTATGTACAGACATATCAAACCGGGAGGTTTACATTAGAAAATGCTCTGACGCTACTCATGTGTCAGCGAGGCTGTTAGAAACCGCGTAGAAAACCAATAAAACTTGGAAATTCTCTACTCATACTTCTACTCGACCCAGGCTGGAGGGAGAGTCAGGCTTCCCACCACCACAGCTTTTTGTGGGCCAAGCCGACAAGATTCCCCCGAGCACCCTGAAGGGCCACATCGCGGTTCACTCTAACGCGCCCCATTACATGTTAAAGATTAACGTACCAGTATTACTTCCTCTCTTTTTTTTTTTCTGGGAAGAACAACAGCTTAAAATACTTCAAAAAGCTAATTTTCTCCTGGGAAAAGACAACAAAGGAAAGATTTAGCGAGACCGTGAGAGAACCAAATGTTAGCGAAATGTCGTAACAGCACTTCCTGGTCCTTCCAGAAAACTCTTCACAGACCAGGCAGCGCCTAATTTAACGCGCTGTAAACTGTCCAGATTTACAGAAGCGCAATGGCAGGCCTTGGCAGAGCCCAGGTCTTCTGCTGATCTTTACCTTGTTCCTATCCTAAGGGCTGCAAGAGATCGTACTTTTGTAACCTGCACAGAAAGACACAGAGAGATCAAGTCGATTTAGCAAAAGGATACTAAGCAAAAGCAATAAATAGAGTTATGCAGCAACATCACAAGAGCCATACTTCGCTCTCTGGGACTATCCCAAAAAGCAGTAAACTCCTATATTTAATTTCCAACTGAATTTTGTTGGAGATGTCAGCAGAACGAGGGAGCAGCAGAAAAGACCAGTTTTGGAAATACGCGGTTCTTGCAGCCGAAGCCCCCAAGGACACCCAAAACCTTCAGCAACCTTCAGCTAGAAGAGAAGGTCCAACTCTTTAGCTACTCTTCTACACCAGAGTCAAATCCTTGCTCATACCCTGGTGTGGTTTTGATGTCACAGAATCACAGAATCATAGGGGTTGGAAGGGCCCTCAAGAGATCATCGAGTCCAACTCCTCTGCCAAAGCAGGTTCACTAGAACAGGTCGCACAGGTCGGCATCCAGATGGGACTTGAATATTTCCAGAGGAGACTCCAAACCACCCCTGGGCAGCCTGTTCCAGTGCTCTGTCACCCGTAATGTCAGATTTTACCATTCCAAAGAATCCACCCAGAGAGTAGTTTTAAAGGACTAAGTTGCCAATGCGGGTGCCACAAACCGCAGCAGAGTACCACGGGTAAGGCTGCATTAAAGCTGCTCCCAAAGGTGGCTGGAATAAGATGCCCTGTGCAGAAATACACCAAGTACAGGACATACTGGCAGAAAGTTCAATCAAAGCCAACAGAGTTCAGACATCGCCTCTCTCAGCACAGCACGTGCGCTGGATAAGCTCCGGGGTTTAGTTTATCCTGCTCGTTGGCTTGCCAGAGCCTTTTGGAGAAAAGATGAGGGCAGTATGAAGCACGTTTCTCCAATTTCTTTCCTCTCCCAAAGTTTAAAGAGCTCTGGTGGAAATCTTTACAATTAGTCAGCATTTACTTGAGTGAAGAAAGCATACGTTTTAAAAGCATGCATTCCCCATGGTGATTTTTAGGAAAATTCACTGTTGAAGTGGCTTGAAAAGTGTTTTTCTTTCAGAGGATGGCTTCTTTCAATGAACAGGCAAAGAACAATCAGGATTAAATTCAGGCTTTGAGAGGCATGAACCTTTGACTGTTCTAGTGAAACGCTTCAGCTACAAGTATTAATAAATCAGAACTTTATTTGAAAGTAATGAGGAAAACCACTTAATTACCAGATTCTTTGCCTTTGAAGCAGCATAGTGAATGAGCTGCTAGTCAGAAAAAGAAGCCCTCAGTAGCACTTTTTTTTTGCTTGAGAGTGCAGCGTGTAACACGTAGGGGCATCACATCAGACTTTCTAGCGCAGCCTGTTTCCCACACAAATCACTTTCTGGCACAGAAAGCCAGTGGGAACTTCCAGGGCTTGAGCGTAAGCAAATAAGGTGCGTGGTTAAGATTTAAATGCACTAAAACCAGTCTGGCGTTTGAAAGTCTGACAGCAATTCCTGGCCAGGGGTGGGGAGGAGGAACGGGCTTCTGGCAGGGATGGAAACTGTAGGCTGGGGAGGTACCACTGAACCTGGGAAGTGTGTTCCTGGTGCAGCGAGTTCCCCAAAACGGCTGTTTTTTGCAGGAGGATAAAGACTAACAGGCAGGTAAGTTGATTTTGACAGCAAGGACAAACCTGAACCGTGCTGATTCCTCAGGCTGTCCTGTTTTTAAGCTCAGTTTTTAAACACAGCTTTAAAAGCCTCAATTTCTAAAATGACTCAAGGTCAAAGTTTATATACAAATTAAGTAGCAGCTTGTGCATTTCACATCAGCAATACACAAGAGGCTGCTGCAAGGCCCTATGCCACAGCCTGTGTTAGGAACCTTTAACCACGTCACACATACACATGGTTTTGTATGTGGGTGTGTATATAAGCACAAGTTATCAGGCTCGGTGAAACACAAAGCAAGTTACACTCCCTTTACCTCAAAAAACACTTTCCTCATTAAGACTGCAGTGGCACAGGCAACCCCCGATTTTACAATGTCACTAGGGAGGAAAAAGGCCTCTCTTGCTCTTACAAGAACGAGCCAGAACAGGAGCAATTAAAGGGAATATAAGAGAGGAACATACAGTATTCTCCAGTGCTCTCTAAGGAGCCTGGTGAATTTTACCCAAGCACTTTGCTGCCATGACACAGGCTTGAGAAAGCATCTGCCTGCCTTCCCGTATGCAGCTGCCGGCCCCTTGTGTGCCCCCCGCAGCCCACGCAGCCAGCCAACACAACCTGTCTCTTTCTGTAAGTCTTACAGCTCAAACATTTCTTTCATCCCCAGTATCTTCCTCCTCTGTCTTAATTTGCATTCTCATATCGAAACAGGGTTAATTACCTTAGAGCTCCCAATGACCTAAACTGAAACCCGTCCTTCAGTACATGGCTGACACACTAGCAAGGACAAAAGCCAAAACGCAACAGCACTAAGAGCAAGGTGAGAAGCAGGAACCAGTTCGAAGACTGAAACATGTGAGAAGGGCCACCCAAAGCTTACAGAAGCCACTGCTAGAAGGAAGGTTCTCCAGAATTTATGTAGATAGCCTCATATAAAAAAAAAGAGACAGGTAAGAGACCTTCCCCACCACCTGTCAGTGCTACCTAAAGGCAGCACAGAAAAGCAAAGCCCCAACACCATGAAATTGTACTCAACTGCTCTGCTCTTCGAGCAGGCATAACCATGCTACTCCTGTGCTTCCTCTTGCACAGCCCAGCCAGACAGCTGAGCTACTCAGAAGCCCAGCATCTCTCTCACCAGCTCCCTGGTGTGCATGACAAGGGCTAGACCCAAAGCTGAACCTCAAGTGTACAAGCAAGCGCTGGGCTTCGGGTCTTCCTTGGCTTTCTGCATGCATCAACATACTTGTTTTCTTTCCCAAATGCTACTAGCAATTATTAACTAGTCAGTAGTTATTTCTTCTATAAGGTGGCACACACCACACATGCCTGATAAGAGAACATGTAGCCAAAGTTGATCCAGAGATTGCCCCAAGAGCAGCAGTGAGGGTTCTGAGATTTTCAGCCAGCTTTGCTGAGAACACCCAAACGCAAGATAAGAGAATGGAAGAGCTGTTTTCAGATGGCACAGAGAACCATACAACAACTGGCATGGAGCAGCCTGAAACGTGGTTCACAAGTGAAGAGATCCAAGAATTCAAACTGTGAATGAAATTAAAGAACTACCAAAGCCAGGAAACAGACAGCAGAACTGCAGATTAGCGATAGGAAGATTTCTTATTGCCTGTAGAAGTTTTTCTGGTGAGTGAAGGAGCTTGCTGTCCTGTCCCACGCCCTTAACCACTGAATCTGCTCAGACGTAAACGAGTTTGCTTCCACTAATAAAGGCAGCATCAGGATAGACTGGGCCGTGTGCTCTGGATGTTACCTTCAAATTCTCAACTTACTTGGTTGAAGATCGAAGTGCACTTGGCAGAAAAGTTTTCAGCTTCAGCCCCAATGCAAATGAGTCTCTGGCAATACAACTGCAATTACCATATTCATAGAGATTATTAATTAAACAAGAGGTGCTGCTTAAGTAAAAGTACAGCTAGACTATTTCAACTCATCAACATAACCTATTTTAAGAAGGCTATCGATGCAGGAGTCAACCATTTACTGGAAGCTCAGTTTAGTAGAATATTACTGGAGTTAGAAGTTAAATACTGTATCAAGTTTAATGAAGAAATCAACGGTGATTAAGAAGCGTGAAAGCTGAGGCCATGGGGAGCTGTAGACTTGATACGAGACCCGCAGCGTTCAGCGCTGGGTGCTCACGGCGCCCGTCGTGCGGTTACTGTTTCACATGGTACAGGCGGGTTTCGCGTTGCTGGAACAAGGCGCAGGGCAGCTGCAACCACGCATGTAGGCGGCTCTTACCTCCTCAAGGCAGACATGCTCTAGGGCAAAACTATCCGACTGCAGAAGGTGGACCCTGCTGAAATTTAACAAGCCATAAGACAGAGACCAGTCTGTGTACATGTGGCTTTAACAACACCCAAGACTTTTCAGTGGTGGGTGCTCATCTTTCTAAAAGCCTCTGGCTAAGTATTCAGGTAATGGCAACTCCTCTGTGAAGACGGCAGTTGAAAAGCAAACAACTGCCCAAACAAGCAAAAAGCAGCAATGCGATTGTCCTACCTCTGAGGTTGAACTGTCTTCATGTGATGCACTTATCCAGAGCACGGGGAGCACTAACTCTTAGGCATGCACCCTTAGGGATATTTGCACCAACCAGGGCACCTCCTTTGACGTGCATTTCCATCTCCCCTCCTTACTTCTCCTGCCTAAAGCTTACTGCTGTAAACAGAAACTCTCTGACACAATGGTTATTGACAAAAGCCAACTCAACACCTAATAGAATCCCAGCAATTCCACATGCTCCACTTCCCTAACTCAGTCTCTCCCTGGGCTACGAGGGCATCATCTATCTCTTCCTGCATACGTAGAATATCGCCAGCACTGATCTTTCCTTGGCAACAAAATTGATGGTTTGGGGTTGGAGTTTTGGGGGAGGTTTGTGGGGCTTGCTGAGGCTGCTTCATTGATGTTAAATGAAACGTGGACATTTGATACATCAGTAATCTCTGTGCAGAGAAGGGATAGAAAGCAAAAAACAAGTCAAAGTTTATCTAACTTACTCCAAAGGAGTGAAACCTGCAAACAGTGAACACAAGTGACAGACTCCACAAATCAAACCAAGTATCAGCAGTCGGCCCTGTGCTGGGCTCAGCTCTGAAGCGCCAAGTGCAACTCCCTCCAACAAGCTGTCTGCAGAATCTGCTAAACAAATGGTTGTTGGTGGAGAGCGGCTGCATGGAGGCTGCAACCATACACTGCAAAGAAGCCCTCAACAGCAAGCGAGTAAATGGGCTGGTGCAGGACTCCAGCTCCCCCCGAGGTTCAGGGTTTGTCTCAAAGCTACACTTGGCCCCACGCTGCTCCTTGCTGCTGACTGGATCCCTGATCTGGGAAAAGGACTGCTTGATGAGACAACTTCTATTAAGAAGTGAACTTTGCTCTTTCGTAAGGAAGCTTTCAGTTTTCTGATGTTGATAAAGATTCTTTCTTTATCAACACTAACATCAACCACCTCATCCCAACAGGGATGCATCAGCTTTGTTAAAAATACCAGATTCTTTAAACTGATCTGATGAATTGGGGAGAACAAGACTGTTTAGATGATCCACATGTGAGCAGACATGGAAAATGTTTGGGTAAAAATCACTTTTCAAAGGCAAAAGGCTTAAACTAATTTTAATCTCTATTCTTGTAAAAAAATTATTATACTTAAAGTATTTTAAACCTCTGTGGACAAATCACATGATATACAACAAACCTTATCTCAGAGGTGTTGAAGGAGGTCGCTTGAACAGCTCTGGGGATTGTGTTTTAAGAAAGAGGCAAAAGCACAGTAATGCTTTCCTAACTAGGTTTAAAGGGGCAGACAGCAATTTTGTTCTGTTTTGGAAAAAATAAACAGAGAAAGATGTACTCGAAGAGTACAACCAGCAGAAAACACAGGTTTTGATGTGCAGATGGGACTGTTTCCAGAAGGCAGAATCTTCTTTCACATCCAGAGATTCTGGGTGATTGTATTAGTCTGGCCTGTAAGCAGCAGCACTATTTTGTATCCTTTTCTCTCCATCTCAAAAACATATTAAAAAAACACCAAACAAACCAACAAAGAATGCCCACACCACACAAAACCCTTTCAAAGGACTTACCTCCCCTTCCAAGCACAATACTCTGAAGTTACCTACCCATACAGAAACTCTCTAATAAATGAGAAACCTCAGATCTAATGCTTCACAGGAGAGGCTCGAAGCACAGAAATAGAAACACACACAGCAAAAAGCGTGAAGCGCACGTGTTTCCTTCATCACAGCGAGTCTGCCAGATGCAGTAACAAAAAGGGTCGTGTGCTTGTACTGAGCACAAGGCCAAACAAGTACAAGATGGATGGGGTGTCACCTGGGAGCTGCTGAGCAGATCAGCTTGTGTACCTAGTTACACGGGACTGCTCCAGCTGCTCTGAGGGCACTCTATGGAACAGCCCCTAAGCCTGCCCTTACCTAAGGCCCACGGCCATGCACACGTCTGACAGCGCCGTCCCCTGTAGTGTGCAGTATCCAAAATACCACATCAAGCTTCTCCACACTTAAGACACTGACCTAATTACACTGAATTCACTTAACCAGGGCTAAGCAATACGTAGGCAGTGATTGAAAGTTCTGGCCTTACCCACAGAGCTCTTATGTGGCCAAATTACCCTCCGTTCTCGAAAAAGCCAATTTGCTCTGATGATTCACATCCTGTTCTGAATTGACAATCACCAGTGCCTCCTCCCAACTGTACATGGCAATTTCTTAAGCAGTCTACCATTCCCTAGGGATACAATTTGAAAATTACTTTTTTAAAAACTTTATTTTGACCAGAATGTGGAACAAAAGATGCTCTAAATTCGTACGCTGCTCTGGAGAAAGGCTATTACAGTGCATTTAGCAAATGCTGTCAGAAAAAAAAGTGTGTTAAATAACAACAGTGGACCTCAGAGAAATTAACTGTATCTCTTTATTGTTAACCAATGAATGTTATCCAAAATAGTAGATGTAATTGTAGCTTAATTGTACAACACAAAACATGATGCTAAAGGAAAAAGCACGTGGAAAATTACTTCACCAAGTAATCATTAAATGTATTCTTAGTATTTCCGCACCAGTAAGTGTTCCCAACTGCTGGCGACAGCAGCTATTACCACTTTGTTCATTGTGAAAATCTGTATTACAAATGGTTGTTCCTGGTTGTTTAGAAAAAAAAAAAAAAATCACACAGCTTTGTAAATGGATCTAATCCATTTATCCCTACTCTATATATTGTAGATTTATGAACAGCAAACTTTACTGGTATTTTTTCCCCAACACTGACACTGATGTATCAGTGCATGCTTTCCAGGGGGAAAAAACCCAGCCAACCAAAACTCCCTGGAAGCACAGTATTTCACCTGCTGTGGCAAACTGTTGGAATACTTCAGAAATTTGCTTAAGCTCCAGTGTACGAAGCCTGTGAAACAAAAACTGTTCTCATGATGCACTGCAAGTAGAAACACCAACTTCCACCAAGCAGCATTTTGAAGCATGTGCACACCACCTGCACATCAGTCTTCAAGGTCAACCAGATATGTTTAGCCCCACAAACAAAAAATATATTAATGTATCTTTATTTTATTTTCATGATGTCACCCCACATAGCCGACCTCTTACTCCGCAAAGTTAAAAAAAAAAACAACAAACCTTAGTTGGACTGTTCATAAGAAATTTAAACCTATTGTGCATGAAAAAAAATGTTTAATAAAATGGCAAATTTTAATAGATAAGTGTAAATTTATGAGTGCATAATATCAAACAGAAAAGAGCTGAACCATCCTCAGAGAAAGCAGGGTTCTTCCACTGTAGGTGTTTACTAGGGTACTACAACAGAAGGATTAACTGCAGTCCACGTTAACTGTAAAGTAATTTCTAGAGTTCAATTTCTAAGCAAATTTATCCAAGAAGCAGGTCTCCTTTTCGAGAGGGAAAGTACTTAATGATCTGACATCAGATATGACAATTACAGTACTAGCTTCACAGAAAACTGAAGCTACAGATTCTGGGAACTTTCACTTTGTATTCAGAAACCCAAAGCCAAACTGACACACACATTCTACACCCCTCCCAGGAGATAGTATACCAGTGACAGGTTACAGCTTTACAACACAGAAGATGCTTTTACAATTTAAACTCAACAAAAAGGCAGTTAGATAGTATTTAGCACTATAAATCCATCTTAAAGTAGAAGAAAGTCCTAGGAGTAAGAGCTCCTAGCATTCTATGGTATCACTGTGTAGTGATAGTAAATTTAATCAGGATTTTTCCTGGTGTTTGAAGGACCAGTCATCATGTATATAGTAGTGAGGTAGGATACTGTCCCCTCCCTGGGACTGATGTTTTCATATGCTCCCTTGCCAGAAAGGTCCAGGTCTCCCTACTGCAAATAAAATAATTCCAAGCAGATAGCACATGAAGCTTTGTAATTTTTGTTTCCTTTGCTGTATTAGAACGTTTCGCGCATCTAAAAGAATCACCTAGGAAAAGCAACACTTACTCAAGCCTATCAGCAGCCACGTGCTGCCCACAGGTGGTGTTCCATTTAAAAATATTTCCTGGAACTACCACCTGCCATCCAGACCTTTGTGAACAGGTAGGCAAAGAAAACCATCAATGATGACAGGACATGAAACACCAAAGAACTTCACTAGGGAGAAATCCCCCCCCTGCCTGAAACTGAAAGTCGGCGATCCCAAACACTTCATAGTGTAGCTACATTGAAAAAGGTAATTTCCAGCTTCATACTGCAACAGGACCTATCCAGTTTAGGTTCAGTTCCATTCTTCTTTCTATTTCTTAAAAGTTTAAGCATTACATACACTTGTCAAGTCATTATAAACTTCACATCCGTTTCCAAAGAAAAACATTATGAAACAATGAAACTGAAAAAAGGATGGGGGGGAAAAACCCAGCAGCTCTCATTCTCCACACCCTCCCTCCTAAAAGCTGGGGAATGACAGACTGCCTGACTGTTGAATAGCTTCCCTTAAATTTGTCTTCTAGCCACTGTAGTCAAACTGGTATTAAGTGCTTTGGCAAAGTGGGGTGCAATCCATCAGATCTGCAAAGGCCTGCTTTTTTTGTTTGTTTTTTTTTTCTCTGTTGGTGGTTCAGCTTTAGGAGGAACATATATGCAAAATAACAGCTCTCACATTGCTTCAAACTCATCAATCCGCTGCTTCGTGTTGCCTTGCCGGATCTGTCGCAGAGTCTTGTACTTATCGCGGCCGGCTTTAACGTTCTCAGCATGGAGGACATCGTTTTGGGTTTTCTTGGTTTCATCTCTGGCTTGAGCCAACTCAGAACTTAAAGCCTGTTGAATAAAATATTTGCGTTTCAGTGCTTTGACTAATCTTTTAACGATTCTGGAATTTCTGCTAACGACTACTCTGCAGCTTGGAGAAGGATTTCTTGAATGCCAGCCTATGAAATGCTGATCGGGCTGTTCACTAACTCCAGTTGTGAGGAAAAACTGCAGAAGGAAAGTGAAGGAGAGCATAGGATTCTTTCCTGACATAAGTGCAGGCATCCAACTGAAGAACAAACAAAAAACCCAACAAAACATAACAGGCCTCATAACATCCAAGAAGAAAAGGGGCCAGCAGGATAAAGCAGGAGGATGACCTTATTTCTCAATTTCTGCTTGACTGAAGACAGCCCTTGTTTACCTCCCCGGTCCTGCTTGGCCAAGCAAAGGATATTACACATGCATGCTGCTATGATACCACTGCCAGAAAAAGCAACAGCTTTCCATTTCTTTCATTTCCTTCCCAAACAGTCATTTCATTTCAAGGCAAAGGGTTACCACTAACATGAAGTGCTGTACATCAAGAGGTAAGACTATTCTAAGAAGAAATGCTCTGTTTCAGGGAAATAAGATTAATCCAAAATGGGCATAATTCAGTTTTTGCACTTACAACCTCTGCAAATGACTGCACTTAAACACAAACACTAGTAAGCAAGGAGCTGCTCATACCTCTTACTGAATTTCAGTATTGAGAAAGCATTATGTTTCATTATTCAGTGTCCCAGACATTATATAATTATTAGAAATGTTTGCTGGCCAATGGCACAGTATACTAATACTTTTAAGCAATAAAGCACAGTCTTACATCCAGTCTTTCCATTTGACTTCTAGACAGCTATGAATGATATTGGTTAGTAAATTAGTCAGTAAATGATAAACAGGCCGTTTCCTTGCCACACCATAATTTCAGTGAGATTTCTGACTAATAAGGAATGAAAGCCCAAAGCCTTATTTATGCTGATACAACTATGAATCTTCATTACCTGGAGCTGTTTCTTAACACGTTCGTTTTTCTGTGTTTCTGTTACCCGTTCTTCCTCACTCCTGTGATTCATGACACCATCAGAAGACAGTTCTGCACTGGCTTCAGCATTGTTCTCATCATGTTCATCGTGTTCATTCTCTGTTGGAGGAATAACTGGTGGGGGAGGAGGTGGAGGAGGAGCAGACATCACAGATTTGAGTTCTTCTTTGGTCTTTTCCAAGTCCTCTTGGGCTGCAAAAGCCTAAATATAGCAAACAGTATTTAGCATCTTTTAAAGTGGTTTACGAAGTCAAGAAAACAAAACCAAAGTATTTTGATATATTTTCAAACACATGGAAACTGTCTGTTATAAATGACAAAACTAGCTTACACACTGAAAATTGTCCAGTAGGAATACAGGGTAAAAAAGGTAGGACTTAAACCCCATCTGTACTGAGTCCAGCTATTTCCAACAGTAAGCAAGAGAGGAATAATAGGGCAGTCATACAGATTGTTTTACAACTTTCCTAGCCTCCTAAAATTGGAGACTCAGGGACTTCCTAAATCAGAAGTGATGTCTTTGAATTTAGACCTTAATAATTTGTTCATTCAGTTTCTGAACTTGTGCATGCAATTAGTATTCACACCCCATAGCCACTTACAGATTTTGTGAAGAAACACTATGTTGCTTTGAACTACTGCCCAGTCACATTTGACATGCTTTTGTTATTGTTCTAGCTCATCTTTTCACCACCACTTGTGACTTTTTACATCAGGGAGATAGATGTAAAACCTCCCTCCTGAGGTGTTTGTTTTTTTTTTTTTTTCATCACCATATATAAGGAAGTGTTTTCAAATTTTTGACCATACCTCTGTGATGAGGCTTTCCAACACCCCACCCCCCATGACTATTTAATGTTAAGCCATGAGTTAAATCAAAGCACAGGTTAGCTTCAGTATACTGAAGAACAAAAATGTTTAAGGCAGGCTTCTCTGAAGGGAAATACAGAGATTCAATCCCATGGATTTCCAGTGGGATTTCTGCCCTCATCTCCCTTCGTCTCTTTGAAGCTCTGACTTCACACAGTATGAGGTCATTACTTTGTGCTGCCATTCTGAGGCTTCCTCTTCTTTCTTTTTCTTGGCCTCCTCTAGAAGTGCAATCTTGGCAGTGAATTCAGCCAGTTCTGCTGCCTGAAACAAGCAAAACAAAAATTAAGTTATAATTTGGTATCATTCTGGCTCTGCAGTGGAAGAAAGAGGAGTCTGTGCTGTGATCTGATTTTAAAAGTGTCAGTTACAACCCATCACTTCCCTGCTAAAAATAGAGATTTTAAGCATACTCGATGGAGGGAATGAATCAGTACACTTACAGGTCCGGAAGAACAATATTTGTCTTCTGCACTTCCAAAGCTTGCTGGGAAAGAGTGAGCTGTGGTTACAAAGCAGCCCTTGGGGCTGTTTCAGTTTAATATTGGTGGAACCATTAAAGTTGTAAGATGACTATTCTAGACCATAATCTCAGTACTATTAAGCTAAGTCTGTCCATCAGAATTGTGCACTAAGTTTACAGAAGATCAAAAGCTACTTTAAAATTGAGAAATTATTTCTTCTACTGTTTTCAACCTTTTCTCAGTCATTATGCACAATCTTGAATTAGAAGTAGCCTAGCACAGAACATGAGATAATACTGTAAATGCTGGAAACAGGAAGGGGAAACAACAAAAAGCCCAAAGAAGAAAGCCCCCACCAGCTTCCCACCAACACCACTTCAGAACAGACCTGCTTCAGAGAACAGGCTTCCCAGGAGACAGCAGAAGGAAGCTACTCTTGCTCTCAGCTGATAAGCCTGACACTAGTAGAACAAGAATGCACTGTGTTGTTAGTCTTCGGTTTCTACCTCTTCATTTAATCTCCTACAGCCCCAGAGCTCTTTTTTTTCTTGAAAACAGTGGCAAATCTAATGTAGCTTTCTAAAAAAAAGTTCCCATGACAATCTGTAACGTTATTTCACATACTTCTAGCTGTTTCAATATACTTCTCCATTTGACAAAACAGCTATAACTGAGAATAAACGCTGAATTTCCAGTTATCTTTTAAAATTTTATTTCAAAATAGGGTTATAAAGCTTCTTACTAGCTGCTCCTGGTTCTTCATTTGATCAGCTGCCTGCTTTGCCAGAGCAGCTTTAGCTTCTTCTGCTGCTCGACGCTCTTTCTCCAGACGCTCCGCTTCCTCTTTTGCGCGCTTCCGTTCTTGATCCAGTTCTAGAGCTCTTCTAGTCTGCTCCTCTAGCTCTGCCAAAAGGAGAGTTTGCAGACAAGGTATCACTACCAACTTGTCCTCACAGACAGCAGCTATAATGTGCTCAAAATAATCTAGAAAGCTGACAAAAAATGTGCAGGGCTGCCTCAAGCCAGAAGCAGCTGTTGAGCGTCTCTGGGCCTGCTTATTCCCCCTTTAAGACATGCCTTGGAAATACTTCACCTCAGCTGCCAGTTCTGACAGCCCAGTGTTTCAGAAAATTATCCCCCCACTGACACAGCTAAACACCCAGATGTATGTACACACACATGCACACACACCCTCCCTCTTATGACTGAGATTTTCTGTAAATTAAATGGTGCTCTCTTACAGTGAAAAAAAATGCCAAGTAACTCTTGTACTCCACTGAAATGCCTGACAAAGATTCCCTTAATTGCAACAGACAATTAAGACATGTGCTTCCAGCAAAATTACCTAAGACCCATTGGAAGGGTCAGAAAAATTCTTCGCAGGACAGAGCCAAAAAGAAAATATTTGAAATCAAAGTAGGGTAATAGTTGTCCAGCTGCCCAGGTTAGCAAAACACTGCAAACTAAAGGGCAGGACTCTGATAGGAGTGAAATAGGAGGAAATAACAACCTACCAGTGCTGCAAGGCAAGATCTGCACATGCAAACTACACTCTTCTGATGTGCAAAATGAAGCAACTATGAAAAAAGTCTTTCTGAAGCTCCTTGAGGGTTCTGGTGATAGTTTCCACTATGTTTTTGTCTAAGCATAGCTGCCAGATTCCTTTGCCAGAAAACCTAACCAACTGATCAGTTACTAGGATGATCCCTTTGCCCTTCACCATATGCTTTAATAATAAAAAGGCATCTCCCCAAGTATGCTGACACATGCTTAGTCTTTGCACTTGTAGTTTTAAGTAGGTCTCAAGTAAACAATATTCTTCAGTTGGTTTCCCAGGTCTACTACGTAACATAAAATGAAATAAAACAGCATCAAGTATGTGGAGTTGTAAAAATGCAGTACTTAAAATCTTAAATAAAATGCAGAAGCTATTTCACAGACTACTGAAAAATCTTCCCATGAAGACAGAGAACACTTAACTAGAGAATGCAAGTGACATTTATATGAACACCTTTTCCATACGTGAATAGAAAGACAGAGAGACCAGTAACAGAGAAACATTATGTATTACATCAGAAATTAGGCTATATTGCTTAGAACAGTTATGAGAAAGTGTACATTGTTACACCTTTAGAATCACCCTGTTGCTGTTTTGGTTCTCCCTTAAACAATCCCAAGGCACAGCTCATGTGTTACCTGTCTGGATGTGTCGAACCTGTTCTGCAGAGAGCGAAAAATACAGGGTAGAGCTAGAGAACCGTGCCAGGCATGTGTCATTTATTTGCACAGATCTAATCAGGGATGCTCTCTATCGTGCCTGAAGCCAACAGTTATCAACAGAAGAGGAACCAAACTTTTATGAATGTGAACCAAATCTGAGGCAAAAAAAAAAAAAAGGAATGCAGAGAGGAGAGGCTGGGAAGTAGCCCCTGGAAGAGACTGGGAAGCAGTGTGGGGAAAAGCAGGAGCTCTACAGGGTGGTTCAACACAAAGAACCGATTGGTGAAACTATGTTTATTCACTAAAATCTGACAGGACTTTAATTTTAAAATTTCTTAAATCCTCCAAGGGAATAGGAAAATGAGGGAACAAAGAATTTCCAAATACAAAGCTAAATTTATTAAAATCCTAGAGGAAGTACTTCGAATCTTCCTCTCTAAATTTCCTGCTCCCTCTAACTCCAGGTTTTCAGCACTTTAAGCATTTCATAATTCCGAGTTGAACTGTGCACACATGAATTCCCTTTTTATTAAAGAAAAATGAAGCTTCTGCTACATTAGGAATTAGTTTTATGTGACAAATATACAAAGGCACGCATTCCATCTTTTGACTCAACATTGAAAAAGAATCTTTCATGTAATATACCACTAAATTCTTGCTGTTAGTAGTGCAATAAATTAAAAAAACGAAATGAAAAAAGAAAAAAACACACGTATCAAGAGAACTGTGGAACTAACTACCCAACTGAATTAATACTGTCATCAGACATAAGAAATCCAGAACCAGTAAGAGCTCACCTTTCTGAGCTTTCATTGTTTGTTCCTCAATTTGTCTTAAGCGTTCCATTAATTCCTCCTTTTCCCGCTCTATTCTTTCCTTCTCCTTTTCTGCT
Source organism: Gallinula chloropus (assembly GCF_964237585.1). Lineage (NCBI taxonomy): Eukaryota > Metazoa > Chordata > Aves > Gruiformes > Rallidae > Gallinula > Gallinula chloropus. The sequence goes on from NC_140085.1 coordinate 206,622,703, forward strand.
ATCTCCCTTTTCTTCTTCTCATTTTCTAACTGTGCCCTGAAGAAAAGCAAATAGTAAAAGGTTTGGGTTTAACATCAAACAGATTAAATTCTACTCTGAGGAAGCTGGCAGCCAGTTTTCCAGTTTACTCAGCTAGCAGACGAACACATAGTTTTACATGTTTTACGTTTGGTTTACAGTGCAAGAACCAAGTTTCTGCTTCAAAACACTAAGCAGGAAAAGCAGTTTATTAACACAACTGAACTGACTAGCAACCTTGGTTATGGTTCAAACAGGCAAACCCACAATTATACCTGCATTTTAGACACAGCTGATATTTCAAGTGGGCTAGAAGCGGCAAGGTATTTTTTAAATACACAAAAGGTAAGACAAGACATTCTTCACTGAACTTGCTTTAAAGGTTCACCTGTGGAGTACAAAAGTCCCTAAGGATCAAGAAGAGAGTTAAGACTGTTTCACAAAACCATAATGAGGCACAACACTTCAGCTACTATTACGATGCTGAAAGCTCAAAAAAAGATACGGCTTTCAATTAAGAGAGGTGAGCCATGCCAATCCACAGCCTGCTTACACATTACAGAAAGAAAAGCCCTCTTTTCTGGAATGCTAAGACTTCTGATATTCTATGACTTCAAAATTCTTTTACCCTCTTAAGAAAACTTTCCGTTTCACGTAAGTTTTTTTAATTACCTTTCCAATTGTTTCTGATGTTTCTCCTCTCTAGCTTGGGCCTTCATCTGTTGCACTTCAATTGTATCGGGTTTCCTCCTTCTCATGTACAATTCATGATTTCCCATACACAGTGCCAAAATTCGCTTGTTAATTCTCAGGCGGGGTGCATAAAAAACAAAATCCTAGAAAAAAATAATGACAGCAAATCCATTCATCTAAATACACAGTTGTGATGACTCAAACATTACTGCATGCTTGCATTGGTTAAATATAAACTTGTAAGTATTTTGATATTCATCCTCTGAGTGATCCAACACCACAGGTACTGTCTGGAGCTTGCAAGATACATTCAAAATTACACCTAGATTCCTCCATGTACAGATTAGCTGTTTTACACAAAATTATTTATTTAAATCTCTACCAAAGTGAGGTTATATTTCCATGAATTAGTTAAATGAAGAGTTTTGACCTGGAAAGTTTTATGAAAAGTGCTGCTGTAATTAGAAAAAAACAAAACCAAAAAATCCCAACAACAGGGAGGGGGCAGAAAATTTATCATCTTACACTGTGACTTTTCACTAGATCTCAAAAAATTAGTTGACTCAAGTAATTAAAAAAACCCCACCCAAAACAATGAGTATCAACCAGAATGGAATGAAAAAATAAACACACCATACTCCAAAAACAAAATTTCCTTTTGATTACTGATTTCTACCAATAAGAATAATAAACATCACAAAACATCTACTCAGGCCATAATGCCAGAGCATGTCCCTGTAGGCTTAAATCTCTTCACATACAAAGGCAGACTATTCTACACAGTACTTACAGGGGCCTTTTTGTCGATTGGCTTTATGACAAATTTTTTGTCATTGAAAGAGATGTTTCTTATTTCACTCCAAGGAAAACCAATCTTGGGTGTCAGCCTTCAAAGAGAAAGTTCTCATTAGAAGCACAAAGATGTGTATGTTGTTTATGTCCACTAAGTCTTAACTCTATGCCATTTTCATTATCACACTTGGTTAAATTTATAAAACAACAACAGCTAACATATTTTGGTAATTTTAATTTACATTATTCCATCAATGCATAAATTACAAAATTAATAAATTATACAGCACTAACAGAAGAAATTTCTGTTTGTGACTTATTCTACTACCATTATATAGATGCTAAACATCACAACATTGTGCTGATTGTAAGCTATTGATACTTTTCAGTCAAAAGAGTAACTATTTAGATCTGAGAAAAGCCTGGCATTTCAAAGACTAAAATTAAATTAGCCTTCAGCGGTGTTAGACTTCAGTTTAACCCAGAAGACAGACAGGTGTTTTTATGTTTCCAAAGTTCAAGTTAAATTTATTTCCCTTGCATTTTAAGTGAAATAAATCTGGTTTAGAACCATGAAAATGTTATGCACCAACTGCGTAACTGTAAATATTTTTCTCCATGAGCACAGAAGGTTTTTGTAATTCATCTTATCTTAATTAGAAGCTTTAGAAAATATTTAAGATTTGATGGGGAGTGAAAGAATATCAAGAATTGGTTAGTTGTTCAATCCAATCTGGCCATTTTATGTCTATTTCCTTCTCTCAGGCATTATATTGCCATCTAATGGCAATTAAGGCTTACACAATTTTGTTACAGAGTATATTGAGCATTATGTTTCAGTTCTGTTGACAGCTGCTATCTGGTGTTTGACACATCGTGTTTAACTTCAAATCACTGTGAAAGGACTGTTGACATCAGACACTACTAAAAAATATTTGGAAAGAAACAAAAGAACAAGTCTGTTTGCAGATTCTTCACGTTTTGTACAGCTCAGCTTTATCCCTCTTCAAGTAGACCAGAGTATTTATCTCTGTTGAGACACAAGATTAATCTATTTTCTTTCTTCTAGATACCAAAGTTTTTCATGTTCTAAGAGCTATAACCCTAGTCACTGCTCTTACAAAATGTTTCTCATTTAATATGTTGTTCAGCTTCTCAATGTCCTTTTCATCCTGTCTGAAGGAGGAGTCTTGAGGGAATGAAAAGTACAGAAAAGGACCATATAAAGATGGTCTATTTATCACATATCCATATTAAACAACATAGATTTAAATTTCCAGAGAACTGCTCTTCCTCTCTCTTCTTTTGCATTCCTATTTAATCTTTTAAATTCAAATATTCTGGCAGTTAATGTCTACCTCTCTTTTTCTATCTTTTACAAAGATTAGAAGGTCTTGAGAACCTGTTTTCTAACACAATAAGGTGGGGGTAGTACAATCTCAGATAGGATCTCCTTGGCAAGAACCACAAATTGAGCATTAGCTACTTACTTATCATCATGTTCATAAATATTCAGACCCAAAGCATCAACTCCTAGCCACAATTCAGTTCCTTTTTTATTCTTTATTTCAAAATAGTTGACTCCATACATTTCCAAGTCTTGTGCTATTTTAAGGTATTCCATCATAGAATCTTCCCTGATGAAAGAAGGAAAAAAGGCATCATGCAGACAAATCCAAAGTATGTTATAGTGGGAGTGCAGAATAACTAATTAGCATAACATTTAGTTCAGAATTGAGTTGCTCTGAAATTCACGTGTACGCTGACTCAGGCCCTTGTAGAGAGCTGCATCCCAACACTGAAGTCAAGTCCAACCATTGCACTTCATCATTTCACCTCATGAGCTAAGGGAAGACTAAATACACTTTAGAGGCCACTGTGGACAAAGACAGTTGACAATGTTTACCAGAAATCATGTAAGTCAATAGCCTAAGCTGGAAACAGCCCTCACTGAAACTCTCATGGAAGTTTTTGAAACTGCCTACCCTGATCAGAATAAAAGACAGCAGCTTCCAAACAAACACACTGCCACCAAAAATACATAATAACTAAAACCAAAACCATTAAAGGTCTTGGAACTTTTAAAATGTAATTACCTTAACATTCCCCTGTGCTCTTCGTGCCAGTTCTGTATTCTTTCTTCCCACTGTTCTTTTGTCAGTTTGTGCTGTTCTAACACGCTGTGGACAGAAGTAGTTCTATTAAGTGACACCAGTGACCAATTTAACCTCATAAACTTGTTTAAAAAGACTTTTGCTTATGCAGAACAACATATGCATTAACTGAATATACTGAAACTTGACTTCTTATACACCGCTCATCTTTTTAAACCAGACACAAACTTTCAAAATACGTGAAATCACTTCTCTTTTTCATGGTAGTCTATATTGTAACAGAAAGAGTCACACAGTGGCTTATCTCAGCTTTCAGCCAAGTGATAAATGTTTGGAACACCTGAAAATGCAGACACATAAAATCCTCACATGACGATGCTGCAAATTCAGCTCTAGGTATGCTGAAGCTTTCACACTGCTGTGTTTTGAAAGAAAAACTAGCAAGTCAAGACAAGCTGGCAAACTAGTTTGTTATTAGGTCATTGTGGGGGTTTTTATTAATAAATAAAATGAATAGGGGCTCAGTTTCAGAAAAACTCTCTGAGGTTTATCTACAGCAGGCTGCAATGATAGAATTATATTTTGACCTACTAGAACTTTCAACACAGTGCTGCAGTAAGAAGTCAAATGCAGATGATAACTTTATGATGCTTTTTCTTCATTCAACTAGAACTTCAAAGCATTCACAGAGAAATCATCTTAAAGGACAACTTTTTTTTAAAAAAGAGACCATAAAATAATCTTACTGAAGAACTCAGAACCATTGTTTTCCTTCCTTTCTCTTGAGTCAGAAAAGTAAGGATTTACAATTTCTTACCACATTTTTAGCAAAGTACAATAAGGAACGATTGAGAGGCACAGAGGATACTAATGCAGTGTTTCTTCTGTTACAAGACCCTTCTGTCTCCCAATGTGCTGCTCTGCCCCATATCTAATGAAGTGCACTTTTCAGCAGTACCTGTACCACTTTTTTATTCAGTGTACATCCCTACCAAGAGGCTTTCTTCAAAACTGAGGCAGAGGTTTTAGGTTTTGCACCTGTACAAAGCTTACGTATTCACAGCTAAATGGTACCAGAACATATGACAAGACACCAGTTCGCTTGTTTTCTCTCGTCTTTAGCCTTGAATGCAAGTATAAGCCCTATAAATGTATTAGTTACAAAAGCCTGCAACAGAATGCTCCAAGTAGAACAGACTGCTTCAGCTACAATAACCTAAAAGCATCCTGGCAATCATTTACCAGTTTCTATTACATAAAAAAAAAATCCATTCCAAGCCTTCTAGGACAATGTTAATTTATTACAGAAGTTCTGTAATTAAATCAGACCTGACTTTTTTTACATTGTGATATATACAACGTGAGCTGCTTTCCATCACTCTTACTTCTACTCCTCTAGCAGACACTCACAAAATGTTCAAAAGCTTTCAAAGCCATATAACATAAAGCTAATGAACAAAACAATAAACAGGATATTGCAAAATACACTATGCTGGGATTATGTGATACAAGTGTCCATCTGAAAATGTATTTATCAGTGACCTCGATGAAGGGACTGAATGCTCCCTCAGTAAGTTTGCAGATGACACTAAGCTGGGAGGAAGTGTTGATCTGCTTGAGGGTAGGGAGGCTCTTCAAAGAGACCTGAACAGACTGGATCGATAGGCTGAGACCAACGGGATGAGCTTTAAATATTTCAAGTGCAGAGTCGTGCACATGGGCCATAATAACCCCGTGCAGCGCTACAGGCTTGGGGGAGACTGGCTGGAGAGCTGTCAGGCAGAGAAGGACCTGGGGGTGTTGGCTGACTGCAGGCTGAATAGGAGCCAGCAGTGTGCCCAGGCAGCCAAGAAGGCCAATGGCATCTTGGCTTGTATCAAAACCAGTGTGGCCAGTAGGTCTGGGGAGGTGATTGTGCCCCTGTACTTGGCATTGGTGAGGCCACACCTCAAGTTCTGTGTGCAGTTCTGGGCTCCTCACCATAAGGACATTGAGGTCCTTGAGCAAGTGCAGAGAAGGGCAACCAGGCTGGTGAAGGGGCTGGAGGGCAAATCCTATGAGGAGCAGTTGTGGGAGCTGGGGCTGTTTAGTCTAGAGAAGAGGAGGCTGAGGGGAGACCTTCTCACCACCTACAACTACTTGAAGGGAGGTTGTAGAGAGGTGGGAGATGTTCTCTTCAGCCAGGTGACAGTAGATAGAACAAGGGGAAATGGCACAAAGTTGCCCCAGGGCAGGTTCAGATTAGATGTTAAGAAAAAATTCACAAGAAATTCACTGAAAGAGTTGTCAGGGCCTGGAACAGGCTGCCCAGGGAGAGAGTCACCACCCCTGGATGTGTTTGAAAAAAGGGCAGATCAGGTACATAGGGATATGGTTTAACATAGGATGGGAATGGTTGGACTTGATGATCATAAATGTCTTTACCAACATTGTGATTCTGTGTGTAAAATAAAAGTCCTGCTCCCAAGCTGCTCTCCACAGAACCACAGAATGGATGAGGTTGGAAGTGACCTCTGGAGATTATCTTTCCCACCCCACTGCTCAAGCAGGATCACCTACAGCCAGTTGCCCAGGACCACATCTAGACAGCTTTTGAACATCTAAGGAAAGAGACTCCACAAGATCTCCAAGCAACCTGTGCCTGCACCTGGTCACCCTCATGGTGTCTAGCACTTTCTTGAGCTTTCCAAATTGATTTAAATTCCTGCTTTTACAGAAATTCTTTGTACTTTCTTCAGTCAAAAGACAAGAGACAATGAACACAAGCATAGTACATCTGGAACTCAATTTTTCACTTTATTTCTTTACTGTGAAGTTGGTCAAACACTAGAATGGGTTTGCCCAGAGAAGCTGCAGAATGTTCATCCTCGAAAATATTCAAAACCTAAGTGGAAAAGGCCTTGAGCAACCTGCTGTGATTTGAATATATTATTTCAGTTGGAAGGGACCTACAACAATTATATAGTCCAACTGCCTGACCAATTCAAAGCTGAGCAAAAATTTCAGCATTAAGGGCACTGTCTAAAATGCCTCAAATACTGACTGGCTTGGGGCATCAGTGACCTCTCTACATGACTCTTGAGTACACAGACTGGACTAGATCATCAGAATACCTCTTTCAACCTCAAATTATTATGTTGCTATGTTGTCCTCAAAGCTGCAATGTCTTTGGCAATAGCCATCTCCATATTCCATCCCCTCCATTCTCTCTTCACGTGCTGCTGATGAAACATCACTAGCTGATATGCAAGGACTATTGCAACACAGTAACTCAGCAAGGACTTGATGCCTCACTACTGCCCAGATCACAGTTTTAAGCCAAGAACAGATAATAGCTTTGACAGGTGAATATTAAGACACTACAGTTAATTGGAACTGCAAATCTTCTCTCACCTTCTTCAGTATAGTTCTGCAAAGCTACTCTACTTTGGGAAACCTGCACTGCTGACATTATGCTGTATATTGTTCAGGAAGTGTTTTTATGATGTGTTTTGTTACTTTTCTGGGAACTCTCCTGGTGATAGGGGGCAAAGCAGGAATAATTGTATTAGAATAAATACAAAAGCTATGTGCTCACTCATTGCACATGACTGGTTCAAAGCATATGCTGGGAAATCATCTGAACATTTGTCTACTGAAAAGGAGCATCTTAAGTATTTGAATCTGTGTTGTACACAAGCACTCGTGTTCACAGGCTGTCATCATAACTGAGCAAAACCCAAAATTTGTGAACTAACATATTCAGTAATGACAGTTTTACTGGTTCTACATCTTCCTGCCTTGCTAGCAAAGCTATTTTTCTAGAAAGAGGGAGAGACTTCACTGTCACAAGAAGGAAGTAAACAGACAAAACCAAGTTCTTAGCCAGGATTTTTAAACACCAAAAACATTTTCAGAAATATTTATTTCAATACTTTACCACAATCCTTTGAAATTATTTTTTTTAACTTGCTAGAAAATTCTCAAGCTTAGTTACACTAATGAGTGAGCTGCTACTTTTAGATTTTCAAACCAAAGAGAAGAGGCATATGACTTCTAAAGAAACAAATTATTCCATGGCTCTCATTTCTTTGAAGATATCATATCATATCAAAAAATGGGTTTGGGTTGGAAGGGACCTTAGAGATAATCTTGTTCCAACCCCCTGCTATTGGCAAGGACACCTCCCACTAGGGGTGGCCCAAAGGCCCATCCAACCTGGCCTTGAACACTGCCAGGGAGGGGCAGCCACAGCTTCTCTGGGCAGCCTGTGCCAGGGCCTCACCACCCTCACAGGGAATAATTTCTTCCTTATATCTGATCTGAATCTCCCCTCCTCCAGCTTATAGGCATTCCCCCTCGTCCCATTGTTACATGCTCTTGCAAAAAGCCCCTCCCCAGCTTTCCTACAGTCCTCCTTCAGGTACTGATGATGCTTCTGTGTTACTTATTTAGTGAAAATACATTTGTCCACAATACATTGCTATAGATTCATCTACATGTACATGATTGTCTAATTTTGTACATTGCTGCTGCAATGCTTCTCTTGCTGCCAAAACATGCCAGAAACATGGCTTCAGTCATGTAAAGAGGCAGAAATATAACCTTGGTGTTTAGTTTTCCTAACCACCTTGATGAGTAACTGATTCAAAAAAAGGTTTATGCTAAACAGCAATAGCAACACTTTAGTTTCTACATTTTCTGTCCACACTAGCTCCCTGACCCCCCTTCTCCAATATATTTTATTTACACTATACTTTATGAGTATTTTCAGGAAAACATCATCATTTAAGCGTACAAAAAATAAATCAAGAACTGAAGAAAAGGAGCGAGTATCAAAGAATTTTAGTGATTTCTATATTATTTTGAGCTTCCTTTATCAGAAGTAAGCCTCCTGGAACATTAGATCATTTTGGAGTACTTTGGAAATTTACTGAATTTAATTTGTGCAGATGGTTGTGGACAGGACAGGAAATAGGTCTTTAGAAACCCATGGTTATAACCCAGCTTTGTTATTTAAAATCTAAATTATGATCTCTAAACTTTACCAGCAAAACATCCACTCTTAAGTAACATTAAATCCACATTATCACTTAATATTTTAAAGTTTACATACAGCAGATGATGCAAAAACATCTGTAGTCTCACTCACCGCTGAGGGAGAAGCCTATCATTGGCTAGGTAGCCTAGTTTATGTATCTCCTTACTATAATCTCCATACTTGGACTGGACAGCATAAGAGGCCAGAAGAACTGCTGTTTCTGGTGGGCAATATATTTCATCATTTAAGATGGCTTCTTTGACTTGCAGGAAGAAAAGTCTCTGAGTTATTTCCTGAATTAATTCTTCAGATACGTCCTCTGGAAAAAACTTGGCCCTGAACTTAAACTGCAAAGGATTTTCTTTCCTTACATCTTGCTGTGTTACCTGAGAGAGAAGAAAAATAAGAGCAAGCAGTAAATAGCATATTAAACATAACTAATCCAGTATTAAATGAACTCTTCAGCTCCTCTACACTGAGACCCAGTGTTTCCTGAACAAGCCCACTGTGGAACTTAAAGGTTCTGAATCAAGTATGGCAATTTGGATAAATCACACAATTCTGAACTACTCAAGGGCTGCTTAAGAGAGTTTTGTGGTAGGCTTCTGTGAATTTGGATTTATCACAATAAAGACCTGGAAAAAAACCTGCAACCAATGACAAATTGCAGGAAGTAACAAATCCAGGTTTAACAAGGTTTCTTTAGCAAAAACTACAGCACTTTAATACAAGTTTAAAGTTGTATTCTTTTGAAAGTCTTTGAACTAAATAATTGTGCTTTGTTCCTGGGGAAAAAAATAAATTCATTAATCTGATTAATTTTTAGAATGGTTAAGCTTTATAATTGTCATTAAGAGATCTGATGCAGTCATTTTAAATTTTAAGTGAGCATCTATTTCAAATTTCAACAAAACCTGATTATAACTAAAGCAAAACCATTCAAAATTAAACTACTTTAAACATCAATAATCCAGCAACTGTTAAAAGGTACATTTGTAATTAAATTTCATACATCTCAATCCTTCTATTCCTTTATTACACATTTAATTTGATGTGAACTAGTTGTCCCCTCTCCAGAGCTTCTTCACAACACATGATAGGATTCATCTGTTTGCTTACAAATGGAAGGCAGTGTAAATACCACACAACATTTCAGGTGGCAATTTCAAAAGTTTCTCTCATGTTTCCTTATTTTCCATCTGATTCTGATTTACACACAGTATTTCACTTTAATCTCACCAATGAACAATTAGTTGTGCTTCTGCCATAAAATGTGTAGGTCACAGAATAGAAGTGCAAATAACATCTTATCTGCATTTAACACAAATACTTAAATAGCAAATTACAAGTTAGAGCCAGTTTATGAGGATGCATTTAAGAACCAAACATTCCAAGATTAAAAAAAAAAAAAAGCCTTCAAAGCTAAAGAAATTATCACACACTTGATGCTCCTGAAGTGCTCCAGCAACTTAACCTAAACACTTTCAGGGAGCAACCTTTTACATATTTTTCACAATTGATGCACTAAATCCTGTAGTCTCAACCCATTAGAGGCAAGCCATTAGGGGTAGCAAAGAATCTGTAGCAGTCTAATATGTATGGCCTATGAAACAAGATGCAGGTATGAGGTTCTAGAACACAGCTTTGGTGGTTAGCAGGTTTAATTCACTGGATCTACCACAGAGAAGAAAGAATGATTATATAAATGCAGAGAGCGAGACCTGCTCCTTTTTAAAAACTTCCCAATTTACCTCCGAATACTGAAGGTAAAAAAGGTAATCTTCATTAAGTTCACCTCAAAAAAAAAAAAATCTTTATTCTAAGCACTGTCATTAATAACTCGACAGCCAACACTAAAATAAAAGTGCCATTCAAACTCGCACAGAATTTAAGTAAAAGGACCTGGTTCCCAATAGCTGGGAAATACAAGGTGCTTGGTGTTACCTAAAACAAAAATTATCTTACAATCTACCTATCTGATATCTAAGCAGTTTAGGAACCTATTATGGGTGCCTTGTTTACAATCTATAGCTGTACACACGCAAATATCCCTGATGCTCAAATACTCAACACACCCCAGAGCTGTAAAACATTTACCCTACTAAATTTTGCTACATGAAAACAGGACAAACCTATACATTTAAGTCTTCCTAATGCATGCAGCACCAAGGTACTGGAAATACAGGAAACACTATCTCCTTCTCAAATTAAATCTTGATGCAGCTTTGCATATTCTTTTGTAACTGACTAAACTTAACACTCTATTTTGTCATTTAAAGCAAATGAAAAGCAACTTCTCAGCTATACTTGAAGCCTCACCAACATTAAAGCAGCAAGCCTTAATAAAGGATGTTTCAAACTGTACTCTTGCCTAGATGTTACAGAACTGTTACCTTTTTATTTAGCTTCAGCCAAGTTGAGTAGCCTTTGCTGTCCACATACTGCAGCCCAAAAAACCAGACTTCACGAAGGCCAACAGTTTTCACCACCTAAAGACAAATGATCCATAATCATCAGGAATCACCACAACAGGAAATTTATGGTAATTACACTACAGAAACCATCTCAAACTGAAACATAATCAGGTTTTACAAGAACTAGAAAAGATTAAAACATCAGGTCAAGGGAAGCATTTGCCCCAGAGTTCTAAAACTCAAAGCCTGTGTTGCCAAACTACCAACGAGAGCACACAGCTTACTGCCTATACCCAACTCAGCACCCATGGAATGCAAGGTAGCAAGCAGGACCATGATACTGAGCAGGTCTGTGACCTACAGACAAGAAAGTCCACTTCAACAAAGGACAACTGGTGAAACTATAACAAAGAGCAATACTTGTGCACAAGTATAATGTCATGAGGATGAACCACCTTCAAATATTTTTGTGATCTTCTAAGAGTTAATGATAAAAGGGATAAGGATGACCTGGCTCAAACTATACATGGATTTTTTGCACTTTTATCACTAAGGGTTACTGAAGAAACAAAACTGTCCTTGAGTAGAGGAAAAGCCCTTTAATGGATATACTAGCTTAAAAAAAACCCCACACCAATCAAACAAAAAACCCACAACAAAAAAGCAGCCCAAAAAATGTTTTCATAACAGACTTGTAGCATAATACCTAGGGAAGTCCCCCAGGACTTCATATGGGGTCAGCAAATAAGGATAAAAACTGATGCAACAGAATCTGCTGTAGAAAACCTTCCATAAAGAGCTGTGAATGTACAGTAAAAGGAAGATGAGCTTCAATAAAAGGTGATATTTAATAAAAACAAAATGCCATATATAAAATACAATTTAATCAGGCAAACAAAGTTCTAGTTGTAAAGGAAAAATACAACAAAGGTTTTTTTTTTTTTTTTTTTTTACTATACTCATCTGTGGTATTCCCAAATCTCTAATACTACATATGGACTGGTCACATCAACTGAAAGGATGCTGCAAGCACTGGAAATGTTTCAGAAATGTTAAAAAGAATGATCAGGGATACTGAACATTTTCTGCACAGATAAGACAAGAATTAAGACTTCTGACAGAGAAATGAAAACAAATAATATTATACAGGTCTAAAATCTGCACTCCATGTAGAAGGAAAAGAGGGAACAATTATTATATATCATAATGCAAACAACAGAATCAACAGAATTTACTAGATATCAGGCCAAAGCAAAGAAAAAGAAGCACTTTTATTACATAGAGTATAGTGAAACTGTGGAACTCTTAGAAGTCTTTCATGTGTGGATTCAATAAGCAATTAATTGGAAAGGCACCGCAATGATTTCAAGTAACTGTAAACTCTGGCTCCAAAAGATCCAGGGTGGCAGTACTTACTTATGTTCTCAGGTTGGACCATGCTGGCAAGCTGGTTTACTGAGGGCTGTTTTATGAAAGCATTCTGATGTGTCAAGTAAATACAATTTGACACACAGATCCTCCTCCATTTTAAAGTGGTACTATTGGCTTGCAAAATTAAGACTTCGAAAATTAGAAAGTGTCATGTGATAGCTGTGCAAATTTACTTCTGATGCTTTGCATATTTTTATTATCATCAACTTCATCATTCAACTGCACCTTTTGCTTCCACCTTCAAGCTCCAAAGTATGGCATGTGCAATGTTCATGGTTCCAACCTGATTCCTTTTGTGAACAAATGTTTTCTCTAGAATTCCTACACCATTTCTATCAGAGTATAAGAAACGTTAAAAACATGTTTACGTTACTTCTATGATCCTGGATTGCATTAAATTTTGTGTTGCACCACAGAAATTTTAGACCTGCTCCTTCTTTTGACATGGATCTTCTACATGATGCTGTTCAAACTACTTCTGGCTTGATCAGATGACTGAGAACACTCCTTACTTCACAGCTGTCCAAGTGGAGCTTTTGTACCTGGATCAGCTCTCTGAGCTACAGAAGTCACTAAGAACTGCAGATACTCAGCAGCCCTGCCCATAAGGCATAAGGAGACAAGTGCTTATGCTCTCCTCAAAGCATTTTGCTCTCACCTGCTCACTACAGCCATTCCACTGAGACGCACATTATTTACATACAGAAAACTTGTCTACTGCAACGCAGAGTTGCACCTGCTTGCAAAGCCACATTAAAACCAACTTACACATGAGGCTATTTTACTTCAGACTCCACAAATAAGGAAAGAGCAATATCTATCACTGGTCCTCAGCTCAAAGGAAAGAGAAACAATCCTGAAACTTATGTACTAAGATAATACAAGTGCTCACAAACTGCAGTAGCTGGCTGTAAGTGCAGACTGAGAATCTCAGGTGTTTGATTCTGGCTCAAGAGATTCACTAAGTGGCTTCAGGCAAGTCTTCATCACATGGAAAGCAGGTTTATCTACTATAACACCCTACAACTTGCCTATCAATGGGCAATACAAACTTCTTCAAGAAAAATAACTAGAGCAACAGACCTGTTTTGGCAAATCAAACATACACATGAAGGTAATTTCATTGAGTCACCCTCCTAAAGATGGTAAGGGAGGCTTCTGAGATACACCCTACTGTCCTTCCCAGATAGCGTGACATAAATGAGACAATCTTCCCATACTTTCTGAATAACTGCACTGAACCAGAAGTACTGATGCTCAGTGATAAAACCTTATTGAGAACAACAAAACAACCCACCACCATTACTACCTGTGTGTGGGATTGCACCCACCACAGGGTTCTTCCTCTCCTACAAAACCCACCAATGCTAAATTGGTTGTCTAGAGAAGGACAGATCCCCTCTTGCAGATTCTGACAATGAGCAGGATAGAGATGACTAAAAATAAATTTGTTAAAACAGCTTCTGAAAAAGAAAAACATTTAAAGAGATGGGTTTGTGCAATAAATGAGAATTATACCAAGTTTCACAATGGAAGAGAAAAGAGAAAGCCACAGATCTCAAATGCTGAATTCTTATCTGCCAGCAGATTAAGATGATGAAAACACACAGAAATGTAAAACAAATCAAATCCAGAAAACGCCAATTAAAAGTTTAAAAGATGATGGAAAAATGGACATGTTGTCCACCAAAAGCATAAAGGAGCACTAGACAACAAAAATTCACAGACAGTTTATTTTCTGCAAGCAGTAACCAACAAATCTACTGTCACTTCCACCAATTCTGCATAAATAACTAGTTACCTTTCTATAAACAGCATAATTTTTGTCTGAAAATTTCACACTAGCTTTGCAATACAGCTTAGCTCTTGATGTTACTCTGTGGAACTTGCATATGAATTTAAGATCAGGCTGAAAACACTTATCTCCTGACACACAACCATGCTGGTTGATTTTGCTTGACCTAATAATTTTTCAATTTAAAATTCCAGAAGCAGATTGCAAAAGCTTGTGAGATGTCAAAAGCCACACAGTGAACTGAGGAAAAAAGAACATGGAAAAGTACACAGAGCTGTGTCTTTGTTCTCTGTTTGTGAGTGCCCCAATTTGGATGAACATGATTACCTGGGCACAAGACAGAATGTCACCCCCCACCCAATACTGCATGGCAGAAGATAAGATAGCAAAAGCTGGCAAAAGAGAAGTTGACAGGTTGAGGCTTCTGCACCCTTGAACATTGCATGTTGTATTTGATGGCAATGCTGGTTAGACAAAAAGCTGGACAACACCTTTCTTCAAGAAGCATTTATGAGAATCACCAAATTTATGGCTATGTAGAGGCTGAAGAAATACTGCTACTCATGCTAAGAGAAAGGGGGTGGGGGGTTAGAAGCGTTGGGTCAAACAGCAGTTTCAAACAAAAACTACAAACAAAATTTCTTTCCTCTAAAAGAAAAAAGGTTAGTGTTAAAAAAAAATAGACATTCCTCTCCTTTCAACTTACTAAAAGACAAACAGGGCCACAAAAATGATCAGAGGGCTGGAACACCTCTCCTATGAAGACAGGCTGAGAGAGTTGGACTTGTTCAGCCTGAAGAAGAGAAGGTTCTGGGGGCACCTTCTAGTGGCCTTCCAGTGCCTATAGAAGCTGGGGAAGAACTGATCACGAGGACATGTAGCAGCAGGACAAGAGGTAACTGTTTTAAACTGGATATTAAGAAAAAAGTCTTCAGTATGAGGGTGGTAGATCACTGGAACAGGTTACCCAGAGACACAGTGAAGGCTCCATCCCTGTAGATATTCAAGGTCAGGCTTGACGGGGCTCTGAGCAGCCTGCTCTAATGAAGATGTCCCTGCTTACTGCAGGGGTGTTGGACTAGATGACCTTTAAAGGTCCCTTCCAAACTTACGTATTTTATGATTCTATTCTATAAATTAATTGACCTTTAACAGTCAATTAAAAGTTTAAGAACTCTTAAAGAACTCTTTAATACCCATCGTTACATACTTAAAGCATCTACAGTGGAGTGGACAGAAACATCAGTTCTACCAAACATTCTTGATACAGTTGAATTGGTTTTGAAAAGTAATTTCTAATATTTCTGCATTTTTAACTAAATGCACACATCTTGGATCTGCAGAACACAACCTATGTATTGGTTTCTCAAGGATAAAACAAAATGAGACATTGACAAGCTACTAATCTTAGCATTTTCTACAACACCCCACAACTTAGATCAAAAACCTGTTTCAAGATTCTGATGGCTAATCCCACAAAATGAATAATCCTTTTTAAGAAATCATTTATTTATCCATTTGACTGCTGTGTGGCAGACACACTGTCAAGTCAAAGTGTATTTGTGATGGGTCTGCAATCAGTAAGTACATTAAAGCCATCATTTGCACTCCTCCACTTAGTCTATTTTTTCTTTAACTTAAATTTAAATCTGGATCATAGGACATTTCTAAGATTTGGGAAGTGACAAAGTATTGACAGCTTACATTCTTGGGGAAAAAAGTTAGCTTTCCTTAATAAACTTTTCCTGTTACATTTATAGTGGAGGCTATATACATTTGTTATAGCTCTAATTCTTACAATTAAACTGCAGTTGCAAATACAATGTTACTAGACATAAAGAATACTAATAATTTCAAAGCATGTCTACATGCATGACTCAACCAAAGCCTCTCTGTTAACCTATTTACACAGAGCTGCCTGTAAATGTAATCCATTCCATAAGAAGTAATTAGGAAGTTCAAATTGAGAGCATAGCTTAGATAACATAAGGAAAAACTTAATCTATACATGAGAATACCTCTGCTTTCTCAAACTCTAGCCTCAATATCCAGTGGTGTAATACGTTTGCACACATACATTCACAGAGATGCATGTAAGTTACCTGATCAAAGAGCTGCTTGCCTGTTGTATTGGGCTGGATGGCAAATTCCAACTCAGCATCCATTGTGGTTACTCTGACATTGATCTACAGAAAATAAAGAAATATTTGAATCATACTGGAACAGTGTAAAGCTTCTATACACTGTGATTAGCCTGTAAGAAACAATATATGGTAAGTAAATTCAACTATTTTAATAATCTTGTATATACACAGAACACAGCAGATATAAAAATGGAGAATTTTAATCTGCAAAAACCCTCATTTTTATGTAGTATAAAAGTATATTCAGGATAATGTTTAACACTAAGTTTGAAGGTCAAACCAGGGAACAAAGTTCAAAATCAACTTACTGGGATAGGCGACGTGACTACTTAACACTCAAAAGAACAATGGAACATTGAGCTACTGAGCACTATCTTCTAGAGAGCTTCCTAAATGCATGCAAAAGTTCCTAGTCATACACATTACCATTTTAAGCTATTCATACCTAGCAATATAAAAAGACAAGCAACCTCATGCCTTACTATTTCTAAAATGAAGAGGTTCAGCGGTCTGAAAGTATATAGGACTTGAGCTTGTAGACCTCAGGATACATTATCAGGAGATTTCACATCAATGGAAGGGGGAACCATACAAGTTCATACCCCTTAATGCTGACCCCATCCAATGCCCTTACTACAAGGCTGAAAAACCACTACTAGTCAATGAACCAATTTCTCCTGAAATACGGGACCATTTTCCAGATGACTCCTGACAGTCACTGGTTTTATCTGTTGTAAAACAAGCAATCGAATATTCCCAGAGATACCTGGATGCCTACCTTACTTGGAAGTATAAGTCTGTTCCAATACCTCTTAAACTGGTACACAGATAAGTGATTTTTCATAAAACAGAGTACTAAACACACAGTACTGCCTTCTCACTGTTAAAATGGTCCTCCAATCCTACTGCCAGAACACCAAATTGCATTTGTCTTTAATGAACAGGAATATAAAGTGTTAAAAGGACAAATCTACTTTGCTACAAGTGCAAAAGAAAAAAAAATAACCCAGAAATGTAAAACTTAAGGCATCCACATAGATTCTAACTTGTGCCTCTAATATAAAATATGGAACAGGAATAAATTAGGACTTGTATTACAGGTTCTTACACCACTTGTTCTATGCTGTGTAAACTATTAAACTTGATCCATGCCTGTGTAAACTCTGCTAACGATTTCCCTAATTTTGCCACCAGGTGGAATAGTTTGAGAAGTGAGAGTCTGGAAATGTCTCTGTAGGATAGAATGCAAAGGAAATCAAGGTGTCAAAAAGAAAATCAGATAGAAGATAGTCCCTGTGCAAGGGATTAGGCATGTTCACTCCTTTCTTTAGTGTCATGGCAAACAACTTTGGGCATGAGCCGGATACACAAAGACAGGAGTAGCTGGAGTGAGAGGACCTCTCGGTTATAGACCTGCAAACAAGGAAGATAGCAGGGGCTTAGCAAACTTTTTTGTGCATGTGCAAACACTGATAAAGAACAAGAGTTGAAGGCTTTGGAGTGAAAGATCTTATGGGTTTTTTCAATAAAAGTTCACTAATTAGAGGGTATGAGTTCAGAGGAGAGAAAACAGGTTTTCCATAGATTCTCTCACTCTGCCCATTTCAAGAGAAAAACCTGCTTACTCTCTAACAGAACAACCCATTTTAAATAGCAGGTCTAACTTTTTGCCAGTTGCACTGGTTTGGGGGGCACTTTAATTACATGAAGTTAATTTTTTTAGACAGCTTTTAAATTTTAAAAATTAAGTCTGCTTTAAGACAGCTACAAGTATGCAAGTTACAAGGGATAAGGCTAAAACGTAACTTCGTTAAATGCCAAAGCACTCTTGTTATGTAACAACAGCAGTGCCAGAACAAGAGGCATCACAAAAGATCTACAAAGCACAGCAAGTTCAACTAATTCCAGCAGACTTTAGAGCTGCAGCAGAATGTCTTACATAAATATCTCTGTAACAAATGTCATCTTCTACAAACACAAGAATTATTACCTGAAAGCCCGTATCCCTCACAAGAATTCAAATACTCAACCAGTAAAATCATAAACATAATACAGAGGCAAACTCAAGACAGCTTTTAGATTGTGGTTGCTTCTGGATGTTGCTACCTCAATTAAATGCAGAGTGCTGTAAGAACACACAGCCACTGTATCTGCAATAAATACAAATCTTAGGACAACCATGCATGCATGCATTACAGTAACTGCTTAAGTCTTCAGCAATTGTGTCTTTGAACTCCTGTTTAAGGGATCACCCAACTACTGATTAATATTTACACTTTCAGTTCTACGAAGCAAGCAACAAATTAAGCAATAGCATTTTAAAACACTGCCTTTTATGATACGAGTTATTTAAGAGACCTACGAAAGTATCACTACACTGGATCATTTTCTTTCTGAAAATACTTGGACTGGCTTAGATTTTTGGCATATAAATACTGAGCTTTTACAACCTTGTTTCACAGCTTCAGCTATTTCTGGGCATGGAAAATAAGCAAGTTACTTCTGGCAAAACCTGAGACTGAGACCAGAAGGTTTATTTCTTTAATCCAAACCTCCATCGCACAGCACATCAACAAAATCAAACCTCTGGTGTCAGTCGTGTCATCTGTAAAATAAAACTAATTAACTACATCAAGAAGAGTCACAGGGGAAGTTTCAACACTATAAATAAAGCAGGGAACTGAGAAAATAGAGGCAGAGAAAGAAGGCCCAGCAGATGCAGCAATGGACTGTCACTCATGTAATCTACTGCTGGGTACCCAGCTCCTTTGAAGCAGCACTCCTAGTGTGACATTGGTGACAGGGGGAAATTATCTGAACCACACATTATGAAGACAGACACTAATCTGAACATGATTACTCTGCACTGACTTTACCACATGAATACAGAAACAGGAAGGAGCTCTTGCAATGGTTACAAGAGAAACGTACAAAGGTTTCCTGCAGCAAGTGTTAGAAGGCTACCACTACTCATACCACAAAACCCATTCAGGTCTGCTTTTAAATCTCACCAGATTTACACATCTTCCTTCAAACTTCAGAAACTATGACAAAGCAGTAGGCAAGACTCAGCTAATTAATTCAGCTGCTCAGTCGTGAAACAAATCCCGTTCAGCCATGCACAGACTCAGGGTAAGAGCTGCAGTAAGTTCCATTTGGTGTGTCCATATGGAATTCTGACTGAACTCTGAGTAGATGCCTTTTAAGAATCCTACTCTGGTAAGTTAATTAAGAAACTCTCTAGGTGGTTCTGCAATTCACAGCAGTATGCCTGAGCAAACATCTTCTTTATTTTAAGATTAAAAAGTGGCTGTACCACAAACATTATTTTTGGTGGCACGGTCTAACAATTTATATCACTTATCACTGACCTAGAGAGCTCTATGGAAATAGTAAATACTAAAACATCATGGTGATCACATCTGGGAAATAACTTTAAAATGCTACTGTAGGCTTAGTAACTGGGTAACTCAAGACTTTGTGAATCCTCTGACAAGGATGCGGTAAGAGACCCTCCCATCACCACCTCCACAGTGACAGAACTGACACCCAGCAACACAGCAGTCCTAGACCTGCCCCCCTTGCATCCAGGACCACAAATCACCAACTTGGGCTACTGTGATGTACACAGTAATCAAAAAAAAAAAAAATGCCACCAAATGACCAAATAACTCCAGCGTTCCAACCCATGGAGCTATAAATGGTTTTAATTCAGAGCATACAAAACCCTGCTCCCACTTTAGATACGTGAGAATACTGATGTCCGCTCAGTAAAGCTAGGACAAGAAGTGCACTCCTGCACAGGGAACAAGGTGGCATTTAAAAAAACCCAACAACAGAGACCCACAACCGATTGGCAAAATGTTAATTTCTTTAGGGTTTGCTCTTTCTGGTAGAATTCCATCCTGAATATATTGCCTTTACACACCTATATGTTAAATTACATAAGCCAAGCATCTAGACAAGCGCAGGCTGTATTAAAATGGCTATAATGGAGAAGATAAAAGGGCAGGCTAATGAATTATTTTCATTTTAAAAAAAATTCTAGGCGGAAGAAAATGCTTAGCATGAAGTTTTGTTCAGCTGGCTACCTTTAGGAGTTCATTTTATAAACAAAGCTGCTGTAAGAGGGAACAAAGAACACAGTGAAGTTTAACACAGCATAGAAAAAAAGTCTGCAGCACATTTAGGAAAACATTACTGCAAAGCTCTATTTCAGAGCACTGAATCTACATTTAGAGTATCAATACCTACCTTACAGCTTGAAACTATTCATCTTGGTTCATTTGCCTACATTGACCACTATAAACAAGTGACCAGGGGAAGAAACCTTTCACCATAAAAGGATCACCAAGCATTTGGAAAAAATTAATACAAAGAGTATAGTTATTCCTTGTTTCTGACAAAACTGCTCTGTCCCAATATCTGGGTACATATACATACTTTTAAATCTATTTCCAATTATTATTTTGGAAAAGTTTA
This sequence comes from Gallinula chloropus, assembly GCF_964237585.1. Classification (NCBI taxonomy): domain Eukaryota; kingdom Metazoa; phylum Chordata; class Aves; order Gruiformes; family Rallidae; genus Gallinula; species Gallinula chloropus. The sequence continues at coordinate 206,643,606 of NC_140085.1, forward strand.
TGCTTGCAATAGTTACCTTCTTCATCTTATAGAATCCCAGACTGGTTTGGATTGGAAGGGGCCTCAAAGATCCTCTAGTTCCATCCCCCTGCCATGGGCAGGGACACCCTCCACCAGCCCAGGCAGCCCAAAGCCCCATCTAACCCAGCCTTGAACACTACCAGGGAGGGGGTAGACACAGCTTCTCTGGGCAGCCTGTGGCAGGGCCTCACTGCCTTCACAGGGAAGAATTTCTTCCTTATATCTAATCTAAATCTCCCCTCCTCAAGATTACAGCCATTCCCCCTCATCCTATCACTACATGCCCTTCTAAAAAGTCCTTCCCCAGCTTTCTTGTAGGCCCCTTCAGGCACTGGAAAGCTGCTCTAAGGTGCTCCCAGAGTCTTTTCATCTCCATGCTGAAGAAGCCCAACTCTCTGCCTGTCTTCACAGAAGAGGTGCTTCAGCCTGCTGGTCACTTTCATAGACCTCCTCTGGACCCACACCAGCAGCTCCATGTCTTTCCTGTACTGGGGAGCCCCACATCTGGATACAGTGCTCCAGGTGGGGTCTCACCAGAGCAGAGGGGCAGAATCATCTCCCTCAACCTGCTGGCCACACTGGTTTTGATGCAGCCCAGGATAATGGGTGACTTCCTGGGCTGCAATTGCATGTTGCTGCTCATGTTGAGATTTGCATCAATCAACACCCTCAAGTCCTCCTCCAGAAGGCTGCTCTCAATCCCTTCATCCTCCAGCCTGTACCAATACCAGGGGTTACCCCAACACAAATGCAGGGCCTTGTACTTGGCCTGAATCCCATGAGGTTCTCATGGATCCACTTCTCAAGCTTGTCCAGGCCCGTGGCATCAGAACTAGCAGTCTGAGTTATCTGTATTTTACCAGGTTTGCTTCAGAATGATTAAACACACACAAGGGAAAGGGAAGAACACATAGATGTATAGATGTTGATTATTCTTTGTGGAGGCAGTAACTGATGATTTGATAACAATTGTTGTTAATGGACTATGAGGACATTTGTGACAGCTGCCAAAATATTTATTTTTAAAAGTTTAAAGCCATTTATCTCTGAAATAACTTAACCAAACAAATAAAGAGTATAATAAATTAACGTAAGTGGAACAATAGCCATCCATGTGCATGTATCAAAAGCACACATTTCCTATCAGATTATAATTTTGTTGTATTCTTTCACTGCTTTAAGCATTTGAAAAAGAAAAATTTTTATATTTCCTTGTAGGACCTAATTTCAACCCTCCATAATTTAATGGGATATAACACAGTCACTACTACAGCCTTTGGACCCTTCCTCAAACGTTGATGCACTGCACAGAACACGCACAAAACCTGAGTGGTGGCTTAACAAATACTTCCTATTACTACTGTATGTCAGCCATCGTTCACAGATACTAGTCAGGGCACTTCAGCTTTCAGCAGGAAGCCCAAAGTTGAGTAAGTACCAGTATTTAGTAAGAAAGCCATTTTAAAGTGACAAAAAAAAAGTTTCAAGTGGTTTTGTTTTGGTTTAATAAATGTAGTATGAATTTCTTATGTGTAAAAGCCACAGAAACCAGTTCAACAGCAAAAGTTTCTTCACAGACTTTCTTCACACTAGATAAACTTACAGTATCAAGCTGGCATATCAAAGTGTGTTAAAGAGTAGCAGTCACCCTGCTTTACACACTATACAAATATACACAGCTTGCTCTCCACATCAACCTTGAAGCAGATGTAAGAGATGCAAGACAAAAAATTAATGAAGATATGGGAAAAAGGTTAGGATGGGATGAAGGCTACAGAATAACAGCAGATAGATGTTACTAACAGCCAAATCAAAACAAGCAGTCTGCAAAACTGACATCAGTGGTCTATGCTGCAGAAATGAGTAACATATGCAAATCATAATTCAAATATTGCACTATACATCTCAAAGATTTTTTCTGTGAAACACCTCACTTGGAAAATCCTAATTGATACACCATTTCAACTCAACTATTTACAGGAATTAGCTTGATCTTGTAAACATTAATTCAAGTTTTCAATATTTATATTATTCCAGAATCTGGTATCTACTCCTTCTGAAAATACAACTTCAGAAAATGTTGAAGTAGTCTAAAAAAAGGATTGATTTTTAATCTTAGACTTTGACATCTACCTGTTATTACCCAGCATAATGCTTTCTCTTTCACACCTTACAGTTCTGTACAAAAATGCTGCAAATTACCAGGAAAAACAGCTGATAATTTTAACTCCTGTTATACCCTATAAGTGCAACTAATATTTCAGTCAATTAAACCTAATCTTCTTAGCCTATGAAATGATTAACAGTTATGTAACTAATGATGCCTAATTTTAGTTGCCATGTTTCTATTTCTGGTAAAGATCTGGGAGAATGGCATACAGATGAGAAACGTTTTGTATCTGTTCTTTTAGGAAGAAAGCACTGAAAATAAGATTCAACAAATACTCTATTCTTCAGTAGGCAGATAACTAAGCACACTGAAAACAGCCACACTAACAGCTCCAATTTTGATTACAGCAGCAAATAATTAATTAAACAAAGTAGTCACTTTTTTTTTTAGAGAGATCACAACAGAAGCTAAAGGAAACTGAATTCTGCACTGAGAATATTGTCTCAGAACTATTTTGCTTTAAGAGCAGAGATGTCCAGTGAACTGCTGGAAAGAATGGAAAGCCACTTTGTTACAAACACAAAGTTTCTACTGGAGCTAACAAAAAAAAGTTTCAACAGCCTGTATTTTTCAGACACTTTATCTTAGTATCTCAGGACAATATATACTAAAGTCACTTTTACCCTTTATTTAAGGCTCTTTAACCTAGCAGCCTCTAAAACAGAAAATCCCAAACACAAAAACAATGACCTTTTACTGCCATGTAGAAGACAATCATTAACAATGACATGAACCTTATTTCAGACCAAGGCTTCTGGGAAAGATGAAAGATCTTTACTTTAACTATGCTAAGACCCTTTACTAGTCAGATTACAGCTGAATCCAGAAAACAAACACCAAAACAGGTCACAATCAAGTTTTCAGGTTAAAAGACCTCAAATAATACAGCTACAGAAGACTGACAGTCTGATTACAACATCTGTTGGAAAATAAAGAACAAGGAGGTGAAGCACAAGTAGTTTCCGGACTAGAAGTGCATGTGCCTATTGTGGATTGTCTTTCAAGACAACTTGTAAGAGCTACAGTGAGTGTCCAGAGCAAGAGACATTCTACAGCCCAGTGCTATCAAGTACTAGCAGAACCGCGAGACACGCCAAAGAACAATGTTGGATTCATTACACACAACCGATGACAAGGCTCTCACAGGCTCTAAAGGAGGAAGAATAAAAGGGGGAGGGGGAGCTCCAGAGCTATCTACAATTTAAGAAGGAACCAGAGCAAAGTCCGAGGTTAGATTTTTACAGGGAAAATTGCTTTATCTTTGGCCTGCGTGTTACTTTTTCATTCAATAATTACAGCAACATGTAGTTTACAGGAAGAATGTGGGACATTTTTCAAATGTCATCAATTTAATTTCATTTCTTAGTGGTTCCTTTCACTCCTATCCCTTCAAAAATCTCACACACGCCTACAACATCAGGAGACATAGGAGAACATCCCAATGTATGAGAACTCTATATAAAACCCCTCATAAAATAATAAAAAAAAATCATCTCATCTCTGGCATGAGTCCAGCTTCTTTCCTAAGATCTGGTAGCTAATTTTCATTCCTAGGGTGGATTCTGATCTCTTCCAACACCTCTGCAATCTCAGTTTCAATGATATTGCTTTTCTTGTGAACAACCTTAAAACTGTATTTCCTACAATTTTCTCAGATCCTTAAAATAGAGGGAACCCTGCCTGTCTAAATCTTGTGGTTCTAATCCCAGATTTTAAAAGGAAGTAACCTCATTCAGGCTGCATTTTATTTCAGTCATTACTTCTGTGATGACTTCATGGCTCTGTGGATGCATGAAATTGGGGGCCTCAGGATACATGGGCTCACACTGACTTTTTGCTTTATTCTTAAAATACAGTTTTCCAGTTGAGAAGCTCTATGAAAAGCACTGCTCAGCTACCATAGCCAGGACTCAAAAAGGTCAGAAAATGGTATGCTGCTAATTCATTTTCCTGCCCTTAATAATGCAGATTTCTTAAAGAAGGGGACAGAATACAGATAGAATCACAGAACGCTTTGGTTTGGAAGGGACGTCAAAAATCATCTAGTTCCAACCCTCCAAACCCCTAAAACCCACTGCTCCTTGTCCTATCACTACAATCCCTGATAAACAGTCTCTCCCCCACTTTCCTCTAGGACCCCTTTAAGTATTGGTATGCAATAATTAGGTCTCCCCAGAGCCTTCTCTTCTCCAGGCTGAACAAGCCCAAGTCTTGCAAGCTGTCTTCACAGGAGAAGTGCTCCAGCCCTCTGACCATCTTTATGACCCTCTTCCACACCTGTTCCTACAGCTCCATGTCTTTCTTGTATAGGGGACCCCAGAGCTGGATGCAGTACTCCAGGTGGGGTCTCACCAGAGCAGAGGGGCAGAATCACCTCCCTCGACCTGCTGGCCACACTGTTCTTGATGCAGCCCAGGACACAATTGGCCTTTTGAGCTGCTAGCACACACTGCAGGCTCATGCTGATCAGCACACCCAAGTCCTCCTCCTCAGGGCTGCTCTCAATCCATTCTCTACCCAGCCTGTAGCTGTGCTTGCCATTGTGCCAAAACACATGCAAGACCAAAAGTCATGCAACCAATATTACATCAACAGCAAAAGAACCAAGTGCTAAATAATTATCTCCTCAAAGAATTCTAGAACTATTATCAAAAGAGAAGTTAGATTCCTCTTCCCCCCACATAGTGGATGAACCTTTATCTCAGTTGAAGTGAGATGAATAGGGGACAGCAAACATCGCTTATTTCCTCCCTTCAACACTTACTTTCTAGGTAACACTTTCTTCAGCAATGGCAAAACCACCTGATGCGGTGCTGTTGCTGCCAGACACTTTACATATGTTCTGTCTTCCCCTACCAAACCCTACACCAAATCATTTCACTTATGCTCACAGATGCTCAGTCAGGTCTTACTGTAACAGATTAGGCCTACATTAACCACTCTATGTCATCTCAAAGTCAGCAATTCCTCCTGAAAAGTTATTCCTCCTGCCAGCCAAAGGTTTATGAGCACTGCCCCCATCTCCAAGTACGCTCCATGCAACTTGCAGTGCTGAGCTTTCTTGATCTTTTTCCACATGTTGCTCATTGAACTCTCTGGTATCCAACTGTGCATTATCAAATCTTAGAAATCTAGGAATGGCAGAGTCAAAACAACTAGAGCTGTTACAAGATCACTGCTCTAAAACTTGAAAATCCTGTCAGGTTTTAGATGAGTAAGCTCATTTAAAGTAAGATGAGAACAGCTACTTACTGGTTTCGGCATTTTTCTTGTTTTCTTTAGTCTCCTGTCCACTTAAACCTTCAATAAACTCTTGGCCCCTTCTGTCAAAAAGAAAATTAAAAGGGTTGTTTTAAAATTAATCATAGCAGTTTACATACATCACAGAAAGCAATACAAATTCCAAGCAGGTAAGCAAGTCCTCTATCCATACAAGATACACTTTTCAGAAGGTGACATAAATAGAAAGCAACTAAGTTAGCCAGCACCAGAACCCACAGGTGTCTTAACTAGTAACCTTTCAACTTTTATAGACTAATAAACAACTAATGTTGAAGAGTCAACAGCTCCCTAAGTGCTGAAAATTCTTTTTAAAACTTTTGATACCAGACAACTTCTAGCATTAAAAACCTTTAGCATTACTTGCAAGGAAGTAAAAATTGTACAAGAAACTTCACAGCTGCAATTTAATGTCAAGTCTAGTCATACTCAAAGCATCATGAAATCAAAGAAAAAGCCTAGCAGAATTTTAAAGCATAGAATATGTATTCCACTTCCCTCAGTGAAGGAATGATACAGTACACAATCACAGAAAAAAAAAAGAAGATCTGCTCTGCTTAAAATAATGGAGCTTGGTTTTTTTTGTTTGTGGGCTTATTGTTTTTTTAAGCAGAAGGCCCATGAGTTATGTCTACAATAATTAATATTTTCATTACCATGTAATCTGTTCCAAAAAAAAGTATGCTTGCCTTGAAAATAATGCCTGCAATATTATCAGTAGATAGAATCAATTGAAAAGGAGTCAGGATGTTAACTCAGAACAAATAAGCAGCTAGTCACCTTCCTGCATGCTTCTAAAGCAATGATTTCATGAACCAGTCCTGATGCTGGTCTGCAAAGAGTTAAAAAGGTGGCATCACCTTCAAAAATTGTATTAGCTGCCATTTCAGTTACACTAAAAAATAGTGACAACCCAAGATGCCAGTACTTTATCTCCATCACTGCATCAGATGATAAGAATTTTCAGAAGTGCTTAAATAAGGAAAAATCCAAAATGTTTGGAGTAATTAATTTATTAAAAGCAAACTTGTGTAGAAATCATTTCTCATTTATAACAATATATTTGAATTTTTCTTTATATATATTTACAAAATAACTTATTTTCCTGTGCTTCTTAGCATTTAAAAATACAGTAAATATTAGAAACATTTGTACAGCAAGGTGCACTAGCACTCTGGTTTTATTGCTCTTTTTAATCTGCAGAGATGCTTGAAAAAAGGGAATGGGGAAAAGAGAAAGGATGAAGACAGAATTTAAGAAGCATCAATGTGGAAGATTGGGAAAGAAAAAGGAATGTTAACACTAAAGGTTACAGAAAGAGATCTGATGGTGTAATGTGGATATGCAGCGCATTTTAATAAAAAATCCAACTAAAAAAACCCAGTATCCTTAAGTTATGTACATTATGACATTATACTACATTTGCCTAGCATAAAGGCAATTACATTCCAGGGGTTTTTTGTTAGTTATGGAAGATATTCAGGGGCTTGTGGAGCCTCCATCTCTGGAGATATTCCAGACCCGGCTGGATGCCGACCTGTGCGACCTGTCCTAGGAAACCTGCTTTGGCAGGGGGGATGGACTCAGTTATCTCTGAAGGTCCCTTCCAACCCCTACAATTCTGTGAATATTTTAAAGGACTGGACAGTATCAGTAAGACTACTATTCTAAGATACCATTCAATACATTTTTGAAAAACATTAATAAGTTTTTCCATAATCTACCCTCTCTTTTTTTTTTTTCCCCTTTAGACCAAAAAAGCTTGGGGCGAGAAAGAAAAGTCAGTTTGGGTCTTGCAACGCTGGCTTTTGATATAATTCAATAGCACACTGCCACTTCACAGAAGAGACTGCCCTCTCTTCTCCCCTCCTTCCCCTAACTTACTCCTCAGAAAATCCCAAGAGCAGCAAAGAGCAAAACAAGGCTGCCTCTGATATCTGCTAACAGCAAACTGGATTCCAAGCTGTAGTAATCCCTTCGTTCACCTTTTTGACAGCTTGTAAGACTGACGGCAGATTGAAGCCCTAGAGTTAAACTCAGTTAATTAACGATGCAAAGGCTAAATTAGATTCTCATCCACAATTTTATAAGCGTGACAACTCAACAGTACTAAAAGGAAGAGAAAGCAGCACAACCATCTTTATGTGCCAGCACTGAAAAGATGACTGATAAGTCCAGTCTCCAGGAGACGGCATATGGCATGAGGCCGAGATCTGTGTTATCAACTGATTACTTCAAGGTCTAAGAGGGACCAGGTCTTATCGCTTTCTATGTCATTTTCACTGTCATGCCCTCATATCACTGCAAATTCTTCCATAAATACAACCCAACTTTGGGTTTTACCCAAACACTTTGTTAAACTACTATCAACTAACCCTACATTACTTATTTGAAAACCTATTTTAAAAACTTAGGGTAGCTTTTAAAATCAGAAAAGTGACTACAAAGTTTTATAGGATAATTCTGTGTCATCAAATCACAACTGGTGAACATGCAATTTAAATGAGCTTACGGAATTAACATTTATTGCTCACAGGCAATAAAAAAGCACTATCAGCTAAAAGGAAGAATCCTCTTGTGCAAAACTCAATAAAAGTGAAGTCTCACTGTCAGCCCCACAGATCTCAAGGGCCTGATAAATTACTACAATATACAAGCAACAGAAAAAACTATGCAAACCAAATATTTTTTAAAAATTTGTATTAAATTTAGAGCCAACTATACTTAACTTGTTTCTACTTCAGATCATAAAGCTCTTGTGCCATATTAGGGGGGGAGGGTGATCAAAATCAACTGACAGGGTCTACTACATAATTTCATGGATCACTGTTTCCATTTTATACATGATGCAAAAAGCAGCCTGGGTCTACATGCTTTCATACTTAAAATATTATGCAATTTCAAACAGTGTATTCCCACAAAAGCATTGCAATGAAGTATTATAGTACGTAACCCTCAAGAAATTCACAGATCTTAAAACTGTGCAAAAATTGAAATCAAATAAATATTTTCTGGATAGAAAAATAACACCCTATCTTTCCCAATTATTGGCACCAGCTAACATTAAAAACAAAGCAACTATAAGGAAAATATTTGGCCAGAAGAAACAAACAAACAAAAAAAAATCACTGCCAGGCCAAATATTGTGCATCTCCACTATTATTATTGGAGTGGGACTTCACTTCTGCTATTTAGGTATTTCCAGTAAATTTATATTTGGTGGATGCAACCATAACAGTTTTACTGAGTTTTTTAATCTTTGAAAAAGTAATTACTTACACCTTTATCTTAACACTCAGGTGAAATAGCATTGCAAATAGATGGGAAAAACCCCAGCCAACTGGGATCGGGAATGATACCCCTGTTGCTTCCTGCATTCTGAAACCAGCTTGTGACCTACTGCACATAGAAGCTCATGACTTTGGCATCTCAATTCCCAAAGGTGCCTCTTCCAAGTCAGGATTAGCAGGCTTGTGACTCTGCAGAGTTCCTACTGCTACAGCACTCCAGCGCTCAAGACCTTCACAGCACACACGGTAATCTCGACCCTGGACCAAACCCCCAAAACATCAACAGGCTTCACATCAAAAAAAAGAAAGAATAAAACCATCCAGAACTTCAAGAACCCTCTTGAAATGAAGGACTGTGATTTCAATTCATTTCACTACAAGGCAGTTTGGATTTTTTTTTAAGCCTGTATCATCCATGTTGCCAGTTATGACACAGAAGCCAACAAATAAAGCAATTGTTGAAAGATGACAAAGAAAGCTTTCTTCAGAAAATGACGGTGCATAAAACGCTTGATGCCAAAATTCTGTCAAATAATTTATGCAGCAGCTGTTTTCAAAAGAAACATTCATACACAGAGCCTTGGGTCTGAGGTCAGGTGAGGATGGGATAGGAGGCAGAAGGCTCGAGCAGGATGCCCGGCTGGCAGAGAACCAGCCCTCAATAGCGGGATCCCTATCTGAGGGCTTCAGACCTGCTCTTGGAAGCAGCCCCCTCAGCATTAGCCACAGCAATACAATTAACTCACTTATTTACAGGATCTTATTTAAAATTGACATGCTTTGTTTCAAAGTCTTAGACCATGACATTTTTTGTGATCCCTAAAAGTTTTAGATCTCTGGGGAGGCAGCAGCAGGCAACTTAAAGGCCACTGTACCTGACTAACTGGTCTGGGCTTTCTACTCAAACGCCTCTCTACTCCAGAGCAGCCTGTGAATGCCTGCAGGGCAATCATCTTTTACACTAAGCTCCCTAATGACACACTTGCTGCAGTCCAATAAAGAAGTTCATTTGACACAGACTTTACTTCTGCATACATCTTTTTCAGACAGACAGAGCAGCAGTCTGCAACGTAAACAAACCAGGAGGGGAACCAAAACAAGACATTTATTTAAAAAAAAGAAGAAAAAGAAAAATAAAGAGTTGAATTCTACAACTAACATGTAATAAATGAGATTTGAGTAGTGCTAGATATCACATGCAGAGTATTATATATCAACTCTTTTTTTCTTAGCACTGTATCTTTACCTTCTTAAAACCACCATTTCCTCCCAATCCTCCCTTCCCTGAAATACTTGAGATAGGCTTGCTGTCTCTTTGACAAATACTTGCAATATAACCAGCACAACTGCTATGCATTACATGTATTTATATATTTTGAAGAGCGAAATGTTTCCTCCAAAGTGGAGTTCCCAAAAACTTCAGAAGTACAAATGAACACCTGGCAATCACCAAACACAGTAGTTAAACAAAAAGTAACGCAGACCAGCCAAAGAGGACTCGTGCAACACTTGCAGTTTGACCAGTTAGTAAACTGGTATGCTATAGATGTGCTACATGATTTACATACAGCTTATATTTATCATGTTTAGAATCCTTACTTCCAATTTTAGCTTCAAAGTTACTTGAAATAACTCGAGGATTTTGAAAAGTCCTAGAAGGACAGGATGGCAAATCTTCCTATGCACACAGAGACACAAGCAAAAACTGAAGTTAAGAAGCATGACTAGTGCAGGTATTCTGTTGTTTCAAGGTGAAACAAGCCTTTGTCTAAAAACAGTTAGCAAAGAATTACAACATAACTGAAATTCTGTGTATATTCCATTTTAAAAACAGGCATATTTTCTGAGTAACGCTGTTAAATGTCTTAGAAGAGCTTCTATAAAATAAAGGAAGTTTATGACAAACAGCTAGAGTTCTTAGATCTAAATCTTCCAGTGTAGAGTTCAACTCTCATTTTGGGCCAATGTAGTATTTGTTTTTTCCTTATACTACATGACTCGAAGGTTTCCCTTTGCAGACTGATTAATAAACACCAAAGGCAGAAAGGGAAAAACAAAAAAAAAAAAAAAAGAAAGCTTTCAAATTCAAAGCACAACCAGAAATTAGCCACTGATGCAGTCAGTCCCTCAGTGCTGAAAGGAAAGAGTTTACCTAGGCCACTTCAGCTCTGGAGTCAACTCACCGAGAATGCAAGATACACGGAGTGCTGCTTTAATGGATAAGTATCTTCCAACAATCAAGCCTCAGAAGTTTGTATAAAGCTTTGTTTACACTTACAGACTTGAAAATCCTCCCTTTCCTCTACTCCCACAGACTCCTAACAAAACTCAAAGTGATAGACCAGCTTTGATGTATTTAACACATCCAACAGAAAGAAGTAATACCTTAAACAACTTCCCTCTTCACCTCTGCCAACAGAAGTGCCCCTTCTCAAAGGCTGAGCAAGACTGCTGAAGAAGAAAGACCATATACGTATCCTGGCAGTTGCTAAAGTAACATTCTTGACCAGGAACTGTCTTCTCATATTATAGGTTCTACATTTCTTAACCCTCTAATTTTGCATCTTGTAGATGGATCCATATTCTCACTCTCTTTAAGGCTTTACCTAATTTTCTGTGATCCAACTGTTTTTTTTTTTTTTCCTGGCAGCTGTATTATCATCCAACCCTGCAGTGCTCTCTACTGCAACGGACTTAATAGTCAGCCCAGAACTCTTATTATCATCCCTGCAAACTCTTTTACACCACTCCTTTCAGCTGGCCCACATGGAAAACTCTCTGGACAGCTCCTGACATGTCACACAATGTCATTTTCTGGGTGTTTTCTAGAGTTGTTTGCTGTACTTTTGCTCTGTAGCCTCCCAACCTGATGGAAGAGCTGTGTCACTTCGGCACAAAGCTTGGAAATACGCCACTGCCTTCCAATTGCCATTTGCCAAGAGGTTGCTTATCTGGGAACATTGCACTGACTTGCAGTTTATTTTTCTCACAGCCCCTCTCATGCTAAATCAATAGATCAATAGAGGCGAGTCTTATAATTCAATAAAGTTACTACTCGCCTCTTATCTTTAACGATCCCAAAACTACCTCATCACAGCAGCTATAATGTTACTGTACATCAACTCCCCGCCTTCCCTCGCGACACACGCTGCCCGGCAGCACCGTGCCAATGGAACCCACAGCAACAGTGGCATTTCCACCCTCTTCTGAGTACGTGAAGCACTGTGCGGGCAGATGCAGCCTCAAAACATTTCCATGGCAGAAACACGATGACAAGCGTCTCCAATGAAAACAAAACAGGAGTAAGATGCAGTGACATGTCTGAGGGCTGACACAAACCAGTCCCAAAGACCACGTTAATTAAGACTCAGAACTGCAGCTCCCATAAGTCAGTTCAAAAAAAAATAGCATCTTTTAAAAAGCCTGTACCATAAAGAGGAACATGAAATACTCGTCTAGGGTGTTACATAGACTGGGAAAGACAGCTTAATAGCACCTTACAACCGATGTGATTAGTTGTGTTGGCACCAAGTCCAAAAAGTTATTTTTTTTTTCCTCCACGTTCGAATTAAGAAAACCGACAAAAGAGAAGTGAATTCCACAAAGTCGAAACTAAAACCGCTTATCTGCGCTGGGCTTTAAGCGGCAAGGTTAATTACAAATGCCCACGACTTGTACAAAACATTAATCCATTCAAAAAAAACACAATGCACAAAGGCTCATTCAGGGCCGCTGTGCCCATTACGTCGGTCAGTATTTAAGGACTCTAAAAATGTGCGTTTGTTGAAAACAATAGACAGCAACAGATGCTTCACAGAACTTGTTTATGAAGTAATTCCTTATTATTCTTTCACACCGCCACAGTCAGCTGGCCGGCCCGACTGCCACATGTCTACGGTAACCTCAAGAGCCGCGACGCTCGGGGACATGAATAATGCAGAGGGGGCTGCGCTCACGGGCACGCCGAGGGCGCGCTCACGGGGCTTCCCCAACAAAGCGCCCGCCCGTCGCTCCCCCCGCTCGGCAGCGGCGGCGGGGTCGGCGAGCCGGGCCCCCCTCCCAGGCGGCGGCGGGGGCGGGCGTCGCGCCCCGTGCCCCGCACCGGAGCGGCGCGATGCAACGCCGCGTCGCCGCCGCAACAAGTCGCCCCGCTGCGCGCCGCTGCCCTCCCTCCTCCCCCCCAAGAGCCGCGAGCGGACTCCCGCCTCAGGCTGCTGCCAGCGCGGCGGGGGAACGGGCCCCCACGGCCGCGGCCCGCCGCCCCCGCGCTGCCCTCCGGGGCGCCGCGGCAGGCGAGACCCCGCCCCCGCTGACAGCCACCCGCGCTCCCCCTCGCCTCAGCGCCCCCGCAGGACCGGCGCGGCGGCACGGCCGCTCCGCGCACCCCCTCACCTGGGGCTCCGCTCCCCCGCGAGCGGGCTGGGCGCTCCCGCGGCGTCGGGCGGATGGGGGGGGGGGGCGAGACCCCGATGTACGGTGCTAGGCGCGGCGCTCTCTGCTTCCTCCTGGGGCAGGGCGGCGTCGTTGCCCCCCCCCCTGCCCCCGCCGCGCAGCCGCCCCTTCGCAGCGGGGCAGGAGGCGCCGCGGGGCCGCCCCGTGCTGCTCGCGGCGCCGCCGGGGACGAGGCGCCAAGCGCGGCTGCCGCTGACAGCTCCGCAATATGGCGGCGGCTACCGCCGTTCAGATTTTCCCCCCTATCAGATGTTGCTCCTGAGCCCGCACCACTCATGCGCAGCGCGGCCGAGCATGCGCGTCAGGCGGCGCGAAGCCGCTGCCCGTAGTGCCGGAGCCGGTGGAGGGGCGTGGGGGTTGGTAGCGCGCGAGTGGTTCGTGGGTGTGCAGGGAGTCGCGCGCGGCCGTGAGGGGGCGGCGGCCGGAGTTCCCATGGGGTGCAGGGCTGTGGGAAGGACTGGGAAGGGGATACGTAAAGGGCCGGGGGTCCTACGAGCGGACGGAGAGGGGGGAGCTCCTGTCAGGGGACGGCGGCCAGCGCCCAGCCTGCGAGGCGGCGTCCGGGACACGGCGGCCCCGAGTCCCGCCAGAGCCGGCACAGCGCTGCGGCACCTCTGCAGGAGCTTCACGGCGTCCTGCACGCTCGGGTTGAGCCAGCGCTCGGAGACGCAAGTGTTGGCTCGTAACAGCTGCTCAGCGCCAAGCTTCCCCTCGGAGAAAGGCTTTGGTCGCTGAGGGCAGGAGAGGATGAGGAGTAAGAGCCCGCCGTTGGCACGGCTGGGCAGCCAGGTCCAAGAGCAGAGGGGAAAGAAAACAGTCAGTAAAGCCGAGCCAGGGGAGGGGAATTGGCGGCGCAGGTGTTCTCCCTTCGAAGCGCTGCGAGGAGACAACGGTCCCCCCTTTCTGGCTGGGGAGAAAAAGGCGGGTGTGCGTTTCAGGGGGCCGCATGGGTGCGATAGGCGCAGCTGGGGCGCGGCGGGAGCCCGGGTGTGTCGGCTGATAGGGTGGCACGGGGCGGGCGATGCCACCAGCCGGGGAAGCAGCTGGCGGGAACCGGGCTCGGGGTGTGGGTGTCGGGGGGAGGGAGGCCCGGGCTGTGATGGCCCTTGAGAAAAGGGGAGCCTTTGGAGGAAAGGTGTGTGGCGCAGCTTGAGTGGAGAGCCTTGACCTTGTTTCTTTCTTCCTCCTCGTTGCAGTGACAGGACCCTCGCTTCTTTTTCATCGCTTGGGTGGGGGAAAGAGTCACACTGGAGGATGAGATCACACTTTATATATATATATATATATACATATTTCAGTTTTTCATACGCTGTCCCAACGGGGATGGAGAGTAAAAAACATCAGTGAGGAAAATCCTTCTGAAGGACAGAGAGTTTGAGGCCATCCCAGCCCCCTCTCTGTTGCTGCAGTTTATTTTTGTTTGGAAGAAAGTGAAGGTGCTCCTCCGGTGGCAGCGTGGCCAGGGAGGCCAAACAGCAAAGCTCAGTGCAAAGGGATCCACTTGAGCTACCAACTCTGAGTCATGCAGCTGCTATTAATACACCTCGCCCTCTGGCTGTCTGATAAAGAAAGGTTGGGGAAGAACTAAGAGGAATTTTCAATTAAAGCTGCTTCAGAAAGAGTAAGAAGACCGTTTTAGGATGAATTGGAGGTGGGGAGAAGGGGAAGAGGAGGAGAGCAGCCTGACGAGTCACAAGGAATAATCTCCCAGAGAATCTGTGGGAGCCTCGCTGACTAAATTTTTTTTAAATTTGTTTAGACAAAATTTAAAGAACGTTTCCATAAAGTAGATGACTATATAATACAAGCTATGATGAAATTAAATTGAATTATATAAGCCTGAGTTTAATTGCTTCTTGTAGGGGCACTTAATGAGTTTAATCTGTGCTGATTTTATGCATTTTGTTGTGTATTTCAAACAGGCATTTTCCTTGCAGTCATCACTGCAGAATCTGAACATCTCAGCCTATTAAATGCTATTTTCTCCCCTGGGCTAAAATTTCAGTTCCAGCTTTGTTTATGCCATTTTACTCCGAAAAAGAAGTGACAGTGGCTAATTCCTCCTCCTCGCTGTTGTTGCTCATCATGAAGAACATCCTGGCTTGAAAGAGAATATTTTGCAGTACATTAAACTTCTGAAGTGTCTTGCAGCCTTTGCAGATACACAGTTCCACCGACCAGCTGCCATGAGCACGCAACGTGCTTTTTCCCTCTTCAGATGGCCTTTTCCTGCAGGTCAGAGTAAGATCCAAGGGAAATGGCCAAATAAAACCCCAACCCAAACAACCAAAGCGTAACATGGAAAACCAAACCCTATTTCGTTCAAGCCAAACCCTAAAGAAACTGTCTGTGATCCAGTGTGGTGCACAGATAAAATGTGTTTGCTTTAGTTGACCAAATTAGAGGCTTGCTTTCCTTCCAAAAGAGTCCATTGTGAGCTGGCTGGGATACAGGATTCTTGGCACTAGGGCATGGTTTCTTTACTAGTGTTGATAGCATGTGGAAGAAAGTTCCTTTCAATCTTTGCATTATCACCATAGGATATGCTTTATCTCTTACCCTGTTACATGAAGAGTATTATTGCTTAAAAATGTCAAGGTAAATAATAGTCTTATCTTCCTTGTCAACAGTATAATGTGGTTTTCTTCTCACCTTGCTTCCTTAACAAGGTGTAAAATTGCAGTTTGTCTGATAAAACAGGGCAGTAAAAACAAAGCTGTAGTTAGAGATTGTATTCTTTTGAGCGGTGAAACTGAAACTACAGAAAGAACTACAGGCAATAAAGAGAGCTTTCAGATACCTCTATCAGCTTAAGTTACACGGTTCTTTAAGAGGTGGGCTATAAAGATAAAGTTAACGATGAGAGTGCTGTAACTGCACCATCTGAAAGTTTGTCTTCCAGCAGTAGTGCCAAAATACACCTCTTCATTAAAAAACAGGTTTTTAAGTTCCATTGCCCTATCTGAGGAATCGATCCTGGGATCACCTCTAAAAGTAAAGATTTCTAGGCCAACACTTCGCTGCTTTTTCAGTGCACCTGCAGAGGCATAAAGCAGTTGTCAGAGAAGATGCAGTTGGGTGTTTAAACTTTTGTTTAAACTAAATGCTCAGCCCAGTGGGCATTTATTGGATGAGACATTTGGGAAAGGAGAAGTAAAGGGGGGAGAAACAAATTACCTTGAGGGTTTTTTTTAGCATATTAAGTGGTAGGCAACATGCCTTTATCCTCTAATTCGAGTAAGATTCATCCCGTCAGCTAGAATAGGAGTGTAGTTCTGCCTGTTTCATACCCCTCATGGTTAAAGTTCTACACAGGCTTAGTCTACAACCTGGAAGCTAGCCACTCTGTCCGGGCATATTTATGCATATGACTCAATGCACACATATTAATCTATTAATATGTTTACAGAAGCAAACCTTACACTGTCTAAAATTATCGCAGGGAAACTTTACTGTTTCTAATTGTATGGTCTAAACACAAATGGTTTGTTATTTTGTTGCTGTTTGTAAGAGAGGAATAGGATATGTTACCTTAATGGACATTAATCATATTTCTTTTTCCAACAAGCGTGTGAGATTGCCTTTTAAAGCCTTCACTAGAAACAAACGGAATTGAAGGAATTTTGTGGTCATTAGATGAATCCAATTCATGGATATTTTAAATATTTGGTGAAATTACAACAAATGTCTGAAGTAATAGTTTTTATATGCATTGTTAAATTTCATAGAATCATAGAATCACAGGGGTTGGAAGGGATGTCGAGAGATCATTGGGTCCAACCCCCCTGCCAAAGCAGCTCCCAAGCTCATATTGCACAGATCGGCGTCCAGACGGGTCTTGAATAACTCCAGAGAAGGAGACATCACCACCTCCCTGGGCAGCCTGTCCCAGGGCTCTGGCACCCTCACTGGGGAAAAGTTCTTCCCCATGTTGGTGTGGAACTTCCTGTGCTCCAACTAGCAGCCATTGCCACTTGTCCTATCTCCACAGACCACTGAAAAGGGGCTGGCCATTTCCCCCTGCATCCCCTGCTTAAGATATTTATAAACATTATTAAGGTCCCCCCTTAGTCTTCTTTTCTCCAGGCTGAACAGTCCCAGCTCACTCAGCCTTTCCTCATAGGGGAGATGCTCCAGGCCCTTAATCATCTTCGTAGCCCTTTTCTGGAAGGGCTACATGTCTGTTTAAAATGAAATGTATCTAATTCCAAAAGATATTTTTCATGCGTTATTAAAATAACACATTTCAATAAAAATATAAGGGTTCCAGTAGCAACACTGGGCATTTGAAGTTGCCTTTAGTGCATGCATGTATGTAATTTCAGCTTTGATCAAGCTCAAAAGGCAAAATATGGTGTTACTCTGGAAGGATTTATCATGGGTTTTTTTCTGAAGCACCATAGCTGTGTGAAGCTCACTTAGGCGTCCTTCAGTGTCATGATCCTGCAGCTCCTCCGCAAGCCTCAGCTGTGGGGAAGATGTCAGGCAGTCCAGGACTCCTGAGCTGGATATTCCTCTGCACGAGTGTTGTGATGAGGGAGGACAGAGCTCCCGTGCGCAAAAAGCCACGTGGAAGGGGATTCTCCCTCCTCTGCGGGGGACGGTAAACCAGGATACCACAGCCTGAGCAAAGCATCTGAAAAAGAGTAGTCAGGATAATCCGCTAGCAAAGTGCTGTGTCAGCAGCTGGCTGGGTGTCAGGCTGTTCTACCTTTGTTTTAACAGCCCAGCTGGAGAGAGGCTTCGTGTCTAACGCTGACATCGAAACTTGGCTGGCCAGCAGTCCCCATTAGCGTTGAGTATCTGTAAGGTTGTTCGCAGAAGTTTTGTCCTGTGGCCCAGTGAGTTCCTGCTGGTGCAAGACTTGAGAGTGTTGCTTTTCTTGATGACTGTTCTCACCAGAAGCAGACATGTTACCCTGGCTTAGGGCCTGGGTGAGTGAGAAGCCCGAAGACTTTACCACCCACCATCTCTCACATATGATGACCTCTTCTGATGACCTGTCTTTGTTTTTCTTACAGGTATAAGGACAAGGGGAAATGGCATGAAGCTGTGTCAGGGCAGGGACAGATTGCACATTAGAAAACGATTTTTTACTGAAAGAGTTGTCAGGGCCTGGAACAGGCTGCCCAGGGAGGGGGTTGAGTCACCTTCCCTGGATGTGTTCAAAAAAAGGGTAGATGAGGTACTTAGGGATATGGTTTAGCTTAGGATGGGAATGGTTGGACTTGATGATCTTCAAAGGTCTCTTCCAACCTTGTGATTCTGTGATTCTGTATTTAGTCTCTGGTACTAACAGCAAAGATATCACAGTGGTGCCAGCCTATCTCCAGGCCAAATCCTAATACATTTTCTGCTCACAACTGCAAGTTGCAGAGGAGTGTTCTAAATCAATCAGTGTTTGCATCTCTGTGGTAGTAATTTCCTGATTTAATTTTTGCACACAAAGTATGTATTACACCATCCCTATGTTCTGTCTGTTAGTTCAACCACCATTACTGGTTTATTATTTGTTTTTTTAACTGTTGGTAATTGCACAAGAGACGAATTAACAAATTAAGCTGCTTTGCAATTAAGGTTGGGGCAAGCTGTCTGGCTTCCTGTCTCGCAGATGGGACATATCTGCTCATGTCACTGCTCTTGTGTCATGTCACACAAACATGCCTTCACTGATACGCAAGGTTGTCATCCAACAGCTGACACTCAGCTGTAGTTCCTGCTTCTGGCCACTTCATGTTTTTATTTCATTCATACTTACAATTATTATGACAAGTTCAAGTTGTTCTGCAGCCACAGCATTGTTTTTCTAGTGACTGTTTATTTTAGTTATAACATGTCTGTAATATGGTCAAGTCCATAGCACTTGTAATCAAAGCCATTGATAATCATGGAGGTATCCAGTGAAATACTGTTAACTATTCATAATTAAACAAAATAGGTAATGTATTCGGCAGAGTTAAAGGCAACAAACCAGACAACAACTTTTTTGACTAAATTATTTGGGAAAAAAAATAGGATTGCCAAGGAATTGGATGCAAGTGCTTGAAAAAATATATACAGCTCTTAGAGCCAAAGCAAATTGCTTTGGGGTTTTGTTGTTCTTGTCTTCCCCTAAGGCACATGTACAGTGCTCTGAGATACAGCCATTCGACTTTGTGAATCAACAAAATCATATTAAAAAGTAGAGGTATTTACCAGGAATTAGTCACTCAAGTGTTTTTAGGTCCTGACCCCTTCTAATTTCACTGCATTTACTTGTTTCCTTATTAGCAAGCAGAAATTAAGCAAGACTCTGGAAGGAGAGTTACAACAGTCAAAATACATTCTCAAGTTTGTGTCATCTGACCGTTCTACCCAAAGGGACATGTTAAAACCTGAAAATAGAAGCCCACCTTTATCTTCAACTCTTTCCAAAGAGGGGCTAAGAGTTCTTTCTTTTTTAAGGTAGGAATTTCCTGGGATATTTCTATATATTTAGAAAAGAGTGAAAATTGAAGTAGACCATTCAGTTTTGTGTTTTCCAGCTATGGAACTTCTTTGATAGCACGCCAGTAACATCACAAAAGATGAAAAAAATGCCTGCAGAACTAAAGGAAACATCCCATCACCTCAACAGTCTCCCCAACCCACTTTTATTAAGAAAATAGTTTATCTAGAAGAAAAGATACAGCAATTTTTGCCAAAAGATGGTTTCAGCTATATCCTGTACAGCCCTTAGTCACAATCCTGTCATCAAATGCTGCTGAAAAAAAAAAAAAGGTCCCAGGATGAACATTATGTAAAGAAGTAGGGACTGAGCACAATTCCTCTCATTTTAAATGTTATGCCTTCAGTAAAATCACTGTCTGATTTCAGAGTGAATCTGCTAGTACTGAGTATAAGGTCGTAAATCCACAGATCCCCCACAGATACAAGTTTTTTTCACCTCACAAGCATAGCAAGCAGGAATGCATCAAGGCACTTCATTT
This sequence comes from Gallinula chloropus, assembly GCF_964237585.1. Classification (NCBI taxonomy): domain Eukaryota; kingdom Metazoa; phylum Chordata; class Aves; order Gruiformes; family Rallidae; genus Gallinula; species Gallinula chloropus. The sequence goes on from NC_140085.1 coordinate 206,663,786, forward strand.
GCAGAACTAGAGTCACCTCAAGGCCTGATCATCAGCACACAGACAGTCTTGAGTTGGGAAGGTAATTTAGCCTCCAAAAGGCACATGCTTGTGCAGCAGTTATTATGCTGCAATCTAACCTTATCAGAGCAAATCACCCATCATTAAAGTTCAGCAGACAGAAACATGAGGCAGGAAAGGGAGGAAGGCAAGGTAATTCTGGGATGCTAAGAACTTAAGTGTGCTATTTCTCTGAGTATATTTTTAAGGGCTGTTCCTTTTTCATTTCACTGTATGAAGATCTGAAAAAATTAAGATTATTTATTTGCCTTTGGGAAAAATATGATAGAGTCTTTGGCTATCCTTAAGGATACCTCAAAGGTAACCAAAGAACCAGGTGGATGAGAATATTACAAGAGTATCAAAGCAATGAATGATGGTTCAATTGAAATGGGATATTAGTTTGATTTAGTCCCCTTAAGGGTCTGAATTCTCATTGTTTTCTACTACGTGTCATTCCTGAAGTTCATTGGTGAACACAGATTGCAAGAATGGCACATTAGGAGAGTTTTGATAAATTCTTATACTGCTGAAGTTGAAATTACAAAACACGGGAGTTACTCCCTGAAAACGATTGACTGAGGTTGTGTGTGCTTGGAAACAGAGCCCTGAAACTCACTGACACAGTGCAACTTCCTGTGGCTGAGGTAAACTCAGAGCTCTGCCTGGTGTGCATTCCCCATGGACTGAGAAGTTTAACATCACTCAGTCAGTTCTTCCCAGCTGGGGACACCTCTATTGTCTTTTTCTTCTTTTCTGCTGGCTATTAACACGAAATTTGTAGGATATTCATTTCTTCCAAGGCCCCCACCCTTGTAGCATTAGAAGTTGGCTAATAGCTTTTAAGTTATCAGGAAAACATGCAGAGGAACCTAGTGTGATGACAAAAGCTGGGCCAAAAATAGTTATAAAACTGTTCCACGATGATGGCAGAAGAACTACTAGTCCAAGTCATTTATCTTGTTAAACAGTGAACAATTTTTCTCCTATATCCTGAACTGATGTTCAGTCTACGCTGCAGGTAACGCGTTTTTAAGTTCAGCACTTGGCACTAAATGCTATTCACAGCCTACATGGAAACCATCGGGCTTGGTTACGAATTCTTCCATCTGAAAGCTCAAAATTTTGTAACATCCTGGAGTTGATGACTTTTGTTTGAACATCTGTCATGTAGCTCTACAGCCCTGATGTTCATCTTTGGAGTTTAATTAGATGAGATGAAGCATACCTCCTGCTAAGTCCTCTGTTTTGGTCATTTTTTGTCTCTTTTACACAAAATATGTTCCTTGCTCCCACTTAACAGATAAGAGGATCAACTCTGGTTGCCCTGCTGATCGCTTGTCATCAACTCCTCTATAAGGAGTTTCTTCTACATGGAGCCAGTAAAAAAAAACACTGAGGCTTTGCATGAAAACAGAAGTTTGGTAGCTTGAAGATCAGCCCTTTTGTGCTTCTTTACATCATTTCCTATCATGTAAGTACAGCTGAGAATTTTTGTCCTCGTTGCTTCAGCTGAGCCCTGCAAACTTCATTTCTATTGTCAATCTACAAAACACTGGAGAAGTTTCATCGGTGTTGGTGTACAGGGAGAACAATGGCAAATGAAGTTTGTACAAAGTAGAGCAGGTAAAAAATTAATCTTGTACATTGTGCATTAACATTGTTTCCAGGAAAAGACAGCTATCAATGTAGGCAGTACAGTATGTGGCCATGAACAACAAAATGTTTAAATGTCATATACTTACAGATCATACAACCTCAACTTACAGCTCTGTAGCAGCCTAAAAGGCTACAGCATTAGGAGACATTTGGAGACATTGCAGGAGCAAGAGAAAAAGGCATCTAATTGAATCAGAACATTTTGCCTCAGAAATGAAATAAATAAGAAGAGATTCAAATATGCAAGCCCGAGGCTTAGGAGCAAATAAATCCCAAACCAAAACAGCAGTTTCCTGAGTACTGTAGAGGAATGGAGAACAAAGAGGGGGTGAGTGCTTGGTTGGCATCCTGTGGCTAGAAAAGGAGCTGAACAGAAGCGAGCAGGCTCAAAACTTTGGGTTGGCAGTTTATGCTTTGTTGTAGTTCTGTTAACAAGTCAGCCACTGAGAAAAAGCATGGCATAAATTTGAAACAGTGATGTAATTACAGTAATGTGTGAAAAGCCTGGGCAAAGAAACTCAGCGTAGCTGTGCTCGGAGCTAGCAGCCATCCTAGTCAAAAAACCCCCTTTGCAGCCTGGGGATGCAGCAGCTCCTAGAAGGGGAATGGAAAGCTCTGTAAAAAAACCAATCTTCCTGGGGCAATGAGGATTATCTGTGTCTTTATATGTGATCTCCTATGACAAAGCACAGAATCACTAACAAGCTACCAACAAAAAAGCACAGCCAGCAGCAGGATGGTCAGCAGGAAAGGAAGCAGGTGACTGGCAGCAGCTAACCCAAATGACACGGGGACACTGGCATGCAGCAGCCTAAACTGGGGCAGATGGTCAATCCACAGGCCAGGACACTACATACCAGTGAACCAAGTACTACCCAAGGAGGTAAGTAGCTGTCACCTGCCATGAGAAATCAGAGGACAACACTGTAGTTGCTGTCCTATTTCCCTTCCTTAAATCCCTCCTCCCTAAATTCTGTTTTGTTAAACCGTTTAATTTGCTGTTTATAAATGGGAAGTACAATATTATTTAGGTGACTTTTTAGTAAATATTCCCTAGGAATTCTGGGTCAAGATCTAGCGAAAGACTTGCAAACATAACAACAGAATAGAGAATGTGGTTCCTGAGCTTTCATTTTCTTAGTCTTGCACAAGAGGAGGCAGACTGCGAAGCTGTCAACTCATATGTTGTTGAGAGTTGTCTGCTTATCAAAGAACAAAGTAGACTGAAACTCACTGCATCAGGATGTTATTGAAGTCAAAACACACAGCAGAAGTCTAAGAGGGAGGGCGACATTCTCTTGTTCTGAATTACTGTATTTCTCTATATTATTGTTATTTATATAAAAAGTATTTTAAAAACCAACTTCGAACACAAAGTTTAAACAAGTTAGTAATTAGGATGAAGTCTCCATCACCCTAATTCTGTTGAAAATATGTTTGGATTTGTTTTGGTTTTGCATCTTCTCAGAAGCACTGAGAATTGACAACAATTAGAGATACACAACTGGGCTAAATGAACATAATGCATTATGGCAAGCTATATGCTCCAGTAAGCTCAACATTTTCATAGAAATAAAACTAGGTTTAGCCCACCGAGAGAGCATGTCAGTGATCAAACTACACATGCCTTGAGGAAAAATAGGGGAGGGAATCTCTAAGGATTAACTCTGTAAGGCAAAGTTTCAAAGAGACTACTGAAGAGCAAGTAATTGCTCCGAACTCCCTCCTCCTGAAAGGTCAATTTTTAGTTCCCTTTAGGAGAATGTAAGAAATGCATGTTACACAACTGTTCAGAAAATCCTTCCTTTCTGTAAGAAATCAGTTCTTCTAGCCAACTTAGGCTTTGGGGAAATTAATTTATGCAGCAACCCATTTCAGGTGTTACTGTACAAACTATTGGGGCTCAGAAAACCTTGCTCACAAATGCAACAGACCATGGTTAGGTTCCTGTCTGCAGTTCTACTCAGCAACTAAAATTTCTAACTTAAAATGCAATTGCCGTCTGTTAAGATCCTCTAAAGCACTACCACTGAAGGGTCTGTCACAGCTCCACCCAAGAGCCTTTAAAGCTGCAAAGGCTCTTCTTGATACTCATTCTCCCCCATACAAAAAATCTGATGGCAGCACTCACACTCTACAACTTTATGGACGAAGAGAATTCAGCTCTTACTGTAACCTGCTTATCTTTCAATAGTAGCATAGTCACATTATTACTGCTAAGGTAGCAGAGCAGAACACAATGTTTTTGCTTACGTGTCTGTTTCTTTAGTAGTTTTATGATAACACCAAAATGACACATTCTGGGAAATACAGCAAGGGAGGCTGTATTTTTAAGGTGGTTTTACAAGCAAAATGAAGATACACCTGAAGTCTGCATAATGGCTTTTAATCCAGATACTGTGAGTAAACCAGCAGCTGCACTGTCACCTGTGCTGAGATGTAGATGCATTTTGTGTTCACTTCTTCCCCTTGCCACGTGAGAATGGCTGCTGAAATGTCTTCATCAAGACAAGAGTCTTCAGGGTAATACTATATAAAAGGTTCAGGCCTTCTTCAAGATGTTACTATAACCAGATGTCATTTGGTTCTCATCACATTTTCAAAATCCCTGGAAGAGATTTTTAATTGCTAACACTTTTCTTCATCATCTTAAGATACTCAACCTGCTAATCTGTATCTTAATATATTCAGAAATCAGTTACAGAAATATTTGTGCAGTACCTAACATAATCTATTACTCAAAGGTTCACTACATTCCATTGCAGTAAGTTAAAAGAGAGCCTAAAGCTAGTTTCACAAGGCCCATGAGCCTCATTAGTAGTGCTGATCATTTTAGTCCAAGGACTGCTCGTATGCATTTTATTTTGCAGAACTGGCAATGTGTTTTTTCCAGATTCAATGAAATCTAAACCACCAGACTGGTATTTTTCCTATACAGTAGGCAAAACCACTAACAAATCTGCGAGGCAAGAAAGATAATTCAGCAAATCAAGCAAAGATGGATTACAAGACACTGTTTACCCTAAATTAAGCTGGGACCATTGTATTTCTTTACACAATATGTCAGAGCTCTAGCAAAAATATGGGAGGAGAACAGAGGATGCCACCCAGATTTGTTTTCTCACGAAGCAGAAGAAGATGCATTTGAGACACTGACACTGCAGAGAAGGATGTGGGTAAGTCTGGTTTCGTGTTTGGTCTGAGTGGGTGCATCTCAGCCACCCTTTGAGGGATGCTCCACACTCTTGTCAGATCTAGACCTAGCTGTGCGACACCAAGCCACCTGCTAGAGCATGGGGATCTGAGAGCAAGCCAGCACACCTCAGAGTTTGGCTCACAGTAAGGGCCACTCAGTTTGGGGCACCACACTGCATCTGTATAGAGACAGGCTGCCCTTGGGCTGCCTCTGATCGTTTCTGCAGGTGTGACACAGGCTGCTAGAGAGGCTTGACATCTGCCTGGGAGACAGGCACACCTTGACACGGGCTGTGCTCCAGTGTATAGCAGGGTGCTGTTGTAACTGCTAACTTGTGTGGTACTTCTCTTAATATACTCAAATAAAAGCATGGAATTCTGTGACCTTGTGTTTGAGTAGCACGTTTCTTAAGTAAAATGTGTTTTATAACAATAAAGTTGTTGTGAAAATCTGAGTATTTTTGCTTTAGCTGTTCTGTGATGATGTCTTGGTCTTTCACACAGTGAAACTGGTCTTTTGAATAAAACTATTTGTATGTTTGCAGTGCCAGGGACTTCAGTCTTTCATACACACCCTCTCAACTATTAACCCAGGATGGGTAGATACAAAAGTAAACAAGTTCAGTCTAATTAATTGGATGTCCCAGCTAGCAGATCACAGAGGCAAGCAGGTCTGCAATGACTGCAACAATGCTGGCTCAGGAACAATCCCCACACTCCCACCATCCCTCGATAAACAAATAGTAATTTCTGGAAAAGCATTTGCTTCCCTGTTATATAACTGAATAGTTCCAGATTCTTTCCCCACAGTAAGACACTGGTCTACAGATAAAAGCTGTCAAGTGCAACACCAGTCCTGAAATCCCTACTGCAGGCAAGTCAGCAAGACCAGGATGTTACAAGGAAATGAAAGACATTTTCTTTTAAGGATGTTACTAAAAGAAGCATCGTGCCTAATCACATAGGGCATAAACACCAGAGCAAGGCATTTGCTTGCTTGCCTTTGCACAGACCTCTGTGCCGTGACAGTCAGCCCAGCTCTGTGCCATAATGCAGCAGGACTCTGGTAACCCACAGCTGCACCAGTTTAAAAAGCTGAGTTTGGCCTGTTTTAAGACTTGAGAGCTGCACGATTCTGTTTCTATACCCTTGTTTCTATATAGAAAACAAGTGTTTCTGTTTATAGTGTTTCTATACTCTTGTTTCTGTATAGAAAACAGAAGTAACCGGGTAGAGGGCTACCTCAGCAGTTTGGAACAGCACTGGTACTGCCATGGGTTACTAATTCCAACCCTGTGCCAGCAGTTTGGCCAAGAGCCCTAGGAGGGGTACAAGAGAAACCTACTATATGATCTACATACGGCAACAGAGTGCTCTGCCTTGAAATAAGAGCCGAGAGGCAAAGCCAGTGCAATACATTGGAAGCATTGTTTTATTGCTGCCTCACTGCTGAGACTGCTGAATGCTCACAAAAATGCCTGGCGCTGCTGGTGCACTGTTCCAGCGGGACGTGACCTGCTGCAGGAGATGGCCGCATGCTGGGCCGGGCTGGTGTGCCAGCAGCACCTCGGGTAAATGCTGGAGAATTGGAAATACCAGAGGAGTTCTCTCCACACAACTGAGTTTCCAGCAGTTGGGTTATTGCCAGCTAAACTAGCACAATTCAGAAGCAAACCAGAATTTCTACACCAGTCCGAGGGTGTCAGCTGCACTAAATCCACGGAGAAGTTGGTTCTGGGGGGCAGAGCAGGCTGTTGACTCCTCAGCCCAGCCCCACAGCCTGTGCTGCCAGCCAGGCCCCATGGCTTTGGGTCACTTTGTTCATTTTCTGTGCTTAAGGGTTCTTGACTGCACACAGCAATCTTGGATTACGAAGGAGCATAGGCTATATCTCAACTGTTTTAAGTGCTGCCAAGAAAAAAGGGGACTTGGGTCAAGCCCAAGCTAGCCAAGCACAGAATTGCCAAACCCAGGCTTTCAATAAATCACTTCCCAGAAAGTCATGAGACTGGCATTAAAAAAACCCAACAAAACCCCCTCATGAGACCTTAATAATAGTTGGGGTTCTCTTTATTTCCTTTCCATGCTCTTATGTTCAGGTTTCTCTTCAAGCCTGGGAAGAGAACTTTTTTGTTTGCTCGGTTTTAGATTTTCAGTTCCTAGCTGGTTACCTGATTTTGAAATGCAGAAAAGAAGGCTTTGATTACAATACTTTAAAAAAAAATGACAAAATTTAACAGCTTTGAAAGCACCACTGTTCACATTCCTGATGTGATATACATGCTCCTAGGGTGTCAGAGAAGGATCATTGTTTCTAACTCCAGTTACACAGAGGAGAAGCGTAAGTGATAAACTTATTACAACTTGGATTCCCATGGAATCCTGAATGTGCAAGTACTTACTGGCAAGCCTCTGGCTAGTTTCTTAACCTGTTTTATATTTTTATGATATAACATGTATGATCATTTACATGTATAAATGTTTGCAGCATCAAAACTCCATATGTACATGGGGGCATGAGGTATCTAATTTCACCTCTTGCACCATAAGGACCTGAGTCCAGTATTGCTTTATACTCTTATTAGCATTTTTTTGGGGCCATATTAACTATGACTCTGCACAGCAACAAAATTTACTTGAAATTATACCCTTTGACCAAAGAACGTTTCGATATATATGCATTTTATTACTCCTACCTCTTGCCAGTTCTCCACATTCTCATTTTTATTCTAGAAACCTCTCAATTTCCCACTTCGGGATGTAGAACTCCTATGAAAACTTGTACCTCTGCAGCTGGTACACGCAGCGTGCTCAGCGCTGTGAGGCAGAGCCCTAGCTCGCTGTGCCTCCTGGTGGGCAAACAACCTCCTGCCTTGGCACACTACCCCTCTGCATCAGGCTTTCTCGAAGAATCCTAACCTAAAGCCTTTTCTCCTGCCTAACTGAGCTGTTTCTCATCACAAACGGAGAGGCTAACACTGAAAGTGAATGCATTCCCTCCTAGCAGGCTACACGAAGGTGTATTTTTCAAAGGTAGTGAAGACCAGCATGCAGGACTTCATGCACTCGTCCACTTGCTACTGACTGGGCAGCAGGGCTTGCAGCATCTACAGCAATCAACATCCTTGCTCATTGGAGAGGTTTTGCTTACACTTTACTGCACGTGTCCCTACCAAACAACTGTAAAGACTCCTGGGAGAAAGTGAAAATGTGTTACTGAGAATTCACAACAGCATTATGAAGTGGGGACCAGTAGGCAACAGGAGTGGCTATCAGGCTGTAATTCACCGTTGACAAGAGTCTTGTGCAGTCGCAAAGTGGCTTTTTTACTTAATTGGAGACTGTAATTACTGTCTTGGTCAGGAGTTGGGACACTGGTAGGAATGAAAAAGATTTCCCCGCCCCAGATTCTCTAGGGAAGGTGTGATGGATTTTGGTCCTCAAGCCCTGTCTTTCCTGTAAGAACTTCGCAACTTCAACTTCAGGGTGTTATTATATGCAAGAAAATTAGGAAGAGGTTAGACCAAAAAAGAATCGATTTTATGTTAGACCAAAGGCCCCTCTAGTCCACTGTTTTGTCTCTGGAAACTGGGAAAGTTGGCACCTGGAAGAATGAAAATGGAGCAAGCATTGACTTCCCCAGAACACCTTCCTGTCTTCCAACAACTTGCAGATCAAGGACTTCTGATATTAGCTGGACGTGGTGGTTTTGTATTTAACAGCCTGTAGTGGATTTCCCTTTCATGACCTAGTACAGCTGTATTTTGTCCACACTTTAAGATCCCCTATTGATGGAGTCAAATATTCACAATGGAAATCTGGCTCCAATTCAGTGATGAGAAATTCTGCTTTGTTTTGAAAATTCCACATTGAACTGTCCATGCACTTTTTCAGGAGCTGTTGCTAAGAAATGTTCTGCATAACATGAAAGAGTTCAGAAATTCAGAAGAGTAAGGAAAGTTTTCTTGTGGAAAAACTCACACATCTCTCTGCTGAAAGAGTACCAAGACTTTCAGACAACTATAAAATGCCCTACTCAGAGATGCAAATTCTCACCAAGATTTTGTGTGACAGAACCACGACTTTGAAGCAACTCATTTTTTACTGTTTAGCAGAACCCCTTGGCAGTAATTCACCTTGCTGTCATGAGACAGACCCACCTCCTCAGCTTTCCTTTCTGAGTGGGTAACACCAGGCTCTGGCTTATTCCCAGCACTCCACCTCTTTGAATGACAAATCTGCAATTTTCTACCTGCTTCCCGCTGTATTCCAGGTGCTGCAGTGAAACCAGCAAAGACAAAGCAACTGCAAACAAGAGTCTCCTGCCCTGTGGCACTGCAGTTACCAACAACGTGCCAAAGTTCCCAAATTTCCCTTTAGTTGCAGTTGGAAATGACACACAGATTTTGATGGTACTCGAATTACCTGCCTTTTACAGAAAAGTTTACAAAGCACTTTAATTCTCAAAATAAAAACAACCACCTCATGATCACTTTACCTATTCGTTAACCCCTCGTTTGTTAATGACTGCTCCTTCATAATCCTGCCTTCTTTTGAGCATGGATAACTTCAGACTCAGAGCTGTCAAGTCCTACACTCATGAGCTTTAGACTAAATCTCTGCCAGTTTGTGACTCATTGGAGCTTTCTATGATTTATTTGATTGCTTAAAATTAGGTCAAGGTTGGTGTTACTGAAATGCCAAGAGCATGTGGAAAGAAACACCCCCATCATTGCAGATGCCATCGAGCTGAGTGGTGCAGTTGACACGTCAGTAGGATGCAGAGGTGCCTGGAGAAGCGGGCCCATGTTGAACCTCACGAGGTTCAACAGGACGAGTGCAAGGTCCTGCACCTGGGTTGGGGCAATCCTCAAAATCAATACAGGCTGGAAGATGAAGTGATAGAGAGCAGCCCTGCAGAGGAGGACTTGGTGCTGGTGGTTGAGAAGCTCAACATGAGCTGATAATGTGTGCTTGCAGCTCAGATGGCAAAGTGTATCCTGGGCTGCATCAGAAGGAGTGTGGCCAGCATGTTGAGGGGGGTGATTCTGCCCCTCTTCTTTGCTCTGATAAGACCTCACCTGGAGTGCTGTGTCCAGTTCTGGAGTCCCCAGCAGAGTCACATGGAACTGTTGGATTGCGTCCAGAGGAGAGCCACAAAGATGATTAGAGAGCTAGAGCACCTCTCCTATGAAGACAGGCTGAGAGAGTTGGGCTTGTTCAGCCTGGAGAAGAGAAGGCTCTGGGGAGACCTTATTGCAGCCTTCCAGTACCTTAAGGGGCCTACAGGAAAGCTGGGGAGAGACTTTTTAGAAGGGGGAATGGCTTTACACTGAAGGAGGGGAGATTTAGATTAGATATGAGAAAGAAATTCTTCACTCTGAAGGTGGTGAGGAACTGGCATGGGTTGTACAGAGAAGCTGTGGCTGCCCCCTCCCTGGCAGTGTTGAAGGCCAGGTTGGATGGGGCCTTGAGCAGCCTACTTTAGTGAGAGGTGTCCCTGCCCTTGGCAGAGGGGGTGAAACTTCATGATCTTTGAGGTCTCTTCCAGCCCTAACCATTCTGATTCCATTATCCTATGACTTACATGGTCATAGAATTAGAAAAATCAGATTGAAGAGATGAAGGTTTGGAGGAACAAATATAGAAAAATGTTCTGTCAGCAGCTCACATGATGACTCTTGCCCACAGTCACATGAAGAGTGCCAAAACGAAATACCGGGCCCTGCTGCTCTCCTCTCTTTTTCCTTCCTCCTTCTTTTCCTTTTTTTTGTGTTTGTTTTTTTTTCCCCAGGTTACTTTTTACATGATCACCTCTATGAATCCTCTCCTCGCCTGGCTCCTGAACACTATCGTAGTAAAAGACAGGACAAGGGGCAGTGGCTTCAAGTTGGAGCATAGGAAGTTTCATACCAACATGCGGAAGAACTTTTACACAGTGAGGGTGAGGGAGCCTTGGGACAGGCTGCCCAGGGAGGTGGTGGAGTCTCCATCTCTGGAGATATTCCAGACCCATCTGGACGCCTGTCTGTGCAATATGAGCTGGGGAGCTGCTTTGGCAGGGGGGTTGGACCCGATGATCTCTCGAGGTCCCTTCCAACCCCTGTGATTCTGTGATTCTGTGAAAAGAGAGGGAGAGGCAGTGAGGAGAAGGACCATATCAGCTTCACCCCAGATTTCCATAATTTGCCATGGGACTGCACTGCATGGCCTAAATGATGAAACTGAGGAAAGATTGTGTGAATGCCTGTGTATTATCTTGCTGAAAATGTTTGCCATCTAGTGGTTTATTTGCCTCCTACAAATACAAACTTAAAAAACAGTAAAGAAGCGGAGGACATAATTATTAAAAGTTTGTATTACATCTGTTCCTCAATGTGCAAGAGCCTATACACATATATAGGAAGGATGAAACACCTCTTGCAAAGTGCCTACTGTTATAGAATGAATGTGCCGTGGAAACAAGCAACACAAACTTGTGAGACTCAGAGAAGTGTTAGGCACACACCGTTTGCCATTTTTCTTTTCTTCTACTCTGCTACTCTTACTGCACTGAGGTGTCCTGACCTAATTTGCTCCACCATGTTTTTCAAGCTTGCTCACCCAAGAGCATACATTATATAGATATGATGAGAGAATTAGGAGAGTTCTGTGTTTGGGGGTGAGGGGTGTCAGGGAGCAGCAAGAGTTGGCTGCTCTGCAAAGGAAGGTGTGCTGGCAGCTAAGCACAGTACAAGGCAAATGAAACCAGTCACCTCCCCAACAAGAAGCCTGGGTTGCAGAGCAGCAAAAGGTTAAGATCGGGCAGAGAGACAGAGGTCAGCATCAGACATAGCCCAGTGATCACCCAGCAAGTCCACAGTGACCAGGCAGGTACAAGGCCAAGCCAGGATGCCCAGTCAGTGAGTGTGTGTCAGGGCCAAACATGTGGAGACATGGGACAGTGCAGAGAGCTGCTACATGGCTGCACCGTGGCACAGGCAGAGCATGGTGTAAAGCCTCAGCTTAAAAGCGACTCCTGATGGAAAGGAGAGGCAGGACCTCACTACTGTTTTGTTTTTTGCAGCCACTCTTATCAGTGAAGGGGCTGACCTTGGACTCGGTCAACTAAACCTTTGCAAGGGGGTAACGTGCTCAGGGTCATGGCAGTCTGAGGGCTGGAACAGCGCTATGGAACATGTCCAACAGGGGCAAAGTTGGTTAATGGCAATGGCCTGACTCATTAAATTGGTGTATGAATGAAACCCCCCCATGAAGGCAGATCAAATCAATCAAACAGTGTTCAGTTTGGGGAACCAGAACTCTTGTTGTTAGCTATGGCTTTGGTAATGAGAATCAAGGAAGGATGTCTGGGTTACCAACTGATCACAAAAATATTTGAGGCTACTAATTTGATGGTTACATGAAGAAAATTAAATCAGGTGCAATCCTAGGATGTATCAGGACTGCACATTTCTATTAACAACGCTGTGTGTGGCCTGAAGTGATGTGTAATCTAATTACCCATGTTCAACAAGGGCAGGTTCACGCTGACGTATGCACAGACGGCTCAGGAAGATCACCAGGAGAACAGTAAGTTTCCCGTGTTACAAGACTAGTAACAACAGCTAAAATAAAAGGGCTGGAGGGGGTACAACAAGTAACAGGTGAACATCACACAGAACAAGACCTTTTTAAATTCATGGGCAGCACTGGCCAGGGACACCCTGGTATAAATAATTCCATACTAATAATTAAACTAATAAATTATTTGAAAATTAATAATTACTCCTACCCTTCTAAGGACTGAAATATTTTGACTCTTTTTCTTCAGTGCAGTTAATACCAGCAAGAAAACTTTTACAAAACAGATAAATGCTTATATCTAGTTACTAGAGTTGTACCTGACAGCAAAGGTTTACACTAGAAGGTCCAGAGGGTCCCTTTCAGATTTATTTTCTGCATTAACCATTAATTTATGACAAGCAGCCTTCTGGTTAAAGTCAGACTAGATTAGCTGATGTGCTCTTTACAATATTAGATGTCCAAATAAACGGTATGTATTTAGCTATATGCTGCCTTAGAAGTATGCCTATATGACTCCATGTTGTAGTGACAATATTGAAATAAACTGTATCACTTGTGGCCACACTATCCAGTGTTGCAAAAGAGTGAAACCAAATGGAAAAGAGCTCAGCTTGGGTGAGGGGATCTGAGGATCTGACTCTGAGTATTTTTTTCAGATATAGTATGTTCACATGTTAACTGCAATGCAGTTCTGCTAGTAATGAAAGAGCAACTGAAATCTATTCTACCTATATTGAACAGTGGCAACCTGCATGAAGTTACTACAGCCTCTGTGACAGGTAGCTTTTAAGGAAATTGCCTAAAAAATGGGTCAACCTCATGTCAGCTGAAATTTAGAGATACACGGTGCATGTAGGTAACTGTAAGAACTTTAAAATCCTATGCTAAATCTAGATGGGGACAGCAGAACATTTATTTTTATGGAAAGAATACTGGATTGTAAAGGAGAGTAACATGAAATAAATTTGGCATAACGGGAGTCATACAGTGTAGGTGCTATCACATCTACTTCCACGTAGCAGTAAGTGAAATAAAGTTTAAAAGACCGGGTTCAGACTAATGTAAAATTTTACATTAGCCATATTTGTAACAGGGAATTTTTCTAACGCCATTGAATCTAACTCAGAGGGTAGGAGCTTAAAGGTCTTTTCCAACCAAGTCATTCTGTGATTCTGTGATTCTATATATCATAAGCAGAGAAAACTGGCATATTCTAGTCACCTGGTTCATGGCTGGACAGTTTGAAGGCTCTTGACATTTCCACCACAACCTTCTCCTGTCTGTAAAGAAAATATACCTATTATACAGTACAATACTATCTCCCTCTTTGATCTTACTCTGATACAACACTCCCAAAATCATAAAGCATCAGGAATACTTAGATACCCCAAGTGCATCAGAGGTAAACATTTCCTCCTTTTCCCCAAATAATTCCACTCCTGTTAGAATGACTTCCAAACAAATGCTCCATTTCTTCCTCATCTCCTGAGCACTCTTCAGTCTGGGTGTGGCAGAGTGAGGGAGGATCTGCATAACCATCTAATCAAAACTGGTAGAGTAATGCATACCTTGCAGAGACCTAAATTAAGCCTACATGCACAGCCTGTAATTGATCAGGAAATCCCAGAATCTGCTCCTGCACATACTGGTGTTTGAGCCATTCACCATGAACGCCCACCTCCTGTGAAAACCTTTGATAGTGCTGCCGGCCCTTTGCTGACCCTGAGTTTTAGAGGCTGACCTGTCATAAGAACTAGTAACGAGGGACTGGGAATTTCTCGATGGTGCTGCCTGGCCATCCGGTAGGACAGCTGAGACCCCAGAGCTGCCAGCTCCCCTTCCCTGGAGCTGTACCTCTCACCATGCCGTAAGCCAAGGATCCCAGTCCCTCACAGGCCAAGCCCCCCAAGGGGCATTTGGGATGTAATAATGACTCTGTGGACAACCCCTCCAGCGGGTGCGTCAGGGCCCACTGGGCCCAGGCAGCCCTGAGTGCTCGCGTTGGCCGGAGAGACTAGAGACCCCTCACAGACCCAAACGGGCAGGGGCGCAGGATACGTCGGGCTCCACGGGACCACGTTCCCTCCACGTGAAGACTAGGGCTTGGGTCTGGAAACCAGAGAGCTTCCACAGGCCGACGGCATGATCTGGCGGAGCGAGGGTGCAGCGGGCGGGAAGACAACGACGGCAGCAGCAATACCCCTCGCCCGAGAAACTCCCTGCGCCTTTTCCATAACGGCCGGCCGCTTCCCTCAGCGCATCGCCGCGCACTTTGCGTAGCTCCGCCCTTCCCATCGTGCGGTCACCTCTTACCGCCGTCCAAAAGGGGCGGGAAGGGGGATACGTAAGTGGTTGCGAGAATCGCTGTAGCTTGCGCTGGAGGCGTAAGCGGCGGGACTTTGCCCACGCTCCGCCCCCGGTGCAGAGGCCCCGCGCTCCCGTCCTGTCGCTGCCGCCGCCATGGCTGCCCCGGGGCCGGCCCGGCTCCTCCGGGCCGCCGCCGCTTCCTCCCGCCGCTGGCTCTTCTCCGCTTCGCCGGCAGCCGGGACGAGGCCGGGCTGCGGCAGTGCCGCCGCTGCAGTGAGGGCAGCCCGGCTGTTCAGCCTCTCTGCCCGGGCGGTGCTCAGGTAAGAGGGTCGGAGCCGTGAGGCACCGGGTGACCGCCTCAAGGCAGAGGCCGCCTTCCCGCCGCGGCCGCGCCGTTTCGGCCGCTGCTTAGGCCTCGGTGCTGGGGGCAGCCGGGGCCAGCGGCCGTCCGTGACACGGTCTCCCCGGGCGGGGTCGGCCGAGCCGGGCTGGCGCTGCGTGACCTTCCTCCGGTCGCTCGGCGGCCCGCGGTGCCCCGCTGACCTGCTGTTGCCCGGCCCGCTTGGGGCAGGTCCCGGCCTCCTCCTTGCCCCTCTCTGGGCCGCGTTTCGCTCCGGCTCTCGCCCTCCCGCCCGTGGCCGCCGTGGCGGTGGCACTGAAGCGCTCCGCGGGGACAGCCTTCCGCCTGCCGCTGCCGGGGTGTCAGCCGGGCGCCCTCGGCGGGTGGGGGAGCTGAGCCGTGTCCCGCCAGGCTGTGCCGGCCAGGTTAGCTGGAGCTGCCTCGGGGCCGGCCCGGGTTGGCACCCGGCGGCGCGATTAAACCGCAGGGCCTGCGTGAGCTGCAACCCCGCTGACAGAGCTCTTGTTAAGGAAAGCTGAACCAGGGTTCCTAATGTTCACACGAGCCTTCTGAAAGGTTATGATGTTATCAATGTTGCTTTCTCATGCAGAGCAGTGCTTGTGTTTTTTTGGTTGGGGTGCTGGGGGTTTTTTTTTGTGACAGTTTGGCTAAGCTTGTGGTAGAAGGACAGCACACATCAGAGAAAGCCCAATGCAGGAGATCTCTTCTGGCCTGGGTATAGTTTTTCTTTACTGAAGAGCACTCTTGCGTCTTAAATGGACAGGACCTCTCCTCACCAGTATGTGTGAGTAGGTGTTTCACATTATATCTGTAGGCAATGTTACACAGCCCACAACAGCAGATTAGCAGTGGACATATAGTCAGAGACTGTTTATACATCCCTGGTTTTCTGGCTTGTAGTTTCCCTATCCAAAGGTAGATTGGAGCCTACATTTAACTTTGAGTATTTAAAATACAGAAGTTTTAAAAGCCTAATTTACTTGGTTGCCAGATAAGTTTTATTTGTTTTGGAACAAATAAATCTGCAATCTGCTGCTCTAGCATCAGGGATGTGGCCTAGCCTCTTTCCAGAGGATTAGGTAGTGCCTTCACGATCAAAGCTGTTTCAATAGTTGCTTTTAAACTTTCCCGTAGGTGCTCTTTTACTTGGTTTAAGCACATGCTTTTAATATGCAGACAAATTGACTCCCATAGGAGATAGGCAAGTTGCTAGTTTAGATCTTCCTGAGTGACCCTGCTGAGTGTCTTAAAAATTTAAGCACCCACTGAGCAACTGGCCTGACAAGTTGAGGCCCCTGACAAACACTTTTTAGTTCAGAAAATCAAAAGATCTATGTAAATTATTGTCAAATTTTAAAAAGTTATTAAAATTATTGAACAAAGTAAAAATGGGAGGAAAAAGAATACTAAAAAGGGAAAACATTTCCTTACCTAATAGTGATGTAAGACCTGTAATCCCACAGGACTTTCACAAGCGGACTGGATACAGATTGGAATTTATTTGCGCTCATTGCGCAAGCATACCAGCACAGAAGCTCACATAGGTGCTTCAAATGTATTGTTTATATATTCTGTATGACAACTTGGCTGAATGAGTTGGGAGAAAAAGAAAATCCTTGGGGTTTTAATCTCTTGTTTTCCCTATTTATGTGCCAGTTATTTCCTCTAGTCCTGTCACTTCAGGGCATCACACTGTTTGAGACCCAGTCCCTAATACAATGTCAGTCAGTGTTATTCCAGTAAAAAGATACATCGTTGTTTGTATGTAAAATTAGCTGTATTTGCCTAGAGGATGGAGACCTGGCTATATAAATTGTCAGCTGAAGGGATTTTTAGTAGGATTTCCCAACAGTTTAAGTGCTGCATCAGGCATTAAGTTTTCATTTCAGTTTAATTCTTTTCCTTGCTCCATTTTTTCCCCCCCATGGACAGTAGTTATCTCAGCATTCTTTTCTACCAGTTCAGAGAGCTTTACAATATTTTTGGTGCACAACACAAGTACTACATGTTTTAAATATTAGTTTAGATTTATAACTTCTGTATTTTAATTGAGGCCTGTATAATAGTTTCATTCATGAAACCTTTCAGGCAGTTAGGTGGGGCTGCTAATAAAAGGTCTGGAAATACTAGAGCTGGTCTTGCCATGTGCAGCACCAGGCTGTAGTTGTTTACCTCTGTTTTGCTTGGAGGAATGTAAGAGGTGATGCTTAACATGAAAATAATGAAGATTCAGAAGGGTACTACTTTTAAGGAGGGAGAGGTAGCTGTTAGGATTCTTGCAGTACTTAGGGGTTTTTCTTGTTTGTTTGTTTTTTGCATGGGAGGGACAGTAAACATCACTTAACAGGTTTGTTGTTGGTGTTCTGTGCCTTTGAAGCATGCTTAATTTAAGGTATCCTGGTGAAGCTTGATAACAAAGCTGATAGTAACTGTAGCAACATGAATAAACTAATTGTATTTTTGCATCTGGAAAAAAGGGCTCATCTGAACATGAATTGAGATTATTTCTGCTATCTTCAGATTACCCAAAATATGTTTTGCTCTTCCTGGTAATCCTGAGGCTACCTAACGCTTGCAGAGACCTGGCACATGTTTCATGTTAATTGTGACTAGTTCACAGTATGGTGGGGTATGGTTTGGTGCTTTTTTCTTCATGCAAACAAAAGTCTGAGTAGACATGTTACTTGACATTTATAAAGCCTAAATATTGTTTCACAGAGGTGTGATGATTATTATTATTTTAATGATGTTTCCCAGTATTGAAAAGATCTGCACAGCGTGTGTTTTCTTGCACTTGTGCAAAACTGGAAGATTTACAATGGCTATCTCTAACTTTAAAAATAAACTTTTAGTTTTAGTTACCAACCAGAGTCGATTAGACCGTGTCAAAAAAAAACCCAAACCATTAATTACTGTAGTGATCTTTATCAAGACTTAATAGTGGTACTTTTTGTCCACACCAGTTAAGCATGCACTGCCACAATGCAGTTCCACAACTGGTTGAAGCTAATGTAGGGTTGCTACTACTGAAAAGGGGATCCCACTCCTATTTCCTCATTTTTATTGTGGGCAGTGGCACTTCTGTCAGTTTTACTGGTTCAGCTGTGTTGTGGTTTTGCGCGGCAGGGTTTTGGTGGAGGAGGGGGGCTGCAGGGGTGGCTTCTGCAAGAAGCAGCTAGAAGCTTCCCCTAGGCCTGGCAGAGTAAATACCAGCTGTGCTCAAGGCTGGACTCACTGCTGACTAAGGCCAATCCCATCAGCAATGGTCATAGCACCTCTCTGAATTACACATAAGAGGAAAAAAACCCCAAGCAGCTGCTTTTTGCCACCAAAGAAGGGAGTGAGAAGATGTAAGAAACTGTGCAGACACTAAGGTCAGTGAAGAAGGTGGGAAGGAGGTGTAGCAGGTGCTGGAGAGAAAGATTTCCCTGCAGCCTGTGGAGAAGATCATGGTGGAGCAGGTTGTCCCCCTGCAGATCATGGAAGATGATGGGGAGCAGAGATCCCATCTACAGCCCATGGAGAGACCGCGTGCTGGAGTGGGTGGAGACATGGAAGATGCTGTGACATGCGTTGGAGCAAGCCTGTGCAACAAGTCCTCTGGAAGGACTTGCAGCCTGTGGAGAGACTGTGGGGAGCCAGGCTGGAGGAGTCTGGGCCTGAGAGATTGACCTGCCATAGAAGTGACCCACACTGGGACTGCTTTTTTTTTTATGGTCAGTTTCTCCAGACACATTAGCAAAATGAGTTGACTTGCAGTAATACTGGTGTAAGTATGGTGGCAGGATGATTTGGAGTGAGGATCACCCAAACACATTTTTATATTAGAAAGATTGACTTAAACTGATCATGAAGCTTAGACTGTGTTATTGCATCATAAAGTTGCAGTAACACAATTGTTTTAAACTGATGTAAATTTCATATAAAGGGCAAATCTGACTGTGTACCAGTTCTGACATTCAGATCACCATTGACCTGTTGAGGCTGGTTTTCAGCCAGGTTTTTTTCCAGACACACATTACTTCATGGCAATGTGAATACTGGAAGGTAGAAGCAACAAAAAGGGGAGGCAAGGAGCGTTCTTGCTGTGCCAGATTAAAGTGTAATCACAGGTGAAGACAATTGCAGGTATATTTTGAAAATTGGGAGGGAGATGACCTGTCTCATGAAGGTTGCAGTGATGTGATGGATGGCTGGTCATACTGCTGTTTTGTCTGTTTCTTGCAATTGCCTTATCCTGTAATAAACAGTATGGTTTGGGTATTTAACAAATATTTAATACTTGCCATGTCTACACCTTGGACAGAGAATGGTCATAAATGCAGCTACATTTGCATCATGTCTTTTGTCAGGGTTGTGTTAGTCATGTTGACAGAAATATTTCTGTGAGAGCGTAACTTTAAACTGCTTCAAAAATCCCTTCCAGAGCTCGATGAAATACAGTGTCAGTGGTTTACTTCGGCTGTCAGAATGTGAATCTACCTTTTCAGATGCAATCTAAACCCATCAGTCTGCATCTACCAGCAAAGGTGGTGGATTTTTTTACTAGTATAAGAAGTGGGTGCTTGTTTCCTTGGTTGTGCTGTAGGAGGTGTTAGCACAGCAGAGGAGTAAAGAGAAGAGCAGAGTGGTAACTTAAACCCCCACAGAATGGTTTGCTGGAGGTGGTCCTTTGATAGCATGGGTGACTGCAACATTAATTACACTTTGTAAAAATGTGTCTTGAGATACCTGAATTTTATTATAGTGAGTGCTTCAGTTGCATTCTGCAGATCAGCATGGTCAATCATTATTATCATTTTGAAATTAATTTATTGTTGATAGTAGCTTGTGACTGCCTTCTGGAGAATGGACTGAGGGATGATATGACAAGGACTGAACTGACATCATAATGAATCACAGCACATATCACTGCCAAATGCACTTACAGTTGTGGCAAGTATATTAAGTCTAGAGCAACAAACATTTGTTGTTTTTCAAAACAAGCTAGGACTCAGATTGCTAAAAACACATTTTCTTCTACAGCCAGTTCCCAAAATAATCTGTTTACTGATGATTTGGTATGACCACTTTCAAATTTTTGCTTTAATATTCAGCTCTGTAGGTTAGAGTTTTCCAGGAGGTGGCTTGATTTTCAGGCTTGTACACTTCCAGTATGGTAGATCACTCAAGGCTCACAGTTCCTAAAAAGATGAAAGGGAATATTAAGGATGCTTTTCTTAAACACAGATTTCACATTGAAACATAGATTTTTGCATTGGCTTTCAGTTCTATTTGTATCTCTCATCTCTTGGCAGGTTTCTTCATCTACCCAACAAGTTTGACTTGTTTTGCTCACGTACTGTAGGAAAGAAAATAGTCTGTTTAAAAGCAAACAAACTGTGTTTTATTTGTTAATATATTAAAAACTCCTTTAATTTACATGCAAAATATCATATGGAACACAAAAGCTCTATTTTTTCTCCATATTGAAAATCTTGATTTTTTTTTTTTTTGTACGCAGACCTCATGAGAATTTTCTCAGAAATAATTGTCTGAAAATCAAAGCAGGAAAATACAGAATCTTCTTTCTTTGAAGCCAGTGTCTGAACTTTGAGCTTCAATAGAATTAATATTTACAAAGTGAAATCCTAAGGGAATCTGTACTCAAAAAAAAAAAAAAGGGGGCAGAGTGCTTTTGGAGTATTTTCATTGTTGGGAGGAAAATTAAGTTTTGGAATGAAACAAAAATCCTTGAAATCTTAAGCAGAAATAGGAAAAATTCAAGTTTGTCCTAAATGATTAAGATTAGAACAATAAAAAAATTTTATGAATCCAAAGCAAGAGTCCTCAGAAAAGTGTGAAGAGAAGCATTTAAAATAACCTCTCTTATTTGATGAAATACAAATGTTGTGCCTAAAATAAAAGCTGTGACTCACTTCAATGAAGGGCAAAACATCAGGGTCCAGTATAGCTTCTAATGACAAAACACAAACGTTTTTCACAGCTCTGTTCAGTGTACAGCAGTAGATGCCTGTACCTGTTACAGCTTTTAAAACAAGTAACTTAGTTTTCTGTGTTCTTTAGAGTTGATAGTGATTACTGGTTTAGTAGTATTCAATCAATTTTTATGATCTAGAAATACTCTAGAATTCTTTCTTTAATTACATTACACCTTTCTTTTTCAGATCAGAAGATAAAATAACTGTTCATTTCATAAATCGTGATGGTGACAAACTAACAGCCAAAGGAAAACCTGGGGATTCGCTGCTGGATGTTGTTGTTGATAATAATCTAGACATAGATGGTTTTGGTAAGTAGATTCACTGAGTACTTTGTTCAGTGTCTAGAAATTATTTTCTGTTACTGCTCTATTGATACATATTTATGGAGTCATTTAGATTAGAAAAGATTTAGTTCCTCAAGTTCAACTGTAAATGAATAGTTAGAAAAATATATAGGAATTATATATAAGTTATAAAACCTTTAGTTGGATTTCTTCCCTTCTATTCCCCACCCCCTCCCAGGTGCACAGAATGTTTTGGGTCATTTTCTAAAGAAATGTTTGGTGTGAGCCTGGCCTGGATGTTAAAAAAGGGGAATGTGGGCAGTGGTGTCAGGATGGAATGTGGCAGATGCCACCTGCAGGCTGCTCTTGACTGCGAGGCTCTGGAGGCAGCACAGAACTGATGTATGTCTAACAGCATCTGCTTACTCTTCTAATACTGTCTCAATTGATCACCGGGCTTTTTGTAGCACAAATTGCTGTAGCATCTGACTGTGAAGTGAAAGAAGAAACCAAGTCCGTGCCAGTTAGTAGGGAAGACCAAGTAGCTTAA
The DNA here is from genome assembly GCF_964237585.1 of Gallinula chloropus. Taxonomy (NCBI): domain Eukaryota; kingdom Metazoa; phylum Chordata; class Aves; order Gruiformes; family Rallidae; genus Gallinula; species Gallinula chloropus. Next base: position 206,685,731 of record NC_140085.1, read on the forward strand.
TTCTAACTGAAGGACTGGAGTAAAGGATGCTAATGCCTAGTGAAGTTCTTACTTGGTACAAGTTCTATTTAAAATCAAAATAGGAGGAAGATAACTGCTTCCGTATTCCTTCAAGCTTTGCTCTTTCCATAGCTGGTTCCATTGAAGCTGTAGTATTCTCCCTGTACAAAGCAGTCCTATTTGGTAATGCAGTTAAATACCATAGGACAGGTATTTACATGAACGTAAGCTTAAGATAATAGTACAAGCTAAACCAGGAAGTGGCACTGCAATTCACATAGCTGTGTGCATGTCATAGAGCAATTAGAGGAGAAAAACAGTTGTCTAGGGTAACAGAGTTAGAAATCCAAGTTGTATTTTATTTAAGTGCAAATACATTTTACCCCTAGTAGTAAAATCTTTAAGGATTTTAGATCTCAGGATTATGGTTGAGAGCTCTTGCATCTACAGATGCATATATTTGGGGAAGAAGAATTGCCTCAAGGCTACTTATCCCAACGCATTGCAGACTTATGTAACACTTGTTAAATATGTTGTGTAGGCTTATGGCTGGTCTGCTTGTATTGTACAGCAAATATTCTCAGTCTGTGTAAATATCAGCCATGTTAAAGCATTGGGGGAACGTAGGGGGAAAAAGATAATGCTGTCAACAGAAGCCAAACAAAAATTGGAGATACTGTTGTTACAGTCTTATAATATATGCTTGTCCCATTTCAGTAGTAATTTGCAGATGAAACATCATAGTAGGGCAAAAAAATACTGCAGTATATTTAATGTAAACATGTATGTTCTGTGTTTAGAAAAAATGAGAGGGAAAAAATGTGTATCTTGCCTATATTCTTCTGTCACTAGGGGGCATCCCATGTGCATTAATAAGAGAAATGTTTTTGGATAAAGCCTTAAAACTGTTGAATGGTTCAGCTGCACTCAATTTCTTTGCTACTACTCGTTTTAGAGTTGCAGAAGAGACCTTCCACTTCAAATAGAATGGTCAGGGTTTGTTATATTGTTGCTTTTTTTTTTTCTTCCCACCAACATTAAAATGCATAAGCAATGCATCAAATTTTACATTATTTGGTAATTTAAATCTACTTTTTCCTGTGTGTTTGCATGTAATTGAAGATGTGATATAAAAATCAAGTCTTATAGTAGAATGTCTTGCTCACTTAGAATATGTGCTGTTGGTAGTGTTACTGCATGTAACCGTCTGGTGCTTTCTGTATGAGACTTCAGGTCTGGTGAACCTTGCTGTTTCTTTTCATAGCTGAGGTTACACACATGCAGCCTTGCTTCCCTTTGTTTCCATATGAGTACAAAGGTGATGTGACAATACTCTGGCTCTGCTTTACCTGGAAATAAATGAAACTTGGCTAATGTCTTACCTGGCTTTGCTCTTATCAGTTTAAGTTGGAGATGGAGGTCTGCGTGACACACTGCCAATCTCCTCACAAGTATGAAGAGGTCAGCTTTCTCCTGTGCCAGCTGCATGTTTCTTTTGCACAAAAGTGGAGAACCAGTCATATACAGTGACAGAGTCAAATTTAAGTGTTCAAACTTTAACTGTCCTGTGGTGACCTAATTGCTCTAGCAGGTCAATGTAGTTGATATTTGTTCAATTCAACCCAAACAAATTATTAGAACCTTGGCTTGAGCTAGATTTCCTAGTAATACCTGTAGACTTCTTTAACATAGAGGAGACCATGTTTCTCTAGCCTGACTACTTTTGTTGCTGTGAATTAGTGTTCTGTGAAGTGAGAATAAATACTGAGTATAAAATTCCTTCTTCCAGTATTTTGGAAGAATTTTTGTATAGCGGGTGTCTTTTGTTTTACTTCTTTTGAGAAGGTTTTCTCAATGTTTTGAGAAAGAGAGGGATAGAAAGATCAACCATGGAAATAAATCCGATACTGTTGACTGACAGCATTGTCTGCTTTGACATTCTTACAGTAGAAAACTTCTCTCATTAAATGGTAGAAGAGGAATTAGTATTTTAACTACAGCATTCAAGTAAATCTTAATGTTGCGGGGACTATAGAAATGCTACTGATAGTTGAGTGCAGAGTAGCTATATGGATGACAATATATAAACCATTAATTTTACTAATCAACAAAGATATTTGGATGATACAAACACATATGAAGGATTTCTTCTGAAACTCTTCTGTAAGTTGCAACTTGGATTTTCTGTTTCTCTTTAGGTGCGTGTGAAGGAACGCTAGCCTGTTCAACTTGTCACTTAATCTTTGAAGACCACATATTTGAGAAACTAGATGCAATTACAGATGAAGAAATGGACATGTTGGACCTGGCATATGGCCTCACAGAAACGTAAGGCAACATAACAATTTTATACATCAAGGAACAGAAAGAAAGGTTTGCAGATAGGGCAGTCCAGTGTTCTTAGAATGCCTTAATTGGCTTTTAATGAGTAGCTGGATTCTTCTACACAAATGAAACTGCCAAGTTTAAATATCGCTTATCTGAACTTCTACTAAACGGGTGTTGGTACTGTTTTTGTGAACTGAGGAGTGGCAATTGTTGGTACTTGCTCTTCAGAGGTGCCTGATCTGCATCAGGCAGATGTCATACTGAAGCATGATCAAAACTTTTTTTTAACAAAAATTTGTCACTGCTGTTGTGTGTGAATAGTTGTCTTGTTTCCTATCCCTTCTGTTTTCTGTCTGCATTAGTCTGTAGCTAGTTAATGTTTTTATGAATGTTTTTACATTAGTATTTTAGTTTTGGTCAGATCTTCTTTTCATGGAATCACAGAAGGGTTGAAATTGGAGGGAACCTCTTGAGGTCTTTTGGTCCAATCCCCTGCTCAAGCAAGGCCACCTAAAGCCGATGTCCAGGACCATGTCCAGACAGCTTTTGAGTATCTCCAAGAATGGAGACTCTACAACCTCTTTGGTATTTATGTGCATTGATAAGATCCTCTCCCTGAGTCTTCCATAGAATAAAGTGTCCCACATGGTAGTGTCCCCACTTGTCATGCTTGGTCATGTGTCAGTGCTGTTGGAGCACACAACCCAGACAGAGTACTTTTGTCTGAAACTAATGCCAGTGTGCTCCAACTGCTAGTCGGTATTTCAGTGCATAGGATTGGAGTAGTGGTAATCTAACCCTGTGTTCTGTCTCCTCCATTGCAAGCCTTGTAAATAGGGTGTTTCATCCTCATCACTGACCCCCACAGAATCATAGAATGTTAGGTGTTGGAAGGGACCTCGAAAGATCATCCAGTCCAACCTCCCCACCAGAGCAAGATCACCTAGATTAGGTCACACAAGAACATGTCCAGGCAGGGTTTGAATGTCTCCAGATGAAGGAGACTTCACAAGCTCTCTGGGCAGCCTGTCCCAGTGCTCCGTCACCCTCACAGTGAAACTTTTTTTCCTTATGTTCACATGGAACCTCCTGTGTTCCAGCTTGCACCCCTAGCCCCTTGTCCTCTGTCACTGGACATCACTGAGAAGAGCCTGGCTCCATCCTCCTGACACTCACCCTTTACACACCTCAGTCTCCTCCAGGCTAAAAAGACCCACCCATGCCTAGTGGGCCACACTACCTGCTGGTGTGCATAGTCTGTGTCAGAATGTACCCATGTGAAGAGCAGGCTGATATACAGGGCTTCATAAGCTCTTTGCTTCGTGCTTCAGTGGAACTGTTGTCGAAGTTCTTTGAGAGTTTTTCCAGTGATGTCGGAGGGCTTTATACCTGTCCTGTAGAGGGTACTCGTTGCAGAGACATAACTTGCACATCTCACATTTCAGCTGTCATGAAAATCAATACATTTTTTAAGATGAGGGCCTAATTAGAAAGGTTAAAACAAAACTGTTTTGAATAGCTGTTGAACAGTTGAGATTATTAAAAGTAGCAAGATGGGGACACACAGGTACCCTGGCAAATGAAACATTTTAAAACGAATACTGAAGGAGAAAAAACTCTGAGAAACACCTTGCTAAAAAGAAAGAATCGTTTCTAACCTGTCACAAGGAAGCTTGTCTGCATGAAGAGACAATGACTGATGTAGAACGTGCACTTAAAATTTAGAAAGATAAAATAAAAGTTTCTTTTGTGTTGCTGTCTCTGAAGATGTTATATAGGATGTCGTACACTGGAAGGTTTCTTTCCAGAAGGCTTCCTGAAGTATCTATCTAAAACTGATGTTTCCACAGAAGTTGTGTTACAGTGAGTAAGTAACAAATGATAATAAGTAGGTAGCCTTCACCCAGGAGTTCTGTAGGAATTCAGTGTGACATTTCTGAACTTCTGTCTGTAAAGCTTGATGAGTTGGTTTAAAACTGCTTCCCCATCAAGGAATGGGAGGTAGTAACCCACCTTTTAAAATGAGATCATTGGAACTGGAGAAGAGCGAGTCTGATGCCATACTGGACACATTAATCATGTGTCAATGGGCTGTTGGTGGTTTTAAAATTTCTACTAAATAATGGTAAAGAGAGAATTCAACAGAGCTTTTATAGAGGGAATTAACAGATATGTGAGGTCTTCAAATGAGTCACTGAGCATGAAGAAAGATCTTACAGTTCATACAGTTTACTTGGGTCTAGAGAAGTTTTGTGTTGCAGTGGGAAAAGAGCAAAGGCTTGTGTGTGTGATCAGCAATGTGATCTGATGGTGATCAGTGCTAGGTTTTATGTAATAAGTGTATTTGTGAAAGACTTGGGAAAAGATGTAGAGAGTGAGGTTTGTGTATAGTGTTGTGTTACAGTGTGGTAAAATAAACTGTCAGTGATGGCACGCAGAAGGCTCTTGTGTCATGGAGCAATGGGAAATTAAATTAGGCATTAAAAGGTTCAGATTAATCCATGTGGAGAGGTGAGTAGAGCAGTACTTAAAGCTGCATAAAATAGTCTGTCAGCTAGGTTGTGTCTTTCCAGGAATGTCACCCTAAGGTTCGGGGTAAGAATAACCTCAAATAGATAAATCAAACACGTCTAACACTAGATAGGAAGAAGTAGAAAATACCATTATATTGCAAAATTGGGATTCACCTTATCTTTATACTTGTGCCACTCTGACTTCCTGGGTATTTTGGGGGGAGTGCTAGGGGTTTTTTTGTGTGTGTTTGTTGTGTTTATCTAAATAGTAGAATGAGAGAAACTGTAGAAATGGTTAAAGATGGAATGGCTTTCTTGCAGGGACTGACTGGATGATGTCTTTTTCTGATCCTAACTTGTGCAGCCTTGATGTGTAAGGGAATCTGGTTAAGTATCTATAAAATTGTAAATGCTGTGGAGGAATTGGAATTAGAAAGGTAGTTTGTTTCTTGCAGTATTATTTAGTGTTGCCTAGTTTTTGTACTGCCATGTAGCAGACTAAAAGGGCAGTTTCATTTCACAGAAAGTAAATCCATTGCCACACTACAGAGTACGTGTGCAATTAGCATGGGTCTCCAGTGAAAAACTGACACTTCAGTCAAATTAAGCCTTGCAGTGCTACATATAAATGTCAGATATTGCATCTCTTGAATAGATTTAATTTCTAAAGCTATTCTTACAGATGCATATTCATGAGAATTAATCTTCTGGTAACATGTATTTATACATACATTCCAATCACTTGAGGTTGATGTATACGCTCATTTACATAAGTGTTACTTTTGCATATAGCCCTGAATCAGGAGCTTTAATAATGGTTGATCACTGCATGCTTGGGAGAGCTCTGTGTAGGTACTAGTGCTTGGGAGAGATCTGTGTAGGTACTAATGTAGTAGCATTTTTATAATATCTGCCTACGTTCATACACTGATTAAATTATTCAACTGCCGCAGCAGGACGTTGCGTACCTTTGCTGGTGTTTAAGTATTCTGTACTAAACTACCAAGGCACGGGCACTGAATAAAAGATTCCCCTGTAATAAAAGTGACTTGTGATGTCTGCAGAATTCTGTGGTGGTCTTAAATCTTTCGATTTTAAAAGCTTGCATACGAGGCTTTTTTATGCTGAGTGGTAGGTAGAAAAATGAAGGATTACATCTTCCTCAGGTGCCACGAGTATTTTATCCTGCTCCTTCCTGTGTCTCCACTATTTCTCTGGCTTAATGACCCATCCTGAGTCCCTTAGTTTGAAAGCATTGGGGCTGCCTTCGGGCCCTGGATGGGTTAGGCTCTGCTTTTGCTGAGGTTTTCAGTCGTTGCCTTCCTCTCTTCAGAGATGTCAGATGTCCCTTGGGAGAGCAAGTGTCATTCTGTGCACTTGTCTGAATTATTAGTGAACCACTGGAGATGCAAGAGCCACCTTCTAAGTTGCCTCAGCAAGTAAGAGGTACTCGATGTGCGACTTCCCTGTCCTAAGCTCTGTGTAACTCGCGGTTATTGTCACCTCTGTCTTTGCATTGGTGGATGCAGTTCACCAGTGGTCTTGGTTAAGACCATGCACAAGAGTAGCTGTTTCTAGGTCATAATGTGTTTGAGATGGGTAAACTTTGGAGGCAAAAAGGGGTAAATGCTGGTAGATACTTGATTGGCTGGAACTAATGACAGCATTGTATTTCCCTACAGATCCCGTTTAGGCTGCCAAATCTGCTTGAAGAAATCAATGGATAATATGACTGTTCGAGTACCAGAAGCTGTTGCTGATGCTAGACAATCAGTAGATATGAGTAAAAACTCCTAAAAGAAAATATCTTAGGGGTTTTAAAGAAGCTTAATTATTTTTATAACTTATTTTTAAATGTGTAATTAAATATGGAAACTTACATAATTGTGAGTTCTTTTATATGACTATCAATATTAGATTAATGCTATTTTAATTTTCTTTATAGAACCTCCTATATTTTTACGCTTAAAATGCAATAATACTTCTTATAACTGATCATTGGATAAGTGATAGCAAGTGCATTATAGATTTCATGTAACATTATTCTGCCAAAACCTTTAATGAATTTTGAAAACCGGATCACAATTACAAGCCTTCTCCCAAAATTCCCTAGGCATTTCTAGGTTTCAGACCTGGGTATACAAGGGCAAAACTTGTAAGGCTGCATGGGGTCTCCTTGAAGTGTTGTCACTAGAGATGGTACGCTCAGAGGTGATTCGTGTTCTCAGTAAACATGATACTTCCTCAGCAAACGCTGGGTTTTCAGGGTAGGGACTCTGCAAACTTTGGAATCTTAATAAGATGCTTGCAAAAAAAGTGCTAAAAGCATGAAATCCAGGGGCCAATACAGAATGTTGGCACCTGCAGCTTAATTGCTGCGGTGCGTCTCTGTTGCCTAAACCAGAAGTCAATAAATCTCAGCTGTATTTGTGTTTGACTACACTGCAAATGTGGGATTACATGTGGTTTAGATGGGTAAAGCCTTGCAGCTGTCTAACGGGGGAGCACATCTGCCAGAGGCTAACCTAAACTCTTGGCATTCTCTGAAGATGGCTGACTTGGATTGAAGAGGGCAATGCTTGTCCATGTAGCACTTGTTCTGAAATCTTTATCTCTTACTGTCTCTGTTCTGACCTTGTTCAGGAGGCAGTCTGATGTCAGCTAGGATGTTTGGCTTGCAGGGATTCCAGGATTTGGGGCCTTGCTTTCAGGAGCTTTTCCATAATGGTTGGTGTGAAATGACCAAGTATGTGTACTCCATATAGATGGACTGGGCTCCTCAAGAAGGAGGACCCCCGGGGTGGGATGGCATGTGGCCTCTTGATGAAAATCTTTCAGTTTGGTCTTGTTCTAGTGTTTCTGAAGTAGACCAAAATAAAATAATGAGCCCCAGACTCGTTATTATCCTCTCCAGTTTTTGTTGCCTAAATACTTTTATGAAATGATTGTCACTAATTCAGTAGTTGTTACCTTTATTGGGTTATTTGCGGCATATTTATATATGTAACATGTTTACATACATTTGAATGATGCATTCATTAATGCCTTATTTGAATTGGTGACGACATCTAGACAGCTTTTCTTGCATCGTTACATTTATGGGAGAGGGGAAAAATATTTTTCAGTGTTGAATATTGTGATTATTTTGAGCTTCACAAAGAGGAAAAAAAGAAAGTCCCTCTTTTTGTTATAAAAAGAAACTTTTTTCTGGAACTGTACTGAAAATAAACCTAGTTCAGACTCCTTGATTTCCTGCGTAGCTATTACTTTGTTTCCTGGTGTTGCCGTTGGACTTTCCCCTCAAACAAGATACCCTTAATAAGGTCTGATAAGAACATAGTTGTAGAGAGTTTTCAGAATACACTTCCTTCTCATCTGAGTCAAAATACAACCTCAGAGTTGACGTTTCCTGGCTCTTTGAGAGACTGAGAGAGCACGGTTGGGGAGGAGGGTGGGAATAAATTCAATAAATGTTCTGAAGATACTGCTGTCTTCCTCTTCAACTGCTGCTACTCTAGTAGTTCAGAAGTTACCCTCCCACAGTCAGGCACTAGGAGAAACCTGTTCTCACTTTGTATTGCCTCTGTCCTGAGCACATTTGTATATAGTGGTTATTAAACTCTTTAGCTTCCAAGAGAGGGAACCTGGGTTATAACCAGACGTACTGTGTGTTCTTGCATCAGAAGGAAATCCGAGGCTTTGGTATAGGTGTGGGGTAGATGTTGGTGCTTGTTGGGTTTTGGGATCTTCTTGGTTTTTTTGTTGTTCGGTTTGGTGTGGTTTTTTACATACAATACCAGGCACTTCTCTTTGTGGGACTCTTGAAGTGCTTAACACTGTTACACAAAGTGAAACAGCTCTCATGACACAGTATTCTTTCTAAGCCACGATCGCCTCCTTGTGCGTTTCCTGCGACAGCTTCTCATTACAAAGACTTTGACGTTCCTCAGCCTGCCTGTGGAAGGAATTATTTAGCACAGTGAGGGGGGGAAAAAAGGACATTTCAAAGTTCATCTCAAACTCTGGAGGTATCCTGTAGTGCATGCAAATGGAGATCTCAGAAGGCAAAGGACCTGACATGTAATCCCCAAAATGCACAGCTTGGAGATACTTGTTTCTTTATTGTCAAAATGATTTGCAAATAAATCTTATTTTATACCACTTTCTGACACACCTTGTTTGTACTGATTTTTCTTCCCTCTTTCTCCAAGCCATTGAATGTATTTTTGGGTGTGCAATGGAACTTAACAGTTTGTGATTCACATTCCAGTGTAAGTATGAATTATTGTCTAATGACACACAATTAAAGCATCAAAACTAGTTAAATATCTATTTCTTTCCTTGTTCAAATAAAGATTTACAGGTAATTTGCTTTCTAAAAGCATTAAGCATTTCCTTTCTCTGGTAGAACAGGGATTTGAGCCCTTTCCCCTCACAATTACAGAGAAAATCAGAACTGCCTTTGTTCCTTCTGCTTCTAGTTGTGTGGCACATGCTGATATTGGTGGGTGGAACAACCTTTACTTCACAAGGGGGGTGGGGGGGTAGTGCCTTCTGTTTCCTGGGGGTGAGAAGTCCCTTTGTGGGTTTTGTGAGGGAAGCCAGGCCTGGTGTGTGGCCTGGTAGTCCCTTCTGCCTTAGAGAGCCTGCTTACTTGTGCTCTGGGTCCCCCTGTGCCCCTTTGAGTCCCAGGGCACTTTGGGGTGCTACTGGCCTCTGTTATGGGCAGAGGAGCTGACTAGAGGAGCCTGCAGTCCCCATTTCTGTGATGCCTGAAGGGGAAGGTGGAGCTGCCCACCTTCCCAGCTGCTCCATCTCCTGCCAGGGGAGGTTTCCAGCAGCTGGCCTGGGAGCTGTCACCAGGCAAGGGAAAAGGCAATTTCTCCAGGCTGCTTGTTACCTCTTGGACGGAAAAACTCCTAAACCTGACATTTATCAGTTCTGGCTAAGGCAGCTGTGTCCAAGTTTAATTGGCAGCCCACTTGGAAGCAGATTGAAGAGGCCAGGTCCAAATAATGCTGCAGTGGAAGGGGCAGTGCTTCCCTTGCAGGCTTTGGCATGGAAAGGGTTCCCTCTGGCCTGGCTTTGCTTTGCCCTCACAGAGGTCAATGTGGCACACAAAGTTAAGGGAGACAAAAAAAGAAGCAATCCTTGTTCCTTGGGGGGGTGGGGGAAAATAAATCTCTAAAGGATGAGGAAAGTTGATGGAGCTGAGTCACTGAGGTGTCAAATAGAACAGTTGGGAAGAGGTTGCAGCTGCTGTAGAGTCATTTCTCCTCAAATACCTGAGAAGACATGAAGGGAGAAAGGGGATCTCCTGCGTGATGGGGGCTTGTTGCCTCTGGATGGGGCTTTGGAGATGGGTGGGCTGTAGTGCCTCTATGCCCTTCTCCCGGCGTCACTACCAAGAGAGCAACAAGAAGCAGTCCATACATAAACCAGGTTTATGTTCTGGATTTCTGGCCACTTTATTATTTTTTTTTTTTTACTGTGGGTTTTTGGGGGCTTTTTTTTGGTAGTTAGAAGATGGTTTTGATGTGAACCAGTCCAAATTAAAACAGTAATTTCTGGCCAACGGTGATTTAGCATTTGCAACTGGGACAAGCTTCCCCTAAAGCTGTGGTCTCATGCTCACAGAAGTATCCCTGGGGTCCTGCTCCACACTCCTGGAGCTCCTTTGAGCTCAGCCCCACAGCAGCAACGTCACTGTGAGCACTAACACTGCTTGCGAGCTTCCATGAGCCCTGTTACCTCAGTCGGGCCAGAGTAACCTCCCTGTTCCAAACCCCTTCACAGCATAGCATCTTCTTCCCCAAACTGGCAGCCGGGTGCATCTCTAGCTCGAGGTGAGAAAGGATGAAAAAGGTTTTGCACAGACTCGGTACAGCTTTCCTTGTATCCACTGGGGTACAGCGGAGCTTTCCCCTTCCCTTTTCTGGCTCTTTCAAGAGTTTTTAGTCTGTGCTAGGAAACGGTACGGGCCTGGAATTCTCTCAGCCGGTGCTGACCCCAGCTGGTAAATCCCCGCAGCGCACGGTGAGTTTGGATTAAAATCCAGGGATGGGAACAGCACGTTCAAGCAGCCGTGCCTGGGAGCCCGGCTCGGCTGCGGCGTTCGGATGGAGCTGGCTCATGTGGAGCCGGCGCGGATGTCTACAGCGGTGAAAGGAGCGTCTGTTCGGCGCTAGGGTGGGAAAGAGCTGGTGCTGGGTCGGGCCAGGCTGCCACGGCCCCCGGTACCAGCACCCAGCCAGGGGCGAGGCTGAGCATGTAGTCCCATAGACAGACAGACAGGCAGACACAGGGGCCATGCTGATCAGTGAAGACAGAAAACATGCCATCAGCCATCTGCCCTATGGGTCCCTGCAGGCTGAGGGACACCCTCTCCCCCTGACTGAACAGAATCACAAGGTTGGAAGAGACCTTTGAAGATCATCAAGTCCAACCATTCCCATCCTAAGCTAAACCATATCCCTAAGTACCTCATCTACCCTTTTTTTGAACACATCCAGGGAAGGTGACTCAACCACCTCCCTGGGCAGCTTGTTCCAGGCCCTGACAACTCTTTCAGGAAAACATTGTTTTCTAATATCCAATCTAAACCTGCCCTGGCACAGCTTTGTGCCATTTCCCCTTGTTCTATCTTCTGTGTGGCTGGTGGCTCCTGTGACAGCCTTGGGAGCTGCCCAGTCAGGGGCTCACCTGGCTCTGGAGAGGTTGTGGGGGTTCCCTTGCCTGCCACTGTACCTCTGTTCCTTCATGTTCATGGGCAGGAGCTGTCAGTCACATAACCTAACAATATTCAGTGACAGGACAGGATATTTGTGCTCCTGGTTTCTCCAGGGCTGCAGCAAGCGACAGAGGATGTGTTACACCTGAGAAGTGACAATGACATGAGACACTGGTGCTGAGTTACTCATAGCTTCCAGATACTCTGGAGAAGTCTGGAGATACCTGCAGCACCCGTACCTGGGCTGCATCTCCCACTGGGTCCGTTTTCTTCCCACTGGCAGCAAACTGCCACTGGCAGCTGAAGTCTCTGGATCTGGAGAAGCCTGTCCTGTCTCACTGAAGGTTATGCCAGGCCATAGATGGCATTTCTCCTTCAGGCTGTGTTTGATCAAAAACGGCTTTCCTTTAGGATCCAGTTTTGGATCAAACAAATAGTGGGACAAGTTGGGTGTTCCTACTCCATCCTAGTGCACCTGAGCAGGCTCAGAGGTGGGTTACCAGCTCATTCTTGTCTTACCCTTCCACGAGTAACAGCCCTGCTTTGCACAGGTAAGTCAACACCAGCCTTTGATCTGGTGAGAGCTCACAGGCTTTACTGGTAATGGTTTGCAAGAAGGGCATTGCCTTCCTAGAAAACTCTGGCTGGAGGGGAGAGAGAGAGAGGGAGAGCTGATGCAAGATCGCGGGGATGCAGCTGCAGCTTCTTGGAACCAGGAGAGAGGCAGACATGTACCACCCAGGGAGCCAGTGATGCGTTTTGGCTGGGGATGAAGGTAAAAGGTCTCATCTTGGAGGAATGTTTGACAACAGATGAAAATAGCTGTAAAAGAAAACAAATGGTGTCACAGAGACAAGGCATATGGTAGCTCCGAGTGACAGGGAGGCTCATTCAGGCTGTGGTTCAGTTCCAGGGGACCAGTGAGCCTCAGGAGGGAGCACAGCAGGGGATGGATGGAGCAGGAGGGGTCTCTGCCTCAAATTTCAGCACTTCTCTCTTTTTTTTTTTTTCCCTTCCAGCCTAATTGAGTTGTTATGATTATCACAGCCATTGAATTTTAATCAGAAAATTAGGAACAACACATTCTGTCCTGGCTTGGAGAAGTAAAAACAATCAATGTCCCTTGTCTTGAAGTTTCCTGCCCTTCTGGGCCTGTCCTTCAGGCAAAGGGCAGCACAGCAACCTCTGAGGCAGAGGCCTGGGGAAGCAACTCAGAGGCTGTCCTGAGGAGGATGCTGTCCTGGCAGGGAAGTTCAGGAGACTGGGATTTCCCTCCGCTGAGTGATGTGTATGGAAAATGTTGTATTTCCAACTAAAACACCCATATTTGGGCATTGCATGTGAGCCTCAGATTAAAAATGACCTTAATTAAAAACCTTGTTGCTAGTCCTTATTCTCTACCACTTTTGCTTTTTATTAAGTATTTGTCTCTGGATAAGAAGGATGGGAAAGGTTTAGCTTCTGACTTGCCTGTTATAGTGCTTATTTTCAGAGGTAAAAGTGCTTAAAGGAGGCATGAGACATCAGAGACCTTTATAGCAGCACGCAGAAATGAAGGGGGAAACCAATTACCAGGCAACAGGAATTAATTCTTGGAATAAAAGCACAGCGTAACCACAGGGTGTTTGCTATGGTATTTCATTGCTTATATAACCAGTGAATCAACACTGTCAACTGCCCAGCACTGGGCTGCTCCTGGTTCACCATAAAGCCCTCTCTTCACCATAAATAATACGTTTTATTCATTTTTACTTCCTTCCAGCCGAAGATCCTCCATAATGGCTCTGGATCCCGGGAAGTTTGTAACATTAACTTTCCTCTGAGGGGCAGGTGACAGAAATTCTTATTCTCTGGCCAAAAATCCCCAAATCTTTTTGCTTGTGAGTGAAAAATGAATCCCAGCTCTGAGCCTGGAGCGAGCCTGAGCAGCCGTATGACCCGTGAGAGTACAACTGCCCTGGCAGTTGCCGTGCTGCACGGTGCAGATGCAGTCAGCAGCTCATGGTTTCTGTTTATTTACCAGAACGATGGGTGTTTTTTTGGTTTTGGCTCCTTCAAATCTGGAGCACGTTCAGAAATTCACAGGAAGGTCCTTTTGCCCACAACTCGTGGTCACCTTTAAGCCTGGAAGGAGACCCCCAGGTATTTAAGGAGTTCATTCCTGGCAGCAAATCTGGCTGGATGCTTCTCTGACAGCAGGTTTGAATCTGTAAACACTTGACCCAAACCTACTGAGGGAAGGAAAAAGAGTCTTTAGACGATCCCTGCCACTTGATCCCAGCTCTCCAAAATAAACAGACTGGTATGTTTTGTTTTAGCAAAAATGTTGAAACAAATTACACTTGATACAACTCACAGTACTATTTCAGAAGTGAAAACAGTAATATTCCTTCCAGAGCACGCACAATATTTAGAGGTAAAAATAAACCACCTAGCCAGGCCGCTCTGGTGTGTGTTCCCAACCCTCCTTTTCTACTTCCTACGCTGCTCCTGCCGCAGAGCCCCTGATTTATTGACTGTTTCCCTCCTGCCCCGTCGCCCGCAGCTCCTCACTCAGATCCCATGACTTCCACTCGCTCAGTGGGTACATTTGGGTTGGCTGGATTACATTTGGGTTAGCTGGTTTCTTTCTTCTCTGTTTCTGTCCTGTTTATTGTGTTTCCTTGTCAGAGAGACATCAGGTACCCTGCAAAGATTTCCTTCTTACCACACAAGTTGATATTTGTGTCAATTGCAAAGTCTGTTCTTTTTGATAATAGAGTGAAATTCTTCAGCTTTCTCTTATTTTCTGAGTAGCCGGGATGCCTGGCATCATGATGGGATAAACTGCTGGTGGGATATAAAAGCCCCTCCAGGAGCCCATGGAAAGAGGCCCAGAGCAACATCCTTGTGCTTCGGTACTGGCTGTGGCTCCTCTTCAACCCCGGGCTTGACCCCAGTACAACGCTGAGCCACAGCTCACTGCATGGGACCACAGAGGAGCAGCTGAAATGAGTTTGTGGTGCACAGATGTTCTCAGAGCTCTGCAACACCAGAAAACCACATGTTTCTGCTGTGTGGCTTTCACCAAAGTTCCTCCTGCCAAGTGCTGAACATACACTGGGTAGCTGAGCATAGGGACAGTTTAATTAGTGACTACTTAGAAACCTCATGTCTGAACAGCTTCACCCGGTGCTGCATCCTTTGTAGGCTGTCTCTGCCAGGCATGGCTTTCTCTCCTATTGCTGTTAACTTTTACAACCTCCTTAAAAAAGATAAAAATTGGCTTAATTACTTCTGAAGAGGTGAAGCAGCAGAAATCTCCAGACCGTGTTCTCTGTTTTCTGCCAGGTAATCCACCTGCAATGTCAGTGTGCTCTTCCTTTTCATTTCATAGCTGGATATTATTAGTGCTTCTGAAAAAAAATTCCCACTGCTGATAACTTCTCGAGGGCCTGGCTGGGAACTTTGTGACTCCCAAACTGAATTTCAGGCCGCAGTGTTTTCACAGTCACAGCTTTCATTTTCTCATGGAAAATGTGAAATAAATGGCTGAGTAAAACAATTCCTTTTTTTTTTCCCTTGTGTGAAATTCGAGTGTTTTTCTTCTTGCCCTGATCTTCACACAGTGAGAGCTGCTCATTTAGAAGTCACGTGTAGAAAACCTATTCTGTTGTTCTGTGTATGTTATGATGTAACAGGTAAGCTTGTTCATAATGTCTCCCAAATCCAATAATTACTGAAATTGCCTTTAATCACAGAATCACAGAATTTTCACAGAATCACAAGGTTGGAAAAGACCTTTAAGATCATCAAGTCCAACCATTCCTGTCCTAAGCTAAACCATATCCCTAAGTACCTCATCTACCCTTTTTTAAAACACATCCAGGGATGATGACTCAACCCCCTCCCTGGGCAGCCTGTTCCAGGCCCTGACAACTCTTTCAGTAATTTTTTTTTCCTAACATCTAATCTGAACCTGCCCTGGGGCAGCTTAGTGCCATTTCCCCTTGTCCTATCTCCTGTCACCTGGCTGAAGAGCCCATCGCCCACCTCTCTACAACCTCCCTGCAGGTAGTTGTAGGTGGTGAGTAGGTCTCCCCTCAGCCTCCTCTTCTCCAGGCTAAACAGCCCCAGCTCCCTCAGCTGCTCCTCATAGGATTTGCCCACCAGCCCCTTCACCAGCCTGGTTGCCCTTCTCTGCACTTGCTCAAGGACCTCAATGTCCTTCTTATGGTGAGGAGCCCAGAACTGCACACAGTACTCGAGGTGTGGCCTCACCAATGCCCAGTACAGGGGCGCAGTTACCTCCCCAGACCTACTGGCCACGCTGTTTTTGATACAAGCCAAGATGCCATTGGCCTTCTTGGCCGCCCGGGCACACTGCTGGCTCATATTCAGCCTGCAGTCACCCAACACCCCCAGGTCCTTTTCTGCCTGACAGCTCTCCAGCCAGTCTCCCCCAAGCCTGTAGCGCTGCATGGGGTTGTTATGCCCCATGTGCACAACTCTGCACTTGGTGTTGTTAAAGCTCATCCCATTGGTCTCAGCCTATCGGTCCAGTCTGTTCAGGTCTCTTTGAAGAGCCTCCCTACCCAATGGTATCCTGGGCTGCCAATGGTATCCTGGGCTCCATCAGGAGAGGAGTGGCCAGCAGGGACAGGGAGGTGATTGTCCCTCTCTACTCTGCCCTTGTGAGGCCCCATCTGGAGTCCTGTGTCCAGATCTGGGGCCCTCAATACAAGAAGGATGTGGAACTGTTGGAGAGGGTTCAGAGGAGCCACAAGGATGATTAGAGGGCTGGAGCACCTGCCCTACAAAGAGAGGCTGAGGGAGCTGGGCTTGTTCAGCCTGGAGAAGAGAGGGCTGCGGGGGGACCTCATTGCAGCCTTCCAGTACGTGGAGGGAGCTTATAGGCAGGAGGGGAATCGACTTTTTAAAAGAGCAGATAATGGCAGGACAAGGGGGAATGGACTAAAGCTAAAGGAGGGAAGGTTTAGATTAGATATTAGGGGGAAGTTTTTTACAGAAAGAGTGGTGAGGTGCTGGAACAGGCTGCCCAGAGAGGTAGTGGATGCCCCGTCCCGGAGGTGTTCAAGGCCAGGTTGGATGGGGCCCTGGGCAGCCTTGTGTAGATCCAGGCCTGGAGGTTGGTGTCCCTGCCTGTGTCAGGGGGATTGGAGGTCTATGATCCTTGGGGTCCCTTCCAACCCAGACCATTCTATGATTCTATGATTCTATGATTCTACCCTCAAGCAGATCAACACTTCCTCCCAGCTTAGTGTCATCTGCAGACTGAGGGAAACCACCTCACATGAGTAGACTGATGCCCAACAACTTCCTGAGCAAAACATGGCTAATCTCCCTGGCATTGTTAAACCTCATCTGATTTAAGTCCCTCCATGGCACGGGCTCCAAAAAGTCTTTTCTAGTATTCCACTGCTTTCCAAAATTATTGACACTGGCCTATAAACAGGGTAATCAGCTGGGGAGTCACATAGTCACAGGGTGGTTTGGGCTGGAACAGACCTTCAGACAACACCTCCTCCAGGCCCCATGTACATGGTTAGGCAACAGCATTAACTTTGTGCATCTACTTAAGTTTATTGCACAAAATTTTGAATGTATCCAGTAAGTTTAATGCAGAACTTGTCACCAACTGGTGGGTAAACTTGAAGTATTTAGGGCTATAAAGTGATTTTGTTGCTAGTTTGTTTTGGTTTTTTCTTTAAACATAGTTCCCAGAAGCAAGGATTTAGTTGAAGGGTTAGTTCAAGGGTTATTCGTAGTGTAGAGCTTCTGGTGTGATGTCTGTGAGCCCAGAGTGTCCTGCCCTGACATGAGCTGAGTGGTTACCACAAGAACATGTTGCTTTAGAAGGAAAAACTTGTGTTCTAGCAAAAGAAAAAAAAATCTGAAAAAGCTTTTCAGAGGTCAAGGCTGAGAAGGACACATAGTATTTGCCAGCAGACCACCCCGTTGAAGAAATAGCCATGTTCATGTAGTCCATGATGTCAGAAGCCAAGAGTCAGAATGCTGTGAAAACATGTGGGTAACTGGCTACCTATGGGTCTTCTTCAGGTCTCCCAGTCAGTCGGTTTTGATGACAAATGGTCCTTCAGTTTTCACCTGAATAATTTCCAAGAAAGCATTTTGGTTCAGCATGACTAAAACCCATGGCTTTTTGGTGCTTCTATCATGAGGACCTATCATAGAGTTGTATCAGCCAGTTCTGTATGTGCTTTGGCAAGATTTCTCTCCATTTGGTGTTTGGTGGGCAAGAGGCATCTTGTTTCAGGTGATGAGATTGGAACAGGTGGGAGGTGCCTGGAGGGTTAGAGAGGTTGTGGGTGAAAAGGTAGTTCCAAGAAATGTTATTTCCAGGTGCGATCTTTCATCTGGGTTGAAATTATCCAATGTTTTTTGAGATACTCCTGGGAGGAGGAGAAAACTTACAGTCTTGGGTGGGAAGATGGGTCTTTTTGTTTTCCTGTCAGCCTGCATGAAGTATTGCAGTGCTCAGATGCTATCATTTGTCTTGGGAAATTACGGAAATTAGAGTGGGAGGATTAGAGACATTTTTAATCTCCTCTAGCTCTGCACCCAAGGATTATTTTTTTTTCATGATTCATCTCCATTATGGGCAAGGAACTTCTCTGCTGGGCCTCAGAGGGTGCAAACCCCATAGCGGTGGCCACATTACTGCAGCTACATCTGCCTGCCAACGCTGACAAGTTGGCTCTTTACCTCTCCATTTGGGGATCTCAGGCTGTTTTAGTTGTCTGCATGTAGAGAGCTGGGCATTGTGCACCTCTGCTGCCAGGGCTGTGTAAGCCCTGTCTCCCTGCCTGCCTGCTCTGCCCTGCCTTGCCCTGCCTTGCCCTGCTGTGGTGGGAGGCTGCAGCTCAGGGATGGTGCGTGGGCTTGCTGCCAGCCTTGTGACCACCACGGCACCTACAATGCAGGGTGAGGGGTGATCTGAGGAGCCTTTATGATTCACCTCCCCTACAAGGAAAAGCTGAGTGAACTGAGGCTGCTCAGCCTGGAGAAAAGAAGGCTAAGAGGGGCTCTTTTAATGTTTATAAATATCTGAAGTATGGGTTGCAGGGGAGAATGGCCAGCCCCTTTTCAGTGGTCTGTGGGGACTGGGCAAGGGGCAATGGCTGCAAGTTGGAGCACAGGAAGTTCTGCACCAATATGTGGAAGAACTTTTTCACAGTGAGGTTGACAGAGCCCTGGGACAGGCTGCCCAGGGGGTTATGGAGTCTCCTTCTCTGGAGATATTCAAGACCCATCTGGACACCTATCTGTGTGACCTGTCCCAGGGAACCTGCTTTGGCAGGGGCGTTGGGTTCAATCATCTCTGTAGGTCCCTTCCAACCCCTGAGAGTCTGTGATTTCTTTCCCTGTAATTTCACATACTGGGGTGACAGTCAGCTCAGGTCCAGCCTAGTCACAACACATTTTTCTGCTCCCTGGGGGTTTACTATGCCTGGGAGTGGTTTACATCATAGATTTGATGGATCTCTACGCTTAAAATATTTACTAATCCCAGATTAACCAGGCACTATGCAACCAGGTGCTCTAATACATTGTCTCTGCTTAATCTTTCTTGTTCAGATGGAATTTGAAGCTCTACCCAAACTGACCCATAATCTCTTGCTTTGTACAACGTGCATTTTCAATTGCTTTGCAAGGTCGGGTATGTGTGCCCTGCTTTCTTGTTTTTCAGGTTAGGACAGTCTCCTTCACAAGACATTCTCTTTCAGCCCTGGAAATGACCTTTGGAAGGTGCTGGGAGAGCGTATAGACATGATAGAATTGGAAACAGAAACGTGACATTTATTTCTTGGGCCAAACAGTGAGCAGGGAGTGAAAAGGGTAGCACAGTAATTGTGTTATTTAAAATGTGTTTAGTGGGTAATGCTGATGAGCAGTAAGGACATTACTGGAAAGCTTTTGTTACAGGGAAGGATAAAAATAGAATTAATAGCTCCTGCAGGCAATTACTCTTAAAATTGTGCCTTGTTCCCTGTCTCAGAAGCTCCGTGGGATGATGGAGCTCTTGCACAGGGCCACAACAGACGAATATGAGAAAACCTGTCCTTTCTGGTTTCTCCTTGAGAAATTCCCCCCACCTACCCACAACTTGCTCTTACCTCTACAAGACTAAGAGGAGGGCTCCCCTAGGCAGCTGGAGGGGTTCAAAGGGCACCTACGCATGCAGAACCCACCTCAGGAGTTCAAAGCAGGGTTTACGTGGTTGGCGGTGGCTCCTGTTGCCAAGGGTGGGCTGCAGTGCCAAAGGGGCCTGATTGCCCAGGGATGTTGTAGATGCCCCATCCCTGGAAACATTTGAGGTCAGTTTAGACAGGTCTCTGAGCAACTGGATCTAGTTGAAGATGTCCCTGCTTATTGCAGAGGAAGTTGGACTAGATGACCTTTACTGGTCCTTTCCAGCCTAAACTACTCTATGATTCTATGATACCACCTAGTTGAGCTTGGAGGTACCTTCTGATGTATCTCCAGCCAGCTGACAGTCAGATAGTAGGACTAAATCAGTGGAAAGCTCCTTTTTTGTGTAGAAGGCACTAATTTCACTGTGAAGAATGGCTTGGGAGAGAGAGGAGACACCTCTGAAAGATCCATCAGTTGCAAGAGAAACCCAGCTCACAGTAATTCTCAGTTGGCTCTAATCTCTCCCAGGCTTTAGGAGAGGGGTGATCCACTTCTCCTTCAGTTAGTGGCCCAAATTTAGGCACATATGTGTAAGGCCCAATGACCTGGTTCTGCAGGGAGAAGAAAGTACTAGCTGCATTTGTATCCTTTCAATTACACTCCCCCACCCCCCAATCTTGTACCAGGCACCAGACTCTTCTACTATCCTTTTCTGGTCTGTTCTGCCTAATTTTCTTGTCCTACATGCAAGCATCTTCAGTGAAGTCTTTTCCCTTTCATGAAAGTATAGTCTAGACAGATAATGAGTCATGTTAGGGATGACCTCTCCATTAGATGGGTGAACATCACCTCTGTCCTACACCGGGCAATCGCTGTCAGCCTGGGTTTAAATTGAAAATGGTTAAGAAAGCCTGAAACCCACAAAATCGGTGGAGCTGGGACAGGCGCACCCACTCCCCTCACTCACTGCCCTTGAACCCGAGTTCCTTCCCGGGCATCAATGAGCACAGAAGCATTCAGGCTACAGAGAGTCCTGCAGCCATCCCAAAGGAATGAAATGGGCCCTTGGTTTAATGAGGGATGGGCCTGAAGAATGGCAGATCATTTTTTTTGTTGGTCTACAGCAAAGAGAGATAAAGCCAGAGCCCCACTGGGCTCACTCTGCAGCCTGAAGCCGGGGGGGGTGTTTCTGGAGGAAAGGATCTGAGAAATGTAAATAAATTGGATTGATGTGTCAGTTACCGGCGTGTTTTAGGCGTGTTTCACGCTCTCCCCACAATTATCTTCTGTCAGAAAACAAGACTTTGAGTGGTTACAACGACTGGCAGGCAGAGGAGTGAGCAGCCACACCCTCACTGCCAGCTCCTTCCTCTGGCACAGCCACCCCACGTCAGCTCAGGAACCAGTTCTTCCTCCCCTCTCCTCCCCTTTCCTGTTCCCCCAACAGGACCCCTTGAGTAAACCCCGCAGCTGAAATCTTTCCTGACACCCTTCAACAACATCTAAGCAAACGAGTTCTGAAACAGAAAGTCTAGTGCATTGTCTCAAGGAGTATTAAAAGGCAATGTCCTTATTTCTGACCCACGTTAGCACTGGTTTCCCCTTCACCAATGTCTGGGCACAGCCAAAGCTTTAAAGAAAATACAGCTTGAGAGAAAAACACAGGTGGGACCTTGTCATTCAGCTCCTTTAGCTGCAAGGTAGCTTTGCCTTGGGCCAGCTCATGAATCCAGGCCATGGGCATCATTCCTGAGAGGTCCTATGGCTCTGGGACATGCCATGTGGCTGGAACAGGTGCCCCGTGTCCTGAGCCCAGCTTGCTTTGCTCTCCTCATCTGAACTAATTCCTGTGATGCAGAGAGATGCTTGGTCTTCTTGCCCTGTTAGATGCTGTTTGGGGTGTCACTGGCTGCTTGAGGGCACAGCATAATGGTCATTGTTGAAGCATTTCCTCAATGGTCTAATTAAGGAGAAAGAGTTCATTTGACTAGACAGAAATAATTAACAAAGCCTGAGCCACTGTTGTGATGAAAAGTTCTCAGTAACCTACGTGAGAGGGAGAGTGTTGATGGTCTTGGTAGCAGAGTGGCTCTTCTTGACTCACCCTGGCTGAGATCTCCTGCCCCACATGGACACACATGCTATCACGTGTAGAGACCCAAAATTAGGGATCTGAGTCTTGAAGTGAATCCCATCAGGAAAATCTAAATTCAAAATGACCTGACACTGGAGTAATAACAAGGTGTCAGGAAGATGATGTTCAGCCATGAAGAGCTGTAGGACATGTAGAGCTGGATCACGGTGCAGGACTAGCTAACTAACCATCATGGGCTCAGGGAAAAAAGTTAGGCCCTTTCCTCTGACTGCATGCTAGCCAGGTATTTCTTCAATTAAAAATGTCATTTTACATCTCCCTGTCCTGCCCGCTGCCAGGAGTGCTTCTCGAGATTCAGGCTGGGCTGGCTGTTGTAGAACTGTGAGATCACTGACAGCACAGTTCCCTGCTTAGACACCCCATGGCCTCCTCCTCCCTGCAGGTCACTTGGGCTGCAAGGCCTGAGGAGGTTTCTCAGCAAGCAAAAGTGGAACGAAATCAACTGGAATCAAACAGAACATTGAATTCAACCTGAAATATTAAGATCCAGACTTTTTTCTTTACTTGTCATAGATTGAAGCAAGATCTGATCTAGAATTTAATTTTGATTTTTCTTCTAAAATGTCAGAAGAAAACATGGACTTTCATGGACAAAGGCAACAGGCCTTCAGCACTTTTAAAACTGAAATAAATAAGCAAAACTGACACGTAGTTATGAAATGTTGCAACTTACTTCAACCCCTGTCTTCCAAAAGAAAAATATTTTGTCCAAAATATCACCACCCCTTTTTGTTTGTGATCTACAACATCACCTGCAAAGAGCATGGCATAACCGCTGAAGACAAGCTCTGTAACCACCCAACATGAGCCTCATGTCTCCCTTTCTGCTTGCAAAGAGCTGCTTTCTAGCCACTACTGCAGCAGGAATAATTGCTGATATTGAAAAGGATTTGCATTTCTGGTTATCCTAAAGCTTGGTATTTCAAATTAGAGACTTCAGAGAACTAATTAGCACATATGCTCATTAAATGCTAAGATTTTTTTCTCACTGCCTAGGTAGATGGAGCATCCGGGCCCTTAATCCATTTCCCAAGGCAAAGGCCTCCCTGCCTCCTTAGGCTTTAATTCAGAGCCATCTGAATCTAAGCTGCGTCCACTCAGGGAATGTGTGTTTATGGCACCTACCAGTTTTTGTATCAGTACTGGGATGCCTGGGCACTGCCCCATGGCCATCACCGTCCCAGCCTGGCGTTGTGGCAGTGTGGGGCAGGACTCCCCTCCCTGTCACAGCCCAGCACGAGGGCGGTGGGTTCAGCGGTACATCCCTCCCTGCTGTAACAAGGCATAGGGATGGTGTTGCCAAAAATGCCGCAGCGAGCCAAGCTCAGCCGGCAGCCAGCATGTGTCTGCGGGGAAAGAGAAAGGCAGAGGGAAATTATAGCAGCTCTGCACTCACATTCTCCTCTTACTCTTTCTCAGAACCTAAAGAAATGGCTGTGTCTCCGTGTGGAAGTTAATTAATGATAGTAAATAATATTCCTTTGTGCTGGGAGTGAATAGTGCCCTTTATTTGGGGATCTCACTGTGCCTAATGCTCTGTATTTAATTCAGCTTCACAACAAAAGCCAGCTGAATTATTCATTGCAAATAAATTATCTGAAGAATACAGTCCTTTTTTTTTCCCCCTTCCCTCTTTGCAAGCCCAGCCTGCTCTCTTTGATGCTCTTTTCCATAGCCAGCAGTGTTTCTGCAGCTATTTGGGCAACCGACCCGCAGCGCGCAGCTCGTTGTGCTGCTCGCTAATTGTGAGTGTGTGTGCACGTGTCGGGGGGGCTGGAGGAGGGCGGCAGCCTCAGGGCCTTGCTAATGGGACGAGCAAACCTTTGAATGGGAGAGAAAGCAATGAGCAATGCCCAGCATGTCCCTCATCTGTGCACATAGATGAATACACACATAGGCATATGGATATGTAGCTTTGCATATACACATTGGTGTTCACAGGATGCCCCGACCCCGATCAAGACCAATTGCACATGGTAAGTCTACAAATAAGGGATTAAAATTGCAGCCTTTTGGACTGAATTTGATATAAGGCTCAATGTTCCCTTCAAAACTGTGGTGGGTTGACCCTGGCTGAAGGTGCCCCCAAAAGCCCTATCCCTGCCCTCCTCAGCTGGCCAGGGGAGAGAAAATATAATGAAAATCTCCTGGCTCAAGATAAGGGCATGGAGAGATCCCTCACCAGTCTACTATCATGGGAAGAACAGACTCAATTTAGGAAAAATAATCTAATTTATTACCAATCAAACCAGAATGACAAATAGAAACAAATCTTAAAGCGCCTCCCCCCCCACCTTTTTCCTGGGCTCCACTTCCTTCCCAATTTCTCTCTCTCCTCCCCCCAGCAGCACAGGGGGACAAGGAATGGGGGTTGGGATCAGGTCATCACATGTTGTCTCTGCCACTCCTTCTTTCTCAGAGGGAGGACTCCTCACACTCTCCCCCTGCTCCAGCGTGGGCTCCTTCGCATAGGAGACAGCCCTCCATGAACTGCTCCAGCATGGGGCCTTCTCCTGGACTGCAGTTCTTCACGAACTGCTCCACCGTGGGTCACTCTCACACAGTACAGCTGTTCAGGAACACACTGCTCCAGTGTGGTTCCCCATGGGGTCACAAGTCCTGCCAGCAAACCTGCTCTGGGGTGGCCCTGTCTCTCCATGGGGCCACAGGTCCTGCCAGGAACTTGCTCCAGCACGAGCTTACCATGGGGTCACAGACTCCTTTGGGTTCCTCCACTTGCTCCAGGGTGGGGTCCTCCACAGGCTGCAGGTAGAATCTCTATTCTACAGTGCATGTCCATGGGCTGCCGGGGGACAACCTGCTTTACCATGGTCATTTCCACAGGCTGCAAGGGAATCTCTGCTCTGGCACCTGGAGCACCTCCTCTCCCTCCTTCTTCACTGACTTGGGTGTCTGCAGGGTTGTTTCTTTCACATCTTCTCACTCCTTTCTCTGGCCACAAAAAGCTGTCACTCGTTTTTGATTTTTTTTTTTCCTTCTTATCTCTGTTATCCCAGAGGTGCTACCACCATTTCTGATGGGCTTGGCCTTGGCCAGCCCATTTTGGCTCCATCTTGGAGCATGCTGGTATTGTCTCTGTTGCACCTGGGGAAAGCTTCTAGCAGCTTCTCACAGCAGCCACCCCTGCAGCGTGCACACACACACACACACACACACACACACCTGCCCCTGGCTATCAAAACCTTGCCATGCAAACCCAGAACACAGGAGGCAAAAGTCAATGCAGCTAGCCCCCTTATCCCATGTCCCCACTGGCTGCCACTGAGAAGGGAGAAAGGAGGCCTTGCTGATGCCAAAGGTTTCCTCCATAGATGGTCCCATCACTGAGTGTTTTCATGGGACCGCCCTGTCCTTATGTTCCTACCTCTGGAAAGAGTTACTGCTCCGGAAAATTTAATCAAAAGCATTGATTTTGTCGATATCTGATGTATTTCTCTGTGTTTATAACCCAGGTGTCGTGGCCACCCAGGAGCCTCTCAAGGGCAGCTCCCACAGGGGATGTTAGAGCTGGGCCGGACATGAAAATTCCCCAGCCAACAGCTGAAACGCTGGGCACATGGCAATACGTCACTAAATCTCTAGTTTAAGTCTCATGGGAAATGAACACATGACTAAAAATAATAAATTTTCCAAGCTTTTAATACAAAACTTCTCCTGGTGCTTTTTACTGTTGTTTGGTCTGTTTATTTCTTCTAAATAATAAGGTCACCTTTGTAAGAAGGGCTGATTGCTTTTCTGATTAGAAAAATCATTCTATGTACTTCTTTTTTTTTTCCTTTTGGAAATAGCTGTGCTGACAGAAAAAGAAATCTGAGGTGCATGTTTTTGTCAGTTCCTTGTAATCAATTACACCCACATAACAAAAAAAAGCTGAAAACAAGCATCGGCAAGGGAACAGGCTGAACCCGTAACATTTGGGCTGACCTATGCTGTAATCACATTTGCTGAGAGGAAAATAAATCACAGTAATCCAGCCTCCCGCCTCAAACCCAATGGGTTATCTTGGGTTCATTGGGTGTTCACCTGAATGCCCTCCAACCAGCCAGAAAAGCACTCAGACTGGGGTCCAGCATGGACATGGTGCTCAGGATATGGCAGGAGATGGGTTTCTCCACCGCAGGAATAAACCTCCATTCAGGAATGTGCTCCATTCCCCAAGTCCCTTCTCTGCACATCTGTGTAGGATGTGGGGCATTTTTCATTTTCTTTTTGTTTTGCAGATGTTTGGAAATCCATGGTAAAATGGTTGTCCATGGACTCACCTGCTAGAACCCAGCCCTGAACTGCTGGGTCTGGCACATGCAGCCACGTTGTCAGGTTGAGTTATTCCTGGTAGGTGTTGAAAGGATGAGAGACTGGCAGAAACAAAACCATCAGAGTGCTTGCAACAGGAGGATGGTGAGGTCTTCCAGTGAAGGTGACAAGCATGATATCAGAGTCACTTTGTAACTGGAAATCCCAGAAGCATCAGGGGCTGGTGACTTACAGCGGTATTAGCTGATGACTCCAATGATGGACATTCTCTTCATCCACACACTATGAGACCAAGGGTGGGATCTAGTCCTTCCTATCGATGAGGCTAATTTTTTATTCATGATTTTGGGAGATGCCTCCCACAGCTAGTGCCTGTGTTCCCTCTCTAGGGATGGAGAGAGGAAAGTGGCATTAAAGCTCCTCAGAGGGAGGATGTATCTGCTGAATTCAGGTGTCTAAAATATAGGTGGTGAAGATAGAGCAGGGTAGGGTAGACCATTTTCCCTCATGTCCTGGATAGACCAGTTCCCACTTACGTCTTTGTGGACTGTACATCTAAAGTATGGACAGGAAAGCCCTTCAAAATGGGATAGAGCACCTGAGGTCTGACCTCTGCAGCAGGGTCAGGCAGAGTCATGGATGCAGCTTGCCTGTGTGCTGGCTCCTGGGCTGATGCTCTGTCCTGGATGAGTTGTCACCTGCAGTGACATTATGTCCTTTTTCTCAGAAAACAGTTTAGAAGAAGGTGCTTTTGAACTGTTTCTTTATGCTAACAAGTGCTGGAAGGTCTCCTAGGATGCTTCAGGAACGGAAAAGCAGATCAGTGCTTCTTCCGGATGCAGATCCAGTCTTCAGGTGTCCCTGTCCTGCTCTGGAGGGCTGTCCTTTCCCTCCTCAGGAGGTATTTCACATGCCACTTGGGGACCCAGACTTGAAGAACAGAGAGGTGCTGTCCCCTGTGTTTGGAAGCTCAGCAGCAGATCCCACCTTCACCTCCATAAAATAAATTTATTGAAAAATAAATAGGTTTCAGTGCCTGAGTCCGCACCAGCTGTGGATGAAAATCAGATTTGAGACCATTCATCCCTTCATGAGAGGAGACCCTTTGCATCCCTAACAGCAAGCTAAGTAAATTCATAGAGGGACTGTATTAAGGCTGTGAACACCTTGGAGTGATGGGCCTGGACTAATGACCCATTTTACAATGGGACCTGTTCTGCACCCGCGTCGTGTGGGTCTCCTGGCCGCAAGGTAGGGCTGGGGTTTTGCTCACAGAGACCCATTTGCAGAGCTGTGGCTTTTACAGCCTTTTTGAAGGTGAGAAAAGTGAAGAATTTACACAGTAAAAATTCTTGGCAAAGTTGAAGCCTCCAGTTTCTGTATAATAAACCCATTACTGTGCTGCTGAATTTACACTCCTCCGACAAGTATACCATAAACTCATATCCCAGGGAAAAAAAATGCAAAAAATTCAGACTTTGGCTTTGCCAAACATTGTGTTAGACAATTTTTTAATTTTTTTAAAATCTAGACAGGACCCATAAGCACTGAAAACTGTTTCTTAATTCTTACACAATGAAAAAATAATTTTGAAGTCTTTATTCATAAAATAATAGATAGAGCTCTGCACTAGAAATCAAAAGTGCAAATGGAAACTTGATAGGGATCAATCTTTCCAGTTATGTGGGAACATCTGGTATGGTTTCTAATTTGTTTAGAAAGTAGGCACTTGGCCTCAGCCCTGTAAGGAATTTAAGTACACACACAGTCCTATTGGACTGCTCTGGGGCTATTCATGCATTTAAGCTAAGCCCAAGCCCAGGCACTCTGCTGAAGCTGACCTTCCAGACTTCTCTGCTATCTCTGCATGAAGAGTATGACATCGCTCAGATGCTGTAGATTTCTGCAAGTATTTGGATGTTTAGCAGAGGGGTAGCAGTGCCAGGGGAGTATTCAGATGGTTCTGAGCAATGAAGAGCATCTCTCAATGCCAATCATCCCTGGAGACCAAGTCCTGCTCAAAAGAGTTACTTTGGGGCATGGACTTCCTTGGCTACCTGGTCACCTCAAGGTTCTTTGAGTCAATGGTGACTGTGAACATGGGATGGTGGGGTCAGATGTCCCTTTTTCCAAGCAGAGGTGTCAATACAGCACCTGAGTCCAGCTCTGCCTCCTTCCTACCTCCAACACCAAGCCAGTGTTGTCCTCCCCCCCCCCCCCCCCCCCCCCCACCAGCTCTACTACAGGATCTTGGTGCTTTCAGTGGTGTTTCAGACAAAAATGGTTTGTTCAGGTAAAGCACTTTTAAGTAAGCTGCTTGTAGTAACAAAACTGCTGTTGCCTGCTGTAAGGTCGGGGGTCCACATCAGCTACTCCCAGTAGCAAACAGCGACTGAGCCCTTGGTGGCCCCATCTGTATTTGAGGAAAACATCTGTCTTCTGCCTTAAGTCTTTTCAGCACATTTTATACCAGATCTTTTGTGCAAGGTGTCCACAGGGCACTTGGCATTTAAAAAAAACCCTTTGTGTTCAAAACAGTTTGCTGATGATGTTGTAAGGTAGCTGCACACACACACACACACACACACACACACACACACAGTGCTTGCACACACGTGAGCAGCACGGGTGGCAGGCTGTTCCTCTCTGGCTGATCACA
Organism: Gallinula chloropus; assembly: GCF_964237585.1. Lineage (NCBI taxonomy): Eukaryota > Metazoa > Chordata > Aves > Gruiformes > Rallidae > Gallinula > Gallinula chloropus. The sequence goes on from NC_140085.1 coordinate 206,714,548, forward strand.
GTCAATGTAAGCTAATCAAATATGGACCCAGACATGGAAAACGTGTCTCCTCTGGTAGCTGGCTTTAGCTACTCAGTCTGCCCCAGAGCTGCCCCCAGGCCCCAGTTTCCCCAGGTACCGGCACCTCCAGCCTCAGGTTCTGGTCCTGCTCCGGTTGCCGGCACTCGGCTCTCGAGCTGCTGCCCACAGGTCTGGCTTGGAGGTTGCTGGTGGTCTCTTAACACAGGGTCAGAAGAGAGGGTGGGCCCACACAGAAGGTAGATGCAAAGAATGTAAGGGTAATTATAATTATTATTGTTAGTGGTGGTGATAGCAGTCAGTAGTAGTAGTAGTAAAAAGTTATTCCTGTTGTTCTGTAAGAATAACTAGTAAGACTGTTGGGCCAGCAGTGGTGATGTGGTGCAGAGCTTGGCCAGACAAGTGCACTGACCAGCCAGTGGTTACCCAGCACCAGCCAGCGCCTTTTATGTCCTTTTTCTTTTATTTTCTCCTGCTGGTTCCTCCCCAGTCCACCTTGATCCCGCCCCACCTCCATCCCTGCCTTTTGAATTCTTCCCCTAAAAAGTCCTGTGCATTCCCACAGCCCCATTAAAACACCTCATGAGAAGTCATACAACATCCCCTGATGTTCTTCCCCTGCAGCTCCCCATGACCCCATACCCCTGCTGGTGCTCACCTCCATCAGCCTGGGGAGGGGATGGCCCCACTGACTCCTTGGCAGGGTTCACCCAAGGACCACAAGCTGACCCCTCTTTCCTCTGATGATCCCAGGGAGCAGGCTGGAGCTCCCCTGGTGCAAATGGGGTGCCTGGAGTCATCTACCTGGCAATGCCCTCCAGTCCCTGAGGGAGTCCTCATGTTCCCGGTCAGGCTTTAATCACCAGTGGGTGCCCTCCACAGGTTACTCTTGCTTCTCCATCAGCCCTTACCATGGGGGTTTGTTGTCTAAACTGGGGCAACTGTCTCTGCTGGGATCATGGAGCCCCAGCTGTGCATGTCAGCAGGTCCTGTATCTTCCTATCCCATCTGGCAGACCACCATCCACCCCCTGCCCGTCTCAGACCCTGGGACAGCAGAAACCCTGCAGAAGCTCTCCCTACCCAGGAGGATGAGGAGGAAGAAAAGGAGGAGAAGAATAGCCTTACTTTCAATGGTCACATCGGAATTACAGCTGCATCTTAGAGCAGTTTTGTAGCAGGTTGACAGAAATAGTCTGTGACAAGAGAATCAAGTGCAAAGAAACAATTTCTGTGTTGAAAACACCTCTCCTATGTAGGGTCACTGAACAGCTAAATTCTGAAATATTTAACTTAATGCAACTGGCAGCAGCTACCAGAGTACTTGTCCTCCAGGAACTGTTGACATTTGCAGTGAAGCCACTACGAAACCCAGACAAAATAAGGCCTGGAGCAAACCTAGTATCAGGGAAATATCACTACAGAGTGCACTGTACATATTCATAAACCATGAGTGATGCCCAAAACCTTTAGGCCCTGTGTGGCAACCATGTCCTAACAGAAATATTCAACACCTTTAACCGAAGATTCGCCCCCTTGGACACTAGTGGGTCAATTAGTTTAACTTGATGGTGGCCTCAATACAGAGGCATTGGTGACGTGTCTTGGGAGTCAGTGAAATCATGCGAGCGTTTCTGTGAATGAGAGCTGGCTTGCTTCCCCTGATGTCTATGTAGGTCTCTGCTTAGCTGGCAGACATCATGCTCCACTGCCTTTTACACTTGGCAGGAGCGAAGGACTCTTCCAAGGGGAAGAGGCCTTGGACAAATGCCAAAGACAAGGCTTAACATGGCTGCTCGCTCGGCCTCTCCTCACATCAGCCCCCAGGGAAGGGAAAAGCCCCTAGTGTGGCCAGTGCCTTGGGTCCTCCTCTAGACGACTCTCCAAAATGCTGTGGGTGGATGAGGCTGTCCAGTGGTGTCACCGGGCCTACTTCTTCATAAATATTCAGGTCCTTGCACCCTGGGTATGGGGACACTAAGATTAAACACTGAGGGAAAACATGTATCATCATCTCTGTTCCTAACATAACAGGTTATTGGGATAACATGAAGGTTGTGTGTCAGACTACAGCTTTTGCTGGTTTCTTAGATATTTCGTGGGTTCTTTAAAAAAATCATTATTGCTATCTGTTCCAAAAGATCTTATTTAGCTGTCTGAGCCAGTGACCTTTTGCTAAATGTCTCCAGCCATGATGAATGACTAAGAATTGCTGGAGTCTTGCTATCCCTCCTCCAGGCATGAGCCACATAGGCGTGCAAGCCTGTGTTGGGAGGCTGGGCCAGAGATCTCCTGAGGTATCTTCCACCACTAATTATCCCCACATCCTTGTGTTTTTATGGTTGAAGTGGGAGGTCCAGTTCACCAAGGTTGTCTTGGAAATGTTGATCCACAGTTCAGCCTGTGAGGCACATGAAGGAGATCTGTGTGCCTCGGTCATTGGAGCCTCACCATGTGCACACGTGTGTGAGTGCACCTGAGTGTCGTTCCCCAAAGCACTGGCCACCTCCTGACCTCCCAGTCTCCAGCACATCTAGTTACACGTGTATGAAGGTGTGGAAGTCAGGATCTGCAGTTCTCTTTCTTTTCAGGAGAGAACTTCTCACCACCACCCTCCTGGACTTTGCATCCATGAATAAGGTTAGTTGAAGGGGTGTGGGCATTGCTGTGGATTCATTAGTAAATCAGATCACAGATCCATGCTACTAAGCAACTTGGTTATCAAGGCCCCCATCTAAGGCAGAGGTCACCACAGTTGTAATAACCTGAGGACTGTCAGTGGGATTCACCCTGCTCCTTGTGCAGCACCACCATTGTCCAGTCCCAGACATGCAGCACCCCACCGTGTGCTGGGTGCTGTGCAAACACCAGCAACCACCAGCCTGGCCCTGCAAACTAGGATATTTAAAGACTGGTGGTGCCAAACAGGGAGTGGAGGAGGCAAATTGGTTTGCTAAATGTCATACAGCAAAGCAGGAGCAGAGCCAGAAATGAGATGTTGACCACCAGGTCCTGGAGCCACATACTTCCTCAGAACAAGAAAGGATTTGGACTAGCAGGTATTAGTGGAAGCCTGGTGGTTTGGGGGCATGGGTAGAGGGACACTTTCAGTTTAAAGGTCATGCTTCAGCCCCAGGACATATGATCTATTTTGTCTGAACTCTACAAACTGTATTAAGCAGAAAGTAGATGGGAGATGTCTTCCTGCATTCCTGAATTGGGCTGTGCTGGAGGGAGAAAGCTTGCAGGGATGAAGCAATGACATTTCTGAAACTGATGGAGAGAAATGGAAAAGCCCACTAAAAAAAAACCCCAAAACCACCAAATCCCAACGTGGAAAACATGACAGTTCAGGCACATAAAACCTTTACCAGGGCTAAAGAAAAAAAAAAAAAAAACACAAAGGAAAAATCTTGCAATGCAGGTTGAGAACAAATTGCTCTAAATTTACATTATATTTGAAACCACCTGACAGACATGATGGTTACTACTTGTGGAACAGAGGCAGGATGCTTATTAACGATGTGATCATGAATCCCTGTGGGACAGAAAGTCCAAGTGAGAGAGGCCATTTGTCAATGTACTTCATTTTGTCTGCTTGACAGCAGTGAATGAGGAGTCATTGCCACTGTTTCTTCCCTAAGTTGGTCTTTTTTTAAATTGTATTATTTTTCTGTGAAGCTTTGCTGCTCCAGGAAGGGAGAAAACATTTTGGAAACATCTCACCTACCACTTGTCTCTAAAACTTGTGCCTCTCCTCCAAAGTCAAGGAGGCAGTGGCCAAGGAAGATGTGGTGTCCCACAGTGCTGGGAACCTGGGCAGGACCTCGCCAGGGACACTAGAGACAGAGCAGAGGGTGAGGGGGTCTCAGCCCTTGGGGCCACCTTTAGCCCAATACCTTCTTGTGGGCCATCAGCAGAGCCGTAAGAAAAGTTACAAACCCTTCTTTTTGATATTCCCTGGACCTGAGATCCCATCCCACCCTGCAGGGTGCCCAGGAGAAGAGAGCAGGACACCCAGCACATTGAATTTTGGCTTCCCAACAAGAACATACCTACCGCTGCTGCTCACTGCAGCCTTTGGAATCACACCTGACACTCCAAAAAGGTTCAGGAGAATTAATTTTGGATCTTAAAAGCATTTAATTCCTTTAGTGAGGTGTTGCAGACAGTGATATCTTCTCTATTAGCGTGCTTTTTTGTGGCTGTCACAGCACGTGCCTTGTGCAGCAATGGGCTGTGTGCCTCACACCACCAGCGTGCAATTTCAGGTGTCCTGGGTCTGCATCCAGCTCGCTCACTGTATCACCGTATGTGTAAAGCTGAAAGTGCTCTGGCATTAGCTACAGCTCAAAAGAAGACACGTAGTTTGTTTCACAACGAAGCACTCTCGGATATGCTTTGACTTCAGAGATAAATGGCTTGCTGGAAGACAGCATTTGTGGGGCAGAGCGTTTATACTGCAGGGACCAGAGGTTTTCCTAAAGCTTTATTATTGTTGCAATGAATCAGCATTTGCTACTTGATATAACCCTGGCAGCATGGCAACACCCTGCTTCCCGTTAGCTGTTCTGTTTTAAAATAGCATCTTTTTGTTGTTGTTTTAAAGGAGGTGCATATGAGGGGCTATTGGATGGCAGGTTCCAAAATGCATACAAAGGATTTTACCTTTGGCAGGTGACTATTGCAGCCCAGGTTCTGTGTATTACCATTTTTATTAAAATAACCAGATATGAGAAAGAACAAATTGTGGTGAAATCTTTGAGGCTGCACACAGTTAAAGGTACCGGTGTAGCTCTAAGTGAGCGATGGTTTGTTGCACTACGTGGGTCCCCACAAATGCATCTCTGCTTCCAGCTGGAGCATTTGCAGGATTAGAGCCCAAGATAATAACCCTCTGAATCTGCATTTTCAAGCAAGGATCTTTCTAGATAAATTCTGTCTTTCTAAGTAAGGATAGTTCTAACTTAGTGAACACACATCACCCCCCTCCCCACTCCAGATCTGCTGGAGTGTATCCATTCTGCCTGGCACAGAGCTAAAAACCTTTTATTCTGGCAATACTTGGAAATGGCTCAGTGCACTCGCCAGTCTTTACATGTTTCCGAAGGGGGCAGTGGCTTAGGAGCGTAAGCACCTCAATGAGAGCATAGTAAAGCAGAATAGGATATGAAACTCCAGTACTGGCCAGTATTAACTGGAATGGGAGAAAATGGAAAGCTAACGGATGAACCAATGCAATTCAGAAGCACTGCATGTGTGCAAAGATGCCCAGATGCTTCCTTCCAGAAGGCAAACCACACCCTGGGCTGCATCAAAAAAGTGTGGCCTGCAGATTGAGAGGGGATTCTGCCCCTCTGCTCTGCCCCGGTGAGTACTGTGTCCAGCTTTGGAGCCCTCAACACAAGAAGGACATGGACCTGTTGGAGTGTGTCCAGAGGAGGGCCACAAAAATGATCAAAGGGCTGGAGCACCTCTCCTATGAAAACAGGCTGAGAGAGTTGGGCTTGTTCAGCCTGGAGAAGAGAAGGCTTATAGCAGCCTTCCAGTGCCTGAAAGGTGCCTATAAGAAAGGTGGGGAAGAACTGTTCACGAGACCATGTACCAGTAGGACAAGGGGTAATGTCTTTAAACTAGAAAAGGGGAGGTTTAGGTTGGGTATTAGGAAAAAGTTCTTCAGTATGAGGGTGGTAGATCACTGGAACAGGTCGCCCAGAGATGTAGTGGAGGCCCCATCCCTGGAGATATTCAAGGTCAGGCTGGATGAGGGTCAGAGTGACCTGATCTAGTGAAGATGTCCCTGCTTACTGCAGGAGGGTTGGACTAGATGACATCTGAAGGTCCCTTCCAACTTTTCACATTCTATGACTCTATGATTTAGCTCTGCCGTTCCTTCTTGCTTTCACTATAACCCTGCTAATACGCAATTTGATTCCAACTCTAACATCAATTACCCCTAAAGATGCCTCTGCACCTCCAACTGCATCCTGTTAGCTGAAAACATCTCTTCTTAAGATGAAGAGCAAAAGGGCAAAGGGCAAAAATTCTTGTTTGAGTATTGCTAAAATTTACAAAATTAGCAGGATGATGACATCCAGTAAGACTGATGCCACCCAAAGAGGAGGAAAAATGCTGCAGCCTTTCCTCACACCCGATTTGCAGTGGCATCCCTTGGACATTTGCTTCAGCAATAGCTGGTAGAACACACACACCTAAAAAAAAGATTACAAAGAATATAAATTGAATTTATGATGTAACAAATAATATTTAATATATAGCATTGAATGCATACACATCAGTACCAGTGCTGTAACAACAAAACAGAACTCGTAAAATTAGCAGCAGTTTTTTTGCAAGTACAAAAATACACATTTTTTTCAGAACATATATAATAGCAAAATTTATCAGGATATATTATACAAACTCAAAGCATTTAGATAATGCATTACTTTTAATATATTATACGATGTTTTAGATGCTGCATCATAAAATTACATGTGTTCTGCTTGCAATAATACACAATGCCATTTACAGCGAAGTTAAGAAACTATTCACAACTTAAACACGAACTGAATGGCCAACGGAGCACAACAAATGAGACACAGAGCTGTGAGGTGTTAGTTACAAGCTTCAGCATTTCTCTTTACATGTTTTTGAGCTTATTTTCTTCTTTCTTTTGCAGCGTGAAAGAAATAACTACACCTACCGAACACACCTTACCAACAAACACACGGGAAACAATACACTTACTCCTTGGAGGAGGACAGTGAAGGTCATACCTATCAGTTTCAGAACAGTAGTATAGTACCACAGTTATGGAATCTAAGCTGACTTTGCACACTACACCAAAACCACAAAGGACTGGGACTCACATCCGCAAGGCTCAACAAATGAGTGGACAAGGGGAGGGGGCCAGCAGGCACCCTGCTGCCCTGGCAGGCTCAGAGAACAGGGCACCTCCCCCGTAGTTACCTCCCAGGACCCTTCCAGATTTTTGGGAGATGTCTGTTTGATTGCTTGTTAGCAATCTGTATTATTTTTACAATGTTCTGGCAAAGCTTTATGTGGGAACACCACTCGGTTTCCTAAAAAAAAAGAAAACCTGTGAACCCTGGGGACTGCTCAATTAAATTTGAACAACCTGGATATTCAACTTAAAATGAACACACATTAACACCAAAGGCATTTTCTTTATGGTGTTTATTTTAAGTGTTACGATTCCGCAGCAAAAAAGCTTTGGTCAGTCTCTTCAAACTTTGGATTGCTGTAATCCTCTTCTAGACCTCCTCTTTGATCTTGGATCATGAAGTCTGTCTCTTCCTGCGACTTTCAGAGGTAACTGCTGAATGTCAGGCTTAATCAAATAGCTGTCGACTCCATCAGTAGGTTTCAGGGGTGCTGGCCTGCTGTTGGGCTCCACCAACCCCCCCTCAGCCAGAGCATCGGTGGGTTGTGGAGATGGTGGCACCTTGGTGGGTGTAACCAAATAGTCATCAGCCGCTTCAGCAGCAGTGTCTTCCTGTTTCTTTAGCGACTGAAAAGTGCTGTCAAAAGGGGAGGAGGTTTCAGTTGGGGTAAACACAGATTGGTCTGAAAACTGAGAGAAAGCGCTGTCCAGAGAGCTCATTGATGACACAGATGGAGATGTCCCAGGAGAAGACAGGCTAGAAGAACTAAATCCTGAGCAAATATTTAATCCCTCTGGCGTTGGAGGCAGGAGGCAATGGGACAAGTCTTTCTTTTCAATGTTTTGGTTTGTGTTGTCACTTTTACCAACATTAATCCCTATAATCAAGCTCTGATTGATAAGCTTTTGCCCCTCCATCTGCAATGACCGAAGCTGATGGAGATAGTCTTCATCTTCGTGAGACAGGACAACATCACAGCTGGCTTTGCGTGTTGCCTTCTCATGACCACTGCCAATGCAGGTGAAGCTGGGGGCAAGGATGCCAATGGCTGGTTCTGAGGAGCGCCTGTGTCTCCTCAGGGTTTTGAGAGCACCTGAGGTAGCTGCTGAAGAGAAGCCCAGTGCATTGGAGCAGAGAGACTCGTTCTCTGAGTTTTCTTGTGACGAAAACTTACGGTGTACGTCAACAGAAATCGTCAACTGTTTCGATTTGGTTTTACTTTGGATTTCATCTACCTCTGTCTGCTCCGAATCGCCGTCGCTCAGAGTGAAGACAGACTCCCTGCTCCTGTTATCCTGATCTCGGTTCTTAATCCAGTCACTGGAAGAGGAGTCAGCTTCATCGTTCGCCTCATTTTCCAGGCTGTCATAGGAAGAGTCATTCAGATGGAGGGAGGCAGCATCTACAAGGACAAACCAAGAGTTAACACATCAGTGTTAAGTGTAACCCATCGGCTACTGACAAGCTGTACCCTTTACTTTCAAGAGCATTCCCCCTTTAAAGGTCCTTCAAGCAGAAATGCCAATAATTTCAGAAAAAAATACTGTCTAATTATGAAATGGAAAAACTGAAATGAATCCTAAGTTGCAATTCACTCAGGAAGCATAAGAGAATGGCATAAATAAGTCTAAGGGGGTGCTGTGCTGGTTTTCTTGGGTTTTTTAAGTGGGCAATCCAGATATAAACAACAACTTACGTACGGTACAGTAAATCAGTAATTTATTGATTATTTTGTTTTTCACTATTGAATATAGAAAGCAACATTGAACCTTTCTCTCCTCCTTTCAGACAAATGAAGAAAAACAAGGCACACTTCGTGCTTTTATGGTCTTCCAGAAGCTGCAACACTTTTAAGAGCAGCACTGTGAAGAAAGTTCTAGTCTCAGTTTCAGCAGTGGCCTCATTTGCACTGAGCAGTGCCCACCTGGGCCTTGCTCCCTCCACACGGTAATTGGCATTACACTAAGTCCCTCTTGCTCTGGGTTACGCTAAGCTGGCTTATCTCACATTTGCAGCAGAGAGAGTTCACGCATGGGCAGTCACCACGCCTCAGCGTGGCCTGAAAACCTGCTCAGCTGCCATAACCTACCCTGGGGCTGAGCTCTGGGTCCAAAGCACACCCTAGCACAGCAGATACCATGTGCTTCCAGTCCTGGGGAAGGGGCAGACCAAATTTTCACTGGTTTTCACCAGATTTCACTGGAGGCTGAGCATGAGGAGGTTGGGAGGGCCACACTGAGTCTGTCTGGTGTGCCAGAGCAAGTGCAGTTGCCACTGTCAGTACAGGCCAGCTGTGCCAAACCTGATCTTACAGAAATGCTGCTTTAGAAATATTTTAAGGAGAGACCTGAAAGTCCAGTCAGAATCAACACTGTCACAGGGCTGAAGAGAAAAGGAGCATTTATGATATTCTGGAATGCTCTGCCAGCTGGGCTGTCAGGTATTTTCAGCCCCCAGTTCCATGATTTTTCCATGCTAGGAGCAAAATCTGCATGTCCATTTGAAACACTGAAGATGTCTCTTTTGATAATGAAGAATAGATCCTTTCAACCCTAATAGAATGATGTGACAGCTGTATCATAACCACTGTTGATTTGCTGATATTCTGGGAAAACATAGGCTGAGGCAAAAATTCTAGACTTGAGATAAAACCTTCCCCAGGTTTTTTTCTTTCTTTTCCTTCGTTTTCCCTCACTTTTTTTAAAGAATGTGACTCATGAGTGGAAAAGGAGCAAGAGATTCTTTGGGAGAGCATTTTGTGAGGTCTATGACAAGTTGAATCAGTGATTATCACCAACTATCACCTGCTATCTAACAGGATCAAAACATGATCTATATTACCTGAGCTGTTCTCTCTCTTGCATGTCATCAGTATTTCTCCAAAGAGGGAGGTGATTTCCTCTCCAAAAATCCTGCAGCAGTTCTCAGTGAGGAACTGTACCAGACTAGAAATCTGCAACAAAGAAATGGGAGACAGATGTCCTGTCAGATCTTCCACCATTCAACAGAAAGCAAGCTTACCATACAGATGAGGATCAGGAGCAAACTGCCTATACATGATGTGCCCCCAACAGCCAAGAATTCCTCTTCCAGTCTTCAGGGCCTGAGGAAAATAGCCAGGCCCAGCTCAAATGTCCCAGTACACACCTTTGTGGACAGATTTTCCATTTTTACTCTGGCCTGTTCCAAGGCCACCAAAACTGGAGAGCTTTTCAATGAGAGAAGCACTTTGCTTCTGGGTATTGCTTCATGAGCTTGGTGAGACACTGGCACAGGTTGCCCAGAGAGGTGGTAGAGGCCCCATCCCTGGAGACATTCAAGGTCAGGTTGGATGAAGCTCTGAGCAATCTGATCTAGGTAAAGATGTTGGACTACATGGCCTTTAAAGATCCCTTCCAACCTAATGCATTCTGTGATTCATTCTTCAGGCAGATTATGAAAATGAATTGATGAACCTTTCTGGAACCCCGATAAGAGGACAAATCCTGATCTGAAGAGGTACTGACTGGTTTTATGCCTGTAACCAGCAGCCTGGTTGAACAGGATGAAGGTTGGCTTGTTTTTTCACTACATTGCAGCGTCTCTTACCTTTTTTGTAAATTCACTTTCTATATCAGGAGTGGAGGAGGCAGGAGGCCAGAGCAGGCTGGGTGCAATGCAGATGGCCAGATTAAATGCATTCATCTGGTTCTCTTCAGATCGCATTTCTATACCATGCAGTACTCCAAAGATGTAGCGTAAGAGAACAACATTAGCTCTGGGGAGCTGCTCTATTAACCTGAAAGCATATACAAATGTAACTCTTAAACATGTAATTCTTAAATTCCATAGACAGACACCAGTCAAGATAATGAAAATACAGAAACAGTAACATGGTCCAGTGACTAAACCACAGAGTGTGTCAAAGAGGTGGTGTTCGTGCTCAGCTGCTTTCCCTCACTGTGACACATCTCTGAACAGTTTTCTGGGAGGACAGGGAAACACCCTAAAAGATAATTAAAATTACACTCTGTCAAACTAATGAACCAAGTACAATGTATAACATGAAACTGTATTTCTCCTGAATTGCCTTATAATCCACTGTTCACTTAACCAAACAGTTCAGTTGTCTCTCTGTGGCATCAAGTTGCTGTAAGTACAGATGTGTGTGAGCACACGTGAGGTCATACAGCTAGTGTGTGAAGCTGTTTCCCGTGACATAAACTTTGCCCACTTTCTGGTTTATATCACCTGCAAGGGTGGAGGCTTCCCTTGTCACTGTGCTCCAGTATTTCATTCACAATTCCATCTGGGCTTCAAAATGGTCACTAAAATTTGAGATGAATGAGGGGGAATATATGAGGAACTGATTTCAGCTACCCTTTCACCCAGGACCCTGAAGTTCCCTGCAGACAATTTTGGGTTTGGTATCAGGCAGAAATCCAGGTCTTGGACAGCATGTTTATAAAGACTATAATTTTTTCTTTTTTCATTAAAGGCTGTTTAATTTATTTATTGTTATCCACAAAAGGCAGAAAAGCAGGACAAAAGGGAGTCAGAAAATTGTCCCATATGGACAATCACTCGTGTGTGTGTGTGTGTGTGTGTGTGTGTGTGTGTGTGTATGTGTATATATATATAAAAGCTGGAATGCTCTGTCATATACAAAGATATTTTTAGTGTCTATTTTAAAGAATAACAACTCAAGTTGTGCATTGAATATTTGGGATTCTGCATTCTTGGATGTAAATGTATAGGAAAGGAATACAGAGAATGTAACTACCTTTGGATGCTTTTTATCTTCTCTTCGTTGTTTCCTTGATCCATCACAGAGACCCACTTATCACAGAGCTGGGATGACAAAATGCTGCCTGGGATGTTGCGAAGAAAATCCTTATCAAGAGAAAAGAAGAACAAAACACGTGAGCAGCTGTTCTGGAGCGTGGGAGGGAGTAGGAGTAAGATATGCAGATACAAGAGGATGTACCAGTGGGACAGCTCTAGCTGACAACCATCCTGTTCCACACAGCAACCAAAACCAGCAGAAAATAATCTCAGATAAAGTAGTACTTTGGATTATGCTTAAAGTGAATTTTCTTGCATTTTCCTCCCCCTTCCCTGTCAAAATTGAGCTATTTGGATGCTTCATCTGCTGAACGAACAGATCTGCAGTGGGACCAGTTATTTTGATGCTGTAGAAGTCTGTCTTTACTTACCACTTAACTTCATCTGTAGTCCCTGTTTCTTCTCCTTAGCTGACAAGCTCCACTACCACCACACCATAAGCACTCCAAGGCACCCCTTCCTTCCCCATGGCAATGGATTACTTACACTAATCACGGATAATCTTGCTGCTCCTGCTTCCTAATAGATCAAGCACTGGTGGGAAAACTCTTGCAGCCAGGGGTGAAGCCCAAATCCTACCTTCCCAAACAAGCTCGGGAGAGGGAAGCTATGATGCCCTTGAATAAGGGCATGGTGCCGCTGTCCTGCCCTAAATGCATGTCCTAAATCCACCAGTAGTAGTCGTGTAAGTCCCACACATGAAAACCTGTCACATGACAGCAAGAAGGGCTTCCTGCAATAAAAACATTCCACCAAAGCAGTGCTTGCTTGAGAATAGAGATTACAATTTCTTGTAAGCAAAAACTATGCACAGGGAGATGTGCTGTACTAAAATGTGAAGAGAAATATGCTGATCCTCCTTGTAGCTGAAATTCTGCTGAAGGCTTGAGATGCTTTTTGCACAAGGAACATTATTTTTAGTGCACAAGTCTGTAAGAAAAGATGAGGCATGGGAAAATGAATCCAAGTGTTTCGGGGCAACACTATGCACTTGCTAGTGTCTGTAGTGTAGTGTCTTTCTGACAAGTAAGGAAACAGGTCTGCAAGCCTGCCTTTCTGGTATTTCATTGACCTAGAGCAGAGATAAAGAGGGTAGCAGGATCACGTTGTAGCTAAGACCTCAGGAAAGTCAGCAGCAAAACAAGCTGGCTCTTCCCCATCCTAATCCAGAGGTAGCCTGCTTTGGAGATCCTCAAAATGTTAATATGACAGCCCATTCTTTTTAATTCATCCCACTAAGTCCACTTTGGGCCTGTCTCTTGGGAAAAGACCTACTTATTTGTGTCCAGGATCTGTGCTGCTCTCACCCAAACAGGAGGAAAGGAATGTTCTTCACATACCTTAAACAAAGATGCCGTCACGAATATGGATTCGCAGGCTAGGTCCACTTCAGCACCTGAATCAAGCTTCTCCTTGAGCTCTTTGCAGGTTTTTGCACTTCCAGAGCGTCTGAAAATACCCTCGGTGGAAGGGCCCTCTTGGTAAAGGAGGGAAAGCATGTCCTAATCAAAGGAAAAAGCAGAGAGGCTTTCTCAGAAATACATTTTATTGTCTAGTGCCATCAAAACATGGCTTTGCCACTTTTGCAGCAGTTGGAAAAACCTCTGAATCCTAAAAAAGCTCACAAATCAAACACAAGCCAAGGCCCACCCCCCAAGCCACACCAAACCACACAGCAAAGCTGTGCTCTGGGGCACTGATTTTAGAAAGCATCCCCTCAGAAATCCTGTGCTGCGGCTGCTGCTGCTGAGCACTGACCTCCTGCATGATCTTCCAGGTACTGCACATGCTTTAGCCAAGACTTTTAAATGTATAAGTACTGTGATATGGGAAAAGGAGAGTGGTGTAACTAATCCAAAGCTCTGCACTGGACAGTGGGCTCAGCCAGACACCACTCTGCAGGAAGATATGAAACCCTCACTACTCATCAGTGTGTTCAGTATTATCACCTACCAGAGACGTTTGCTCCATGCCTGATGTCTGAGAAAAATGAGATCTTCATCTAATCTGGAAAGTGCTTTGTCTGTTAATATCTACCAGCACTTCTACAGCAGATGGAAGTCAGATTTGTACCCCTTTTGCTTCTTGTGAGCAGTATTGTGCTCCACAAGCAGTTCAGTGCTGTCAGCAGGACCACCTCTGGGGCAAGGTGCTCTCACCTGGGAGGTTACCGAGACAGGGCTAAAGTTTGGCTTATGGCTCCTTCAAAGCCAGTGAGGCTGCAAGGGAGTAAAGAGGTGGGCAGCTCACTACATGAGCTATTTACAAGGAAAAGGGAGAACAAGCAGATCCTTGCCTAGCTTTTAAAATAACAGGAGGGCCTGATTTCTTCTGCTAAATAGAAGAAACAAGCATAGGAAAACAAGCATAGAATCACAGGGGTTGGAAAGGACGTTGAGAGATCATTGGGTCCAACCCCCCTGCCAAAGCAGCTCCCCAGCTCATATTGCACAGACAGGCGTCCAGATGGGTCTGGAATATCTCCAGAGAAGGAGACCCCAAAATCCCCCTGGGCAGCCTGTCCCAGGGCTCTGGCACCCTCACTGTAAAACAGTTCTTCTGCATGTTGGTGCGGAACTTCCTGGGCTCCAACTTCCAGCCACTGCCCCTTGTCCTGTCTCCACAGACCACTGAAAAGAGGCTGGCCATTTCCCCCTGCATCCCATGCTTAAGATATCTATAAACATTAATTAGGTCCCCCCTTAGCCTTCTTTTCTCCAGGCTGAACAGCCCCAGCTCACTCAGCCTTTCCTCATAGGGGAGATGCTCCAGGCCCTTAATCATCTTCGTAGCCCTCCCCTGGACTCTTTCCAGGAGATCCCTGTCTTTTTTATACCAGGGAGCCCAGAACTGGACACAAAGCAGAAAAGGAGATGCTGAAATCAGAGGCCTCTCCTGAGGTAACATCTATATATATTTTCCAGCTGCTTAATTCTCCATGGTCTCCTGTGGGTGATCTCTCAGACATGCTTGTCACCCCAGCCCTGCTCCAAGCTCTTCTGAGGGGCAGACGGGTGCAGACAGTCTGCAGGGTTATGTACACATGCACGGTGGTCTGAGGACTAAGTTATTCAAAGGGATCTAAGAAAAGGGACACTGGAGGAGAGTCTGTCTTCATTAAACTGAGTCACTGTAACAGTAATGACTAACCAGTGGGGTTTGGTGACCTTCCTGGTCTGGGCTGTGAGGTAGATAGGTCTTCCTGACACACAGCAATGCAAATAAACCTACAATCTCCTTTAACGTTTCTTTCTGGCTCTTGCAGAAGTTGAAAGCCAAGCATCCACGTAAGCACAGGCACTTTGGAGAGGCACCTTCATCTCAGCATTTCCCTTTTTTTTTTTTGCAGGGATTTAGAGCTCTGCTGTCAAAGCAGGCTGACTGCCACAGCACAGGATCTTAGTGCATGAATAAGCAAGCGCCTTGAAAATGTCTTTTGAAAAAAATATCCACAAGATAATACTGGGAATCCCTTCTTAAAATAGTAAATCCAGGAAAATTGCATAAACAAAGCTAATGGTGTAAGACAATTCAGTGTGGCAATGGCTAAAATAGAGCCCTTCGGCTGTGAAAGCAAGTTTGAAGCTCTGAGGCAGAGACATCAAACATGCCTGCAGCATTCATCCTTGGTATTTTCCTTCTCTTGCAGGTGAATCCCACAGAGACCCCCAGATGCAGTGTTCCATTCTCCAGAGACACTGCATGAAATCAAAAGTACGTTATATCTTGTGGCATAAACGCAGTGCTTAAGATTCAAAGCACACATTCTAGCAAGCTCTGCTTCCATGCTTAGTAACTTTGTTTTTTGTCAGATAAAAATGTACTAATATTTATGCTTTGGAGAAATTTCTGAAATGCTACATTGGCTCATCTCTCAAACAGAAAGAATGAAAGACCAGGTTCTTAGCTCATCTCTGGAGAGCTTGTTTAAATAACTTAAATGATAAAAATGCACATTTCCTCAAAAGAAAATATCAAACCCACAGCATTAAAAGACCTGAAAAGTCCAGGTATGCTTCAGTCTTCAGGCAGTGATAAAGCAGCACTTCAAGCACATATTTAGGAGACAAACCATCTCTTCCTGCAAATCGGTGTAACACCACTGATTCCAGTTGTTCCAGCCCACAGTCAGGCTGTTAGGATGAGGGGCCCAATCCTGCAGGGCTCACTCCCACTGCAAACATTTCAATTGCTTCATCAACAACAGGCCAGTCCTCAGTTCTGACCAAAACCACCACACATCTTCCTTAATTACGCCTAGGAATGGGCTCTAGGACAACCCTTTTCATGTTCCTGGACTGGTGTGGAGTGCACCCATTCTGTCCAGACAGGATAAAAAGATGCTGAGATGTTCCTGCAGCCACTTTTGCAGTGGTTGAAACGAGGGCCCCTCGTGCTTGCCTGACCTGGCATGCCTCTGAGACATGCTCTGAGGCTGTCTTCTTAAGGGCAGGTAGCAGGCAGCAGCCATGGGCTGGCGACCTGGGACAGAGGATGCTTCATTCCTGGAGCTGGGGATTTTATACAGATGGGAGTGGTTTAAAAAGTATGTGTGAATGTGGCATTTATTTACACTGTGTAAGTGAGGATTAGGGAATAAGCCCTATGGCATGGGCTATAAAGGAGAAATAGCCCAGAGCAGGGGAACAATCACATACATCTCTCAAGCTGTTTGGTATTAACCAGGCCTGACCACAGCACATGTTAAAAACCAAAGTTCTTGCTGGGAACCACAACCACAAATGAGGTTTCCTTCAGGTTTCTCTGCTTGGGTAATTTCAGTGTCCCGTTACAAACCGTCCCCATGTTCTCATCCACTACACAAGAAATTCCACCACTGTAGGAGCCAGCCCTGAGCTTAGGACTCACCAAGAGGGGTTTGGGCAGGTTGTCATCTTCACAGATGGCTGTTAGCAAGAGGCCAAAGAGCTTCCCAGGAGCAGCAGATGTTGAGGAGAGGGGTGCATTGTCCAAGTGAGTGCCTGGGCCACGCCAAAAAGCCCAATTTATGATAGATCTTTTCCTTTTAAATGACTTCTGGCTTAAGTCTGGGAAAAGAGAAAGGTGTTTATTAGAAGAAATGCATTTCAATTCTAATTCCAGTATTTGTTTTGCAGTGGTTGCTATGGTTTCAAAGGAAAAAATCTTACGAACTCAACTAACTCCTTGGCATCTAGCTCAGCCTAATCCACCATGCACATACCTGTGCTTGTGTGTGTGTGAGAGGAGAATGTGCTGCCTTACCCATGCTCTTAAGAGGATCTGCAGGATCTGCACTGCCCTGCTGGACCACAGCATCAGCAGTCACCACTAAGTGTGGGACAGCAAACCTCAGCCCCATGACTGCGGAACTGGACTGTGTTAAATACTCATTTCCCATCCACAGGTGCAAAGCCACAGACCTTCTTTGGAAGCAAAAGTACCACAAACACCACTGCCCTCGCCTAGGCTTGCTGTTCAGAGGCACCCTAGTTTCCCTGGCAATGCAGGAGAGCACATGCTTTCCCCACAAATAACACCAGAGGATCAGTCAATGGGGTGACACGTTTTCAGACCAGGAAAATTTCCAGCCTTTTCTCTTACTAGTGCCCTCGCTGACCACGGCCCGGGGATGGTGCTTGCCCTTTAATCAATGCCTTCCAGATGGCACTTCAGCATGCTGCTGACACACTGGTGGGCTCTGTATTTTCATGTATTTGATGACATATCCAAATATGACTAGTTGAAGCCCTTATTTGTGGTGCACAGAGAAGGGAAAACTGGTATTAGGATTCAAAAAGGTGGGGTTTTTTTGTATGACCTGTCTGAATGTTAGCCAGAGTAAATTCTTCTTAACAGCATGGGCTGCTGTTAAGGCTGGGTTGAGATTGTTTATCAAGAGAGTGCTAACTGGAAAAACTTGTGTATTTTTCCTTTTCTAGATGTTTTCAAAGACAATCAGCTCTGATTTAGTAGCTCACCTACCACTGGTTCTTCCACCCGGTCAAACATTTTGCTTTCTGCTGTTGTGGAGAGCAGAGGGTGAAACAAAGCTTGCCCAAGTAAGGATTATGGTATAATATCAGATTTTTTTTTTTCCTCTCTCTTATACTTTACTACATTTGTTTTTTAGCCCAAATAGTGATTTTTGTTATACGTCATTCCATTCTAGATCATGCTCCCTGTGGGGATGGGTGGAAGTCTTTTCATTAGAGGCTTACATGATGAAAAGTTACAGTCTAACTAAAAATGTGAACATATCAATGTAAAGCCTGATGAAAAATTCTTTTAATAAAAAATAATACAGAGGATATACATTTTAAGCAGTCCAGAGCTTCATAAAATAAAAGCTTGGCAGTGTCTAAGGTTTTACTTGACACATCATGTTTTGGGAGAACATAACTAACCTCTAACTTTCAAAACAGCAATTTTTCTTTCAGAAGAGCTGGATATTAGCACATGAATATGGTTTGCTTCACTTGGAGCTCAATTCATACAATGGTAAAGCCATGGTGGTGTTTTATTCTGGTAACCCTGTAGATCTCAGTGGAAGTAAAAATTAAGAAATGCTATTTTGGAGAACAAGGAATAGCAGAAGTGGAAAAAATGGGTCTTAAAATTAGGAACTTTTCTTAGTCTCTCACTGCCCCACTCTTAAAAGTCATGGCCCAAACTCACAATGTGAGTTAAATGTGATTAACTGCAGTTCTCTCCTGGGACAGGAAGGGAAGTGTTCTTCAACATACCAGGGCAGAAACCAGCAACTGGTGTATGGCAAAGAAAAGCCATGTCATTTACAAAACTAGCATTCACTGAACAAGAAAAATCACCCTTTTCATATCCCCTTTTCTAAAGGGGTTGAGAAGTCTTAAGATTAAGAGCAGATGAGAAGAGACAGATGTATACTTCATTTTCTTGAACCTGTGCAAAGTTACAATATTAGGAGAAGCTCAGCCTCTTCTCAGCCAAGTCAGATGCCAGTGATTGCTCTGCAGAATCACAGAATCATGGAATGTTAGGGGTCGGAAGGGACCTCTGGAGATCATCTAGTCCAACTCCCCTGTCAGTGCAGAATCACCTAGAGCAGGTTGCACAAGACAGTGTCCAGGTGGGTTTTGAATGTCTCCAGAGACCGAGACTCCACAACCTCTCTGGGCACCCTGTTCCAGTGCTTTGCCACCCTCACAGTAAAGAAGCTCCTCCTCATGTTTAGGTAGAAGTACTTCCATACAAAATGTGCTGGTTTTGGCTGAGATAGAATTTATTTTCTTTCTAGTAGCTGGTATGGGGCTAGGTTTTGGATTTGTGCTGACAACAGTGTTGATAACACACAGATGTTTTTGTTATTGCTGAGCAGTGCTTACACAAAGCCAAGGCCCCTTCTGCTTCTCACATCACCCAACCAGTAGGATGGCTGGGGTTGCACAAGGGGTTGGAAGGACACACAACTGGGACAGCTGACCACAACTGGCCCAAACGATGTCCCATGCCATATGATGTCTTGCTCAGCATATAAAGCTGGGGGAAGAAGAAGGGAGAGGATAAACATTTAGAATTATGGCATTTGTCTTCACAAGTCACTGTTACAAGTGATGGAGCCTTGCTTTCCTGGAGACAGCTGAACACCTGCCTGCCCATGGGAAGTGGTGAATGAATCCCTTGGATTGCTTCACTTGCATGTGCAGCCTATGCTTTACCTACTAATCCTTCTCTTTATCAACCCACAAGTTTTCTCACTTTACTCTTCCAATTCTCCCCCCATCCCAACTGGGGGGACTGAGCAGGTGGCTGCATGGTGCTTAGTTGCCAGCTGGGGTGTAACCACAGCACAAAAACCATCCAGGTTTTGCTCTGGTGGATTATTCTAGGTCAGAATCAGAAAAAAAAGCAGTATCTTTTGGTTGCAGATCTTGCTTAGAGTTCACAGCAGCCATCTATTCTGGTCATATGTTACATGCAGGGAATTTCTATTCATAGGTAGCGTCCCAGCCATGCAAGTGGCTTTTCCTCTTCTTGTAAACTAATTAGAAGCTTTGAAATAAAACCTCAGCAGCAGCATCCTTTCTGACCAACCCCCTAACTGTCAAATAGTTTTCAAAGACCTCCCTTCTGTATCAAGACCAACTTGTTGAAATTTCAGTTTCTCTTTTAACAGACAAAGAATAATCTGGATTACAGACTAGCCACTTACAGCAGTTGGGTCTTTCAAGTTAAGCTTTAAGCAAATCAGTATTTACAACACTTTTAAGACATGTGCTCATGAGCATTACTTAATAGCTGTGTTTAACTGGTAGGTGACCACTCCTGTTACGTGCTGAAAGGCTGGAGGAGAGGCAACAGAAATGCTCCAGGTCTTCCACATGGACTTTTTTTAACCATCCTGCCAGAGCATCTGATGCAGCTCCACTGCCACAGTTGGTATCCCCACAGCTACTTGTTTGACATGATGGCCAGCTGTCAGTCATGTCTGCCCATCAACACCTACAAGGCTGTCTAACCACCATGCATGTTGGTGCAGCTGGGCAGGTACCCCTTGTTGCCTTCAGAAGGGACAGCGTGTCCAGCACAGTGGCACTGGTGCAGGAAAGTGATAGGAGGGAGGAAAGCACAGCACACGTGGCAGTGGAATGTGGGGTTACAGGCTCTACTCCTTGTAAAGCTGCCCTGTGTGCAGTAGTCTGCCCAGGGGTTACTTAACAACACCACAGATTTTGGCTTGCTGACCTGAAGATGAGCCCATGGCCTTGGCTTGCACATGGGATGGGTACCCTTTGCCATTTTCCAAAATCCAAATAGATGAGAAAGAGTTAGGAAGAGCACAATGAACAGCAAGATACCTTGGCTTGCAAGCAGCCAGACCTACACATCACCTTAAAAGGCTTTGCCTGATGAAAGCAGGAAAGGTGAATAGACTAAAAGCCTCTTTCTCCCACTTAGTGCACTCAGCCCCTGTGCATGACTCCCAGGCTGCCCCAGGCTTCTGCTGCCCCAAAAGCAGCCTTGCCTCCCCTCCTGCGGCTTGCACAGCACCCCTGACAACACATCTGCATTAGAACTTTACAGACCTGATTTGCATTTCTATTTTCTCTTGCCAGTCAACGTCAGCTGCCAAGTGGGGCCTGTAAACCTAATTACACCCCTTTGCTAGATTGCCTCATTCTTAAAATATGCCATGAAGTAATATGTGATACAAATTACTGGGGAAGGGGGGTGTAGGGGGATGAAGGACTGTGGAAAGGAAATTCATTTATATAAAATGTAATCAATTTTGGGAATAATTTGCAGTAGACACTGGTAGAGCCTCACTATATTTGATTTCTAAAAACATTACCAATGGATTGTATTTGTATATTGTGGGAGATCTTAGCTATTGGGGAGTGGGCAGGATAACAGTGTGCATGTTCTTTTTGTTACTGTACGGTCATTAATGGTGAAGTAAGGCAGAGTTTCTAATTGAGCTCAGTATGCCAGTGTGTTAAGCACAATAAAAACACACCATGGGATGCATCCTTGCCCTACGGAGTTTTCAGTCTAATGCCCCAACCCTGTAAAGATGTCCTTGTTTGTTTACTCATGAGCAGCGAGCAGCCATTGTATCACTGACAGCAGGGTACAAAATAGAGAGCATGTGCTCATATTTTGCAGCATCAAGGCCAAAGGCTGAAGAAAATATTCCTGTCTTCGTTCTACTCAAAGAGAACTGAAGCGAAGAAGTTGTTTTGTCTCACTTCATCTAGGTACTCAAGGACATGCCTAGGCTTTGCTACGTGAGGGTCCCAGTGAGGCAGGCGTGTGGTCCTATGTACCTGCTGTGATAAACAATGCTGCCAAACACAGCCTGGGAATTCTGTGCTGAAGACAAGCCTTGACTCCTGAACCATAAACCCCCTCTGCCTTGCTGCAGAGCACAGCAAGGGCTAATAGACTTACAAAAAATTCAGAGGAGAGATCTTGTCTTTCTTTTGCTGGTTTTAGAACAGTCATTTGACAGGCAGCTTGTTGAAGTGTAACTCACAAAGATGACACATACACAACAGCACACTCAAATCAGGGAGAGTTCCACTGCAACCCCCCCCCCCCCATGCAGCTGCAAGATACAGCTGTGTGCTCCTCTTTGCCTTCCATGCCAACCCCCTCCTCCCCCCAAGATCCCAGCACGTTTCCTCTCTATAGCAGAGCCAGGGAGGTAGCCAGGCTGTGGGTGAGCGATGCCGGGGCGAGCAGGGCGACGTACCGTTCAGCTGCGGGCACACGGCCAGGCGGCTTGGCTTCAGCACAAACTGGCACTGCAGCTCCTGGGGCAGCTGCTCCGTCAAGAAGGACCCCTGAAGCTGCCTGGGGCAGGCACAGTGCTTTGATCCATGGGGCATTGCGTCGCGGATGTGGCTCATTTTAATTCCAAAGGGATATTCGTGTCCTGTTCAAAGAGAAATCATAATAATCTGTGTTGGATTGACTGCAGACTTGCAAAACTCCATCTGCCTTGGAGGAAAAGCAGATTTTGCCTGCTGGCCTGCAGCACTTTCTCAGTAATCTCAGGATCGATGCTTTTCCGCATATCCACACGGGCATAAATCATACGCTGGCAGATAGGGAGTTACTGTGTTTGGTGTAGTTAAACAGATGTAAAAGTACAATCAGAGCTACTACAGCTGTATCACATAAAAGCCCATCGGAAAAAAAACAAGTGACTGTTACTGAATTCAGTGTTTATTCTTTCTTCTGCTTTACTTGTGGCACTGAAGATTTAGGTACTGGTCTCTCAGATCATTTTGGAGAGAAAGAAGATTTAGGGATCAGTCATCTGTCAATCCTTTGTTGATCATGCAAACCCAAAGAATCCAGTGTGAAAGTGATCTTCCCTCCCTCTCCATGGCAAGTCCAACAGCCATCAACTCAGTCAAACGAGACACAATTACGGTTCCTGTCTGAGGCTGAAGCAGGAAGGAAACGTTAATCAGAGGGCTAATGCAAATGAGCTACACTCGGCATTAACCAGCATCTTTGGGGACTACACAGAGGCGATTCATTTCTGGAGGAGCTTTCAAAAACGCCACCAGAAAGATTTTTTTGGGGGTCTTTTCTAAAGACATGGCAGTTGAAATATATTAAATATGGGTACAATGTTAAGAGCTTTTAGTGAACTTGCACTTAGATTTGAACACTGACAGGAGAAGGCATATTATTTGAGATGATAGGTAGTGCAAAGCTGAAGCACAGTCGAACTCTGCTTCTGATGTCTGCCTGTTATACAAGCTGGCTTTATCTAATAAACCTTTACATAAGTAGCAAGAACATCACTTTTATGACAGAGTCTTCTTTTCCAAGGATTGCAACTTGAATTTGCAGTGAGAGTAAGTCAGGCAATTAGAAAGCACTTTCCCATTTCTGAATTCTCTGGTTCTGTCTTTAAAAGCTTGGCTGTGGTTTTATGGGAGGAAGCTACACATACAAGTCAGGAAGACAAAGTCTGGTAGGTTCCAAAGACAGAACTGTTTGCGTTGTCTACAAGTTTGACATCTATAAATGTTAATGTTGTCCGACTACAGCAAAGCTTTTGTAGCTAAGGCTGCTTTAAGAAGGAATGCTAAGATTTACTGGGGTTAAATTTGCTGGAGGAAAATAGAAAAATCCACCCATTTTTCTTGCTCTGATCATCTATGAACTCATATAGCACAAGTAGTGTCGGGCTTCTATGGGGAAAGGTTCCTCGTAACAGGAAGGGAATTGTTCTCAGTGAATCATGGCCCAAAAATCAAATCACTCCATCCAATCACTTCTGAGCTTTGGGTGGATTCCTGGGGAGGAAATGTTTCTAAAAGCATTTTAGAAAGCGAATAAGCAATAATTCGCTGCTAATCATGGGGGAGCTGTCAGCTAGTAGGAGAACTACAGGAAAGGACCTCTTGAATTAGTTAATCTGAGTTGTGGAAGAACAGAACATTCCTCAAAACTCTGCTGACTTTTGCTGAGAAGGAGAGGGGAATAAAAAGTCCTATGGAAGTGTAGAAGAAATACATAAAAAAATAAAGCTGGACCAGCTCCAGGAGAGGAGGTGAGTGAGCAGAGAGGTGAGTGAGTGGAGAGGCTGACTCCATAGGAAGGCAGAGGCAGGTGCAACAAAATTGGGGCAGAAATAAACGAACTTTTTCAACTTCTCAGTGACATAAGCAGACACAATTGCTCTTCAAAACAAAGGATCAGCATCTGACTAGCTGCCCAAAACAGCAAACTTGCGTGACAGGGAAGTAAGAGAAAAAATGGGAAAAACCAAACGAAAGAGGAAACTGGATGTTGGTCTTCTCTGTATTTCTTGCCTCCTTCAGCACTAAAAACTGAGTAAATGTTGAAAAATAAAACCATATCAAGAACTTACCAATAAGAGGGTAAGGAGCATCTTCTCTTCCTGAAATCACCCACAGCTTGTAGTCTTTTTCAGAGCCCTTGAAAATCAAAACTAAGAATAAGTTTGCCAGCCATTAAGGATAGGTTTGCTTTAAGTTTCTTAAACACAAGGAGAACTTGCACCTTGCCAGTGGGATCAAAGGAAACCCCTTTACTTTTGCATTTCTCAAATTTGCCACCAGCAAACTTCTGAATTTTCTCTGGCATGTGCCATGTGTTTTGTGTGACCAGGGTCTAGCTCTGAGCAGTGAGAGGCAGTGGAGCTCAAAATTTCTGAAGGGGGTGTATTTGCCCCAGTTCTTCACTGCTCCTGGAAGCAGAAGGGTAGATATCCCAGCCTACCAGGACTCAGGATTGTTTCTGAGACCAGAACAAGATGTTGGCCATGCCAGCCCCCCATGCTACATGGTTGAGTTGGTCCCCAACTAGCGTGCCTCCCCACTCCCCAGGGGCTGGAAATGAGGCAGCGCAGAGGGAACCCCTGGCCATGGGTACTGCTCCTGGTCCCTAGGACCTCTGTGCCTTGCTTCTCCCCACTGACACTGAGCAGCACCTGGCTCGGAGACGAGACAGGTCTGATCCCCAGGAGGGATTACAGATAAGCAGCATGAAGTGGAGGCCAGCTGTGGAGCACGTGGGCAGTTCATGTGAGCTAAGGTGACCCTTCGGCTCCTTCCTGAGTACCAGGGTAATCGCATCTTCTAGGATGTGCTCTGGCACACAGGAACCCCCAACCTCACACCTGAGACCTCCACCATCTCCCCAACTCCTCTATGGAGCATCCCATTCCCTGTGCTGGAGCACCATGGCTTGAGACCTGAGCTTGCACTCATGCCGGGATGAGGACGGCACCCAAGAGGCTCCTGGCATTAAATGCTGCCCCAAGATCTCCTCACAGGGCTGTTGTCTGCCCTTTTGTGTGGAAGGGCTTGGGAGTGCTGGATGATGCTTTAAGACTGTTGATCCTTCTTTTAAAATTTACAGTGGAAAGGATAAATTTACATCAAAGGAGACAACTTCCAGAGGATTGGAGAACGTGAACATCTTTGGGAAAGGCTGTGTAAAACTGCTGATCTGAAAGCAAATTCTAAATAATGCCTTAAACATAAATATGCAAGTCAATGTTGCAGTTTAACTGCAGGAGGAGAATAGTACATTATTTTGGATTTGATGGTGAGACAATAGAAATAAAAAGAATGACATTTAAGGACTTAAGGAAGGCATTTAAGCCATTCTCAGGACAAAAGGTAACAACAAGTGTATAAAAAGTGGTCCATTATGCCTTAAATCCCTTTTCAATGACACTGCTAAATCTGGATAATTAAAATCTAAAACTTTTCTGGTTGCATAAGGTTATAAATACCTCATGACAGTATTTATTTGGTTCTAAGATTTAAACCCTACCTCATTTTAAACAGTTTTGCCTGCAATCCTGCATTGTCTGGACCTTCACCTAGTGTCCCCAAAGCTCTCGAGACTCCTTCTACTTGCTGCCCACACCTGGTGTAATGCTGATACACTCAATAAAGCCTCACAGTTTGCTCGCTGACTGACAGAGCTTTCTGGCCCGTATTAGCACTGCTGTTAAGTTAGCTAGCAGGGGGCAGAGGGAAAATAAATAGGCTTTGGAGACATCTCTGATGCCTCAGGGCAAGCGGCCAGAAGCAAATAAATACAGCTGAGGAGCACAAGAAAGGGTATTTACTTTTCCTTTTAAATACATATATGAAAGGGTTCGTTGCTGGGAAGGGGAAGCAGAGGAAGGGGAAGAGCTAGTAAGCGCGGTTTCAGGCGGCAGCCCGCTCATCTCTCCATTGCAAATGTCCTTTATAGGCTTTACGAGGCCATTTGTCAGTATAAATGTGACTGTCCCAGAAAAATCAGCAACTGTGCTTATGGAGCTGGGAAACCCAAGGCCCTTCTTTCTGCCTGGGCTGGTAATTTGGAACAGATGATCAATGCCATTTTACACGAACTAGTTGTCATTTTACCAGAGAAACCACAGAGGGAAAAACCCTGATGCGCTGAACCAGAGTGAACTCAGCCAAAGGAATAGCCCCATTAATCACACAACATGTGAAATGTAGTTTTTATAATTGCCATTGAAAAGTCGTAGAGCTCCTTTCAAGTGGTTCTCTCTGCACATAAATAAAAAACCCTCCTGACGGCACATAAGGAAAAGCTTCCTCACAGCCTGAGCCATCCTACGAGGGGGCTGGGGGTTTGATTGATACACAGGCTACAGCTTGATTTATTTAGCTTGTTTGATTTTATTGCTAATCTTATGATGTACCTCTAATGAAAAAGGCTTTATGCTATGAAGATGCAGCAAAAAAACCCCTGCAGTATATTACTTGGGTGAATAATTCTGCAGGCAAGATTTTACATCTTTGGGATGGCTTTCATTCTTCTTCCACTCAAAATGAAAACACAAAGAGGAGGAAAAGGCTGATTGTGATACATACAAAAGAACACAAAGCTGAAACCTAACCAGCTCCTCCTCCTGCTCATCTCAGACAAAGTGTTCTCCTCCAATATTACCATTTCCCTGTTTTTTTTCTGTACAGGCAACAAGGAAGTGCAAATGACACCCATAAAATGGGTAAAAATGAAGCACATAATAACAACAAAAGACTTGCAGTGGTAACACGGCGCAGTCTCTGTAATTTTTTAGTGCAGGCTGGGGGAGGACAATCTGCAATTAAAATTGTAATTTTAACTCACATCTCACCCTTTTCACCTTGCAGTCCCTTCATCAACTCCAGAGCTACTTTAATTGGACAGGCTGCTACATCCCAAGCTTGGGCCAGAACCCCGGCCCTGGTGTAAACAGGATGTCTGAGCCATAACAAGATGGTGAGACAGAAACTGCTGCACCTGGGAAATGCCACCCTTGCAGAAAAGGCCTATATAAATGAGGGGGAATGAATTCCAGGGAAGGCAAATTCTGTGGTCACTCCAACTTTTGCTGGGGATCTCCAGAAGCCCCAGGGAAGCACAAAAGTGGGATTTTGGTCATATCTGACTCTTCACAGTCAGGGCTGTGGTAAGGAAAGACTTGCCAGATTCTGTGCAATGAGATCAACATACACATCAAGACTAAGGCATTTAAAATGTCTTGCTACCCAAAGAGCAGAGAGGCAGACCAGTTAAAAAGCTGTCACCAAGGGGCTTCTATGACATCAGTGTGGGTTGGAGCCACGTTATGGAACAGTGAGAGAACAGAACAGAGCCAGAATTTTTGTTCCTGGCACTGATTCATTACCATACCAGAGACAATACCTTGTCTAGTTCAGAGCAAAGGAGCCAGCTGAAGCAATACTCAGTCTGAAAAAGCCTTTTTCCAAAACACTTTCAGGACATTGCTTAAACTGGGAGCATTCAGATTTTGTGCAATCACTTGGTTCCATTCATATCTCACATAACACTAAAGGTCCATGGATATTTACAGTGTCTGATATGGACACTTGAGAGCAGTGCTTGTACTTGTCATCTGGGGACACAGCTGATCCTGCATGTTTGCACATTCTGAAACCAACTAACAAGCAGGTCAGTAGGTTTCCTGCCTTGTTGAAGTATGCAAAAGGACCTGTAGCAAACTCTCCCTTATTGCATCAAGGTATCTCCTCTTAGGCATCAGCAAAACAGATTTAGAACCAAATTCAAACATGATGGGTCCCTTACAGGGACAGGAGACTTACTCAAAACTTTTAAGGCACTTAAAAGATCTCTGGAGGTCTATATATTAAGAAGGCACTTTTGTGTCATTTCAACAATACTGAACAGCTATAATAAAGGCTTTAATTAATGTTCATAGCCTAAAACCTAGAAACAAGACAAGATTTGATTATTAAAAGTGACTACAAAAAGACTCATTAAAACTGGTGCAAGGACTTACATTAACTCCCAGCTGCTGCAGGGCCATGAGAATGACATCATTTGCTGTATCAACATTGGTTACACTTAAGGTTTTTGACTGTGAACGGAAAAAAAGGAGAAGGGGAAAGTGGCATTAAAAATTTGGATTTGCAAAGAGTATCTGAAGTACAAAAGCTCTGCATAATTCATTATGAGTAAAATTTGAGAGTATCTGTTAAAATTTTACTTGATAAGTAAGATATACTACAGATAGAAATCTAGTTGTCTGAGACTGAGGTTTGATTCCTCTTCTTTGTCACATGGGTGACAAAGATTTCTGTATTTGCCCCCTGTTTCCCCACAGCCCCATCAGAAAGGAGAGTGCCACCACTACCAGGGACAAGACCTCCACGTTAAAGCATGAAAAAAGACACAGCCACGAACTGCGCTTTGGACACTGCATGAGGGCAATGTGATGGTTTGATTAATCAAGTTTCCTTTAGAGAAAAGGAAACATTTCAGTGAGTTTTTTCAGTGAAATGAGAGGTCTGCACATCAATTGTTGATCATGTCTGCCCTTGACTAACGATGATCTCCCTGGTAAGAAAATACGGCACACAGGGTGTTCATCTCTATATCCTTTCCCACATCCTACACAGATTTCTCCAAGCTAGATTTGGCTGGGTACCAGAAGCACTTCCTCTTGGTAATCTTTCATCCAGTTAAAATGCTACCTCTCCAGTATCCTCTGGAATCTGCTGAGCAGCAGTGTGGAAAAGCACTGAGCAGTAGAAATGCCGCTTTCTAAACAGCTACGGCAACCAGCTTTGTGTCGGAGGAAGTGCCGCTTTCCACAAGCTCTCTTCCCAGAGCAAGATCTTGGCACCTGCTTCCTGGCCCCAGTATTCTTCCCGTGTGGCTGGGCCATGCTCAGTACCTCTGCACCGTGGGTTGCTCTTACGCAGGGCAGCACGTTTCCAACTCAGCGGGATTGATGACTCCACCCTCAGCGCCTCTGGGATGTGACAGCACCGCTGCCATCACCTTGCAGAGGCAAAATCAAGTGGGGAGAGCGTGCCCAGCACAGTTTTTGCTTGCACCATCACGCCTACCTTGGCCTCACTTCCAAGCCAACAGCAGCTCCTGCACGTCATGCACAAGTTCCTGGAGCCATTTTTAGAGGCATGCTAGTTTGGCTCCACTAACAAGACTACACAGCTTTTGGACTGCAGCTGGTTCATGGCCAACCTAAAGCCCTGGCAGAAGGAACACATGCCTGCTGCAACAAACTGCCCAGAGTATCCAGTGGCCCAGAGAAGGGAATGTTGTAGAGCCAGGATGTAAATGTTCACTCCTGGTCCTGAGACAGTTTGCTACCCTGTGTAGCATATCAATTTTATACTGGCTATAGGATGCTCAGGTGAAACAACCCCCTGACATACTGCATTTAGAAAAGATCTGAGCTGTACATTTGTGTAAGTCCCTGACGGTAACAAGCTGCCATGGCAATTAAAGGAAAGTAGTGAGAATACTGTATATCCCGCTTCAGGACATATCTGAACGCTCATGCCATAAAAAATTTAACATTTGCCTGAAGCAATGACATCTGGCTCTCAGGAGTAGGTCAGCACATTTGCATAAGTTTTGCTCTTAGCTAGAATATAATAAAATGCTTTGTGCCTTGTGTTCAGCCTTCCCTACCCTCCAAAAATGAAATAATTCTTGGGCACGTCCAGCTGCTGTAGTACAGGGACCACTGTGCCATGAGAAAAATTTGCATTGAAAAGTTTCCATCTGCATCTTCACTGTTTTATTATTGTTAACAGCTAGAGTGTCTTTTTTAGGACTATCAGGATCAGGAAACCATATCTGGCACATAAATTAATTAGAGCTAAGGAGGAAAGACATTAAAATAATACAAAAACCCAACCAACCTTGGTACAAGAGCGCAACACCTGAGTGCATGGATGGTTTATAGGCAATTACACATAAGCACACCTTGACCTGCAGCCCTGCATTGAACTATCACAATTTTTATTGTTATTAACATTTGTCTCAGCAACTCAGTAATTCTAATTATTATGTTTATCTTATTAATGATTTAAACAAAAAAAAAAAAAAAAGAAAGGAAAGAAAAGGAAAAAAAAAGCCAGACTCCTTTATGTTCATATCTATGCAAATACAGAACTCTAAGTGGACATTCACTGTTGGGGAAAGACCATAGAACCTCTGCTGAAATCCAGCTTCTGTCATGTCCTTGCAAATGCTTTTAAGTGTCTGAGCAGGAAATACTCATTTTTAAAGCACAGTTAGAAAGAAAGGACAACCATATAAGAAGCAGAGGAAGAATGGATGGATTATCACTGAATGCTAGGGTATCCCTTGGGAACTGGCTGCATACAAGGATTTAATTTAAATTTATTTCAAAATTACTTAGTAAAAGAGGTGCAAATCACCCTGTGGTTGACCTTTCTTTACCACTTTACCTTGACAAATTTACCAACATCAGTCAGTTGATGAAAAACATACTTAGAGCAACTTCAGGGTGTTCATATACAGAGTTTTCCTGACTTATGATCATTACAAACAATAAAACCCATGGCAGCTTTGCAGCACTGAATGAAGGCAGCTGTGGGTTTAGATCAGTTTTACAAGCAAAAAAGAGGCTACATTGTGCTGGCATTTCTGAGGATGCTTATGCAGAAGTTCCGCTAGAGGTGCTTCTTGGGGCTTTGCACTGTGTAGCCTTTAGTCTGTGTGCCAGAACCAGGATTTCTTACCAAACGCTCTGTCTTTAAGAAGGAACTCATGTATAAAACACAGGAAATTAACATCTCAGGGCTGCATGCACTGAATCATTTAAAGGGGCTGGATCCTTAAAGGAAGTTGAAACCTAAAGGAACCCTCCCAATATTCAAAGAATATACAGGTGAGTAGCATTCATAGGTGATGGAAGATTTAGCCCCCCCTCCACTTTAGTTCAAAAGCACTTACATATGCACAAGTTCCAACATCCTTTGCAATTATCTTCAGAGGAATGCTTTTAGGATAGTCTTTCTCCTTCTCTTCTCTTATTCGACTGACAAAACAAGTACAAAACAAGTAAATTTTTAATACTGCAAACATAAATAGCAAGATGGAGATTTAAATAGCAATCAAGCAGCAACTGGATAAGAAGCAGATTGGTTGCGTATGTACTGCAGTAGAAAGATCTCTGAGGACAAGAGAGCATCCAGCGATATCTGGACGGGATGCTGCCCATGGCCCCCAGTAATGTCCCACTGTAATAAGTTCACTGTAGAAATCAGTGTAAGCAGCAGAGAAAGTGCATTTTAAAAATCAAGCTAAAACTACCCATCATGGTGATGTTTCAGTCTGCACAGGTTCCTTCTGGAATCTGTTACATCCCATTGTATGGACCAGTTCAAAGGACTGAATGGGAGAAGAATGAATTAGAGATTATCTCCAGCAAGGATGATTTAAACCACCCCAGGAGCTCTGAAGATTCAGATAGAAAACTTAACCACCAGAACTGGGTGACCAGAAAACAAAACCACCCCTAGTAGTTTTCTGTCCAAACACTGACAAACAACTTATGCAAACCCTCTCACCATACCCTCCAGCTTGGGGTCCATTTTGTAAGACCAAAACACCATGAGCAGCACATAGGTTAGAGCAGAGGTTCCTCAACTGGGCTTGCTTAGATGCCATCACCATGGAAAGATCCCTAGGCTCCAGTGGCAGAGACTCCTACAATCGCACAGGGAAGGGACCATGTGTGATAGGAATCGCTCCCGTTTTGTGCTGAGCCATGTTCAGGCACAGGGAAACATTTCTCTCCTTGCATAGTGATCACTGCATGAGTGGCACATGCCATCTTCTGCAGGGAGGAGACATGAGATTGTGGGGGTTTTCTTAACATCGCTTCGAAAGAGCTCATCTATCATGATGCCATAGGTACCACAGTCTGGGAATCACTCATCTAGAGAACTGGGACTCTTTTCAGTACCTTCAAAGACTGTATAATAAAGTACCTTTGCAAAAAAGACAGCCATGTTTCCTTCTGCTCTGCAGACCTGCAAGAATTAGAGAGAAACAGAGACAAATCAGCCATCACTACAAACAGCCCTCGTACAAACCACCGTGGAATGGGCTGCTTCTTGGTTGCAGTTTCTAATACCTACAAAAACTAGAAGGTTTTTCCAGATTTGAATAAAAAAATCTGTTTCCCTGCAAAATCAACTGAAAAGCCTGCCACAGAGATCAAAAGCCCCAGTTACATTTTTTGTCACAGAAGTTAAAGCTTTACCAGTAAATTCCATAGGAAGGGGGTTGTGTTCTTACAGTAATGTCCAAATAGAAGAGGAGGGCACTCTGCAACAAGAACTTAATTTGAAAGTTAAAAGGTATTTCCTCAGGTATGTAGACTTCTTTACACTTCCACTACTGTAATTCTCTTCAGATTTATTGCTTGGTTTATCATCACATCACAAAGTACACAGAGGCCAGAATGAGAAAAGGTCCCATTGTACTTGGTAGGGTTTAACTTTGGACATTTTAGTCCAATCTCATTTATCTTTATCTCATTTATACACTTTCAAGGATACAAAACTGTCCAGTTAAATGTAGCTATTAATAGGATAGTGCAAGGAGTCTAACCTAATTTTGCTTCAACTTTCTTGATTTAAATCATGCCCCAGATGGAGTAACTGCTATTCCCACTGCTGCCTCTGCAACTTAAGTTCTTCAAATTTTCAGGGCAGGCATTTAGGAAACTACAAACCTACTGAATGATGCTGTGAGGGGAAAGCACACTAGAAACATCATAAATGTGATTCGGCTTTGGCTGCTTCAATTCTGTTGGATATGCACCTACAGACTCATGCATGATGTTTTAGGTTCTTCTGTGCACCTCCAGACATAAAATAATTTCACCTCTATAAAATCTCTGACCCCATTTTGACTGAAGTTACTGCTTTCCTATCCAACTACTTTCTGATAGCTGTAAAAGACCACGTACTGTCTGTAGATCAAAGCTCATGTTTATTGGCAAGAGTTCAACTGAAAACCAATAGAAAATTTCTGCTTTGTTTCATGACTATTAGTGAAAAAAACCCATAAACAGCACAACCAGCTCAATAGAGAGCAGTTTGTGCACAGCATTCTCTTTGGATACAGACAATGTGACATACAAATTAAGCTGCGTGCGTCAGCTTTTGCTCTCTGTTGGTAAAGAGGGAAATGCATTTTCCAAGACCCAGCCAAATTACTGTGGCTAAACAGCTGGGATTTCAGGGGGACGGTGCCCTCCCTCATCCAAAGTGACGACAGAGCCCTCCTGCTGAGACTAAAATTAGCCTAATCACTGAAATTACCTCTACAGCCCTTATGTGTCCTACAGTCAGTGCTGCAAAGACAGACCAACAATCTTTCTCTCTATTAAAATTCAGAGATTCTGCTTGAAGAGGAATTTTGACATTTTCTTTGGCACAATTAAATTAAAAAGAGAAATAGGACAAGGTCAGTATTTCACTGTATGTTTCCTGCTACTTCCAATACAAGCTCTTCTGTTTAAAAGTGTCCTACAAGGGTCTCTTTGATCCTTTCATCAGCTTGGCTGCTTACTGTTTGTAGTTCACCTTATTAATCAGCCAAGGTGTTTGTCAAGTTTGTATGCCAAAAAAAGATAATTTCCAATGAGCAAGTTCATAGCAGAGAGAGAGCTTTGCCAAATCATGTATTTTCTGAATTGTTTAAGTGATAAGCAAGTATCACTGCCACATTTTCAGAGAAACAGAAGATGAGACATGGAGGGTGACTTCCTCACAGCAATGGAAGTCACCGGTTTAAGAATCAGCAAGTTCCTGCTTCACACCTTCACTGGTGCTGAAATGAATCTGTGGTAGTCTTGTTACTTGTCAGTCTAACAAACATTTAAGTAATTGGTTAACTAAAACATATCTCAATTCTTACCTGAAATTCGCCACACAGTTTGTGGTGGGCCAGCCCAAAACAAAGGATCTCTCTGGGTCTGTGCTTCCTTCACAGACCTCTTCTGTACAAAATGCTGTCCACATCTCACAGAGACGTGCTTGGCACTTTAGTTTGAAATGAGAGTGCGACCTGCTGGCAGAATCACAGGTATGTCACACACATGAAAACCTATCAAGGCAAGTTAAACATCTCAGAGATTCTTCTTCCTTCAGGCATATGTGAAATAGGCATTGGAGCTGACAGAAGAAGTACTTCTGCTTTAATTAAGAAACCCAATGTTTTATTTGGGTTTCATATAAAAATATATCCATTTTTGATCAAACAGCATCAACAGATATATGTGGGATCCCTGGACATAAAATCACAGTCTGGTTTGGGTTGGAAGGGACCTCAAAGATCATCTAATTCCACTGCCCTGCCATGGGCAGGGACACCCTCCACTAGCCCAGGCTGCCCAAAGCCCCATCCAGCCTGGCCTTGAACACTGCCAAGGAGGGGGCAGCCACAGCTTCTCTGGGCAGACAGTGCCAGGGCCTCACCACCCTCACAGGGAAGACTTTCTTCCTAACATCTAATCTAAACCTGCCCTCTCTCAGTTTAAAGCCATTGTCCCTTCTCCTATCACTCCATGCCCTTACAAACAGTCTGGACACAGTACTGCAGGTGGGGTGTCACCAAAGCAGAGGGGCAGAATCCCTCTTCCTGGGGAAAAAGTTCTGACCATGTCTAGACCCCCACTCCAGATCTTGGCATGACACAAAGGCTGCCACTTGCGTTGGATTCTCCCTTCAGTGACTTTCATGCCATTGAGGAATTTACAGTACAGTTGGATTGCTTAGACCCAGGATCAACAACTATGGTGAGTTTAAGTTGTGACAACTAGGCCAATGGAGAAATCCTGAAGAAAGGACAAGTAGAAAACTACCATTTGGCTGGAGGAAAAGTGTCCCCTCCCTGTAAACATTTTCCCCTTCTAATCCAAGGACTGCAAGCAAGAGCATGTCAGCTCATCACCATCTTGCAAATGTGTTTGGGGACAGTGCCAGGCAACATGATGATTAGTGCTCTATAAATAAATATGCTAGGTAAGCAGTTTCTTAGAGCTCTGATACACATGGATTGCCTTCTGTGAGATTAGTCTCATTTACAAGGTATTTGATTTAGGACAGACTAAACTAACAGAGACTGAAACATGAAAGGACTTGAACCTTGCAGCTTTAAAGAGGACAGAGATGAACTCAGACCGTGAGTAGTCTGAGGTTTCCAGCTGACATTGTATTAGCTGGTGTAGTAGGGCAGAGCAACACTAATAACCCATCAGTGTTTACAGCGGTGGGCAAGGAAGGACCATCAACATGTATCACACCTGGCAAAGAGGTGCATTCCAATTAGCCATAAATACTGTAAAGTACCATGTCACATTCATGTCTTTTTTAAAACTATACCATGGTGTTTCCTGTTCAGTTGTACATTTCACCTCTCTTTATGCTATTAGATTTCGTTATCCTATGAAAGAGAAACTTAAAGTACAGGTTTCAACGTTTCAACATGCTAGTCAAGAGATCAGCCTGTGATGCAACAAGTAAGGTCTGTCAATAATACAGAAATGACTGTGACTGACTGACCACAGAACAAACTATGAAAACGTAGATTTACAAATGAATACAGCTATGAATTCTACTGTGGATGTTAATAAACGGACACCTGGTCTGACTCCACCAAATCAGTGTGCTGGCCCTTCCTTTCTCCTCAGTTTCTTTTTCCCATTGCCCAGAACACTGAACTCCCTTCACGCTGTTTCACTTTTTTAACATTTACAGTTCATAAAGCCAGACCCCTACAGTGCCAGTAGCGGGTGTCGGCAGGGTGTTGGCAGAAGCACAAAGATATTCTCCAATCATGCTTGATGTATATTCTTACCCCATTTGCCATGCCTAGACACAGCTCTCAGCTATTATCAGTATTCAAGTGGCCTGGTTTCCAGAGGCGCTGAAACAGTAGCCTCCATTAACATCTGAAGAGCCTGAAGTATAATTTTATCTCTATCTGCCATGTCCTTTATGTGATCCATGAGTTCTCAGCGTTTGTGAAATGTGGGTCTTCTCTGTAAGTGCCAAAGCACTACCTCTAGAAACAAATACATCATCGCTGACTAAGGAAGCAGCATGACTGAACACGTGAAAAATGGGAAGAGTAACAGTGTAGAGAAGATTTTATCCAGTTTTTAAGGAAGTAAGTCCCCTTGCAAGTGTTACACCATAAAGATCAGACAGATCCAGAGTCCACTGAAGTCAACACAAAAATCCTGAACATCAATGGTGCATGTATTGGACCACCCTAAGTTGAGCCACCTCTGCTGAGTAAATTCAGCTCCTTTTGCTTTCTGTAAGTGGCAACTGGATACCTTGTGGCCAGTAACAGATGGAAGATTAACTTCTCACTAGATTTGCTAATCTCCTTAATAGGACCCACTGACAAAAGCATTAATGGATCTATTGTGAGATTGCTACTGTAATTCCATGTATGTACTCAACCATTAATTTCTCTGTCCATCCACATTGCAAAAATAACTTCAATATTCCTCTGTAGGTATGTACGTGTGTATTACAAAGGAGAAAGAGGAAGACATTTATCTCTGCCTCTCCCACAAAAACTTCTGTGAGAAACCTGGATCACTGAACTAGCAGATCCTTGAAATATTTATCCTGCCAAATTTAAACACACGGTCCCTGTAAGAAAGCGAATCAAGATATAGAAAAAACAGTGTAACATTTTACACATGACATGGCTAGAAACAAGCAGAAAATGGTCCTACAGGCACCTTCTCTGACATCATTCACAGGCCAGTTGTGGAGAGGACGTACCCCCACAGACTTCCAGGGGAGCAATGCCAATTCCTTGCAGGAGCTCATTTCTGTACAGGAGTTTCCTAGCAAGCTCAGAAGACAGTAGATACTTGTCTCTCTCTTCAGAAGAAAAACTTGTACCCTTTTGCTGATCATAAGAAGTCTAAATATACATGAGCTCCCTTTGTATGGTGACTGGCTACCTGCAGCTGAGCTGACACCTGTACAGCGTGGAGCTGTACCTACAGTGTTCGTACGCCCCGAGCTGAAAAACTACCTAACATGAAAGACTATTTACAAATTTTTACCCCCTTGACAAGGAATAATTCTGAAGTTAAATCAGATTCAGTTGTACTGTTGATTCTGCCCTGGTCACTGTCTGTCTTGACTTTGCATCAACTATTAGAGAGTCAGTACCAATCACAGCAATACACACCACTTGGGTTTTCCCTCTTAGGAAACAGCAGTGGTATTTCAGCATGAGATATCTTTAAAAATGCTGATTTTGAAGTAGTATTCATTAGTGACAGCTCTGATGCTTTAATTGCTGACAAGGCAGCTGTAGAAAGAACATCCCAATTAGTTCTTTAAAATACATGAAGTAATAGCGCTCAAAACACTATTTTTACTATTTCCAGTAAAGACTCCCCCCCTTCACATGCAGAAGAACAATTTGTTCTCTTCTACCTTCTCCCAACATTGCAGACTCTTCACTACATTAAATCAAATGCTGTAAAATGCGTCATTATTCCCCAGGGACCAGATTTTGGAGTGGTTAGTGTTCTCCTATGCAAATAGTCCCACTGGGACCCAGCCAAACCTGCAGTGATGTGCAGCTCAGCTTGCAGCTATGACATTGCTTCTGCTCAGCACGCTGACCAGAGAGGGAAGGATTCATCTCACCTATCTTTCTGTAGTTTTCTACAATTCAAGAGCTTAGATCTAGGCTGGTAAGACTATGCCTACCAAATAGCCAGTGGACAGAGTGAGAGAGCCCCAGTAGTGTGACTCCCCCACCCACCATCAGCATGTTTTCAGTGGGCAGCTATAAAGGGAGCCAAGAAGCCAAGGTAAGTTGCAAATACTTAATATTTGCAAGCTTAAATTAGTTGACACAAACATATATTAATACAGTAACAATACTACTATTGCTACTGCTGGTAGAATAGCAAGATTTCCTCTAAATATCCTTATGCTCACCACCCACCCGTAGTGGAACATCGTTTGGGTAAAATATCCTCTCTGTTGTCACAGCACATCAAGTGAAGGAGTTCAGCTGGGGGGGGTTACATTTACGATGTGTGATTCAAACAGACACAGCTCAGATTTCTACAGAAAACACAGATTTATTCTGGCTTTTCCCAGAAGCCTCTGAACCAATTGCTTAAGCGAAAAGACACATTGCAAAAGCCCAGGATTCACATTGAGATTACCCACCCTGTGAAACCACAAACACACTGCCTAACGGAGAATGAAGCTGCATCAGGACTTTTTATTATGATTTCCCCACAACCCATAACAACAAGTGAAAGCACCCTCTAAAATTGCCTTAAGCCACAAATGCTGCATGAAGCTGGCATGCTAGATACAGCTTGTAAATCTGAATTAATTGTGAATGGTAGAGTGAATAATCAGAGCTCAGCAGCAAGCCTGATTACACATGAACATTACCCAGACTGCTCAGCATCGCTTCCCTTTCCCCTGCCCTTCCCCACGCTCCTCCTGGCACAGCACAACCTACAGAGACGGATGCTGCGATGCCACCTGCAATCTTTGTTTTTATACAGCTGCTCATCACTGGAGCGTATCAAAGCTTCCAGGTAAGCACTGAGACCTCTAACCCCTCTGCGACACAGCCACCGGTGTTACACATACCCCACAGGACTGAAGATGACCTGTCTAAAACACAACAGTCAGTTGAAGGCAGTGCAATGGGGACAGTCGAGCACCAATGAGCCTTTTCTGTGACACCATGTTCTCAAAGCAGGGAAGATGATTCAGCACAAATCAACATATTCAAGAACATAAGACACTTCCTTAAAATGCTGTGCCCTGGAATTCCTCCTCTGTGGCTGTGGGTGTTTCAAAGGTGCCTGGAGGCAGCAGGCACCTAACTTCCACTGACCAAACAAAAAGCCTCCTTATGATTTGGGAAGGTTGGATATTAAAAAACATTATGGAAACCCATGTTATGTTCTACCAAGAAAAGAGCTGCTCTGTAGGAGCAGTGCCTGAGGTGCCATACTCACTTGGACTTGGCAACAACCAGAAGGTCTGTGAAGAGGAAGAGGTGTCGCTCCTGGGTTTGCAGACCCGTCTTCAGCTGCACGTGGCCGTCCAGGATGAACGTTCGGTTGTGGCACATGAAAGACTGCACAAGGGGACATGCCTCTGGGCTGATGGGGGAGAAGCAGCCTTCCCTGCAAAAGGAAATAAAGGCAATAAAGGAAAGAAAATCAGCTGAATGCCTGTGAGGGAGAACCGGCAGACACCTCCCATGCCCACTGCCAAAAGGCAATCTATTTGACCACATTTTTGGGAAAGGTGAGGAGGACAATGGAGATAACTCGGCAGTCTGATTCTGACACAGTATCTGTTAGGGACTGTCTTCACTGCATCTTTTACAGCCCAAGCACATGGATAGCATTCAGAAAATAACAATAATTTAAATACAGTCTTCTCTATTTTGTTGATCTGTATTTATCTCCATTTGCACTGGTCTTAGAGAACATACTGCACCTTCTGTAATCTCTCCATAAAGAGTGGAGACATACACATGATCAAGTAATAACTGCACGCCCACCTTGACTCCGATTCAAGGTTAAAAGCAATTTATAGAAATTATTCAGAACCAAGGACAAACAGAAAGTGCAACTGAACCTTGCTAGAGACAGACATGTACCAGATGCCCCATATGAAGAGCCTGCTCAGCCTTTCTGTCTCCCAGCACACAACCCACATCAAAGTAAGCTGCTGTTGGAGGGTTTGGTTGGGTGGCTGGAGCATGGCTACGCTGGTCTGTGGCTGTGGTGTATACAGCCTCCCGGATAATCCCAGTCCAGGTCTATGGGGGAAAGATCAGGCTCCCTCCTGGAAAACTCAGATCTTTTCTATGGAGGGATCGAGTAGGTTCCAGTCCAAGGGGGATGGTGGAGATATGGTTCCTCAAGCCTCCCTGATCTAACCATGGTATAGAAAGTAGTTGAATAGTCAATGAAACAGGAATGAGAGTTCCTCTAAGCATGATGGTCAGCTCACTCGCCTAGACAGATACCCCTAGTTTCTGAGCCTTGCCCTAACCAAGAACTACTTATACAGAGCTGAACTGAATGAATGTGAGGGTCTGAGGGGGGGATGCTCCTCCCCTAGAAGCTGGTCTCAGGTCAGGCTCTTCCTTGGAAAGCCAGAGACACGGCTTCAAATTCTCCCAGACAGGTGAGAGAACTGAACCTTGGTCTCCTACATGCTGGTGTACCTTAAATAATGAATTTCTGGATTAAAACCAGGAACCATCAGCATCTTTACTCACCATTTTTAAATGCAACTTTTCAATTATTTGCTTTCCCTAGAGACGCCTCTGAATGAACCATTTCCCTTTTGTTGAATAATCAGTTCAATATTTATTCAAATGTATTTACTTATTTTCTTCTTGTTAATAAAAAGAAAAATTAAGCTAACACTTGGCAGGATCAGCTTGGTGAGGAAAAGCAGAAGTGAGCAGCTTTGTGATTACAGTTTATTCCCTGTCCCTCTGGAATGGATGACAAACACCTAATGACTTTGCTGGGAAAAGTAATGGACCTTATACAGTGAAAGTCACAAAGCAAATGGTAGAGATATGAAAGAAAACAAGAGTGAGCAGAGAAAACCTTCAAAAAAGGTCATAAACCTTCTTGTACCTCTCAGAACCTGGCTGATTCCCAGACTTCCTCTCCTTGATGTCTATGGCTGGATTACTCAGGAAATTATTTAGGAAATGCTGACAGCTGGGAGAGAAAGGATAAGCTCTGAGATTGGCCTACATTAGCAGGACATACTTTCACTGATCAGTAAGGAGCTGCTGAGGATCTCTACTTGCTGGGGAGAACCCTGCTTGGCCTTAGTTACCCCTTTCTGGCTGGAAGCCTGAGTTTTTGAAAGAATTCCTAAACTTAATTTGTCTTAGACTGTGTGTTTCATTACCTACCTCTTCACAGAAAAGAGAAAGAAGAGGAATGACTTTCAGAATGAATAATGCAAACCTGGAGTGACTCAATCATTCCTAAGCAGAAGGGCTGTCCAGGAGGATGGAGGTTAAAGCAGAGAGAGGAGTTCCTGTCCAATGTAACTGTGCAACAAGTCATGTAGCCAGCAGCAGGAGTCAGGGGAACAGCAAGCATGTCTCCTACCCTGCCACTTCTGTAGGACTGGGAATTCACCAGTTCACCCGTTCATCAGCTGGACTCAATTTCATCAACTCCTCAGCAACACCTGGCACAGACACTTAGCAGAAGTCAGGAATGATGACCAATCCACCTGCATGAAAGCTATGCATGGCCTATACCTCAAGGCAATACTTATATTTGAACCCAGTAACAACAATAGTTAGAAAAAAACCCCTTCAAGTTGCTCTGCTCTAACCAAATCAAACGTTCACAAAATCATACTGAAGCGCCTGCCCCCACTGATGTTCCTGTAGGGTCAGGCTCCTGTGTCTCCATACAGGCAACTTTGTTTGATAATTCCCGTTTGTACATTTTCCACATCCTGATTTGTAAGCCTGGGAACCTCCCAAATTAAACTGAGCAAAATATTTGTCAAGCAAAGGAAGGTGCAGGAGGTTTATTAATGCCAGCAGGGGTCAAGTAAATTAAACTTGATTTTAGAACAGGAAAATGCAATTGCATAAATCAGTTATTTTAATAAAACCTGCCTTTTGACCCAACGCCTTTCAAGCTTTGCTGCCTTCTGAACTCCTAACAAGTGCTTTTGCATACTTTAATAGAGTTTACCTGATAAGCCTGATCAAGAAAAAAAGTGAAAGCATTTTTTTCCTTTGAAACAAAGCAGAGAAAAATCAAAGCCCTTAATTCAACCAGAACCTTCGAAAGCCCCAGGAACATGGAGGCAATTCACCAGCAGCGACAAAAAAAGGTCTTTTGATCCTCTCAGTTAATGTTCCATTGTTGCGAGACATGAATGAAACCCAAGTTTTGTTACATTGAAGAAAATGCAGATCAGCTATAACCTCAGGCATAGGGATTTATGTAAGAAAGGTATTTTGGGAGCTCAGTTTTTAACGGCTGGCTGTTTTTTCCTGGCCATTAAATGGGTCTAATTTTGAAAAAGTGTTAAGTGCTCAAATACTGCCTCTGAAAATTCCTGGTAGTGGAATTATGCAGAAATCAGTACTTAATTCAATGTGATTTCTGGTGTAACTTAAAGTGATACAGGTCCTTCTCTGTGTACCCCTAAACGTCACTCTATGATTAAAGCATGTAAAAACCCCAGAAAGGAACATCGTTCCAGTTTGGCAGGGAACAAGCACCAAGCACAAGTGGTTTGTTTAAAAGGAACTGTGACCTGATCTCTGAAAGACAGGGAAATCCTGCAGCGTCAGCAATCAGCCACATTCCACTTGCGCAGAAGCAAGGCTGATACAGACATTTAGATGGCATTGCCATTGGAACTCTCCAGTCTCAAAAAGACATTTCATCCCAAAAGCACTATTTTGGGGGTCTGAAATGTACATGTGTAGCTATAACTGAGGAATAAATCCTGTCATTTGAGGATATATACAGAGATATTCTTGAGTTATTCAGGGAAAGACTAAAATCACTGTACTGGCTGAGATCAGCAAAATGATAATTGAAGATTTTTCCACTGGCATTTCAAGAACTTAAATTTTTACACCTATTATT
Organism: Gallinula chloropus; assembly: GCF_964237585.1. Classification (NCBI taxonomy): domain Eukaryota; kingdom Metazoa; phylum Chordata; class Aves; order Gruiformes; family Rallidae; genus Gallinula; species Gallinula chloropus. Next base: position 206,757,279 of record NC_140085.1, read on the forward strand.
TTTCAATTTAATCAAAATAGGCATTTTGTGCCTATTCAAAAGACACAATGAATTAAAAGAACTCTTCAATTTTGTAGGTGTAGTAACTGAAGTTGAAATCCAACATAGCCAAACACTGAAAAAATACATCCCCATTGCATTCAGCGCAAAAGCAAACACATCAGCGCTCACTCCATCAATCCTGTATTTACCAGAAACCACAAAAGCACAAAAAATGCTTCTTCCCCCTGTGGAGCTTCCTTGGGATTTCTCAGTAAAACTGATACCTGAATGGCATGACCCCCAGAGTGTTTATTCTTGGTGGTATGGAGATGTCAGCTTTATTCTCTATTTGTAGTGAGAACAATGAAAGAAATTACTCTTTCCAGAGGAGAGTTTAACAGCCCATGGTGAGTGGTTACTAAGTCCATGATCCAAACATCACTTGTGCCAATGGGAAGCTTTCCCTTGATTTCAGTTGATGACTTCAGGGTATCTATAATTTAGATTAAGCTATGAGATGCCTCAGAGAAACAATCTGTTCCAAAGTACCTAAGATGGAATGAGCTATTGCAGGTATCAGCTATATGACATATCACAGACTGCTCACGCTCCATTCTCAATCTCACTCCATTGTTTCGGTTATGGTTCTCTGCTAGAACTTCTCTCTGCTGATGACAACCTCCTGCAGCTGTGGATGTCGATTTCCTCTTACAGTGCAGCATCAATTCTCCACACAACTGCTACCTACTGAAATGAAATGTCACTTTGCTCTTTAACCTCTGAAGACCTTCACAAGAGGTAGGCGAGAAATGCATCTTTTCATTAGCAGGACAGCAAAATGGCAGCTATTCAAAAGTCTGAAATCTGAGTCAGCCCAGCCACGTGAGAGACTGCACATGGTCTGCCCAATGCATACATAATACCCCTCCAAATTCCTCCCGCAGTGAGCATCGTACCCTATGCTCATTTCACACGTAGGTACCATAGACAAAAATACTGCATGCTTGTGCCAGCGCTGAAGGCCAGGTGAAGACTAGAAGCTCTTTTCAGTTTTGTGCCTACATATGTAGATCTTGCAGCCTGCAGCATAAACCTAACCTTGTTTTGGCCACAGGCTAGAGGGGCCACCAAGGAGAGCATCTGCCAACCCTCCTTGTGGTGACCAGGGACCGTAGACTTACTTTGTATATCTCAAAGACCAGTTTTGTGTGGCTTTAAGGAACCAGTAATTTATCTTTTAGGAAAAACAAAGCTAAATTTAAAAAAAAAAACACATTAACTTCAATCTATGTGAAGCATTTTCTTTACCATCACTGAGTCACACAGCACTGGGCTAGAGCAACCCACTGAGAGAAGCAGGAGCTATTCACACCCTTTCAAAGCTAGTGAAAACAGCAGCTATCTGCACAGTAAGAAATGTCTACAGACCAGCCCACATCACGGATTTTTGCCAAAATGGATTATCAGCCAGGCACAACATGTGATTTGTGACCAGCAGAGATACCCCCAAAAGCAAGCCTGATCTAGAAGTCAAGTCCCTTCATTTTTTTTAACAGAGCTTATATTGGAAATCAGTTAACGCTAGTTGCTTTTTTTTTTTTTCCCTGTGCCTCCTACTCAGACCCTTAAGCTCCTAAAACTTCCTGTGATAAGGAACTTCAATAGCAGCTTAATAGATGTTTGCCTCATAGTTTTGCTAACAAGGCAGGCCCTGCTAACTGGAGCTTAAAAGCCAAGATGGTTTACTACTGGAAATCCTTTAACACAAAAGACCCATTACCCATATCGTGCAGCTAGAGGGTATTTTGCATTCAAGATAATTAACTTAATTAGGTATCGAAAACAATTCTTTAACCAACCAAAAGAAAAAAGCTCCAATTTGGTGTGCAGCCCTGTCTCCCCTGAGATAAGGTAGAGAAAAAAACCCTAAACCTGTAACACAGCAGGGAGAACCCATCTGCCTTGCAGGGCTGCTTATCCTGCACTCAAGTGCAATATTAACATGTCAACATGCATCTAATTTTATCTTAAATGATAGTTTGGACACGAGTTGTACCATATCCTTGCAAACCTGACAATACCATAACAACAGATCATTACAGGCTGTGTGAGAAAAGCGCAAACAACGAAGCGAAGGAAGAACCTTTTTTGTGCACTGGAACCAAATGACCATGCTTGGGACCGAAAGCAAAACAACAGGCAAGGTCCTGCTCACGCTCCTGATGAATTTAGCTTCCCTCATACTGACAGCTCATTAAAGCACATGGCTTGAAAAGAGCTTCCTGCCCTATCCCCACTACCTGTTCAGAGTATCCATGCAAAGGCCTGCCAGGCCCAGGGCCGAGCACTCCCAGCTCTCCTCACCATGAACGAGGCTCCACGCAGACAAAGCTCACCCACACAGAGCGATCTGCAGGCTCTGAGCCCTATTTAGACAGACAGAATGTATTTTTTAAATTCTCCACATTTGTAAAGGTGGCAACCACTCACTACCAACACTGCCTTCCAGCCATGACCAGTGCCCTCAGGGAGTCACCCACAGGCTCAGGATCCTTGGTATTTCATCCCACGTCGACTCCTCATGATTTGGAATAGGCTTTGCATCTAAATTTACGTGGCACTTTATTCTGGTAAATGATAATTATACCCAGAGGTTGAAAGTAAGCACAAAAACTATCAGCCTGGAGGGTAGGAGTGTTTTCCACGAAGGCAGTAGGTAAGATATGGGCCGACACAAATTTAGTATGCTGTTCTAATCTTACACTGCCTATTTATAGAAGGGACTTGGAGAGACAAGCATAAAACTCTCTTAATCACATGGGCTGCCAACCCATTTCTGAAAATCTGCTGTCAACTTGATCCCTGCTATGCTAAGGGAGCTTCTTTCTGAGGATGCTGTGCATGTTTGCTTGCTGTTATCTATGGTAAATCTTATACAGTTCGAGCAGCACTTTGTGAAAACAGTGCAGCATTCCAGAAATAGCAAGTCTATTTTCTGCACTGCTCTGTTAAAGTCCCCTAGGCCATCACCATTGCATACAGTAGCTCTTGTACAGTGAAACAAGTGAGATCTGCTCGGTCCTTCAAGGACCAATAATTACTTTCTAAGTATTAAAATGCCTGCACCTACTTGATAAGTGTGCTTTACTAGTTGTGACTTTTTTATGAGTCAGGTATTGAACAAATCCGAGGCAGTCACCTCTCACAACCCCGCACTTTCCCATGTGCCGGCCCCAGGTCGCAGCCTCTAGCACAGGGAGGGTTATCCTCACTCCACCCATGCCAAGAGGCTGGACCTCAGCAACCTGCCAGCACGAAACACTGCACCCAAGATAAACCAGCGAGTCCCAACAAGTTCACACAGCCTTTGCATCAAAACACCATCGCAACCCACTCACTAGCACAGGCTGGGCAAACACAAGCCTGGACGATGGAAGTAAGATGAATATCAACAGAGATTGGCAGCAAGTTTGGCATTTTAGGGTAGAAATCAGGGCTACATCGTATTTAGGAAATCCTTGGTTCTAAAACTCAGAGTACACATTATAATTCAAAATACCTTGAGAAAAAGCTCAAATTTAAATTACACAAAGACTCTAAAAGTTGTTTTGTAAGTATCTGAACTCATCTTTGCCTAATATCAAAATCTGATTGAAGGCAATAAAAATTATTATGATGATTTAACATGATCTATCCCAAATGTTTTAGGTGTTGAGGCATGCAACTGTATTATTTTTCTGTAGTCTTCCAAAAATCAGTAAACGATTAAGACTTGCAGTAAAATATCACATAGCCTGTAGGGTAAAATGGATCATTAAAAAAAAAATCCTCACACATTTCAGGATGGAAGCTTGGCAACTTCACTGAAAACAAGCTGCACTTAAGTAATTTCTACATAGCCAAAAGGATAATATTCTCTGCAGAGCAAATATGTACTATGGAGTGGTGGATGGAGACAGGAAAAACGCTTGTGGTTTGGTTGGCTTCCAAGGTTTTTTGTTTTATTTTAACAAACAGCTGCAAGGTGTTTACTCTGAAAATTTAGCACAAGGGTAAAATTCCCCATTGGTATAAATTAGCACCACACGCTTCGGTCATATTTTGCCTATTTTCACCAGAAAAGAATTTAGTGCAAGTTACTTAAATCCTATTGAAAAATTCTTGCAGTGTGGGTGTCCTCCAGTTCTCAAGAAGTCCAATGGGTTTTGGTCCAAGTCCCCTTGAGCGAGAAAGTTTGGGGGAGGACATACTTGCATGTAGAAGTCAGTAAAACCTTTTTTTGGCTTTGAGAAGAATTGATCCTCTGTTCCCCACTGCAGTTCTCACTCATGTTTACTGAGCAACATAGAAGCACCACCTTGAGTTACTCTCCCATTCTAGTTGCATGAGGGAAATGCCATTCCAGGCATTGTTTACCTAGACAAAGATTTCATCATTCAGACCAAAAAAACCAGAAAAAAGTGACCTTTGGAAGGAAAAAAATTGGAAAGAACCAGGATGAACTGAGGGCAAAGTAAAGCCCAAAACTTAACAGCCCATCAATGCAGTTCTACACTATGGTTGTCTGGGCTTCTCAGAGCTTCTTGTGGCCTACAAGAAGTCTGAAGGCACAGGCCACTTTTGCCACTGCCACCCCAGCTCTTTCCTACCCATTCCAAGGGGATACATACAGGGAAGCACACTGGGATCTCTGTTTCACCCATGTCCCTGGAGAAGCCAGTATTATTTTAGTAGGATGAAGGGATAGGGTTTCTGTTCTACCTTAAGTTTTTTGGGAAGCAGCAATCACAATTGGGACATTTAATCCCACTTAATCACAGCTGGGACATTTAAAAGCAAACTCTGTTGATTGTGATTTACCTCATGGTGAAACTAACCCTTCCTTCAAAAGGGGATTTCAAAGATCTTCTTGCAAACTATATTACAAGATTCAGCGCAGGAATTCTGGGCTACCAAAAATAACCAGGACATGCTGTAGACCTCTGCAGAAACAGGTCACTTCAAGCTGAGGTGAAAAGACTGGTGTGGGCATCTTTAGAAATCCCCGCTGGACCATCATGTATGGTTGTTAATCTGCGTGTATCCACCTACCCTATGGTCCTCAGCTACATGTTACACAGGCTGGAGATGGGGAAGAATAAGGCCCACTTGTGGGACTATGCCTTTTTAACAGGGTAACTGCATTTTCTGGGTGACTGCCTGGGTTTATTGCCCACCAGTGACCTCACTCTATTATCAGGTAATACATGGGGGGCTGCTCATAGTGTCTCAAAGTCTCATCACCTTCAGACACTGATTTTCCCATTCTTCAAGAAGTGATTCAGGTGGGCTCTTCCCCTCCTCGGCTCGTGCCACCTGGGTGAAGTCTGCAGCTTGGCAATGAGTTTTAAGAAAAACGAATGCATTCAAAACAGTGCAAGACTTCAAATATGTGGCCAGGTAAAGCAAACCCAAAATCCACCAGCTGCTCCTCTGGGAGTGCCCTTTTCCAGGGGAATACTTGATTATAACCAAACTCCACAAAGTACCATGGAAGGTGTGAAGGGAGGATCTGCCCAGCCTTCATACTGGCTTAGGTTTTTAAGGACTGCTTCCCTGTGAGAGACAACTGATATGGCTGCTGCATGGAAGATGGGATTGTCACTTCACTGCACCTGTCCCAGTTGTAACGGGAACAAATCTGTCTTTGGTTTGCCTCAAGGGCTTTAAACCATATTTTGATACTAGTACTACAGCACGGGAATTATCCTATTACAGTGAAGAGATTACTTGATATGCCTGCCTCTGCCAGCTTCTGCAAGTGTAATGACCCAGATTCCTTATGAACTGCCATCAGACAAATCTGTTGCAGCCACAGGCACCTGTTTGCTCTGCCTACACATTCAGTGAGGTTTTTGCATAGCTGCTCAGGCAGGTTAGTCCGAGGTCTCTGTTCCACCAGTGATCTGAGCTGGAGAAATAAAGCTGTCAGAGGATTACCCACACCCCTACACCTGATGATAAATACTTTACGTAAGGGAGAAGTGAGCACAGCCCAGTTACCTGCAAAGAAAGGCACCTCAAGAAGGGGGAAAAACAAGAGCCTTTTACATGATGACTTTTTTCCCCAGGTTTATTTGAGCCTTCAGTATACCAGAAGAGTTTGCTCATGTCTGATTAGTGACCTCCTTGTAGAAACGTATGTCACATATGACATGGCACCCACTGGGAAACCTGTCCTGCTTTTGGTCAGCAAAACCGAGAGGAATGAGCATGAGTAAGGTTGGTTAGTCAGAGGGACTCAGTAATCAGATGTGTTTCCAGAGGGACTCTGGGAAATGAGATACTTTGCAAAATATTGGATGGAGTTTTACTACCAGAACAAAATGCAGAGGGAAGAGAGAGAAGAAAGGTGGATTAAAACACCTCAGCTCTGCCTGTTCATTCAGGTAAAGGTCTTTACCATTCTTTTCTGCATTTTCTGAAGTAATCCTGCTACAAGGACCTGGGATGCACCTAGATGTACTTAGATACCTACTCCCACTGAATGAAGTCAGTGTTCAGTGCTCAAGCTCCCTATAGAGTGCACATGGATCCAAACAGGCACGCTCATCTCAGTCCTTACAACCACTTTCAGCAAGGGGACAGACAGGCTGGACATGGACATGCCAGAGGGTGACATGAAAAAATAATCCTGGCAATATGCCTTCCTGGTAAGTGCTTTTACCATTCCTCTACAGAGCCAACCTTGCTTCTGTGAACATAAGGCTTTTGGTCCCAGGAACATTGTGTGTTCTTCTGCATAGTGGCCCACATTTAACTGAGGGAGGGAGAAGGAAAGTCTTCACTCACTCCAGATAGCCTCTGCTTTACATCACTCTTCTGGGTGGCAGAACATGAATCGCCTAAGGAGGCAAAGAACTGAACCTGGGTGATCCATCAAAAACACACTGACTTCCAGGCCAGAAGTTTCTCAAAGAACAGTGGTGGCCTGTGGGGACTGGCCTAAAGAGAAGGTTAGAAACACCTAGCATAGCTTACACTACTAAGCTTGCTAGGTGGCACGCTTCTTGGCTGCAACATAGACCGTGGTCTCTTCCTGTCAAAATACCTGATGAGCCAGACTTCTTCATGCTTCAGTCCAGATACTGCATGTTCAGAAACCACTGCCCTAAAGAATTGTTTTAAAATATTTCAGAAAAGTGGACTTGGCCAGAAGTTTAAAAGCAACTGCTTCTCTGAGGGCCTTGCTCTTGCCTGGGCAGGTGAAGTAGGGTCTGTGGACTAATGGATGGAGCTTCTCAGGAGCCTCTCACTAAGCCGTGTTTAGTTGTTTAGTTCTTTGACACAGACCTGTCCAGTGCTGCCAACAGCCATGCTGTACTGGAATGTTTGGGGAGCTCTTGTTCAGGAGAGTGCCTAAAGAACAGAGGCACATGGGAGATGATGTTTTATCACTGAGATGATGGTTTTAAGTCATGTTTTCAGATTCAGGTACCTAAATTATTCCTGTGCCTTGCCCTTGGGGCTTATTATCCTCTATTGAATCTGGCCCCTAGCACTCAAAGACTTAAGACATGGGCACAGAAGAGATCTACAGACAGACTGTTACTCCCATGGTGTGATTAAAAGCTTCTCACCGGCAGTTTTGTACACCATGAGAAAGGAATTGGGCCAGGAGAAGCGATGCCCTATCAGCCAGGAGGAGAGTTCAATGCGTATTTGATGCTGGCCCTTGTCAGAGGCGAGAGCACCAGAGGCTGCACATCAGCCTGCACATCATTAGAGGCTTTCTGCTTGTTTGCAGAAGACAAATGATCGCAAAGCAGCCTGAGCGAGTCGGTCTGTGATTTCCTCAGGTATGCCGCTGCCCAAACCGCTTGGCCAGACTTGTCATTTGGCAGAGATTTTATTGTCTAAACTCGGGGATACACAATGGCTGGACAACAGCTGCATTTTGCCAGACCTCAAGGCCTAATCCAAAAAGCCCCCCAAACAGATTGCAGCCAAAAGCACGTGTGGACAGTGAGACATGTCGACAAGCAGAGCCCCACACTCGTCCCAGTGAGCAGTGCCCCGCGTTGTCTTGTCTTAAAACTGTCACAACTCTATCCAAAGGGGAACCGGCTTACAGTGCTAGTGTTAAACTATTAGTCATTTATTATAAAACCAATCTCTCGTTTCAACTCCAATCCCTCCAAAGCCCTGCCTCCAAGCCTTCCTTCTTGTTACCTCTAGTCCTTTTCTTTTTATTAAAAGGCAGCATATCTCTGAGAGCCACAGCTCATTTCGATCTCCAGATGTACAAACATCACTAGAAGCCAGTTTGTATGTCATAAATGAAGAACCGATGGGTTTGATCAAAAACAAACATATGCACACATACACACACATGCTCACACACAAAACAAAACAGAAAAAACTCAGCGGGGGGACAGGAATGCCAATCTCTGAGTTAAAAGGCCATTTGAGGCCTCAGAAAGTTCACTTTGTTCCTTGTTAACAGTTAATAAAATTTTATCCCCAGCTATTACTACGTAAAAATAACTTTCACATTCAAGCACATGGCTTATAATACAATACAATACTCCAACAATACTCCAGTGTCACAATTAGCTTAAATCAAGCATGAATTAAAAATACTATAAAAACGACAACTTCTACAACATCTTCACAAGTCTTCTTTAATTATGTGCAATTCCATTCGAAAGGAAGAGCAGTTTGATACAAAATAGCAGGGTTTAAAAAAAAATAAATGACTGTTTTTCTACAAATTCAAGTTTCTTTACTTCACGTAGAGAAACATGACATGCTGAGGGGAGAACTCTGGGAAATTCTTATACAGAGATCTCTGCCTATTCAGATTGGGCATAAAGTGTTAAAACATCAAGACTTCTCACGAAGTGGAAAAATCTCAGAAAAATCCTGATCAGAAGTGTCAAGGCTGAATTCCATCTAAAAATTAAACCCAAAAGCAAAGAATTTTTTTCCACACCAATATGCAGAAGAACTTTTTCACAGTGAGGGTAACAGAGCACAGGAACAGGCTGCCTGGGCGGGGGTTGGGGTCTCTCCATCTCTGGAGATACTCAAGATCCGTCTGGACGCCTCCCTGTGTGATATGTCCTAAGGAACATGCTTTGGCGGGGGGTTGGACTCGATGATCTCTTGAGGTCCCTTCCAACCCCTACAATTCTGTGATTCTGTGATTTTTCATATGCTTTGTTGACTGAGTCTTTAAGAACTGGGTTTTCCCTCCATTTGGATGACTGGAAGCATGATTTCCAGTGAAACTGTGATTTTCATATCCACATGACTCCTGGAGCTGGGGCTTTATGGAAAATATTACAAGATCAAATGAGAGCTGCTGTACTTAATCCCGTACACTGGGAAACACTGTTTTGTGGGGGTTTGCCCTTTTTATTCCTTTCTTTCATAAAATGTCTTTTCTATATGCTTGAGTGTATTGTAAGTCTCTCAGGGAAAGGACTGTAAAAGGAAGAGTGGAGGACACAGGGCTGCCTGTGAGGTGGTGCCACTTTGATTTTCACTGCTCTGGTAACGGCAACTGCCCTTGAGCTCCCCAAAATGGCTCACTTCCACAGCATCTCTGTTCATATGGGTGAATGAAGGCATTTAAGAGCCCTCACCCCACACCATTTGTGTGTCTGAGGGTGCAAGGAGAGGCTTTAGAGGCTATTTCAGTTGTGCACATGCATGTGCATGGCTGATGTTAGCTATCCTGCCCCCCTGCCCTCCCAGTCGACCTCTCACAAGCCATGGGGTGGCAGGTGAGGTACACACAAGGGAGAAACCACCAGGCATGGATTTGGCAGCCACTTCTGCCTCAGGTGCTGTAAATCATAAAATCACCTGAGTTGGAAGAGACCCTTTAGATCACTGAGTCCAACCATGGCCTAACCCTGACTAGTCCACCTCTAGATCATGTCCTTAAGCACTTAATCTACATGCCATTTAAATACCTCCAGGGATGGTGACTCCACTGCTTCGCTGGGCAGCCTGATCCATTGCCTGACAACCCTTTCAGTAAAAAATTCTTCCTGATACTTAACCTAAATCTCCCCTGGTGCAATTTTAAGCCATTTCCTCTCATCCTATCACTTGTCACCTGAGAGAAGAGACCAGCCCCGACATCTCTGCAACCACCTTGCAGGTAGCTGTAGAGAGGGATAAGGCCTCCTTTTCTCAAGACTAAAAAGCCTCAGCTCCCTCAGCCGCTCCTCATAGGACTTGTGCTCCAAACCCTTCACCAGCTTCAATGCCCTCCTCTGGATGCGCTCCAGTATCTCAAGGTCCTTCCTGTAGTGAAGGCCCCCAAACTGGACACAGTACTCAAGGTGCAGCCTCACCAGAGCTGAGTACAACGGAACTTTCACTTCCCTACTCCTGCCAGTTACACTGTTCCTGAAATCTTCCCCCACTGCCCATGGTGCCAGTTTTAAAGTGACTTGTCACCCCTTTATCCCCTCACCTCCATTTTTCTGCCTTCAAGGGACAATCCCCCAACTCTCCATTTAAAATGGGCACTGGGACAGTACCTGGCCATGCCACCTCCCTCCCATCCTGTGTCTGAGCTCATCTGTCCCCACACCACTAATTGCTGGCAGTATGTAAGGGCTGTGGGGGCAAAACCTCACACTGATCATATGCGTAACACACGCAGGCACACACAGAAATGTGCACACATGCAATATAGTGGCCTTTGTCTTGCAAAGCCTCTCAGGTTTAGCAACCAGGCACCGTGCCCCATGCACTGCCAGCAATAACACCATCTATCAGCCAAACCACGGTGGCCACAGCCAAGGGTCCTGCTACTCCACCTCACAGGTTCAGCTGTGGTAACTGATGGTGACAGGTGTCCTGGCAGCATGGTGGCCTCAGATGAGTGGATGCTGTTCCCTCTCTGTATCCCAACAAATGCTGTGGTGCTGCCTGGGAGCAGTGTGAGAGCAGCACTTGCCTCCACCACAATGGCCGAGGGGACAGCGGCTGCCTGGCATGTTCCTGGCCACAAAGGCCTGTTGTGACAGGCAGTAAATGAAGTGGCCATGGGCAGACAGGGTGGCAGACACTCCCTCTCGATGCCCCTATGGCACACTGAGGTGCTGAGCCTCACCAACCAAACACGCCTCATGGAGACTATTTTGCTAGGAGAAATTATCTGCTACCATGGAAACAAGTGAAGAATGAGCAAAATGATTACAACCCAAATACCTACTTAACAAGTTAGTTACTCGTGATGAACTTTATTCTCTTCCTCCCCTCAACTGGGTGTGCCTGAAACACCAAATACTCATCTTCCCTGTGAAAAAGAGACAGTTAAGGCCTTCTGGCAATTTACATTTATTAAAAGTCTCTATTTTTGTCTTCATCTAGTCACATAGCTTGGATCATCCACACATCTTCTGACTAAAACCCTGAAAACACAATGTCCAAGACTTTGGGAACACTCTGTATTTGACTAGAGCCAAGTGGAATGCATTACTAGATTACACATATGATCTTCGTTATCTGGGATATTTAGCATTTGGCACTGGAGCCCTGGAAGATAACATGCCAGAATCACTTACTGTGTGCTGGAAGAAAGAAGAGCAGCCTCTCCGTGAATGGCACCGCACTGCTTCCATGTACAGAAGGGGAAAAAAAACACCTTGGAAATTTCTGAAATCCTCAGTTTTTACCTTTAATTTCTTTGACTGTAAAATCCAAATAATAATATTGGGTGGGGGTGACCTTTTAGGAACTTCCTGTTTACATTCTTTATAGATTTTTTCATAAAACCTTTTAAAAGTTATGTTTAATTTAAAAAAAAAGACTCCTGCTTCTAGCTTACACCAAAATAACATCATAAACATGCTTCATGCTGTAATAAAGAACAGTTGCTTTACTGATATTTTAACACCTTTGGTGAGTAGAGACATGTGTCTATAAATGGTCAAGAAGACTCAGAAATTGTGAAGTTATTTTAATAAGTTTCAGCATGTAAAAATATCACTTGCAAAGATCTGGTGAGACATGCATTAGGAAAGGAGAAGCTGCCAGCAACTGCAACACAGAATTTGGCTGTCCCTGTGAAGTAGCCAAGATGCGAGCAGAAGCCTGCCAACGCAGAGCAGAAACTTGGTAGTTTCAGCTTTGTTATATGCGAAAATTGTTTTGAGGGACAGCGAAACAAAGGCTGAAAATCTGTCTCAAAGCAGATCTTTACTACTCTGCATCCATTCCTTTGAAATGACAAGACGTGATGATAATCCAGGCCTCAGACATTTGTGTTTCGAGCTCGCGGTTTGTGGTGCACCGAAGTGTATCATTGAGTAAGTTGTGCAGTTTTCATTAAAGGACACCATGAAATTCTAAGAGGGAAATTACAACTGCAGAACAGGTCTAGGGCCAAATATAACTCACCCAAATCCTTTGCTGATTTCATACATGTTAATGGAGTTAACAATCAAACTTATTTTTCCTGCGTGAGTATAAGCCAAGAAAAACATCAAAAGATTACTTTTCCAATGTATTTCTACAATAACTTTGCTCAAAGCGCTTCCAAAGAAGACATCTGATGATGTGAAACAGTCCTTACATGACTATTCATTGCTATTTTTTGAGGAAAAAGAAACAGTACATAAAAAAAGGAAGAGAAGCAAAACCAGGAGGCAGTGAATACTCTGCATATTTTCACCTCTTCAAAGGACGGACCCAAATTCCACTATAATACCTGTGCTATTTACTATGTTCCTCTGCTGCCCACAGTGACAGTCAACCAACGCACAGGTTACAGTACAGCATGGTTGCACAGTAGGTGCATGTAGGTGGGGAAAAGAATAGGACAAGATTTTAAGCACATAATCTTTCAGATTCTCTTCTCTTTCAGGACTGAAGAATATGACAACAGAACAAACAAGCATCTGCTTTTTCCAGCTGGATCATCTTGCCTCGCTTACATCCTTGTGCTGTCACAGCTACAACAACGTGACCATTAAAAACCCTTACTCCTCTGAATGCTAAATGCCCATCTCCAGGTGTCACAATGGTTTCTTTGAATCAATACCATCAATAAACTTTTAAATGCCCCGAAGAAAGTCTGTCCAAAACGGGTGCCACCACATTCTGTGAAAGTGCCTTGTATATAAACCAAGGACACCTGACATATAAAGTGGTATAAAAATACAAACTGACTTGTGCTTCTAAGTATTTCCTACCCTTTTAAACTTTGCACTTGTTCATTAATTTCAACAAATATTGAGGTGAGCCAGCTGCTGAGGTGAGAGGATTCATATAAATCCCTTACAGATGTTTGCTAACTTCAGATAGGAGCTTTATTATCTACAAATCATTAATCAACCATTAACAAGTGAGTGTTACGGAGTCCCAGTATTAAGGCTCATTGCCAGAGGAGAATAATGGATTTTGCAGGCTGGCTGTGCCTACAAGAAGGGGAACTAAGAACTGAGTCAAGTCTGAGATAAAACATTTGGAGGAGATTAGAAAACATGAGAAGACATTTTGTTGCTCTTCATCTTGCCTTAAGAGAAAGCACTTCACAAGAGCTAAGCATTTAGACGACAAACCGAGTGGAAAGTTCAAACTCATCCATCAGTTCGGTGATGAAGAGGAATGCGTTTTGCACAGCCGAACAAGGAAGTCAGGCACAGGTGAGAATTACTGCTCTTGTGAACAACAATAAACACCATCCAAAGTGTTACCCTCTGACTGACAATGAAGTTACAAAAACACCTGCTCCAGCTACGGGGAGCTCAGACTTCGCCCAATACCTCTCACTATGGCCACAGACTTCAGCTCAAAGCAATAGGAACAGTTAAATTCCCACATGCTGCAGGCAGAGGACAGATGTGACTGGGGCAGCATCCGTCAGCGGTGAAAGCAGCAGGATCTGTTGGGCAGGCAAAGCATCGCCCTTGCTGCAGAACAAAGCAACATTTCCTCTCTTCATTCATCTCCACCACAAAGTTTCTGCCAATCAGCCTTACAAAACCATCCTTCCACACACCAGATCTGTAAATAATTCTGATCTGGGCTACACAAGCAAGATTCAAGAAAGAGTGAAATTCTTAGGTGAAAGTGTGTCCCACTCAGTGGCAGTCCAGCTATGTCTGATTTCTGATGCTTACAGAGCAGCCCATAAACAAACAAATGAAACAAGCACAACTGAAGAAAAATGTTCATGTCTGAACCCCAGCATGCAAATGACAGAAGAGTGGAATATAGATATATAGGAATATCAAATATAGATCATTCTCTTAGTATCGAGGAGTGAGTCTTAACAGAGCTTGAAGGGAAGACAATATGGAGACATAGGTGTATGAACTGCAGGAAACCCATAAGTCCAGGGGCTGAGATCCCACCTCTTGTCCCCTGCACACTTCAGTTATTGCTATTTCCCACAGTAATAGTTCATCCCTAATTTCACAACCTGAGTTTTGAACACGTCATCTCTGCCCAAAAGGTGATATCACACATATGAACAAATACAACAAAGAAATCATAGTAAACGAAGACTAAATACATCAGTACAGATAATCTAAACAACTGCAGTATTCTCATGAAGGTATTATAAAATATGCATTCATCTTATTTTAAAGACTTGGAAACAAAGTCAGAGAGAGGCCACAGGAGAAATTTTACAGACAGAACCAGAACACATGTTGCTGGCTCTCAGTCCTAGGCTCAGGCCACTAGACTACACAAAAAGGTGCAAACGCCTGTAGGAATTCATTTCTTAGTTTCCTCTTTTATGTCATAGCCAGCAAAAAGACCTGCAAGCAGTTTCAACTCATTTTCCTTTCCTATTTTGCAACTCTGATGTTTTCACAGAATACTTTCACAGGTTTCTAAAGTACTGTGGAATTCTGCATGATGACAAATATGAAACCAGGTATTAGTTAGATCAAACACAAAAACCTTTCCAAAGCTCACATACTGATTACTTAACACACCACAGAGTAGGGAAAAATATTCCTTACAAAGCCATTCTTTAATTTCCCTCAATAATGTTTCTTCGTAAAGAGCTCTACACAGCTGGAAGCATTAACAGCCTACCAGATGGTTCACTTCTCGATAAACACTTATGTTTTGCGAGTTTAAAGTCTAATGAACTGTAGTGCAGGAAGACAAAAGTTATGTATGCAGAGCGAGTGGTTCAAATGGCATGGCAGGGCTGGGCCTGGACGGGGGACTAGCTCCACAGAAGCTACCCACTTCTGTGTTAGCTTTGTGGTGGGCTAGGGAGGGAGGAGAACAGCCGATCCTGGCAGAAGACGAAGACAAAAAATGCTGAACACACCCACACATACCCACAAGTGCTAATGCTGGGTAGGAGAAGGCTGTGACCACCAGATGCTGGCTCACAGCATTGTCCTAAACCTGCAGGTGCTTCCAGAGCCCTGGAGAGCTCATACCACGCAGCAGTCCATGACAGAAACTTAGCTTCAGTTAAACTGTACAATCCCACAATAGTGACTCCGGAGTCATGCCTGGTGCTGTGGAAGCATAGAAGGCAAAAAGTAGGAAACATTTGTCTTCTGCTCATGCCGTGTCCCCAGCAGGCAATCATAGCCAGCCACAAATTAATTAGAACCGAACAGCCCAAATGTTGCATGCCCGGTTGGAAATTGTGGAGCAGCTCTGCTTGCCCAATTGGGCATAAACAGCTTAGTGTGGCAGCACCGGGGAAACCCCCTCCAGGAGATCAGCCGGCGTCTGGGCTGGGTCTATCACATCTTTCAGGAGGCTTTATAGTTGTGCAGCTACGGAGCGGCTTGAATTGTGTTTGACAACCTGGTGTGGACAATAACTTGAAAGGATTTCAAGGTCTGGGCTGAGAAACTGCAAAACAGCACAGCCAGCAAAGCTCACTGACTCACCTTGAGACGGACCGAGATCTATTAAGTGCTTTGACGAAGATCAGAGACGGTGCAGACTGGCGTCTTTGGGCCAAACTCTTCATTTTCTGATTGGAAAGAGAAACAAAATGAAAACATAGGTGAGGTTCAGAACAATAACTTGCATGCAGCCAGACTTTTTATGGACTCCAATTTCAGACCATGGGAAAACGGCTGAGTTACTGCCATCAGCAACCGTGGAGGAAGAAAATGGTTGTAAAATATCACATATGGAGAATAACGGGAGCATGACCAGAAAGCCAGTGACAGAGAAAAGCTGATAATTAGTGACTATACACAGATACCTGAGGTACACTGCACGCATGAAATGAACACCTAGAGCTTGGTCTCAAGCCCTTCTTGTACCTTGATAATCTATTGTACTTTTAATTTACAAAATATCCAGATGGTGGTTCAAATATCAAATGCTTCACGCATTTCTCTGTCAGGTCTGACATTCAGCATATGCTGAGGTTTGGATTCTACCTACCTAGCTGTACATGCCACACTGGGCTATCTTTATTTTATTTTTTCTTACCCAACTCTTTAGAGAGGAGGTCATGTTCCTGCCCTACTCATCTAGCTGGAGACATCTTGTCTCTCAGTAGACAATAATGACATTTTTTTCATTCCTGATGATGTGTGGGACACAATAGGAAAGCAAGAGGCAGGGCAGTTCTTAACACAGAACTAGGAAGAGAATGGGAAGAAGGAGACACCCAAAGACAGAGAATGCAGCAGTGGGGAGGGAAAAAAAGAAAAGACAAAGCATAAGGAAGGGCTGAAAATGTCAGTGGCTATGCAGGGAGCATCGATTCAGTGAACTTGAATACTACAAATAAACAGCGCTGTTTTCCCCAGAGGCAGACATTTCCTGAAGCACCCACAGGAGACAAAACCACACGTTTCCCTGAACACTAACATATTCCCCACTATATCCTCTCCCGCAGCCCCAAACAGGACTAAGGGTCCCAGCCCTAATTTTGGAGCTAGAACCGGTTCTGCAGCCTGCTGCCAAGGTGCATGACCTCTCCTCTCCCTGACCCTCCACCAGAAGGGTGGTTGTTACCTTGTTTGGCTCAAGTATTTTCTTTCAGAATGATGCCTCGGAATACACTGGTGAACAAAAGGGCCAGGCTTGGACTACTCCTGAGACCCCAAGCGAACAGTGGCCAGTGCCAGGGAGGTCCCTTACACCAGGCCTGGTGACTGCTGAGAGCCCACAAAGGGGTGAATCTTTGACAGGCGTGGAGCCTCTGTTCTCAGCTAATCGCAAAGCACGACTTTCTTCCTTTATACTAAAAATACCCCCTGACTCCCAGGAATGGATATGTTAGGGAACAACTGATTCTTCTGCCAGTGGAAGTGCTGGATGCGGCACGCGTTTTGTTTGGGCAGGTGCACAGCACGCTCCCCTGGGAGAAAGGAAAATCTACAGCACTACCATGAGGGGCTTTGCTTGCTTTTGACAAGCGTGTTTCTTTTCCTCATTGCAGTGGGGTTTTTTTTTTTGTAACCACGTCATTTTTTTTTGTCATTCTCCCTTTATTTATGTAGAGCACGCTTGTTTGTTTTGTCAGATACTCAGTTACGGCTATTGTGCAATTGTTATAAATTCAGCTGTGTAATTTCAAGTCACCTTTAAAAATTATCCCCTCCTCCCTATTTCTTTCATCAAAAACCAGCCTTCTCAAGACTGATAAATTACTCCTGGGAACATTTAGCTGTCTTCTATCTGATCAAAAAATAACTGGATAACAGCTTAATAGACTACTAACAACATAGATGCCCTTTTTTGCTAGTTTTGAGCAAAATAAGAAAGAAAATACTTCGCTAAATTTGTGTTGATGATAAAATGAAATTAGTTTGTCTTACTGCTAGGAAATCTGATAAGATGTTAGCATTTCAAAAAGTAGCATATCTACAAATACGAAGGCAAAAAGAGATCTGTGGAACAATGAAGTCTAACATTCTACAGGAGACAAACCACAGATTTCCCCCAACCTATATTTTTTGTAGGAGTTTATATAAAGCAACAACTCCCAACTGGAAATTTACTGCAAGTCTGGTTATTGGGCAGGTGGCTTTCAGGGGGTGGTTAAAACAAGAGCATCTCGGCTCCTGCTAACCAAGTGCAGGTTTGGTTATGGTTTCAAAGAGATGTTAAATCCTCAAGCTTCTCGGTCTGAAATTGAAACCACTGAAAAAATGAAGAATCTTTCTCAATTATGGCAATATTTTTCGTGCTTGGTTTAGTGAAGTGGCAGTGAAGATTCCAGTCTTAACTATCTGAGGACCTAGGTAAAGATTAGGACTACAGCAAGTTTAAAAAGAGCTCAAATGACTGGCAGAGAGTCACAGAATAAGCGAGGTTGGAGAAGATACCAGGAGGTCTCTGGACCTGCTGAGAGCAGGACCTGTTTGAGCAGGTGGCTCCGGGCCACCCCGGGTCCAGGTCTGTGTCATCTCTGAGGATGAGACTGCACAGCCTCTCCAGACAGCCTCTTAATACAGACCTAAGCTATTCAGCAAATCTTACCAAAAAACCCCACCCAAAACCCAGCATTAAAGCATAAAAAGATCCCTAACAAGACTTGGAAAAGGAAATTTTTCACAGCAAAAGTGAAGTGGGTCGGGTCAGCTGTATACAAATAAAAACATTACACTGAGACATTGACTACAAACAGAAAGGGGGGGGTCTGGTTTTATTTCACTATGTACAGAGCCTGGGAAGAGAAAATAAGTGACCATCACGGTAACTTGAATCGATTTACTTTGGGAAGGACAAGAGCAAATTAGTTTTTGGCTAAGTTGGACCCAGACGTCTCCACTCCTGAGTTTCACTGCATTTACATGTGCAATGTGGAGAAGAGGAGATACATCCTGGACAGCTGTAGTGAGAACAGATGTTTGGGAGCAAAAGGAGATGTGACGACCAATTATCTAAGCGTGGGACACAGAGGAGGGTTTCTCAACATGTGTCCCATATTTTCATGTAAATATTAGAAAGGTCAACACAGAGAGAAATCCTCATACTTGCTGCCTGAGTCACACCCATGTGAAATGTATCATAAAATCAGTATCCCTAATGAATGTTTACAGGGTGCCAGATGCAAAGATGATAATCTTGTAACAGTCAGGACCAGCTAGAGTTATTTTTACCTTCCTTGCATTCAAAAGATTGAGTTCCCACCCCCCCACCCCCCCTCCAATTCAGGTTTAACTTCATACTTTCTGCATTTCTGGTGGAGGTTGCCGTGATTGCTTCTTTGACAGAAACAAATGAAGTTTTGCTGCTTCTGTGGCTGGACTGGTGATATGATTTGGTACTTGGTGAGTTTCTCACCCGGTATTAACAGAGGTAGGGCTACAGCTTTCAAAAGAATGAATTTACTCTGGATAACAATCAGACCTACAGTCTGAAACGCTGTTTTGTAAACTGTGATGGTAGGTGGTTTGCGAGGGCCTCAGCCCACCGTGCTGAAGACACTAACCTTGCAAACCATCCCTGAAAATCTGCCATCTCTCTTCAGGCTTCAGAACCCCTATGTACTACAGGATTACAGTAAAACTTTCATAAGTGTCTCACAAGTCATTGGCTGGAGGAAAAGTCTACTCCCGACTCCCAGTATTCAACTAATTTTACCTCACAGTCAAAGTAGATACTAATATTATGTAAATTTAATATTATGTAAATTAATATATTGCCCAGTTAGGGTATTAATCCCCAGTCTGTGAAGAAGGCAACATATAGCAGCATCTGCATGGTGTCCTCAAAATAATGGGAACTGAAGAGGAAGCACCCTCTTGTACTTTGTGTATATCACAACTAGATCAAGCTTAGAAAGACAATGAATAAAGATCGCCTGAGAATAATTGTGGTACTTACTGTTTCTTTTGCTATGACAAATTACTTAAGTAAGAGATAGGCAGTGTTTATAGTATTTTACACATGTCCAGAGAGTAAAACTCTGTGCAATAAGCAGATATCCCCCCCAGCCCCTGCATCTACTGCAGAGGTGTAGCGGGTGGGAGCAGCCAGGCCTACCCAGGGCTGCGTGCCGTGACTGCCCACGAGCACACTGCCCAGGTTACTGTGCCTCACCAACACAATGGTCGGAGATGTGCCGGAGGTTTCCTCTCACCCAACCCCAGACCTGCACACCTGAGCTATTCCCTCTGTGCTCCTTTTATAGTCAACAGAGAGAAAAAGGACATATTTAGAGTACAGTTCATCTTGGCCTAGAAATGCTGTTTTCCTCCAGTGACTGTAAAAGAAAATTAAGTTGACCAAGAAAATTGAGTTAATCAGCTCAATCCTCTCCTTGCTATCTGAGCAAAGGATAGGGAACAGGCAAATCTGTGAGTTCAGTAACATTGGGAGCAGCTGCCTTCTCAGAGAGTGGATTGAGCCGAGAATGAGAAAATGATGTTACCCAATGTCTATTTAAGAGATTCATATATGAAATAGGGGAGAAATGTATTCAGGCCCTGACTGACAGGTGAACGCAGCAGAAATGCCTCTTCAGCAATATGCAGACACCCTTGTAAAAGCCTCCCTAGAGATGAAAGGATTTCAGGCTCCTGATTTACAGGCTGGCTCCAGAAGTGGGTCAAGGCTGGGACATCTGCCTGGGTCATTTAACTGGGTGACAGGGACAACACTCCAATGTGCCAATACCTTGAGCTGAGAATTGCACTCAAGTGGCTAAGGTCTCCCTTTCACTGCTTAATTTTTCTCATAAAAGGAAGTTGGATTTTAACAAAGCCTACTTTTTAAAGGTATCTAAGTTAATAACCATGCGGCATTTCACCCATGCAAACTCTCTTCTTCTCTGTACAACAAAACCTATCTGTGGCACATGTCTCATTTAGCCAGACATGGACCTAAGCACAGAACACAAACCTTTACCAAAATCTTTAAGGCAAAGTTCAACTAACGATCAAAACACCAAAATAATCCTCAGCACCGAGCAGTTAATTTTCCAGAACCATTGGGCATCACTCTTTCCCCTGTATCAACTGAGCTACTTAGGAGAGGCAATAAATAATTTTTTCCTACATGCTATAACCCTTAGGTTAGACTTAGGGTGTATGGCTGCCTAAAAATACCAGAAATAACAAGAATCTCTTGTACTTCGGTGAAGCAAAAAATGGCCCTTTGCTGACCTATAACATTCCTGAGCCCTTATAAACAGGGTGAGAAGATGACTGCATGTGAACTGCAGGCTCAGGCGGCAGAGATGCCTAGGTCCCATGGAGAGCCCGTTTACCATCAAGGCAGAGCAGGTGACAAAACTATGTGCTTTTGTTTATGCTGGCAGAATACTTTTACTTACAAGGACTTTCCTAAAAAGCAAGTCATTTTTGGATGGGTAGCCAGGGAGAAAGCAATTGCAGGGGCACAAGAGGAAAGAGCTGTCAGCGCAGCGGAAACAAAAGCACATCGTTCTGGAGCAGCAGCTGCTGGAGAGCAGAGCGAAGGCGGAGACTAAAGGCTGTCTCGCACAGAAAGAAAAGCAGACGAAAGAAACTAGAAGCAAAAGATGTTCTACCACTTCCTCCCAAAGGGTATGAATCTTTGGAAGCACTGATATGGATGTGTTCAGATCTTACCCATCTATCAAAAGTCTAAAGATTACTAAAAATGCTATCGGTCATACTGTCTGCTGTGCTGCGCCCAGTGCTCAGACCAGTGACTCTGGTCGCGGTGGTTTTGATGAAGCCTGAGGTTTCCTTTCAAGCCTGACACAAAGCAGGAAGGGTAATACATGGACATGATCCCGGGAGGCTTTCTCAGGAGAAGGTTACAGATGACAGAGGGAGGAGATTTCCCCCACCCCGCATGGGTACTTCAAGCAGCATTAAGTAAACAGGCAATAATTTGGTGTGCACGGTTCTTGGGTATTAGATCCCACATGACCTGCCAAGTCCCTTTCCTTCCCTCTGCCATCATGAGGGCCAGAAAAAAACCCACTACCAAGTCTAGAACACATTAGTATATGCATAATTTTAAATTTCTTTCATGGGCAGATAGAGGAAGTATTGCTAATGCTAATTAAAGCAACACCAGGAGGCACATCCCAACTGTAGGTTATCATAAACCAGCATGACCTACCACGATGATGTCAACCTAAGGATCAACTACATGGATAACTTCATTAAAATAGGGGCCTTTTTGGCCCTCATCAGAGATAAGATCACTACAGGGTATGTCTGCAGGATGACAGGAAGTGCCCACCCGACAGCCGAGATTCCCGGCATTATCAGGTGTGATTTGGGAAGCAAACCATCCTGCAGCCAGGATGATAGTAAATGGGACACAGACTTGCAGGAAAAAGAAATCTCTGCTAAAGCAGTTTTACATTAAAAAAGATATATATATATATAAAAGAGCATGAGATCAAGGTATCCTGAAATATAATGGCAAATACATACGTGACTCATCTTTGCAGAGCAAGACAAGTAAAAGGATGAAATTATATACGACCACTTTACTCTTGCAATACCTTTTGCCATTTTATCAATTTATTACACTGCTGGGGTACACTACAGTTCTCCTTTCCCTGACAGTAAACTGTTGGTGTATTTGTGACCAGAATCACAAAGAAACACATTTTTATGGTGATGGGATACCATATTTCAAGTCTCAAGCCATAAATGTTATTTTGCTTAGTGTGCAGAGTGGTTAATCTTTTGCACAGATTGTATGAGTAAATATCAGAAATTGCTGAGCTTCCAAAACATTACAAGTAGTTACTTGAAATCTTCAAGGAGGCAGCAAAAAAATCCTACGAGTGGCTCCTTGTGTTTCCAAATATTGTCTTGTGTAAAATATTCAGGGTTGGTTGGAATCTAACCCCTCTGAGAAGAGAGAAGTGAAACTCCGGGAACTTATAAATATGGTTAAATGACCACAGCTGCTACTGCTGACACAGTTACACTGGCATAAAAGATGTCTCTGCTGCATAGTTTGTTTTGATAAATTTGTAGAAATAAGCTCTATCAGTATAATCACTCTTTCTCATGTTACTTCAATCCACTTCAGAGTTGCATCAATCTACTGGTATTGGTTACTAAACTAAACAGTCGGTACAAAACCTCTCTGTAGGTCAACCACATGTAGTCCAGTGACTCCAGTAAGTCCAGCAAAGGAGGGAATCTGGTCCAGAATTTTCCAAAGGCATTAACTAGAACACTGCACTTTGATGTCACCTTTTAGGAGGGTGTCCCGAATTCCTTGTAAGCATTTAACAGAGAGAACCTCTCAGTGCCTGTGAGGTACATTAGCAGTTCAAGCCACCTGGCACATCAAGAAAATGAAAGGAAAGGTTTCCAGAAAAATAGTTTAAATGGTCACACAAAATGCATGAAAGAAACTCCTAAACAATTTCCATCCCTTTTGTCTTATGTTGTGATCAAGCATGTGATCCTTCAGCCCAGTGGAAGGTGTAGTAAGAGTTCAGACAACCACAGAACAGAGTAGCAAATCTCAGCTAAATAAATTTAATTAGAGAAAGGTATAGGCACTGTAACAAAAAGGAAGAAAGGTTCAGTGGTCACTTAGCATCCCATATATTCAGGGATTATTTGTGCCAAAAAGTAAAATAATTGATGCTAAATAAATATTTGCAAAACACTGTTTAACTTGACATGCTGTGTCACCAGCATTAAAACTGATTTCTTGCCAACACATTTTCCATTTAACTGTAGCAACCAATACAAGCAATGTCATCTCCCTGGTAGTAAGAAAGACTTTCTGTATTGTAATAAATAAATAAATATGCTTTGGCACTAAGTGGAAAACAAAACAGAGGTACAAGTAGAGTCTGTAGGACCCAATTGGAAAAAAACCCCAACATTCAAAGTGTCACTGATATTCATCTTCAGGCAAAATTAGGACTAGCCCACTGCTGCACTTGCATAGAAGAAGGAATCTTCTTCCCCAGACAGGCACAAAGGGATGGGGTGCTGGTAGCCTCCAGGGAGCACCACGACTGTGGCCAAGCAGCTGAGCATTGGCTGGATGTTGGTGGCTGCCTGTGTTGGCTGTGCGTGGCGTGCAAAGCTGCCATATGCTGCATGGCCCAGCCGGGGTCTCAAGCTGCTTCCCTGCAGGAGGATTTCCATTTGTACCCCTGCTGCATGTGCCTCCACGCTGAGGAATTCCAAAAGGGCTGCCAAGATCCGTAAAAAGTAATATCCCCGCTCCCTTGTCAGCGCTGGCAAAAACAAGGTCTGCTTTCCTTCGACTCTTCGGGTTCTTTGGAGCAGGAACAGGAAACACAAACGCTGCCATTAATATTTGTCCTCAGAATGCTGAACCATGAAGTAGAATTTGAAGGAAAAAAACACTCATCTTCACAGCACTCGAGCATCCCTTCTCATTTCAGTCAGGTGCCTGGCATCAGGGCTCTGCCAGGAAAGTACGTGGCACTCTCTTGCCATCAAAAATAAAATAAAAGATAGAAGAAAAAGGAAAGCTGCACATTCAGCCACCTCCAATTAGATGGCAGTACTTGGAGAGGGTATCTACTCCACAACTTTGCCCAGCTAGGCAGCAGAAGGTACTCCACCGCTTTGTGTAGGTGTATCACAGTCTCTCTTCAGAAACCAATCAGGTAGTAACTGCAGCAATGTGTGGTTGAAATCTTGGCCAACACTCTCCAGGAAAACATTTCACCACTGGCAGCAACTGCCATGAAAGGAAGCCCTCAGGTCTGCGGACAGGCTGGAGTGCTGCGTGCCTTGGTAGGACATGGACACATCCCATGGAAATGAAAAGCATTTCTCCCCAGCCTGAAGAGACGCTTCGGCAGGAGGACATGGACCAGGACTCCTCTCCACACCCCTGTGCTGTGGCCAGCAAAGCCCCAACCACTGCTCAGCAGCAGGACTGGATGCAAGGTCAGCCTCTACTACTGCGCATCTTAAATTCATGTCACCAGGTGGACAGATATAGTAAAGGATGCTGCAGCCTGGCCAGTCATTCTGATCCTGCCAGCCTATTCGGCTGTCAGTCACATCGTGCACCTCTGAAGCCAAGGCAGTGCAGACATTTAAATGTCACTGTGAGGCAAAATTGGTAAGGCAGGAAGGTCCCAGCCTACTTTGGGAAGAAAAACACTACAGCACTTGCTAATGCAAGGAGAAAGAAAAGAGTTCCTGTTTTACACAGTGGGAAGAATGTGGTTATTACAGCTCGCTCGTTACGGCAGCATCGAAGGCTGAAACAAGTACTTGGCTGTACGCAGAAGTGAGCGTTTTGCACTTGATCATGTCAGATGCTGAAAAGCAACTCGAGACATGAAGCAGGTTTTACAGCCAGTTTTGAAGATGGAATGATGCTTTTCTGCTATCAATTGTGATACACTCGGAGAGCGTAAGGCACTTTATTCGGGAAGCCGCTCCTACCTTTCTCTTGTACAAAGCACGTGTGAGAGCAGCCAGCAAACCCCCTCGGCTCTAGCGAGCCCTTCCCTCAGGCACACATGCAGCAGAACCCTCTGAGCTCCCCTGGATAACCATTCTGCGAAGCTCCCCGCAGCTCTCTCTGGTACCACCCAGCAAAACCGCCAGATACCCAGCCAGCAAAGCGTCCCCTTAGGTCTCCCCAGCACAGCACATCCATGCAGCAATCCCCCCGCCAGCTCAGCAGGAGATCCCTGCAGCAAAGCCCCTTGGCTCCACCGAACACCCGCCAGCCGACCCTTCCCCAGCCCCGCAGGACACCTCTGCGGCAGCGCTCCTTACCTACCCCGGACATCCGAGCCGAGCCTGCCTTTGCCCCCGGGACATCCGTAGAGGAACGCCCTTTGGTCCCCGGGGTTACCCACCCGGCAGAGCCCCCAGAGCCGCACCGGCACCGCCGCAGCTCGAGATGCCCGCGCAGCAAGCCCTTCCCGCGGACATCCCCAGCTCCCCGACGGCTCTCCCCGGGCTCGCTCCCGATGGCGGAGTGCCGCCCAGCCCGCTGCCCTGGCGGCGGCGGCTCAGGACCGGGGGCGATGGGCCCGCGTAGTGCTCGATGGGGCCGCGCTGACCCGCGGGGACCCACAGAGGCCTCCGGGACCGGGGCGGGGGACCCGGGGTGGGGGGGGGGGAGGAAGGACAACGACACGGACACGACAAGCTTTCCCGCGGGGTCTCCCGGGGGCGGCCTCACCTTCTTGCTGTCTGCGGCGGCGAAGACCCTGCTCTCGCCGCTCACCGAGGACGAGCGGCTCGGGCCGAGGTGCTCCTGTTGCGGGGACATCACGTCCATGCAGCCCCGCACCTCCGCCCTCCCGCCGCGGGGACACCCGCGCCGCCGCCGCCCGCACCATGGACAGGGCGCCCCGCGCGGCGCCCCGCCCCCGACCACGCCCCCACCAGGCGGCCACGCCCCATCGGGACGCGCCCATCACATGCCGCGCCCACAAACAGGTTCGCGCCCCGCTCTGTTGCAGCCGGGAGGGGAGAGGAATGTGACGCGCATGCGCAGCCGCTGGGAGTCGGGGCGGGGGGGGTGTTAGGGGGGGTCTGCGGTCGCGCGGGGGTCGGGGCGCGAGCGTTTAACTTGCGCCTGCGCACGCCACAGGGACAGGGGCTCCGGGGTGGGGAGTGGGCGCGGGAGCTGGTGGGGTCCGGGGGCCGGTGCGTGGGTCCGGGGCTGCGGTGGGGCGTTGCGCTGTCCCGGCATTGCCCTCCACCCTGCAGAAAGCCGGGCAGAGCAGAGCGGTCCCTTCCGGAGCCCTCCTGAGGCACGGTGCCCGTCAGAGGGGCGGGCAGCGGGCTGGGCGCGGGGCGCAGTTACAGGAGCGGGGTCCCTGGCATGAGGGGCGCCCACGGCAGCGCCGGCTCCGAGCCCGCTGGGGCAGCCCCGGGAACGCGGAGAGGATGCCGCTGTGCTCCAGAAAAGCCGGGAGGGGTGAGGAGGAGGAGGAACCGCTCGTTAGGCTAATGGATGGCGTTGGCTCAAGAACAAATGGGTATAAATAAGCTATAAATAAACATTGCCTGGAAGAGAGCGTGCTGATCGTACTGATCGTACGGATCGCAAGAAGAGGGGGTTGCGGAGGAGCCCTGCCAGCTGGGAGCAGAAGGCGTAGCTCCCGGGGTGGTTCGATACAGCTGTTGTGTTTGTACGTTATCCTCTGCCCTCGTTAAATACGGTGCCTTCAACAGAGAGGGGCTGCTCCTGTCACCCAGGAGGTTCCTTCTAATGCGGTCTCTCCGCACTTCGCAAGGGGTGTTTTTACCTCCAGCCTTTCCAGCTCTCACAGGCTCTGCATGCGTTTTCTCCCATGTTGATAACAAAAAAAGGCAGAAAAAGAGATCCTGCCATCTCCTGTGCAGTTTTTCATATCCACCGCTTTGCTTCTGCCAGAAGAAGAGTTTCTTTGTCCCTGTGATCAACTGGATTGGGAAGTGATCCAGCTTTTATAAGGTTACACTTTATCTGGAGAACCCAGGCTGTTTCTGCTCCTGGATGCAGAAGTGTATGTGCTGTTTCCGTAACTTGGTGGCAGCTGCTCTTGCCACGTGGGACTGAAAAAGCAATAAATGATGATACTTGGTTTCATGCTTATGGGGCTTGAAATGGATAGGTTAACCTTGTTACCTATATGGTTACCTTGATAGGTTATTCAGGCCCAATGTGTCCATGTGCTAGTGCTTCAGTGGCCTCTTGGTTGAAATTGATGTAGGCATCTGCCCTCTCCTTGCCCCCTCATTTCTGCAAGTCAGTGCAATCAGGGAAGTGTAAGTAAAGGAAAGATAAAATATTAAGGCCTGGGATACAGTATGAGTGCTTCTGCCTCCTCATGCAGAAGCACTGGGTTTTCCTGAGTGCAGTTGTTTAAGTTTGCCTCTTTAACTTTTCAACCGTGACTGTTAGGCCACCAGGAGATAGCTGTTGGATAACACTGCGCCTGTGTGTGAAATCTCAGAAAGCCCCCAGGCTGTTGCTAGTAGTCTTGAGTGAGAAATGGGTGGGTAGGGCAGAGGTTCATATGCATAATGTATGTTAAGGTGTCATAGGTTGCACCATTTCCTCTTCACTGAATTTGTAGGGTCTTTCAGTTGAAGTGTAAAAAATGATGCAATCTTGGTATCTGCACTAATTTACAGACACTAATTCACTAAAGCAAACCAGCAGATAAAAACCCCTGAATTTTTAAAGTGTGACTCTCCAAAAGCCATGATGTCAGCTAACTTTTTTACCCCCAGGGGCCTTGGCACAAGCCACGTTTCAGGCCAGACGGCAGGCAGCCATCGGTGCTCTCACAGGTTCTCTGTCCCTCTGCTCCTGTCCCCTTGGTCATGTCACTGTTTCTCCTCCTTCCACCGCCGCACAGATCCAGTGAGGGGGCAGGCAGGTGTTAGCAGCGAGTGGAGAAAAAGCTGAGCCCTAAGCTTCCCCTGGCACAGCACCCACATCTATAAAATTAGGAGGTGAGTCTCCAGTGACTACAGCACGGCACCCAACCCAGTGGGATGCCATGCCCAGGAAGGTCTCTGAGCTTCTGTGAGAGGGCTAAGAAAAGATTTGTGAGGGTAGAAAGGAAGTGGTCTATTCAAAGCCCGGAGTATATTTAGCAGTTTGGCAACCTCCACCCCAGAAACATTTGCAAAGTGATGATATTCTTGGTGCCATTTTGGAAATGGAGCTGGAAGTGTATGTTTATTTTGCAAAGGAAATGTTGCATAAGCTTTCTGAAACGCTCGCACATGCTGAAAGGTTTTCTTTTATCTACTACCATGAGCACATGTCCTACAGTCTTCATTGAATATTGAGTCTTTCACGTCCACACTGAGGTACCTGTATTAAAATCCTGTTGTTTGGTGAGCAAGATGGGAGAAGCAGCTTTCTTCCCTGCAGCACAAATATTTTTGTGTGCACATGTGAACACAGAGCCACCAGCTTTTTGTTAGTTGCAGTACTTGCCTGGCACTGACTTTCCCATACTTTTCATCAGGGTAGAAAAAGCTGATGGGGGGTTGAGTGCTGGAGACCTGAGCTGGCAGAAGTGACTCAGAGGGAACAGGGCTTTACAAGCCTCACTCCCCCTCTCCGTGGTGTGAACGACGAGGCATGGGGGGAGCACACAGAGTAGAACAGTAACGTACGTGCAGGCAGCCTGAAATGCCCTGCTTGTGGGAAGACCTCTGGGGTGGAGCTGGCAGTGAGCAGGTCCCACACAATATGGTGATTAATCTCAAAAGGGTAAGAGTAAATAAACAAACTTGCTAAGAACTGCCAAAAATGGGAAACAGGAAAAATAGGTTTTCCCAAAGGACTGTTCACAGCTTAACCAACATTTTCTTTCTGGCAGATTAGGAATTTGTTTATTGATTTTACTTAGGATTTTAAGAAACCCTTGAAAATTGGTGGTGTGATGAAGGCTGGGGACAGGATGTACCTGCAGCCTGTGTTGCCTCTGCCTGACTGTTACCATCTCTGCAGGGATGAGGATCACAATACCAGACTGGTTTGGTTTGGAAGGGACCCCAAAGCCCATTTAGTTCCACCCCCTGCCGTGGGCAGGGACACCCTCCACTAGACCAGGTTGCCCAAAGCCCCATCCAACCTGTCCTTGAACACTGCCAGGAGGGGGCAGCCACAACTTCCCTGGGCAACCTGTGCCAGGGCCTCACTGCCCTCACAGGGAAGAATTTCTTCCTAATATCTGATCTAAATCTCCCCTCCTTCAGTTTAAAGCCATTAGCCCTTGTCCTGTCACTGCAGGCCCTGGTAAATAGATTCCCTATGGGAAAATCAATGGATATAGAAACTCCTGGCTGGTGCGGAGTCGGACGTGGGAATGGGGCTGCTGCTGCCCAGACCACCCCAGTCCCTGCCACCCCACAGCACATGCTCCAGCATCAGCCATGGGCACCTGCTGAGGGGCTCTTCGCTTCCTCTGCCTACACCAATGCTACCTGGGTTTTGACATCAGTCTGGGTATTTCTGACCTGTGTTGGGCCGAACAATGAAAAGCTGAGGTGTGTAATTGCACCAAACCATCCTTAACCTGTGCTCGCTATCATCACCACCAGCTGAAACCCTGCTTGAGCCCTGCCCTAAGAAAAAGACATACAGGACTCAGAAAATAACATGCATGTTCATAGGAAGATTTTCTTTCTGTTGCCTTGACCACAGTGTTGTGTGAAGAAAAATACTGGGGCGACATAGGGGAGATTGGGACAGAGAAATATATGGATGCTGTAGGAAAATCACATTTGTGCACAAGACAGAGGAGAATTATTCATGGGCAAACCCATCCAGATGGAAATATGACCCCTGTAAATCTGCCACGTTAGGGAAACCCACAGTGAACTGTTAGCAAATGCTGGATATGCGGGCTGCAGCTACCTCCAGGTTTTATGAGCTTTCTGAACACATTAGCACTAGCAGACATTCCCTTCCAAGAAAATCATGATGTCCAAGGAACTATGTGAGGCTAGAAATGAGTGAGTTGTACTCAACTTGCACCGAATAAACGTGATTTTACTAAATTTGCCCCAAAAGGGTACATTAGCCTGAGCACTAGTTTTATGAACCTTGCAAGTCCCTCGTGCAATTGCAACCTCACAGTAGATCCAGCCTGGAAACTCTGGAGGTAATTGTTTTTCAGGGAGAGGGAACAACTTTCTGTTTTAATATCCTACTACCTAGAGTCTCGTGCTGCTCATGCATTGTGAGCAGCTGAACATAGGGCCGTATCCTGGACGGATGGGATCTACTCAGATGGAGAAACCTGAGTTTAAAGGCAAGGTTGGAGGAGAACAAGATGGAATGGATGCTGAAACTCGGCACAGGAGGTCTAGAAGCAGGTATCCACCCTACAGAATCATAGAATTGCCTGGGTAGGAAGATACACTTTAGGTCATCGAGTCCAGCCATAGCCTAACAGTGTGAACCCTTCTTTGTTCATTGGCAACAGCATTTGCCGCTGATCCTTGCCAAAAAGATTTGATAAGCTGAGAGCATTCTCTAGGCTCTGTGGTCCTAGAGGCTCTGGGCAGAAGAGACCCCAGGTGCCAAACCTTGGACTGCTTTGATAGCATCTTGCTAATAAAATTGTTAAGCAATATGTGAGTAATTGCTAAGTGGGATTCATGAATGTGCTGGGATTCAGCAGTCATTAATGCTTTGTGGTGACAGGTTCACATTAAGAGGAATACCCCACTCTGTCCCTTCCCATGCACTGAAGTTTGTGGGGCCTTTTGTGCCAGACGCTCTGCCTCAGAGACTCTGTAAGTGCTGAGAAACGCCTCACTCGGATTGTTCGGCCAAAGCTTGTCAGCTAAACAAAGATCTACCCACTCTGTCTATCCCAGAGGTACAGAGTGGCCACATGTGAACGTGGAGTGCAGAAACGGGGACAGCACAAGTACTGTGAGGGTCTGAGCGTCGGGTTCTCCACATGGTATCACCACTATGGCTGGCTAGAGCTGTGCTCCCATGGCCACACCTGCTGCCCAGGTATGAGGAAAGACTGTCATGATCCAGTCCTACAGCGGAACCTGCCAATGATCCGAGCAATTCTTAATATCCCCCTCAGCCTTATTATGTATGCTGTGTGAAATTCAGTCCAGCGCATCAAAGGGAAGTCTGCCTTTGAAGGGCTGCATGCTTCCTGCCTGCAATCGTTGCTGATTTAATTATGCTTGATTTTATAATCAGTATAGTTACACCAGCACAATGCTTGTGAGCAAACACGGCTGGTTTAAGCACCTCCATGCGCATATGCTGCCCATAAGCAACTGATATGTGGATTTTCCTTCCATTCACATTTTCCCTGGTCTTCCTGCATCTTACTTCTGATTTTTATGCATTATTTCCTTTGTTTGTATTAGTACACTTGTAAGATTTTTAGGATTTCTTTTTTTTATGGTCACTGTCCAGAGTTCAGCCTTTCAATTGCAAATTACAAGGCAAAGTTAAAAGTCAGCAGCTGGATATTCATCCATGAGAGACCTTGCATAGGAGCTAAGTATTAGACATGAAAGGATAACGTTTCATTTAAGATAAGGCCTAATCTCCCCTTTGTGAGCAACGTTTCTGAACTAAATCTGAGCACGTGCTCCTGGAGCTGTTTAACTTTGCTCTCAGCTAGGTGGGTAGCGGTGGAAGCAGAAAGAACTGAATCTGCAGCATAATCCTGGTTACAAAATGAAGGTGCCATTAAAAGAAGGGAGGCTGACTTCAGGAAACACCTTTTAAGGGTTCAGGTATGTGCAAGACACATCTCTCCTCAGTACAAGCCTGAGCTTTCTTGGATCTCACTGTACACATCACACTACTTAAGTCCTGGAAAACCCATAGTCCACAGCACTCCCAGTCATGCTCAGCACCAAGGTTGGTTTCTATTCATCAACATTTTCTTCAGAAAAGACATCCTGTCACCTAAAATTTGATGAGGGGGTGTTTTCAGAAGCTTGTCCCAAACTTAGGGTTGAAAAGCATGGTTATCAGCTACAGATCATAAATAACCTGTACTGGTTTTTGTGTCGTGGCCAGGTGTTGCTGACAGACTCCCTGGAGCTCCACAAAGCACTGGCCATGCAGACAGCTGAACTCCCATTTCAGTGGGTTGAGGCACAGGATGATAAATTAGGTAACATGAGTCAGGTTGGCATATATGTGCATAGTGAGAATTATGCATTCCTAAGAGGAACGTTTATGGTAAGGAGAATGGGAAGGTACTGGAGTTGCATTAAGAATAGAGAATCTTTGTTTTATGGCTGATGGGACTTAAATTTATTGCAAGCAGAAAGCGGACTGTTGACATTGGCTCTTTAGGAAACACGAAGGAAGCTCCCATGAACAGGAGACCCTTTCGAGTGTAACGTGTACTCATCCATAAAAGTTATCACGTTATCATCCTTGCTCTGGATTCATTTCAGGCATCGCTTTCTCTCTCTGTAATTCACAACCTAGACAGTTTTTACTGCGAGTGTGTTTAAGAACCCGAAGGGCCATATTTTTTTGTCAGTTTGTGTTTTTAACACACTGATGGATTGTATTGCACTTCTGATCCCTCCCTGGATTTACTATTTTCCATTCACCATAGAGAACTCTTTTTTTTCCTTACAACCTGTGGGACTGTCAAGCTGTGAATGACAGACATTAAAAAATTATGGGCAAGATTTTTGGTTGTCCTTTCATAACACGCTGCAAAATTGTTCACTGCAAGAGTGGGATGCTTTCAAACTGACTCAGATGAATAAAAAATGAGCTAGACATCCTCCTGCTGACTGGGCCTCCGAGAGGAAATGTCTCTATTTTTCTTGTACACAGTGTTGAATTACTCAATATAACCTGATGTACATATCTTCAGCTTCTGTAAGCCAAGGTGGGAGGCCAAACTTCACCGCACTCCATCGAGCTTGGCTCTCCTGCCTGTCTCAACCTAACCACAAACGCTAGTGGTTTACAGATTAAATGGTTTGTTATATGAGGGCTGAAATTCATGGATCTTCTGGCTGATGTGGACAGTGAGGGCTGTTGATGTCCAAATAGAATTTGGCTTTTTGCAAGAAGGTTTAATTGCTGGAAAAGGGTGGCCAGCCAGAGTGGGGCAGAGGAGTACCCGTGGCCCCTGCCAGGCTCCCACTGCTGCCCATCCTCCTCTCCGGCACTACTTCCAGCATCATAAAGTTCTCAGCGATGCTTTTGGAGTGTATCCAAGCTGTTCCTGACTCCAACATGGTAACCATTAGAAGCAGATTTAGGAAGGACCTCAGAAGACCACCTAACCTCGTCATTGGGCAGCTCTACCAGGGTCCTTCCTAAAGGCCTCATGGACAGCTTGTTCTTAGAAAGGAGCAGTGTTGGGGATGTGCAGCCTCCCTTGTGAGCCTGTCTCTGCATTGTCCCCACACTGGGGCATGTTTTCCCTGATGCCTGACTGAAACCACCTCTTCCCCAGTTAAGCCTATGACAACTCATCCTAAGCCCATGGGATAAGAAAAGAGTTTATTCTTTTCTCCTTACAGATACCTTTTACATATTTGGACACTGTGTCCCCACAATCCTCTTTTCTAGACTAAACAATTCCAAATCCTTCAGCTTTTCCTTGTAGTTGATGATTCCTGGTCCTCTGCTCAATCTCGTTCTCTGAATTCTTTCCATTTGGTACATTTCCTTTCTTAATCATTGTTTCCAAAGGGGGATACATTTTGTTTGTAAGGACAATGCACACATGTTTCTCTTCCTTTCACACCTCACTTCCAAAACAAACGTTTCTTGACGTTATTATTGACTGAGGAAAGGTGTAGCCATGGGGAGGGATACAGGGAGACTGAGAGTCCATCCTTAATATTTTACAAAAACATTTGTTATTCTCCATGATGCAGAGGCCATTTAGTGAGAATGAAAGTACTACTCTCACATTTCTTAAGTGTCATTATATTTGTTGAAGCAAGAGAATATACATAATGTGATTAAAATATTTGGATAGTGTAAGTTTAGATGAGATTCCAGCAGATACTCTTATCACACTTAATTCTCAATATGAAAGCTATGACCCAGCATTTCTCCTAAATCAGCAGGATATGGGCCCTGGTTATCAAGCAAAGCTAAATGGTGATTGCTTTTAAATTAACAGAAAGGTGATCACTACTGAAGTGCATCGTTTGGATGGAAACCTAAGCAGCAGGGTAATTTTGGACTTTAATTATTTTAGGATTCAAGCTTGGAAAACAGAGAGGGGTCATAACTGTAATAACTCCCAGACCCTTCAAACAGAAACCATTTTTTTAAACTTTCTTAAAATTTATATTTTTAGATCACAAAGGAGGGGAAAAATATAAAATTGGTTATCCTGTTTTGGAAAAAAAAAATCCCTTAAGCACCCTGAAAGAATGAAAAAGTTCTTTGCCATGGATGCTCTTCATTTTGAGCAGAGGAGCAGTAAGAGAGGGCCTGAAGGGGTGGGAGGGAGATGGGGGGTCCATGGAGGCACGGAGCTGGCAGCCCTGGAGCTGCAGAGTCAAGAAATGCTGTATGCAGTAAGAGGGGACAAGGAGGTGGTGGAGGCATTTCGGGCACAGCTCCGAGTGTCTGCTATCAGCAACACTGGCTTTGCTGGGTTGCTGTCATGGAGGTCGCTATGGGCACAGAGCGGGCTGGTGACCGGGGACGGGATGCCTCCAGACTGCTTTGCCTCAGCCCCTGGCAAGCAGGGAGCAGCATCACCTTGGCAAAGGAATGACTGGATCTTCCTTCAACCTAAAAATAGCAATATAAATATTGTGTACGCATTAATTATAACTGTTACAAGGGTAGAGTGTGGAAAAAAAAACCCTAATTAATGTGAAGCATGTTCAAAAGCCACGCTTTTTTCTTCAAGGAACGTGACTTCTTTTTCCCAGATGCTTTTTAATGTTGCACTTAAGACGATCTAGTTTCACAGGAGGAGGCTTTCTCTCTGGAGGATCCTCAGCCTGGGGTCAGGTGGCTGGTTACCGTGAAGGAAAGGTGGCTGAGCGTAGCATCTGCAATGTAGCATTACCATACATTGCAATACTTTGCACACAACCTGACTACAAGAACGCCTAACAACTATTTGAATGTAATTGGGATATAAGCTAGTCACAGAATCACAGAATTTTAGGGGTTGGAAGGGACCTCGAGAGATCATCAGGTCCAACCCCCCTGCCAAAGCAGCTCCCCAGCTCATATTGCACAGACGGGCATCCAGACGGGTCTTGAATATCTCCAGAGATGGAGACTCCACCACCTCCCTGGGCAGCCTGTCCCAGGGCTCTGTCACCCTCACTGGGAAAAAGTTCTTCTGCGTGTTGGTGCGGAACTTCCTGTGCTCCAACTTGCATCCATTGCCCCTTGTCCTGTCCCCACAGACCACTGAAAAGGGGCTGGCCATTTCCCCCTGCATCCCATACTTATGATATTTATAAACATTAATTAGGTCCCCCCTCAGTCTTCTCTTCTCCAGGCTGAACAGTCCCATCTCACTCAGCCTTTCCTCATAGGGGAGATGCTCCAGGCCCTTAATCATCTCCGTAGCCCTTCTCTGGACTCTCTCCAGGAGATCCCTGTCTTTTTTATACCAGGGAGCCCAGAACTGGACACAATACTCCAGGTGGGGCATGACCAGGGCAGAGTAGATGGGGAAATAACCTAATGCATAACCTAATGGCAGGCCTGAGGAGAAGTAAAACACATGGCATAGATAATCACTATCAGATGCCCTGAAACCATCTTCTCAGGACAACATGCAAGCCTACCAGCTTCATGTCATTTTGCAGTTGTCAAAATGGGATGCGTGCTTCATCACAAAAATAAAATTAAAAAATCAGGCTAAAAGTAGTGTTAGAAAGAGCACTACATTTTTTAAAAATAAACTTGAAATAGCAATCACAGGACTATCATGTTGATTCTGCTGCCGTTCAAGGTTCACAGCTTAATTCTGCACTGAAGAGGTTTTCTGTTGGCTTAGAGACTTACAGGTCAGTGGAAACTGTTGATCCTGAGATGCCTGTCAAAAATGAGAGAATTACAGGTTTTGGCCAAGTCATGTGCTTACCAGGCCAATTTCAGTAACCAAGGCAGCAAAAAATCCATTTCAAAGAGCTGAAATTAAAATGCGTATGAATGCACGGTCGAGGTTTTGCAGGATTTTTAATGCTTTGCAGTATGATGTAATGGCACATATTTTTATGTCCTCAGAACAATTCTGCTGGTTTCAAAAGGTTGAGCTGACACTGATGTCACATTATCCATTTATTCTACAATACATCCTGGCCTTGTGCTTTCTTTAATGATTTGTAATGTTATTTGGATGCCATAATTTTACAGTTACCTCACTGGATCGATGAGGAAAAGTGAAGAGCTGCCAGAAGAAGGTTATTTCACACACAAAGTCGTCAGCAGCCCAAGCCTCTCCTAGCTTACCTTTCTTTCTCCTCCACCTGAATGCAAACCCATTGGAAATGGTCCAGGAAACCTCCATCTCTGTATTCACATGTAAGATGCTCATAAATTGTAGGTTTTTTTACAGGGGTTTATAATCTGATATTAATGAAGACTCTAGAGTAACGCTGTTTTTGGGAAGGAACCGGCGCCAGACCGGAGCTTGATGTATGGTTGCATTCCTCCAGTGTTATCAGTGGAAACCTTCTGATTTACATCAGTGCAAGAGCTTTCCCTTCTCTTTAGTTCAAAAGTTTCTATTGGCAGGATAATAAAAATCCCCCATTGCATCTTGTGAATAGTTTACACTGCAAATTCCAGAGCCCTGGCTGCTGCACCGCGTGGGTCCCAAAACACAGCAGCCGTGCTCCTTCCCATCTGCTGCCAGGTCCCTCACTCCACTCCAGCAGCATGAAAGGCTGCTCACCTCACATGAAAGATGCCTTTCATTTTAGATCCCTTTCCAGCACTGGGTGAGCGGGAGGAGGCCAGAGCGCAGATGTGAAGCTGTGCTGAGCTTTGCAGGGCTTTGTGGGGAAGTTTGATGGGTGCTTTGCTAGGTGATATGGCAGTTTGCAGGGCATAGGAGCTGCTCCTGTGCCTCCTAAGTCTTGACCTGAAGGATTAATGTCAACTCTTTAAGTTGTAACTTAAAAGCCCATCTCAGAAAGCCCAGCTCCTTGCAGCATCCAACAGCTCAAGGTCACTTGCAGACTCATTAATCTGCTGCATAACCAAAACATGCTGAAATATTGCAGCTCTGGCCTTTCCCCCTCACCTTTTAAACCCTATGAAAAGAGAGTGTCACCCTCAGCCTCTCCCAGCCCCCCATACTGGCACACCCAATCCCTGTCTCCCTTTGTGTCCATCCCCTCTGATTTGGGGTGGCCACATCATTTCAGAGCAGTTGCTGCTCATTACAGACCAAACTGCACTCAGAGAGGGGGACAAGTGTTTCCAGCTCTGTCTTCATCTTCTTCTTAAACCAACCCAAAAAGGTGTTTCTTTGACCTCAGTGGCTTAGAGACTGTGGGAACAAAGGTGAGTTTGACTTAGCAGCCTGTGGCTTTCATTGCTTTATTGCTTAATTGCTGTATATAGATTGATGTTTAATTGGCATATGAGCATTAGCTGATGAATTATGTGCATGGCAATGGGGATAGCAATGACTTACTCTTCCAGAGAGTCGCACCAAAAGGCCAGCAATCAGAGTGAGCTGATTACTGGAACCTCCTTCTTTTACTCAGGGCTCTGAATACTTTAAAGTATGGCAGTAAAATAAATACTGCATTAGGGAATAATAGTACCCTGCTGCTAAATTAATACCTAAATGACAATGTGGAAGGATTTCCATTATAAATCTGACTTTCTTTCTGGCCTATATACTGATTGTTGTGGAGTGGGTATCATTTTGTCTACTAGTTGTTGCTGTAGTCAAGTGGTGATGATCCCAACCAGCAGCTTTCTTGGCTCAAACACCACTCAGCTCCCTGCATAAAGCACTGCAAATTTACAGGTCCCAGACATTATATCAGCCACGATGCACGTGTTTCATATTGACCAGTAAAGTTGCAATGTTCATTTCTGAGCAGTACCAAAGAGTTACTGGAGTAAAAGCTCCTGTATCTCACAATACTGAAGGGCTGCTCAGTAGAACGATTGAGTCTGATATAAAGTCACTGGTGTCTTAACTGTCCTCCATGAGGTATGACGGGGTAGCAGTATCCAAAAACCTCTGAGAACTTTGCTTCTGCTTGATTTGAAAGCTCAAGTTTTCTTTCCGCATAATCCTTTCTTCTTCTTTGCTTTCTACAGCTACCTACAGCAAGGAATGTTGTCCCAAGCATAAAAAAAAAAGTATTTTCCCTTGTTTCACCCCAATTTAATGCTTGTTGCTGTTTCTGAATAGCTGCTAGCATTAGTCATTTGTTCTCAGTGGTGCTCACGTCTTGCCTGTGCCTGGGGGACTTTGAGGATAGCTGGCAGCAGAAAGCAGGCTCGAGGACAGAGACTTCATTCTGAGCAATACATTGCCCCAGTCTGCAGGTTGACTACCCCTGGGCTTGGCGGTTAGACCCAGCTTTTCTGTAAGAATGAACCAAAGGCCAGTCTCTCTGGTCCTTCATGGGGCTTCTCTACTAGATTTTTTGTTATCCTTCATGGCTCTTTGTTTGCAGCTCCCCAGCCACTTTTCAATCCACACGGCAATGTTCATTTCCAGGCCAGTTTTGATTATTATTCTTTGGTGTGAGATACCCTATCATTTGCTTTACTGAAATCCCAGAATATCCTTTACGTCACTCCCTTTGTCCAATAATGGTGAAACTCCATCATAAAATGTAATCAAGACTGTCTGGCAAGATCTTTTATTTAGAAACACATGTGACTTATTGCACATAATTCCGCTGCCCTCTTGATGTTCCATGATTATATTTTCATTCTTAATGTTATATTAATGTGGAGGGAAGGGACAGACACACATTTGTTTCATACCTGACCAATCATTTCTTTATGCATGCACACATGTCCTATAATGCAGAGCACATATGCAAGGGAGCTGTGTTATGTTTTCCATGCAGTTTAGGCTGTTTGTTTATTTTATCATCAATTCTCAGCAAGAAGGTCGTCTTTTCCCCCAGATGTTTGTTGCTTTCACAAACCAGAAAGGATTTCTCTCATAACTTGCATTGCAGATCTAATACTTGTAAAATGCAGAAGCGATGCCAGCACAGTAATGGTTTCAAGAGCTTTCTATACACAGAGATGTGGTTTAGCACCATGCCACGGCTTACCACAATTTAGCAGAGAGATGTACCTTTTAATCAGTAAATCAAATCTGGGCCAAATTGAAAACACAGTGCTTGGGGGCTGGGGGGGGAGGAAAATCTGGGAGAGATTTGCTTCATTGCTTTCTTTCAACTCTGCTATTTTTACAAATTATTATCACAGATTCCCAACAAGGAGGAAAAGGGTGATAATCAGGAAACATTTGGATCTTCACAAATTAGAAAAGACTCTTCCAAATTTGTCGATTTTCTTTTCAGCATTAATCTTTAGACCTCTGTGGACTTTTTTTAGGCATATATATGCATTTCTGAGAATGCAGAGCCCATACTCTTGGAGGTTTCTGGGGGTTAAATATATTATCTCCACTCAATAATTTTCCCTCTGTGGATTTTTTTGTAATTTTCAGAGTAGTCAGCTACTTCTGCATAGTTTACCTCTGTTAGGAGAGCAGACTTGGAAATAAACACATATACATAATAGAGAACTGACAGGGACAAGTAAATACGTTGTAGTTTACTATATCTAAGAGCTTGGAGTGGTGTAATATGTACACACATTTCATTCTTAGAAATCTTACAAGCGTGTTTCATTGTGGAGATGAAAGATGTACTCAGTACGCAATGCAAAAATGAACCGGTTGTTTGGAAGGGGGTGGCTCGTATTTCTGATCTGTCTGAAGTTGAATTTCTTCAAATAGAGTCTCTATTTTTGCCTTGATAACACGAAAACACCGGTGGGACTTGCCAGAGAGATTTATTTTACTAGCTGAAAGCTGAGTAGGCATCTCTGAGCAGCTGGTGGTAAGGACAGGAGATAGGTTGAATTAAATCACCATAATGAACAGCATTTGATTTAAGGAGAAAGAAATTTTTTTAATGACATCAAGTTCCATTTGTGACTCTTTCCTCAGCAGAGAGAAGCCGTAACTACTTTACGTTGAGCAACGTATAAATCTTTTGATCTGGGATAATAATAGCCAAGATGTCAGAGATAATGTTACTTGATTTAGAGTTTGCGGCATCCGCTTGACAAGGAGAGGCAAGAGCCGCACCGCAGCAATAATCACACCAAACGTGGGGCAGGAACAGTTTGTTTATTTTCCTCGCTGCGGGATCTTCACTAGAGACAAGTCCATGCTAACCCAGTATTTTACGTCAGTCATCCTGCCAGCGAGGACAGCAGCTGTCTGCAGTTCAGCCCCTTTCCCAATTCGGCCCAGAAATGTTTTCAACTGAGTTTGTTGCAGTGGCAGAGAGACTGAGTTTCACACCGGCCACCATCCCACATTCTGGGCTGGGGAGCCCTGGGGCTTTGCAGAGACATGAAGCGAGTCACCTGTGAGAGGGCTGTGACTTTTCAATACCTCAGAGATGGGGAATTCAGATCCTGTCCCTAAGTTAATTCATTTCTCTGGGGAAAACTGCTGAGCCACTAAATTATCTCAAACATGTTTTCTGTTCTGAAACCGTAACATTCAGGTAAATGAGTTCAGTTCACGGTGGTACAATCAGAAGCTGTATCATGGGGAAATGGAGTGATGTCCAGGGGAAGGGGAAGTAACTGGGGACAATCAGGATCACATCCGAGGGAAATCTAACTCATGAAGCCCATTACTATATAATAGTAGCCCAGGCAGGCCAAGGTTTAAAATGTTTTGGATTCTGAAGATCACTTTAGGTAAGAAACTTTCTAAAATACATAATAATAATTCATAAAATTCAGCTACACAAGTAGAAGTTGTGAAAATCTGATTTCTTGCCTTGGCTAATCTTCAGGAAAAAAAGAGACATCAGGTGTTCTGATAAAGTATCTCACAAGTGTTACAATAGATGGGAGTCTCAGTTGCTACTTTGCACCTTTCCCAGAAATTCTGTGAGACCTGAAGGGACAACCTGGGCATAGGATGCCATGGGTCAGCCCCTTCCCATCTCAGGGATGGCTGTTGGGGGAAATAATCTCATAAAGTAACAACTAAAACTTACTTCCTTAAAACCGATGTTCTAGACTTGCTTTTGAGACTGTGTCTCAAGTGAAAAAGTAAATCCAACCCCTTTTCATGAGCTTTCCGCTGCTTAAACTGTTTTTGGAGAAGGTGATTGTTGTTGACTGTTTGGCTTCTGATGTAAAAGCAAATAATTCTGACTTTGGCAGTGGAGCCTAATTTTGGGGGAAGGTTTATTTCCTATGTGTTAAAATTGTGAATGAAAGGACCTGGGAATATTTAAATGAAGGAAAGAAAATAGGCAATATTTGTGTGCAAAACTGAAGAAATATTTTCCAGTTGCTTGTGGTTGTTGTCATCCACAGGCAAGCTGATTGCAAACGACGTGTGTGCTGTGGAGGAAAGGGGGTCACTTCCCATGTCCTTTCTAGGTGCGAGTGCTCCTTCGCACGGTGTGTTCATTCATGCATTTCCCATCTTGCCTCTCTTCATCTGTCAAAACTCAGTATGACACTGTACCAGCTCAGGCTTTCTGGATCACTGCAGTGGCTGATCAACGTTTTTTTTTTACCATGATCGCCATAAAACAGCAACAACATGTTTCTTTTCATACAGTCATGGAATGCGTTAGGTTGGAAAGGACCTTTAAAGGTCATCTAGTCCAACCCCCTGCAGTAAGCAGAGACACCTTTAACTAGACCAGATTGCTCAGCGCTTCATCCAGCCTGAATGTTTCCAGGGGTGGGGCCTCCATCACCTCTCTGGGCAACCTGTCGCAGTGATCTACCACCCTCACAGTAAAGAACTTCTTCCTAATGTCTAATCTAAACCTACCCTGCTCTAGTTTAAAACCACGGCCCCTTGTCCTGTCACACATGCAAACAGTCCCTCCCCAGCTTTCCTGTAGGCCCCTTCAGGTACTGAAGGTCTCTGTAAGATCTCCACAGAGCCTTCCCCACTCTGAACAAGCCCAACTCTCAGCCTGTCTTTGTAAAAGATAGATATAACATATACATGCCAGTGACATAAAAGAACAGTCTCCCTTAGGGTAAATCCAAGGGGCTGTAAACTCTTCTACATGTCCTGGAGGGTTTCCTTGTATGCATTCCTGACCCTGCACCTTCCTCGGTCCCTCGCATGTACACCCATCCGTGTGCACAGACACCCACCCAAGCAGCTAAGTTGCTTTCCTGCCCACTGCCTGCTCTGGCCATGCAGGAGGGCAGCACGGTCTGTGTGTGCAGGCTCCCACCCCGCGCTCCTGGCAAGCCCTTGCATGTTCCTCCAGCACAACTGCACCACAGGCAGGAGCCAAACAGGTGGTCTGCGCTTCCAGATGGGAAGAGAGCGTGCACCCAGCCCTCCTACAGCCCACAGAGAGGGGAGGTGTCTGCAGTCCTAAAATCCAAATGGTGTCATCTGTACCAACCCACACGGGTCTGCAATGCTCCACAGGTTTGAGATGAGTCCAGCACACAAGTCAGGAGAGGAGTTCTCCTGGGAATTGGCTGCTACAGTCCCTGGGTGAGGGTGAGTGTCTTAAAAATCAAACCCCAGAAGCTGTGCTTTGCAAGCTGGACTCGCAGGCTGAATGGGCGTTGTTATTTACAGCATCATTCATGCCAGAGAGGACCTGTGGCAGTAATGACAGTGACCTCTGGTTCGAAGCTGGGTACTTGCTGTTTGCTCACAGCACGCATGCTGTTGTAGTGCAGTTGCAGTAACTCCAGTGAAGCAGCAAGCCTGCATCGCTTTCCAAGGAATCCTGTAGGTTCTGCTGCCCAGAGCTCAGCTCTGCACAGCCTGTCCAGGCAGCTGGTTTACATGAAAACCACGTCAACTGGGAATGTGTCAGAATCCCTCAAATGCCTGTGCCTAAGCTCAGAGGAGATCTGGGAGGAGACCTCCACCTCTCACTGCGTCCTTGATGGCGATGTCAGCAGCAGAGGACTGGCCACTGGTTCCTGGCTCTGCCACATGCTGGCTCACTGCTTGGATGGAATTTTGTGGCTTAGCCTGTGAATTTGGGGTTTATCTGGGTATGTTTCTGAATTATATGGAGAAGGTGGAAGCTATTAACTACCAAAAGTGAAGACATTTGCAAAGGAGGCCAGATGAGGCAAACCCAGTGCTTTTTCTTGGCTCCACTAAAATCCATTCCCATGTTGGCGTATTAGGCAGAGATGAAAATTTTCTCTCTAAGTAAGAAATCATATGTTGATCTGTCTAACAAATTGCCAGAGTCATTCCATGAAGTGCCACGGACACTAAATCTGATACCAATTCACTTTTCTCGCTCTAAATCCTGCTTTTTTGACAACCATGGTTAATCATTCCTACCTTTCACGCTGTGTGCTGTGACATGAGCCACACCTCAGGGTCATAACGAGGTTGCTGCTCACCACCTCCATTCCCTTGGGCTTCTCTTATTAACTGCCTCTGGTAAGAGGTTAAACAATCACTGGCACTTTTATGTCCCTGCAAATGTACCCAATATTTCTTGATGAAGCCATCTGCTGATTTGAAAGGCCATCACTTACTGCATGCAGTTACTTCTCCATGCAAAGATCCCAGTTCCTCTGTTGTGCAATCCATCCATCTGATCTTCTGATGGCAGAAAGAGACATTTGCCATTCCCTCAGCACGCAGAAGGCGAACAGCTCTTTTATGGGGTAATGACTATAGCAATCAGGTACAGTCCTCTCCTATTCTTAGAATGAAACTGCAATGTGTTGCTCTGCAGCTTTTATAGATTTACAGTTATAAAAAAGCTGGAAATTATGGTTTCAGTCTGGAATTGTGCTGCTGGACATCAGTTAATGAACATAAATCAGAGCAGCTGCCTGCTTGGTAGATTACACCCGAGTGTCTAAAACTAGGCACCTGGTTTGAAACTGTTCATCCCGGTCAATCCCAGCTAGAGTTACCTGCTCTGATATTTCTTTATAACTCCAGTTACTGATGCCTTGGCCTTAAAGTGGTTTCCAGTGCTGCCTTTCCAGTTTGCCCTGTCGGGCTGGGTTGGGTCCCAGCAGTCACCGTCAGGGCCACCAATGCAGTGTCACCCAGAATCTCACACTGTGTCCCACGGGGTTCGTGTCCCCGGCCAGATCAGCGCCACAGGGCACGAGCTTCCTTGTGCCCGCTCTGCGGTCCAGCCGGCTTGCGTAGGATGGTCCCAGACAGCTCTCACAAGCTTTCTCCTAGTACTTTTCCACTCACTTGCTGATGTACCTAACCTTATTCTTGACGTCTACTAAATATATAGCCAGCCATAGACTTCAGCAAGCAAACCACAGAACCCAAACAAAAGAAAACTCGTTCCTCATTTCTGTGACCAGACCCAAGCAACATCTACAACACTTCCCCATTTTAAACATGTGAGATTTTCCTGCCAGCCCCTGCAAAAAAACCCCC
Organism: Gallinula chloropus; assembly: GCF_964237585.1. Classification (NCBI taxonomy): domain Eukaryota; kingdom Metazoa; phylum Chordata; class Aves; order Gruiformes; family Rallidae; genus Gallinula; species Gallinula chloropus. Next base: position 206,802,229 of record NC_140085.1, read on the forward strand.
CAAACCATCCTCTCTGGAAAATGCTGGTCAGGCTGCGGTGCACACTGCACATCTCTCTACATTGCCTACCCCTGCCACTCTTCTTGGGTGCCCAAGTCCTAGAGATCAGCCTCTTGTTCCCTTGGCTAACCAAGGAGTTGCTGCTAAAAATATTTTGTAACTGCTGTAATGTTTTTATCAGGGCTGTGCTCTGGATTCATGTCTGATGTGAAAGCAGAACTCTTTCTGGTGGGTCCTGCAGCACTGTGGCATCTTTTTTATGCTCTCCACGCGATCAGCAGCAGCTGTCCTAGTGTGTCACTGGCCCTGGGCACTGTCTGCTGGAGAACAGCAAACCATAGGCTGTTCCTATTCCGGGTTAGAAATAACTGTGAGGTCCAGCAAAACAACAGCAGCCTTTTCAAAACAGAGAGCAGACTTGTTCTCCATCGGCAGCACTGCTCTCCTGTTCCCTTTGCACTTTCTGTAGACACACCCCCACACAAGTGTCTCGCTTCCCTCCTCCTTCATGGAAAACCTTTTTCCTCCTTCCTTCTTCACCCTCACACATTTACCTTCCCCCTCCCTGTTTCCCTGCAGCCTGAGGTACTTTTGCACTGGGAGACCTGACCAAGCTGTCTGGTTTTATTCTCTCTCCTCCCATCAGGATGCTGCTGCTGCAGCGACTCAGCATCTCTGGCTGTCCCAGAAAGCCTCCCCTTCCTTCTCCATCCCCCTCATCACCAGAGCGGATGTTGTGTTCTGCCACTTGTCTTGGAAAGCACTCACATCCCACCCAGCTGCCGAGGGTCCCTCAGCCATATTCCACCATATGGCACCCCGTCCCTCCACTTTATTGTGTGGAAATTATCGAGATAATCGGACCTGCCTCACTGTGATTCATGTAACCATCTGTCTGGGCTTCCCACTATCCAAGTGCTGTGATACACAGCCTGCTAGCCAGGATACAAGGGAAGTGGTCTTTTACTGTCCATATTTCTTAATCTAAAGAAACATGAAAGGCCAAATTCTGCTGTGGGCTCTGTTTCCATGGGTCCCACTTGTGACATTCATCGGAGCTGTTTGAATCAGTCCAAGAATGGAGTTTGGCCCAGGGTTCTCCAACTGATTTACAGTGTCCACCTGGCTGCTCTTAATCAAGGGAAACCTGGCTTGAGCACAGTTTTTAAACAATGCCGATATATGCAAAACTCAGTTATGGCTGTGTTTGATATCAGGGCAGCTCTCACTCTCTTACATCCCTTTTACACAGCTCTGGACCTTCCAAGCACTGCCTGTTCCGTCAAGCAGGACCCTACCTTGAGTAAACCCTCTGAAATGGGGATGATAAACTTTTAAAGGAAGTTTGGCTGAGGACAACTTAATTGGTACTGGCACCGCTTCTCTAGACCACTCTTCACATCTCTTTGGCTACAGGGGAAAAAATGGGAGGTAAAGTGGTCGGCTGCTTAATACCTGGGGTATTGGTCGCAATTAGCCGGACCCTGGGCACATCTGATCTCCAGAAATGTATGCTGCAGCATCAGTGTTCCTGAAATCCCTTTCCCTGAAGGCAACAGCCATGCAGAGCTTCAGTCCCTGCCCCAGGAATCAGCATGTCTCCGTGTTCACAGGAGACATAGACAAGGATGGAGGTGGCAACCTTTGAGTACCTAAAGTCCATTGTAAAGAAACAGGGAACTTTCCCAGTGTGTGTGACAAGCGGCGATGGGCATGCCTGAATCAGGGAATGGCAAAGAGATCCCTTTCAGTCATTTTAGGAGACTGAAATCAGGATTTTAAATCCTGCAGGATGCTGACCTTAAAAATTCCTGTTGTGTGGCCTGTTTTTCCACGCAGCCTCTGACCACTTTGTACCACTGGCCAAGTGAGAGCCCAACAGCAGCCAGCCAATCCAATTCCTGGTGGAAATGCGTTAACGCTGAAGGAGGAAGTTTTTGAATCTGTGTATTTTCTTTATTTTGAAAGCAAAATACTCCTACAGTTCCCCATGGCCTTTCTGGCATGCCTGACACAGTATTTTAGTGCCACAGTTCTTGAAAGCCAGTGAACAGGAGCGAATCTCAGCTTGCTTTTAAGAGTTAAAAAAGCTGCTTTTTCTCAGCTTTTCAGAAAAAGAATTTCCTTACATTGAAACATTGCAGCCTGCAGAGTAGGGGCCCTAAAATCAGCCAGAAGACAAATAAAAGTGATGTGAACCTGTTAATTTTAAAATCTCAAGTTTTCTGAATGTCAGGGTGACACGAAATTTGCATAGAGACAATTAAACAAGTCTTCTAATCAGTCAGCATGATCGAAATTCTTTTGGATGCTACCCACAGGATTTGTTATTTTTATAACTCTTGGCTGGTTTAAGTTATTTTTTAAATTATTCTCTCTCCTTACAGTGCAATGGTACTTAGCATGTAGCTGGAAAGAGAAAATGTGTTAAATCTAAAAGCCAGGAAGAAGCAGTGAAAAAAAGAAAAGGCCCTAAGTTTCCAAATGCAGTGCTGTCTCAGCCACATTGGACCTCTTTCATGTAGAAGTTGATCTGAAAGCAGTGTCAGGACAGGTAATGAGGAGACAAGGCCACACTGCAGGAAACCTGCATTTTCACATCTTTGCCCATGTGTTTTTCTCAAGCCAGCAAGGTCTCAGAACTCAGAGAGGGCTACAGCCCTGGTACGCTCGAGGTGACAGACAACAACCAATTTTTCATGCGAGGTGACAGATGATAACCAGTTTTTCAGACTCTTTCGAAGAAGGGGAGTTGGAGCTGTGTCAGGTCATTCTGTAGGGTCTTCCCAAACTGTTCTGCGCTTCAGTCCTGCCCAGCCTGGCCACACAGGCGACAAAGACTGGCCTTTGTGCATCATCAGAAGGAAGAATTATTTATTGGGTCAGTTGGAACTGAGGGCTTTAATATCTTTTTCAAACAGCAGGGGAGCCCAGGGAGAAGATGTGAGAGTGAAGGGAAAAACCTCAGTCCTTCTGTGGCTCCCCATGTGCAAGCAGGACCCCGGGTCCCGCAGAGGCAGACACCTCTACTCATGAGCTTTGTCGGCATTCTGTGTCAAATCAGCCTCTGAGGTAAACTGGTGCCCAGTTCCTTAGGACAGAGAGGAATATGCTGGAAGGCACCTCAGTTTGGCATTTGCACCCCTTGCCATCCTTCCAGGCTGGACCATTCTCCTTCACTATTTTCCCAGTACCTCCCTCAAAGGGACTAGCAGCAAAAAAAGGAGGGGGTCCAACAATAAAGATAATTCGCTTAAAATTTTCCCCATTAATGACATTGCCTTTTATCTGCCCTTAAGGCATTATTTAATCCCTTTCAGCATTTTTCTGCCTATTCTATGCCATGCTTTCTGACCTTGCAAATCAATCTGCCGCACAGTGTGGTATTAAATGCGCCCCTGACAGCTGGATGAGCCGTGCCTGCTCTTTCCCCCTCGTGCATTAATCCAGTAAGCAAATTCATCAGGTATGACCTACATTGCTTGTTGAAGAGTGGTAGTAATTCACATATAGGAGCTTCTCACAAAGCTGAAGACACAAGCATGCAGCCCAAAGGCTTCACTAAAGGCGCCCAAATTCTGCAGTTGTCATCCATGACCCAATCCTGTTCTCTGGCGTGAAGTGAGAGTAAAATTGAAGTCAGTGGGGTGACAGGTGAGTGGTGCTGGCACGGATGAGAAGAGATTCAGCTCCGTCATTTACAGTGCAAGAATATATTTGGTTTAAAGTTCTTTCACCTGGAGAACCTCCCATGTTCCTGGTCAGAAAAAGCCTCACAGAGCACAGCTGCTGGGGCAGGGTGCTGTATCCAGGCCTGAGCCGGCTGCAGCCGTCCGACTGAACCAGAAGGCGTGAAAGCAGGCTGTAAGGCATCCAGGCTGTCCCTGCTGGGTGTTTCTCTGCCCTTTAATTAAAGATTTTCAAAATCTTTAATTATCCTTATAATTAGAAAGTTTTAGACAATTAAATGCCTCTGGATGCAGATTTAGCTGGTTTCCTCTTCTTGTGCCAGACTGGTCCCTGAGGAGGTAATGTATCATCAGATAAGAGGAGCTCTGAGTGCTCACAGGTATTTTACAGGGGCTTGGAGTCAAGATCCAGGCCAGAGTAAGGATTTCATTACTGCCTTACTAGTGAAACTGGTACTGACACAGTCACATTTTTTGAAGGATAACAGGCAGGGGGATGAACGAGCATCTCAGTGTGAAGGTGGGCACAGCTGTTCCACTCAGCTCTCTCTCCCCTGGGCTCAGGAGAGCAGTCTGCTTCTCTAACGTGGCCTGGGCACATCCCTCATGTCTCTGGGCTCATCACTATTCAATGTGATGCTGCAGTTGAGAAAGAAAAAAACCCCATGAATTTCATACATAAAAAGACAACTTTTTATCCACTTTCCTTCCAAAACAGATGATGACCAAAGTGCTGCATTCACAAAAATTTTTCTATTTTTGATGGACACAAATTCTTGGAGAACAAATTTGTTTCCTTGATTTTTCTGACCATCTCTTGCGCTCATTCACACCACCCTCTCAAACCAAGGAGTTTGCTCAAGACTCTCACTTCAAGCTGCCTTTCTAACCTCTGAGCATCCTGAACCTCTTTTCTCCAATTTCTCCCATGTTTTTTGACATCCTTTAATATTTAAACACCAAAACTCCCATCCACATGCAAGGGCAGTTACTTGATCTCTGACCTGAGACAAGTTTGACCAGGAATCGGTAGCTTCACAAAGCTCTATTAATGGAAGTGTTAAATAACATGTCAGATGGAGCAGGTTTCAAACTCCTACGAGACACTAACGTGATGTAATATCTCCTTGGAAACACTGCAGCGTGGGGTTTGGCAGTATGTGCCGGTGATACTACAGATTGTATAGAGTGGGGCTACCTACTATAGCTGCTGTCCACTGCAACTGTGCATCCAGTCTTTCAAGACCTGCTAAAGGTACCCACGCAGAGACCGATTTTCACAGCTAAAAGCTGTGAGTGGTGTTTCTGTAATTTCAGACTAAGTAGCAAGGGCAGAAAAGCTGCAGGCCCCAGACTGTGGATGTTTCCAGTAGGTTTTTGGCACATCCTGATGTGTTTCACTATACAGGAACAGCTGTGCATCGAAAGCTGAGAATGTCTTTTGATGAATCACGACCCACGTTTTAATATTTACCTTGAATAAACTGGATTTCTAGTGCCAGAGGTACTTGTGGGAAAATCTGTCTTTAGGCACCACAGAGAAAACTTTAGTTTCTGGTTGCTTTGGCTCAAATAACCCATTTTCATGATATTTCCTTTGTAATTTTGTGCAAAGCCACAGATGTGTTTGTGCACATCAAAATGAGATAATCTGAGAGGAATATGTCAAGCCAGACTGAAGAAAGAGATGATATTTAGAGTGAATGAAGCAACACTGAACATGAGACACCGGTAACTTGGAACATTATGTACCAGATTACATGCACACCAAAAAAAAAAGAGAAAGAGACAAAGCAAGTTCTTTTTTCCTCTCTTTCTGAGAAAGTAGTTTTAGGCAAACCTCAGGAATCTGATCTGACATTCCCCCTTCTAAACCTGTCCCTGCTGCAGCAAGCAAAGGTTTCTCAGGAAGCTTCCTCAGCCCGGGCTGCTACTCTGTACAGCTCCAGCTCAGAATTTCATGAAGCAGGTGTAACTCTCTGAGGATAATAAAGCTGGAGCAAATTGACTACTGTGTGGTCCTGAAACCAGGCTTTTGGGAAGGAGTAGAAAGCTTTCACTTGGTGTTGTCAGTGCGGAGCCACGTTCCCTGGGATGCAGACCTCTCCTGTGGGAGATCAGCCGGGCTGTCACTCACACAATGCTGGATACAAAACCATGTCAAGGCTCTTGGAGCAGGTTTCTCTCTGTGCAGAAAAGCCACATTGGAGGAACTCTGACAGGGCAGGCAGAGGGGTGGGATGTGCTGTTTTGGCGTCACCATCAAGCCTGCGACGGCAACACATGCTGTGACTGCAGCGCATCCTGACACTGCAGCGCATCCTGACAATGCAGCTACCAACCAAGGTCCTGCTCCTGCACAGATACATGCGTGTTTTAATGCCATGTGTGATGAGGCAATTCCCTTTGGACTGATTTGGGTGTGAGTCTCTGTAGGAACAAGTCTTATGTGTCATTATTATTAATGTAAACACGCACTCTGCATCAACATAAAGCTCTTCCAGCCCCAACCGCTGAAATGCAGCCACTCTGCCTCGAGTGTATTTCACTGCAGGTTAAAAAGGAACAGAAATCGCTCTACATGGAGGCAGCTGAAACCAGAAAGCGTGTGAAAGATCACCAAGTATCACATTTCCCTGTTTACTGGCCCTGGGGATGCTTCAGTGCATGTGATACTCAGTAGCACAGATGACAGCAAGGACTCTGTGTGATGGTGTCTGTCAGGTCTATGCAGAGAGGTTATTTATTTCTATCTATTATTAATGTGGTTTTTATTCTTAAAGTAGCAGAATGAAGGCACTTAAGAGTGATGGCATCTGTCCCTGCAGGGTGGAACGCAGGTCAATAGAATGGAAGAGTAAGATTTCGGTGCTAATCACACCCTAACTAAATCCTGTATTTTGCACAGCAGTGCAAACTTCCCCAACCGTAGCATCCTCCAGAGCCACTCAACCCTGACCTGGAGAATACCACCTCTGGGGCTGAGAAACTGGATGGTGTTCTGGTTTTCAGCCCCTTTTACTGTAGTGAAGTATTTCCAATAAAAATAGGAGCTGTTCGACGTATGGCTCCATTTGCCAAACGACAGCAGCACTGGGACTTTGCAGTTTAGGAAATCCCTTGTTCACCCTTATGTGATGTGTGAGATCATGGAAAGACAGAGCAATTTGCCTTCTGCCTGCCAAACACCCAATCACCATTTAAAAACTTTATAGCATCCCATGATGGATATATATTAGCACTGTTTAACTACTTGCAGATACTTTTCTGAGGAGGTAAATTAAAAGGATAGAAGAACAAGAGATAAACAGGGCAGCCCCGTAGCAGGAGGAAGCCACGAAAGGAGGGAAACTGAATCTTGGAAACATGTTCTCTATCTCATAAGGGCATAGAGCTGGCCCTTTTAGGTAAACACACGCTCATTTATTATCTGCTTCCAGCAACGTGTGTGTTTTTAGGGGTAGTGAGAAGAGAGAGTATTTCCCTGGCTAGTCTGCACACAATTAGGTGAGTTATCACATATCTCTTGCTGTTGATAACAGGCGCAGCAGGGACCATCCCCATGACCACCAGCCTTCCTGGTCCCAGAAGGACTCATTTGATGAGGAAGTGTTTATCTGCTTGAGGGTAGGGAGGCTCTTTAGAGGGATCTGAACAGACTGAACTGATGGTCTGAGACCAATGGGATGAAGTTTAACAAGGCCAAGTGTAGAGTGCTGCACATGGGACATAACAACCCCCTGCAGCGCTACAGGCTTGGGGGAGACTGGCTGGAGAGCTGTCAGGAAGAGAATGACCTGGGGGTGTTGGCTGACTGCAAGCTGAATATGAGCCAGCAGTGTGCCCAGATGGCCAAGAAGACCAATGGCATCTTGGCTTGTATCAAAAACAGTGTGGCCAGTAGGTCTAGGGAGGTGATTGTGCCCCTGTACTGGGCATTGGTGAGGCCACACCTTGAGTGCTGTGTGCAGTTCTGGGCTCCTCACCATGAGAAGGACACTGGGGTCCTCAAGTAAGTCCAGAGAAGGGCAACCAGGCTGGTGAAGGGGCTGGAGGACAAATCCTATGAGGAGCAGTTGTGGGAGCTGGGGCTGTTTAGCCTGGAGAAGAGGAGGCTGAGGGGAGACCTTATCACCACCTACAACTACCTGAAGGGAGGTTGTAGAGAGGTGGGCGATGGTCTCTTCAGCCAGGTGACAGGAGATAGGACAAGGGGAAATGGCACAAAGCTGCCCCAGGGCAGGCAGGTTCAGATTAGATGTTAGGAAAACATTCTTCACTGAAAGACTTGTCAGGGCCTGGAACAGGCTGCTCAGGGAGTGGGTTGAGTCACCTTCCCTGGATGCATTTAAAAAAAGGGTAGATGAGGTACGTAGGGATATGGTTTAGTATAGGATGGGAATGGTTGGACTCGATAATCTTAAAGGCCTTTTCCAACCTTGTGATTCTGTGATTCTGTGATCATGGCAGAAGTCAGGAACAGTGAGGAGCTGGGCAGTGGTTTCACAGATCCCTGAGCAGGAGGCAATGCTGGGGCGATGGAGGAGCTGTGAACACGGCCCCGGAGGTTGGCGAGGCCAGCGCAGTTAGTGGTTGCGATGAGCAAGCAGAGCAGAGAAGTACCAGTGTGGTCAGCTGGATCATCTGGCCAGGCGTATGTACAGCCCTGCATTGGGAAATGTGCCCGTGTGCTAGTGAGCAGAGAGACGTGGCAGTTGGCTTGCAAGTGCTTTGGATCAGGACCATCTGCGCCACGCTCACACGATACCTACTGCCCTCAGCCTGCTTCGCTGAGGAAGAACACCCAGAGCGAGGAGCTCACGTTTTCCCTGTTATCACTGCATGTCTTTTTGGAGGAAGTGGAAGAAATTATTATTTTTCAAAAGAACATCTTGTTATAACAACTCTGAGAATTTATGCTCAGAGCAGCTCAGTCCTGAACTCTAACACTTTCCAGCCACACAGCACAGCAGAGATATGTGCAGGTTTTTTGGACAGGAAAGGAGAAGATGGACTGGAAACAGTTCTGCAGAAGATTCAAGTACATTTCCAGGAAAAGACAAATGATTCATCGCACTCCTAATAGCAGTTATAGGCCTAACTGCGAAAGCAGTGGCACAGCAGGAGCGATCAGATTAATTAAGAGGTACTGGGATGACATCAGTTCTGAAAATCAGAGAGAGGAGAAGATTTATGGTGCAGGATCTTCAGGGGACAGGCTGAAACTTTCCATCATGCAATCAGCAAGTCAGAACTTATGTCTCAAAACCCGCCTGAAAGAACAATTGGGAAGAGGGTCCTAAAAACCATGGGGGTCCAGTTCAGCATCAGGGGAGCAGCTCACGCCTTCTGCTCCCAAAATGAAGCTTTCCATTTGTTGTACCTTATAGTTTTGCAGTTCATGGCAGGAAAGATTACAGAGATTTTAAAAAATAAATAAAGTTCCTGAGATAAAATTAATCTATCCTGCATTTCTATTTGTAAGACAGCCCACGCTTTGTGAGGAGAGGACATGTGCAACTAGTTCGGCATCTGTCAGGGAAAAAAGTTACTTGCTGCCTGCCAAATTCCTTTGAGCATCCAACCCGCTGGTAATGAAGCAGCAATAGTTTTGAGGCAGAATAATCTGACAGGGGTCTGTCATGGTGTGTGGTGTGTCTGGGGATACAGGGTTAGCCGGGTTACGTGGAGGTGCTGCTGGGTCACTGTCCTAGGCAGGGACTGCCTCGGGTTTTCTCTTTGCAACTCCGGCTGCGCTTCAGAAATCCAGCATAAGTTAAGAAGGTTGTGCAATGAGTGTAGGTGATACATCTAACTGTGCTTTAGGATCCGTTCTGTGCAGAAGTGCTGGTCATTACTGGTCTTGCTGGATAAGCCTGTGGTACCAGTCAAATCTTAAAGCTTGTAGAATCTTCGGTGAAGCCAGTGGTTAATGTCTTTTCCTACCGAGTTTGCAGAAGTCTCATTTCTGAGCACTGACCAGCAGCTGAGAGGAGAAGGGTCCAATATTTTAGGTCATACTTGAGGATTTTTCTTCACTCAGTTCCTAACCCCATGAGAGATTTTTCAGCATCTTGTGCAAATGACACAGGGTCTGTGTTTCCATCTCTCAAATTATGCTGACACAAAACAGTAAGTATGTGGAAGTCAGCATGGAGGTCAGGACCCACGATGGAGAAGGGTGAAGAACTGGAGGTCCAGGCTGAGTCCATAAGAGCTCTCAAAAAGGACAGGTAAAACCCCACATCCACTGAAACCACCACAAGCAGAAGGGCCAGGCAGTGGCACGGTGCGGGTCCTTTCAGGCAGGTTCTTCTGAGCTGTAGTGATGCTTCCAGGGAGGGGGCACAGTGACTTTGTGGGAGGAAATCTACCAGGTTGTCTCCTGCACCCCTCCGGAGAGTGAATGCACAGAGTTTGTTGGAGTACCTGGTTTAGTCTTCAGTGTCTCCAAGGACACATCCCTCAGTACCTGTAGCAGAGATTTCTGTAATTGTAAACAGTGAAATGATACCAAATACAGTCAAGAGTATCAATCCCTTCAATCAATGAGTGCTGGAATATCTCAGCACAACCTTGAGCATGCCTCCTTAGCACAGCATCCAGAGTCCGGAGTGAGAATCACATTTGTGCATTCAAAAAACTGGAATGGATTAAAAACTGTGAGTAAATAGAAACTGTGACCAAAGCTGGCACCCTGGGGAAATTACAGTGGATGGAGCTGATGGGATGCACAGCTGATGGGTGACAGTTCTACCCAGGAGAATGAGACGTTCCTGCTGTAGGCTTGTGACCATCTGGAAACAAACAGCATGCTTTTTTGGGGTGTGCAGGACTGCAGATGTTAAATGCTGCAGCCCAGAGACCTCAGTGTGAGTCTCCTCCTCATGTAGTGACATGGGCAGCTGCAGATTACTGGGAGCACCTTGCCGGAGATTGGGAAGCCATGCCACCTCTGGCCAAGGTTTCTTTCCAAAACTGATCCATATCCTGGAACACAGAGTCTCCCAGGCAGCTGGATATAGGGGGTCAGGCAGATTTTGGTTACCCAAGCAACTCACATGTTATGATTCCTAAACAACCGAGATATTGGAAGGCTGGGAACACAGGAGGGAAGTGGTTATGGAAAATAACAATCGCTTTCCAGCCATGCAGACACAATGTGTTGTAAGATCTGCTTATTGAACTGCTTTCAGCTCCCCATGGCTTTTGATGGCTGACAGTTTACCATGTATCAGACCCAATATTCTACTCTCCCGCGTTCCCTTATTAAATTTGGACACTTGCAAAGGAAGGACCTGCCCAGAAGGAGTGTGAGCAGACCAGCAGCACGTGGCACGGTGCCCCTCGGGTGTGCCGCCTGCAATCAGCCATTCACAGATTACAGTTGTTTCATTGGGCTGATGGAGCTGAAAAATGCCAACCGAGATTGTAAAATAGGATGATGAAGATTACCGAAGGTCAGGGCGACAGATCTTGATGCAACACCAATCAGCATTGCTCCAGGAAAATCAGAGCAGCAGCTCAGTTCATGGACACCAGTGATAACCGCTTTCAGATCCCCACCATTGTCACACTTTGAAATTTCAGTTTTGTTTGCCTAGAAAATGTTTTGATTTGAGAAGTGCTGCTTGAATCTCACACACCAAGCACATCTCCAGACTCCTGTGCTGAAGAGCTTCCACTGCAGATCAGCACCCATAACCCTGATAACTTTCATTTAGCTCCAGAGCTTCTGACCTGAATCACTTCCTGAGTCATCTCATTTGAGGCTTATGATCAATTGTGTAGGTAGCTCATGTTAATCAGTGATTTGTCAACTGCCAAAATGCCCATCTCATGAAAGATTGTGTTTCTGTAGCACAAGGTGTCCTCGTAAGGAGAAGCACAATGTGGAGCTGGCCAGGCAGAGCAATAGCTTTGTGTTAGCTGATATAATGTATTTCAGCTTTGGCAAAAGTAGCCCAAATTATCTTTTTCCTACTTACCTGCTCTGAACTGTGTTTGCACAGGCTAGCTGGCACTTGCAGGACACAACAGTAACAGAAATGCTGACAATTACCTGAGATACCCTAGCAAAATATTTTTAAGGCAGAGTTTTTGCAGGTACAATGTCAGTCACATCTAAAGTCAGCCCCAAAGTGGCAGCCACCATGATAAATCAGGCTAAATCAAAGCAGTTGGTCTGACTCACGTCTCGTATTCATCGGCTTTGCAGTGACCTGTCTTTTCTGATAGCCCCCTGCTTGCATGTACACTGGTAATTCAGAGGGAAGTGCAGACCACAAGGGCTAAGCAGCCTCATGTAGGAGCAAAAGGAATGAGTCACGGGACATAAGAAAGTGTCATAAATGACACAGGACACACAGATGTCATAGGAATGTCATAAATGTTATAGGACATGAGGAAAATGATCCTACTTAGTTAACCTCTGTCCACGGGTAGCCTGAGCAGAGACCACTCAGCTCTGATTTGTGCAGTGTGCCAGCCAAGCTAAGTAAAGAGACTGGGAGCCACTTTGGACAAAAATGGATTGTTACACTTGTCTTCTACAGCAGTCCCAAACACCCAGCAGCCCAAACCAGTATAAAACCAAGATAAAATCCACATCTATGTTGATATGGCTGTATGTGCTTCCCTAAGCACCGTACTGACCCAAGGCAAAGGCAGCCTCTTCAAACAGCCAAAACTGGGCAAGACAGAGACACTGGTCTCTTTCCAATGGCCCCATCTGGTCTCATGGACATTCCCTCCTTCCCAATCCAGCCAATGTGCTGGGCAGCTGAGCATGGAGGTGCCACTTACCCAAAAGCAGTCGCTGAATGCAATTGTGGGGAAAATGGCTATGCATTTACTGAGTTTACCATCTGATCTTGACTAGTCCTTTGTATTGTTTGCTCTTCCATATCTCTGGCAGTTGACCAAATATACCCATCTCCCTCAAAATATTTTAGGTCCAAAGTCTGTTTGACAGGTTCATGCCCAATGGGGGATGTGTAAGTGGTCTGGTCCACTAAGGAAGTTATGGCTTTGCATATCAGCAAATGTATAAAGTAGATACTCTGACACTTTGGTAGTCCTAAATTAAAGATTGTGGATTGATTTGTTTAAATAATCCTAGGAACCAAGTGTTTAATTGTCCCCATAGGGTCTCAGGCCCAAGGCCTATTTTTCATAGATAATTAGTCACAGAATATTTTTGGAGGTCTCTTCTGCAAGGCTGAAGAGTCACATCATGAACCTTGATGTAGGTATTGGGAAGCTACTGAAGAAAACAAAAGCCATAAAAACTGAGGAATCCTCTGGCAGGCTGGGATGAGACATGGGTTAGAAATTTGAGGGGATGAATTTTGCAGAAACAACTAGTAGACACAAGTTTGGCAGCTGCAAGGAGGGAAAACCATCTGTCAGGGACTGCCACTTGCTCAGCTACCACGGGTCTCAGGATGATGGGGCTGACAAGGTACAATGATCCATTGCCAAAATTTGGATATTTATTATCAAAACAGAGCTAAATAATGATGCTTTGAACTCATTTCTGGAGCTAAGGACTGTGACTCAATAAAAGGTTTGCTGATTTTTGCTGGCTTTTCTGAGAAAAAAGGAAAGTGTCAATTTTGGGGAATTGCTTGTATCTGGGATGCTTGTTGTGCTTTCAGATTCAGCAAATGATCACAATTTGAAGTGTGACTGCTTTCTGGCTACCAAAATTACAGAAAATTGAATCTGGAAGTTTTAAAATGAAGCAGCCAGCTCCAAAAATCTCATGCCATTCCCAAAGTGTCTTTGTCCAGCTCTGAAGCAACATGCTGATATTTTAATAGCACAGCCCAACTGGGATTTGAAAATTAGCATAAAAGTTTTAATTCATTTTGGTTAATTTTTCTTGGTGATTAATTGCTCTTTAACAAAAGACATTAGCTCATCATTTAATGCAATGTTAACCAAATGACAGGATTTCAAAATCACGGCTCTTGCCTGAGCAGAGCACGTGGAATTAAATGTTCACCCTTAGTACACACGGTCTCCTATTCTTAAGGGAAGGTCAGTGTTGAAGCTAAATCAAGAGAAGAAGCAAGGACTATCGTATTTGTAATTAGCTTAGCATCTCTGAGGAACATCAGCACTCTGGAGTTTTAAGATCCATGACTGTTTTGGAAATTGTGCTCTTTCTAGGCAACGTGCCACTGCTCAGAGAGCTCTTTTGTACCAGAAGTTCCTCATCATTCATTTCACTGATGAGATGTTTTGGGATGAATCAGACATTGCTAAAGTTCATTTTGAGGTTTATCTTGTACCCATCCCAATGTGAAACTTCCATCCAGACAGTGTCTGGTACACTGAGGTGTGGAGATGACAAGCAGCCTCGTCATTTGAAGAAAGAGAAAAAACCTTGTAAGTCAGGCGATTGCCACTGTAACTCCTGAGAAGCCTTTACACCTGGAAAACACCTGTTGAAGCTGTCAAACCCCAGGTACTCTTTTTTTTCCCCACTAGAGTCAGCAGCAAAGCACCACTAGACCAATATCTTATACTTTAAAACCCCTTTTTATTAAAAGAAAACAGGCAAAACCAGCTAATAAACATTCTTTAATTTAGAAGAATTGTGCCTGTTAGTATATTAATCTCCAGGAACAACAGAGGCAAGTTCCTGGAACTGGCTAACCAGCATGACCCATCCCCAAGATCAAGAGCCAATTAGAATCCCTTACCTCAAACTAAGATGCTTTTAAATTGTTCTATCTGACAACAAAATGTCCCCCATACTTCAGGTAGGGATGTGCAGGGAAGGGATCACCCTGTGTTTGTGTCATCCTCTGCAAGAAAACCTTGTGTGAAAAACAGACCAGAGAGGCTGAGGATGCTCCATCCCTGGAAACATTCAAGGTCATGCTGGGCAAGGCTCTGACCAACCTGACCTAGTTGAAGATGTTCCTGCTCATTGCCAGGAAGTTGGACTTGATGACCTTTAAAGGTCCTTTACAACCGAGACCATTCTATGATTTTATGAATAAAAACAGATTTCAAAGGTTATCTGAACAATTTAAGTCTTCAGTGGAGGTAGGTGGGTTCCTTGGAGCAGTGAAAATTCAACAACATTTGTGCTTCTAGAGATTTGTGTGGTTTCTTAATTAAGAACCTTCTAGCAGCTTAAAAAAGTAGGAGGGACTGAGAGAAACTTGTGGGCTTTTCCCAGCAGCATTAATTGGTCAGGCACTCCATGGACCAATGTGCAATGGAATGATCTGGGGAAAAAAAGCACATTTTCCATACTATGTGTGTATGATGTCACCACTGCCAAATGGAAATATTACAAGTATTGCAGTAAATTTTGCTGTAGACAGAGGTGGACTTGATTTCTACCAGCACCCACCATGCTGCGTTACCAAGCTGTGGATATGCTTAAATAGAAAATCTGGCAGTTGTTATGAGCCTAACAGTTCTTCCTCCTCCTCCGCTCCTTCTCATTCCACTCTCCCACTGCAAGGAACAGGCTGGATGGGGACAAGGGACCAGGCTGTCCCTTTCATCATTAGCCATAGCGTGAAGCCCCAGCCTCACCCCGCGCTCGAATTTCGGGAGACACTCTCCGTTTCAGAACTCACTGGAAATAAACAGCTTTGCTGAACAAAGACCATGTGCATATGTCCCTGTGTATAGAAGGGCAGACTGATGATGTCCCTTTACCTTATAATGATGTTTATACTCAGAGTAACGAATTACCGGCTTCCCCAGTGATAGTGTGCAGGCACCAGCCTTCAGCTGTGTGCTCACTTAGCACCATCAGTAATGCAGAGATGTTTCCCGAGTCCTGCATGAGCTTCACTGCCCTTGTTGTGAATGGGAATGTTTTCCAGGCCATCATCCCTGTCCTTCACCCCACCTTTTGGTTGGCTGAGGGTTGGGTTAGCCAGGTACTGGCTTGAGCTGCCAGCAGGTTTGTTGGCATGGTGGTACGGGTGGATATCACTCATGCATGTTTTTCTCTTCCCCAGCAACATTTGTGCAACGTTATAGATGTTGCAGGAGCCTTCACCCAAAGCTGCCCCAGTAGGAACAGCACTTCTGGAGCTGGGTCCTCTCACTAAACATCCTCCTTGCCCCTGGGCAGATGGGCTGAGCTGTGCCTAATGTTTACCTAGAGCAACCTAGCAGTGGCACAGCCAGGGCTGCAAATCTGAATCTCGTTAGCTTTGGTACCCAAGCAAGTAGGCGATGATTTGGAAATCCCCCATAAATTGTATGGTCATGGCCTACGTGAACTGAACGGGCAGTAAAAAGGACAAAGCCTTGGTCTAAGCTGTGGTTAAGCAAGCTTGTTTATAGATGTGGCCTAAGAAATAACTGCTGGAAAGTGCTGGCGAGAGGGAATAATAAAGAAGTAGGGTAAGCAGAGCCATTGTGGCACAGAATATTGTTTTGTATATTGTTGTTTTACTTTTCTCCTATGAGGTCATAACAGACCACGCTCTTCCCATTCAAATTAATCAACATTTGCTCTGGCTAACTGACTGCAAGTAGAGCTCAGGATAAGCAGGCATTCTAAAATATGTCCTTATTAACCTCTGTAATCCTCTCTGTGCTTGTGAAAGGTGATGGCAATTTACTACACATTATTCCGTTTAGTATTTTTCTTTAGATAAAATTTAATTTCCAATTTCTGTCTGTTCCACCAACAGAGAGGAGAAAATAGGACACAAACTCTGTCCTTTTCTAGGTGGGGAAAGGGTAAAAGCGAGAGGTCTGTGGGAACAGTATTTGTAAAAGAGTCACCTCCATTCTCTTTATTTGTTCTAAATGTATTTATTAGAAATACGACCGAGTATTCGCAAGGGCACTGTCAATTTGAAAATTACAGTATCTCTGCCTGGAAATTACTTACTGTCCCTTGCTACAAATAAAACCATAGCTCAGTATTAAATGAAAACAAGGCAGAAGTCTCTGTTATTCTTTGCTTTTGCTTTTTCTGTGCCCCCCCCCAACTGCCTTCCTGTTTGTGCATTCACACAGCCCTCTATCTCTTGGCAGCCATCTATTGCCTCTTTGTATTTACAATCACTCTCCCTCTTCAGAGGTTTGTTGTACGGTTGCAGCAGAGGGAAAAACATTTTCATTTAAAAAAAAAAATGGTATCAGGAGGTGGGAAGAAGACAGAGACTGTTCCTGCACTCGTAAGCCAGCTGAATGCAGATTGAAAGGGAAAATGTAAATGAAAGGAGCTTAATTTCTTGCCTTGCTGTGATTTCTAGTAGTGAGTTCATAGCTTGCTTTTCCGTCATTTTCTACTCTGCACCTTAATCACCTTATTTTTATTAATTATGAATGAGTGTGCTCTTGTAGAAAGGGAGAGGTGGCTATTGCAGCGGGGCAGGAGTCTCCCGGGGGCCAGGGGTGGCTGGGTGCCCTGGGGGTGTGAAATGCCCCGCGCCCCGCTCCCAGCCCCAGCTGTCCAAACACCGCAGGTCTGCCGCCCAGCCATGGGCTGGCTCTCACTGTCATAAAAGTTATGAATAATGGGCTCTTGTTTCCCACCTTCTGGTGGCTGACCATTCACGGGTCACGTTTTCCAGATAATCGTTACAGTTGGAAATTTGCTGTTTATAAGAAGTGAAATGAAAACCCTTCCCTTTCTCTGGGCTGCGACTGTGCAGGAGATGGCAAATGCACAGCACAGTCCAGCCCAGGGCCAGCAGCATCCCCTCTGGGCCACCACAGCCACCTGTTGTGTGTTTCAAGCAGAGGCATCTTCTGCCTTGTGCTACACCCCTTTGAAGTGGTTAGCCCCCAGGGAACTTGCCTTGTGGGCAAGACCAGGAGGATTGTCTCCACCTTGGCTTCCCCTACAGCCGAGTGATCACAGAATCACAGAATAGTTAGGGCTGGAGGGGACCTTAAAGGTCATCAAGTTCCAACCCCCCTGCCATGGGCAAGGACACCTCTCACTAGACCAGGCCACTCAAGACCCCAAATTATGCAGCTATGTATGCTGTTTGTTTAACTCTACAGATGAGCATGTTCCTCAAACCCACATAAATGTCCTACCCAAGCAGAGCCTGGCTTCATGCAGGGATCTCTCACCCACCCCTACAGAATCAGGTACCACCACTCCTTGTCCTCTAGCCACACAGAGACAGTGATCTGCAAAATCCCAGCCAGGTCATTCAAGGTGAAATCAAGCTTTTTTTTGGCATTAAATTTTAGCTCCAACCACGCTTTTGCCCAGCTCCACTTCCTTTGCCACATCCAAGCTGTCAGACACACAGCATCAACCCGCTGCAAGGATGCTGGGCTGCAGAGGCTACCGAGCTTTGTTCATTGGAAAGCTCCCACAAAGCTTTCCTGCCTTCCCCTTCAGAGCCAAAACTGGTGCAGGAGTGCCGTGGCTGTGACACAGCTCTGCCAGGTGACTGCAGGGAGGTCCCTGTTTTGCTCTCCATCTTCTAGCAGGCACACACATGCTGTCTACACCTTGGTGATTAGGAGGGCTGGAGGAGAGTCACTCCCTTCCACAGCTTGTGGCAGGGTATTGATAGAGATCTTGAGGGTGTAAAGGAAACCCTTGCTCATCCTTTGTCTCCTGAACGCTATTCCTATTTGTCTTCTCTGAGTCTGGGGCACAGTCCTTCATAAATAAAGCAAAAAAAAATCAGGAAACAGTTATTCCTGCAGCATATTGCTTCCAGCATGGGAGCTATTACAGAAATGCTGGAAGGGACCCTGCACCAGTTTTTAAGCCCCTTATTATAAATACGCTTTCCAAATCTTCCATAAGCTTGCACCAAGCTACGCCCTAAGACTTGTCTGGATTCATATCCTTTTTTACATTCATAAAGAAAGGGCAAACATTTGGTGAACCCGTAAGAAATTAAGGATGGATGGATACTAAGAGCAGAACAGTCTATTCTTAGAATTATGCAAATGGGATTTAAATAGAGATTCTCACAGAGGTTGTGCAGAGACATAATGGGAGAATCACATTTCTAATATGATTTTAGAGTCTGGGTGAGTTCTTCCTCTGAAAATTAATTTTTTTTCTAATGCCACCAAAAAAGAAAAATAAAAAAATCAGTAA
The DNA here is from genome assembly GCF_964237585.1 of Gallinula chloropus. Classification (NCBI taxonomy): domain Eukaryota; kingdom Metazoa; phylum Chordata; class Aves; order Gruiformes; family Rallidae; genus Gallinula; species Gallinula chloropus. The sequence goes on from NC_140085.1 coordinate 206,820,991, forward strand.
ACTTAATTTTAATCGAATGTTAAATTTATTCAGGTTCATTTTCATATATCTGGATGTTTCTTTGCTGGGGAGACTGATTCCAGGAAACAAAACTACAACTTTCAACTTGTGCATGAGCTTCCTGGGCCCTTGGTGGGGCCATTGTGAAGCCCCGTCCTCCTCCAGCAGGTAGCACAGGTGTACCTTTTTGGGAGAAGCCAAGCAGCCCCTCCATGCTTTGAAGGGTGCTGTAGGGAATGGGTAGCAAACAGGTGCTTTCAAACACTTCCACCTATACCAGGAGGTTAGGAGTGCTGTGCGCTCCTCGGGGACTCCAAGTCAAATGGCTTTGCACTTTGTATTACTCTTCTTCCTGCTACTGGCTTCTTGGCCTTTGTCCCCTTCTGTGGTCCTTGTGGTGGACAGTAGTGCTCTGATGCCAAAAAGTTCCCTCTCACAGCCACCCAAGCAAACCTGCAAGCCCTGTAGGGTCAGCTCCTCGTGGGTTATTCATCATGGACTGTATACACTCCTCATACTTCTTAAAAGTCTTTTACAAAGCAGTGGACCCCAGGGAGCATTGTTGGCCAGCAAACCACCTCTCATTTCTTTTGCCCCACCAGCTTGAATATTTATGAGGTGGCATGTGATTTGATGGTATCTGGTTCCACACGTAATGCTGATGTCATGTGTTTTAGATTTAAAATGCCAGTTTCATTTTGTAGTGCATAATAATTTGTTTCTTTGGCAGTCCATAAAGAATTGCACTGAATCTTGGCAGGCCTGGAAGGGGAAGCAAGAGGACTTAATGTACACTAGGGGTTGTACCAAGAGTGGTACAGTTTATGCTCCACCTAAAACATCGTCTCTGTCAGGATACATCTATGCATGACCAGAGCACTTTCTACTCCAAGAACTTTGCCAGCAATGATGGACAAAGTCTATGGGCAATGACTGTCTGAGGTTAAGACCCATGCAGCAACGTCTGATGTAAAGATGGGGAAACTGAGGCAAATCATCCTGCTATAGTTACAAAATCCATGTGCAAGGGGGAAGTGAACCCACCTTGCACAGCTCCCACAGCTTCACCAGAGAGAGCCATCCCAGATCCAGGCACTGACAGAATTTGGCCTTATCTCCTCTAAACACTGTTTCTATTAGAGGCAGCCCACGCCTCCAAACTTCTATTCAACTTTTTTTCCTGAAATTAGAGTCCTGGATGTAATCTATCTATCAAACATCCTACCTAGTTTTGAGCCAGTTCCAGTGCAGAACAAGAGGGGTGCATTTGGGAAACAGATGCTTACAGAAAGAGACAAACTGGATAAAGCAATAGAAAACCAAACATTTTTCTGGCCTAAAACACTGATGAATGGAACTTAAACCTCTAAGGGAACAGTAACAGGAGCCAGTGAGGCATGCAATATTCACTGCAGTAAACAATGGTATTGCCATCAGATACACACATGTGTGGCATTTCATGTGCCTTTACACAGAGAACAGGGTCCTCCCAGTAACTTCTGCTTCTCACAGGGGTGTCTGTGCCATGCTAGATCTTCCAAAACACTCTGGGCTGGGTGCTGCTCCCCAGGCAATGGGTACCATCACAGTCCCACAGGCCTTACTCTGTCATTGCACATGGGCTGTGTGAGCTCAGGATGGTACATGTAGAAGAGCTGTGATTTTGTAGTGCTGTAAGTAAATCCATTCAGAAGGGGATGACTTTCTGGCCAGGCAAGTGTAACAATCACCCTGGTAGCACACTGCTAGCAGTGTGCTTGTTGGACCTACAACAGGTGGATCCATGCTCTCTCCTGTCTTTGCTACCTGTTCTGCCAAGGAAAAATAATCTATCTTTGTGAAAGTGCCTCCGTGCCTGCACAGGGTGTGTGTGACTTGTCATTGCTGTCTCAGCCCGGTCAGTCTGGAGTAAGGCTTTCTGATAGGGCTGTGCTGGCAGAGCCTAGCTGTGGCTGAAGGGTTAGGTGGTATCCACCTTGTGGGCAGTGTGACTGCACTGCCCAGCGCTGCAGAGCTTCGTTAGAGCGTTCACATGAATTCAGCTGCACCAAAATGAAAGTTCCTGCCGGTCTCGTAGCTCGTCTTCGTATCCATCTCTGAGTCAGCAAGAGAAACCATGCAGATAAAGTCTGGGGAACTGCTGAGAGAGAAAAAATAAACATTCTGAGAAGTGACAAGAAGAGAAGAGGAATTCTTAGAGGAGTTACCTGCACAGCCTGAAATAAACCCATCTATTAATCCCACTGAGAGCTCCCTCAGATCTGGGTGCTTGACAGGATGAGTCATGGAGACACTCAGCTGCCTGTGCTGCCTGCAGACAGGAGCCAGTTCCTTTGGGGACATGCGGGATGAGACATCTGTGTCCTTACTGCCCCTCCAGGAAGGTACCAGTCAGCCAGCACATCCCAGAGCCCACGCAGGGCTGTCCTCCCCTACCCGGGACATGCAGGTCCATGGCAGGGTTTGCCCCAGACCCATGCACACTCTGGAGCCACGTCTGCAGCATGGGCCAAAAAGCACAGAGAGACCCAGTTCAGCCTGCACTGTGTGCTTCAGTAAACCCCAAATTTACCCCCCCCAGTGAGGTCAGACTCTGGCAGATGGTAAACTGCTGCCTGCTGCTATCTGCTAGGTCAACAGCTCTGCAAGTTGAGGCCGGTGACAAAATCGCAGTGTACCAGGTCAAGCCACTGAATGCTGTATATTGTGTTTTTAATTTCCCATTCTACTCTGTACCCTGGCTTGCTCTCTGCCCTGAAGTGGCTTTCCCCACTGAGAAAGCCAATACCATCTTCAGAGGCTCTCCTGATGACACCACCACAATTAGCTTCTTAGCCAAAGCGCTTTAAGACTGGGGTGATAAGAGTGGCACACATGCCTTGGCAGGCTGACTCAATAAGGTTATATACAGTATGACAGGGTTGTTGTGTTATTAGTGACCTGGCCAAAAGCTCGGTGAGAACTGAACAGCTCCTTCTCATGACATGTCTTAGATCTTTTTCATACTGGATTGCTCTGAATACATTTCAGCAGGCAGCAAGCTCCTAGATACATTTTGGACTCCCCATTCTGCCACTGCTGCTCAGGAGAGACCCAGGGGACACATTTCTCACTCACCAACTTCAGATTTCCCCTGTCAGAAAGTATTTATCAAAACTCAGAAGTGAAAGATCTCCAGCACCCGACGATGGAGATGTCAGGTCTGCTACAGGGTGGTCAGGACACACAATGAACTCACAGCACACACATCCTTTGTTTCTGTTTATGAACTGCAAGCAAAAGGTGTTTTGCAAATATGCTTGCTGTTCAAAACTATTAAAAAATGAGTGTGGAAATGTCAAGAGACAGCCTGCTTTGGTTTCCCATGGAGAGGAGGAATCAGTTCATGGCAGTACTATGCATCAGTCTTTCTTGAGCTCCTAATTTGTTTTGCAGAATATCAGCCTTCTATTACTTTACAATAAATGTCTCCAGCACTTACTCCTCGGGAGGCAAACCTCAGGTCTTCGAGATGCATGTGACCTGCATATAGGCATTTGTGAAAAGCCTGGACATCCTGGAAAAATCACTGCGACCAGTAGAGTTTCAGAACTAAAAGTGAGGAGGCTGTCACAACAAAAGTGTGGAAAAGAAACCTGGAGGCACTGTTCACAGAGGACCTCTAAGAGCAACAAACAATTTGGCTTTTTGTTGGTTTGGGTTTTTTGTTTGGGGTTTTTTTTTTTCCTGCTAACAGCATAAATATGTTCTGGTGCAACTTAAGGGAAGAGTTAAACTGAAGACACTAGAGCTCCCTGGGTCTCTCATTGTCCTTCCAGTTCTGCAGTTCTTAATAAAATCAAACATATTTATTTAGGTAGACATACTTACTGCCCACAGCACCAATGGCCTCAGTGGAGAAGAAAGATGCATTAGTTACCCTAAAAACATTTTCATTTTCTGGACCACATGTTGTGTTTTAAAGAGATATACTTTTCTGGGCTTCTATGGTCTTTTTTCTGGGCTTCTATGGTCTCTGCTCCCTGCTAGTCTGTCTGCCCTAGGAGAGCAACCACTGCTCCAAATATATTCCCATGGCCTGTTTAATTAAAGTTTTCCAGCAATGGACATGCTGTTGGGTCTCCAGGCAGCCTCCTCCACTGCTCTCTGCCTGTGCCATTAGAAACTTATCCCATCCATCTAGTGCAAACTGCCCCCAATGCCTTTCAAGGCAGCAGCACTTACTGTCATGTCCCCTGTGGATGCCCTTTCAGCTTCTTCCACCCAAAGCAATCATGGTATCTTCTCTGTCTGAGAATTGGCAGTCTAAGCTGTTTCTGTCCACACTGAACTCTGGAAAACCAGCCATCCAGCACTGCCTGTTGTCCTCCATGGTGTCACTGCTCTGTCTCACCCATCACAGCTCCTTCAACAAGCCACTGTAATAGAAGAGTTCCATGAAAAAGGTCATCCAGCTCCTCCTTCTCCATAAGCTGCATCAAACAAGGGACTACAAAAACCCATCTCCTGTGTGACCCCAGGGAACAGCACCCTCCAGGAGCAAGAGGACTCCAATTTTGGTTGTACTCATGCAAAGAAAAAAGTGAAGGAAGGGTGTTCAAAGCAATATGTGAATCATAGAATCATAGAATCATAGAATGGTCTGGGTTGGAAGGGACCCCAAGGATCATAGAGCTCCACCCCCCCTGCCACAGGCAGGGACACCAACCTCCAGGCCTGGATCTACACAAGGCTGCCCAGGGCCCCATCCAACCTGGCCTTGAACTCTTCCAGGGACAGGGAATCTACTACTTCTCTGAGCAGCCTGTTCCAGCACCTCACCACTCTCTCTGTAAAAAACTTCCCCCTAATATCTAATCTAAACCTTCCCTCCTTTAGCTTTAGTCCATTCCCCCTTGTCCTGCCATTATCTGCTCTTTTAAAATGTTGAATCCCCTCCTGCTTATAAGCTCCCTTCAGGGACTGGAAGGCTGCAATGAGGTCCCCCCACAGCCTTCTCTTCTCCAGGCTGAACAAGCCCAGTTCCCTCAGCCTCTCTTTGTAGGGCAGGTGCTCCAGCCCTCTAATCATCCTTGTGGCCCTCCTCTGAACCCTCTCCAACAGTTCCACATCCTTCTTGTATTGGGGGCCCCAGATCTGGACTCAGGACTCCAGATGGGGCCTCACGAGGGCAGAGTAGAGAGGGACAATCACCTCCCTGTCCCTGCTGGCCACCCCTCTTCTGATGGAGCCCAGGATCCCATTGGCCTTATGAGCTGCAAGAGCACACTGCTGGCTCATGTCAAGCTTCTCATCCACCACAATCCCCAAGTCCTTCTCAGCAGGGCTACTATTAAGTGTGAACCATTAAGGCTTAAAAATTAGGTGAACCTCAACCCAGTTCCAGAAAACTGGTAGATTAGGTTAAATTCAGTTTGTTCTCCGTGTGTCCCAACAAATCCCATCAGTAAAACAGGCCTCCTGAGTTGGACAAAAGCAGCAGCTCCTTTCCTCTACATCTGGCTGCAGAGCCTGTGTGTAGCATTAGCCAGGGCGGGCCGGCAGTGATCACGGTTTTATCGACAGCTGGGAATAGTTTGTACACAGAAGATTCATCACCCCTCTGCAGTGACAGCATATCATAAAGTTTGAAGTTAAAAGGAATGTAATCTCACATCTCATCAAAGAGAAGAAATTTGTTGTGTGTTGGTCTTTCCTGGGTTGTTGGGGTTTTTTTTAAGACAAAAAGAAAGATTATCCCCAACCACAAATGGGAAAGCTGCCATTCTATTTATGGCTCATTCCTTTGTGTGACTGTGCTTAAAACTTCTGCAGTGGTTGTTGTCTTGTCACTGTAAGTAGTGACTCTTTAAGGCTTGCAGTGTCCCTACCTGAGCTAAACACAGCAAGGGAGAGATTTGTCCCATCCAGTGTGAACTGTACAAAGGTTGCCTGCCTCTTAAGTAAAGGTAACTTTAATTAATTAATGGTAAAAGATTAATTTAAAGATAAATTTCCAGGATGACCATCTAGTGCCAGGGGGAACAAAACACCTCTTGAGGGCAACCAACTGCTCTCTGCCTCAGGCAGGTGGGACGTGTGGGATCCTGCAGCACCACATCAACCACAGCAGAGCATGAAATGCACATTTTGGATGGCCAGAGTTAAATACATTCATAGAAACATAGAATGTGTAAGGTTGGAAGGGACCTTTAAAGGTCATCTAGTCCAACACCCCAGCAGTAAGCGTGGACATCTTCTCTGGATCAGGTTGCCCAAAGCCCCATCAAGCCTGACCTTGAATATCTCCAGGGATGGGGCCTCCACTGTGTCTCTGGGTAACCTGTTCCAGTGATCTACCACCCTCATACTGAAGACTTTTTTCCTGATATCCAACCTAAATTTCCCCTTTTCTAGTTTAAAACCATTACCCCTCATCCTATTGCTACATACCCTCATGAACAGCTCTTCCCCAGCTTTCTCATAGGCACTTTTTCAGGTACTGGAAGGCTGCTATAAGCCTTCTCTTCTCCAGGCTGAACAAGCCCAAGTCTCTCAGCCTGTCTTCATAGAAGATGTGCTCGAGCCCTTCAATTGATTTTTGTGGCCCTCCTCTGGACACACTCCAACAGGTCCATGATCTTCTTGTGTTGAGGGCTCCAAAGATGGACGCTGCACTCCAGGTGAATTCAAGAATCCCATGCTCTACCGCTACCCCAACCCTTTGAGCCCTTGGCTAATGAGACACCTTTGTCAAAGACTGGGCATCTGAAGGAGTGCCCATTGCTTAGACTTACTTAGACATTTTTTACATCGCTGTTACCTAGTGAATCCATCACTGCTTCCCTGCATCCTGCTGCCCTCCAACACAGTCACAACTGAGCATCTTTCATGTGAAATTAAACGTGAAAGGTGGGCAGACCTCATGGAGTCCTTGACATATCTCCAGGATATGCTCTCTGCCTGGGATCCCTTTTTTGGCCATGGTCATTTCCTTTGACATTACTTTAGACAGTGATTGTTCTGACAGGGCACTGTAAGAAGAGCACCTGGGTGTAGATGAGTGGTGTTTGTATGATAAGCAAGGTGACACAGCTTTTCCCTAAAGGCAGAACAGTTTTTAATTCACTTAACGTCCTTCTCCAATGTGTACCACAGGCAGACCCCTTGGAATAATATTGCTGTCTCCCTCTCCAGTGGGAGCAGCTGCAGGGCTGTGCTCAAGGCATCGCTCCCACCTAAAGAACTTTAAAAAACCTTATTTGTTTCTCACACTAAGTGAGAATGATACTGTAATTAAATATTTCTCCATGAAAACATAGCTAAATCATGGGTCCAGCAGTGTCCCCCCCTGTTCTGACGAGCCATGGTGCCTGCCCAGGACCCTCATTTTTGTGTAAGAACAACGGTGGAGAGGGCTGGAGGTGCAGGTGTGCGTGGGGACCCCACCAGCCCCACCGGAGAGGGTGCGCAGACGGTGCTGACAAAGCATCCTCACTTATAACTGAATTACCAGCAGAGGATTTATGACTGGAGTGCATGCAGTGCTACCCGTGTTACTGAAATAAAGCCCATGAAAGAGAATTAACTGGAGTCAGTGGCTGTAAATCAGCCAATCCCCAAATCTCCAGGACATTGGGGATGAGAAACTCTTAGACTCACGCAGTGGGCTCCTTGGAAAGCTCGCCTGCATGTCATTTGATTTGTCCAATTAATAACAAGTACAGTACAAACTATACACATGCCCCTGTTTCCATGTTTGCTCTGTTAAAGGTGCCATGCCTCCACTCTCACCCCTACTCCCCATTTTCTCTTTTCCTATTCGTCATAGTTGTCTAAAAACTGCTCCTGGCATTTCAGTTCTGAATGTGTCCCCTCACACTGTCTCACAAATTACAATGAAATATATGTCATTGCTCAGATGTAGCCACACTGGGAAAGAAAGCTGGCAAAGGCTGAAAAGGAGAACTCCCCGTGGATTAGATAAGAACACTTAGATTTTTTTCATAAATTGGATGGCCAAGAATTAGACATCTAAATTCACACTGATTTCGTAATTCATACTAACACTTACATCTGTTTTTTCTGGGATGTGGAGTAACAAACACCTCCAGAGGAGCTTTTCTGGGTCACATACTCAGATGTTTAAATATGAAATTGGAAGTTTGACTTCAGGTCCCTGTTCTTCCTGTGCCAGGAGTGGGTCACTGCTAGCTACCACATGGGCAGTTGATCACCAGCCAGCGGTGGAGCTGGGACCCCTCTCCACTTCTGTGGAGGGGAACATGTACAAACTCCATGCAACTCCATCACCTCCCCAGTGGCCTCTGAGTTTGACCTTGCATCAACCTCCATTCTAAAAATTAACATTACCTTCCCATTCCCCACAGCAGTGGCCCTGTCTGGGGAGGGGGCTGAGTCCTGCAGAGCCAGGTCACTGCCTCCAGCCCTGTGAGCTCAAGGACAGGCTGTTTTGGCAATCCCTTTTATAGACCAGTGCCACTGCTACCCCACATCTCCCTTCTGGGATGCGCCTACAGCTCCTGACGCAGAGATAAAAATACTTCCCTGCCCCTCATTACTCACCTCAGCAGGTCAAGGCAGGACTTTGATCTAAAGGGAAAGGCATTCCCAGGGATATGGTTACATGAAACATATGCTAAAAGAGCTCCTTGGCATCAGGCTTTATCTTTACTCTCTAAGTTTTAATGACATGCACATGCCGAGGGTGCTGTGGGAATGAAGCAAGCTGGTCGTAGGACCCTGTTTGATTTAATAAACCTAAAATAATCATATCCAAAGTGAGGCTGTTCCTTGGCATTCCATGCTCCCTTCCTTGGCTGTTTTCTGGTGAGAACACATCTACCATGATGGGTTTTTTCGCTCGAAGCAGCTTATACGTCATCCAGTGCGTGGAAAACGTGTGGTCTGGGACAACTTCTCAGTTCCTACAGCCCCGTGCACTCCAGTTTATGTTATAGCATGGGAGAAATCAGCTCTTTTACTCTTTAGGGTTTTGGCAACCACCCATCCCTTTGGACTCCAGGCAAAGGATGCTGCTGAATCCCCAATTTTTCCTTCATTCAACATGGGGGATGTGTTTGTGGCCAACTGTGAGTGACTTCATCACCTCCACCCTGTTTCTATGTTTCATTTTATATCAGACAAAAATATAATAGGCCATCTTTCAGCAATTACTGTAGCAGCCAGCTTTATAGCCCGTCATCTTCACAAAACAAGGAAAGAGAACATTTTTTAAATTGCTCATGAAAGGTTTACATGGTTTTTATTGCTGAAGCTTTGGGTTTTTTATGTGGGTTCCTTAAGGGTTTATGCCACTTGCTTAGGTCAGTTCTGCACGGTGGTTTTGATGAAGGTGTAAAGCCCTCTCTTTCTATGGTGGCAGCTGTGGGTGAGCCAAAGCTCTTGGAAGAGATGGCATTTACTAATTTTTATTGGCTTGTAGCTTTTTCTGCCATTCCAGTACCTCGGGTTTTATATTTTCTTGAGTATTTTTGGAACAGAGTTGGGAGTTGACAGGGTAAAATCAGTTTCCATAGAAAAGAGTTACATCAACTGATGCTGCTGGTCAGCACCAGCACCAAGCTGCCCTTTATCTCAGCCTGTGGTTCAGCTGCACTGACTTCAATGGTTGCAGCTGGAGCAGACCAAAGGGAAGATGTAAAGACATACTGGCTCTGGTTCTTGTTCCACCGACATGGCTATAAATCCAAAGGCTCTCCATTAAAGCCAGCGACATCACCCAGGTGTTAAGAAGTGACACAGCAGGCAGCCATGCTCACCTCGCTGTAATCCCAGCAGCTATTTTTCACAGGGGTGTCATTGCTTTGCCCATTAAACCTTGCCAGGTGAATGGAGAGCAGTTTTTCTCTGAGAAGAGTGTTAAGGGAGTGCAGGCTGCGGTTTTACCCTGTGCTTTGCTGGTGAGCAGGGCATCGTACAGCAGCTGCTTGTCAGCAGCAGGCAGCTCTTCCATATGGAGCAGAGGCAAGTGGGCAAATAAATAAGGTACAGACAGGCTGCCAGGAGCCCACCCTGAGCCAGAGCTGCTTTTTGCCCCTGAGGTGCCATCAGGAATTAAATAAGGCAGCTGTGACACCCTTGTGAGTAGGAGAAAACTTCTTTAAAGCCAAGGCCAGTAGTGCAGTCCCACCTGTTCATCACTTGTCACACAATGAGTGTTTGAAGGCCACCAGCGTTGTTCCTCTGTTCCTCACTGCTTGTGTTTGTACAGGCCTTCCCTCCCCTGTTAGGGAGGCATCTTCCCCTGCCTCTGCCACTCCTGCTGGAGCTTGGGCTGAGGAGGGAATGCTCAAGAGTAACACTCTGGACACAGCGAGGTAACTCTGAAACCCCTCCGCACAACTGTCTAGAGGAGACAAGATACATCTCTGCAAATAACATGTTCAGAGAGATTAATGTCTTGCAGAGCATGGCAGCCCCTCTCTTGGATGTCAAGTCTACAGCTTGAAGTGTAGCGCTCCCACCCCTCACAAAAAGACACAGCCACAGGATACCTATCCCACTGACCTACCTTGGAGCTCCCAAATAGCTCTATGCTAGAGCAGGGAACTCGGAGGAGAGATTAGCTTTTGGTCTTCTACCCCTGATACTGGTCAAATATGGTCCACACCAAGATGGAACACGTCATCTCGGGACGCCCCAGAATGCCCCTACCTTACACTTTGCAGACAGCTGTCTTTGGGCAGGGTTCAAATCTCTCAGGCTGCAGAGAGCACTAAATATAGACTTTGAGTATTTTGGAGGAATGCGGTGAGCCCTAGGATGAAGGAGGCATGGCATCTTGCCCTCTGATTACAGAACTCCTAACCAGAAAAATATTTTTCCAACTGAAACCCCCTAGTGAATTCAGTTTGACTTTACACTTAATTACAGGGTGACGTGGGGGCACACTCTCTGGCAAATTTTCTGTTTGCTGAACTGTGTTTTAAAACAGCCTATCATCACAGACAGGACTGGCCTGAGAGAAAGTGAAAAAAGAAGAAACAAAAAAAAACTCAGGGTCTCATGCTGCTTCCCATTCCTGACTTCACAACCAGCAGGACAGGGGACAAGGAGTTTGTAACATGCTTGTACGAAATGGTACATGGAGCTTCTGAGGCTGATGCTTGTCTCAGAGAGGGTATCTTTAAAGTCAGGAGATGAAAACATCCTTCTGTTTCATTGCAGTTTCTACCCAGGGACCTGCATCTAATGGGACTTAATTCCTGATGAAAGAAGGGTAAACAGACAGAGTCATATTCTATGTTGGATGATGTCAGCAGATCAGTTAGATCAAAACTAGAACCAGCATACAAACAGAATTAGCTGTATCTCTACTATACCTACCGAGGGTGATGACAAGCAAAGTGATTTAAGGTGACTCTGGGGGCCTACATGTGAAGGATGACATTTCTCAACAAGAAGAAAAGCACAAGAGCCTGCTTTTACATTAACATGCTGTGCAAAATGAGCTGGAAGTCAAAACTGTCAAAGAGCCTTTCAGCTCAGAGATAGTAGCCCTGACCTGTACAGATGTACAGACAGCCTGGCTCACTACTCTGGCCCCCAGCTGTGGTAGAGGAAAGTATTACTTCCAATGGGATTTATTATCAAAATGTTCTTTATGTCTGCTAGCAAAATGGAGATCACTCCCTGCATTTTGCAATAAGGATACCATTGCCCATCTATCTCACCTGTGTTTAAGAACTTAAGTTGGACACCTGAAATTAGTTTTTTTAACCACTGTAAACTTGCTCGGTAGATGTCCTCCCTAACCCTCTTTGCTGGTGATGGAGCAGTCAGGTGGGAATCTTTCCCAGTGGTTTCCATGCAGGCCACTGAACACCCGCTTTTCCTGATTTTCAGGAAGGTCTCTCTTGTATCTCTGCCTCTCCAGGGCAGTCCCTGTCTCACAGCTTTTAGTGCTGAATGGCATATTGAGAGATTTTTGGGAACTGCTCCCAGCCCCAAGAGCAAACACTGCAAATTGGTGAGGTCCAGAGAAGAGTGTCCCCATCATAAGCTGTGGTCTTACCTGCTCCAGCTCATGAAGCAGCACCTGAGGGCCCAACACAAACTGGAGGACATTGAGTTACCCTAACCCACGGCTTCAGAAAGAGAGCACGTGGCAGAGCACAGAGGTCAGCCAAACGCATCCTTTCTGAAGGGGCTTTCTGCTTTTTAACCTCTGTTAGCAGCCTGCTATCAGGCCGCCAGCTGGGGATCTCTGAAATGCCCAGTTGCTGTCTCTAAGTACATGGCGTCATCTGCAAGACACGTCGTCCTTCCAGAAAACACCGTGGTAACTCCTCTGCAGTCCGGAGCCGCTGCGCCCGTGTCACACCGGTACGTGGCTCTGCAAGACATAAACCACAGCTACTGGAGAGCCTGTGTGGATTCCTTATCACAGGCGTAATGGAAACAGGTGGAATTTAAACAGTACACTTAAGTACTTGTCTAGTCCCCATTAGGGTTTTGTAGCTCTCCTTTATTTAAAGAATAAATTTCTGACACTTAAAAGAAGCTAAACAACTGTGTTTGAAAAGCTTTAACATAAAGCAGCCTCGACGGTGTTCTTTCCCTTGAGAAAATTGTTCAAATCACTATTAAAATACCTCTGTTGAGAGTATGGAAATGTTTGGATTAAACAGTATATTTACTTTCTAAAAATGGACTCAAAGTCCAAAATAGGATCCAAATTTACAAACAGCCGGAGAATGCACACGCAGACAAAAACAGCCAAGAAGCAACATCTGTTTGGAAAGAAGTTAGCATGAGGGGCATCCAGGAAAGAGCAGTCCCCATGATACTGAGCTTCAACCACTTTAGCTAATGTGGCACTGCCGGTGCAGAGCAATGCATGTTAACACACACAGGTGAAATCAACTGCATTTTAAGGTCATGTTGTGTGATGGCCTTTGCTTAAAGAGGTTGCCTGGAAGGAAAGGATTGAAATAGTTGTCATATATAGTTATGAATGCCCCTGGATCCATTACACGGCCCTAAAAGCAAACTGCAGTCATTTCTTACACCCCTGTGTTTCTAAGTGAGGGGATGGCTCCTCAGGGGCTCCTGAAGCTGCCCCAGGAGCACTGCTGTGGGATACACGCAGCCCCACCGGTCATTTCTTCTTTTTTCTAAGCTTTTTCTAAGGCCCTGTGTAATGGTGACTGATGTGACTAATGGTGTGGGACAGAAATTATTTTCTCTATGTGGTTTTCCTCGGTATTTCTGTATTCCTTACTCCAAGGAGGGGGAAGGTATTCTGTCATTTTGTGCAAGGGGTACGAGGCATTAGCAAACCTGTCTTCAGGTTTTTGCTTCCCCCTCTCAAACACTGTTACAGCATCCTTCTGGACTCATGCTGGAACCTCCCATAGCATTCAGGAGTTATTAAAGGGTAACATCTGCTCTCCCAGTGCCAGCACACCTCAGACTATCTTTTGGATATAAGCTGTACTGATCAGAGATTTTAATTGGCTAGCAGTCACTGTTAAACATCCCTTTCCATTTCTGCTGGATAGAAAACAACTCCTTATCACTACATAATGCTAAATATAATCTAAATGGGGCACAGAAGTGTTTATTAGGCACGTGCAACCTGTCTGGATTGTTATTTACCATGTGTTCCAGTTGTCTAGCACTGCAATGAGGTTGTCCCCAAAGCATTTTTAAGTTTAAGGTTATAGGATGACAGGGCCACTGAGGTGGGAAGGGACATCAGGAGGGCATTCTCCTTCTTGTCCTTACTGGACACTGATTCCTCACTGGTTCTTTTAGCTTCTCTTGTTCTCTGTGCTGCTTATACCATCACTGACTTTCCTCTTAACCCTTCACGGTTTTCCCAGTAGTGGGATACAGTTGGGTGCCTGACTGAGGCCTCTAGTTTGTAAACCCTCCAGGTGCCTAAGTGACTCCCTCAGTCAGCAGAAATAGGTTCATTCAAGGATTTCCCAAGGGAAGCTCGGTCTGTTATTTCCATATGTCAGATGTTTAATGGCATTTGTCAGACATCTAAATTAGGTAGACTGACTTCCATCTTTCCTTATTTATTCTCTCCTTCTTTTCCTTTCTGTACCACGTTGCTTTTATTAGCCTATCTCTATAGGTGTCTAATGTGTTTGTGGGATCACAGTTGTTAGACACATAATGACATGGTCTTAACTTCCAAACTTTGGTCCCATTTGTCTGGATCAGTTCTACTTACAGTCAATTTTTCTCATAATTTTTTTCAGCTTTGGTAAATTGACCCTTCTTCAGAGTTAACTGTCCCCCCTCCTTTGGCCCAGGTGCAATTGGAAACAGACTGTTCTGCCGTTACCGGAATTAAAGGATCCATTGGGTTAACTAATGGCCCCAAGTCTAGCCCTGCTTCAGATCCTGGTCAGCCCTATGGATTAGAGCCCTGTACCACCCCACTCAGCCTGAGGGTCCCGGGAAATTCTCAACTGCAGGAGATGGATTTCCAGTCACCCCAGGACATCAGAGTGTTAACGTTGGCCCTTCATCCAGACGTCTAATTATTTCCATACAAGAAAATCAGGCTGCACATGTTTAGTTTTGGTGATTTGTCAATTTAATTTTGGAGGTGAGGGCAGGAGGCAGGGCGGTGACAGCTGAGAGCTGGCTGGCAGCAAGCCCCGGGTGTGCAGAAATGTTGCAGTGGCAGCAGAGAAGGTTCGCTCCCTGGCTCTCTGTCACGCTCTGGGTACGCGTCCTGGGCTCGCAACGACAGGCTTCGCAGCTGTGTTCACGCCCCCACGCTGATGTTGAACAGACTTGACATCGGTACAAAATGTCCCTGTGATATGGGATCTTTCAAGTTGTACCAGAGCTTGATCCGTGTTTTCAAAGTCTGTTTTCAAAAGCCAGCATCACCAAGTCACTCTCTGAATGCAAGGGCAAATCTGGCAGCCTGGTTGCATCAGATGTGTGTGAAGTCACTGGACTGGACACCTGTATCCTTCCTTCGTAAGTCAGTTGCCCTGACTGCTGAGGAAACAAGAGATTGAGTCAACTACAAAGCAGAAATCGCCCTTCCTTTTGTTATTTGATTTTTTTCCATTGGTAAAACTCCGCAGGAGCCTGTGTCACCCCACTCAGGTGGGGAAAGAAAAGTAAATAAAGGAACATATTTCTGAAGCAATGGGATTTGCCTTAGAGCTGGATGGACAGCTAACCAGGAAGCCCCATGTAAGACAGTCACTGTATTATCCTCTCCTTTCTGTTGGCAGTGCTTGCCAAGTGAATCCAAATGAACCCCAAACGATTTCTGCATTGCTGAGAAGATGGCAACAAACAATATTACCCGTGAAATCATTAGCCCTCCAGATGATGAAGTGTAGGAACCACTGTCTACAATATCTTCAGGGTAAAATCTTGAAACTTTTTTCCCCCTTGTTGTGATAGCTGAGCTCCCTCAACATCTTATATGCATGTGCTCCAGTGCCCCACCAGCTTGGTAGCCCCTTCTGGACCGACTCATTTGTGTCCATGTCTCTCTTGTACTGGGACACTCAGAACTGGAGCCAGCACTGCAGATGTGCCTCACCAGGGCACCTCCCTCAGCCTGCTGCCAACTACCTGCCTGATGCAGGATGCCATTGAACTTTCTTGCTACAAAGGCACACTGCTGGCTCATGGTCAGCTTCTTGTCCACAGGTTCCCCAGCTCCTTCTCTGCAAAGCTGCTTTCCAGCCAGTGGACCCCCCACCTGCACTGTGATAGAGGGCTCTTCCCTCCCAGCTATGGACTTTGCATTTGTCTTTACTGAGCTTGATGAAGGCTTTGCCAGTCCATGTCTCCAGGCTGCTGGAATCTCTCTCAAATCTCTTGACAACTCCCTCTTGACCAATGAGATCTTTCTTGCTGTAGAAAGCAATTAGTTTAGTCAGGCACAGTTTGCTCTTGGTAAACCCAGTGGGACTGGATCCCCATCACCACCTTCTCCTTCCTGCACTGAAAGCTTTGTTCCATAATCTTCCCAGGAGCTGTGGCAAGGCTACCCAGCCTGCAGTCTCCTGCAGCCTCCTCCTTGCCCTTCATGAAGGTGGGAGTGATGATTGCCTTTTTCCAGTCTGTTTCTGGCCCTGTTCATCTCATGAAGACAACAGCCACTGCACTGTGCTCTCTTTTTTTCTCATTAAGGATTCAGCTCTGCTGAAAGTACTCACATCCTTATGCTCTTAGAGGGCATCAGAGACATCTGCTATGACATATTCAACCGCACAGCACAGAGGCAGGGTGACTGTTGTGGGATGTTGGTTCTAATTCATCTTGTCTTGCCAAGGGAAGAACTGTTATAGGGGAAAAAACCCAGCTATCATTAATTTAGTTGCTATCTTTCTGGGAAGGAGTGCCTGTTGTTACTCTTAAGGAGAAGACAGATTACGTTCAAACTCTGAGTCCAGTCCCAGAAACCTTTGTAATCACATTTTTCACCTTGACATAGCTGTCATTTCAGGCACCAACTTTGTTTCCTTTTTCAGTATAGTTTTAAGCCTTGAGACAACAGCACCTGCATATGTAAATAAGAGCGTATTTTGTTTCAATATTAAAAAAACCCACCTATGGGTGTTAAAGCAGAACTAGATCCTGGAAGAAAGTGCTCTGCAGTACCACACTGGGACCACCCCCCGCCCCGTTCCAGCCACAAGTACTGTGACTTATTGGGGCAGACGTTACCATCAGCTAAAAGTCCCAGCTGTAATTAAAACATATATGTGCCAGTATCTCCCACAGCCAGAGTCTCCCCATAGAGGACCCATCCCACCCCATCACCTTTCACCCACGGCATCCTCAGAGGCATCAGGGAGCATGTCCTGCTCCGGGATGGCCTCTGCCACTGGCTGCGGGGCATGGGGAGAGCCTACAGAAAATTAATCTTTGTCCAGAGCAAAATCCTCTCTTTGTTACTGCATTACCACATGGCACAGCCAAGGGGTCTGGGAAGAACTTTTATGCACAACTTTTTCACAGTGAGGGTGACAGAGCCCTGGGACAGGCTGCCCAGGGAGATATTCAAGACCCGTCTGGACACCTACGTGTGTGACCTGTCCTAAGGAACCCGCTTTGGCAGGGAGGTTGGACTCAATGATCTCTTGAGGTCCCTTCTAATCCCTCCAGTTCTGTGAATCTGTGAAAATGACCCTCCCTATGTGCTGAGGGAAGGATGTTCATGGGGCAATACGCACACATGGGTATTCAAGTAAAAGCATGTCACTTAGATAGACACATGTGTGTACGTGCACACCTAGGTAAAGCTGATGGATAGGTAAAATGACTGATAATGTTAATTACCATGTGCAGTGCCAAATCGAGAAACAGATGCAGCATTTTCAAAAACTGGAAGTCAATTCAGGCTGAATCCAGGAGTTGCTATACTGTAAAACTGTATGAAGAAAAAGCCACTATCACTACCAGGATGATGCACTCTGTAGAGCCAGCAGCAAGAAGGGAGTTAATTTTGAGCTCAAAGTATGAAGGGGAACAAGATCTTGCCTTCAGGGCAGATACTGTCATCAAATCAGGTTGTGAAAATGTACAGCAGGGCTTGTTCGAAGGAATGGGTGCAAGATGCTCCTGTCAGTTACTTGCTGGGAAGATGTCATAGTACCCTGGATGTTGAACAGCTTATGGGAGAGAGAAAATTCCTTGTTCCAGGAGCTTTCCAAGCAAGCAAAAGCTACGAAGCACCTTAATTTTCTTGCATCTTGCTATGCCTTTTAAAGGCTATCCAAAGCCCACAATCAGGGAGCTGATTTTTATCTGAGGAGCTGGCACGGCTAGCTGGTTGCAGTGACATGAGCTTTCTCTGGCCTCCTGAGCTTCAGGATTAAATAGCTTTTCCAACCAGCCCTGCTGTGACACGAGGCAGTACATGCAGAACCATCTCTGTAGTGCCAGAAAACATCATTGCTCATTCCCCTGCTGACATTTTGGGACCTTAGCAGGGCAGATCACACCAGGACTCCCCGCGGAGCTGTGGGAGGCACTTCCCTTCAGCCAAGGCACCCCGGGAGGAGACTAACAAGCCCAGCCACAGAGGGGCTGGGCAAGGCTTTCACCAGCCAGGCATACAGCTTATTAAAGGGTTGATGAGTAGCAGCAGACTTGCAGGATCCCTCTGCATGAGCAGTGTGCGTTTCCCAAGCCCCCGAGAGCACACGCTTGGCAGAGTGGCGAGGGCCCCCCTGCACTGGGGCAGGGGAAACCAGAGGGCCAGGCCCTGGGCACCAGTTTGGTAGCATTTGAGCAGTGCTCTAAGGAGAAGCACAGTGAGCAGGGCTTGTCCTGGCACACGGCAGCGGGGAAACATTTTGAGGCTATAACGAAGCTTTGGGTCCACTGGACGTGGGGTAGGGGGATAGGACACCCATTTAAATGGAGAACACTCGCCTGCCTGAAGGTTGGCTTTGCAAAATCTGGCTGCTTATTTATATTCCCCTGATAGTCCCTGTCCTTCTCCAAGCCCAGGGTAAATTAGTCATTCACATTATGAGTTATTTGAGCAAGATAGAAAAAAAAAAACAAACCAAAGACAGCTCACCTTCTATGGGGTTGAGTTATTTGAGAAGCAGGACTGCTGGTGTCTGACATAAGCCTTGCCATGGGAAATGATGGAGGAGGAGAGAGGATGAATGATTGACCGGAGTGGAAAAATTCCTAAGCTCATCGCTGCTGAGCTGGAGATTCTTGGGGGTGTCTTGAGGCATCCTGCAATGGAGAGTGGATGAACACCTTCTGAAATTCATGAACAAGAAGACTAAGTCACACATAAAGCTGGAAACAAGATCTTTATATTGGGTAACCCTTCTTTCCAACCTCTCTCATCAACAGCAAAAAGTGAACAATGCAGATTTCTGGGGTCACTAATAAAACACCACTTTGAACCACCTCAAAACCTGGGAAAGATCAACTGAGCTTTGTGGTGCTCAGATCCAGTTTTCCTCACTTACAGACACAAACTCTCTGGCTTAAAGAAGAGAATTTAAAAAAAAAAAACAACAACCCAACCAACATAAAAACCATCAAGCAACTAGTTAAACAGTGTGATAATAACCAGTCCTTAAAGAGACTATTTCACTACCTGCTTTCTCAGCTACAGCAGAAGGAGGGTCTGGACCAGACATTGTAAGCAGAGATGTTGTGCATTACCCAGACTTTGACCCAGCCCATACAAACATTGGCTTGCCCATCTTCCCAAATTCAGTGGTGCTGTGCTCTCTGCTGAGGCATCAGGAGTTATGCACAAACAGATGCTGTAATCCAGCACAAGGCAAATTATTGGCACAAGCTTGGAGAAGCTCTTCATGCTTGCTTATTAGGAAGCATAGTGAAACCTTTCCCAGGGGCTCCTGACAGCTCTGGATGGAAGAGACAGTGTTCTTTGGGTGGATTGCTGGGCTTGTACTTCGTGTTGCCATTTGCACAACCCTTCATCTCCTCAGTCTCACAGCTTCTGGCTGAGCTGCTCTTCAAGAAGTCCTGGGTGTTTACCAGGAGCCACCAAACATTGTTAAGGGACAGCTGTAGTGTCACAGATTAGTACCATTCCTGGGTGTGCACTAAATATGGGCTGGTGCTTAGCCCTTTTCTCCATCCCCTTCCTGTATGTAGAGCTTTAAGGCACTATCATCTACCTTGGGAATGTTGTTCTGGAGCACTTAGTTAAGAAATGCACTTACCCAGGGGATGCAAGTGCCATTTATCAAGGCAGCCATGATGGTGTTATCCTTCTTGGTTGCTGTGGTCACCTCCTTTTCCTGTCTCTGAGTTTTCTGAAGCATGGTCTATCTTCTTAAATGGCTTATGTATCTTCTTACATGGTCTTCCCAAGTCTTCTCAATGCAAAAATAACGAGTAATAATCTTTTCCAAACTCTAGACATGCTTCAACCGTAAAGCTGGTCAGAAAAGAAGGGCAGTGCCTCTTTTTGTGGGAGCAGCTCCCTTTCTCTGACCTGTCAGAAGGAAACTGCATTTCACACACCTACATTTTCCTCAACACAGAATTATCATTCTTTGCCTTGCCTTTATTTGCTTGCCATAAAACTTGCTTCAGATTCAGAAAGGACTCTCGTGGCATAAGAATGTTTGCATATGTAGAAAATAAAATCTGTACAGTTTTAAAATGTAGTTTTAAGTGTCTCTTTCCTTGCCAACATATTTTTAATAGTGTAGGAAAAATGTATTTCAAATATGCTCATCCCAATTTGCAAATCTTATGCAGTCAAATAACTGGCAGCTGTTGGGCCAACTGTTTCCCATTTAAAAAAAGAAAAACAAAACAAAACCAAAAAACCCCCCAAATTTATTTAGTAAAGAAAATGTCCAGTCAGGCATTCTCCCTTTTCTGTTCTGCAGATGCCTGTTTAATAAAACCTCCTTGCATTACTCATGTATGGGGTTGTCTCTGCTTTGCTGAAGGTTTAATTACAGCTTTGTCAGGGGTGAGACATAGTAAATAACAACACTTAGTGGATCTGAGTACTGGGGTCTATTTAAGAGACAACACAATTTGAGCTCTTGCCCTCTGTGATTATCTCCCAAACTCACTTCCCTGCTCCCCCTTGGCCTTCAGGTCCCTGCTGCTGGCAGTTTGTGGCTGCTCTGGGAGGCTCAGGGAGAAATCTGGGTAAGGTCCTGCTATGCCACTGCTCCCCATTACCGGCCTTGGTAGTAGACCCTACCTGGCACTCATCTCCATGCATCTCCCTCATCTCTGGGGTCTTCCCCCAGTTCCAGAATTTTTTCCTCCAGTATTTTTCTCTCTGAGATCACTTTCTGAGAGGGACTCTTCTTTATCTGGGACCAGGCCTTCTCTCCAGAACCCGAAGTCCCCACTTTTCCCAACCTAAGCGGTCCATGTGCCAAAGCCTGGCATGTGAACAGCCTCCTACCTGGTGGCTCTGTCTGATGACTCTTTATTGACCGGAGTGTTGAGGTTGTGCTGGTTTCTTTTAAATCATGTATTATCAAAATTTGCAAGCAGACCAATCAATTTGCAGACAGCAAGTCAGAAGTTTCTGCTTCAGTGTTCAAAAGTTCAGTTCTGGACAGTCACATGTCTACATGTTTCAAATGATCTGCTGCCTGTTAGCTTTCACAATTTAAGCTGTTTTTCCACCTACAACCACCTTCAATAGCATGTTCCTCCAGAGAATGGAAATTAGTTACAATTATGTTTGTTCACTTTAATTTTATTCCCTCTGATGAAATTGCTGGTGCCAGCTCTTGACATTTTCTCTGGACGATGTGCATGTTGATACGTCAAGTACCAAAGTAAACAAGTTATTTTTTCTGTGTTAGAAAATGCATCACACAAGTTTTCATTCCAATCTTAATCTACAGCAGACTGTATGAGGCGATGGATGAAGGACTATACTGAAGGGAAATGCATAGAAAAGATGTAGGAAAAATCACAGGTTTATGCCTTTGACACATTTTTCCAAGAGCATTGTTGTGAACAACCCTCTTAAGTGCAAAGCTTTAACTTGAGCATAGTTCAGGAGGGCTGAGACATTTCAGACAACTTGAGAGGAGACTGCAGTTTGAGGCAAGACGCTTACTTCCTACTGTAGCAGCTATAAAAGATGGAAGCTATTAGTAATGCATGTCTGAGAGACGCCCAGCTTTCATCAGCTGTCTGTGGCAGCAGGTTTGGAAATGCCATCCACATCTCAAGTCAAAGGGGACCACGAGGCAGAAGCCAGAGAAACCAGTGATGTCCCCAAGAAGCACAGTCAAAGGTTGGTGTGAAAGTCAAGAAACTGGAAAAACACGTGGCAGGTCAGTTGTTGGGTTCAGGACTGGATTGTCAGGCAGATACTGAGAGAAGCTGGAAGCGTGACCTATCCAAATGAAGCAGCAATTTTTCATTTGTTTAATTCAGCTTGTTTCCCAGCAATTGAATCCCACTCACCCAGTATGAGGTTTATTCCCATTCTTTCAGGGATGCCTGTTGCACACAGTCCTAGGGATCCTGTATTGTTGCCAAGCTGCTTGTTCAGCTTCACTGTGGCTGTCACACAGCATGCCCAGACACATGCTAAGGCCCAGCATGGTGGCACTTGTGAAACATGTTCATAAAAACAAAGACATTCTCATGAGAGAACATGGAGGCGTGAGAACAGCAATCCAGTCCTGGGGTGAAAGAGGGCCTACCTGATCCTGAAAGCATCAACCAAGCCCGTACCATTTCAGGAGCAATGCAACAACAGGAGCAGCATCTCCTAGGACAGAAGACAAAATGTGAGATCTTCATCTTTTGTTGGACAAAATGCATCTTGGATCGTCTTGCTGTCTCCTGTGCATATAGACAGATGTAGAGTAATTCCTGTATTTATTAGACTATAAGGTCTTAATGGGGTTTTGCCAGGCTGCCTTGTGAATGAGTCAGTGCAATGTTGTCAGGATTCAGCCAATGCCTTTTTTTTCTCACATCCTAGTCTTGTCCAGGCACAGGACCTCGGGGCTCAACACTAAGGCACAGCAGCTCTTCCCTGAACGTGCATTCAGCAATGCCAGTCCTGATGTTTCTGTAAAGTGATGTATGAAGTGGGAGTGCAGGATGATTGCATGCAGTGGGAGATGTGGATGTGGTCATGGATGCCAGAGGAAGGGTTTGAGATAAACAAGCAGATGCTCTGGGCCTGACTTGTGAGCATCCAGACAAGTTTCTGTCCTGATGTGTTCCTGCTGTGCAGAGAAGTATGTCTGGCACAGGAGTGGCACCTCATTGCTCACCACCACATCTGGCTCGAGTACCAGCATGGAAGCTGCCACCTTCTCTACCATTTGCTTGAGTTTTCTGGCCAAAAGCTCTGGCAGGACAAGAACTCTCTCCTTGCTCCCCCAGGGAAAATCCCTGCCTCAAAGCAACACTGACCAAAGGCAGGTGTCCTCACTGTTGTCTTAGCCTGCCTTTGCTGCTACCTCCATCCTCACCTTCTCCCCAGACCCTGAACCATAGACAGGCCCTCCTCCTTGCTGGTCTTGCTTCTCTTCCTGGTTACCTTTCTAGCTGGTGCTCCTCTTCACCTTGCCTTGTTTGTGATCTAGATTGTACAAGTTGCTTCAAGTGCCACCAAGGAAGGCAGTGGAAAAGCTCAACAGTGGGGCAACCTCTGCCCAGCCCCTCAATAAAATGCCAATTTTAAGTAAATTGGCTGGGTCCCAAAGCTGGGCATTGATGTGTTGTGCCTTCTTACAGGATCTCCCAAGTCCAGAGGCTTCAAGAACCTGGACAGAACCTGCTGCAAAGCACCAGGCAGGTTCAGATCCTCTCATTTCAGAGCATCTGTCTGAAGTACTGGCAGCTTCTGGGGTTTGGGGGGAAGCTTGGCCATGGATTAGTCACACCAATCATAGTTCATGTCTGTGACAGAAAGCTTGGTCTGCTTCTGACAGCCCCCATGGGCTACTTGGTGGCAACATGGGGATGCTTTGTTCCCTTATGGTAGCCCACCAGATGGACTCTGCTTCAGTGGAAGACTGCAAGGCTGCACACCACCATGGCCAGGCTCACTGAGATATGGAACAGCTTCTGTGGCAAACAGAGGTGAATTTTATTCTCTACCTTCTCTTTACATTTTTTTTTAATTGTGCAAACAAGGAATTAGCCACTAGGTTGGTACTTTTATTTTTCCAAAGTTTCTGGTTTGTTTTTCTCCACAGAAATAACTATCCTGATGTCACATGGAAGCCCAGAGTTAAGGTTATGTTAACATTTAGATACACTGTCTTTCTGAAATTTATGAGTTAGTAATAAAGAAAAACACTCAGCAAAGGTATTTGGCTGGCAAAATTTCTAGGGAGAAATGTATGCAGTTTGAAGTCAAGGAAAACTCACTTCAGGTTTGAATTATGCAAGTGAAAATGTTTTAAAATTCATTTTATCTGTTCAGAGTAGTTTAGAGAAGCAATAATTGCACTATCCAAAGCTAGAAAAGAAGGTCATTAATTTATTTTATTATTGAATGACTTCTTATACGAGGAGAGTTCAGTTTAATCCAGCCACCGAACATAGGATATATTTCCATAAATTTTCCTGTAGAAGTTGTGCTGGCTAGCACTGTGGGAATAGTCCTGGTATGACCGACGAAATTGTTCTCATAACTGCTAGAAAAGAG
This sequence comes from Gallinula chloropus, assembly GCF_964237585.1. Classification (NCBI taxonomy): domain Eukaryota; kingdom Metazoa; phylum Chordata; class Aves; order Gruiformes; family Rallidae; genus Gallinula; species Gallinula chloropus. The sequence goes on from NC_140085.1 coordinate 206,845,124, forward strand.
AACAGGATGGGACATGATTCATTGCAACCACAAATAAACCCAGCCTGGTCATTCAAAGCTGAGAGCCATGGGACAGAGAAGGCAAGGAGTGTGTGTTCCTTATGCTGTGGAAGAACTGCAGGGCAGTAAGCAATATCCCAAGAAATCAAAACATTTGTTTCTACTTTCTTAGATTTTGAGGGGTTTAATAATTAGCAGTGGAATGAAAAGGGAAGAAAGTACAGAAAATATATGGATGAAATTCATGACATACAAGGTAAGAGTGATGTACTGGTGCACACATGTCAAGCATAGTTGAATATTATTTTGATTTAATAACATCTTGTATTTCAAGTATAATTCAGCTGTAGGTATTCACAGCCTTCTATAGTGATCCAGGTGAGAAGTTTTTTACAACTGCAGAAAGGTTTAACTTTTATTACTCTTTTAATGGACTCGAGCATATGCCACATGAATTCCCTCATACATCACTGTGTTCACGGGCAAAAATGTGAACCCTGAATTCCTACCAAGGAGACTTCTGGGGAACTGTAAAGGCTGGAATTTCTTCAGCTGTCTTTGCCGTTCTGCAGTTCATTGAGGTTTGAAACTTTCTAAAAAACTGCAATCTAGCCAAGGTCAGTTTATAACAAGTCATGTTGTGCTTGACCTGTGCAATGGTTGTTGCAAAGTATTCACTTCATTTTATGTTAGTTTTCCTGAAAAACATGTGAAAGTGAACATATGCCCTTCACCTTACTTCTCTTCAGGTATGTGTTAAAGAGGACTGTATAAAGCTGGTACTTGTCTGCGTCTCCATTTATGAAGAACAACATTTATGGGCACATAAGGATAGGCAAGATAAGTTTTAGGCTAAAAATATTTGCTGTTACATATAAAATGGCTCCCATAGCTTTAAGGGCAGTTGCTTCAGTTTAGTACAGATTTACATGTTCATAGCTAGAAGTTACTTGGGGTCTGTGGTTAGAAGAGGGTTATCAGGTGGGAAAGACACCTTCCATAAGACAGATTGGGCAAACCAACTGTGCTGGTGGCTTCTACAGAGCCGTGAGAGGAGACTCCTGGCTTTGCATGACAAGCTTTGGCCAGTCTGCAAAGCCCAGGACATTAAACCATCACAAAGATCATCTGCTGGACACTTGTAGGCCATGCTTTACACAGGCACTGAGATTAAATATGCTTCTAACAGAGGTAGGTATGAAATCTAGTTGGAAAGACTCCTGCAAACCAGTTTCTTTCTGTGTTAGTCAACTGAAGTGTTGCTGTATGCCTTGTGGTGGCTAAATAAAAAGATGGGTGTAGAAAGACAATCTTTTCCTTATCTCTACCTTTTTTATGTTTGTATTAACAGTCTTTAAGTATTTTGTAAATACTCTTTGTCACTTGGACCTCATCCTACTCTTCATCCATTCAGCCTCCTAGGAGAAGGTTTCCTTTCCCCATGCTGAAACTGCTCTCTTTTGCAGAACAAGGTCTGGAGTTAGGAATGAGCTGGCAAGGGGAAATGTTTTCTCTCCTGCCCATTCTTACTTTCATTGTAGAGACCTTAGGTTCCCTGATGGGCAAAACTTCAGGATTGCCAAGACCAGGAAACCTGGGACAGGTCTGCTCTGAGAGACCCAGAGCCTTAGCTCTACACAGAATCAGAGGGGCTGATTACCTGATTGCTCAGGGAGGACACGGCACAGCGATCTCTTTCACTTGGCTAGACAGCCTGTTGTCTACCTGGGTGCCAGGGAACATCCCCAGGCTGTCTACCCTGTTAAGTCGATAGTACAGTCCCAGCACCATTTTGGAGCAGAACATCTGACCCACCCCAAACAGCTACAGGAACACAGCGAATGGCTTATTCCCAATGAGCCATTTCACTGCAGATATCCTGTTGCTTCAGCGCTGGCATCAGTGCCAGCACGGGGCAGGCTCCGTGTGTCAGCACAGATACAGCCCCTGTGCTCACAGGACAACCTGTCTACTCCATGGCTACCCTCCTAGGAAAAGCTGCCGTTGTGAGAGGGCACTTAGAGGAGCATCTGTGAGGTGTAGGAGCAATGAAGACTGACAGCAGACATGCAACTGCTTCACGAAAGGCTGATGGCACGTGTTCAGGAAGAATGTGAAAGTGCTGTTTGTGCTTCAGGCAGGACTGCTGGAGAGCTCGCTGCTGGAAGTACAGGCATCAGCAGCTGAGTGGCTGTGGCTTCTTCAGGCGTGGCAGGATGGCAGGTGCCTTTCTTAGACAGGAGCCCTCACCTGCACATCTTGCTTGGAGGCTGGGAACAGATGGGTTTGTTCCCTCTCCATTTATCTAGTGTTCATATGCATGGTGGAAGCAGTGAGCATCAAACACAGACAGGCCTTGGCATCCCAGGCTTTGCAGCACTGTGGGAGTGAGCGAATGCAGCTGTCTGGGTGACTTATTCATTGATTTTCTTTAGAGAAAGATGATTTACAAAATGAGAAAAGCATTCCAAAGTGAGTGCTTATTTTACAGTCAGCGATACCGACTGGAGCTCCAGACACGGTGCTATGCCAGGACCTGACAATGCAATAGTAGGAGTCATAAAAATAGCACAAGGGCACGAGCTAACCCACTTTCAAACCTCTTTTCTTAATGATTAATTTATTTCCTGATAATACATTTCTCACCTTGATTTCATTATTTCTGGGTTGTCTTGTTACACAATAAAATGTTGTTTCAGTTGGCCATTTGCTGTAAAAATGGCTATAAAAGCAGATTGTGAATGAAGAACAACATGTGCCAGTTCTGTCAAAAAAAAGGGAGACTCAGCTCACAGTTTGGCAGAGTCACAGGAGGAGCTCGGGGCTGTGCCAGGAAGGGGGCCAAGCCCAAAATAGACCCTGGTCTGAGTAGATGTGTAGTGATGTCTCTGGGCCAGGCAGCTTGAACATCTTTCTGCCTGCAGACCATCTGCTTGCCTTAGTCCTACAGGAAGGAAGGAAGGAAGGAAGGAAGGAAGGAAGGAAGGAAGGAAGGAAGGAAGGAAGGAAGGAAGGAAGGAAGGGAGGAAGGGAGGGAGGGAGGGAGGGAGGGAGGGAGGGAGGAAGGAAGGAAGGAAGGAAGGAAGGGAGGGAGGGAGGGAGGGAGGGAGGGAGGGAGGGAGGGAGGGAGGGAGGGAGGGAGGGAGGGAGGGAGGGAGGGAGGGAGGAAGGGAGGAAGGAAGGAAGGAAGGAAGGAAGGAAGGAAGGAAGGAAGGAAGGAAGGAAGGAAGGAAGGAAGGAAGGAAGGAAGGAAGGAAGGAAGGAAGGAAGGAAGGAAGGAAGGAAGGAAGGAAGGAAGGAAGGAAGGAAGGAAGGAAGGAAGGAAGGAAGGAAGGAAGGAAGGAAGGAAGGAAGGAAGGAAGGAAGGAAGGAAGGGAGGAAGGAAGGAAGGGAGGGAGGGAGGGAGGGAGGGAGGGAGGGAGGGAGGGAGGGAGGGAGGGAGGAAGGAAGGAAGGAAGGAAGGAAGGAAGGAAGGAAGGAAGGAAGGAAGGAAGGAAGGAAGGAAGGAAGGAAGGAAGGAAGGAAGGAAGGGAGGGAGGGAGGGAGGGAGGGAGGGAGGCGGGAAGGGAGGAAGGAAGGAAGGAAGGAAGGAAGGAAGGAAGGAAGGAAGGAAGGAAGGAAGGAAGGAAGGAAGGAAGGAAGGAAGGAAGGAAGGAAGGAAGGAAGGAAGGGAGGGAGGGAGGGAGGGAGGGAGGGAGGGAGGGAGGGAGGGAGGGAGGGAGGGAGGGAGGGAGGGAGGGAGGCGGGAAGGGAGGGAGGAAGGAAGGAAGGAAGGAAGGAAGGAAGGAAGGAAGGAAGGAAGGAAGGAAGGAAGGAAGGAAGGAAGGAAGGAAGGAAGGAAGGAAGGAAGGAAGGAAGGAAGGAAGGAAGGAAGGAAGGAAGGAAGGAAGGAAGGAAGGAAGGAAGGAAGGAAGGAAGGAAGGAAGGAAGGAAGGAAGGAAGGAAGGAAGGAAGGAAGGAAGGAAGGAAGGAAGGAAGGAAGGAAGGAAGGAAGGAAGGAAGGAAGGAAGGAAGGAAGGGAGGGAGGGAGGGAGGAAGGAAGGAAGGAAGGGAGGGAGGGAGGGAGGGAGGGAGGGAGGGAGGGAGGGAGGGAGGGAGGGAGGGAGGGAGGGAGGGAGGGAGGGAGGCGGGAAGGGAGGGAGGAAGGAAGGGAGGAAGGAAGGAAGGGAGGAAGGAAGGAAGGAAGGAAGGAAGGAAGGAAGGAAGGAAGGAAGGAAGGAAGGAAGGAAGGAAGGAAGGAAGGAAGGAAGGAAGGAAGGAAGGAAGGAAGGAAGGAAGGAAGGAAGGAAGGAAGGAAGGAAGGAAGGAAGGAAGGAAGGAAGGAAGGAAGGAAGGAAGGAAGGAAGGAAGGAAGGAAGGAAGGAAGGAAGGAAGGAAGGAAGGAAGGAAGGAAGGAAGGAAGGAAGGAAGGAAGGAAGGGAGGGAGGGAGGGAGGGAGGGAGGGAGGGAGGGAGGAAGGAAGGAAGGGAGGGAGGGAAGGGTTCTACAGTAGCACACTATTTCAGAAAACTGCTGTTAAAGTGAAAGCCTTCCATCATCAACCTCATCAGACAAATATCTTTTTGCATCTTCCCATCATTCCTCAAAATCCCCCTAATGACCTCTGACAAAGTATATCCAGTGACCACTCTGCCTTCTCCCTTCCTTGTATCTGTAAATCCTTCCAGATCTGTCCCCATCATGCTTCTACCAGCTCTTTCTTGATCCACTAAATTACTGTTTGTCAGCATTGTGCGATTGAGCCTGACCATTTCCAGGGTCTTTGGTGAGATTCACATCCTTGTTGTCACCTCACTGAGCCTTCAGTGTATTTGATGGTTCCTCTGTGTATGCTTTGGTGGCCCTAGGCTCGTCTGAGGCTCCTGTCATGTCTCTGAACTGTGTTTGGGTTTGATTATCTCATCCATCATCTCGCACCCTTTGTCCCTCTGTTTTCCAACTTGACTTCTTCAACTTATTCTAATCAGTAAGATCTAAGTCCTTTGGAGGAAGATTTGTTCTTTGCACAAGTCCCTGAGACAATGTGGCATCATTTTGATGCTGCATCTACTGCACACACACAAGGCAGCACTGTGCAAAGGCAGTGAGGACCAGAACTGCTGTGCATGCCCTGACTAGGGCTTCAGTGCCTGCTCCTTGAGACCTGGCTTCATGTTAGGAAGATCATCATGTGAGCTGTGAAACTAGACTCTAAGTTGTCCATCTAACAAAGCACCACAACACTTTAATCCTCTGCAAGCACTTCAGTCACCCAGGACCTCTTGAAGTAGCACATGAACTAGAAATCATGTGCAAAAAGGCTGTATCTGTACTGGTCAGTGAAATGTGCCTAGGACTGTCCTCTGAAGGCAAAGCCATCTGGGCCAGAGTGACCTACAGGTAGATCTCTTAGACTCCTAAACTGTAGCCATTTGTAAACTACCCCCAGTAAATATCCAGGGCTAGTGCAGACAATCAAGTTTCCGTACTCAGTGATGTTCCCCAGTGATGTTCCCCAGCCTGTTTGATTTCCTAGGAGAGATCTGGCCAGGCTTTCTTTACTGCTGTAGATTACATACTCAGGCTGTCCGTAGCCTTCTCTAGCTCCCTAGTGCATCCCATAGCAGCTTTACACTCTCCAAACTGTTTTTTTTTTTCTTAATCTGAATAACCCTCTTTTCCTTTCTGCATCCTTTCCCAGGTATTATTCACTTGTCACCATTTTTAAGACCTCTTCTATCCCCTTATTTAAGTGTATTTATGGTGCTGCTCTAAGGGTAGCCCCTAGCATGTGGTCCTACCTGCAGCACAGGCATATGTGTGGACACAGATGCCAGCATTTGTGAGTAGCTTAGTGGGAACCTGGAAAAGGTGCAAGCTCCAAAGGTTTGTAGAAGACTTGCACACTACAGTTTTTTCTGTTCAATAGCTCAGTCTTCCTTACTGCAAATTCAAGGCTCTTTCTGATGCTCTGTTGCAGGAGTGAACCTTGCCTTGGGCATGATCTGCTTTTAAATTTCTAACAGTATATGAACATAGTTGGCCCAACAGTTAGCAGTCCCAGAGAGATGGTGGTGCCCTTGGTAGACATGTGTCATGACAATGCTTCAGTGACACATCTGTGAGCCTCTGTCGCTGGTGGGTCCCAATGAACCCCATCACAAAGCCTTGGGAACCAGGCATGACCTACATGCTGACCTCCTCTGCTCCACAGAGCAATAACGCACTGACCCTTCAGAGCAGTTTAGCATCAAATGAATAAACCAGACCTGAGTTATAAGGGCTTCCTAGCAAAAAGGGAATTTTACATTTCATCTGATACAGGCAAAATGAAGAGTTCCAGCCCTAGGCAGTCTGCAGTGGCTCTCCAGGAGACACACAGCATGTTGTCAGTTCCAGGCAGCGTGTCTCACATTGGCATTCTGCTGGCTGGAAGACCTACTGCTCCACCATGCAATGGCTGGGGCACAGTGATTCACAGCAGTTTCTTCAGGTCAGTGTCCCACAAAATCCCACAACATTCACTGGATTAGGCCTTCTCTTAAAGAATCATTATTCCAACTGAAAACATTAAACAAGACACAGCACCTGAAAATGACTGCAAAAAGCTGATGTTTTCTTTACAGACCTTGTTTTCTCTTTGATGAAAAAGAAGGGTTATTGTTCACCATGTTCCCAGCACTGAGGGACAGCTCTATAATATGATGTTGTGGTCATGTAGTAGGAGAAGGGAGGGAAATTAGAAGTAAGCATCACTGGCAAAGTAATTATAGAATAATGAAAATAACTTAAAAATTAAATGTACTGCAATTGGACAGAGTTCTGAGGTAGAAACCAACAAAATTAGCACAATTTTAAAAATTTGGCTTATATGAAAAAAAAAGAACCATCTGCAACACTTGACTCTTCATCCCTTTTGAAACCTATTGTTCAGAAGTCTGTGGGCTGTGAAACCTGGAATTGGGCTCGTCTTGAGGAGAATTCCAAAATATTTCACTGGTTTTGCTTAATCAGGTATTGCTATCGTTTGTTGATGGTGTGCTTGACTGTTGTGATTGTCACAGTGCTTCTTCTGGAGTTAGTGTCCCTGCACATCCACCTTGTCTGATGACAAAGTTTATGGCTCATTCGTCATAGTTATTTCCTCCATTTCTAGTGAATGATTGTTATGGATGGGGCATAAACTGCTGACATCCATTCATGATACCATCAAGGAACAGTTACGCTCCATTATGAACTCAAATAGCTGAAATAACAGTGGCTGCTGTAGCACAGCTCTCTCAACCAAAATGACATGTTAATGAAGAAATATCACTGGCTATTTTCCCCAAAGTTTTATGTCAGTGTGAAAAAAAGGGGAAAGGTTGTAGGTCTCAGAACAAGCAAAAAGGGAGACGTTTAGGGCTGAGGGTTGACTGGCAGAGGCTTGAAATTCAATGCATAGAATTGGCTAATTGGTATTCGATTTCTCTGTGGTCAGAGAAACAGTTTCATTAGTCTCAAAAAGAAAACAGAATGGTTCAACATTAAAACCTCATGGTAGCATCATTTTCTACTCTTAACTGCAATATCCTTTAGCAGACCAGACTTTTTCTAAACATCTGTGTCATAAGCAGATCACGCTTCATTCACAGTGTCCCACAGGCCACTACTTTGCAAGAGAGCAGGTGAAACACCCAACCCCTGTGCAGAAACCAGCATCTCAAGTAACCCTGGGAATTAACCCAGGGAAGGAACCCAGGATCTGCAGCTGGAAATGATGCCTGTGCTTTGCAGTTGGAAGTTATATCAGGCTGATTACCTTGGATATAGGGTCCCTGCAAAAATCTTGCTTTAAGTGTGACTGAGTTCATTGAATGGGTCTTGTTTTGAGGGCAGTCAGCGAAAGATGGACATGCCTGTATGGGAATTTGCCTGGCATGTATCATCAGAGGATTTATGAGTAACACATTCACAGTCATACCCCAGAGTAGAGGACTGCATTGATTTTTTTCCTCTCAGCCATTTAATCGATCCAAATGTAGCTTCATAGCTGCATAATATTCTTCAGGTTACATTTCACTTTCTTCACCTTATGGCCCTCTTGACACAGTGCAAGCTCTTTCTGAGCACAGTCATCATTAAATACAAGCACCATCTATTTTATTGGAGCCTATATTTATTACACAACCTCAGAGAACTGCTGGAGAAATTATTGCTAACAGATACCACTGCAGAGCCTGTCCCTGAGGTACCTTTCCAAGCATGGCTCCTCGGAAGGTTCCCGTTAACCACCTGCCACTCAGGACCAGGTCTGGAACTCATCACCACTCCTATCCACTTTTTAAACTTGTTCTTTTTTTTGCCTATAACTTGTTTTTAATAAGGCACAGTTACAAAATTACTTGGTTTATGTTCCTAGGGGCTGCCAAAGATTTGAGCAAATCAAGAGGGGAAGGTTGATTTTACCCCAAGGCAATCACTCTATAACCCCCTCCCCAAACCAGCTCATGCTGACAGCCCACTCCAGGGAGATCTATGTTTTCCTAAATGAAATTAAGAAAAAGCTTATGGTGTGAAAAGAAGGGACGTGTTGTCTTCCCACACCCATTCTTTCCTCTCCTCTCAGGCTGTTGAGCACAGGTAACCCTGGTCATCGGTGTTGGGCAGTGCTCACAAAGGGAAAATGCTGTGAGGATTCATTCCTCTGGCATAAATACCTCCTCTAACCCAGTTCCATCTTGTTTAATATTTCTGAAGAAGTAGTTTTGAGCAGTAAAAATCTGCTTTTGGATCTCAGCCAAAGTTCTCCAACATTTTTATGACACAGCACATTGAAGTGCTGATAGGAAAGACATGGAACTTTTGGGGATGACTGATGATCCCCAAATAAACCTTCCCATGTAATTACTTTCCCTACCTAAAAGAAGCACTGTGGATGCTGCATTTCAGCGAAAGTACTAGTCCCAGGGATGCTGCTTAGACAGGGCAAGCTTGTCACACTACAAGCACTCTCTGGAATTGTCCCTGCCAGGAAGGTCTCACCTGTGGTTATGTTGCCTTCAGTGGCCTCACGTCCCTTCCTGGACTGTACCACTGCACAGGAAACCTCTAAGCAAACATCTACCCTTGGTGGTTCCTCAGTGCCAATTCAACAAGATCACATTTGCCACAGAAACAAGCAAAAAGATTCACAAGAGTAAATACAGGAAAATACAAGCTAATGGCAGAGTGGCCTCGAGTACCTGCAACAACAGGGGACAATACTGCAATGGTGCAGGTAAAGTCTTTCACTTGATGGAGCAGCTGTCAGAAAACAGGGAGAGGGAAGACCAGATAACATGCTCCAGCAGCACAGGCATTGTGTGGTTCTATTTTAATGTTGAAAGTAATGCTTACTTTAACACTTTGTGATCAGCACCAAAGCAGTAACTATGGGATGTTTTCTCTAAGAGATCTGCAGCAAAAATCTGGGAGCTGAAGCAAGCCTGGGGAGAGAAAAAGAGCTCCTGAAGTACAAGCACAGATGCAGACTGGCTCATAACACAAGCTTTAAAAGGCACAGTAGAAGAATGAAATAGATTTTCCTGTTGGAATAGGACAGCGTTGTACATCTGTTTTATCTACTGAAACACAGATATACTGCATGATGATGTGAGATTAGAGAAGAACTCTAGTAAAGAAAGGAAGCATGGTCCAAGACCAGTCTCGCATAGAAAAGGACAGATTCGACTCACTGCTTCTTCACAGGATACCTGCACAAGATCTCATTTCCCCACGTGTAAAAAGGGGATAATCCCTTCCTCAGAAAGGCTTCACATTCATAAATATATTAAAGACTGTGAAGAGTTCCACTTTTGGAATATAAAAATACATGAAATAAACTGAAGCCCATTTTGGGGGTGGGGGTGTTAAACTCCAAATCTTTTTATGTATTTATTTATTGCTGTGTTATTCTTTATCTGTTTTCATTTTTTTGTTGTTATTGTTTCACACTATGCAGGTATAAAACCTTGTCAACTAGTATACTGTTATTCTAATTTTTGCAGACTATTTTGTCTTTTCGCTGAGCACTCTCTTTGGCCGCTGCACGGATTATTGTGCTAACAAAAAAATCTTGCCATTCTTGGTGGAGTCCTTGAGTAGGAGATGTCTGTTTCTAATTGTTTTCTTATTGTTGGCTTTGAACTTCACATCTTTTGTGCTGATGTGTGCCTTGAAAGCTCTTCTCGGGGAATATAGTATTACTAATGTGAGATGTTGATCAGCCCCCATGGCAGGATGTTTATATGCACAGGAATGTTTTGATCTGTGGCTATAGCCTGTGTCTGGATCTTGCCTGGGCTAATTTAGATGCTGTTTTGTTTGATTCTGATGGACTGCCTTTGCTGTGTCTTGATTTTACTCCACAGTTTTAATTTCTTTGATTTATCAATGGCCAGTGAATCATTTTTCCCCCACTTTTACAGATTATATGGTAAGTGCTATGTTGTCAGCAATTCCTATTTAATATGTAGAGAATTTCATATTTATGAGCAGTACTGTTACCCTTGCTCTTTTGAATTAATAGCAGATGCCCCTGAATTTGGTGTGTTTATATAGTATTTGTTACTTTTGATTAAATACAGTGCAGTCCTTGTGACATGTACAGTACTTACATTTGAGTGTTACCAAGCAACATCACATGATTTTTATATCTGTTACAGTCACAAGGGACTGTGAGGTGCTGGCTCAAGAGCTAACTTGTTGCTGCTGTATTGCAAAATAAAAAATAAAATTATAAAAAAAGAGAGAAATTGTTCCAGATTGGCCATGCTGGCTTGAATCCGTGGTTGGTCTGGACTGATCTGGTCTCCCTCGTCCAGCACCAGCTGAGAGCTGCAGAGGGAAAGTGAAACAAATAAACTAACAAAATCTGAGATATGCAGGCAATTCAGAGGCAATGCATCAGAGCACTCTTTGCTGGCTTACAGGGATGGCCTGGGGCAGACAACTGACATTACCTTTATTGAACTTTTAGGACAGCTGATTGAAAGGAGTGTGAGATGTATCACAGTTTTGGGGGTTGACACAAACCTGCAAGAGGATGTGGCATTCCTCTCCTTGGCAGAGGAGACAAGGGAGCATTGGGAAAGGCCCCCTTGGGCAGCTTCCAGCTCCTACCACTGGAAGAAGTGAGGGAAGGTGACAGAGGCTGCTCCTGCCCTATCGCTGACGACACTGTTCTTAGAGAGGTGAGTCTCCTAACTAGCATTAATTAGCAGCTTCATGATGAAGGGAAAATGTCCCAATCCACGGCAGAGGACTTCAGTGTACCATGAGAACTGCCACGACCACGGGTCTCAGAAAAGGACCAGATGTCTTGCATTGCTCATCCTGAACATGCAGGATGGATAAGATCCAGCCCAGCACTTTGGTATCTTCTCCCCAAGCAAGGTGCATAGACTGTAAAAAACGGTCAGGAAAACCTGACCTATGCCTCTGGGATCTGCCCCTCTGCTGAGTGTCCTAATTGCAAACTAATTTCTTATGGCATCTTGTCTGTGGAGAATGCCCTGCAAAGGTGGATATAGCCCAGCAACTTGATGTCTCCTGAGAAGAGCTCTTAACTCATTCCCTGCCTCTAGCTTAGGAGGACCCAGAATTCACATACCTCTGATCCTCCTGCCCTGATCACCCAAATCTCTCCCTCATCTCTTACAAAGTCTCGCCCATGTATGTTGGACCTGTAAAAATACCATGCTTGTTAAGGGCACAGATATTTCTTCTAAGGTCTTTGGATGGGGGAAGCCCAAAGCAGGGTATATTGGTGTAAAATCATAGAATCCCAGACTGGTTTGGGTTGGAAGGGACCTCAAAGATCATATAGTTCCACCCCCTGCCATGGGCAGAGACACCCTCTACTAGACAGCTTGCCCAAAGCCCCGTCCAACCTGGCCTTGAACAGTGCCAGGGAGGGGGCAGCCACAGCTTCTCTAGGCAACTTGTGTCAGGGCCTCACCACCCTCACAGGGAAGAATTTCCTCCTAAAATCTAAATCTCCCCTCTTTCAGCATAAACCCACCACCCCTTGTCTTGTCACTACGCTCCCTGATAAACAGCCCCTCTCCAGCTTTCCTGTAGGCGCTTTCAGGTACTGAAAAGCTGCTGTAAGGTTTCCCTGGAGCCTTCTCTTCTCCAGGTTGAATAAGACCAACTCCCTCAGCCTGTCTTCATAGCAGAGGTCCTCCAGCTCTCTGATCATCTTCATGGCCCTCCTCTGGACTCGCTCCAACGGCTCTATGTCTTTTTTTATGCTGGGGGCTCAAGAGCTGGGCACAGTACTCCAGGTGGGTGTCACATCAGGGTGGAGTGACAGAATCACCCCCCGGTTTTGCTGAAAAAGAACAAGATACAGATGATGAGAAAGGAGGCTGCATTTGAACAAACAGCAACTGTTACATCCTCCTGTTTGTGGAAAGATGATCTAGACAATATATATCTAGATCTCCCCTCTTTCAGTTTAAAGCCATTGCTCCTTGTGCTATCATTACACTCCCTGATAAAGAATCCTTCTCCATCTTTCCTGTGGGCCCCAGAAAAGGGCCTGATTGTGGGTTTAAACACTCAAATAATTGTGTAGAGGAACCAGTTCTGCACTTACATTCATTGCTGACTCCATCCAGAGCATTCAGTGCTTTGCAGGATCAACTCCCCACATTTGTTGCAAGCATCTCAGCAATGCAAAGACAGAGTATGCCTCCAGGCATTTAAGAGGAGAACCTGAACCATCGGGGAATCAGCATGTTCCTCTGAGCCATAGTTCCCCTGAGTGGCTCAGAAATGGTACAGAGCCAAGCAGGGGACAGAGATCTTCTTCAGCTGGCGTTTCTGGAGCATCTGCAAGAATCAGCAGGTTTTCATCAAGCCCTTGTGAAGATGAACACATTGCCCCCCGAGGCCTTTCATCACCGTGTCTGTCCCAAAGACAGTGAACTCCATCTGTTACATCAGCAGTGGAACAACTCCTTCTAGGCGTGAATTAAAGGTGAAGTTTTTCCCCAGAACATTTGAGACTCCACAAAGTTATCTGTATGCCTGTGCTGATAGCATGATTTCACAAACAGCCTCTGCTGCTGTGCAGATAAGCCAGGCTCTGCATTTATGCTGCTGCTGCACCTTCTAACCCAACAAACCATCTCCAGCTCTCTTGACCTCCAAAATAGGAAGTGTCAAGCATGGTTTTCTGTTCTGTTAAGATTTTAGGAGTGTTCTAGAGAAGAAGGGTGTCTACTACGAGGACAAACACATTCTAACATTTTCTGAGTTTCTAGTGGTTTTCTAGGGATTTTTACCAGGTCTCCCAACAGTGGATGGAGGTTTACAGCAACCGAGCAGCTCGTTTGTAACAGAATGCTTTCATTCCATTTTCTTCCTCTTTCTTCATCATTAAAGCATCTTGGACACAAAAGTATAACGTTTGCCATGTAATGTTTTCTAATAGCAATTTAATAAGACTCAGATCAAGATATGAAAGGGGGGAGGGGAAGGAAACCACCACATAGATATAAAACCAGCATATTCAAAGGCACATGTTTATGTGTAAATCCATGTGACCCCATTTTACCCAGTAAATGTATATGTGTAGCAATGAACAGCCCCCCACACAGAAACACACACACAGACATTAGTGCCTGCATTTTTCTCTGTATGAAAATCATGTAGTACCAACAGTTAGAGGTTTCCAGCAGTGCTACATGACACAGTCCATGCTGAGTTGGGAAGACTGGGAAATGTCTATATGAACAACTTTCATACATCAATGCTACTCATACAGCATTAAAAGTGCATAAGTATGTGCAAATAACATCTGGTTTTCAACACCATTACATCAAGTGACACCATCCAGTGATTAGTCCAAGCATTAATCCCTCTTCCAGTAGAAATCAGAGAACACCTGGAATGGTAGAAATCCTGTGGGAACAACAAATGAGAAAGAAAACACTAACTTGAAAATGTATTTTAAGGCAAGGCTTTCAAATATGCAGAAACAGGTACCAGCCACAAAAGTTAAATACACCCAGCAGGTAAGTTTGTGTGAGGTAGGTGCCAGGTCAACTTCAGAGCTTGTAGAGAAAAAGACAAGTCATGCCTTGAAGAGTGTCCATGGAATTGGACAGGATGAGGAGAGGGAGAGCGGGCCAGACACTGTCAGCTTACAGCCAACAGCAGAGGTCTGGGTGGTGAAGACAAGTCCTTTGGTTTACACTTGCACCGGTAACACAAGCCTGATCTTCACAGGTGTTCCCACAAGCTGCCTGGAAGTGCTCTTGATGGGTGCCTGGGACAGAGAAGGGAACGGGCTCCACAGAACACAGCAGAGATGAAGCCAGACCAGGGAAGGAAGGGACACAGCAGGGGCAAAGCCAGACCTCCTCTTTGGTTGGGTTTCATTTTCTTGTCAGGATAAAGTCCTGATAAGGAATTTTTTTTGTTCAGCACAAAGCACTGAAGGATATTTTGTTCTACTGGCTGTGTGACAGCTATAATCACAGGTGGTGTGCTATGGCTCTGCATGCAGCCTGCATTTTCACTGCAGGCTTTGAGTCTGAAATTTGTACCTGAGGAGTGGTTAGATTTGCCCCCGGTTTCCCCCTTCTTTCCCTTGTGCTGAATTATATGTGGCTGGCATGCCTCCTTTCATTAAAAAATAAACTCTCCCCCACATAACCCTCAGCCCCTGGGTGAGGTTAGAAACAAGGGTATTTTTAACAAGCAGTATTTCCTGATGAGAACTCTGACTTTTTCTAGGGATGCTAAGGGTTTCATATTAGAATAAATCTTAATAAATAAAAATGTCTGCATTCTACACAGGGACATGGATAAGAACAGTACCTGGCCACAGTGGCAATCAGAGAAGCTACTTCAGGAATGCAGAAACATGGCCACTTTTTGTGGTGCTTTCCCTTGATACTTCCCCATCACCTGCTCTCAGTCCCTAACCTAGCTGAGGGGCGCAAAAGGGTACTTACCTGTCTTTTCACTTTAGTGCTTGTCTTGGGCCTGTTTTCTATGAATCTGCTGAATTCCTACTTGAATTTAGTTCTGGTTGCTCCGGTTAAGTAGCCCTACAACCTCACAGGGTTGCAAAGTCAAACAAAAATCACTATCTACTTGAAAGGAAGCACTTTCTGATTAGAAAAATCTTGACAATTAGAATCTAAGGTAAGATCATTTTGAAGTTAATTTCCTACTAGTTTCAATGAGCACCCCAAGTACTTACGGATTTTGACTAACAAATTATTCTTATCCACTGCCTTTTTGATACTGCACCCTCACTGTATCTCCTGACTTCTCTTGGCCAGTCCCGTTTCTTGGTTTCTTTTGCTCTCTTGACTGTTTTAGTTGCCCTTCCCCGTACGACTTGTAACTCCATCATATCCTTCTTCAGATGTAGAGAGCAGAACTGCAGATGTTTTTCACAATGTGAAGGCACCAAGGTGGCAAAATGTACATAGTGGCAAAGTGGTCCCTTCTTCTCTATACTCTTCCTGAGATGTAGTAGGACTCTAAGAGTAGTATACTTCCAATTCGTTGAGCTTTCTTGGATGCCAGTAAACATGGACACAATAATTCTGGAGAACTGACCATGAGGACTCCAAGTTCTCTTGCCCACCTTGTCACTACCATCTCCAAGCCCAGCATTGTATATGCATGTTTGAATTATTTCTCCTTAGATATGTTACCTCCAATTTATGTACACCTAAGCTATTCTGCCACTGTTTAGTCAACCCAGTTTTGTGAAATATTTCTAGAATGTTTCACTATTGACTTTTCATTTCACTCAAGTGACTTTCCACGCTATAAATTCTAGAATTTTCCCTTTCATAACCTTCTTACTGTTTCTGTTGAGCCACACACATATTTTTCATTGGAAAACTTTATCTTTTTTTCACAGAGTTGTATGCTGGTGGGTTTAAGGGCTGCAGACAGCAGGCAGACTGGATAGAACATTTCTTTTTTAATAATCATATTGCCTTCTAGAGGTTGCTTACTTTCTATGTTCTCATGCTGTATCCTCACTGGATGGTGTTACACCTCTACATACCCCACCCTCCTCCCTGGCTCACTGAGGCACACACTCACACCTGAAGCCCTGCCAAAGCATCAGGGACTGAAGCTGCCTAGACAAAGTCACGGGGACACAGGCAGGGTTCCTCTTCCACCTGAAGAAGTCATCTTCCACTATTCAACCAGAGTTGCTTCCACCTGAAACCTGCAAAATTGCAAAAGTTTTTGATGGTTTTCTTTCCGAAAATGTCTTTTGCATTTGTTTCAGGCACATGTGCAGTAAAAAACAATTACAAATCTTACAAACCAGACCACTGACAAATTATAAACATTAGGAGACAAGTTATGCATTATCCCACGGGCCCCCTCAACACTTTGTACTGGGAAGATGACATCATTGGTTGAAAGGAAAATTGGTTCTTCAGATTTTGAATGATATTGAGGGTTTTTTCTTATTATTCTTCTTTAGCTGTATCTCTATGCCTATTGCAACTTCACGCAGGTAATAAGACACATGGGATTGTTTATGTTTATCATTTTAACATTCTAAGAATTTCTTTTACTGTACTCAAGAAATACAATTGCCATGCTTCATAGAATCATAGAATCATAGAATGGCATGGGTTGGAAGGCACCCCAAGGATCATAGAGCTCCAACCCCCCTGCCACAGGCAGGGACACCAACCTCAGGCCTGGATCTGCACATGGTTGCCCAGGGCCCCATCCAACCTGGCCTTGAACACTTCCAGGGACGGGGAATCCACCACCTCTCTGGGCAGCCTGTTCCAGCACCTCACCACTCTTTCCATAAAAAACTTCCCCCTGATATCTAATCTAAACCCTCCTTCCTTTATTTTTAATCCATTCCCCCTTGTCCTGCCATTGTCTACACTTTTAAAATGTTGATTCCCCTCCTGTTTGTCTGTTCCCTTCAGGTACTGGAAGGCTGCAATGAGGTCCCCCTGCAGCCTTCTCTTCTCCAGGCCGAACAAGCCCAGCTCCCTCAGCCTCTCTTCATAGCGCAGGTGCTCCAGCCCTCTGATCATCCTTGTGGCTCCTCTGAACCCTCTCCAACAGTTCCACATCTTTCTTGTATTGCGGGCCCCAGACCTGGACACAGGACTCCAGATGGGGCGTTGCAAGGGCAGAGTAGAGAGGGACAATCACCTCCCTGTCACTGCTGGCCACCCCTCTTCTGATGGAGCCCAGGATACCATTGGCCTCGCGAGCTGCAAGAGCACACTGCTGGCTCACGTTAAGTTTCTCATCCACCAGAATCCCCAAGTCCTTCTCAGCAAGGCTACTCTCAAGGAGCTCTTCTCCCAGTCTGTATCTATGTCTGGGATTCTTCCGGCTTGATTTGTTGCTGCATCTCTAAGATTAAGAAAGAGTAACTGGAAAAGGTTGGTGTAATAAGGAAGACATTTTGAGAAACTGCATTCAAAAATACATGCATTTTACAGGCAAGTTTCAACAAGGAAACTGATTAGTTCACGATTTGTTTTATGTTTTTTAAAGGGCGAATAAATTCAAAGTATTTAGACAGTGTTTTGTGTCCCCGAGGGCCTGTTAGCACTTAATATGGTCTTCTTATTTGCTGGAATAGCCCTATATAAGTAAGTGATATATCACAACCGTAAGTGAAGGAATGCTGGATGATATAAACAAAGAATTATTAGGAAAACTGGACCAATGTTACTTGTCTAATAAATTATGTTTTTGGCAAACATTCCATAAACATTAATTTTAATGTCTAAAGTCTTTAATTTTTCTTCCTAGTGATACAGTTTTATGACTGTCACCCACAATTGTTTGGCTCTGGTCTGTAACCTGTCAAATCTAAGCCTCTGCCTGGATGTGGGAGAAATAAGGGGAAAAGCCAGACTGCTGTGTGAAAAGCCATGACTTCAGAGTGCTGAATTGTAAGAGAACGCTATTTCAATTTAATACCCAGAAACGAGGTCCAGTGGACCTAATATGAGCCATGTTGCTCAGCAGTCAACCTTAGGGAGCTGGTTATGCTCCTTTGGGTGTCAATCAGAAGGAACAGACACAAGCCGACAGAACAGGGTGGGTGAGTTACCCTCTGATGGTGCCCATTCCTGTCCCTTGACTGTGAAGGGAGCTCCTATAATGAACTGTAGATCCTGCCAACTCTCAGACTTCTAGATTTACTTGAAATTAATTCCACCCAAAAGTTCTCTGCAGCACACATATACACACTGGCCACAGTTTGCATTATGAGGAAAAAATCGTACCCCAAAACCTCGCCACAGAGATAACAGAACTACCCCAAACCGCATGAATCACACAGTGCAGTGCATGACTGCTTTTCTGTATCCTACAGTAGTGTCTTGGCAGGTAGAGAGATGGATATATGCAGGTGGGACCCTGGAAAAGTCCAGAGCTGCCCCGTGTCACATCTAGCCATAAAAGATAGGATCAATATGAGTAACATATGGACTGTGTAATAGGGCTGGGGGAGAAGTCCAGCATCCTCCAAATAAAGCTCATAACCAAAGGCCATACATGGTGTCAGATGCATCAGTTTTCCTTTCCCATTTCAGTTTTTTTCCTCAGATGTTGTAAAGTTTCTGAAAGCTGCCAGCTGGAGTATGCTAAAAAAATCCTAATTTTATTAAAATAAAATATCTTTATTTGTGCCAAGAAAACTGCATTTTCAGCAGCACTGAAGAAGTTGGCCTTGGGACCAAATGATGAAAATACCTTCTTCTTCTTGCTACATCTGTCAAAGTTATAGAGAATCATTTGAGGGCTCCAAAGGTTTGGGTGTTCAAGGGTGAGACATACAGAAATGTTTATCAGCACATACATTTGAAACAATTCTTTTCAGCCCTCTTTGCAATTGCAGCAGAATTATTTTCTTTCCTAAGACAACTCTGGATCACATGTTTTTGCTGTATAGCATACAAAAACTATGTATTAAAAAAGTTAATCAGGCAGTCATAGGAAACTTACAGAGTTTAAAAAGGATTGATGCAACAGTGTTGTTTAGTGCTTGAATTAAAGCTATTTGTTGATCTGCTTGTCTTCTTGTAGGAAAGGAAATCTTTTGCTCATCAGTGGGTTTCACAGCAATGCATCCAGCTCATGCATGTCAGCTGTAATCTGCACTCAATGCATGTTTGTTTAATTGAGACCTGTTCCAATTCTCCAGGGTCCTTTAGAGGCTCAGGCACCTGCTGAGGCTATGCCAAAGGAGATCTGCCTCCGTGCACGACTGATGTGCACGTGCACAGAGTGGTTGTACATCACAAACACAATGAAATCAGACTTTGTGCTGGGTGAGCACTCATACCACACTTCAGGGTGTCAGTTAAACCTCTGCAGTAAAACCAGTGGATTAGCCTTCTTGCACTTCTTGACAGAATTGAGCCCCTGTTAAAGTAGGATATTGCAAAACTGCAGAGGGGCCATTTGGGTGTTTACCAAGATGATCAGGGAGTGATAGCTCATGGCCTGCAAAGAAAGGCTGAGGACTAAGGGCTTGCTCTACTGTGTAGAGGAGGATCTAATAGCAACCTAAAGGTACTTGAAGGGGCACTTGCAAAGAGGATGGACAAACTCTTCTTTGTAGTAGCAGATATCTAACAAGGGATAACACCACAGACTGTAGCTTGGCAACTTTAGACTGAGCATTAGGAAAAACTCATCTAGCTGAAAGGAAGTGCAAAGCTGGATGGAGATACTGAGAGACTGGAAATCCCTATCTTTGGAGGTTTACCAGACTTTGCTGGACAAAGCCACAGTCAACTTGATCCACTGCTGGTGATATCGCTTTGAGTGGGAGGATGGAGTAGAGACCTCCTGGGCTGTCTTCTCACCAGTATGGACTTGTGAAATTAATTACATGACCTATGTGCAATAGATCTGGTGCTATTAGATATCCTTTCAACATGGGGCTCATGGACAAGCTGCGGGACACCAGTGCTCTGCTTACACCTGGGGCAGTCTAGCCTGTCGTCATCCCTTTTTAACGTTCTTTGGGTTGCAAGGGCAATCCTCAAATCACTTTTGAGATTGGCATTCAATCCTTACTTCCTGTGAGCATCTTTGGCAGCACAGGAAAGGTGTGTGTGACTTTACATGTGGGTGAATTCATGGGAAGGGTCTGCTGTGCTCTCCTGTAGATGCTGGCTTGTATGCCAGGGAGATCTGACTGTCCCTTCTGCTCTTGCTTGTGTCACAAAGAACACCACTGGGATGGGGTATCAAGTTGGAGTTTTAGCTTTTCATTGGAGGGGGCTTGCTATTGTGTAGTTTGAACCATCAGAAATCAGTTGCCATACATGCTCCATAATTTGGTTGTACTTACCAAAACATCTTTAGCTCACTCAGGTTCTCCAGGGAGCCTTAAGCCTGAAGCAAATTAGGAGAATAACTGCTTATTTCTAGCCAGATCTGCTAGTTAGTAAGCATGCTGTCATCTGGAAGCTTGCAGGATTTATGAATGTACATTATCTCCATTAGCATCAGTGAAAACAGTCAACATAAATCCCTTCACATGATTAATATACCATAGTGTGCTATCTGCAGTGTAGCATGCCCAGCACAATACTAAAGGAAGATGAAGATTAGAAGCATTGCTTTCCACTCATCACTGGCAAATTACCATAAATAACTACCCTTACAGCAGTAACAAAAAAGCAGATGATTAAGTATTTGCTTGGAGGCATATGTACAGTCTGAATATTTGCTTAATTATCTCAGAAATGTGATAAGTCAAAAGTATTGTCTCAGCTACAGCTGTTAGGAGATTTTCCTTTCTTACAATAAAGGTTTTTACAAGTTTGGATTATTTTCTCTGGTACGTTTTAGTAGCTTTGACAAAAAAAGTAAAAATTCTCTTTCAGCCTTTAAAGTTGATTGTACTCCTCTTTGTGCAGAGGGCTGGAATCCTGACTACATTCCTGTTAAATATTTAACTTCTTCCTACTTAAAATTGGCTCTAAAGAGAGTCTTGAATGTAACTGTGTTCCTTCCCTGATCTGAGATGTTGCAGTTCCCACTCCTGCGATCATCTCACAAGCAGATGCATTTCCCTCTTACTGCAAAACTGATCCATGAACAACTCACACATAACCTGTCAGAAACACAGAGGGGATGAAACAGGCACCACAGATAGAAACAGATGCAGTTAAAAATATCCTCAGATTTGCTGTTTCAAGGCTTTCTTTTCAGTTGCTCATCACTTCATCCAACTTTTTTTCACCCAGTCTGAATTTTTCTATCCTTGGTATCTCTCTCAGGTCGATTTCATTTAGAAAATTCCAGCCAAAACATGTTTAAAAAGAGGTTAAGGAGCTTTCCTCCTTCCCCCACCCCATAGTAAAAGGTTTTACTTTGGAGCTTTAGTAGCCTCCTGTCCTGTCCAAGTAGCCCTTGCTGTTTGGAAAGGGACTGCCCTATGCTGACACTAAAAAGACTCTTCCAGTTGATGGACTCTGGAGCATCTGAAAGCCGCTGCTCACTTTGGCAGAATCCAGCAGCTAAATTTCCACGCTGCTCCAGATTTGCCATGGGCGTAAGTGGTGCTGCCAACGTTGAGCAGGACAACATCTGCCACCACCCCAGTGCCCGTGGCCACTCTACCATGGGTGCCACTCAAAATCAGGGGGACGAAAGAGGCCATTTCTACCGCAGCTGGAGTACAACCCAGATGCCCAGCTCCCCACACTGTGGTCCTGGCATAAAAACCGGGGTGAAACCTGAGGATCTTTTCCTTCCAGCTCCTGGGCTCCTCCTGCAGGAAGGTGAGCGACAGATTCCTACCTCCTCCTCCTAACACACGGCTTCTCCTACTCCTGGTTTTGTGAAAATATACAGAATGAAGCATGAGTTAGAATTACAGATGCTATTTTATTTAGCTTCTTTTTATTGCTGTATGTCAATACTGCAATATTTTGCAGACAGAGAAGATGGGTAAAGATTGCTCACCTTCTGTGCTGGTGTATCATGATTTCCCAGTGTTTAACCCTGAGATCTTAATTCCTTCCTAATATCCCTCAAGGAACATGATCATAACAATGTAAGCTCCACATCATGAGAGCATTTTAATACTTGGGCTCTCTCCTTTCTTTCATACATTGGAGCACGTAAATATGGAGAGAATGTCTACTCTAAGACTATTCTTTTGGCACTGGCCATCTGTCACAGAGCCACTGAGGAAAAAGAAATGTTTGAGGCCCATCCACAGTGCAGAATACTTGAGAAGCAACATCTGAAAGCCCAGGGGAAAACTGGACATGCAACCCACGGAAGACAAGAGAGCAATATTCTGTTTTGTCTCTCCATCCCCCTAGCCTGCGTGCGTCCTGTAGCAGAAACCTTAGTGTTTCCCTGTGCATCACAAGGATAAATGCATAGCCTACAGCCCACTTTGCCCTGTGATGTCACTCAGCAAGAACAGTGAAAGCAGTGCACTAACAAACCTGAAGCCAAAGTACAGCTGTGTGAGCAGCTAATGGCTTCATTTAATGGATGAACTGGGGAGGGGAGAGAAAGCCCTGTAAAACCAAAGATGCCATTAAAAACAAAAAATTACAATCCATTTGATTTGGATGAAGCATTTTGTTTGACCTGAAACAAGTTGCTTCATTTTGGTTTGGGTCATTTTTAATGCATCTAAAGATTCAGACCCACGAGGGTGATGAGGAAATGGAAGGGGCAAGGTGCAGCATTAACCTCCAATTGAAACCTCATCCCTAGCCCTGTGTTCAGAGCCAGGGTCTGGCTTACTGCCCCAGGGATTTAAAGAAATTCTGGACTGGTTTTTTTTCAAGAGAAAAAAGAAAGTGAGAAAGAAAGATTTTTTCCTCTTTCTACTCTTGAAAGTCTTCCATTTTGTGTATAAAATCCTTAAATAGTTGTATTTGCCAGGTGAGTACTCTGAACAAAGGCTGTCTTGCAGTGGGTATTTAATAGTCTGACACAGTATCAACTAAACTCTCAGAATAGCATGGCTTTGTCCAGCAGCTGAGGGACTAAAACACCTTAAAAATGTTGGAGTCATTGGTTGAGATCCTAGCACCTGAGGGGGCAGGAAAAGGACATTTTGGTCACATCCAGCTAAAGTCTGGATGTCCTTTCAAGACCTGCATTAGTTGAACCTATTGCTGGAGACAATTTAGCAGCACTTGTCTAGGCATTGCCTACAGATCAGGGTAAAAGCCTGAAATCCCTCTTCCTGACAGCAAAGGGCTGGATGGACTTAATATGCCATAAAACTGAAACACCACCAGTGTGTCTCATACAACAGCTACACACAAAGCCAAAACAGAATACAGGATGGCTGCCCCAAGAGGCAGGCCCTTGTGGGCCACTGTCCTGTATGCTGTGGTTGTGCCTTCTAACCTCTGGGCTTGGGGTCCAGCTGGCAGAAGGTGCAACACTCTCTGTTGTCACAAGGACATTAATGCTCACAGAAAGGAGGGAGGACATGGCTCGTGTTTGTACCTGGGACACTCATTCTCAGCTGAGTGTGCTGACAGGGAGGGCTTTAGGCTAGCATGTGAGCTGGCATGCCAGAGGGGTGGACATGGGGACTTGTGACATTTCCACAAAGGGGCTGGAAGCACCAGCAAAGCTGCAGGGTATGAAGTAGCTACAGTTAGGTGCAAATCTGAACACAACAGGGGCAGTGAGATAGATGTGAGAAAGTTGTGCTGACAGTGACAGGCGTTTTGGTCAATGTGCTTCACCAGCACAAGGTTTCTCATCAGGCACAGTCCTTCATCAGGACTGAGTCTAACCTGTCAAAGGAATTGCTCGTTGCAATCCCTTTCTACTAGAGAGCTGCATCATAGAATAATATACCCGTGCTTGTGCTGCTGCCTTGCTGCCAATAACAAAACCATCTCAATCATCATTATCTGAGGTGGCTCTGCATGGTGTTTTGCTGCTCCCTGGAGAGCTACCTCAAATTCCACTTAAGTCCAACCCAACTGTAGATAGCTGACTGCTAATTTATTGAGTTAACCTTATATCTTTAGGCAGTCTTTAGACACTAAGGCAGACACTGGGTAGCGATTTAATAAGCTTTTAAATATAATAATAAAAATGCCTCCAAAGACTGAACATGCTTGTTATTTTGCTGAGACTGAACTAAATTTTCAGCTCCAGATTAAGCAATTTGTTTCTACTAAAGAGTTCTAGTCTTTCCAGTCTGTGATTGTTTTCTTCTAAGATACAAGCCAAGTGAGTATTAAATGAGCCCAGTGTGGGGATGAGAGGAAAAAGTGAAAATATAGTTTATTTACATAGTGAATGCTCCATGCAAGGTTCATAAACACAAAGCATATTATGAAAAGTGAATTACAACCCAATTACTTCCAGGTTCAGGGAGTCTGATGAGCTAATTAAGCAACATTTTCTCAAATCCAACTGCTAAAGTCTCTAGAGAAGGTGGATAGCTGAGGGACATGCTTTCAAGATGACTTGCTCACTATTTCATTCCCCTTCACAGTGTAACTCTGCAGCCAGAGTGGCACAGGAGTAGTAACAGCCCCCTTCACCAGGAAAGGTAAGCCAGCTTGCAATGGTCTGGTCTGGGTTGTGGTGACCTGGTTTGTGCCAACACAGGATGAAGCCAGAGCTGCTTAGTTTTGGGCCATAGGCTTTCTCTATCTGACAGGCAATGGTACTTGCCCTTCACTACCTGGGTTAGAGGCTTGCAGCAGAAGGAGGGTCTGTTCTGATGTTCCTGGTAACTTGGATGTACATCAGTACATCACAACTAGTCTGATAAGCAGAGATCAGTCACAGCTTTAAGGCAATGCAAGCAGTTATCTGCAGCAGAATAAATCCTGTCATTGTCCTACATAAAACCTGTAAGTTTCTGCTGAGTAATATTTGGTGTCTCCTTACTAAAAACATTGTTAAAAAATCCTGCTGACTTCCAACAATGCCAACCACAGGGACACGGTCCTCTGGCAACACAGACTGGGACAATTCCCAGGCAAACTTGCTTCCAGGACTTCAGAAGTGCCAAGTTTTGGACACTGCATTACTTTTTCTGAGACTGTCCCTATCTGTACCCACACTGTAAATTTCTTAACAACGTGTGTCTATCTAGCCTCATGTTTTTCCTGATCCTCATGTCAGATCCTGAGCTACTTAGATTTGTTTGCTTAAGTCTCGTACTCCATCAGTTCCACGCACATGGCAGGAAAAGACCAGGGCTTGTGAAAACAGTACCTTCACCTTAGTTCTCTTCCATTGTTTTTTCCAAGTATTTTGCTATATCTTTTTTTCTTTTTGAGGGATCAAACCACTTACATCCTAACTTCAAAATTTCTTTGAAATATACGTCTGATTTCATCCTGAGCTCTTTGCATGAAGGGATTCTTTTGGCCAAATTTGCAAATAATTTCCAAATCCTGTTACAAAAAATAAATTCTCTAAATTAATTGAAGTAGGTCCTGCTATGGAATGAGTTCAGATGCAGGGGAAAAATTTAGGATTTGGGCTATCTTAAAGTGATTTTTGGCAATACTTCAGGAAACAATTATCATTAAATTGCAGTACATTCTGTGTTTCACAGAAATGTAACTTTGAGACTTCCCATGTACAAAGAGTTTTGATCATTATACAACATTATGCAGACCTAGCTCTAGCCTGAAAACACAGGAAGGCCACGATTTCCTTGTACACATAAGGTATCCAGCAGTCAGAGGAGAGTTTGTGAACTCAGAGCATCCTATGATCTTCTGAATCAAAACCAACCACACTGGCTCCATCACAATCAGAAATTTTTATAAAGGTCAAGAGGCTCTTGACTTTCCTCTCTTGTGCCTCCCTTAGGCTACTGACAAGACTAGTAGAATCATTCTTTCAAAGCTCTATAATCATTATTTGTACTGTAAAAGCAAGAAACTTTCCTTAAAGGGTAGAGGAAATATAACAATAATTCTCTAACTTTGAATAACACATAGTAACTTACTGCTGTTTTTATGAATTATGGGCCAAGTATGCTTCCAAAGAGAGAATGATTTTATATTCCAAGGGGTACACTATTTGTTCTGCAGTGTGTCAAAAGTAATTGCTCTCTAAGCTCCAAAGCACTCTAACACATTCTCTCAAACCACATGCAAAATGGAATCTCAGAAATTATCGTGAAATTAACGGTTTCAAGAAAAATTAGTCTCTAGCTACCCAAGCTCTTCAGATTGCAAATCCAATCTCATTCTAATACAATTAAATTGATTTCCTTTCATACATACTTCTAGGGAAAGAACTGGTATGTCGGAGGTTGGATATACTCACTTCAATAAATGTAAATATCAGAAGAATTTTTATGCAAAGCTTTTGTTGGCTTGTTGCGCTGGTGGATTAAAAATTGGCAGTCGTACCAGTTTCCTCTTTCAGAAACATCTCAATTTAGATGTGATTTTACAGTCCTGTAAGATGCTAGAAAATAAAAGGAACCATTACATCCTTTTATATCATAACATGGAACTTCCAGTGGAAAATAATCTCTTCTGCCTGTGCTTTGGTAGTATATACTTTGGCATTGGGAAGATAGTTTAGACATGAAGTGAGTTCAGATATGAAAAAAAAAATCTTCTAAAGCTGCAAATCTTCTCCTAAACACCTCTTTTTTTCCTCAATGTTGTCCCAGAAACCCCACCAAACACCTTTTTTCATGAGCTTTCTTGTAATTTCTGTTCTTGGACTGAAAATACAGGAGAAAAAAAAATCTGTTCTAATTCTCTACTAAAACATTTTTACACAGAACTGAATTTCAGCCATGTCTTTCTAATATGCCACAGGAAAGAGAAAAAAAAAAAAAAGATTGTGCTTTCTGCTATTTATTCCAACACCACCCAGGAAATTAAGAAAAATGTAGCAATTAAACGCCACCATTTCATTTTGCAAAGAGAACTCAGTTGCCCTCAAGGATTTTTAAGATAATTCGCATCTGTTCCTTCTTCTTTCTCTTATGTAGTATGTAGGAAACATATATTTAAAAAGCTAGGAGGCCCTGCACCTATGCAACATAGTATACACTCAGTATAAACAACAGTGCCTACGTTTATTCCTTCTAAAAGATCCCTTACTCAGGGGAAGAGCGGGGAGCAATGGATGTTGTTTATCTTGATTTCAGCAAGGCATTTAATGCTGTCTCCCACAACATTCTTGTAGACAGACTGATGAATTATGGACAACACAAATGGTCTGTGACGTGGATTGAAAACTGGACTCTAAGAGCTGTGATCATAAGCATGAGGTCCAGCTGGAAGACAGTATCTTTGTAGCCCAGGGATTGATACTGGGGCCAACATTTTTTAATAGCTTCATTAATTACCTGGATGGTGGCACAGAGTGCACTTTCAGCAAGTCTGCAGATACAAAACTGGGAGGAGTGTTTGATGCATAATATGGTTGTGTTGCCAGTCAGAGGGACCTTGGCAGGCTGGAGAAATGGGCACGTGGGAATCTCATGAAGCTCATCAGAGGGAGATGCAAAGTCTTCCACCTGGGAAGGAGTAACTCCAGGCACCAGTACTGACTGGCAGTCAACTGACTGGAAAACAACTTGGTAGAGAAGGACCATCCTTGAGGTTTTGGTGGACAAGGACCTAGTAGACAAATTGTCCACCTTTTTTTGGATGAGTAGGAACTGTTCAGCCTGGAGAAGAGAATGCTCAGGGAAACTTAACAGTGTTTATCCAACAGGAAGATGTAAAGAAAATGGAGCCAGTGTCTTCTCAGTAGTGCCCAGTGAGAGGACAGGAGGCAACAGGCACAAATTGAAATATAGGACATTCTGTTTAAATATAAGAAAATACTTTTTTACAGTGAAGATGGTCAGATGCTTTCATAGGTTTCCCAGGGAGGTTGCAGAGTCTCCATTCTGAAGATATTAAAAAACAAACTTGACATGTTCCTGGGGAACTTGCTTTGAGCAGGAAGTTGGACTAGACGATCTCCCCAGATGCCTTTGAAATTCAGCTGTCCTGTGATTCTGCTGTGTGTTGATTTTTCTCCCAGAGAGAACAACATCACTACTCCAGGCAGGATTCTCAGGTACAAGTTAGCATGTAGGCATTTTGGAAAAACTGAAGAGCAAAGTTCTGGACAAAATCACAAAGAAGAACTATTGACAGTGTAGATGTACAAAAATGTAAATCCATAATAACATAGGACATAGTCCAACAAAGCCCAGCACAGTGACCTCTAAACTTTAGCCTGTAAAGAGATGAAAAAGAAATAAATATATAGGGCTTCTGTATGCATTTGATATTCTATTTTGCCTATTAGAATTCCCTCTATGCTCAAGTGCAACTTTCTGTGCATGTAGGAGAAGCACAAAAAAGCTCCTCTGCAAATCAGAAGCAAGGCAGAGAGGCACCTTATTCCCATCAGATCTCCAGAGCAGTGCTCAGAAATGTCTGTGTGCCTACCCTGATGATACAGAAAACAGAGAATAACCAGCTCTCCATACTGGGAGCATCCACACAGATGAACTTCATCACTACTCACTATAATCAGAGATCACGCTTCCTCACATAAGTAGCTGCTTAGGTAGCTCCCAGCATGGCTTTCAGGCTCTGCATGTATGTTTGTACCCACAGATGAGCTTTGAATTCCAGGAGGCTGCAAGGACACAAAAACTTAACTGCTTCAGCCTGCTCCTGCTCACCCAGGAAATCACTGTAGGGCGGAGAAATGAACTCGGCCCATTTTGACAGCAACAGAGCAGCTCTTGTTGGTTTCCATTCTTTCCAGTAAAAACAAAGCCATTCATAAATATCTAAAACTAATTATGCAAGTGAATGTGAGGGGAAAAATTAATTTGACTCAATATTTGTGTCTTGTTCAGAATCAGAGTGACAGCACTCCACTGCAGATCTGTAGCATTTTGTCCATTTGGAGGGACAATCAACTGCACGATTTCTTTTTGTTTTGCTTCCCCCCCCCCCCCCCCCCATCTTTTCGGGTGACTACTGGTTATATAGTTGCTAAGAGTAAACATCTGTCCTGTAGTTCTCAGTAGCCATATACTGTCTTCTCAACTGTTAAATAAATAGGATTTTCAAACAGCAGAAAATCATCTTTGAGGCATCTGAGAAAAGGAACAACTGAAAGAGAGTGCAGGGCCTGACAGAATCACATAATCCTAACAGTTCGCGTTACAAGGGACTTAAAAGACCACCTAGTTCCAACCCCCTGCCATGGGCAGGGACACCCCCCACTAGCCCAGGTTGCCCAAAGCCCCATCCAACCTGGCCTTGAACACTGCCAGGGAGGGGGTAGCCACAGCTGCTCTGGGCAGCCTGTACCAGGGCCTCAGCACCCTCACAGGGAAGAATTTATAATGTCTAACCTATATCTCCCCTCTTATAGTGTAAAGCCATTACCCCTCATCCTATTACTGCAATCCCTAATAAACAGCCCCTCTCTAGCTTTCCTCTAGGCCTCTTTAGGTGCTGGAATGCTGAAATAAGGTCTCCTCAGAGGCTTCTCTTCAGTTTGAATAAGCCCAACTCTCTCAGCCTGTCTTCACAGGAGAGGTGCTCCAGCCCTCTGATCATCTTCCTGGCCCTTCTCTGGACCCATTCCATCAGTTCCATGTCTTTCCTGTACAGGGTACCCCAGAGCTGGATGCAGTACTCCAGGTGGTGTCTCACAAGAGCAGAGGGGCAGAATCTCCTCCCTCGACCTGCTGGCCATGCTGGTTTTGATGCAGCCCAGAACACAGTTGGCTTTCTTGGCTGCAAGCGCACATTGCCAGCTCACCTTGAGCTTTACATCAACCAACACCCCCAAATCCATCTCCTCGGGGGTCCTCTCAATCCGTTATTCACCCAGCCTGTGGTTGTGCTTGGGACTGCACCAACCCATGTTCAGGACCTTGCACCTGGCCTTGTTTATACAGTTCACACAGGCCCATCAAGGTCCCTCTGGCATCTGTTCTCTCTGGAGTGTCAACCACACCACACAGCTTAGTGTCATTGGCAAACCTGCTGGGGTTGCACCCAACTCCACTGCTAAAATCATTGTTGAAGATAACAAACAGTACTGGTCCCAGCATGGATACTTGTAGGACACCACTTATTACTGGTGTCCACTTGGATACTGAGCTTGGATACTGACTAACTTTTTGGATGAGGTAATCCAGTCAATTCCTTAGCCATCTAACAGTCCATCTGTGAAACCCATATCTCTCCAAGTCAACAGAAGAAGTGTTGTGAGGGACTCTGTAAGAGGCCTTACAGAAGTCCAGACAGATGATATCCCTAGCTCTTCCCCTGTCCACTGAATCACAGAAGACTACTAAATTAGTCAGGCAACTAATATTTTACTAAGAGTGATTTTCCTAATAGCAGACAAGAAGGTATTTCTTGCTTCCAGAATACAGCAGTTCTGTAATTTAGTATCTACATCTTATTTCTACTCTGAAGAATCTTCTCAATCCCTCTTTTCCCATTTAATCATGAAGTAACCTTCATTTAAGAGAATCCAGTATACCCAGGGCCATGCAAAAGATGCTCATCTGGAAAGTCCCCTGCTCGGGAACGGTGTCACTTTGTCTAGGAAGTCAACAAATGTACTCTGGTGATAAGAATGAAGATTTTAAGTTAGGTTTTCACTTGCAGCCTGTCCTAATTTTTGATCTACAAGAACACTATTCCAGTGTCACAACATGCTGGATCTCCTGCTATTAAAATAATTACTGAAGCATATGGGCTCTCCAAGCTTGTAAATGTTAGATCCTAGAGAGTTAAATCCAACAAGAATGATAAATCAACAAGGCTGTACTGACTGTAAAGACAACAAAACTATCCAAGTCTGAAAAAGGCTAAGCGAAATGCAAAACTTTCCCAACTTTTATGATCTTTAAAATATCTCCATCCTGTAACACTCTTGCTTGCCTTTGCATTTTTGGGGAGAGTCAGCATGAAATCACATTTCATACTGAGACTAGCAAGTGACAGTCCCTCCCATATTCCTGTCAGCAATGAATAAATTGGATTAGTCTCAGCCAATGTATGGGGTTCTGAAGATGTAAACTGATGCCAATAAGAAGTGATATAACTCTCCAGTTTAAACAAAGTAATGCACAAAGGAAGCCAGCAAGAGCCATACCAAACTTGAGTTAGTCATAATAGGCAGCTGGGGGACAGGGGATGCCAGCAGATTTACCCAACCCCTGGTGACTGTTAAAAGCTTTATAAATATGAAGGGCAAACTTGTTTTGCTGAACCTATAAATGACACATAACATCATGTGCTAGATCTTGGAAGGAAGATAGTGGGGAAGAGAACACGACTTCGAGTCACCACTTTGAATCTGATCTGTAGTAACTGCAACTTGCTGTGATGCAATGACCAGGCAGTAACACACCAGAAATTGTGTTGCAGCTTCACTTTCCTTTTCAGCTGCTACACAGCATTAGCAGGTAAATGGCCATGCTGGTTACTGGTAGCTGTTATTGTGAACTGGGAAAAGAAGTAGAAACTGGAAAACTGACTTTAACACAGGTCAAAATTGCGTTATGCTAGACAAAGAGGGGCGGAACAAGAGAATCTACTCCTGCTGCTCACAGTGGACTAAGGACCCCAGGTTTTAAGCCACAAATCCAGCACCAAACAATTCTTCCTGCCATGCCTAATCAGGAGCAAGGTTAATACAGATATTACTGAGGTAAACAGAGTTTCTCCAGATTCACATCGGTGTAACAGAGACATAAACTACTCGTGTTACATTACAGAGAGGTCTTACCACTTACTGCTGTGTCCATTGCAAATAGGCAGGTTTTTCACCCCTTTGTGGGTGAGCTTTATGGGAACTATACTCTGAAGAGACTGAATAATCTGTGGAAGCAGTCCTGGAGGATACAACAGCTGGGAGGTGTTATCTGCTGCTGGCTGTGGACCATATGCTGAGCAGAGTCTGTGTACACAAACACGATTCCTTCCACACATTAGCAGCTGAGAAGAAATTGAGTTACATAGGAATGAATCAAGCCTTCATAAATCCACATGAAAACCACAATATTCGTGTGTCTAGATGACATTCAAGGGAGATTATTTTGTATAAAGGCAAAAAAAAAAAATTGACAGAACATAAATGCACAGAACATGGTATTTTGATCCCATTCTCACTTGTTGCAACCAACTTTTTGATGGCAGAGTGTTCTGTAATGATAATGCAGGGAGATCTATCACATTTTAGTTTGGTCAGCAGTACCTATTAAGAAGCTTTCAAGACTATTACAGTGATAGTGCTGTGACTGTGTGAGCCAGCATGACATCTATTATGATCTCTGGAATAGCTTGTACCCAGTCTTTTACATTAGAGCAATTTCCTCTGAGGCAGAGAAAATGCTGCCCAGGACATCAACAGCATCCTTAGACCTTGCAAACAAAAAGCTCCACAGAATGAGCTGCTAAATAAAAGACCCTCTGTTTCTGTTTAACAAACACTAAGCTGAAAAATACATTTAGTACGACAGCAATACCACCAGGTAGGAGGCTGTGTCTACAGCACTACAGTAAATACCCCAGGCTTTTCTAGCTTTTCTTCTCCATCTGTCCTAGTGTTTCTCTGAACAGAGCATATTTTGAAATAAGAAGCTTATAGGAAAATGGAGGTGGATTAACGGTCTCTGAAGATCTCTGTCAGATGTTGCAATGCAAATTTCTTGAGCAAAGCCAGCCCCATGCAACTCTCTTGGATACCCAGGGTACCTAAATCAGTAAGAGGTACACAAGTTCAATCAACTGAATTCCATGCTAGAGCTCCACTGCTCAGATTTAAGGGTCAGATCCAGAATACTGCAGACAGAAATGTAAATAATGTTTAAAAAAAAAACCATGAAACACAAGAGTCTTACTCTGCTGTTAGGTATTCTCCAGCCCATGTTTCCATATATCTACCTTTTTCGAACATTCCACAGAGCTTTAATTGTAAGAGCCCCGTTAAAAACAGCTCCATATATATAAAAGCCTCGCGTATCACATATGGAAGAGGTTAATAACCAACAAGGCATTTTTATTTCTGCATCATATATAGTTATATTTGTTCTGTAAATAGGAAAATGCAAATGTACTTCCATGCAAATGTAACCTTTCTACTTGTAAGAGCTGAATGAAAAAGGTGTCAGTATCAGTTGGCTTTATAATTAATTTTATGGCATCTCCAAGTTTTGTACATGGAAAGCTGAAGGGTTTTATTCCAAAATTACCAAGGGAAGCAGAATAACACAAAATCTATTCCTACCTTTCATCATGCAAGTTCTCAGTAAGTGCTGTTAGGCTTCATAGTGGTGGTGTAGAAACATTTTCAGGGGGCACACTTGTAAGTAGCAGATCTGACAAATAAGATGACACGTTCTGCTCCACTCAGACAAGAAAAAGATTGACAATTAGCACCTTCTTCATGTAATTCAGGAAGCCAACACTTTAACCGTAACTTATATTCCATCTAAAATCTTTGGTTATTTTCAAAGATCTTTGGAACTTGTCCCAAGACTATAAATGAGCCAAAATTAATAGGTGGGATAGGCTGCCGATTCTATCTTGCAATTTTTTTGTTGAAACTTCATAGTATTTTATTGCACTTGACACAAAAGGATCCTACTCTGAAAATCTTCCTCTCAGTCAGCAGATAAGCAGATTCCCGTGCATCTTCCACAGGTAAGTAAGAGAGCAGCTGCGGACAGCCTGTCTCTAGCTTGGCTGGGGGGGGAAGATGAGGAGGAGGAGGGAGCTAGGCTTTTGGCATCTAACAAATTTGCAGAGTTAAGGGAGAAACACTGAAAAAAATGAAAGAAAGAAATGCATAAGTGGACGAAAATTAAAGGAAAACTGCATAAGGGGAGACCAGAGAATCATTTCAGTTGGTAAGTTGTAGTTGGGTTTTATGCAGTGCTTACCTTATGGAAAACTTATAGAGTCCATGCAAACTTGTTTCAAAGCTTTGTCTTAGTGTCCCATTACAGAGTTGAAGAAATTAAGAGGATTGAAAGCAACCACAGTAATTCCATTTTAAGTCTACATTTGAGTGACAGCAGATCCAAAATAATTCAGCAGAGCAACAGCTAGAGGAACCTACACAGAGGATGAAAAGTCAGCAATATCTGATGAAATGCCAGCTTCGGTGATTTTTAAGGTCAGAAATAAAATTTACAGTCCAGTCTGATTCAGAATTTCACCAAACAACTTCCACTGTGAACAGTCATTTACAAAGGTACAGAATTGTGGCCACAGACAGGCTATTGTGAGTCACTAAACTAGAGAAGCTGCGTGTGCAAATAGGTCAAACATAGAAAAGAGTGGGCTGAAAAATGCAGACCAGAGGCAATTGACAGGAAGCATAAATAAACATTAAAATTATTTAGCAACCTCTCAATCATAGATCTATTATAGCAGGGAAAGTCACAAAGAGACTTGTCAGCACTTGTACATTTATACCTTTGGTGAAAAACACCCCTTTGGCAAATCACAGAGGTACATCATAGTTTAACCAGCACGAGTCAGGAAGTGATGGGTCTTTTGTACTCAGCTCTGGTGAGGCTGCACCTTGACTACTGCATCCAGTGTTGAGCCCCACACTTCAGGAAGGACGTTGAGATGCTGGCGCATGTCCAGAGGAGGGCGATGGAGATGGTGAAGGGTTAGGAGGACAAGTCCTATGAGGAGCGGCTGAGGGAGCTGGAGCATTTTAATCTTAAGAAAAGGAGGCTGAGGGGAGACCTTATCGCTCTCTACAACTACCTGCAAAGTGGTTGCAGAGGTGTCGGGGTTGGTCTCTTTTCTCAGGTGACAAACGGAAATGGCTTCAAATTGCACCAGGGGAGATTTAGTTCAGGTATCAGGAAGAACTTCTTTACTGAAAGGGTTGCCAAGAATTGGAACAGGCTGCCCAGGGAAGTGGTGGAGTCACCATCCCTGAAGGTATTTAAACGGCATGTAGATGAAGTGCTTAGACATGTTCTATAAGTGGACTAGTCAGGGTTAGGCTGTGGTTGGACTCGATGATTTAAAGTGTCTCTTCCAACCCAGGTGATTCTGTGATTCTATGATCATGAACAGCAAATAATTTTATATATCTATTTATTTATTTATTTATTGCCTTAAAGAGGCAATACATTGTTTTTCAAATTACATGCTTACATGGAAACTGCTTTATCAAAAAAGACCAGGGGTTCAT
The DNA here is from genome assembly GCF_964237585.1 of Gallinula chloropus. Taxonomy (NCBI): domain Eukaryota; kingdom Metazoa; phylum Chordata; class Aves; order Gruiformes; family Rallidae; genus Gallinula; species Gallinula chloropus. The sequence continues at coordinate 206,880,311 of NC_140085.1, forward strand.
CTGGTTCAGCTGCCACTTCTGGCATCAGGAGCCACGTAATACAGCTGATCTGCTGTGCAAGGCTGTATCACAGGGAGGAAATCTCAGCCCCAACCTGAGCTGGCAAATGCTTTTTTCCTTCAAGTAGGAGTCCACCTCACCTTCCCCAGCACTTTATTCCCCTTGATGCCTTTTTTAAATTTTTTTTTAAAATAAGTCTTCTCGTTTAATTTCTGTGCCAGTCCAGGGAGGGATGAAGTTTGCCTCTGGGACAGAGCACAACAATGAAGATGGATTTTAGATCAGAAACTTCCGATCAGGACTATAAACTCATTGGTTGTCACCGTGCACAGCAGTGTCTTGACACTTCACTGCCTAATTTGGAAGAGCATCTACCATCTGGGATTAGACAAACCCATCACTGTAGGGACAGTGTATGTGGTCTTTCCTTTCAGTTCTGCATAAGACAAGACCTTTTCAGTGGGGGGTAGTACCTGTCTTTTACACCCAGGTTGCTACTGCACATATCAGCCAAGTCCTCCCCTATTTCATTAGGAGCTGCTCAAAATACTTTTGATCATTTTTAGATGGTTTTCTGTTGAAAGCTGCATCTGGAAGTGGGGTATTTCAAGGAAATATGTTGATTCCCATGGTGGCAGCTTTTGTTTAGACAAACACAAATGCTTCCCTTGTGACCTCTGTGACTTTTTTTCTTCCAAGCAAGTTGTTTTGATGCATTTCAGTTTGGTTGTTTACTGTAATAAAGCAGTGAGCTAATAATGGGTTATGCAGTATATAGCATTCTAATGTTAAATAAGCTGCACTGTGTTTAATATTGAATAGCAATATTAAAGGCAAACCAAAATGAATCAAAGCATTACTACTGAAATAAAATATCTCAATAGTCCCTGAACAGAAATTTTGGCCAATTTTCATTTCAGGGGAAATGCTGAATTCTTGTTCCTTGAAAAAATCCCCCAGGAACAGTAATTGAACAGCAATTCTTGTGCCAATCTGCATCGAACATGTGAATGAGATGACATTCTGAGTTGTAGCAGCAAAAATAGTAGTCACCAGTTTCAACTAGGATGTTGCAGCACTAGTTATGTGCTAGTCTGAGCTCTGTAGAAAACAAAACAAAAGAGCCAAAGGTATTAGAATTTATTAGCAGAAGAAGAAAAAAATTAATGGATAAATGTTATAGAAAAAGTAATTAAACAATCTGATTCATCACAATGGGAGAATTGCCTTCACTCACCATCACTCTAACAGTTGTCATAGCTTCTTGTCATAACACACTGGGTTTGCATCTTTTTTGTACCAAAGTAGCAGTATCAATTTCCATTACACATTAAGCTTTCAGGACAAAGAATTCAGAAAGAAATTAAGTTCTTCTCTGTAAACTATGTAACTTTTCTTCCCTCCATTAGCAATGCCTGACCTGGTTTATGTGTCCTGCTATGTGACACAGTACAACTGCTGACCCCTCTTCCCATGAGCCAGGACAAAGCCCACCTCCAGGTATTACCTACAGAAAAAAGCAACATCTAAAATTCGTGTTAAATGGACCCAGGAATGAAAGGTCTTTCTTTCTCAGCCAGATCTGAAGGCTCTCTCTGGATATTACGCTGCACTGCAGCCTAGTATTGAGCTCCAACTTGAAAATTATTTCTGCCACTAATGTACAGCTACTTCTGCCATTAGCCACATGATCACACTGATTCAGCATTACTGGCCCTTAGCAGAAAACCAGACAACTTGGATAAACAATGTGCTGGTCCTCCACTGCTCCTGTGCCACAGGTACTTGTTTGATATTTGCCATGTGTTCTAGGAACAGACTCCAAGAAAACTGCCAAGATATATGCCAGACAAGATGTGAGAAAAATGGTATTCTGTATTTGAATCAAAGGCAGCAAAATATTGCTGAACTGTTCTTGAAAAGGACCTTCAAGGTGCCCTGTCTTTTATCACTTCACAAAAAAGTGTGCATGGTCCTGCACAACAACAACCCTTGAAGGTCAAATCTCCTTTCTCAGGCTTCCTACAGACGTAGATACAGAAGCTGAAGATATAGGAGGGCAATTTTCCTCTCAGCAAGAAGTTGCCCTGGTAAGAAGGTGCATGGTGCAGTTCATAAAGCACACGAGAGCGTTGTCCTGACAAGTGTTGTCTCAGGACAATCTGCAGAAGAGCCGGGCAGCCACAGTCAGTGCAGGGGATGTGTTGATGGGCTAATAACAGCAGATTTTCATGACTGCCCGTAGCCTGGGTCATGTCATGTCTGTGACCTTCCCCGGTGTGGTGGTCAGCATGTTTAGAAATACAGGATTAGCAAACGTTCATATGAAAAGTTTAATTTCCCTTTCAGCAACTGTGGTGTTACCCAGGTCATGGCAGCTCCTCAGGGACAAAGCTGGGGTGGCACAACAAAGGCTTCCCCTAACAGTGATTGGTCTTACACAGTTTTGCTTCAAATACACAACAATTGAATCAACCAAGGTCACCCTCCAGTTAGCAACCTGTCCTTTGCAGCAAGACACCTACATTGCACACAGTCCCTTCATGTCTGACACAAACCTCTGGAGTCTCAGTCACACATATGGGGCCATTCTGGGCCAATGCAGCAGCTTGCATGCAGTGCATTGGTATCCCATGGGGGGACAGGTCATGGCTCTGTGTTCAGCGGTTACTCAAGGTCCTTGAGTCTGGAAGAGCATGATCCTAGCTCTGGCTGGTTGGTCTCTGGCCCAACCTGCTCATAGCAGGTAGACTCTGAGGTCAGACCAGGCTCCTCAGGACTTCAACCAGTGGAGTCTTGAAATCAGTCAAGGACAGAGACTGCACAACACCTCTGAGTATTCTCTGCCTGTGACTGACTAGCCTCATGGGCTAGTCATTATTCCACTCTGTGCAATCTGCACAATGATCTTCACAAGTCCACTGGGGTCTTCTATAAGGTCCTTCCCCTGAGCAAGCCAGACTGAACAAGCCCAGTTTCCTCAGAGTCTCTCCATAGTGCAGGCACTCCAGCCTCACCATTCCAGGGGCCTCCCCTGAATAGCAGCTGGTTTATTGGTGTCTATCCTGTATACAGTGGGCAGATGTGGTCTAATCGGTACTGAATGGAGGAGGATAATGACTCTCCTTGACCTCTGGCTCTACCCCTTTGGTTCACAGAGTCCTGGCTGCCATTGGCCATCATTGCTGCCAGGACTCACTGCTGACCAATGTCCCTCTCACTGCCTACCAGGACCCCCAAGGCCTTCGCCGGAGAGCTGCTCCCCAGGCAGTCAGACCCAGCCTGTGTTGTTGCACAGGGCCTTTCCATCCACGGGGCAGGACTTGGCACTAGTTCTTGCTGAATTTCATGCCAGCCCATTCTTGCAGCCTGGCTAAGTTCCTCTGAATTACACCTCTACCTGCCAGCAAACCAACACCTACAAACTTGACAAAAATGCACATCAGCACCTGAGTCAAATAGATGGACTAAACACCACATTGCCCATTCACAACACAACAATAAGGTCTACCTGGCTCTGGTGAGAGCTTTCTCCAGGCTCAGTTCCTGCAGGGGTGGCTGCCTGTGTTCTCAGGCTATGCATTCCATATGTTTCTGGTTTGGGTGCCTGTTCTGTGTTCCATCCAAATCCTCTTTCGTGTTGGAGTATGGCTGTACTCCCACATTTTCCCTTCATATCTGTTTTTGTCCCCAATGTGTTTATTCTGGTGTTCTCACTGTGTGATATTTTCTGCCATCTGGCGCAGCGAAACGAGAGCTGTGCTTCCTCCATGCAGGTGCCAGTGGGTGCCAGAGGCACACTCCCATTACATGGTTGCACTCAAGGAGAAGTTTACACACTTGGTGTGTCAGAGCTGCCCGTGGAGTCACAGGAGACTCCAGAGATCCGTACTGCTCACAGTACAACACAAATTGAACCCCTCTCCAGGACCTCCCTTCCCAGCCAGGCTGAGCATGGTAGCACCATGCAGAGCATATGTGGAGACAGTGAATGGCACAAGTGGTGTGTGCTGGGACATGGGATCTCCTGGACATTCCCAGCAGTATGTCTTCCAGTCCCTGTTTCAGAGTAGCAGAGCCATTTCAAGCACACATTGCAGTGACCAGACTGAGCAAGAGGGCTGCTTGCAGGGTGAGGTTTCAGGGTAGGACTTGTTTCCCACAGCTTCAGCCACATGAAGGTTAGGGCTCCAGTCTAAGCTGGCCATTTGGACCCTATGATGCTAATGGAAAAAGAAGACTAGAGAAGGACTCTGAATTTATTCTTCCTCCCCTGTTCCAGGATAGGAGGGATCACCCCCTGGAAGTGCCTGCCTCTCCAGTGATTAGAGGGGACAAAACATGCTTAGATTCTCCTTCAAGTGGCTACATTTGGATGAGGATACTCTTGGCATTCTTCAGCCTGCATAGGGGTGGTATATATTCATTCAATGAAGTAGGTTTTTTTTTACTCTCCCTGCAAAAATCAGATTGCTGGTGGGATCAAGGTAAACTCTTCATCTCAACGGCACTGCTGTGTTTCATTCATCTCAATCCCCCTTGGTCCTCAAGCAGGCTGTTCAGTTTGAAAACTTTTTGAGCCAGGACCTGGCTCCTATCTGCTGGTAAAGCAGCTGGCACACGGTTAGTCCTGTACAAACAAGCAATCATAATGCTTTCTAGAAGCAGATGTTTGGAACCTGTTCTCAGATGAAAATGGCTCAGTCTGATTTAACAGAATACAAATAGTGTGTTACATGCAATTATCTCCATATGAATGTTTGGCTCATTAATTAAAAGGGGACTTAGGGAATTTATTACACGCTACGTCAATCTGGCCTCACAGGTAGATGTTTTCCATACAAATGACTATGGGTGTCAATCCTGGTCTTACTGACACCCGTTGTGAAAATGTCATTGAATGCAGTGGGAGGCAGATTTAGTTCTCACAGGAATGATTGTGAATATTCCCTTCTCCCTTTAATATGAACATCACTACAGAAATTTTATTAGACTGGTGAGGAAGTCTCCAAATACTGATAACTTCCTTTGCAATTTTTAAAAGATCACGTATCAGTACTTGAATGCTGATGCTGCTTCTCTTGCTTCGTAGGCAGATTATGCACTGGTGGGTACCTCAGCAGAAAGCAAAGATGTGAGATAGGTGGTATTTATTATGCCTATCCCATATTTCATCATGTATTTAAAAATGCTGAGTAATACTTTAGATGCTGAACTGAAAATGATTCTCCCTTTGGTCATCCATCTAGACCAAACAGGTTTTTATTGTATTCAGACACTCTGGAGCCAGTGTTAGCAGACTGTTTAACCTACTGGAATTTAGTAAAAATGGGTGAACTCTGTTATTTTAACATAACAGAAGATATCTGAAAAGAAGATATTATATATATAGGATATATAAATTACAGAAATACAAGGTAACAGAATTTTCATTTCAGCCGAAATCAACTCTTACACCTCCATCATCTCCACAGCCTGTCATAGAGGTAGATACCAGACCTGTGTGTCCTTCATCACCCCAAGCCATGGTCTACCTTCTGATGCTAATTCATTGCTCAGGGTATTATCACACCCTTGAAAGTTAACTTAGCTTCTGGCTTTGAGGGCCCAGACCTCACTTCACCAATCACTTCAGTCTATAACAGCACTGATTTCAGTGATTACTGATTAACAGAAGTGAGGAATCGCAGGTAGCTTCTATTTTCTGCTGATTACCTACAGATTCAGAGCTACAGGTAGGAAAATATGTGCAGAAACAGTGCTTCTGAAGCATCTTCCAATTTCACCATTTCTGGTGAAAAAACCTGGATAACATCTCTCTGGCCTGCCAGGTTATACTTGCTTTCCTTAGTGGAGAGATCTGTGACAAGTTCTGGGAAAAGCATTTCAGGACAGGACCCTCCCAGAAAAAAAAAAATGTTTTGAAGAAACCAAATTTGTTCCTGAAATCTCATTCATTTAGCATCATATCCTGTGCTAGGATCAAACACTTTCAATGTAGAGGAAAATGCTCCAAGACATCAACAGTGAAAACAGTTGTGCCTCTTCATGTTACACAGTGCTTATCCTTCTTTCTTATTCAGAGTATGGCACCATTTCATTAAAGCATAAGGGAAAAATCATGTGATTTACAGACAAAAAAATATAAGATATTTCAAAACAGTATTACATTTATTTAATCTTTTATGTTACTTATCATAGAATCATAGAATCATATATACCTTATAATGAGCTATGGTGAGAATTTCTGCAGTTTCAAGCTCAGAACAAATACCACAGTGAGAAAAAGCCCCATGGATGGGGATTCTTCATTTGGAGCAGCTCTGTTAATAGCCCTAAAGTTCTGAGTGAGTTTAGGCTGTAGGTCATAAAGCTAAGATTATCACCATGTGGATTTGGAAAGCAAAACAGAGCCCGGTTATTAGCAAGTATTAACTAACTGTAAAGCTCATTACACTGAAATAGCATGTCAGAGAAACTGATGGATCTTTCACTTGCAGCACTGAATATATGGTTGAACTGAAGCACTTAGAAAACTGCTACAGACAATCTGATAGATTAATTCATCATAGAAAAACATTTCCATTTCTACTATCCATCCCTCTCAGTGAGAGTTAGACACTGAGTTTTATCAAGAAGACTGAATTTTATCTAACTGAATTTGGTCTAACTCCTTTTGGGAGTTTCATCATTTTAGCTTGCAAAACTACTTAAGCCAACTCAAGAAATCTCCCAAACCTGAACGTTGCCTTTCATCTTTCAGAGGAAATGATTCTGAGCACTGCATGAACAGTATTTTCAGCTCTGAGGTTTGAACTCACTGCTGTAATTGGAAAAATGAAGTCTTTAAAGTGAGCTGAAGTGTGCTGCTTGACACTTTGCTCTCTGCAGTGTGTTTCCAGATACGGAAAGTCTGTGCCAATTTCTCCAGTCTTACCATGCACTGAACATGAAGCATTTGCACCAAGAAGAATGGCATGGCTGCTGTTCTGGATATGTGGTTTCTGCTAACACTTGTTGTTTACCTCCATCCAAGTAGCAAAGTTATTTGATACACATAAAGTATTTTCATGATGAAATATAAGGATGATTGTTCATTCTTTTTGTTCCACCCAGTTCGTATTTTTCCAGTTTCTATGGTGAAAACCATGTGATATCAATAGTAAATTCCTTGCTAAAGTTAAAATATATTCCACTCTCAATTTTCCAGAAACTCAATATGATCATATTGTGCTGCAAGAAATGAAAACTTGACTTCCTGAAAATAAGAAAGCATCGGGGGCCCCAAATCATTTAATTCTCTGTGCTTGGTTAGAAGATTCTATTTCCTGCAAGCTATGGTCTGGCCATTGACTTCCACAGCTTTGTTGCCTCCTTGTTGGACTGCAAAATAATAGTAACAATATTAATAATATTGTTAATGAGGTGTGTTAAGTAAACAATACATTGGATATGACTCTGTCCGGACTTGGAAGATTCCAGTTAACACACAAGCTTCCTGCCTGAGAACTCATCAGCCATGCCAGCTCTAAGAAACAAATCAAACTTCTCTCACTCTCCCCACTGCCTGTCCTAGGCTGCCCCTGAGTAATAAATCTGAAATCATGATCCCAGACAGCCTGCACCTACTTTTAGATGAAGTCTCCAGCTGATGCTCCATGTCTACAGCACAATAAAACTTACTAAGGCAAGGATAAAAACTTCTCTGTGCAGGGAAAAAACCCCAAACCTTCCCAGGAGACAACACGAACTGTTGAGGTGCTCTTGCATTGAAACTAAGGGCAGTGCCCAGCCTCTCTGCCTGCTGCTCCCAGGGCAGAGCACATCTCTTTGACCCTGTCTCCTCCAAAATGAGCCAAGCCCATTCATATTGACAATATCTTCTTTAGATATTGAAAATTAAACCACCTCCTGGAAAATCTTCTTCAACTGAAAGGTACAGAAAAAACATATTACATCTTAGTTGTCTCAAAGAATTCACTCCCAGCAGGTGCTGTGCTGGTGAAAAATTACCATAGTGCAGCACAATGGAGCACAGGGCAGCAAAGAAGGCAAGCCAAGGCAATGTTTGACTGATTTCAAGCTCAAATCAGTGTAATTATCCAGCTCAGATCCTCCCTACTTATACCTACAATCTCCTTATTTTCACTTCCTATCTTAAACTGTGACACACTAGTTAGAACAGGAGAGCTCCATCCCAAAAGTGAATCCATCAAGGAAACAAATCATTACTTCTCTTACTATGCCTTGCCCATGTCAGGGCAATGGCATGAGTGTTAATGCTATAGTTATGAAATACAGTGAATTTTTTTAAAATCCAAGTACCGGCAAAATACAAATACACCTGCCTTAAGAATAGGTTCCTTGATATGAAAGGTTATTAATTTATCTGACCAGCTGCATCAGCCTTGAATTGTAGGAAAATGAAGGGTTTCAGCTGAAATATTACTGCAGTTACAGCTGCAGCTATTACCCTTGTTAAATGCCATTTTGCACAGGCCAGGTTAGTTTCATACCAGCTGAGATATTTGCTTAAACAGCTATACTCTCACAGGAACCACAGTACTGAAAATTTCTCTGTGTGTGGGCTGGTGCAAGAAGCCTGTTATCATAGACAGCTCAGTAGTGTTCCTGCCATTTTTCAATAGCTGCTAAAAATAGGACATCTAAAACCATTTCCTTCAGTTTGGGAAGGCAGGGAGGTGATGACAATGATCTAGAAAGCCACAAGAAGCCACTTTCAGCTCTATTTTAATTGGACTCCAAAGCAGCACAGGCAAGAGTAAGGAAAAGGTAAGAAAATGCCCAGTATTTATGGTAATGTACAAGAGTGGAATGGTCTGCCGAGATTGCCAGATAAAGATAGATGGGCTGCAAGGGACAGCAATATGTGCAGGATGCTGGACTGGGAGCCTGGAGACACAGGTTTCCTCTGGGGCAGCTTGGGGCCACAACAGAAGTCACTTCACTCCCCCGTGTCTTGGACCTCTTCTCCATAAATGGATTTAACTGACTGTTTCTCTAAAGTACTTTCAACCTAAGAAGAAACAGAACCTTATAAGAAAAAGCTATTAGTAAGTTATTATGCATTCACAGAAAATGTGTGATTCCATTTTCATGGGCTTCTTGAGGCAATGCTGCCAGTTGCTGTCAAACTGACCATGAAAACAGGTTAAAAATAACTTTTCTTTATCAAGAAAATAGCTGGATCAGCCATCTAAGTCTATTCTCAGTCCATTTCTAATTTCTGTATGAGCTCTTGTCATTCCCCACCAGTACAACTCAGTAGATGCAAGCAAGCTTTGCCCTCTTTGGCTTTTCCTGCATTGCACAGGGCCACACTTTTCTTCAGGGTGTACAGAGCTGCTGAGTGAACATTTATCTGCTGGGTCCAATCTTATGCTACATGCTCACAGCTTAGATGTGTCACTCACTTTGGTCCTTTCTTTCCCCCTGCCTTGAGTCCATCTCTGCATTGCAGCCACACAAAATGTCTCTCCCAGCTCTGTCACAGGTCGCTCTTTGCACATGAAAAGGAAAAGCAGACATCTGACTGACCATCCTAGCAAGGGCTCCAGCAGGAAAATACGAATTACTGGGCAAGAAGGAGTTGAAGGAGAAAGAAATAAGGTGGCATTTACTGCACAGGGTGTGAGTAACGTAGTACAAGGATCCAGATGAGGACAAGTCATGGAAATAGAGATTAGAAGCACAGCAGAGGAAATGAAGAGATTTAGTCCAGAGGATGCAACCCTTCATCATCAATTCAAAGCCACCACGATCTGCCAAAGGAAGAAAACTTCCCTCCAGTCAGCAGCCCCGCTGATTTCAATGGGATATGGAAAGTTGGTATAGCTGTAGGCCCTGCGCTCTCCTTGAATTATTTATTATCTCAAAGAGTCTGTAAGGAACAGCCTGTACCATCTCATAGTGCTGCTTCACAAAGATCAAAGTCTTTAGAAAGAATCCACCACAGGGCTGCGGATTTTGGAAGGCAAATCTAACCCATTTACCGCTCTGGGTGGTACATGAAAGGCCGCTTTGTCAGAGCAGGTGAAAGGAACAAGAGGGATTTTATTGTCTGGTAGCAGCCAGTATGGGAAGCTGAAATACTAAGATTAACAGTAACTTTGTTTTTAGCAATTAACAGCAGGGCTTTCTCCCAAGACCTGCGTGCTTTGAAGCATGAACACTACAGATAACCACGCAGTACATTGAAAAGCACCACGCACAAAAGGATTAGGAAAAGAAAATGCCCGTTGAGCAAAGGAAAGGCTGGAGTGACTCAGGAAGTAAAATCACAGCTGTGCACCTTTGGATAGCCAGTTCAGCAAAAGGAAAGTAACAGGTATGAAAACAAGCATGTTTTTTAGCAACACTAAAATGGAGCATTGTGTAAAACATACTGGTAGATTTAGTAGATTTACTCAGATACAAAGAGAAACTCCCTCAAAACTTCTTAACAATAGGAAGATAAGATTTTGGGGGCTTTCAAGCCCTGCAATGCTCGTCAGCTGTTGAGCCCACAGAAATGAGTGATGACCTATCTTTTAATCTGAAAGGATTCTGTGTCAGTAATATCGATTACTGACACCTTACATCCACAGCATTTACTTCCCTTGATGACAGTGACATCTCCTTCAGGAGAAAGCAGACACATCCCACACAGCCCTCTGCTGTGCAAACCAGCTGCTCACAGATATCCTCTCCTAAAGAAACAATTCTCTTTACCATGGAAGATAATTAGAAGACTCTCTGTCTCAACCTGATTAGCCAATAAAAACTGCAAACTGACTTTTCTTCATAGACATTTCAGATAGCTAATTAATAAATTCTAGTTAAAAAAAAGACCTTTTCCCAGAAAGAAAGACCTGAGGATTCACTTATGTGGTGGTAAACTGTCCTTGTTAACACCTTCTTAAGCAAAAGCTCATCTTATTTAGCAGAGAAGACATAGCCCAAAACTCCATTGAATATCTGTCCATAATGGTGTAGGTAATTACAGTGTTGGGAGAAGTCTGGACTTCATGAAGTGCTGATGTACAACTTGCCAAATCCTCAGTGCATATGCAGAAATCAGTGCTTTGGCAGTCTTAGTAAAGTTAAAGCAGCAAAATTCCCTCCTGTCACAGCTCACTTATACCAGGACATTTCCATGGCAAGCAGCTGCTCTGTAAACAAAAACCTACCATGGTTTGGTAGGGTAGTCTGAGCTCTCCAAACAGGGAATGATGCTCTAGCTGAAATTCCTCTCTGCCAAATTCATCTCTTTGTTGGCCAAGGGCAGAGTCACAGCTGCTTTTTGAGGCACGATTCCCATCACCCACTTCAGATGTAGGATTAAAAGTCTGTAGCCTGAATGTTCCTGTTGGTTGGCTACGAAAGAGGTGAGATGCAATAGCTAGAACAGGTGCCCACATCTACAGGGTCAACATTATATTTCATCACATAAATTCCACCCTTTGTCTCAAACTGGCACTACCTATTCTTGTAGCTCTGATGGCTCAAAAGCAAATAGTTTTAAATTAGAAATTCATATTTGACTACATAAAACATATATAAGAAGACAATAGCTGATATCTGCTACCTAGCAGCTCCTCAAAAGAAATTATAATTCATACAGTGGGAATAAAAGAGTTCTGATAGTCCCTTTGATTTGAGTGACATGCACTCAATTTTTTATGCTGCGAGCACTAAGTGATACCTAAAATTTCTAAAAACATGCATCTCACTTTTCTAACTCATGGAAAATGTGGAAAAAAATTGCTATCTTGGTCTTCATCATGACACAGAAAATGAAGCTGATTATAGAAAAGGCTGCTCCAGAAAAGTGCTTGTGCATTGATTACAGTTTGCATAGCAAATGTCTTGACCATTAAACTTAATATCATGAAAGGGCTGGTTTCACAAAGCCAAAGACTGTTATGCACTAGTTTGGTTATGAGTATTTAAGTAGAAAGACATGAATGACCATTGAGACGAGTTCAGAACACTTTCCCAGGTGCCCAAATGGTCAATGCCCTGATGAAAAACAAAGCAAAGCCACAAACACACTTCCATGAGCTTCAGACTTATGAATAGTATGCTGGGTTTTAAGCATCTCAGGTGTAATACAAGCTTTAAAAATAAATTGCTGTACTGCATATAAAAATCTTGGACAATTACAAAAAGTGGGCAGAAGTGTTCATTAACTGTTTCTATTCTTTTTTAGCTTATAAAGTATTGATATTAAATCATGATGAAATACCTTCATTACAAGAAAGCAACAAGTGAGGATGTCAATCTGCAGTTATTAAAGTTAAATATTTATTTAAGCGTATCTGCCTGAACTGCACATGAGAGTTTGAAGGAGCCTGCCCAAGATTCTGAATCATTCACACTGAGGTTTTTGATTCAGCCCATGGGAAATGTGGACATTAGAAGGGCTGGGGTCTTTTAAAAGGTTTCAGAGAAATCGTGTTGAGCTAGTGTGACCTGTGCACTTACACGCTTGTTAGCTTGACATTGAGCCCCAGAAAAGTAAGAATGTATATGACATACACTCAGTTAATACAGAATGACAGAATTAATGCAATTGCTGATTATCAATTTGGTTTTATAGGAAACAGACTTGGTGAAACAGCTGAAGGAAATTTTTTCACGGTATTGTACCTTTGGAAGATAAGGAGACTGGTGTTGATGTAATAGCAGCAGACTGATGGAAGCAAGTCGACTTAAGACTGCATGACATTTTAAACAAAATATAACCACGCAATATCAACATGGCATGTATTATGTGGACTAAAAGCTGCCAAACTGATAAAAGCATAATCTCTCCATTTGCCAAGAAGGGTATTTTAGAGAGATTTGATCATCATTTTTTAATACCTCAGAAAATGTCACAATGGGGTTCTCTGAGAGTTCTTTCCACATTTTTCAATATGCCCAAATACCCACAAGTAATGAGAATCCACTAGGTGGATGCTGAAGTCAAATGCATGAGCAATTGACTGTTGGAATGGCTCCCTGGGGTTTACAGACGAGTCCTCCTCTTTGTGAACTTGAAAATTGGGAATGGTTGCTTTTTCAGAAATGTTGCTCTAGATCAGACATACATGAAGTCAGCAAAATCCTGTTCAAACTTGTGGTATGAAAAGTTTGGATTGGTGGACTAGTCCCTTCTTGCTTTAACATATATTGTTGATATCAAAGCATTTGCCTGGATAAACCCAAACAGTCCATGTGGGTCCATGGGCAGAGACACAGATAAGGGAAAAATTCCTGTGAAAATTAATTTTGGTTCTGGCTTCAGCGGAGGCAAGATTAAGCAACTGATAATCTACCTACCCTGACTGCCAAGCTTGCCATTAGTTCCAGCAAGCAAAGGTGCAGATGCATCAGTCCGCTTCGTGTGCCCGCGCAGAGTCCCTGCTGTCCATAGGGCTTTCTGGGAGGACAGAGGCACTTTGCCAGAGAAATATATGTGTTGGATCAGACCACAGAAGTTACCAGCAACAGTAGTGTTAACTTCCTTTACTTTGCATCAGAGCTACTGGTCTGTCTTGCAATTGTGAAGTTATAAAATCTATATGCAGACACATACGTGCATTTTCACACAAACAGAACATTAAAGGAGCATGAACAAAGTCAGTGTCTAAAGGCCACATCCCCAATTATAAGGCAGGTAATTATATTAGTGGGGAGGATTCCCACAGAGGCATGAAGAGAAATCATTTCTGCTTGTGCATGGGAATGTGAGCTGGAGGACGGTCAGGCTGCATGAAATTCACCCTTGTGCCCAAATCTATGCAAAGCCTACTCATTCTTTCAGTTTATATGAGAGCCTAAATGGGATATAAGAAGTAGTAAGTCCAGCACTGAACAAAATTCAGAATATAGTCTTGCTTCATTCAGAGAAAATCTCATCTTGCAACAGGCTGCATGTTACTGTGAGAATTAAAAGGTATGTCATCTCCTGGTGGCAGAATACACCTTGGGCTAAATTTTATGTGACTGAAAGCCCTGTCGTTGCAATGAGAGCTGCACATATGGAACAAAACACAGGATTTTGACTGCTGAAGGGAAATTAAATATCTCTTGAAGCTGAAGAGAATAACAGTGTATTCATGAGTATTCCTTGGTGTTCAGAAAGGGGGCCTCTCTTCTGTATATGTAGCACGAAGTCAGAATGAATCAGCAGTGGAGTAATTCCATTGTGAAGCAGTGGGAGAAAGCTGTGAGATCCACATGTGAGAAGACAGATTATTTCAGTGATGTAACCATGTGCAAGGCAAGTGAAATATAAGAAAAAGAATTCATAATGATTACTAGCACCAAGGCACTGACTGTGCTAACACTGGCATCAGTTCTTACAGTTAGAGGTTATGTTTAATGGCTTCTTCTGAAGTTTTATGAAGAATTCCATCTCCATTTGGGCTTTTATGTGCTTCACGGGATAAATGGGAGCAGACAATAAAAATACAAATACAAACAAATAATTAGGCTTCATTTCTCCTGCCTTCCTTTTTAGGTTATATTGAGCCTTAGACTGGAGAAAAAAACTCCAAATAGCAGCTTCTTCTGAAAAGTATTCTGTTATGGCTGTTGCTGAACTACAACCAAAATGAGCAGATACTTTAGGATTCTTATGCCTAGGTTTGGGTAAAACATCCAGAGCTGAACCAAATAACCATATAATACTGCTTAATACCATTTTTTACTGTATTTATAGTGGATGAGATCCTAATAATCACAGAAACACAGAATAGCTGAGGTTAGAAGGGATGTCTGTAGATTACCTAGTCCATGCCCCTGCCCAAAGCAGGTTGCTCAGGTCCATGTCCAGTTGGGTTCTGTGCCAAGTTGCTTCCCAGCTAGCTGGCCACCAAATTAATTATTTGTTGTTAATACATAGATAGAGATCCACTTATCTCACCAGCACCTACTGTGCTTCAGGGTTTCACTATATTTTCAATTTACAGGGGATGCGTAATGATCACTAGGTGTCATAATGTGTGTAACGCAAATGCACATAGAATCACAGAATCACAGAATCATAGGGGTTGGAAGGGACCTCCAGAGATCATCGGGTCCAACCCCCCTGCCAAAGCAGCTACCCAGCTTATATTGTACAGACAGGCGTCCAGACGGGGCTGGAATCTCTCCAGAGATGGAGACTCCACCACCTCCCTGGGCAGCCTGTCCCAGGGCTCTGGCACCCTCACTGGGGAAAAGTTCTTCCACATGTTGGTGCGAAACTTCCTGTGCTCCAACTTGCAGCCACTGCCCCTTACCCTGTCCCCACAGACCACTGAAAAGGGGCTGGCTGATTCCCCCTGCATCCCATACTAAAGATATTTATAAACATTAATTAGGTCCCCCCTCAGTCTTCTTTTCTCCAGGCTGAACAGTCCCAGCTCACTCAGCCTTTCCTCACAGGGGAGATGTTCCAGGCCCTTAATCATCTTCGTAGCCCTTCTTTGGACTCTCTCCAGGAGATCCCTGTCCTTTTTATACCAGGAAGCCCAGAACTGGACACAATACTCCATGTGGGGCCTGATCAGGGCAGAGTAGAGGGGGAGGATCACCTCCTTAGACCTGCTGGCCACACTCCTCCTGATGCCCCCCAGGATCCCATTGGCTCTCATCCACCAGGGCACACTGCTGGCTCATGGCCAACGTGTCATCTACCAGGACCCCCAGGTCCTCTCCACAGGACTCTTCTCCAGCAGGTCATCCCCCAGCCTGTACTGATTCAACCAGTTATTCCTTCCCAGGTGCAAGACTCTATACTCGCTTTTGTTGAATGTCAGTGTTACATGTTCCTATAGGAAAGGCAAGTTTAGACTAAGTACTCAGCCATCATTAATGCTGATAGGATAAAAAAGATAGCTTTTTTTAATGAAGCAATAACGTATTGAATTATACTGAAGTTTATTTTAAATGAATACTTCATTAAGTGTGAAATGGAGAAGTATTTATCAGCCTGCATAACAAATGATACAATGGAGCAGCAAACTGGCTTAATAAATGCATATTATTATTGTTTTACTGCAATGGTACCTCATGCAAGCACAGTGGAGAAGGTCACCAAAGAGATGACAACATAGATAAAGAACAGAAGGATCAACAAAACACAGAGGTGATGTTATTCATCCAGTCTCACAGCCACAGAGCTGGAAGCTGTATCCAAATCACATGAATTCCAATCCATTCATGTCTTTAAAGCTATACATTTAAAAAGTCCTGGTGGAACAATTTTCTTCAGATTTTATCAGTCTGTTGAAATGAAAACATCCCCAAAGATGACTGCATTTCAGTTCTGTTCCAGTGGAAACCAGCTAGAAATCTGTTTACATTCACAACAATTCATCTGTCTTGCTCCAAAGGCAGACTATGATTCAGGATCCCAAGAAACTGGAGTCCATGATCCTACTGCAGCCTCCTGTTTTTTGAAGTAGGAGCTCCTCTGACCCAATCGACCTGATACATCTGCTGAAGTGCCATTACTTTTTGTGGGAAACTAAAGAAAAAATGAGACCAGGCAAAATCAAAGACCTGTCTTACAATGGGATGATTCACTCCTTGGAGGTGCCCACCTCTCTCCAGAACGGGGAATGATGAAGTCTTGATGAAAGGCTTAGACTTTATCATATCTTTCAGATTGCTAGATGGTAGCAGAAATGAACCCAACAGTGAGTGTGCAATAGAGAAGTGTATTCTCATAATGATTGCTAGCAATTAATATAATCATGAACTGGATTTGCAGGGTCATATCAGCTGGAAAACAGTGTACAAAAATCCTTAAAATGACAGTTTAAAATAATAAGGAAAAGTAGGAACACAGTTCATTGTTTTCTTATGTCCATTTAAATCAATTAAAAGGATGGCTTTGATCACCTCTCTTTCAGATTGACTATCCTGCTGTTTTGGTGAGATCTTTTCCCAGATCAAGGAGACAATAGGAAAATTACCTCGAATTAATGCAGTATAAACTTCATAGGAGCAGTTAAATAAAGCATAATTTTTCATTAAAGTTTAATAAGTGACTGTAATTAGCGATTACATTTTTTAATAGGAATTTGCTCATATAAGACACAGAAGGCTGATCTTGAAGAAACAAATTAAATACCAATTCCCAGAAGCCCCGCCTCTGTCTGCTACTCTCCATCGCTTCTGAAAGGCTTGTTTTGTCCAAGTCTTGGGCTATCTTCAGGAGAACTCAAACAGGTCACCACAACTTCATGATAAATTCCTATCTGTCATATTATGGCCTTGGGAATTATCACTGAATTTAGGAAATTTTAAAATGTATGCCTCGAACAACACATTACTGATGGTATGTTTGCAATATAGACCAATTAAACCCCTTTAACACCTTATTTAACTTACAACTATTACCTTCGTTGATTATTTGATTACTGGAGAACTATGATATTCTTCACATTTGTTCAGAGGTTTTGTTCTTTCTACTGTTGGTTCAGAGGGCTTATTCTGCCTCAGGCAGAGTCATTTATCTGTTCTTGAGACAAAAAATGCACCTAACCACAAAGAAAAAGTATTGCTGATAGCAAAAGACATGGCAGGTCATAGAGTCACAAAACGGTTTGGATTGGAAAGGACTTTAAAGAATCATCTGGTTCCAACCCCCTGCCATTACCCCTTGTCCTATCACCACATTTCCTTGTAAACAGTCCCTTTCCGTCTTTCATGTTGGCCCCTTCCTACTGGAAGGCTGCAAAGAGATATCTCTGGAGCATCCTCTTCTCGAGGCTGAAGAAGACCAATGTTTCAGCCTATCTTCATAGCAGAGGTGCTCCAGACCTCTGATAACCTTCACAGGCTTCCTCTGGACTTACTCCAACAATTCCATGTCTTTCTTGTACTGGGGACCCCAGAACTGGACCCAGCTTGGATGAGGCTGTCCCTGCCCATGGCAGCAGATTGGAACTAGATGGTCTTTGAGGTTTGTTCCAACCCAAACTCTGTGACTCTATGATTCAGCCCAAGGAATCCCTAAAGTGAAAAGAGAAATTAATTGTAAATATCCTCAAAAAACACTGTAATCAAAGACAGAATTATTCACTGTTGTAAATGGAACAAAAATAAACACATCCCTGCCAGAAGGCATGCAAAACAATGTCAGCTAGGATTTGGTAGGCATAAAACCTAGGACATGGGTAGCAGTAGGGTGGGTAGATGGGAAAAGCATACTGAGAAATATATAGGGTCAGACAGCACAGCCTGAGCTCTGCAGTTGCTTACCCTACCCACGGTCCTCTGAATGTCAAAAGGCACTAGGAGGAATCAGCAGTCATTCTGCCTTGTTAAGATACAGCACAAAGAAAGGTCAGGTGGAGCAGAGCTGAAGCAAGATTCACCAGTGCTGCCACAATGCTTGATCTCCAGCTGCGCTCCTGAGATGCTGCACATCTTGTGGCTGACCTTAGCCAAGACACTGGGAAGGCTTGGGACACAAAGAATATCCTTGTAAGTGCTCAACATTGTTTAAGATGATATTCAGCGAGTCACAGAAGAGTAGAAGAGAATAAAAGAGGAAAAAATCATTTAATTTAAATCATCAAGTTGATTTTTAAATGCATGATTTACTATGCACAGCCTTTATCTGAGACATGAACATAGAGACTGACACAGTGGAACAAATCAGTCCAATTTAATTAATTACCTGATGCTTCAGAGGAAACAGAATTATGAAACACTCAGTCTTTATACCCTGTGACTGGCCTATGCATTGAAGCAGAAAGAGTATAATTTTTTAATTTTTTTTTAACACATCCAAATTAATTTGCTTGTGGATGGCCTCATTTTCCATATGCATCCTCTTGTACTCTCTTGGGTCCAAAAATTTTTGCAGAAATAAACAAAATTGATACATTTTAAAATCTACTCTATTTTTTACCTTTCACTTCATTTGGAAGCCACTGCTGTCCACTGTATTTGCCCTTCTTGGTGACAAAGAAAACTCAGCAAAGGGATGTTAAAATATCAATGAGTCACCTGAGTCACCTTCTGCAAATTACATATAATTACTTTACATTTCTAATGATTGTAATGCAGTCTCAGATTAAAAAAAACAAACCCTGTTAATCTTTCCAATGATGCAGAAAATGTTTTCCAATTGTGTGGCATACAATAAACAAGCTTTTCTAGATATGGTGAGGCCCTGGCACAGGTTACCCAGAGAAGCTGTGGCTGCCCTCTCCCTGGCAGTGTTCAAGGCCAGGTTGGCCTTTGGGAAACCTGGTCTCATGGAGGGTGTCCCTACCCATGGCAGGGGGGTTGAGACTAGATGATCTCTGAGGTCCCTTCCAACCCAAAGCATCCCATGATTGTATGATTTAAGTGACTAGTGGATCTGAATGCCTCCTTTTGGGGATATCTAGTTTTAAGGCCTCTTAAAGATGCGTCCCTTTCAGAAAGCGATGGATTCTCCCCTCTGTAAGGTAGGTGCTGTTTGTGTTTGCTGAACACAAAAGAGAGACTTAGAATCACTGACAAATTAGAAAAGAATTACAGCTACAATTCTAATGTGCTGAAGCAAAATAATTCTCTCCAGTGAACTGTTTCCAGAGGATTGCTTACTAATGGATCTGCTTGTGGCAGATCTGAAAAAGATTCCTGAAAACAAGCAGGTTTCTAGTCTTCAGAACAAAGCAGCACCCAGGATCTTCCAGAAATGGATCTTCCTGGGAGAGCCTGCCACTGAGCCAGGCTCTTCTGAAACAGCGGATCTGTTCTCTGGGACCACTTAGGAATATGGATCAGGAATTAAAAATCTGCCTTTTTCAAATAAATAGCAATTCTAACTTCTTCCTACATGCTCTGTCTCAGGATATTTAGCAAATAGCTTTTAACTATTGGCTTGGCTCGTAGCTAAATCACCTAACAGAATTCCTGCATGCTGAATCCTTGTGCAGCCTGCACCCCATCTTGCAGGAAATAATTTTCAGAGTACTTTGAATAAATTAACTTGCCACTAGAAATCTGGCATCCCCTTTGCTCTTGTCAGACTTCTTGATCCCATATTAAAAGATCAGCTGTTGATACCATCGACAGCTTTATTATTACTAAGTGACAGCTTGTGTCAGAAAATCCAAAGAAAGCACAGCAAGAATATGAAAAGGTTGAAAGCAATAGAGACAGCATCACTGTTGCCATGGTACAGATCAGCATCTAGCAAGGCCAGCGGGACAGCAGCAATGACAGGCAGCGCTCAGGCAGTTTCCTTGTCCCAGCTAATTCTAATAAAGCGCCTGAAATGAGGCAGAGATCATCGGACAGACTGCCGCCCTCATAGCCCGAGCGAGGCCTCAGCAAGGACCTCTGAAAAGTCACAGTTGATGAGGAAGAAATGCTCAGAGTCCTCCCTGAGCAGCACAGACAGCCACTGAGTTACTTATCTGAAGGGCTGTCTTGCATTAAGGGTCATACCTTCTGGCAGTGGCACTGATAAGCCACTGAAGAACATGTTATCGCTTGCCAGTTCTCGACCAGTTCATGGAGCACATGGAAAGAATGGGCCATTAATCACATCAAAAAGACACACACTTGGTGTTTGCAACCCTGACATCCACGGGTGGAGCTGGTTTCCACTCCTCCAAAGGCAAGGCTGACTTCACAAACTGTCTCTCTGCCTGTCCAGCTGCTGCTGCTTTCTAGGCAGCCATGTAGCCACAGGAAAGCAAGTCGAAAGCAGCTGGGTTTTCAGTTCTTGAGCTTTCCAAACTTCCTCATTTCAATTACTTCTGAAAGTGTTCCCTGCTTCAAAAAACAGAAATAGCAGAAAGCAAAAGGAATAGTTGATTTAATGTCAGTAGGAAGTAAAACCTGGACAAAAAGTGGTATCACATTCCCTGTAATTACTTATATTTTCCATTATTTTCACCTTTTGCCTATTTTTGGTTACCCTGCCTCAGAAGTATTTCTTTCTGTTGAGGGCCACAGCACAGTCATCCATTTGCAATAACCTCAACAGCTAAACAAGGAAGGATTATGGAAACAGATAAATCTTTTTATGCTTGTGACTGAGCCTCCCTGTACCCAAGACCATGGCGGAACACCAACCTCCTTGAAAACAAAGCCATACTCAGAGTGACTCTCTTTGAAGAGCTGGGTATACCAGTTCAATCAAAGTGCTTGGCTCTAACACAATAACATTGTCTTTAAATTCATTCCTTTGCGATTAACATGTATCAATGCTCTATGTTTTCTAATTATAATTTAAAAAAAAAAAAAAAAAAGAGAAACTTTTACCAGAACTGGCAGAAACAACATAAGCAACTTCCCAAAATCTTGTTAGGGCCCAGAGTACAAACCCAGCCAATTTAATGGAAGGTTCTCAGCAGTGTGTTAGTTTATACCCATCACAAGGGACCAGACAGGCTGGTACTCAGAATGGATGATTGTATTCCTCATGTTTGACCCTATCTCCCTTTTCCTGCTATTAATATCACACTGGTGTGTCATGAGGAGCTGCACAGAAAGTCCTGCTCTTGCCTGTTTCTGTAAGGATGCTCAACTGACCATTAACCATGGTATGGGCTCTAGAATTTAGTTTCATTAAATGCCTGATGACATCACTTTAGAATACAAAAAAGTAGGTAAGTTGTTCTAACTACAAAACAGGCAAGTTGTCCTAACTAGACAGAGTCACTGTTCTGTATTACTCTAGCAGCCAAGATAGCCATGATAACAGAAAATGCATTTAATCTATTTTAAGCATAGATGAGTAGCCAAAGCACACCCATCTGATATTTTCCCTGGTGCTATGATTTCAGTTTCTGTAAATTGGGCTGCATTAGGCAACATGATGGGTATTTTGAAGACTGTTTCACCTATGCTACAAAGGTACAAAGCAAATGTGTCTGAGAAAACCAACATGTTGGGCAAGATGTGCTCTCAGTTTTAGAAATGCAAGAGCTAGAGCAACCCAGTCCACATGAAGACAACCATCAGGCCCTGTCAGCCAGGGTGATGAAATACAGCTGGCCAGGCCAGAGACCATGAAATCCTTCACAGAGGCCCCCACAATCTCTGGGTGGGACAAGGTGCAATGGAGTAAGCACTGACTTTCAAGCCTCCCACTTAGCACTGGGAGAACTGTGGTAGGACAGCCTTGTACATCTATATACCACAGAACAGGGTGGACCACAGCTCCATCTCTTCCATCAGCCAGAAGTTCTGTAGTACATAGGTGGTCAACCATTGTCACCCCTTCAGTTTGCAAGATTGTCATTCTTGTATCTCCTCATAGTATTTTCTTAACACTAAAAATATTGGGACAAAATGCATTCTATCTCACAGGTAACTCCTCTTCTTTCATGAGAAATTAAATTATGCATAACAAAATGATGCAGAAACTGGTTAACTGTCTATAATTTGTCCCCATATGAATGTTTCTCCCTATCCATAGCATTTTATGAAGATTTCCAATAAATTTCCCATAAAGTCCCACGTAACCTGTATCTATAACTCAGAAAAGGTCCTAAAGCACAGAAGCTTCATGCTTTTTTGGAAATCCTTTTCCAGCTCCCAGTGCTCTGCAAGGCACTCAGGGACTCAAATGAACCTCTTGGCATATACATTACTGCAAAGTCATTAATCTGCTTATGGACCACACGAGTTCTGATTCTCATAGAGAAGGAAGGAAACTTTTATAGCAGTAGAAATTTTGGATTGTCACTTACAGAAGCGTCACATGAAAATACAGGCAGAGCAGTTTGGATCAGCAGCTCAGTGTGTTTCCACCATATTCTCTTTAGCGTTTTTCATAGGCTTTGCAAACATATTGAATGGGGATCTTTCATTTATTATGTGCTTCAATTGCTTCCATGGAGGAGGAGCTGGCTTTTGGATCTTAGGCCAAACTTAGAGGGCTATTTGGATTCAAATACTTCCCCTCACAAGGATTTCATAATCTTAAACTCAAGAAAGACTTTCCACCTGCCTGCCACAATGCCACTACCAGGACTTCCCAGCTTTGAAAATACCCCTGGGGTTAGCCATTTGGAGGCACCATGTGCTGAACATTTCACAGAATCAGTTACATGTAACTCCAGTTTTTGACTGAGCATTAGCATATCAGTAACCCACAGATGGATGAAATGTTCCTTTCAGTCTGAAATGCAAAGAAAGTATATAAATGTTTAGTCTTTTCAAACACTGGATGTTATATTCCAAACAAAAATGGAAATTAACTACATACTTTATGGAAACCTAGAAATATGATGAATATGTGGGATCATACTGCATCTAGACTGAGACTAGGAAGAAGGGAAACAAAGCACATTAGTCTTTCACATATTTAGGCTGTTGTACCATAAATTTTGATTTAAGTGTTTCTGTAAAATCACCAGACACTCTTAATCCCATGTAAGACCTCATAAACAACATCTAAAAATTCAACATCCTGTTTATTAAGAAATTCAAAATCATTTCCAGGAAAGTGAGACACAAGAGCTCAAATACTTCTGGCATTTTCAAAGTACTAAAAAAAAAAAACAACCCACCAAACCAACCATGACATATGTAATTCCATTTTCCTAAGTAATAAATTCTTGCACAGAAGGTGGGGCTGTCACCTGCCTTGTCTAAGTATGCCAGCCTGACTTCCTTCTCCTCCAGCAAATCCATCAGACTCCCTATGGTACCAGCCTGGATGACTTTTTTGCCAGCACTCCTGGAAGTCTGGAAATGTAACTATGGTCAAGTTTTTTCTGCTGGTGGCTTTGCAATCTTCAGAGCTCAATGTGTGCATTAGGACTGCCTCTTAATAGATGCAAGGGTTCAACCACCACAGATGGAAACACAGAAAGGGCACATGGAACCACCCTATGGAAAGGGCAGGAAAAGTGAGAAGGGTGTCTCCCTTTCTTACCAGAGGAAACTATTTGACATTGGAGAGAATAAAATGGACAGCACTGGTTTCATGGATAACAGAGTGCAAAGCACTCCCAGAAGGCCTGCAACAACTCTCAGCCCTCAAGCTCTTGATAGAGCACATCCAAGAGTGCACACCACAGAATCAGTGAAGAATTTTTTCCTAACATCTAATCTGAACCTGCCCTGGCACAGCTTAAAGCCATGGAGTTGCCATATGAACAACTAGGCACCAAGCAATGCCCACAAGGCTTCCAGCTCCCTGAAGGAACCTCTTACATGTACAGGGTAAAGCAGAAGCTGCAACTCTATATAACCATCTTGATCTGGCCCAGAAAGAATCAATCCACTGTGCTCCACTCCACTCTTCTACCGTGGTAGCTGCGTGAATCCAAGGAACAGACAGTGCTGTACTATACAAGAGCACAGAAGACATTCATGAGAAAGGCAGGAAGATTTCTAAAAGCAGGGCCACATCCTCCAAATATCCCAAGACTTCTGAAAAAAACCATAGCTGGACCCATTGATGTAAAGACACGTTGAGCGGAGGTACATACTTAAAGCTGAAAAGGAAAGGCTTCTGATGCTGTATTTTGGAGGCAGACAGTCTGGCCTCCTCCATTAGAGGCAACAACCAGTTCTGCAGGCATTATCATACTACTTCTGCTAGTTAATCAGCTTGTCATGTCTGGTGTCCTCACTCAAAATGAAGGTTGTATTCAATTCCTAAGCCACTCAAGGCCACAGAAAAATTAACTCAACCAATTGGTAATGTCACAGCTTTCCTTGCTTATCATGTAGGAATTTGAGAAAGAATAATGAACAACAAATTGTTCACTCAAAGGAAGTTTATGATTATGTATATATTTTGCAATCTTTTTTTCTTGAAACATTTTGTTGCCAATTTCTAACTGAGCTGGTTCAAATATTATATTAAGTTTCACACGTGATAACAAATAAAAAAAAATTAGGATCATTATAATTATGTTCTTTTAACTTTCTTCTACCATGGTGTAATAGGCATCATGCATAAGGAAGCAATAACTGGTGTCCTTCTATTTTGACTTCCAGACAGCCTTTTGCAGTCTCTCAGGACGTTCCCATGAACATGGTTTCCATGAATGCTGTTGCACAAATATTCCCAGGGCATTACTATGAATGTTTCCTTCATGACACTGAGAATATTTGAAATTATTTTCTGCATGTCTGTTTCAGCTATTCAGTTCTGTTTGGTATTTCATTAACAATTAGGATATATAGAAGAAAACATGCCTATTAAATCTGCATGATCACACAGAACTAGGAGGGACTGCGCATGTGTTGGAGAACAGGCTTAGGATTCAAAATCACAGTCAAACTGGGAAAAAAAAAGCTGGGAAAAAGAAACTGTTGGGTAATTATGAATCATTAATTATATAGACACAAATAAATTCTGGCTGAGGGATGAAAGATGAGATAAACAGGCTCTCAAGGTGGTTTTTTTGTTTCTTTCTCTAAAGTGCTAGGTTTTTATGACAGTCCAGGTGCAGGTTAAGAGAAAACCTGAGCATTTTAATCAGCCAGGCTGCAGGGCATGGGAAAGAAAAGCTATTAAACAGACTCAATTTTTCTAAGGAAGCAAACCAAGAAAACGGCAAAGGATCTACTGAACCTTTTACCAGGGTCCCTGTCCGAGCAGTTTGTAACCTGCATCCCTGAGGGGTAAGTAGGAAAACTGGACTTCACAGACAGACAGCCTCACTTAGCTCCCTCTCTAAGCCAGGTATTTCTGTTGAGAAGTAGGATGAAGGAAAGCATTCTCATCTTCAACTTTAACTATGTCTGTTTAAAGCTTTTTACCATTTCAGCTGCAGTAGGACTAATTCAGACTGCTCAGTCATCTCTTGCTTCCACCTTCTTTTATGTGCATGGGCACAAATGTCACACATCATTTGCCATTTAATTTCCTTCTCCCTTAGCAAATAAAAGCTATCTTTCTTTTCACCCTTAACTTTTTAATTAATAGATGGCTAGATATGAGTATCCATTCCCCCCCCCCCCTTAGGCATGCCATTGCTACACCATCTGATTGCTATCTCAGGGGATTATGGGACTGCTGCAAGCAGGAGACAAGAAGAGGCAATTGACTGGCCTAGGAGCACACAGATCTCAAGCCACTAAGGGAAGAGGGTTGTTAAAAATGGCAAACATTCATCTAGCCTGGGACAGATAAAGGACTAGATTTCCCAGAAGCTATTCTCCCAGAAACTCTCTTGAACACCAACTCAGCAATCCATTAAGTTTAACAGCAAGCAAGCCAGCAATATGCAGATGAGCCAGCTCTCAGACTCAGTAATGACTCAATTCAAGATCATTATTGCTAAATACATCAGCACATCCTTGCGAAAAACAAATCCCCACAAATATGGGGAAAAGAATTCCAGGCAGTTTTTGTGCTGACATGTATTTAGTGGCACAAGAGGGAAGAAAAATATACAAACCTTGTTCAGGATATTGTTTCCACTAGTGTGTAACAGAGAGACTCCAAATTAGGTGCATTCTCTTTGCAGTCTTCAACCCCTGATCTCACCAATTTCATGACTTTGACACCTACAGGCAAATGCCTTTTTGCTGGCCAGAAATCATTCCTTAGTGATTCTATTCATTTCAGCCAGCATGCTTTGGTTCATTTTGTGCAGAGTGAGTAACAACTTCATCCCTCCTGGCTCTAGTCTTTGACTCCTCAGAGCCTTCACAACACTTTCTTCTGGAGGAAGAGTCAGCTTAGCAGAAGACCCCACGACAGAAAGTTAATCTCAGTCTCTTAGGCTGTTCCCCTTGTAAGTCTTTTGCATGGCAAGATGGTAACTCTGGTATTAACCTTGACTTGTGATGCAGTACCCAGTTACCATATACTTAGTGCTTGTTTAGCTGTTCTAATTCCAATACCTGTCAAGAAAATCCTTCTCCCAGTGATACAAAGGCTCTAGGAAATAAAGAATAATAAAAATTCAAGCTCAGTTTCTTGGTGTGAAACTAAAATGTATCTATAGGATGTCACTGACTTTCCCCAACAATTAATTTTGTCTATGTGGTTTCCAGCAAAATGATGCACCTTCTCTGGACAGTACTGGTCTGGGTCGTTGTGTTATGGGAGCAATCATTAGCACAGTCATGCCACTATTTGCAGTTGTAATGTCTTAACACAGATGTGCACATGCACCTATCCTGCAGCAGGGAACATCATGAATATCCTTCCAAGTACTAGAGAAAATGTGCCTGGGGCTGCCTAGGAGGGACTGCCAGGGGGCCCTCATCTTCCTCTTGAGCCCCTCATTGAGCACCTCCTGGTCCTTCTTCTGCAATGGTTTTCAGCATGACTTCCCAGGGAAAGTGCCTTTCCCCTTACACTCCCTGACTTACCCTGACTGAACTTTGAAAAAGTGTCTTCCAGAGCATTTACATGCTGCTGGCTCACAGCATACATAATGGCATCACCTGTTCTCACACCAACACAAGGCTTGAGCCTAACAGGTTCAGTGTCTTCATGCTTTGATGCTTTGTGGCTTCCCTTCCCTTCCTTTCCCTATAATTGATGCCAAAACTGGAGGAATAGCAAATACAGGAATTAGAATTAAACTAAAAAAATTAGTTTCACACCTCAGAACCAGATAAATTGCCTCCAAAAACCCCAGAATTTTAATATAAAATTACAAAAAAAAAAAAAAAATTAAGTCCACTCTTCAGCAGAAGACCTTCTACATATTTCTGTCCTAGGGATTTCCAACAAAACTGAGGAAAACTTGCGATAGAATTAAGTCATGCTTGGGTAACAGGAGATATAATAAATAGCAGACATGGTAGCAGAAGCAATAAGGGTTTTATACTGCCGTCTGGAAAAGCTTATTAGTATTTTTTCCATTTTGCAATTTTCCCCATAGCAGCGTTAAAGAATGACACATACTCTACCTGTAGGGTTTATGAGAAAGGCACCACATGCCTTCTACATGAGAAGATATTCACAGTCTTTGCACCATCAAATCAGCAGTTTCCTAACTCTGTATAGCTTGTTTACCCAGCAAATACGTGTTCTGGACAGGGTACTTGCCAAATGCTGGTCACTGGGCTGTTAGTGCCCATTGTTTCCTGCCAAACAAAACTGAAGCATGTGCTTTTTAAATGAAAATGCACAGAAAGATGTGTTAGAGCTTTTTATTTTAAAAAAAAAAGGAGACTGTATGTGAAATCACAGCTCTTTATTCAAGCAGTATCACAATCAACTTGATAATGTTTCAGTTACCCTATTACTACCAGCTGTGGATGCAAAGTAAGCCCAAATTTGATGCAATATGGTCTTATTTTGTCTAACATTTTATATGTAAATTGTGTCCAAAAAGCTTTACAGAAGTAAATACACAACTACAGGGAAAAATAAGAGAGTCTGAGAGAAGTAAAAAAGACCAACAAAAACCTGCAGACTAAAGAGGCAAATAGATGGAGGCAGCCATTACAGAGGATCACACTCAGGACTACAGCTGGGGAAGAGCCTCTGCATAAAAGAGAGGGAAAAGGTTCATGTAAGCTTGCTTAGTAGGGTCCCTACACCTATGGTCTGACTTCATGCCATACCAAACACTTCTTGAAAGGCATTTCACTGAGAATGAGGGCTGCCCTGAAGCTCTCAGCAGATCAAGCTGGCTGGACATACTTGAGCACAAGGTTTCAGGTGAAGCAGAGCAAAAATTAAAGGGAAACAGCTTTTCAAATAATCCTTCTAGCTTCAAGTAGTAAATGCAGATGAACCACACATGCATTTTTGCAGCAATAAATGAAATTAATTATGCAGCTGTGAAACCAGATCTGCATTTTGTGTCTTTCCGTGGGTTCTGTTCTTTGCTGTGTACCTAAACTAATTAGATGAGATAGTAACAGAACAAAACAGTCTAAATTTACTATGACTGTCATTAGGAAAGCATGACAAAGAGCTAGTAAATAGGTATTTCAAAAACAGCAGAGCAACACTATAATAAATTTATTCAGCTATTGTGCAATCACAGAATCCCAGACTTGCTTGGGTTGGAAGTGATCTCAGAGACCACCTAGTTCCAACCCCCTGCCATGGGCAGGGACACTCTCCACTAGCCCAGGTTGCCCAAAGCCCCATCCAACCTGCTCTTGAACACTGCCAGAGAGGGGACAGCCATAGCTTCTCTGGGCAGCCTGTGCCAGGGCCTCACCACCTCAATGTTACATATCATTTAAACATCCATGGAAAATTCCTTAGCTAATCTATATGATAGATACTGGTACTTTAGGAAAACATTGTCATTGATGGTTGCACATTTACATACAGATTGTTTGTGACTTCTTTTTAACAAAGAAGAAATTAGGGAATTGACCATAGGCATTTAAATGCACCTGTCTTTAAAAATCTTAAAAAAAAAAAAGGAAAATTCTTTATTTAGAAAAAGGGATTGATTTCAGTCATTTATACATGGTAAATAAACCTACTTTGACTGCAAAGCGAATGTCAGGAAAAGTCTTCCCATATCTCATCCAGACAATGACATATGCATTGCAGTAATAACACAGATGCTACAGGGCTCTGGCCTTACATAAATTTAGATTTCTGGATCTTTAAATGAATACCTTCTGAGTAATCATAATGTAATTATTTAAACCAGATTACTTGATTAGAATGGCATGTTAATATAAGAATCTTGTCATTTAGATTTTGCTCTTCACTATCTTCCCTTTTTCCCTGGGTAATCATCATTACAGTAATGATAACGATAAAGGCCCATATGTTTCTTTGTCTTGAGCACCACTGATTGGGGGAGCATGGTGCAAGTTAATGCAAAACGAGCTTCAGAGCCCAGTATGCCAGTAAAGATGCCAATGCAGAACTATGTGAGAGCAGCCGTCGCCCCAGAAAGCAGGGCACCCAGCGCCTGGGAGGCTGCCAGCTGAGATGGGGGTAGAGCTTTTTGGGAATCGCAGAATCAGCAGGGAGTGGGAGGGGGGGATACAACACAGGCTTTGCCACGCAACTGTTTCATCATAACCACAGATATCTACATTTGTTAAGATGAAAGAGGCTAATGCTGTCTGATGGGGCATTAATGTGCAATGTGCAGGAACCACATGCTGCAGATGTCCCAGCCAGCACAAAAGCTGGGTTTGGAAAGCTGGCAGCTCCAGGAATGGAGGTCACTCGTGCCTGTAACCCAGATGTGCCTGGAGGCACATCTGCCACTGGCACATCCGTGCCCATGTGATTCAGGTAAGCACTGAATGACTTGTATTGTGAGTTGTGTGTGCACACAGACTTTGCACCAGGACAGCTGTCCCAGTGGCTGAACTTCAGGTACAGGTGAGTTCTTAGAGTACAAAAAATCAGTCCACAGTACGAGCCTGCAGCTGTGGCCCCTGTAGAGCTCTGCACTAATTCCTCATTTAATCTACAGACTTCTGGCAGGACAGAAGACCCACCTCCCTCCTCTTGCTGTGCTCCTTGTAATGTGAGAAAATGGAATGTGGTTGCCTTTCTCTTCCAAAGGCTAATCTTCCTGTATCACTCCTTAATACTGGATTCAGCTTGCACTGCACACTGTAATTCTTCCTTTAGCAATATAATCTCTACTGTTTAGCTGAAAAAATCCTGGGCAGGGCTGGCAGTTGTGACTGTGTAGGTGTGTTATGCTGACCTGTATGCTTGAAAAAGTAGTCAGTATGTCCCCTGCTGATATGTACAAAGGTACCTTGACACCAGAAGTACCTTCATGGCACTGCCCTCATGCTTCTATTTTTCTCAAGGGGAATGATTAAAAATTGTCCCCATGAGAGACAGAAAGAAAAAAGAGAAAATAATAATAATAATAATTTTAAAAGCCCCCAAGCAAACAAACAAAAAAAAAAAAAACCACCACCAAAAAACCCAGTGAGAAAGAACCACTACAATGCTAGACTGACTAAATTGCTTCTGGCGGTTCAAATACTTTAGGTTCAATCTGTACATGGGAAAATCACTGGCATACACATTTTCAAACCAACCAGTTGTTTTCATTAATTTCATTCATGTAGAGAGATGTTCAGTTTAAAATAACTTGTCTCAACAGAGGTGTTGAGCATTACTGTTTCATATTGACCTGAATGTGTGCTATGGATGCCCCATCCTTTTCAAAGCCAGTCCCATACTGGTCACATATCTCTATTTGCATGTGAATATGTGTTTCTTGATGCATAGCACATAATCAGATTGTTTTTTCCAGTGTTCAAAGAAAGAAAGGCAAAGAATGTCGCTGGAGTACAAAGTACTCATGGGCTTGATTCACATCTCAGTTGTTGATCTGGGAGTCTTTCTCTTCCAAAGAGAAGCTTGGCTTCATTAATGCTGACATTAATCCTTGACAGTGGAAAGGAAGGACTGGTTCCTTAATTTAAAGCAGACTTATTGATTGCATTCATAAACAAGATGGAAGAGCTGGGATTTCTGCATAACCTTTATCCCCTCTCCATCTTAAAAAAAGCAAAATAAAACAATTCTGTTAACCTCAGCTGTGCAACGTTTGTGGGTTGGGGTACTACACTGTAACCACCCAGCCAATCTCCCTGCCACAAAATCCATTATTGATTGCTCATGGTCTTGATGGATTGACCTTTATTTTCACTTTCCAAGTGAAACTTTATATGCTCCCTGGAAAAGAGTCCAACAGCTTGTTTAACTGTGCAAGCAATAGCTTTGGGGTGGAGGCTGCACTCCTTGCCAACGCCAATTGCCTTGTGAAAAGCTTTCTGGCTTAGGAAGTACTGAATGCTTCAACACCCATCACAGATTTTGCTCTTCTTTCTTATAAGGTGTTTATCTACACTTGGGCAGGTACTTTACATGGGGTGGGAAAACGTACTGGGGAATGAGAGAAGGCCTCTTTATGAAAACAACATGAAAGCTTCTTTCTAAGAGCATTTTCTGAAGGCTGCAGATGATAAACCTCTGGTTTTGGCATGGCAGAGGGAAGGCAAGTCCAGCGTTAGCAGAGTTTGCTATTTCACATCACAGCTGACCTCCCTCCACAATATATACTCAAAGCATATTTGTTGTTTCTGGAAGAATTACGTCTGACAGGAGAAAAGAGCTGTCTCTTGAAAATTCAGGGTAGCTATTCATCAGAATAGATGTCAAAAGCTTTAATCATGACCACTCAGCCAAAGCCGCCTTTCTGACAAAAACCATTTTATTTAATGATGCAGATAAAGATGACAGTCTTGAGTGATATTTGGTGTTCAGTTTCATGCTGTTAAAATTTACCTTCATGGACAAAATCATCCTGTTTTCTCCACACTTCATAGATTTTGTGTGATGAAAATTACAGAAATGTGGATTTAAAGGGTTGTGGGTTTTTTCAGTATGTCTTAATCTGAAAGGGACTAAAATCATAGTGATACTTTGGAGTGAACTGGTGAAAACCAAAGTGTTTTGGTGAAGGCTGGCCACTCAATCCTTTGCTGCAGTATGAACAGAAAGCCTAGCCAAAGGTAGCATCGCTCTATTCGGTTTTGCTCCTCTATTCCTGCTTACATTTATAGCAAAGGGGTCTAATAAGCTCTAAGTCAGATCAGTAGTACTGCAAGATAGAAGAGAGGGTCACAGAGTAGGTCAGATATTGTCATAAAAGCACTTTAATTTCCAGGGCACCCCTTTGGCTGCCCATGCCTTATGATCTTTCTGTGGAAACCACTGATGTGTATAAACACTAGCAGGGCTTTCATTCCCTTGTTTCTTTGAGCATAAGGCATTTATTTAAGGTAAGAGAAGACAGAACTTAAGAGTATTTTTTTCACAGATATACAAGACTAGAAAGGATGTCCAAGGTCACTGGGTCTTGCCCTGCTCTGCAATAAATGTTCCATAAAGACCTTCATGATGTGAACAAGTTTCACCTTCAAATTTGTTAGGTACTTTGCCTATACTGTTCTTGTTCCAGACCCTACTTTCTGTGATGGCAAAAAATATTATTCTTATTTCCCACTTCAATGTATTCTTGCAGCAGGCTAGGGAGTAGATATGCTGCTGAGGAGATGGGAAGGGTTTGTTGAACTTTGGTAGAAAGGTTGGCTGTTTTCCTTTCGCCTAGAGAGCACAGCAGGAAAACAGAAAACAACTTCCCATCTACATCCAAAGCCCACCACAGCACTCAGAAATTCATGTCTCCCATCACCTTGCCCACATCCAAAGTTCCCTGCCAAGCCATGACTACCACTCCCAGTTACCCAATTAAACCAGTGATCCCTAAAGACACTGCTCTGTTATCTGACTTACCTTATATAAGGGGACTATGAGCTTCCCCTAAAATATTTTTAGCACCACAAGATGTGACCATCCCTCTTTCACCTTCCCAGCCTCCCCCTGATCCCTGACAGGACATCAGTACCTCCCCGCAAAGACTTTTGGTACCCATCCTTTCCTCCTCTTCCGTGGCATTGACTCTGTCGTTGCTGTAAAACTTAATTACTCCCTGAGGGACCCTATTTCCAGCAAAATAATATTTCTTTTGTGTGACCAAGAACTTTCAAGGCAAGACTAGGTGTTGTGCCAAAAATTGTCAGTACTGTTTAAATTATCCTGTCTCTTCTCCACCATTTATTTTGCTCTTTCATTTTGTCCCCTCCTTTCTGCCACCTCCAGTTAAGTTATAGAAAGCAGCAATATCCACCAAGCTCTTTTTATTTCTCTCAGAGAAGTTCTTCTCTATTCCCTCTGTCATACAGACAACCCTTCCCTGTATCTGGTCCTCTGCAATGAATTCTTCCTTGAGCCTTCACAGCCAGAGCAGACCAAACACTCCAGGGGAGTGCTTGTTGATGACATTATATCCAATGGAAACATCTTGCCCTGTTTATCATGGGAACATATTTATGCATTTCACAGCTGTAACATGGTTGTTGCTCATACTGGTCCCATGATTGCTGCTAATTACATCCAGCTCTTAACAACTCAGCTCTTTTTTTCTAGTCAGGTCTTTCTTAGTGATGAATTCCAACATTACTGCAGAAGATGCTTTTCTGTTACTTCCTAACTACATGGTGCTGTGCTTTGCTGGCAGTGTACCCAGGTGGCCAAGAAGGCCAACAGTATCCTGGCCTGTATCAGCAGGAGTAGGGAAGTGATTGTTCCATTATACTCGGCTCTGGTGAGGCCACACCTCAAACACTGTGACCAGTTTTGGGCCTCTCACTGCAAGAAGGACATTGGAATGTTGGAGTGTGTCCAGAGAAGGGCAACTAAGCTTGTGAGGGGTTTGGAGCACAAGTCCTATGAGGAATGGCTGAGGGAGCTGGGGCTTTTTAGTCTTAAGAAAAGGAAGCTGAGGGGAGGTGGGGTTAGGCTGTCGTTGGACTCGATGATCTTGACGGTCTCATCCAACCCAAGTGATTCTATGATTCTGTGTATTGTTGCCCCCCACTTTTTTTTCCCACCTCTATTACTGCACTTTTGAAGCCTATCTTCTTCCTCCTGTTTGACATATAAAGGTCTCTGAAGTCAGTGCCTTTCAGCTTGCCTTTTCATAACCTCTGGCCCCTCTGGCAGCCACTCCTTGCAATCCCACAGACCACATTTTGTACACGGAGGCTATTGCAGGCTTGGAGGTGAGAGAAACGAACAGATCTCTCTCTAGCACTTTCT
Source organism: Gallinula chloropus (assembly GCF_964237585.1). Taxonomy (NCBI): domain Eukaryota; kingdom Metazoa; phylum Chordata; class Aves; order Gruiformes; family Rallidae; genus Gallinula; species Gallinula chloropus. The sequence continues at coordinate 206,914,851 of NC_140085.1, forward strand.
TACTTAGCACTTTTGCATTTCTAATTTAACTTCTATCATCTGTTCTCTTCTCTGTTAAGCAAGAAAGGCGACTGCATTGACAGAGGCCATCTGTGTAATTTAAGAATCATAGAATCACTTGGGTTGGAAGGTCTCCATCAAGATTGAGACAACCACAGCCTAACCCCACCTAGTCCACCTATAGACCATGTCCTCAGGCACAACATCTACATGGCTTTTAAATAACTCCGGGGGTGGTGACTCCACCACTTCCCTAGGCAGACTGTTCCAATATTTGACTATTTGTTCAGTAAAGAAATTCTTCCTGATATCTAACCTAAATCTCCCCTGGTGCCATTTCTATTACTTCACAGAGGTTCCCATCAGTTTTGTCTTAATACTTTGCAACTGCATTTTTTAAAGGCTTTGGGGTAATAGGTCTATTGATCTTAATCCTAATAATAAACATAACAAAAATGTTTTTTCACCTTAAAAAAATCTCCTCTCTGAAATTACTGAAAGTCCCTTGCTGACATAAGCTCTGAAGCATTCCTCATGCTCATTAGTTAGATTTACATCATTCACTATTTAAAGTAGGGAAATTTAGCTAGAATTACACCAATGTAATGCCTCAAAAACTTGTAAGATAAATATTTGAAAGCTCTGTGCCATATATTTAATCCCAAAAACTAGTGCTTACTCAAACACTATTTATTTGTATGAAATCTAACTCTTAATACTTACTTGAAGGCTTTAGTTTTGTCAGGAACAACAAATAAAAGATACGGTGGTCATTAGCAATGTCTTACTTAAGTGATCTTGAGAGTTTATTTTGAGGGGGGGAAGGAGGGAAGGAGGGAAGGAGGGAAGGAGGGAAGGAAGGAAGGAAGGAAGGAAGGAAGGAAGGAAGGAAGGAAGGAAGGAAGGAAGGAAGGAAGGAAGGAAGGAAGGAAGGAAGGAAGGAAGGAAGGAAGGAAGGAAGGAAGGAAGGAAGGAAGGAAGGAAGGAAGGAAGGAAGGAAGGAAGGAAGGAAGGGAGGGAGGGAGGGAGGGAGGGAGGGAGGGAGGGAGGGAGGGAGGGAGGGAGGGAGGGAGGGAGGGAGGGAGGGAGATCGGTCAAAAAAGCCCTGTGGAGTGCTATATACACACACCATGAACCTTAAGTTTTTTGTCTCAGAATGGTGAAGCCTAGAGGAAAAAAAAGTAAAACCAAGTGCTGGTAGATGTTTTTTAAAATGATAGATACCCAAGTGGGTAATGATTGAATGAAAGAACAAAACATTATTAAAATGAAAAGATTCCCTAGAATGTTTATGCCATTTTGAAAGGCATCACAAAAAAATCCATTTTTAAAGTGGACCAAAGAAGAATTCTTACTATTTGAGCAGTGTGCTTAGAAATAACCTGATTGACTGAAGTAATGTCACATTACAGTATTTTGAGAAAAAGGATGAGTTTGTTGAGTTGGGGTTTTTAATTACCTTGTAATTCTCTCCAGAGCTTCTAATCCACTTTAATGAATCAACAAGGACTAAACCTGACTTTCGGATTTAATGAATTGTTAGGTGGCATGTTCTATTGTTCAGTATGGAAAGCTCCTATCTTACAAGGACTGCATAAAATAAACTATATTGTCTTCTGCTACATCATTCTTGAAGATTTAGGTTTAAAAATATTGAATATATGAAATTATGCAGTGGCATACAGCTAAAAAAGAATTAGCCCACTCTGATATGATATTACAAATCTATTGAAAGATAATTTGGGCAAAGAGAATTACATTTCACTTCATTTAAATAAAAGAATTTTGAGAGACAATATTGACAATATGAACAACTACAGTTAATATTAATATCATATTTCATTAAAAGAGCAACTAAGCTCTGCCAACATCAAAATCAAATGTTTATGAAATTCCTGAAATTGATTTTGTTACATCAAAAATCACATATTTCATAACAAATGGTGTACCAAATCTATAACACTTGTGGACTCTTACCCTTATGAAAAAGTAACTGGGCGTTCTGGGCATTCATGTGGCATTTCATTGTGAATGAAATGCTCACATGTGAGGCGGTTCCGACCAAACAAACCCTACTTATTTAAACAAAAAGAAAATGTGAAAATCTTACAAAAAATGGAAGGAAAAAAAAAAGGTAAGTGCTATGCAAGCACTAACAATTTCTAGTCCAAGATAATTCTGAAACAGAGATTTCACAGGATTCAGAGATGTTGATGAATAAAAGCATGAGACAACTTAGGCATTTGTAAGTGTTTCAGACATGAGGTAACATTATAGTTCCCCTCCACTGGCCAGAATTATCCACCATAGTTGTGTTATCAACAGTAACCCATGGGTTTCATGTGTTTTGCTAATTTAAATCTTAAAACATTAAACCATCTATTTCAAGACAATTTTTTAAAAGTGCAAAATATGTTTGACCTTCAAGAAAAACTATTTTCTGAAAAATTAGAATGTTTCCCATTAATGAGGCACCTTTGAAAAAACAGTGCTGACAATAAATATGAAACATGGAGTTATAAAGTAGTATTTCCAATTTACTTATTTCATGAGAAGTTTAGACATTTTTTAATTAAAAAAAATATTAGAAAATATACTGGAATGATCCAGTTCATCAGGACTCTTGATACATTTAAATTATAGATACAGAATTTTGTCCATTTGGCTATAAACAATGTACAGATGGAGAAGAACAATTATTATCTGAGTTCATTTTGTTAAAAATACATAGGAGTTGTACAGAACAACAATTAAAAACACACCAAGTGTTAAAGTGAAAAATTAAATCCTAAAAGCACATAAATTCTTGCACATGGAATTTTTACCACTGACAATGTGCCATTTTTTGAGTCAATTTATTTCTCCAAAAGCATGTTCTCATTTAAGAATTATATAAAACACAACACAAATAAATGTCTTACAAAGCATGGCATGAGTGACACAGCAGTGACACTCAGGTACAGGATCACGATGCTCCCCACAGATGTGCAGCAGACGCCGCATTATTCCCTACAGTACCAGATACTCAGAGTAGCACCTCTACTCATAGGGAAGTTGATTTTTTTAATAAGTTGATCTTTGCACCCCAGAAAAGTTGCCCCCACTGGGTAAGGCTTTCCATATGGTAAATGGAGAGGTGAAGATATATTCTAAAACAGATTACAAGTGGGTAGATTTCTTTTTACCGCTGATTTTACAGAGGCCCCATTGAATTTACGTTGATTTTACAGAGATATCACTCTGCATAACTTGGCTTTTTCCAACACCAGACAAGAAGAGAGCAGGACTCAGTCACACAACAAGCCAGGGATACCAGCAGATTTCTGAACAGGTAGCCAGCATCCACTCACAATTTAGACTCCAACACCCTCATTCGGGGGCAGACGCTGATGGGGAGAGAGGAGAGCAATGAAGGAAATTACTGAAGGAAAAAAAGACAGCAAATCAGGAGGTTTTGTGGGTATTTTTGAATAAACAGACAAAGAGAGTACTACTGAAGAACAAGAAGGCTGATGTGTAAGCCCCCTCCCAACCTTGAATTCACAGACCACACGTTGCAGGCAAATGAATTTAAGAGCAGACCAGAGAAAAATCCATGTTGGAGACAATTTCCACACCTCCTGAGTAGTGGGGCCATCCTATAAAATATGAATGTCTTAACCAATGTGAAGGAACCTCTCTGCAGGAGAAAACCCCTGTCTCATCCCTAATTCAAAGCAAGTGGGAACCCTGAATGGGAAGGGGGTAAGAAAGAACTGTGATGTGGGCCTGCACCACCCTGTTCTCTGAATTCAAAGTGCCTAAAATTATGACCTAAATTATGACTGAAAGACAGAACATGTCAGAATTGAGAGTGCATGCTCAACCTTAATTCAGTTCATTTTGTATCCAGCCTTTAAATTGAATGGAAGACTTTTAAAGAAAATAATACCCCATTTTATTACTAAATGCAAGTGCTTGTTTTTGCACCTTAAACCTTTTTGTACCTATCTTATTCTTAAGAATATACAAACTAATGCAGATCTATGAACCACCTCTGTGAAGCCTCAAGGAAAATTTGAAGTTGAATCTTCAGTATAGGCATAGTCAAGATCAGTCCGGGATTCAGCACACCACAAACAGTGCTGAAAAAGGAATTTCTTCATTAAAAGGCTACTTCCTCTGGAAAAAAAAAGAACCTGATGTAACAGAGATGATTAGTTGACTTTCACAATTCATAGAAACACCAAAGAAAATTTTAAAAATCCTTCTTATGCATATGAAGCTATGTCATTACTACTGAAAAGACTGAAAAAGCTTATTTTCAGTGGTTTTAAAACACAATTTCTTGAAACTAGATTCTATATCCTACAAAGAAAAACTAAATTATTTCAAAGCATCCCATAGCAACCTTAAAAGCAATTTAATTTTTCAACAATCTTCACAGATATTATTTTAATTGTAACTTAATGAGCTCAAAGTAAGCACAGTGTGGATCTAATCAATGGTCTTCAGAGTCCCTTAAAGTCACTGTCCAGAGAAGATTTAATCTCAGCAGCCACAGCTAAGCAATATAAACTCTCTCCTACTGAGTGGCAAAATGTACATAGTGATTCACAGTGGTTTATAATTAGAGAGATTAGCATCTCATAGCCATGGATACCACAGAGTGTGTTTCTCTCTTAAAGAGAGTGCTCCCTTCCCAGAAAAGGAACCAGAAAACCAGAACAAAGCCTTCAGTTGTTGAGTACTCAATAGGAGACCCCATACCCCTGGGAGGGTCAGTCACTCCAGCAACAGCAGCCCCATCCATTTCACACCATGGAGCTCCCTGTAAGGTCCCAGGAAAGGCTGGCAGAAGACAACTTTTCCCTTTTCCATTCATAGGTGATGAAGTTACCTGGAACTACTCAGCATAACATTTTAATTTACAGTTCCCTGGGGTTTATGGTATGAATTTCTTCTGATGAATTTTCAGCTTGGTGTACTTTCTGGAAAAGTGTTCTCAAAATTTAAACAGATTTTCAGATGAGTTAAGAATGACCCATTCCTGTTATACCTGGTCATGAATCACTCTACAACCCCACTTTGGACTTTAAAACAACTCTTTCCTTTCAGTTGCTAAACAAAGGGGGTGAAGCAGATGGGAGACTGTAGGTAGGAAATACAAAAATAGCAAGATGCAGAAATGTTCGCGCTGGTATCATGGAGGAAGCTTATGTCTCCAAATCCAAGAACCAAGTCAGAAAGCTATAGTCTGTCATTGCCAAAACTCCCTAGTTGCATCAGTGGGACCCTGTGTTCTCTCAGCACCCTGTGTTTGGGTGCATGCTCTGAGTAGCACAGTTCAAGAGCTTGATATCTTCCTAAAATCCATTTCAGTTGAGACATTAGGTTCTTCATGATGTTATTTCTACTTTAGTTTAAACCTCAGTAGACAAAGTTGCATCTCTGCAAAGCTGCAGATGTGCAACTTTGACTCAGACATATCAGAACCTAAAAGCGAGATAACTCCTGCCACAGGTTCCAAACAGCACCCTCAAAACAGGGAAAGTTTTTCATGTAGATGTGAAATCACTAAGGAATCTGGCTTGATCTAAAGCTAGAGAAGGTCCACCAGAAAGCCCATAAAGCCCATGGAAAGCCACTTGCTGATTTCAGTGTGATTTAGATCAGACTTTAATTGCATTACTTATAGCTCTGGAATCCACAGGTGCAAAGAAGCCCTGCACACAAATCCTTTAAAAAGGAAACAGAAAGGGAACACCCTGTGATTTCTCATTCAATTACAAATTTTGAAGCTAAGGCAAATAGTCAAAATAAATATGTGTTTTCACAGCTGCTCATAATAGCTTAAAATATATAAAGCTTGAGTTATAAGTGATTTTTTCTACTTTAGAACTGCATCATAACTTCCGCCCCCGTATGCATGTGCTCAGAGAGCCTGCTAAAATAATTTGCCAAGAATGGGAGCCATCTGCTAAGAGTCAAGTAAGACTGGAGCAAGCTTTACCCACTTTTAAAAAAAATCTTGTCCTCATATTGCCATCAATTTCTCCTCATTCCCTGTCTTGATGTGACCTATTTTCAATTTCATGAGATCATGAATAACGAGAAGAGGAATAACTTAGGCAGGAATCACTGAACTCAGGAAGGAAGAACACTAAGTGGGCAATGAAGTCAGCCTCCTTATAAACACATGTGTGTATCTATATTTTCTTATCTGCATTTCCAGTACATTTTACACCCGTCCAATTGTCGATGTTGCAGGTCTCAATGTTCCTCCTCTTTCCTTTCAAAAGTGAATCTGTAACCTAATAGTTCTCATTCTCACAAAGCATTTCTGCATATCCTGTGATCATTTAGGATGACCCTTGATAACTAGTATCCCAGTTGTTTCTTACTTCAGAGAAGTGTTGACAGCAGACCCTCAGAGACAGGAAAACTGTAGCCCTTCTCACACTGCCATGGTTCGTAAGACACCACCGCCCTGCAGTTACTCCTCCAGCTTTTCTAAACAAGGTTCTAGTGTGGAGCTACACTAGAAATGGGACCTTTCTTTTCATAGTAGGAACCTACTCAACGATCATGAACACCATCCCAACTGTTAAGAGTACTTTGGATTTAACAGTTCTTCTGGTGTGGTGGTTTAACTTGGACTGGATAGCTGGTGTCCACCAAGCCACTCTGTCACTCCCCTCCTCAAGCAGGACAGAGAGGGGGGAAAAATAAGTTAGAAAAAACAGCCCTAAATTCATGGGTGGAATAAAGGCACCTCAATACAGAAAAAGCAAAAAGTTGCACACAGAAACAAATAAAACCAACAAACTATTCTTTACTTCCTATCAGCAGGCAATGTCTGGCCACTTCCCAGGAAGCAGGGCTTCAGTACCTGTAGCAGTTGCTCCAGAAGAAAAACATTGTGAAAACAAATGCTCACCGCCCTCCCTCACTTCCCTCCCTTATCTCTCAGCTTCTTATTGCTGAGCAGATGTCATATGGTATGGAGTATCCCTTTGGTCAGTTAGAGTCAGTTGTCCTGGCTGTGTCCTCTCCCAGGATCCTGCTCCCCACTCCTGCCCCCAACCTACTGCAGAGGGGGAGAAATGTTGGAAAGGCAGCCTTGCTGTGTGCCAGCACCGCTCAGCAGTAGCCAAAACTCCAGTGTGTTACCCACACCTTGGTGGCTGCTGATACACAGCACAGCACTGTGGGGGCTGCTGTGGGGAAAGTTAACTCCACCTCAGCCAGACCCAATGCATCCAGTTAGTGAGAAAAGGCAATGGGACTTCAGCTGCAAAGACAAGTATCCAGCAAGCTACACAGCCCAAAATCACAATCGGATTACTTCAGGGAAAGAGATATTCCTGTACTTATTAGCTAAAGAAAGGAAACAGCAAAGGTCTCCATTGCATTTTGGTGAAGAAGAGTAGGAGAAGCAAGTGGGAACAAAGCCATATTACACAGCTGAGATAATGCATCTCCAAAACACCCATGCACCACAGCAAAGATGCATCTCATGGGGCTGAGATTAAATACCTCAGTTTCTGGATCCTTCATAGGCATGTAATTCTGAAGAATTTAATCAAAGCCAATGTATCTTATAAGCAGATACCTCATTAGTATAATTATGTATGACTACAAATTGATATTATGATATTACCTTTTAATAAAGCCATGTGACAGGTATCTTCTACTTACCTCTCACACTCACTTTCTAGCTACAGTGTGGGGGCAGAATTTTTTCCCAAATTAGTTTTAAAAAACTGGGGTAGGAGGGAGAGAGAGGATTTATTTTTATTTCCTTCACTGTAGTTCAAATATCACAGCTCACTGCCACTCATTTGAGACAATCTGGAAGATCAGTCTGCTCGAAGGCAATCTGCTTTCACTCTTTGTAAAAGAGGCACAATTTTTCTTGTTTTGCCTCACCAATTGTAAATTTTGCAAGTCATAAATTAGAATCTGAGAAGTTTAATAAATTTGATTCTGATTTCTGTTTATATCCACACAGCATATGCTATATTCTCACATTTTCCTCATTTAAACGATCTAATCTGACACCCAGAACAGATGAAACCCTGCCAGAGGTCTGAAAGGTGAGAGAGGGAACAAAAAGGTTTTTCAAATCTTTCCAGTTTGATATTTTAAATTTAACATATTCTGTCCAGTTGCTGGGCTTGCAGTAAAAGCTTCAAAGCACAGAACAGGTGCCTCAGCCTTTCGAACTTGATTAGCCAGCTCAGCATCATGGTCATGGATGGGTCATGGAAAAAGAAAGCCTGAAATGCTGGAACTGCCTGAAGAATAAGAAGACATTTCACTGCAGACATTACATGATGTATCAGGATGTGTTCATGCTGTTTTCAGTAACATTGCTCTTTCCACTATTCCTCTAGCTGAAAACAAGAATTACAAGACCAAAAATTTCAGCCACTCCTAATAATTTTGTACCCTGTGTTTTGGAAGTCACCTGGCTGAACTTAGTGAAAAAAAACAAGACACTCAAAAGCAAAAAGCAGCTTTTCCCTAAACATGTGTGTCTAGAACAACAGAACTGACTGGAGTCTGGTTGGTACAAATGAGTATTTAGATCATAGTTTGATCTAAAGGGTGAGACATCCCCTCACTTTGCCTTGTGGGCAAGGGGACAAGTAAGCACTTGGGAACAAAGTCTCAGAAACATGAGTCTTGAACGTGTGTCAGACACTTGTTATGCTCTGAAGGGACATTAGGCCAAAATTTTATGTGCATTATCTCTTTATTGGAGACTGGGTTAGGACCACATCCTGTGGTTGCTAGGCAAACTGTTGTGGGATTCTTGGATGCAGAGGTCACAGAAATCTTTCAAGGTTTCTAACTGCTCCTTTAAAAAGATTACTGATTGACTCTACTGACTTTAGTGTTGCTTTTCATTTGTCCTGTTGTAAATGAAAAAAGAATCACATTTAGACATTTCCACAAATAACAATTCTTGTGATGACAGCAGCAAAACTTTGTCAAGAGTTCAGGTGACTAGAGATAAGAAACAAATAACTGGAAATGAAACATGGTAAGGAATTAAAACATCATAAATTTTCAAACATGGTGAGAGAAAGAAAGGTATCAGAGACCCCACAGAGAAAACAGACGATGAAGCTACAACAGAAATAATCAGAAAAAAAAATAAGCAGCTATAGCAGAAAAACTAAGTGTATTTTGTAACTGCATTTGTTGGGGGAGAAAAATAAAAAAGAGGAAGTGCTGATACCACTTTTTTGTGGAAGCACAAGGAAGATCTGTCTGTCTCAACTCAAGGTCTCAATAGAAGTAGTTATGTAGTGAAAACAAGGAAATAGCAGTAACAACTGGGTGGGACAAGATGGTAAGAACTCATGATTTCTAAAGGTACTCCCAAGGATAAAAAAGCCAAATCACTAAACCCCTTAAAACTGCATCACAACCAGAAAAGTGGCAACAGCTTTTACAAATACTTTCAAAAGAGATTTGGGAAACTATAATCAAATAATCTCAACATCTACACTGGAGAAATTGTTAGCAACTCCCCAAAGGAATAGAATAAGCAGGTACAAAGTGGGGAAGATCAACACAGCCTTCACAGAGGGCAAGCATCACAAATCTGTTGAAATTCTCTCTCTTTTAATAAACCTGTGGACAAAGAAGATGCATTTGAGATAATCTACTTTCATTTCCAAAACACATCTGGCAGCGCATACCGCAAGAGGCTCTTAAAGAAGCAAACTAAAACGGAAACAGGAGAAGTCTTCACATGGCTAAGTAGCTAGAAAACAAAGGGTAAGCATAATTACTCAGTTTTCATGTTGTGAATCTCTGCCTGAGGCCATAGTCTTCACCAGAGCTATAAAAAGACAGATAATATGCATAAGGGTTGTCAACGTTTGTTAACAATAGCAAGCTGTGCAAGGTAATAGAGGTGCCAGCTGACTGCAGAAATGTCTTGCCACTAAGTGACTGAGAGAGCAAACGGCAGAGCAAGTTCAGTGCAGGTAAACCTGAAAGGATACAGAGGAGGAAATTGTAATTGCATGTTTCTGCTGGTGGGCTCTGAGCTGGCAATTGTCACTCAGGAATGAGGACATGGAGTAATTCCATGAAATAACTCGATAACCTTGTATGAAATCCAAACCATTATTTTAAATGTACTGGAAGATTAAAAAAAAAAAAAAAGAAAGTACAGATCACAATACAGGCAACTACATCCTCAATACTATGGGAAACACTTTCTCCTCTGTGTGAAGATGGCAGGGAAAAGCACCACTAAATGCTGCTCATTTCTTACATTCTTATCTAGGTGTCTGCTTTCCCCCCTTCTTATTGTTAGCAGGGCTCATGGGCCTGCTATGGTCTAACGAATATTATTTTTATTCTTTCATATCTTAGAGTTTATTATTAAATTTATTATTAAATTTGTAGTACTGCAACATAAAACTTCGAATCCAGTAGGCAGTGCAACAGAAATACCTCCAGCGACTGGTGAGACAATCATTTGAGTCTTAACAAAAATCCACTCAACCTAGCAGAGCTTTTAGTGTGTATAAATAAGCTTGAAAAAGCAAAGTAGAATTTAGGAAGGAAGATGCATGACACTATTTGTTTTTATGCCAGTTCACATTTGCTCCTGACAGTACAGTTTCTCACTGTTGTGGGGTTTTTTTTCCTAAGAGACATCTTTCTATGGATAATATAGCTCATGTTATTTCCAGAGGTTGTGTCACTGTAATTTCCAATCCCTGTGCATGGTAAAGACATCTGTGAGAATTATAAACACCCACCCTGGAATTGCAATCTTTAGGCAAAATTCCCTTTTGAATAAATGGGAATGTCCCTTCTTGAGAAAAAAAAAAGAGCAGCCTATCTGCAAGTGGAGGAAGAACTCAAATTGCTTTAGAAAAAAGTAAAGCAAGAGCAAGTGTTTTTCAGTAGGTTTTGGACCAGAACTGCAATCCAATCATTGTATCTGCTCAGTCCCCTGGAACACAGGATATTCTATTCTTTCACAAATAACCAGGTCATCTCATTCGGAACAGTGTGGTTTCTCCTACATACAGTTAGAATGCTTTATATTGAACTGTATGGTTTTCTCTTGTTTCTCTCTAATGCAAAGCAGTATCTTAATTTGACACTTTGGGATGCCACAAGAAAAACTTCAGCAAAAGATGAAAGAACAGGGGGTGACTAAATACCTCCCCCCTTTATCAGTAAATAAGCACAGAAAATTATGATTCGCGTAGATTCATGGGCTGCCAGGACCCTAACTAGACAAGAAAATGCTCTCAATACTGTATCTAGATATTTCAGAGAAGCATAAGGGGAGAGAAGACCACAAGATCATCACAGAGGTGCTATAGAGGCCAGTGCTTTCAGGTGAAGTTAAGAGCAATTGAGTTTCTCCAGGAGAACAGTCTGCTGGTAGGGTTGAATCTTCCAGTTTGCACTTCCCTACACGTCTTCATGTGAGATGTGCTGAAGAACCAGTGGGTGCTACATACTTATTAGAGGGTATCTGTGAGAAATCCTGTTGCCTGAAAGTTGCACTGGAGGGGAAACTGGTACCAGGGAGAATTTAAATATGTGTGGGTGCCAGCAGGAAGTATATAAAACAATTAAGTGGCCAGCTGGTTTTACTGATTTCATGATCTTCTTCAGCTTTTAGACATGTCTGTCAGTCCCCTTGCAAAGAATACCTCATGGAGGGGAGGTTGCCAACTTCCATCTCAGACCCTTCAGGACTTTCTGACAGATTTCATAAAGCACAGATATGACCAAAAAGCTGCTTGCTGAAGTCTGGATGGGGGACTGTCTACCGTGGCAACTCAACCAAGTAAGAAAAAGGAAGGCAAGCACCCTATAGACTCAAAACTTAACAGGAAACAGCATCCTGAAATCTTTCCCAAGGAGCCTGGGCCTGTTCCTGGCTGCCACCGTTGCCCAGGCAATACCTGCAACATGCCAAACCCCAAAGCCCTCCCAGGACTGCATCTATGGGAAGCTGGCTTTGGAGGTATAAAATATTTGGTTTGGAGGGACTTAAATGTTTTTTTCTCAAGTATATGTCTGACTAGAGGTCTCAAAAAACCTTATTAGCTCCCTTCCCTTCAAGAACACCATGACAGGAATAATGTGAGTTCCCATCTCTTTAAGGTGTTTATCTGAAGAACACCCAGGTTGAGTTTGTTCTCCCCTTTAGCACAGAAACCCAAGTATGAAGGTACATAGATCTAGGACAGGACATTTGGGGTTTATTATTGTGACCGCTGATGAGAGGAGGTGAACTGACTTGGGAAGCCCTGAATCCTATGCTGCCCATCCCCAGGGATGACTTGTGGCAGTCTAGGGCAGGCTGTACCAAATTTATGCTGAGTCACAATGGGTGACACATCACAACGTTGTGTACACATCACAACGGGTGGTGCCAGGCTAAAGACTGGGACCTCACACTGGGCTGTGTGGCTGACACGGGGTCATGCACTATCCTTTTCTTTGGCAGCATCTGGAAATGTAGCTTGTGGAGTAGAAAAAGAGGCAGGGCAGAGCTGCAGCATGACAGTGTTCAGCCCATGGCGGGGTGTTGGAACTAGATGGTCCTTGAGGTCCCTTCCAACTCAAATCAGTCTGTGATTCTACGATTCTAATGCTTTGGGTCCAGAGGGAGACAGGTCCTCTGGCTTCTCTTCCTGGCATGGTATCTGCATGTTTGTACAAGTATCTGAGGTGAGGCTGATGCTGGTACCTCTTTGCAGTGCGTTTGCTGTCTGATGAGAAAGGGGCAAAAGACCTGAGCACACACTGATTGCAGCTACGTACAGTAGAAGCTGAAAGACCCAACTAAATACTCACAGTACTGGCAAAGGCTATCCAAACATGCTAGGACCACTCCAGGGTCTGAGCTGGCTAGTCACTAGGCACATTTGGGCCATGCAGCAACTCTACCTCAGATATCTCACCAGGGATAACTGAGCCAGGGGATGTGTCATTTGCACACAGCAGCTGATGAGTGTGTACACCATCTGCAGGGCATGCCTGGGTGCTCTGGACCTGGCATTCAAAGTAAACAGCTCAGGATGTTGTCAAACACTCCCAGAGCAAGGCCCTATGTATGCTCAGGGAATGGGGTTATAGGAGCATGTAAGCAACACAGTTATTAGAAAACAGGCTAAATCATTTTAGTATTTTTACTTTTTGGCAGTTTTACTTCCAAAAGGTACAGATTTTCAGCATTCTTAGTTCTCTCTCTCTTATAGGTAATTGAAACATGAAGCCAAATTAATAGGTGCTACTCAGAGAAATTCAGAGCAGATTCCATGCCATCTGAAATCCCTTGTGGTGTTCTTCGTCCTTTACTTTGGACCTTTTTCCTCATTACAGATTGCATTTCTGTCTTTAGAGGGTTGACAGGTAATATGCAATTTTAAAATGTGTCCATGGAGACATTTCATTCATTAAAACATACTGTATTTGCCACACTGCCAACAAATTGACAGTATCTAAACTAATTCCAAAAATAATAATTACACCTTTCCACAGTGTCAACAAATAGATGACTATCAACATCCCCAGCCTCAGATAATTATCCAATTCATTCCTTAATTTTGTTCTAAAACTAACCTCCTCCAGTAAACATTTGAGTGACTCTAAAGCTCTGTGCCACTAAAAAGTCACCAAACTAAGCGCACAGTGAAGTAAGAAATAAAGCAACTATGAGAACTGTGAACTCTCTAGCAAGAATCTCAGGCTCACATTTCAAAAACAACATCAAATGTCTTCTTACAAAAGCAGTGAGGCTGAGTTCAGCCTTCTAACACATTTATATAGTTGGAATAAACAGCCTCTTCAGTGATATACAGATTAATATTTACTTTCTTGGGCTATTTCTACAATACCAGTGGGATTTATGATGCCTCTAGTGATAGCATCATTCTCAGCTAAATAAAGGCTAATTGCATATGATGATCACAGAATGTTTTCTTCATTTACTGCCTTATGTTTTGGATCCTTCTCAAACCTTGCATAGCCCAGTGGTCCCCTCTAGATTAACTCAGTATATACAGGACTAACATACCACTAATGCTTCTAAGTCCTGCCTAAATACATACTGCCTCCCACATTCCTGTGGGAGCACATCTTACCTTTTTCTTGGAAAGCATGTCAGCACTGTTCCCAGCAGCAGAGTGGCTTCCTTGCCAGGTGAAGACAGAGACAATAATCTGGTTCTTGTTGGAAAGATTTGGTACAAATTAACAGATCATCAGTGGAACACGTCAATAAAACATAATTAATTCATGTCCTGCTCTACATGGATTTTGTTGCCAGTGACTCCTAAAACTGGAACAAACTCCATAAAACATTCTGTAAGGCATAACCCTTCATCTCACAAGAAACTGGACATCCTACTACATATATCCTAGCTGTGCTAGGCTTCAGCACATGTAGCCTCTCAAACATCAGGCCAGGTAGAAAGGTGTCTAGTATCATCTTGAAAAGTGTATTAATCTTGTATACTAATGAGGTTGGAGAGATCTGATGTATAATTCCAGTCCATGCCTTCAAGATAAATGTGTGTGAAGCGGTTCAGTCATCCAGAAGAGATGATTAAAGATACTGACTAATTCTATCTGCCTCTCACCCATCCTACCAGCCCCATTCCCATCTCTTTATTAATGAGTGAACCATTGGAAAATCCATTATCAATGTTCTTATTATGCAAAGGTCACAGACTGAATTAGCATTTGCTATACTGCAGTTTTTCTAGAGGTTATGCAAGTCAGTCACTTGCCAGACAAGCTACCATGTAAAGGACCCATCATCTTTGGCACACTCACTCCTGCCTAGGCTCGGAGCAGAATCTATCAGAAGTCAAGAATTTCATGAGCATTAGAAGTCAGTATTACCCATGTTTCTCACATCTCTCTTGTGACACCCATTTTCTACAAAACATCTGCCTACAGAGATCTGAAAAGCAGCGGAGTTGAAAATATCTAGCTGCCAGCATGTCTCAACAAGTTTCTGTTTGTTTTCAGGATGTGATTTTGTGCCTGCTGCTAAGTTCTCAACTAAATGTCAGTGCTGTTCCCAGAGCAGCAGAAACTCCATTCAGGAGACAAATGGGACAGAAAGCACAACAGCTTTTTTTTATAGTTACCAATCTTTACAGAACACTGAGGTCAAAGGATGTTGACATTCAGATCTTGATAATGAACATGACATTTTCACAGTTACATTATCTTCTCTAAATGTCAGAAGGGAGTACTCCAATCACAACACATCAGTGTACTCAGAGGTCTTCCATTCCCTTACACCAGTTTTATACCAGTTTGACTTCACTTACATTAACAGAATTGGAAAGGAAAAAGAAAAACGAATGAATAAAAAAAAAGAAGAATATAGCAGAGGGTTGTACCCAGTAATGATTCTTTGGAGAACATTTCCCTAGGTAAGGTATCTTGGCCATTGTAACAATTATAAAGATGATTATATTCCAGGAAGAAATAACTCAGCTGTTCTCTAATATTGCACATGGTACAATGTCTGGAGCTTTTCTCAGATATAAACCAAAACTGACACTCTCCCTGGTGTTTGGTACCTTTATAAATGACCCTGAAAATTTGAACTAGATGCAGAAGAACATTTACAAACTGGCAAGCAGAAAATGAAAAGACCAAACAAAAAAGAGACAATAAACCTCAAAAATATTGATGCACATTCTTCAGCACAATCAATGCAGAAACTTTAGCCTTTTTTCTCAGAATACTTGGTTGAAAATACCAGGCAGATAGGAGCACACGGACAATTAGAGGATCTGTACTGCTAGCACAATCTGTCATATCACTTTTTGTGACACATGCAAAACCTTTTAATGAAGCTAACACAATCTCTGGCTCCTTATCTCTGTCTTGGTACATCACATTACTAGATTCAGAATCTGCAGTACAAAAAGAAGGAGTAATAAGAGAGCACTTAAAATTTAGATCTCTGCTTGACTCCCCCTATACTCTCATAATGATGTTCATACTCTCAAAGTTATTTTTTTCCTTTAAGTACCTTTCAAAGATATAATAAAATACATAGATATATACACAGACACATAAATAGCTTTGACAAACTCAAGCACCTGCAACCTTGAGCGAAAAAACAAATTTATGCAGTTTGGCAGATAAGAAACTTTAGAAAGCAGAGAAAAAACCCCACAACTTTGCAGCACATTAACAGACACTATGCAGTAATCATTCAGTACATAGCATTTTGCCTGGTCCTCACGTTGCACAGGCAAAGGTACAGAAAGCTGTTCAAATGACAGGGGCACATCCAGATACAGCTTTGTTATCAAAGAATTAAAAGCATGGTCTATGCAGTCCCTCTAATGGAAGGTGAACACAGAGCTTGATCTGTGTCTAGGTATCTACACAGCAGAGAAATTTCTGAAAGTAGATGGATCATTAAGCTAGCAGGATTTAATATGTAGATGTGGAAATGGTTAACAAGGAATTTAACAATTTAAATGTAATGAGCTTCCTTTCAATTACAGCCTTTAAAGCAAAACTAGATGCAGTTCTGAAGGCTATTAACAGCTAGCACAAAAGACAATGAAGGATAGGGAGTGATATTTTTAATAACTAACTAGCTTCAGCACATTTAAATCATGACCACCATAGCCAGTAACAAGTTGCAAGACATAAAAATTATTGCAAGCCATCACCTCTCCCAAAGCCAGTGGCTTTTCACCATTCAAGGAAACTCACACACTGCAAGAGTATTTCCCACATTCATCTGCTCAAATATCTTTTCTCTGTGGATGCTAAGCACTGACAACACAAAATAAGCAGTCCCATCGTGTACAGAGAGTAAGAAGAAAATTTTCATTTTCAGATCAGGAAATGGAGCAAATAAGAAGAGGGAGAAACTTCACAGAATCATAGAATGGTCTCGGTTGGAAGGGACCCCAAGGATCATAGAGTTCCAACCCCCTGCCCTGACAGGCAGGGACACCAACCTCAGGCCTTGATCTACACAAGGTTGCCCAGGGCCCCATTCAACCTGGCCTTGAACACCTCCAGGGATGGAGCATCCACCACCTCTCTGGGCAGCCTGTTCCAGCACCTTACCACTCCCTCTGTAAAGAACCTTCCCCAACTATCTAATCTAAACCTTCCCTCCTTTAGCTTCAATCCATTCCCCCTTGTCCTGCCATTGTCTACCCTTTTAAAAAGCTGATTCCCCTCCTGTTTCTCTGCTCCCTTCAGGTACTGGAAGGCTGCAATGAGGTTCCCCTACAGCCTTCTCTTCTCCAGGCTGAACAAGCCCAGCTCCCTCAGCCTCTCCTCCTAGGGCAGGTGCTCCAGCCCTCTAATCATCTTTGTGGCCTCCTCTGAACCCTCTCCAACAGTTCCACATCTTTCTTGTATTGGGGGCCCCAGATCTGGACACAGGACTCCAGATTGGGCCTCACTAGGGCAGAGTAGAGAGGGACAATCACCTCTGTCCCTGCTGGCCACCCCTCTTCTGATGGAGCCCAGGATCCCATTGGCCTTGTGAGCTGCAAGAGCACACTGCTGGCTCACGTTAAGTTTCTCATCCACCAGAATCCCCAAGTCCTTCTCAGCAGGGTTACTCTCAAGGAGCTCTTCTCACCACCTGTATATCTATTTGGGATTTCTCCAGCCCAAGTGCAAGACCTTACACTTTTCCATGTTGAACCTCATTAGGTTCCCCCGGGCCCACCTTATCAAGCCTATCAAGATCCCTCTGGATGGCTTCCTTTCCTTCTATTGTGTCAACCACACCACTCAGCTTGGTGTCATCTGCAAACTTTCTGAGGGTGCACTAACCTTGGTCTGAGACAAAACCTCACCTATCCAAGACCTGAACACAGCTCAGCAGGATGCAGAGACACCAGAATTCAGGCATACTCACCACCAGAAAAGCAGGAACCATGGGTAGTAACTTCTTGCTTCCTTAAATAAAGTGCATTTCTCCTATACAACCAGCCTGATATGTCAGACCAGTTCTGCTTGGAGCAAATGGTAGTTCTGATAGATGAGGCCTTCTATTAGCATGACAGAAAGAAGTAAGCATTACCTGTTCAGAATCTTTGAATTTTAATATTCTTTTCTTTAAGAACCTAAAGTTACTGGTATCTGCAATTCAATCTACAGCGACGAACACAGAAATGAAACAACTGTCAAGTACAATATTTATTAAAATGCTTTAATGAATAATTCCCTAGCATATTAGCCAATTAAATCTTAATGGCATTGTTTTGAAGTGTTTGGATCACTGGCAGGTATGCATCCTCATACAGTTCCAGCCTCCTCTTAGCAAAACTTTATGGCAAAACTGTAGATCCAGTTTAGTGCTTAACCACTGCACATCCACCAGTGAGCTCTTGCTGACATGATCACATATCATTGCTTAGCTTTGTGCAGTTGTGTATGCATTCAGTAAAACTCACTTGTTAAGACTGTCTTCATTGTGGATGCTGACACTCAACCAACTCATTACCAAATGTATCATTTGTATAAAAGATTTTGTTCTAAATTCTCAAGTGTATGGGGAATGCTTTCAAAATGTTGCATATTAAGATTGCAAGAATAACAAGCCCACAGGCAGCAGCCTGCTGTGACGGTGACAGATGACATTAAGCTGGGAGGATGTGTCGATCAGATTGAGGGTATGGAGGCTCTTCAAAGGTCTGAACAGGCTGGATTGATAGGCTGAGACCAATGGGATGAGGCTCAACAAGGCTAAGTGCAGAGTCCTGCACTTGGGACAAAACAACTCCGTGCAATGCTACAGGCTCGGGGAAGAGAAGAGTGGCTAGAAAGCTGCCTGGCAGAGAAGGACCTGGGGATGATGGTTGACTGCCAAAGGCATCTTGGCTTGTATCAAAAACAGTGTGGCCAGCGGGTCCAGGGAAGTCATTGTGCCCCTGTACTCAGCCCTGATGAGGCTGCACCTTGAATACTGTGTTCAGTTTTGGGCCCCTCACTACAAGAAAGACAATGAGGTGCTGGAGCGTGTCCAGAGAAGGGCAACCAGACTGGTGAAGGGGCTGGAGAGAAACCTTACGAGGAGCGGCTGAGGGAACTGGGACTGTTTAGCCTGGAGAAGAGGAGGTTGATGGGAGACCTTATCACTGCCTACAATTACATGAAATGAGATTGCAGAGAGGTGGATGTTGGTGTCTTTGCCCAAGTGAGAGGTGATAGGACAAGGGGGAATGGACTTAAGCTGCACCAGGGCAAGTTTAGAATAGACATTAGGAAAAAGTTCTTCACCAAAAGGGTTATCAGGCATTGGAACAGGCTGCCCAGGGAGGCGGTTGAGTCACCATCCCTGGATGTATTTAAAAGAAGGGTAGATGAGGTGCTTAGGTTTAGTAGAGGACAGGTACGGTTGGACTCAGTGATCTCAAAGGTCTTTTCCAACCAAGTGGTTCTGTGGTTCTGTGATTCTGTGACTATAAGATATCTAATTATGCACACAAATCCAATGCTCCTCACAAATCTGCTGGGGACAGCTGCAGTTAAACTGCTGGAGGCAAATCCCCTGCTGGCTTTCAGAGAGGCAGCTTTACATCAGTAGATTAAGAACCTGCTCCCACTGGACTGTCTTCTGCACAGCCTTGATCTGACAGTATTTTGTATATCTTTGAGCACTGCACACTTTTCTAAAGGGCAGCTGTTTGTTCCTGAGTGGCTGGTACCCTCTGGCAGACCTGATGTTCCAAGAACTTTTTCACCTTCATACAGTAAAAGGCATGCTATCCATTTTGAATTAATTTATTTATGCTTCTGCAGTCATTACTTAATGTTGTCTGTCTGACAGTACAAGGATTTATACGGAATCTTCTCTTTATTTGCTTTTCTTCTTGCATCTTCTCTCTCTCAGCCCAGCCCAGTGTTAATTTTTTACCTTGAATTAAACAGTTTCACATGAGTTACATAAGATGACAAAAGATACCATAGAGAATAAAACATAGGAAATCTCTTAGTAGAATAAGAAAAAATAACCCAAAACTCCTTGGCAGTAACAGTGAAGACCACCTTACCCAGTCCATCCTTGCATGTTTGTTATTGTCACAGTAAAGGTAATTTTATTCTTCCTGTGAAGAAATGAAAACTCCACGTTAAAGGATTAGATTAGATTTTGCTAGCTGCTGCATTTTTGATGTATGTTTGTAAGTGAGGAAATGCATTTATATAAATACATCTCCTTGGGCACTGGTTCCCTCTCAGCTGAATGCTGTAAGTCCTCTGTCATAGTGTGCCGAAGCATAACAATGCTTAAAACAGTTCCCAGAGGAAAGGCTGCCAAAGGGGCAACTGTTCAAAAGCTTCTGACTTTTTTTTCTCCTCAGAGACATAGTGGAAGGACTTCTCTTCACAGGTTTGGGTTTTTTTTTAAATAAAGCTGTTAAAGAAAAAAAAGAAGTGGGTTAATTCTCAGTGCTAGTCCCTCCTAACATATTCTATGTCCCACATAGCCTAAAATGTCTTCTTTTCACAAGGGTCTTCTCCAGAGTTCTTAGGGTATGCAGTGCACCTTTCTGAACTACAAGACCACACTGAGGACCTCCTACGTGAACCTGTCAGCTCTGACAGAAGGTGCAAGTGTGTTGTTGGACCTGTGCATGCTCTCCCCTTCTCTCTGTCATAGCAAGCTGGTCTTTCTGCTCAGTCCAAGCAGCAAAGCTCCCACAGGAAAGGCTGTCTCAGTGGAGATGCTGAAAGATGCTTTCTGACCTTCATACAGACAGAGAAGGAGAAGTACTCCAGCCCTTCCACATCCCTTCAAGCAGTGCCATCTGCTTGAAGTCCATGACACATGGGAAAGCTATGTTCCCTGAACACTCTTCAGATTCCTAATTTATAGACTCACAAAGGGGCAGGAGGAGCAGAAAGAGGAGTGAGGAAAGGCTCTTAGTGCTCCATGACTCAGCAGTGTGTTGGGTTGCCACCTCTGCATCTGGTTTTGGCTGCTGTATGTCTACCTCACGCCTTTGTTAATGCAATGCAGGGAAAGGTTTTCACATGAAAAATTCCTAATCCCAGCTCCCCTGATTCCATAGTTTATGCAAGTTAAACCTTTTTTCTCCAAAGCTGCCTCTACTGACATTTTAATTTTGTGAGTGGACTGTGCTGATGTTGAAGCGCAGTCCTGGGAACACACTCTCCATCTTACTCTAGAGTAACTTGCTCACACCCAGGCCTTTCTGCCTGCCTTTCTGCTGGCCTCAAAGCGAGCAGAACCAGCAGTCCTGTGTGTAACAAGGAAGGAGGTGAAGCAGGTCTGGTATCACACCTCCAGCCCAACTTGTGGGAACATGAACAGCCAGCTGAGACAACCATGCGGGGAGAGGCAGGGAAACCTATGGTGTCCAGCAGATCAAAATGGCCTGAACCACACAGGCCCATGGGAGCTGTGGAAAAAGAACCGTGTCCCAGCTAAAGGCCAAATGAGGAGACTTAATTTCCACAGTCAGCCATGCACCTCCTACAGAACAAACTGAACTTATTCTGAATTGAGCCTTTCTAGCACCACTTCTCTGCCTCTACTTCACACCTTTGTTTCTGGTTTTTCTAATTTTTTTTCTAAAATGTGGGTCATTTCAAAGTTACACACAAAAAAAATCATTAAGTTAAAGACAAAACAAAATCTAGGAAACATTTGCCCCAGAGTATTCCTGAGAAATGAGATAAAATTTCTACATTTTAAGTAGTCTAACATTATACTGTTCTGAACTAGTGAAGACAAAAGCAAGAAATTTGGTTGATAACGGTAACTCAGTTTAAAAAGCCATGTGGATTACATCCAATATAACTCAAGTTAATCCTCAATCAGGTTCTTTCACACAAAAACAATCTTTACTTCAACTGGATCAGGACCAGTTACAAAACTTTGTTATTTTTGGTAGTGATAGTAGTAACCATAGCAGTAAAAAAACAGCTTTAGTCATTTAAATGGCATTTCAAGCATTTTTAAAAGCACAATTTATTTTTTAAGTTATTGAAAATTCATTAGTCATTCATTTGGTACTGCCTGAAGAAAGCTTTAAGAGTAATTTTCTATGATTGTAACTCATATGAATTAGATGGTGTTGTCAAAGCATAAACATACTCTCATATCAGCCTTTGCACTGTATCCTTTTAAGTTCACATGGCTCTAGAGAAAGGCACTGAAATGTGTGATGGCACAGTACAGCTACATAGCCATAGAGATATAGAGATCTCCAGAACTCCACCCATTACCTTTTTCAACGTGTTAGCCTCTCCCATGGCTGCAGAGACCCTTACAAGCATGAGGCAAGTTCGTCCAACATTATCTACAAAAGTACACAATCATAACTCCTCCTTCACTGGAATATCTGCTTTAAAGCACATAAAAGTCATCTGGAACAAAAACCCATCAAGAAGCAATTATATCTTTATCTTAGTGGTACAGATAGAGTTTAGATGGTGAAAATAACTGTGAGACAGAGTTGAGAGTTGCACCATGGAGGGAAATGCTGCAAAAAAAATGACAGAAGCCTTTAAAAGATGGGTAAGGGAAGGAAGGAAGGAAGGAAGGAAGGAAGGAAGGAAGGAAGGAAGGAAGGAAGGAAGGAAGGAAGGAAGGAAGGAAGGAAGGAAGGAAGGAAGGAAGGAAGGAAGGAAGGAAGGAAGGAAGGAAGGAAGGAAGGAAGGAAGGAAGGAAGGAAGGAAGGAAGGAAGGAAGGAAGGAAGGAAGGAAGGAAGGAAGGAAGGAAGGAAGGGATAAAGGTGAACAAAATACAGCAGCAGCCTAGAGTGGATCAGATTTTCTTAGTCCACTGCAAATGTAAAAAAAAAAGCACTGAATATATAGAATCACAGAATCATCATAGAATGGTTTGGGTTGGAAGGGGTCTCAAAGATCATCTAGTTCCAACCTCCCTGCCATGGGCAGGGACACCCTTACTAGACCAGGTTGCCCAAAGCCCCATCTAACCTGGCCTCCAGGGATGGGGCTTCCACAGCCTCTTTGGGCAACCTGTGCCAGTGCCTCACTGCCCTCATAGTAAAGAATTTATTCCTAATGTCTAACTAAAACCTGCCCTCTTTCAGTTTGAAGCCATTGCCCCTTGTCCTGTCACTACACCCCATGGTGAACAGTGTTTATATACCACAGAACATCACATTCTCCTTCTGATCCCCATGTAACCTTCCTACGATATCAATAGCCAAGAGTTTTCTGCTTTGGAGAATTCACTGGCCTGACTTTATAATTCTGGCCACATGAACTATGTTATGCCTAACTGAACCGTGGAATTCATTATCACAACGTACCAAAGAAATTATATGCATAAGTAGGTTTAAAATAATTAAATGGATCTATGCAGACATCTATCAATGACTACTAAACATGATTAATATTTAACCTACTGACTCCAGAAGCTAGAAGGACAAGCTAGAGAAAGGAGTAATCTGTACCTATGTCTCTCTGCATCCACTGTTCACAAATGGGTTTTGGGTATCTTCAAAGAGAAAGATTCTACAGCCACTCTAGGCAACCTTTTCCAGTGTTTGAACACCTTTACAGTAAAAAAGCTTTTTTCTTATGCTCAGAATTACCCATTTTTCCACTTGTTCACACTGCCTCTTGTCCTGTCACTGGATACCACTGAGAAACCTTTGGCTCCATCTTCTTTACTCCCTCCCATCTGGTCTTTATAAACTTTGATAAGGACCCTTGAGTCTTCTCCAGGATAAACAGTCCCAGCAATCCAAATCTCTCCTCCCATGGAAGGTGCTTCAAGCTCTTGATCCAGGCCCCCATGACCCTTCATGGACTTGTTCCAGTGTGTCCATCACATTCCTGTACCCCCCCGCTTTTGTCTTCCCAGCTTGTCTTTCCCATCCACTGCAGCTATCCTACCATGTTGCTGTGATCGCAGTGAGATCATAACACTGCAGATACATACATCTAACTCTTCCTGTTTGCTCCCCATGAGGCACACACTAGCATATAGGCACACCAAAGAAGGACTTGGTCATGCTGATTAAGTGGCTTTGTTCATTCTTTGGTCTGAGCCTGTGAAGTCATGGTTTAACCCCAGCTAGCACCACATGGCTGCTCCGTAACTCCCCTGCCAGTGGGATGGGAGAGAGAATTCAAAGGGTAAAAACTTGTGGGTTGAGATAAAGGCAGTTTAATAATTGACAAGTAATATTAATAATAAATTATAAAGAAAAGGAAAAAAAGGGAGATAAAAGGAAACCCCAAGACAAGTGATGAAAATTAAAAACAATTGATCACCATCAACTGACTGATACCCAGCCAGACCCAGTGCCCTGCCAACCACCTCCCCTAGTTTTACTGCAGAGCATGACATCATATAGTATGGGGCATCCCTTTGGTCAGTTGGGATCAGCTGTGCTACCTGTGTCCCCTCCCAACTTTTTGTGCACCCCCAGCCTACTCACTGTCTGTGAGGTGCAGAAAAGACCTTGACTCTGTGTAAGCACTGCTCAGTAATAACTAAACCAGCCCTGTGCTAGCAACTCTATTTTCAGCACAAATTCAAAACACAAGCCACTGGTGCTCTGAGTTTTTACCTTTTCAAGGTCAATTTTGTAGGTAGTTACCATAAAAATCTAAGCAAAAGATAGAGAAGGAATATTATAAGGTTATGGTCCAATGCCTTATTCTCAGCCAGGTCAAATTTTGTTTCTGAGAGATGTTTTTTGAATATATTCTTAAGATGTCCATGAGTTTCGTATATCAATTATCTCATTAAGTGCTTATCTCTCCTTAACATTTGAATGCTTTTCCATAGTATTTAACCTAACTAGTATTTGCTTCAGCTGAAGTCCAAACTTTGTTCAGCTAAAGATCTGACAGGGGATCCTGTTCCTTCTTAGTGAACATGGAAGGCAGTCTATTGATTTCTGATAACTTTTATGCATTCCAAGACAACCCATCCCACTCACGTTCCTTTCATTTTCTTTTAATTGGCTGTTCTTTCCTGTCCCCTGACAAGTTTGGCTGCTTTCTCTGGGACTCCATCCAATCAGTCCAACTTTTTCTTGATGTGCTTCCTCAATCCTGGCATAATAAAGCAGCGAGCAAGGCCTGCCAAACTTTCTCTGTGCACTAAGTATCTTTCAGGTAACGCTTGCTTTGTTCACAATAACACACCAGTATGGACTCCAATTTACTTTGTGAATTCTAAATGACATAATTTCAAAATCCTTTCATAGAACATACACAGGCCCAATTTACAGCTTAGTTCAGGACATCCACAACACAGTGGTGGAAGAAAGTGACAATGATGGTCTTAGGACGTGACCTTCCCTCCTAACAACGTCTGAAAAAGGCTGCCATTCAAAGAACAGGTGGATTGTCACAGTCACAGAGGAGATACGGCAAAGTCACGTGAAGACATTTTACTTCTATGCAGCAAAGCATTTGTCTTTCCCAGAAACCTACAGTACAATTAAGTACCCAATCCCAAAGACTTCCTGCCTTTGAAGTGAATCTCAGTGTATCACCTTGCATGACCACAGTGTATAATATCTATTACTTGCTATGTTATTAAAGATAAAGCCTGCAAGAGCCACCCCTGTAAAAAAACCCTGTATGTTCTTATGTGTTTGTCACAAATTAGAGCAAACAACTTCTCTTTATGCATAGCCTGCTTACTACATGACTCTTTATTGATGAGGCAGCTCCTCTGTCTCTTTCAAAAACAGAATGTGTCTTTCTCTGGCCCAAACTCCCACTAATCCAGACTACAAGCAATGTGAATCACAGACCCCGTGTCACAGTGGTATGCAGTGACCACATAGTTTATCAAATGAGAGAAGCCAAAGGGACCCTTTGATACAAAAGCAGGGTCACACTAGAAGCTGCATGGAAATGACACTCCTTATTTCGAGGGTTTCAAGCACACTAGCCAATTAAAAAGAAAAAAAGGATTTAACAACATTTCTTTAAAGTCTTCAGGTTGCTTTGTTTATTAAGTAGATCCAGTTTGAGATCAGAGAGCAAGATAAACTTTGTAAAGTATAAATACATATACAGCTCCATAGGACCTATCAAAAGCTTCTGTTCCCACATGCATATAGGCATAGGAATTGTTTTAGGAAAGTGCTAATGCCACTGTCTTGTTCCAGCCTTCTGGATGTGTAGCACTTCTGAAAACCAGACATGTTTAAGCTATTTTTAACACAGTAGATTAATTACATTGTTAGGTCACCTTGTCTTTTAATGATCATTTTCATTTTCTCCTTTGATGCAGCCTATAAGCCAAACTTTCCATCTGAGTGGAAGCTTAGATGAATAGCAGCATTATAGCTAGAGCAAGGATAGAAGAAATAAAGGGGAATATCAGCTATGTTTGGGTTCTGAGGGGAATTACGAATATTACCAAGATACTGTACTATTCAGGCCTGGAACCTGGAACTGAGTAGCTCTGCTCTTCCTAATGATTTGGTAGGTAACCAAGGTACGATGTTTACAAATTCAGGTGATCTTGGAGGGAAATCCTTCTAGGAAATACAGTCCTCCGTTCCCTCTATTTTACTCTTTCCAATAAGAACTATTACAGACAGCCACCTGCAGATTTTTCTGTTGTGGACAAAAGAAAACAAAAAACCACCTAATTTTAAAGTATTACAGTTGATACTTTATCCTAGGGAGAGAACAGACAACAATATCCACCAATCCTTAAATCCTCTTGTTTACTGTACCACTAGACTTTACGTAATACTGTTTTTCTTCCTGGAGTGCGCCTGCCAGTGATATGAAATGATCACAATGTAATATCCTAAATGTTTTCATCATGTGTAATTATTTATTTTCATGCCATTCTGAAATCCTAGGCAGATTGCCGACTTGATGATCATGTTTTCCCCCACAAAATACTTAATAGACAAGAGACAAAAGCCTTAGAAGGATCAGAAATAGAAATGTTTACATAACCTGCCGCTTGAATCATCAGACAGAAAATGCTATATCTTATTAGAAAAACCACAACAAGCTTTTTTTTGTCAATGGCTTTTTCTTAATTGTTTGCCATAAACCTTTATCAGTTAATTACAGTAATAATTACAAACAGAAATTACAATAAAACATAGAAACAAAGAAAATAAGTAAAAGCCAATCTGACTGAACTAATTTGTACCATCTTTGCAAAACCTGGCAAAAGACTGACATGTAATTTCAGTTAATGTTATTAATTCAATTGAATGCCTCTAGAACTGCAGTTATATTAATTCAATCCACAGTAATCTGCAAATAAATTTACAGTGTAGGCCCTAGTTTTTAAACTGGATGGAGAGAAAGCATCAATAGCATCACAATCCCCCCCCTTTTCTAAAAAGATAAGCTATTATGTTGATCTTTCAAAAAATAATGTTCAGTAAATTCTTGTACCAGGTTGACAATTCTGAAACCTGCCATCACATATAATGTGTGGATAAAAACACATGACTTCAGGAGTATGGAGATGGTCTCTTTAGTACAGCAGCATGAAAAATGCACTTCTAGCTATTCTTCTAAAAGAAAGATATCCTGCATGTGCATTCCCTGAGGTCAGTGCTCTTACCACTCTCAAAATCTGAAGACAAAACCGGAAACTTGATTTATTGGATAAAACATTACAAATAACCAAAACAGGCAAGAGGAACTTATGACCAGGTAACTAACTAGCTCAAGGTCATACAAGAAGTTAGTGAAGGATTATGGTACTAAACTGTCATCAGTTTCAGTACCCAAGCTCATAACCATCAGACAAAGCCTTACTAACCATAGGAATAATCCACACTCTGACTTCATCAATCCCCATTTTCAATGCACTATGAAGAGTTCTAACTGGTAAATCCTCTAAGTGCCTTTTTAAGAAATCAACTATCTTCTATATTTGGTTATCAAAGGCAAAGAAGTTGGTGGTTTTATCTTACAGAGAGGTCCAGTAAGGGACATCCAACCTGAGCAGCCCAGTGGGATGCTGAGAGGCTTGTATAGACTCACATAGCAAATCTTGTTTTTAGCAATCTTCTGGCAGGGGAATCTCATTGTATATTTGAATCTTGTAATGCTGAAACTTCATGTACATGCACTGAAAGAATACTGCTGATCATTTCACCTTTACCTCACATAGGTGATTCCAAAAAACACTCTAATAAATTTGGCTCCTAACAGAACAGGATGATTTCTTGGGAACTATTATTTATCCCGGACCAGACCACTGCATTTACCTCAGCATCCATAGTGCCATACATACAGTTCATGACTGCTGGCTATGAAAGACCCCAAAGGAGAACTAATGAAAGAAATGTCCTCTCTGTCCATTTCAGACAAGTTGCTCTGGCTAGCTATAGCCTTTGCATATAAAGCCTCAATGCAGGTGATGAGCCAAACCTCCCTTCAGCACATTTTTCATATATAATCTCTACAGATATGAGACCATGCCTGTTTTCCAGAGCAGTTATGCTTTTCCTAGGCCTTTGCCTCCAGTTTATGACTGGCAAATAATTTCCATCTTTGAATAATACACATACTACAGTGATGGATGTGGTTGCAATATGCATATAACTAGCTTGACTCCGGTTAGTATGGATGGCAATACATGAAAATATGACACTGCAAGCCTCAGTGTACACTGTAAAGCTTAACAGGGAGTCTGGTTGCCCAGGTTACAATGTCTTCACTCTCTTCCAAACAAACTGCATAAAATATAGCTGGAGTTGATCTTTCCATGCATGAGTAGATATATATATGGCCATCAAAACTATGTTCAGACTTTGCAGCACAGTGTATTATACTACTTTCTTCAATATTATATTCCACACACTTTGGAATCCCTATTAGCATAGTCTATCATCTCATTTGGTTTCTGAAAGCAACAGCACAGACAGCCATTCCATCTCTTTCCCAGGGAGTTTATAGCAATTCTGGAGTACACAAGCAGGTATGCACTTGACATACTTGCTTCCAAAATGCATTCCTTAGCATTTGCACTGCTGGGTTCACATTATTCAAATATTGCTATTCCTTAGGCTCTAATAAAGTCTCCTGAAGGCTCCATGTATCTTTAGTAGTTTTGAAACTGTGTTTTAAAATTGCCTAAGCAATAAAGGATAAACTTAACATCATATCATAAAGTAAAAACAAGTAACAAGCCCGCTCACCAGCACATTCTTCTCAGCTATGCATTCAAACCCAAAAAACCTAGATTTTTCCCCCCCCCCCATTGTACTAACTAAACAATAGCTTATGGTCCAAAAATCTGAACTAAAAAGGATATTCCATGAAGAATTTCATATGGAATTTTTGCTGTGAAACCAAGTATCTTAAAAATTTGGAAAACAAAAGAGAAAGCTTGATTTACCTAGAGAGAAAATTTAATCTTCAAGGAGCCTAAGAGTGGAGGATCTACAACATGCATTTCAAAAGATTTCAACATGTTTTATACATCCCTGTACACACAAAGGGAGACCCCCAAACAAGCTTCAGTGCCTACACAGAGGCACCTAGGCCAGACTCCACAGGTCTCTTGATGATACTCATTTCTGCATCGCTAAAACATAGTTTCAGATGTTGAAAGCTGAACTCAGAAAAAGGTTTTCTGCGTGTTTAACAAGTCGTTATATCCAGATCTCTCTATTTATACTACGCGGTCAAGGGACATCATAGTCTTTTCAAGTTGCCAGATTGGGCAACTGAGCACAATGGACAAGGCTAACTCACAATCCAGCCTCTGGCTTCTGTTGCCCTACATGTTAAAAAATGACAGAACTTAAACAAAAAGTACTGTTGCCATGCTCACAGTAAAGAGCTTGCAAGAGGAATTTTAAAGGATGAAAGCTTGATTCATGCATTAAAGGTGTCTTATAAAAATCAAAGTAACATTTTAAATTAAACACTTTTACATCTATGAATTTTCATGTCATGTTCTTACTATTTATATACCTAAAGACAGACTCAGAAAAGCTCTTGAACTGTGCTTCAGACAGAAAAAAGATTCTGTAGAGAAAAGAAACTAGTGTGAGTTCAACACCAGTGCCACACAAGTAGTTAGGATCAAACTGTCCATCATTATATTTACAGATAGTTTGTTGATTTTGACGAGCAAGGTGGGTAAGAAAAAGTATCTGTCTTACTTTGTAATTAATTCATTAGTAGAAAATGATATAAATAATAGCTATTGAATATAAGCACCCAACAACTGCTAGTATGAAGACATGGTCCATGTAAGAACAGTCACTGACTGCATTGTTAAATGTAATTAGTGTGAATTATGAGGGAACTTAATGGTTACTGAACAGTAGTATATACATCCAGCTCACTGTATGGCTCCAGAAACACTAGTGGCAACACAAGCGCAGGGTGAACACACACCTGGGACCAGAAAAATGCAAGACCTACTCTTTCAGCAACTGCACAGGTTTAGATCAATCTTAAACAGTCATAAAAGATCATTTCAGGTACAGTGATAAAAGCAAGATATTAACTGAAGATGAGTGAACAATAATGTTTACTTGAATGATTGTTGCCAGCTACTACTGTTGTAAAAATTAACTACTTATAATAATAGAAATTTCACTGATGAAAATACCAACAGTAGTGTTAGAGCAGAAATTATACATGTTGGCTAATTCTAGAAATCACAAATGTAGTCAGTGGCTAACAAAAAAACTGATGATATTGAACATTCTGATCCCTTTTGTAGTATAAGTAACCTAAACCCAGGGTACTTCAGAAAGATAATTATAAATATTATGGGCCAGAATGTGAGTGGAGTTGAGACGAAGTACAACAATTCCCTCAGGTATCAGTGTCTCTAGTATACCATCACAACATTTTGAGATTATTTGTCAAATCTGTGCAAACCTTAGAAACCGGATAATTCAGTGGCAAATGATATGCAGTTAGCCTTTAATTGATGAAATCATACTTCCTATACACCTACACACCCCCTACCTACAAACTTTTCTGAATCATTGCATTCAACACTGTCTGCAGTTACACAGAAGGATGTCCTTTTTTCCCTAAAGAAACACACAGCCCCTCACATAAAATTTAGGGGGAAAATATTTTTCTAATTATTGTGTAATGACATGGCCATACTATGGAAAAAAATCCAATAGCAATTACATACCAAATAGCCAAGATATATATTTGCAGAATCTATCATCTAAATAACAAAACAAAAAACCCCAACAAAAGAACAAAAACCAGTAAACACCAGCCAGTTCAAGTGCATTTGCATTTTTAAAGCAAAAATTTTTAGATCACAGAATCCCAGGCTGGTTTGGGTTGGAACGGACCTCAAGGTCCATCTAGTTCCACCCCCTAGCTATGGGCAGGGACACCCTCCACTAGATCAGGTTGCCCAAAGTCCCATCCAACCTGGCCTTGAACACTGCCAGGGAGGGGGCAGCCACAGCTTCTCTGGGCAGCCTGTGCCAATGTCTCACCACCCTCAAAGTAAAGATTTTTTTCATAATATCTAATCTAAACCTCCCCTCCTTCAGTTTAAAGCCATCATCCCCTTGTCCTGTCACTACACACCCTGATAAACAGCCCCTCTCCAGCTTTCCTTTAGGCCCCTTCAGGTACTGCAAGGCTGGTACTGGGTCTCCCAGGAACCTTCTCTTCTCCAGACTGAACAAGCCCAAGACTCTCAGCCTGTCTTCATAGCATGGGTGCTCCAGCTTTCTGATCATGTTCATGTCCTTCCCCTGGACTTGTTCCAATAGCTCCATGTCCTCCTTACATTTGGGGCCCCAGAGCTGGATGCAGTACTCTAGGTAGGGTCTCATGGGAGATGAATAGAGGAACAGAATCACCCCCCAATTCTGCTGAGAAAGGGCGAGATACAGACAACGAGACAGGAGGCTGCATTTGAACAAACACGCTCCTGGCTGGAAAGACGATCCAGACTATATATATATATATATATATGACTTTTAAACTTACATTTGGCTATGTTTTTAAAAATGAACCACACTGTTCACACCAATGACACCGTTCAGCATTATCTTTCTAGTACAGCCTACTCTCCACCACAAACGTGACTGACATCAGACTTGTGGGAGAAGTCAGCAGGACGTGTGAGTCCACCGACGGTTAACACATGCTGCCATCTTGTGGTTACCCACAGGAGAAACACTGACTTTACATTGCGTTTTAAATACTACGAGTGAAAATAATACACACTGGTAATGTTCTCTGAATAGCTAATGGCACATACAGAAAGTGATCCTTGTTTTCTGGAAAAGTTGCCTTTTCAGAAACAATAAATCAAGTTTCCGGTTTTGTCTTCAGATTTTGAGAGTGGTAAGAGCACAGAACTGAAGGGAGTGTGGTGTATGTTCTTTCTTCCATGGAGAGGCTGACAGAGCTACAAACCACAACATAACATAACATAACATAACATAACATAACATAACATAACATAACATAACATAACATAACATAACATAACATTAACATACATAACATTATAACATAACAACATAACCTGTGTATGTTTTCTAGTTCTTTGTAAGCATAGAGAACAGAATGTCCAGCTGTATTTTTATGAATTTCGACAAACGACCACGTGAGCATTTGTCACTCGTTCACTTATTTATGAAATAGAGCTACAGCTGAAATAAAAGCAAGAATGAGCTGTCCTCTCACCAAAGAGCTGGTTAGGCCTAATCAGGCTTCTCTTCAAAGAGCCAGTTGGGCTACTTTCTCAACCATTCTGCACACTGCTGGTTTTAATTGCATTCAGACCTTTAACCAAGGTCTTTCCCTTTCTCCGCTATATCCACAATGGGTCTGCCATCACCTAGCCTACATTTTTACCCCATAGTCTTTATTCATGATGTTCTTCAGTAATGTTTATAAGAGCTCATTTTTAATTTGCAAATAACATAAAATATGGAAGATAAAATAAAATTTGAGGTGCATAAGCCCTTCCTCAGTTTTGAAACAGAAGAAGCAATTTTCAAAGTTACACCAGTTGAGAGAGATCCTGACATTTAACTTCATCACAGAAACTGGTGGGACAATCTGCAAGAAAAGATGGCTGCTATTTGCAGAGCAGAAGAAGGCGAGGGGGGTTAGGTCTTACAGGACAGAAAAAGATCATTAATTGGTTACCTGTGGAGCATGGTGTAGCTAAAGACAGGAAAATGATAATGTGCCATAGAACCAGTGTCTAACTTGAGTCTAAGAAATTTAATTTCAAGGAGAAGTAAGTATTTCAGTTCCCATCCTTGTTTTTTGACAGTATTTTGTAGGACTTCATGGGAGACTGTTTCTGAAACACGCTACTGCTAATGGGAAGCTATGTTATATGAGTTCAGCCTGACACATGCTGATTTTCAGTCTCACAAACAGGTTTTCCTACAAACTTTCACCAAACAGAAGGAAACCCAGAGATTTGACATCTTCACAAGGATTTTATACAAAGCCAAGTCTAATCAGGTCCAGCTTAACCATGAGAGCTTCCGAGCGAAGTTACTTACAAGCTGAGTCAGTTTGAGGATAACTTCTGGAAAGCTCTGGCTCTCACAATCGAATCATGCACATTAAGTGTACATCAACAAAACCAATGCAAGCTTGCCTGATTTTGGTGTTTTACCAGTGAGTAAATAAGGACATAGCCCCATAGAATCACCTCATTTTTTAACTTTACTGCTTTCTTCCTGCTTTCTTGCCCATTATTCCTGAAATTCTTCTGCCCTTTCAGTACTTGTAGTTTTCTCCTTCCACTCTTTTCTCCAGAGTTATTGTTTGCCTTGGCCACATCACTTCAGATCTCCCTCTTGTTAAAAAAAAAAAACATCAAGAGACCTTTCCAACTCTGCCTGACTACCCCAGCCAAGCAAACACTTACTTAGTACTTTTAAAATTAAAAGTGTAGGGTAGAACCTAGTTTTACTGTGTGAATGGTGCAGAAATAGGACTAAGGCTTTGTTAGGAAACTTCTTGGAAAGGTAGCCATGAATTAGGGTTCATGATTTGGCAAGTGTCTGAATTACAGGGGGAAAATTCAGTGTACCTTTAATTTTAAAATTTAAATGTGTTTTAATAGAGGTGGTTTAAACAGCTACATTTATGGCAGCCAAAACGGGAGTAGTAGAACACTGCAAAACACCTCTCTTACTTTCTCTGAAACTAATGAGAACACATGTAGAATAAACTAATGCCAAGGGATAGACCGAGCGTCTCGGGGCACAGTTAACACCCTATCTTAAAACAAAAAGGGAGAGAGGAATAAGCCCGGGCGGAGCCTCCCCTCCCGCTGCAGCCGGGCAGTGCCTCAGGCAACGCCTCAGGCCGTACCGCGCTGGCGAAGGCTACGTGCGCGGGAGCGCAGCGGCCGCGGCCGCCTCCCCCTCCTTCCCTCCCGCCTCGCCGTGATTGGCTGCGGTGGGATGTTTTGGCGCGAGGTGGGTCCTGCCTGGTTGTTCTCGGCCCTTCGCGCTGAGGGGGGTTGGCTTGGGGCCTGCTCCGGCCGGGTCGGTCCCCGGCTGTCTCGGCGCGCCCCTGCTTTAGCCTGCTCATTGGCCACCTCGAGACGGCAACAGCAGCAGTAGCGGTGGTCCGGGTGCAGGCTGAGAGCCAAGAGAACCACTCCTGTGAAGTAGCAAGAAACGCAGGCCACGAGGAAAGGAGCCTTCCTCGGTAGGCATGGTGGATTGCCCAGTGTGAGCCTACAGCATTGAGGTGCTGCAGAGAAGGGCAAGTGTGTCGAGGATATATGATTAAGAGGGAGGCTTGAAGACCGGTAGGAGAGTCTTTCTGCTGTGGTAAGGTCGTCGTGAACTGGCCTATCTAGTGGAGGAGCTGGCTAGTGCAAAACAGGCCGGTGTTCTGGAACAATTAAAAGGTGCACTTTTCAAGGGAAATAGAGGTTTATGTTCTCTGTGAATTTTGGATCCGTTCATTTTACTCGTTGTCAAGTGATATAAGTAACGTGTAGTGTCAGCTCAGGTGATGAACTGCCTATGTTACGGAGAACTCATCGCTTGTTTTGTTTTTAAGCCGGACACCATCATGAGTAGAAAGAAGGAGTTACCGTTGGTGGAGAGCAGTGGTGAAGAGCTTAATAGAAGAAAAAGGGAAGCGATAAGGTACGTGAGTTTTGAGATGAGTGGCTTTAATGTTTCTATGTTCTGATAGTATTGTCAGGAAATAGTACTGAGTAAATGTGGAAAGTTATGTTTGTATTTTGTGGTGTTTCAGATGAGTCCATTTTTATGTGCTATAGATGTCTAAAACATGCTGTTTATGTCAAGTTTCAGTATTTGGAGTAGCTTCAGGAAAAAAAAAGACATTTTAAATGCATTTTTGAAGTTGTCAAATACTGAGTTACTAGGATACTCATCTCTTAGCGGTCTGTATGTGTATCTTGCAAGTAAATAACTGCTAATACATTTTTAGTTAAGTACCTGTAGAAGTGATTGAAGTTGACTATATAGCAATTTACTAATGCTATTTCTAGTTACCTTAAATGCTGTTTCTTCATACCTAAAAGCTCTAGTACCATCTTTATGGATGATGAATTCCATATAGAGGTAAAGCTCTTCTTCTCCAGTTAAAATAACGGTTTTGTGTGCATGGTGTGCGTGTTTCATTAACTGCACCCTTTTTCTGCATAATGTCATTTGGTAAGAAGTCGACGAAATTAGTTCTAAGAGAGCTGGAAATCACAATTTGTGTTTGGTTGATATCCCTAAGATCTTACACCTTTACTTCTGAAGGCAATGTCTTAGGTTCCTAGAAGAGGATTTTGCAGAACTAATTCAGAGAAAGAGTGATTTGTGCCACATACCAAGAGATACAAATGAGAAAGGTATGGCTTTTGGATCTTGTATTTCTGGAACTTTTGTGGTGGGCAGTATTCACTGTTAATTTATATTTTATGTGGTGTTTTAACAATAGGTTGGTTAGCAGGTTTGATTAATGAATTGTTTAATTACTACATTTCTAGGACTTAGAAAAAACAAGCAATGTCTTTCTCTTCCCCTCCTGTTGTTTTTAACAAAAGAAAAGTTTATTTTTAAAAAAAACCTTGGGGGTTTTTTTCTGGGATTTTCTGCAGGAGTGTCTTTTTTCCGAGAGGTGTAAAATTGTGTGTAATGCATAGTATGTATGAGTGTTTTATGAAACAGTGTTTTTCCTGTGCTATATGAAAAAATTTGAATTTGTGTTTGCCATCCTTTCATATGTTTATCCTGTTCTGAATATAGCAGCTACATAATAGAGCTAATCATGCGGATAATACCCTAATAATTAAATGCTAAAGTAAGTTTTTTGTCATTTTAAGATAACTCTCATATCTTTTTCTGGACTTGTATTGTTAGCTTTCAGATTCTGTCATCATAAAAGTCACTGTCCTGTTGAGTTGATGAGTGCTATGTAGAAGACTACTCCTGATCATGTATTCCCATTTGTCTTACTGATTAATTAAGATGCCCTGACATTCTCAGTCAGGTGTTTCCTTTGCTTGCTTTTATAGTGTTGCATGATGATGTGAAGGATGAAGACACTGATTTACTTGATTTGACTTCTACAAAAGTAAGTTGATATAAAGCTTTGTTCAGTAGTCACTGTGGTGGTCAGAAATAGCAATATTACAGGATCTTTTCCTCTTTCATTCTAAGTGATGAAAGCAAGCTTGTGTCCCTTTGGAGATAAGGGCCTGCACTTTATAACCACCTGCTCCCCAGCAAGTCTTTGTGAACATTTCTCCTTAGGGAATCTAGCTGTGCAGTGTGCATCCAATGTCCAAAGCCAAGTTTTAGGAAAGTTTAATTTACAGTTCTCATTAGTGCCCCATCTTGCAGCTCGGTTCCATCCTCTTGTCTGCACATAATGTGCAAGAAGGCGATGGGTGCATATGTACTGGTATTCAAAGCAAAATTAAATCTCTTTCCCTGTCAGCTCCCAAATAAAGGGAGTTAAAAGATTAAAAAAAAATAATAATCATTTTGCATGGTAGTGCAAAACTTAGGAATATATTCCTATTTCCTCACTTAAAAATAAATGCCCTGCTTGTGAATGTTTCCTGTTATGACATGCTAATGATGTTTTACTTCACAGAAGTCTGTATTGCAGAAGATAAGTTTATGCAAAAGATAAATGACCATTCTTGGGTTTTTTTTCCTGTTAAGAAATTCAGATTTAGCTTTTATTGCAAAATACGAGTGAGTCTTTGAATTGAGTCCTGCCATTAAATTAGTGAAAAACAGAGTTGTAATTAGGTTCTGTAATACACTATGTTAGAAGCTTGCGTAGCAGTGGGGGAAATCAGCATACCTGTTATTTGGAATGCTTTTTACTTACACTGATGGCTACAGAGCTGACTGGAAGCCATTTTCTTATAGGTCTCCATGCTCAATTCAACAGCATTTGCTTTGAAACTTGGTTTCATTGAAGGCAGGGGGGGAAATGTACTGAAGATGGAAA
This sequence comes from Gallinula chloropus, assembly GCF_964237585.1. Taxonomy (NCBI): domain Eukaryota; kingdom Metazoa; phylum Chordata; class Aves; order Gruiformes; family Rallidae; genus Gallinula; species Gallinula chloropus. Next base: position 206,952,279 of record NC_140085.1, read on the forward strand.
CAGGCTTATAGAACTTTTTTTTTTTTTTACTGGCACTTGGATTTATCCCTGTATTTGACCTTGCTCTCCTTTTCCTTCTGAATTTAGACCAAAACTGATTTTAGACTTGGGCTGTGCTATGGCAACTCACAGAAACTAGCAAGGTAAACCTTTAACTCAGCTGGTTTTTATATATTTAGATACCAAAATGGCAAAGGATTTGACTGAGCAAGCATTTCCAGGTATTGGGATTTTTTTTTTAATGTGTTTTTTAAACTTCACTAATGGATTCTCAGTATGGGTGTCTAGTACTATGGGAACACAACTTGCTTGACATCTGAGTACAAATGACAGTTCATTGAAAAGCAACAGGAAACAGATTGTTTTGGCATGGAAGCATTTGGAACTGAAAGTTATAAATTCATGGTAACTCCCTGACAAGGGTTCAGAGGGAAAGCAGAGACCTAAAGGGCTGTGTTAGGAAGGACTGTGCTGTTCAAGTGCCTCCTTCCCCTCCATCCCTCTGCTGTTCTCTGCACCCTCTGCTTAGATAACCTTTGTATCTGTGACTGGTTAAGTGCCAGCAATGTTCTGTGGTGGTGTCATATCTAAATATGAAGATACGTCCTATCTCCTATGAAGACAAGCTGAGAGAGTTGGGCTTGTTCAGATCGGAGAAGGCTCCAGGGAGACCTTATTTATAGTGGCCTTCCAGTACCTGAAAGGTGCCTATAAGAAGGCTGGGGAAGAATTGATCACAAAAAGCCTGTAGCAATAGGACAAGGGGTAATGTTTTTAAAGTAGAAAAAGGGAGATTTAAGTTGGATATTAGGAAAAAATTCTTCAACATGAGGGTGGTAGATCACTGGAACAGGTTGCCCAGAAAGGTAGTGGAGGCCCCATCCCTGGAGATATTCAAGGTCCAAGATATTCCAGGCTTACTGCTGGGGTGTTGGACTAGATGACCTCTAAAGGTCCCTTCCAACCTAATGCATTCTATGATTCTGAATTACATTAACTTGCTTATTTGTCTAGCATATGTGAAATTGAAGGAAGTCTTGAAGTGGGTGTCTGCCCCCATTGCCATGGAGAGTCACATTGATACAATTGAGAATAGGCCCAGATAACTCCTAAAAATGTGTTACATAAGGAATATGTCTTACACAGATTAGTTGTGTAAGGGAGGTTGAGGAAATTAATCTTGTGAGGTTGGTGCCTGTAACATGCATTTCTAACCTTGCCCAAAGTAAAATAGAAACTGGGGATTTCATGCATGGGTGCCAGTCTGCAAGCAGCACTGTCAAAGTCTTCTCATGGTCCATCAGAAGAACAGGCTGAGCACCAGAACAGCACAGTGCTTCCTTCCTGTAATCAGGTTGGTGTATGCACACTGCTTCTGTGAGAGTCGTGACAGCTCTTTAGATCAGTTTGTACTGTGGAAGACCAGGGATGGATGAGCATGCAAGAGAATTTAAGAGCCTTCCCAGCAGATTTTCAGTAGATACAGTATAATCTGTCCTGTATTCTAAAGATTTTAATAACCTGATCAATATCTGATGGGATATCTAAAAGATAATATTTAAGCGACAAATTAAAAATCAATCCTGGAATGTTAATAGTCCGGCATTTTAGTCTGAGGATAAAAATCACTGCCACCTACTGAGGTTTTGTTCTGTCTTGCCAAAATTGTCAGATGAAAAATCATTACTGAAGATTAATTTTAAGATAATGCTAGTAGAAAGGAAACTTTCAAAAAAATCTGTAATATATCACTGTGTGAAATATACTGCCTTAAGAAAAGGGGTGTGTGTATGTATTTAATGACCGCTTTGGGAGTATTGAAATTGTGTCTGAAGTCCTTTTGGGAAGTTTGATAGTATATTTAAAATGGGAAGGTTTCTTTTTCCTTAGAGGTTTGTTTTGCAGACCCTTCAGTCACAACACTGAAAAGAAAAATGTTCACCGCTCGGTTTCTTCAAGTGATGGGCTGAGGGATAAACCAGCTCGAGCTCCATCAGCAGACATGGTGTGTTAATACGGAATTTCTTTATAGTATCACTCATAATGTTGGTATATGCATAGTTAATACTGCACTTCTAAAAACAAAACCTTGCAGTCTTAGTAGTTATGTGCTATTATTCCATCTTGTCATAGAATGATGAACAGCTACAGTGTTAATAAAGTACCGTGACAGAATGAGCACAGACAAACCCAACCAGATCATACCTGAGGAGTGCTAGTGTATTCATCTAGCTGTGAAACTATGTACTTTGAATTTACCTTTGCTTAAAAAACACCTTGGGTTTCCTAGTATTTGGGTTTGAGGCTTTTTTATTTTTTTTTAATTCCAGACATTTGCAAGGTTCACGCACTTTAAACTTGTCATTCATGGCAATAAGGTTGTTGGTCAGATGCATCTCTCCTGAAGCATTCTGTTAAGTTCTCTAACCCGATCTTTCTGAATGAGGTTTGTGAAGTTTTAGGCCAGGTGACCTAATGTGGATATTTTAAAATGACAAGAGGAAATAGCCTGAGGTTGTCTCTTAAGTGTTTTTCAGACTCCTTTATTTTGTGGTTGATGATTGCTGGATCTTTGGTAGTACCATTTCTTACATCACTGAAGGAGCATATCTGTGTCTGGAGTTTTGGAAGGATTTCTATTACTAATCATAATGAGAACCACAGAGTAGAGGGGGGGAGCAATATAATTCCATGACATTTTAACCTATTATGTCTCCTTGCATCTGTTCAAAATAGCATGGGAATAGTTGTCATAGGAGAACATTCCTAACACACATTTAGCATCCAAGTCATAATAGGAGGGGGATTTTCTTACTTTTTCTGCTCTTAGGAAGGAGATGTAATTAGTCTGAAATGTTCAGATACGTTAGTTGCAATGTTATTCTAGAGCTGAAGGTGACAACAAACATATTTGTGTGTGACTGGCAGGCCCCTCCCAACTTGAGAGCAGCATTTCCTTTCCCTTACACCAGTGTTTGGTCAGAGGCAGAACTATGTCAGGTTTTTGAACTCTAAGCTTTCATTTCTCTCTAGTTTGTACTTGTTCTCAAATCTAGTGAGGAGGCCTCTAGAAATTGGAGAGATCTGCATGTTTGTTAAATTTTATTTTGGCAAGGTTAATTGTTTGGTTAATAGTGACAGACAGCACCATACCTGACCTTTTGGGGCATCCCCAGCTGACGATGTTTTCATGTTGCTTTTTAGCAGAATACCAGTGCACTTATTAGTGTCAGTGGTGAAATAAGACATCTCTGTATGTGCACTTGCTTCTGTGCAGATTCATGTGCAAGTATTTTACTGTCTTTTCTTGCATCAGCATAACAGAGGAAGCTTATTACATATCATATTTACTTGCTTTCCCCAAATTATATTCCTAAATATCATACATTTTTCTAGGCTGCAGTATTACCAGTCTTCAATCTTACTAATACAGAGGGGAAAAAGTGTAACTTCACTATACTTTCCCTTCATCTACTACCTTTTCATATGTTTTTTGCATGTATGTGTGGATGCAAATAAATTGCCTGTGTTTAACAATCATAAAATGTAGAATCCTTGTTTCAGAAACAGTGGTGTGTAAATGTTGTCGGTGTAATTCAGGTGAGCCAAATGTTTTGGCCATGTTTGCACTATAGAGCTGCTCAGAGCCTTACACAGATAATCAGTCACCTGTATCAAGTACCTTGTTGTCAACATGGCAAACGGGTGTTGCCCATCTTGTCCTCCAGTCATACATGCAACTTTATATTCATTGGAAAAATCTTTTCCCAGGACAGCAAAACTGTTGAAGATATTGATGAAGCTTTGTGCATAGGTCTCTCTTGTCTCAGCCACTTACATGATACAGATGAGGTGAGTGTAGAGAAGTTAAATAATGAAGTATTAAATCTTGGCCTTTACTGTAAAGAGTACATGAGCCTATGGATAATTTAAAGCTGCTAGGTGAATCCATGTATTTAGCAGAAGCCAGTCTTTAAGTACAAAGCTTGTGTTTCCTTGGATCAGCATACAATTCAGCATTTGGTTTTGCTCTAGCAGCTGTGCTAACTTAATAGTTTTCACATGCTGCTTTCTGGATTTGAAGGTGGAAAATAAATTATCTAGGCAACAGAAGTAGTAATTTTAACAAACAGTATCCGAAATGTGTAAATCAGCTAATGCATCTTTACGTAAAATACATATAAGAAGAATCTTAAAATACTGGATAGATAATGCTATTAATAGGTATTAATAGTTAAAACCTATGAGTAACATGTGAACTTCATCAATGATAATTATTTTAAAACTGTAACTCCTATTAAATGTTCTGTGGAAAAGATTGCAGTTCTGTTTTCTGCCATTTGTTTACATTTTGCACGTATTCTAAGATACGAAGGCATAGAAGCATGGAATGATCAAAAGCTTCAAGCAAATTCATTCTATTAAGTGTGGCATGAAGTGTCCTTATTGATTGTTTTCCATTCTCTTTCTGGCTTGTTTTGTTGTAGTGGCTGATCGGTCAGTTAAGCAGTTATGTTAAATACCTGCTTCATATACTAATAGTATATTGTTAAAACCTACCATTTTATCTGCTCTAATATAATAATGCATGCATACAACTGTGGTCTTCCAACAGCCCTTCAACAAAAACAGAATTGCCAAAGCAATGTTGCATCACTGAAATTTTTTTTCCATAGCCTCTTCACTAACTGCAACTATAGTGACAAAACTGATGCTTAGTCAGAGGAAGAATATTTTTTTTTCTTGGTGCTCGAAATGAATTTAGAAAACCAGTAGAAATCTGTGTGTGGAACTATATTTGAATGTCAAGAAGGAAAACGAGGCAGTAAGCTCAAGACCTATGTACTTCTTGCCTCAAAGACCTGAAGGCTTCAGTTGACATGAGGATCCAGGCAGTGTGGAGCTGACTAGAAGCTAGAGAAAACAAAGGGATTAATGAGGTATAATTGGTTAAAGCGTCATTCAAGTTGTTTACCATCACTCTTTCTGCTGGAGTATTGATCAGTATCTTAGTGTTCATTGCTCATGTTCTGCATTTTTCAAAAAATGTGAGAATAATGAAATAATAAAATAATGAGTGCATGTTTGCTCCACGTTTCATTAGATGCTAGAATTCTTGGAATTGAAAGTGAAGCAGGAAGGAGACAAAGTTGCAGAAACTGCAGAGAGAACATTTGATGAGCTTATTTCTTCTCTTATCTCAAGGTAATAATTTGTTTTGTAGGATGGTGAGTGTGAGTTGTTTTTATCAAGAAGTTGTTGCTTATTTAGACAGAATATTAAATAACTTTAATTTCCCTTGTAACAGTACTTTCATAATAGCTGCTTTAATTGGTGTGCACTATTTTTGCTTTTTAATAGTGGCATTTTGGAGCTGGCTTGCGTGGTTGGAAAACACTAGTATATGCAGCCTCTGCTCTTAAACTTTGAAGAATCTTAATTATGTTAGTTTTCTGAAATAGCTCAATTATAAGGGCTTTTTGATACTGCCTTTAGTGCATGATCAGTTTACAGCAATAATGACTTTTTTTAAAATTGGCTTTCTGCAAATTCTCAAGCTGAGAGAAGCCCAAGGACACTACTACTTCATTTTTTAAAATACTCGTGTTTTCAGATTTAAGTGGGGTGAGGGTGTGTCATAGGTTAGGATTCCAGAAGAAACCCTCTGATACCTTAGTAGGCTGAATTATAAAATCCATCTGTTAGGTTTTCAGTTGGATGTGCATGGAGACATTAGGAGGCATGAATGGAAGAGCACTTTAAACTTTCATTTAAACAAAGCGGCTTCTCAGTGTGAACTCTTAACTTTTGTGGTTCCTCACATTTTTATATGGGTTTTTCATGCTTTTCCCTGTTTGAAGGAAAATTATATTTCTGTCTGAGACATATTCACGTGGTATTGTGGTGAAACTGGCAATGGTGTGTTACAGTTCAACTTTGAGTCTGTATGGCTGAGTGCTTATTGAATTCTGACAAGTAATGTTTTTGATACAGGAAAAGGAGTTTGTGTGCGGAATTAGAAAAAAGCATCAACAACTACAGTGCTGGTATTGCAAAGGCAAAGCAATTCATTGCAGAGAAGAGAAAGTGCTTGATGGGAGCCATTAGGATTGCCAGGGAATTAAAAATTACACCTTCTGTAAGAACCTATTGTGATATCACTCAGGTAGTTACATTCTTACACTGTGAAATAATTTCTTCTTGACAAATACATTCAAACTGTGATTGAAAGTTCCTGTCATCTCTCTCAGTTTTCTGACTAGAACACTGAGATTTTTGTGGTAATGTGTCATTACTCTACCTCTGCACACAGTTTATATTTGGTCTTGGTTATAAATTAGACTCTGGTGACTGATGTGAAGCAAAAAAGATTGTTCTTGCCTCAAAGAGCTTGCTACCTGAAATAACAAATGGAAAGGGAGGACAGGAAAACTGTGATGTGGTACAGACCAGTGAAAGGGCAGTGTTTTCAGCACTTTATAAGTCTCCCAAGCCTTCCCCATTCCAGACTTTCTTACTGGATGACTCAAGATTAATAACTTGTTGAAGGTTATGAAGTTTATCATCACTAGGGTACATCAGGGTCAGTATACAGAGTAAACATTACCTCGTTGTGTCATAAACTTGTGTAACACTTACTTAAATGTCTTCCTAATACTTGTGGCAGTGTGTATGCATGTCTACATGTGTACAACATGTGTGTTTGTATTTAGTGGCAGAGATCCATGTTTTTATCCTTAAAATGAGGTGCATATAAAATAGCTCCTTCTGTTACCAGCTATTTCATTTGGAGTCTTTGTAGTCCTTGTAGTGAGAAAAATTAGTAACTGGTCTCATTGTTTGTTGAAGTAGTGTGATTTTTAGATGATCATGTTCCGTTCCTCGCATCTAGTTGTAACTACACATGCCAAGAAAGGGTCTTTCTCATCTGACCCAGGAAAGAAGTCTGAAATCCTGTCTCTTTTTTTCTGACTTTTGCCTTCATCTTGTCCAGTATGACTTTCAGGAGTTAGTACCCACCACTGTACTCCTGTAGGTCTGCCTTCTTACTTAGAAGTCACCTTCACTGTAGCTATTCATACAAAGGGAAACTCTGAGGCTTGCTTCTAACATTACAAAATCCCTACCCCTTAGGTCTTAGCAATGTTGAGTATTGGCTATTGACTGTTAAATAGGAAATTCCTAGGTTTTTTCTGCAAAATTAAAAGATGTCATACTCTGGCTTTGTCATGGTGTAGGTAACAGATGCCTGTATAATCTTCTTTTTGTATAATAGAATATAAGACTGTGTTTCTTACTTTCAGATTATTTATAACTTGAAGTTGCCAATTGAGGCTGAGCTCTCAGGAATTAATATTTTGAAGGAAAAAAGATTTCCAAGGTAAATGACTGAAGTGGGAGGCATATTGGGAGGTAAATGGATGTGTTGGTTATCTTAACTACAGAAGCTATTCTTACTATGGTTAAACAGCAGAAATCTAGCTGCTTCACTTGCGTTTTACTGAAAAACTGAATTCATCACTAGCAATGCACAGTAAAGGTCATCTGAGGCAACATGGAGAAAGCACATGCAGTTTGCAGCTATGTAAACAAATGGATATGCATTTAAAAAATTCTTGACAAACTTCTACCACTTCTGAGCTTCCTTTCCACACCTTATAGCTTCCAGGTGGGGTCTCATGAAAGCAGAGCAGAGGGACAGAATCACTTCCCTTGATGTGGATAATCACACTGCTTTTGATGCAGCCCAAGGCATGGGTAGCCTTTTGTGCTGTGAGTGCACGCTGACACCTCATACTGAGCTTTTCTTCAGCCAACACCCTCAAGTACTCCCCAGGGCTCCTCTCAATCCATTCTCCACCCAGCCTGTAGTTGTTTTTGGGGTTACCCTGACCCGTGTGCAGGACCTTGCACTTGGCTTTGTTGTTCATAGAAGTGGAAGAATGAAACTGGAGTAGGTAATGAATCTCTTTTGCACCTCCATGAATATTATGCTGAAAAGTACTGTGCATCTCAAACTCAGTGACTTGGGTATTCATGTCACCTTTTGTAATGTTCCTTCTCTTCTCTTGAGATTCTTCTTGAACACTGATGAGATTACAGCTTTGTTAAAAACTCTGGGCAAGATTGAATGGGAAGCAACAGGGCAGTAAGTATTTTTAAGGATAGGTACAGTAAGTTAACCTGTTTTTTTAATGTTTAAATACTTATTAGAGATTAAGTTGTAAAATAGAAATACCTGCATATGCTTAGGGGTTTCTAAGAGTATAATGAAACAAAGCAAAATGTCAGAATCCGGTATTTCAATCAGCATTCCAATTAATCCAGTTAGTGTTTGAGTTCTGACATCCCAGTTTTTCTTGTGTTTCTCCCAACAATAGTTCACTGTTACTGTCAGTTACCAATTTATTTATTTATTTATTAATTACATGTACTTTTCAGCTTTGGCTGGCATTTAATAATAAAACCATAGAAACATTTAGTTTGGAAAAGGCGTTTAAGATCATTGAGTCTGACCATTAACCTAGCACTGCCAAGTCTACCATAAATTCATGTGGTCCCTAAGCTCCATGTCTACACATCTCAGCACACATAATAGAGAATTTTGTTTTCAGCATACAAAGATAACTTCCTATATTTCCACTCCACAGTCTAAGTGCTGATTGTATCAAATGCCAGAAAAAATTACTTTATACGAACTAGGAAAAAAAATCACTTTTGAAAAATAAAATTTCTTCATTTTATTAATCCCCTTTATTTATTTTTCCCTGCAGTCTTTGACAAAAGACCACCCCTGTGGTCTCTGGTCATTTAAGCAGGGGTAGCTCTGTGCTGACTTATGACCAAGAATATGTGTCACTTCAGTGCCAATCCTTATCAGGTTTCAGAGATCATGTTACTGTTTTCATTGTCTTGGTATTCCAAAACATAACATGGTTTATTTCAACCAGCTCTCACAAGGTGTTTGTAACATAATGTTCTTAATAAACCTTTTGCTTTGACTTGTGTGTTTTTCTGAAAACAAACTGGTTTATATTAATTTTTTTCCAAGTAACTATTACAGTGAAGGTAATGTAGAGCACAACCCAGTCCTTGATGATGCAGAAGAAATGCTGAGCTGTGATACTCAGTCATCTGTGGAGAATATATTTCCAGCACTTACCAGAGCAAGTAAAATAAAGGTTCTTGAAAACAAGCCCTCTGCTCACAAAGTGAAAAATACTGAAGTACAAGAAACAGTTTCTGTGATGTGTCATCAGAGTATTCCTGCTCTACCCACGTCTCCACCTAGCCCTGATGTCATAATAGAGGAAGTATTTGAAGAAGACCTGGAAGGTAAGTCTTTTAATACCTGGTGCTTTCAATGTTCCAATGTCCAGCATTATGTTATTGACGGGTTTTGTGTTCTGTTGTGTGTTCGTAGTTATACTTGGCTAATACTAATTCTTTAATGAAGTCTGGATTTCACTTTATCTTTCTTTGGGATGGTAAAGGATGTGTTTCTGGCAGTTCCTTTAGCCTCCTGAATCTTCTCCCAGGGCATTGTCCTGCATCAACTGGCCATAAGAACTAGGCCCTTCAGCTTGTCAGGATGTTTCCTGTACTCTATCAGAGCGTAGCCAGCAGTTCCAGGAAGTGATCCTTCCTCTCTGTGAGGCTCTTGTGAGACTGAATGTGGAGTACTCTTTCCACTTTTGGACCCTGCAGTACTGAAAGTCACTGTTACACCGGAGTGATTCCAGCAGAAATAACCAAGTTGGTGACTAGGAGGTGCTCAAGGATAGGGCTGAAAGCATTAGAAGCAAGTGGGAACATGGAAATTCCAATTAGATAATAGGGGGGAATAGACAGATGCATCCCACAGTATAACAGATCCTTAACTTCACAGGGTGACATCAGACAGGAACATTTTTGCCTTTGCATTACCCTTACAGTACATCTAAGTACTTCATTGTGTTTGCTCCATTACTACATATACATATGAATACTTTAATAACATAGTTCATTGAACTTCTCTCCTAAAACAATAGAGTCTCCCACAGAATGTCATGCTGATGAACAGAGGAAGCAACTTTTCAAGGAGGAAGCACCTTTTCAATATGAATCTGGTTAGTGGTTTTCCTATCTGGTAAATGGTTTGGCTTACTAAAAGAGACCTAGTCCTCTAAACAGTGATAGAACACACTGGAATTTGTTGTAGAGTTGGACACATGCATTAGCATTCTAGGTGGGATCATGAATGTTCTAAGAAGCAGATTGGAAGATTAGAGATGGATGTATTGGGAAACAAGGAAATTGACTTGAAGTTGGCAGAAGAAGCAGTTGTGGAAATACTGCTGCAAAAAGATTTGCCTTAATCTGGGAAACAATATTAGCAAAGAAAAAAGATTAGGGAAGTGGCTTTTCTTTGTTTGGATTTTTTGGGGGGTTGTTTTGTTTTTTTTAACCTCAGAGTCATGTAAATGCATCCTGCCCTGACAGTTTCACATCCACTAGCTTCTGAATTCACTGACCGCTCTTAATGTGACTTTACAGAGTATGTGGGAATTTGAGTGTTGTAAGTTCATAACAAATCCTGTGGAAATAAGTAGCTAGCTGAGAAATCCTTCGAGTCTATTAGGTTACAAAGGCCCTGTATTAGGTTACAAAGAGTTTGCATGGAGAGAGAAGTGCCTCACATCTGACAGTTGTGTGGTGTTTGAGCCATTGCAGACAGTCGAGCATCGCTCACATATACACTAGAACAAGCTCTTAAGACATTAAATGCTTACAATTACTTGATGTCATTCTTTCTATCAGTTATGTGCTAAAATACCTATTTTGTGCAATGCTAGATCTTTCTGGATTATGGGAAGCATAATTTGAAGTATCATGTAATGAGGTTTGTTTTCTTGCTAGTAGGGTTATTTATGAAGTGAGTATTTGATAAATTTTTCAAGTCCTTTTCAGGCAGCTGTGGTTTGTTAGGATTTTTTGTTTGCATGTAGGTTAAGGAACATTCTTAAACAGCCTAAAGACATCTCTTCTGAATCCATCTAGCTCTAGGGATCCAGAACTGGTCCAGCTCCTGTTACAGTCAAAACCAGTATCAGCCTCCACTGATCTAGTGAAGTGGCTGTTAATACATGCTTTTCCTTGTCTACTTAAAACAAGATAGCTGGCTAATCCCACATTGGAGGTGGTGACCAGGTGTGATCCAAAAGAGTTAGTGTACCTATAGCTAGAATCTTAGGCATACAGACTTCTTACGCTGATACCATCTCTTCCACTGGAAATCACAGAATGACAGGGGCTGTAAGGGGCCTCTGCAGATCCACACCCTCAGCTAGAGCTGGATCACCTAGAGCACATCGCCCAGGATTTCATACAGGGTGGTTTTGAGTATCTTCAGAGATAGAGGCTTCACAGCCTCTCTGGGCAGCCTGTTCCTGTGCCATGACACTCTTAGAGGAAAGAAGTTCCTCCTCATGTTTAGGTGGAACTTCTATATTCAAGTTTATGCCCATTGCCTCTTACGCTGTCACTGGGCACCACTGAAAAAAGACTGACCCAGTCCTCCTGAGACCCACCGCTCAAGTATTTACAAGCATTGATAAGGTTCCCCCCCCCTCAGTGGTCTCTAGGCTAAAAAGTCCCAAGTCCCTCAGCCTGTCTTTGTTCTAGTCCTCTAATGCCCAAGGGTAATCTTGCATCTATTTTGGACACTGAATTTCCTAAAGTTCCGAGCACAGTTTATGTTCAGAATGTTTCAGATGCCAAATTCTTTGTACCAGCTTTAGCCAACGATCAGTTGTAGTTCATAGATGGAGGCAGAGATGGCATCACTCTAGAATGCTGCAAAACTGTCTGTTTGTTGTGCTCTGTGTGGTCACATAGGTGGCATTGGCTCTAGATGGTGCTGTTCAATCTGATGGAAGTTTTTAGGTGTAAAATACTTTCGTAGGAACTGAGTGGCTGTGCTTCTAAAACTTTCTGACCCATCCACCACTTTGGTGAGTAGTATCAGGAAGAGAAGCCTGCATTTTGCATCCCAAATCAAGGGAGGTACCTGCAGTACAAAGAATTTGGATACTTGGTCAGAAGTACTCTTAGGGTCATCTGTTGGCAAGCTTTAGGCTGATCCTTGATCTTCATAAGTTACCCCTGAATATGTGAAGTGCATAGCATATCTGTTCTTAGAGGTCGGGGACTTAATCTTTCTTAATTTGCTTTCTAGAAGCTTCCCATTTCTCTGTTAAATGGAGGGAATACAAAATCTGAATTCAGGCAACTACTTTGGAGGCAGCCTTTTCTTTTGCAGGTAGCTCAAACAGAGCAGAAACACTCAGAAAGCAAACATGGTAATTAGAAACAAGTGTGAAAGTGTGAGCAGGCTTGTGAGATTAAAAGCTATTTGAGGGAATGTTAATTGTGATTAATGTTGGTGTCACTTGGAGGCTGTTAAATAATCTGTTTGCTGTTTTACTCTGGCTCAACAGAACTAGTGTTTGTAAGCCATGTTATAAATCCAGGCCACTTCTATATTCGGAGATACTCCCAGAAGAAAGAAGCTGTGGTTCTGGAGAAGAAACTGCAAAACTTCTGTTGTAATAAGAGCTCATATCTCTTGCCTTCAGATGTTTTGGAACTAGGTAAATTATTAATTTCCAAAGGTCTATATTAGTTTAAATACTGTCTTGCAGTATGTCTTCCTTATTATACTAATCTTTTTTTTTCTTACCTCCTTCCTCCCCCACCCTTACATAGCAAAGCATTCCATGTATGTTCTGGAATGTACAGTTAATGCTTTTTGGGAAATACTGTACATGTTTGGTAAAGTAGACTTTTATGAAAGCATAAACATGAAAATGGTAGAAGTAAACTAGAGTTCTTCTCAACCTCTGCAAATTGAGTGCTTAGAGTAACCAGCAGTTGAAACACCTGGCTGTAAGTTTAATGTTTTCCAGCATTAGGTGGCAATTGATAACTGACAGTTCTTTATCAGTATGGTGATTTCAGTGACTAACCTAGTTCTTCCTAGTTCTTCAGCAAATCAGCTTTCTCTCATACAAGCAACATTCCATTCAGGTGGACATAAGATTTTTTTTTTTTTATTAAATCACTAACTGGATGAAGCCATCCTGGAAGTAAAAATGAAATACAATAATACATTATTAAATCACTAAAATTATTTTCTAGCCCACATTTTGACAATATTACGCGCTTCTAGAAGGTGTTTAGTAAACTAAAAAGTATGTAAGAGCCCTCAAATTCAGTGGGCTTTTTTGGCAGTTTACCAACTTGTGTAGAAAGTTTGCCAGAAATTACTCCTTAATGCAACCCAATACCTCCTAGCCTTATAGACACTGTGTAAATGAATGTGGGGAGAAACTTTGGGTGGCTGTCAAGAAGAGGTTTTTCATGTCTCTGTGTCCTTATTTTAGCAGTAGTGGAAGGTAGGCAACAGTGGAATATCATGCAGAACTTTAATAATACTTCCAGTGTCAAATAGCTGCAGAACTGAATTTATTCCTTTGGTTTTTTCCTTCCATATAGGTGCTAGAACTTTGATTAAGCGTAAAGAAACTGGAATGTGGTGCCGTGGAACTATCACTAAACTAATTCCCCTAAGAAGTAAAAATGAGAGGAAGCTGTGTATTCCAACAAGATACCAAGTTTGTGATATCGCACTGCTGGAAGCATTCCTTACTGATTTTGGTTGCTCTGTAGTTCTAACTTGCTCAGGGTATGTTTACTGAGAGAGGTTTTTGTCTACAATTGTTGTCTTTGGCTGTTTTAACTCAAGAGGATCTCTGCTGAGAAACAAGTCCTCCATCAGCTTCACACAAGCAGATAACCAGATACCCAAGTGACACTAATGGTCTGTACACAAGTATTTCCCCAGGCAAAGTGGCAGTGTGTGTAGTGCACAGATGTACAAGCCTTCACACATCCAAATGTTTACCTTAGACTTGCATTGCAAAAGAGAACATGCAATTCCTCAATGTTTAACAAGAAAAAGAAACTAATTTCATTGAGGCTTTATGGGTTTTTTTCAGTGATATGATATTATGCCAATTGTTGCAATAATTATTTTAAGTCTTCGGTTTTGGGGTTATTTTGAGGGGTTTTTTGTTTTCTTTCCTTTAAAGACAGTACTGCTCTTATTCCCATTGACAACAGGTATGTTCCCACTGAAGGGCCTCAGCCTGCTGTTCAGGAAACCATTGAGTCCGATGACATTTCTTCATTTCTAAGGAAGCCTGATCAGCACATTGAGGCAGAGCTTGCAGCTGTTCCTCCTTTAGCAGTACAGTGTTCATTGAAGGATGTTGTTCCCAAAAGTGCAGTAAGTAAAAGCTATTTACACAATTTCAGGATTTTTTTTTCTTTCTAAGAAGTGTATTAAAGAACTTAAATACTTAATTTACAATGATCTTAGTCCAGTATGAACAGAAGGAAACATGCAGGCAATATTTTACTTTATTTTTTCATTTTTGTAAGAAGATGGTTTGCATTGCCTTCATTGGAAAGGAGATGAGTTTATAGCAGTCTGGCTTAAAAAGCATCAGTTTACAAATATGTATTTGAGGCTTAAATCTCATTACTCTTCCTCTAGACTTGTTCTTGTATGAAATTTTAAAACTAATTGCAGAGCTGATATTCTGACATTCTTGTTTCATGTCTGTCTTGTAACTTTATGCAAGTTGTAACTTTCAAAAAACATCCAAGCAGAGAAGAAATGGCTTCAGAATTTTTAAGAGAATATTTTGGGGGATTGTCCTTGGTTAATTTATTTTTTTTGCCGCATACTGAAAATTTTCAATTGGTCTCTTTCACTATAATAACGAACTTTTAGCCTTTACTCCATCACACAAAGGGAATATTGGAAAAAAAAATATAGCATTTTCTTCAGTATTTACTTGTATTAGGCTTGCTTTATTTTTGCCATATTCCCATGGGAATGAGCCATGTCCAATGCAGCTATGCATTCTTTTACGGTATAACTGCTACTTGGATTTGGTTGTTTGGGTTTTTTTACCAGTATGATGTTGCGTGAAGTAGCTTCAAATAGGAAAGATCTGGAACAGTTTCCACAGGTGTGGGTAAAATGCTTTCCTTCTATACGCTTGCTTCTGCTTCCCACCTCACCACCTCCACACACACCCCCCCCCCCCCCCCCCCCCCCCAAAAAAAACCCCATAAATTTACAGTATCAAATGTGAAATGCTTTAACTTGATCCAAGATAAACAAATTCAAACATGCATTTTTGAGAGAGATAAAATGTTAATAAGGATGCTGTGGAGGGGAGGAATGTGTGTGAATTGACCAAACTATCTTGTACATTTGAATAAAGACACAAGAAGATAAGAATAAACTTGCAATTAATTGGGAGAGCATAAATGTAAGTCATGAGATGAAACAGGGTATGATAATACTGGTTTATCTATCAGAATAATCAGAGGGCATGAAATCTTGAATCTTTAAAAGAAATGTGGTGGAAACTGCAGTATTTCAATCTGAGCTGTGTACGGTTAAAGCACTTAGAAATCCATCATAGAAGAATACTGTTCAGTGCTGTCCTGACTATGGAATAGACTGTCTAACAGTGTGTTCTGTATTTTTTTTGTTCAGGTGTGTCTGCGCTCCATTCCTTGTTTTGATTTTATTTTCTTTTCAATGCTACTTGTATTTTTGGTCTTAACATTCCCCGACATCTCCAGTAACTTTTTTTCTTCTCCCTGACACAGAGTAAAGTCTGGGAAGAAGAAGCAAAGACAAAATTTTTAGGAATGGTAAATAATAAAGTTGTTTTAATGATGGTATTCGGAGAAGAGGATGGTGTTCTCATTGTGGATTTAAAAAAACCTCCATTTAATAAAATAAGCAGTAACATGCCAGACTCTCTCAAGGATGCATTAGTTCTTTTAGACTTGGCAAGGTATGTGTTTTCCTTTTATTTTATGCTGTTAGGCCACAAATGATAATAGCATAAAATTTGTAAAGTAGTTTACCAAGCAGGTTGTTTTTTGCAGTGTTTGATACATTAAGGTGTGTTGTATTAATCTTCAGTAATATCTTGATGTTCCTTTTTCATTCTCAGTATCAAGCGATGTGGCATAGTAAGGGCTTTATTTAAATATGAATTTTAGTGTAGAAAATTGTAGGATTTTCATTTCTGTGCAAGTTTCAATAACAAGGGGGTGAAAGGAGAAGCCCTTAGTGTCTACCACAGACCAAAAAAATTTACAGAAATCAGCCTTGTTTCTGTTTGATTTGGCTGGTAGGTGGTGACAGGCTGGTCAGCACATCTGAACCAGCCTCGTGACATGATGCATCTAGAACAGGGAATAGGAGAAACAGGGACAGGGCATGAGGAGGAGCGTGATACTTGATTTAGGATAGAGAATTGTTTTGGAGGGACCAGTGGAAGAGGCAGGAGATGGAGAACAACAGGAGGGTTTTGGTGTTTGGATGCAGGGGTATGACATGGAAATCCATAGGAAATAGAAGTTCCTTTCGCTGCACTCTGAGATGGGCCCTCTGGTGAGAACAGTGGGAGATAATTTTTACTGCATCTGTGTTAATGAAGTAACTGACGTTTCTCATAAGTGAGAAAAAAGGGGTTGTCAATGTAGGTGATTCTAATCTCTTTTTTTAACAATTTAAATGTAAGCTACTGCATCTTTTGAGAAGCAAGCTGCCCTATGGAATTCTCATATGTTACATTTGAGGTGGTAGAAGCACCTCAAAAGGTGACTGCTTGCACCAACTGAAAGCAGGAAAGTTCAAGCTATTCATACAAACGTGAATCAAGAACATGAATGAATTTTTTTATGGAAAGCTTGACATCTGAATATAAAGGAGTTCCTTCACAGTTCATGTTGACAGAATGAATGTATTTAAAATTCCATTTTGTTCACTTTAGGTTCAAATCACAGCTTCCCAGTCAGGCAGAAAACAATACCGTCCTGCGGTACAGTCCACCTAAGATCCCACAAGAAAAAGAAGATGTCTCTGTTGTAGTTTGTCACATTAATAGTCCAAGTGATTTCTATCTCCAGTTGGTAAGTTTAGAAATAAGGTCTATTTAAAAAAAGTTGAACAAATATTTTAATGTTGAGCTACTTGTAGTTCACGTTATATAATGTACCAAATTAATTGCCATTAATGTTCTTCTCTTGCTACTAGTTTCAGGATTCCCAGAACTAATAGATATTTTTACAAATGTAAATTAATTTTGGGAAATCTCAAAGTTGCAAAGTTAACAGTGTTTTAGTCAGTTTTGTTTTATGGTTAATTCCTATGTGGGTAGGTATTGTTTTACTGTTAGAGATGTTTGAACAGGGCAATATTCAACAATTGTTCAGTTCTAATTAATTTTACATATTCATAACCACTGTTTAAGTTGGGAAGAGGAGGGAAAGACTAGGAAGTACACTACTAGAAAAAATATCCCTTAAAAGAGGAAAAAAATGCCTAACACACACAAGAAAAGCCCCCAAACATCTGGTATGTATGTACCTTTTGTTACTTTAGAAGGACAGGCTGGATTCTTCAGCACTTCCAAGGAAAATTCAGGAGGCATATGAACACAAGTATAGAAGAAACTTGGAAGTTGTCTGCCCAGTTGAAGGCCAGGCCTGTGTTGCAAAACATGAAGATGGGAATTGGTATAGAGCACAGATAATAGGTGAAGTATTGATTCTTTCACTGTAATGCTTGGTTGCAAAATCAGTCATATGCTGCTTAATATGGTAATAGTAATAAACAGCCATTGTTTTTACTGGGCATTCTTACACTAACAGGTTCATAAAGTCAGTAGTACTAATTCATGTTGTGTTCCTTTGCTGTCAGTGGACTATTTAATACATTTTAATTATTTTTTTATAAAGAGAAGCTGTATACTTGATTTTCTATATATTATGGATTTATATAATTATTTTTACTAGTGTTTCACTTACGATTACAATTTGAACTACGGATTTATTTGTCTATATATACCTTTGGGTGTAATTAGTCTGGCTTAATAGTTCACCATAGCAGTTGCAAAGGGGGTGGATGGTGTGCACTTGTGCTCACCTCTGTGTTGCTGTATATATCCCTACTGTATGGGCAGTGTAGCATGCCTGTGTGCTTACATCTTGTCTACTTGGCATAACTTAAATGTGCCAGTGTCTCATAAACAGATGAGGTAGAAGGGGACAAAGTTGCTAATTGTCATGGCAGGAGCCTGAAAGAGCTGGCTGGGTCTTAAAGAACACAGATTTTGAATTTGTTTAGAGAACACTTGAAAACGTGGTATTCTGTGATTATATGGTGTGAATGTGGATTTTGCTCTTCAATTCTGGTGCTTTAACCTCTATCAATCACTTTTGTTTTAATAACTTCTTGTTTTTCTTGAAGGGCTGCCAAGTCACCAAGAAGTTACAGTAAAATATGTTGACTTTGGTAATGTTGCTAACTTAACTCTTAAAAACATACACAAAGTAAAAAAGGAGCTTCTGAACTATCCAGAAAAGGTAAATTAGTACTTGCCTGGTTTAAATAATCAGTAAAATCTCAGTGGATGGAAGGGGAAGAGAGGGTTGCTAGCATTCTGAAGTAAATAAATGTTAAGCAAGTTACTTTTCACATGGGTTTATGATGTGACTTACCTAGTATGCTTTTAGTGAGGAAGGAAATGGCAGGGTATTTCCATCAAATAGAAAACGCACATGACTAGAAAATAATTCTTCAGCTATTTATTCAGTACTTCTGGTTGCCAACCATAATTCTGATAAATTTAAAACCTTCATATGTTGATACAGTTTTTTTTTTTTATACCAGTTGTAGGCACCAGAAGTAGTGATGGTTATAACTAAGTTTGGCCAGCATCTTTTACTGAAAATACAGTTTAATTGTTTATATTTGTGCAGAAGCTTCTATGGACAGTTTCATGCTCAAATAACTGAGCTTGTTTTGACAGCAAGGGAGAGGAAGCAATCTGAAAATGGCAAAAGGTTCTTGCAGTGGTGATGCGTTAATCTCAGATCTGAGTGGCTAATGAACAAGGGTGGTGGATTTTTGATGTGTGTTATCCCATCGTTATCCCATCATTATCCCTCAGGAAAACCTGTGACAAGTTTGTCAGCTCTTGAGCTTGTACTGCTGGGCTTCCTCTCCTTGAACATAAAGGAGAAGGGGCTAAAGAATCACAAATGCAGATGGGTGTATGATTGCTAGAGAATGGTCTAAAGAACCTGAAACCTGTCAGTTTCTCTCAAATTTCAGCACGCTTATGCTATACATAGGTTATGGTGGAAATGCTCTGGCACGGTGTTTCCTGTTAGTTTTAATGCAAGTAATAGATCAGCACACTTGAGTCTGCTTTTTTGTTGCTATGACTTCAAATATGTTCTATTAAAAGAATTACTTTTTAAGGATTTAAAATTCTTGGAAACATGAACAAACACAAGATTGCAAAAGCAAGCATGCAGGAGGTAAGAGTATCAGCAGTGAGGCTGCTTGTGCAGCTCTAGCCTGTTGCAGTACAAGCCTTGGTAATTCTTTACATGTGATCACATTGCATTGCCTCAAATGTAAGTTGCTTGAAGGCATTTGAATCAGGCTGTTATAAGAGAAGTCAGACTTTTTTCAGCCCATTAATACAGTTTGCAGCCATTTTAATGAACCAGGATAGTGCATAAATACTGGCCAAGACTGGAATGAGCAGTGCTTAATGTAGTGTTGATTTTGTTATCCACAACCCTTTCTTTTAATGGTTCTTTAACCTGTCAGTCTGTCTCATTTTCGTATTCCTGACTGTATACTAAGAATGTCTGCTTAAAATATTCTCATTTCTATTGTCTTTATTTCCTTTCTCCTCCTTTCCCTCACCTGTGTTACTCATCTCTATTTCAGTGCAGCAAGCAGGAGGAAAAAATAATAAGTGTTAATTTAAAATTGAGCCATGGTGTAGCTACCAAATCTTGCAGTACAGATGCTAAACAAAAACTTCTCTGATCAAAGTACTCCATATCCTCTCAGTCCATGTTTAATGTCTCCTAATTAATACCTTTCAAAAATCTGCCAGGAGTTTTCTGACATAGATACTGTGCTGCCTTTGTGTTTAGTCCTTCAGACTTCTGCAGTGCTATAGTCACGTTAATCTCAGATGCTTTGAGTGTGGGTTATTACACTGTAAGCAAAACAGGATGAGGGCATTCTTTTATCACCTCTCTGCAGAAATCTTTCCTGATCTCTGCAGCCAGTTCTATGCCTAACTGCAGAAGGCATCAGGGAGAAGTAAACTCTTTCTATTTCAGTGAGAATTTATCTGAACCTGAGGTTCAGTGCTCAGCAGCCAGTGGGAAGGAGGGATCATCTTAAATCAGATAGTAGCAATGTGGAATCATAAACCAAGGTCACACTGTCTTGTCCTGCATGAGCATGAAGCAAAGGCTGTGACTTGGCTGTAATGAGATGGTCTTGTTTTGTGATGATAGATAGGTAATTTGAGTTATTCTTCAGGCAATCGCATGCAGGCTGGCTTGTATTGAGCCTTATAAAGGGGCAAAGGAGTGGAACAGAGAAGCCAAGGAAAGGTTTAAAGAAATGACTGAAGATAAACTTATGCTGTGTTCAGTGGTTGGTAAGTCATCAGAAATTTATTCATTCATATTTAAATGTTACAAAATTAACTCATGTAAAAACACCTCTTTCATATTTTAAAGAGTATTCATTTGAAATGCTTATGTTAATACTTGAAATACCTAAACATGAACTAATTGGAGCAGATGTAACAGATACAGCTTCTGACAGAAGCTCTGTTTATGTCTTTTCCAACATACCATAGCAGCATTAAGTGATACAAATATCCTGGTTTATTAAGACTGGCTTGTTTCCAGAAGCACTAGTTATCCTTGACTGTCTTCACTTCCTGAGGTGTGGTAGCTTAGAGTGTGGTTGCTGCTAGGCTGAAACATTAAAAAAACCAAAAAGAATTTTTGGTAAACACATACATGCCTTAGTAGGATTTTGCTCCATATCATTTATTCTTAATACACAGCTATTTATTTTCAACACTGGTGGAGTAGTGGTTTGGAATCCAGCTAAGAAAATGCAATTTACGTGTAGCAATCCCTTTCCTTGTACAATTATATTTTGTAATTGCTGGCAAGTTAATTCTGCAGAGCTGCAGATTGCTGATGTCCAGAATCAATTATTTTATAAGTCAAATGTAACTTTACCAAATGTTACCTCTTCATACCATTTGGTGTGTCTCCAAAACTATAGTCATTATGCTGTCATTGACTGGCGCTAATTCTGTTTATGTTCACAGAAATTTTAGATGGTAACATCTTATCTGTTGAACTCTTTGACTCCTTCACTGTTCATGGAAGAAGCTGTAGTATTAACTCCCAGCTGGTTAAAGAAGACCTAGCATCCTACATACATGGGTAAATACACTGTGCATAACTTTGAAGTGTTAAGAAATACTGGATTTCTGTAACAACATTACTGGCCTTAGTATGTGACCTCCAGTGGCTGGAATTTACCACAACCATGATAAATTCATTATAAATCACATTCATCAACTGGCTTAAGTTACAGAGTGTAACTCTGCAGTTTGTCACAGCTGACTTTTCAAACTAAATCTTAACTAACATAATAGATCGCAGTGGATTCAAAAGTTGGAGTTCATGTTTGCATCATGCTTGTAATGTATGATTAGGTGCTAGATCTTTCCAAACTGGTTATCATGAAGATTTCCACTCCCTTGTAAGGCAAAAAATACAACTTCTGTGTGTTAAATCTGCACCTAAAGTTAGTCATCTCTTTGGAAGGTCCGGTGTTAGAAAACTGTCACTCAGATAACCTGCTGCAAGCGACAGAAGAGTTGGGAAGCCTGCTGGGGAAGATAGGGCTGATGAGGGGGATAACACCGTTGCATTATTTTGTTTGTTGGCTTTTTAAAAAGACAAGTCACAAGTTTTGTGAATGAAAATCAGTAATTATTCTTTTGTTCCTAGTTTTCAAACACTGATGAAAGGGCCAGCAGTTACTCAGGCTCACTGTCTCTTTTTGTCAGTGACATATACAAGAAACCAGTTCTTGTGCATTAACAGTTGGTTTTTTCAAGCTTCAGTGTCTTAACATCTCTAGTTGGCATAATTCACAAACTTGTGCTAAGCAGAGCTCAAAATACATACCAGCCAACTCTTGATTGCTGTTGGGCTTTATTTTATCTAGTTCGCACAACTTGAGTCAAGGTATTACCATGACTGTACTCATTTAGTTATGTACTTGGGGAAAGTACTAGCACCAGTTTTGTTGTGTTTGTATCCTCAGGGAGTGCTGGAAAGGTAAATGTTTAAATAATGCTAATAGTGTTAATTTCTGAAAGGAATATTTACATATAGTGATAGAGGAATGTTGAGCTTTCACTTTGAGGCAACATTGCTTTCCAGAAGCATGATATTAGTAATTTCACAGAATAACAAGGTTGGAAGAGACCGTTGAAGATCAAGTCCAACCATTCCCACCCAAAGCTAAACCATATCCCTAAGTACCTCATCTACCCTTTTTTTGAACGCATCCAGGGAAGGTGACTCAACCACCTCCCTGGGCAGCCTGTTCAACTGACAACTCTTTCAGTAAATTTTTTTTTTTCTAATGTCCAGTCTAACCCTGCCCTGGCACAGCTTCATGCCATTTCCCCTTGTCCTATCTCCTGTCACATGGCTGAAGAGACCATCGCCTCCATCTCTACAACCTCCCTTCAGGTAGTTGTAGGTGGTGATAAGGTCTCCCTTCAGCCTCCTCTTCTCCAGGCTAAACAGCCCCAGCTCCCTTAGCCGTTCCTCATATGATTTGCCCTCCAGCCCCTTCATCAGCCTGGTTGCCCTTCTCTGCACTTGCTCCAGGACCTCAATGTCCTTCTTATGGTGGGGAGCCCAGAACTGGACACAGTACTCGAGGTGTGGCCTCACCAATGCCGAGTACAGGGGCACAATCACCTCCCCAGACCTACTGGCCACACGGCTTTTGATACAAGCCAGGATGCCATTGGCTTTCTTGGCCACCTGGGCACACTGCTGGCTCATGCTCAGCTTGCAGTCAGCCAACACCCCCAGGTCCTTTTCTGCCTGACAGCTCTCCAGCCAGTCTCCCCCAAGCCTGTAGCGCTGCATGGGGTTGTTATGTGCCATGTTCAGCACTCTGCACTTGGCCTCATTAAACTTCATCCCATTGGTCTCAGCCCATCGGTCCAGTCTGTTCAGATCCCTCTGAAGAGCCTCCCTACCCTCAGGCAGATCAACACTTCCTCCCAGTTTAGTGTCATCTGCAAACTTACTGAGGGAGCATTCAATCCCTTCATCGAGGTCACTGATAAAGATGTTGAGTAAGATCTGGACTGAGCCCTGGGGGACACCACTCGTGACCGGCCTCCAGCTGGATTTGCTTCCATTCACCACCACCCTTTGGGCTTGTCCATCCAGCCAGTTTTTAACCCAGTTGAGGGTCCACTTGTCAAGGCCAGTGACAGCCAGTTTAAGTTCTTTTAAGACAGATACGAACATTAGTGTGCAGCAGACCATTTGTGTCAGGCTTGCTTTTCTCCTCGCAGCCTGTATGTGTAGTGTTTCAGCTGACAGTGGAAAGTGCAAGGATACCTTCTGAAGGAGAACAAAAATGTTACTATCATGAGCATTTCAGAAGTAGCATTTAGAAATGCTTTTGGCTTTTGTTGGGATTTTTCCTGCTTTTCTAAGTTATTCTTTAGTCACTCTTCATGTTGAATGATGCTAGACATGTTGAAATCTGGTTATTGAGCTCTTTTTCACTTTAAAATGTGTTTTAAACTTTCCATTGTAATTATTTTATGCTCTTCACAGATATGCTGAAAGTACTGCTGTGTGGCCTAATGAAATATGGGATGTTCCTCTAGAAGAAATTTCCGAACCCTCAGAAGCTTTAAATCCTGCAGACATGGAACCTGTGGATGAAGTAGACTATAGATCACTTTCTAAGAAAGAACTACAAGCAAGGATTAGTCATGTTGTGTCCCCTAGTAAAATTTTTGTACGATGGCTGTCATCAGAAACTATACTGAAAAGGTACTAAAACTCAAAGAATTTTTCTCAAGCATTCTTAGGACAAACTGATTAAGTATAGTTAGAGCAAACTCTGATTAGGGTTGTATTTGTCACTGAGTACTCTTTTTGAATGCTTTTGCTTTGTTGAGGAAAGTACAGAAACAGAAGACAGATGGGCACTAGGCTGTGGTTTATTACATATTGTGATCTCAGATTAAGTTTGTGATAACTCCTATTTCAGTTCATGTTTCAAGTAGTAAGTATTGGGGGTGTGGTAAATGCAAAACTATCTAGAAAGGATCTTTCTGTTCCCTCTTTTCTCCTCCCCATTCCTTCATTAGAAATCTTGTTAAATAATACCGGTATCCTAAGTCATAGAAGTTCAATTGAGTTATTTTTTTCAGATGATTCTAATATGCAGTTAGGCAGGCTTGAAGGCAGTTTCTAGACACAGTTTCAGTCTTCCTTTCGTTGATACTTAGGTAACATTTCGGTAATAGGGCCTGTTGTTTGAAGACAGTTAAACAGAAAAGTCATTGCTTAGTGCAAGTTGCTTTTCTTCTGCCATTTCTCCTTTCTTTCATCTTTTTACATTCTTGCAAGTAGCTACCAAGAGTATGACTGAAGTAGTCTTGACACCACGTAGTACACTCTCAAGCTGAGTTCTGGTTCTGGCCAGGACAGATTAAATTTCCCTAAACTGCCAGCATAGGTGAGCAGAGTTGCCTGGCCAGAACCAGGACAAGCTGTTAAGAGGGAAATAGCGCATCTTTCTAATAGTGCTTTGCAGAAGGGTCAGGATCACTCAATTCGTTCCATTCTTTAAGAAAACATAATAGTTTTACAGATTTTTAATCAGGTAGCATGTGTTTTGAAGCTCTATTTCGTGTATTTCTAACATATCACAAAGAAAATCTACTATACTGTGTGTCTGTTGAACAGTTACTAAAACTTCTCTGTATGCTAGTTACACAGTGAATGACTAAAATAAGCCCCTTACTCACGGTATAAAACTTTACCACTGGAAAGGTGTTTATTTGAATGCTAGTTTACAGGAGAAGATGGCTGCCAACTACAGAGAAACCCAGCCCCAGAGTGTGAAGTGGGAAAGTGGTATGCGTTGTGCTGTTCATGTACTTGATTTGAAACAATGGCAAAGAGGTCAAATAAGCAGGATTGTCTCTGAAACAAGTGTAGAGGTAAGCCTATTAATCGTAACAGGATTCATCCTTCTAGGTTTGTAAGCATTCATTGATTAAAATAATGACAAATATTTGCTGCTTGCTTTTGTGTTAATATATTCTCATTCCGCCTTTTGCTTTCATCGAGAGTTATAAGCTACATTATACATCACTGCAAAAGAAAATTATGGTCTGGTCAAAGCTCAGATGCCGTTAGCAGTGAACCTGATAGCTGAGGAGGGCTCATGAGGTTGACTTTGTGTAAATTTACACTACATTTTGCAACACAGAGCTGTTCTAAACATGCTTTTGTTGCGCTCACTGGAAAAGAATACAGGGCATTTGTGAGTAGACAACTACTTAAGCGTAAGAGTGTCTTTTTAATCGTACAAATAATCCAGGACTGACTGGATTAACACTGGTGTTCTCAACTGTCATCTGATTATGAATCAGATCATAGGCTGGTTTGGGCTGGAAGGGACCTTGAAGGTGCAGGCACTCCTTGTGGGACACCCCTCAACAGGAGCAGAAGTGGGACTTCCTATACTTCTCTTTTGCATCATCTGCTTTCTAAGGCTAAGAGCCCTGGAATAGCTATCTAACCACGTCAAAATAAAAAACAAGGAGTGGAGAGGAGCTGTTTCAGTGTTTCTAGGTTTACAAATTTAAATATACTGACATAACTGAAGAACAGGAAAAGAAATTGTCTTACTCAAGCAACAGCCTTTGTAAACTTGTTTGACCCCCTTTGAGCACACTTACGTGTTTTGTCCTCTTGGAACGCTGTGGTAGCCATTTGTGTTGTGTGTTGCAGTACTGCAGTGCAAAGACCCTTGGTTGAATCCTGGTTATGTTAGTTTGAATTGTATTTAGTTATTCAGGCACACTTTGAGTTACTGTTTGTTACAGATAACACTGATAGAGGTTTTTTAATGTTTCAATGTGTTTTTTCTTTGTAACAGGTAATACTTTATGATTCTGGAGCTGAGAAAGTAGTGGATATCAGCTGTTTAAGAAAACTTGAGGAAAATATGAAGACAGTGAAGGCATTAGCAATAGAATGTTCCTTGGCAGATATAAGGTAGCCTTTCCCTTAGAAATTTAACAATGACATAAGTTAATGTTTTCCTGTTGTTAGCACTGGTTATCTGAGATTTGGATGTAGTTTTCTTTTAGAGTAAAGAAGTAGGATGACAGCTGTGATTTGTTTTATAACACATTTTGGGGAGGGGGGTCTAAGAGTTACACTACAGACCAATAAAGCAGCAACTTTGCTACAGAAAGAAAGAATGTTTCTATGAAAAAATATATTATGCAGATGATAGAAGTTTTTCTTATTTTACGGAATACTTTTTTACATGGCTCAGAACTTGAGTTTAATCAAATCTTGTTAAAATGTATGGTAGTTTGTCTTTTCTAGACTGTATAAAAGAGAGAACTGGGGTATTCCTCCATACATTTGTTTGCATGTCTCAACTGTGAAGAAAAAATTACGACACTTGTAATACTTGTTCCCTTAATAAATACAGAAAGCCTAATTTACAGATAAAATAGGGATTTTCCTTTGTTAAGTCAGGTTTCATACTTCAAAATGATAAGGATCATGAGTTCCAGAAGTTCTAGGGTTATATTTTTGAATTCATCCTGTCATACACATCCAGAGACAAACAACTGTTTACTGCTGACTGTAATGCAGGATGTCTTTTTTTCCTGACCATTCAGGCACTTTAAAAAAGAAATACCAAAATTTCAGTGAAGGCTTGTGGTTAAGCTCAGGAGATGACAATTTCTTTTGTACTAAAGGAGATTACAATTTGTTCTGTTAGACCAACAGGTGGAAGCACACAGTGGACAGCAACAGTTTGTGAGTGTTTATCCTACTACCTAACCGGAGCGCAAGTAAAAATAATCATACAGGTCTGTAATGAAAACTGCCAGTATTTGTAAAATTTCTGTCAGGTTGTCTGTTAATTTAGCTTTTTGCAAATAGCTTCAAAATGCCCTTAGTGGAACTCACTGAGATTGCTGTTTGCTGTAGGGAAAAAGGTGATTTTTCTTTTTCCTGCATTACGGTTACTGCTGGAGCATTAGAGCACTTTGGCTGCCCTGTGTGGTAAGTACAGAGTCTGAGGTATATTTAGTTACTGAAGAGTAATATGTACATCTTTGGGATTACTGGATGCTGACAACTTTTGTGGGTGGATGCTCATGTTCTTGATGAGAATTTTCAATGACTATATTATTTTTCAAGGCTCAGAAACTGAAAGGACGAGTGTGATGCTGTATGAACTTAGTTAGTAATTGATTTCTTCCACTAGTAACTACAAGTTTTGATCTGTTTAGTGTTTGTGGGCACCTGCCAGTGAGTTTTTGCAATGTGTCTGGAAACAAAAGCACTGATGAACAAAGTTATGAGTGAGTTTCAAGCCCCTGCTGGAGAGAAACAAGTGTGTGGCAGTTTACTCTAAAACAGCTAAGGGAAGAAGCAAGATTTCATTCAGTTACTCTTTTTAATGTCATGTTTAGAACGCTTGGTAAAATTATGGGAACTGTGACATAGATTAAATAAACTTTGTGTCTCCTGATAGGTTGTTCAGTGATGTCAGTTCCAGTAAAATGAACTATAGGCCTGTAGTCCAGAGGAAATGCCTATTGTAATATGTTGTCCAACTCTCGTTTTTTCAGGACAGTGATGTGGCTTGTGCATTGCCTGTGAAAATTCTTTGCAAAGATGAAACAGGACAATTGATGGATATTTCAGAACACCTCGTTAAGAAGGGTTTGGTTTTTAGGAACAGAAGGTTTGGATGCTTTTATATTCTTTCAGACTCTATATTCACACTGTGATAAGCTAATAAGTAAACTAAAAATTTGGATTGAGTTTTATAGCATATGTAGCCACATTACTCCATCTTTACAGAACTTATCTGAGTACAAACATTATCAATTGTATCCATTGCATATTTCTGTTCTTTAAGCTGGTAGATGAGATGTTTGACAGTATTTTAACAAGCATTTGCTGTCTCTGTGTTTGATTTCTTGCTTCTATTATTTTGTTCTTTTACACTTTCCAAGTTGTTTATCAGTCAATATGTTTGATTGCATCTGCTAGAACTGATACAGCTGGTGAGGCTTGCTCAGTCTCCAAGGAACATCCAAAAGTACATTTACACCAAGAGGACACACAACTGGATGATTGCCATTCCAAAACTGCATGTGTGAGAGACAGCACTCCTCCAGAGGAAAAAAGCATCACTGTTTCCAAGGGTGCATCGAAGTCACTGCTTGCTTCAGGAACTGGTGACATATATAAATGCCCCGTTATACCTGAAGCCAAAATTTTTCAAGCTGTAGTAAGTTCTGTTGGACATGATGGAACTATCTATATAATACCAAAATCATTTGGTAAGATTACACTGAAGAATATACGTTAATGTCTATGAATCTGAAGTCTTTGATATGTCAAAATACAGCTGATCTGTGTGTTAGTGTGCGTGTTCTGTATCGGAACACCGTTCTAGAAGATTCCTGTTGGGGAGGATTGCAGCTGGGAACTCTTGGGGCCTTTGGTGTAGGGGGAAGAGGGGTGCATGGCCATACACCCCTTTCTCCACAGCAGTGGGGAGAGGTCCTGCAGCTTCTCAGTGAACAAAACAAAATCCCCAGGAGGTGTCACTGTATCCTTAAACTACCAAAATCAGCTCTCCTGTCCTTTATGCTCCCAAGAAATCAAAAACCCCAAGCGCTTGGACTGGCAGGTTACTTGCCTTTCCTCTCTAAGTAGTATGAGTAAAGCCACAAGTGCTTTATAGTGTTGAGATTGTAGTACACTTTACTATTGTGATGCTCAGAGGTTAGCCTGGTTCTCAAATATTACTAGGTTCTTTTCCTTCAGTTTAAACTCAGTATGTAGTTTCCTTGAGCTCTTTATCTGTAGTGTGATAGATTCAGTATCTCTTAATAGTTTGTACTGTTCGAAAGAGGTACATGTGCAGCTGACAAATGCAGTGTCAGTCTTCAGTGCCATGATAATGTTGTGCTTTATAGAAATGTTTACAACTGAGAACAGTCATTTTTCTTTACATTTAACTATTGGATCATATCGTAAAAATCTGAAATTCAAAGAGCAGTCACCCCACTTGCCCAAGACTATTCTTCGTGCAGATGCTGCTGTACACTGTGCACATAGTAGAAGAGGATCTTTTGGGCACCTGTTTAGTGTTATTTCATGGTGTCCTGCAACTCTCTGGGAATCTGTTTTGTCCATGGAAAGTCTCTTGCATTAGAGCTGCCACAGTCTGTTGCAGAATTTATAGACCCATCTTCTCTGAGATAGGAGTCCAAAATTACTGAATGGCTTCACAGTTGGAGATGCAGTTTATTTCTTGTTCAAGCAGTAGCTCGTTTGTGTATACTACAAGTTGAACATACATATTCTATCAGAATATATAAATTCTACCATTTTTTGGAGCAGCACATGTATTTTATGTTTATATATGTCTTCAATAGCTAATATGCAGCAGATTCAGATGAAATAGTTTGTGCTAACCTGTAACAAGACAAGTTTGAATTATTTTATATCCTCCCCCCAGAAACTGAACTAAAAAATCTAATGAGTGAAATACAAAATACCTTCAGATGCCTTGGTTGTCTGGAACCCTACCCCTGGAAAAAGGGAGAAGCTTGTGTTGTAAGAGGATCAGATACCATGTGGTATCGAGGCCAAGTTGTAGAACTTGGTTTTGGTACTGTCCAGGTAAGTTTGATTATGGGGCAAGGGGGTGGAGGGAGGGGTGTGTGTTCATGCATGAACGTGTGTACATGTGTGGAGAAGAAAAAAAAAAAGTGGGTGGGAGAGTTGGGAGAGACTGGTTGGAGAGCTGTCAGGCAGAGAAGGACCTGGGGCTGTTGGGTGACTGCAGGCTGAATATGAGCCAGCAGTGTGCCCAGGCAGCCAAGAAGGCCAATGGCATCTTGGCTTGTATCAAAACCAGCATGGCCAGTAGTTCTGGGAAGGTGATTGTGCCCCTGTACTCAGCATTGGTGAGGCCACACCTTGAGTACTGTGTCCAGTTCTGGGCTCCTCACCATAAGAAGGACGTTGAGGTCCTTGAGCAAGTGCAGAGAAGGGCAACCAGGCTGGTGAAGGGGCTGGAGGGCAAATCCTATGAGGAGCAGCTGAGGAAGCTGGGGCTGTTTAGCCTGGAGAAGAGGAGGCTGAGGGGAGACCTTGTCACCTACAACTACCTGAAGGGAGGTTGTAGAGAGGTGGACAATGGTCTCTTCAGCCAGGTGACAGGTGATAGGACAAGGGGAAATGGCATGAAGCTGTGTCAGGGCAGGTTTAGATTGGACATTAGAAAAAAAACTTTTACTGAAAGAGTTGTGAGGGCCTGGAACAGGCTGCCCAGGGAGGGGGTTGAGTCACCTTCCCTGGATGCGTTCAAAAAAAGGGTAGATGAGGTACTTAAGGATATGGTTTAGCTTAGGATGGGAATGGTTGGACTTGATGATCTTCAGAGGTCTTTCCAACCTTGTGATTCTGTGATTGTGTAATAATCTTGTAAAACAAACTTATGATCACACCTTTTTTTGTTCAGCTGACTTGACTATCCAGATACTTGTTTTGCTTAGAAGTGTGACAACTGTCCTGATTTTTTACATCGACTTTGAAGATAAATTCTATCTGCCCATTTCAGTTATTAAAATTTTTCCCATAGTTTTCTTTGTGATTATCAAATGTTCTTAAGTAAAAAGCTACCCTTGATCACCTCTGTGTAATCCCATTTAGGTTTTTTCTTCTCTTGCTGTTGTTACTGTATGTGGAATGCTTTGAAAATGCTTTCCCCTACCCTATTCCCACCCAAAAAATAGTGGCTGGCTGTTTGATTTGAATTCTTTGTGCTGCACAGCTATAGAGCTACTTTTTCTAATTAATAGTGAATCTTACCTAAACCCTGTGAGTCTCCTTCTGCTTTTTCCAAGTCTGGCCCTATCCTAATACACAATTTTTTTATTTCTTAAATTTAGAGCTGGTGTGGATTAGTACAGAAAATGTAGGCTGTCTTGCAAAGCAAGTTTAGAGACTTGAGTTCTAATCTGCCATACCAGTTTTTTTAATGCTTTCCTTCAATTTCCACTTGGTCACATCACATATTCAGAAGCAAACCATTACTGTTTCCTCCAGAAAAGGGAATGCTGAAAATGAATGCTTTCTCTTATTAAACTTAACTTTAAACCAGGAATTATTACAGGAAAGCTTTTCTTTTTATATAGGTACTATACATAGACCGTGGTTGCGTAGAGAGGATTCTTCCCTGTCATCTGTATCCAACTACACTGTATACTGGTATTCCTCCCTTTTGCATACCATGTCAGCTCTCCAAGACAGTGCCAGTGAGTAATGATAAATTTGAAGATTGAGTAGGTAGTTATTCAGTTTGATACACTGTTTAGTCAAACAAAGTTTGAGATGAGCTGCTGCTGTTTTTACCTTGTGGGTGAGGATACAGAGAATGCCTGAGGATCACTTCAGCAAGGCAGCCTTTTATCAGGAAATGCCAGATTGCTTTATGAAGTGACCATGCTTCAAAAGCAGCTGTCACTGGAACTGAATCTTTGTGAGACAGGAAACTGCCATTGTTGGCAGGATCGTACTGTGACTCATAGTGAATCCTGTAATAGCAGCAACAAGAAGTAGGGCCTGGATCTGTTGATGCACAGTGGCCAGAAAATTGTAAATCTTCAGGTCCTGTGAAAATATTTCTATTGCTCTGAACTAAGCTGTGTAGGTAACGATCTGTCATGCTGAACTGATACAAGGGAATTGTATTAGGGGGTTTTGTTAGTAACTGAGGTGTAAATAACATCTTCACATGCAAATAGTGCATTTACTAAGTGTGAGCTACTGAAATGAGGATCTTACTGTACAACTTCTAAAGAAAACTTTTTATTGCTGGAAGCAGTTCAACTGACAAAGACAGGCAGGCTTATAATCCTGTGGGTTGGGAGCAAACAGATGTTGCAGGGAATAAAAGAAGTATTTAAAATATCTTGTGTTTCTGTTGTCTGTTAGGTTATCTTTAGGTCTGATTCTGTATCTTAGGTAACTCTGCACACATAGGTTATTGGGTACATAGTAAAGGTTTGATTTGGCAAGCAGCATCTCTTTCTAAGCCACTCCAAGATCTGAACACTGCTCGTTGACTTTGCACATTCAGTGTCAGTGCACCAGATAATGTTTAAACTGTTGTAGACAAATCTAATTATGTGTTTTCAAATAGTTTTTTTCAGTCATAAGCATGTATTTTCATCTTAAGAACAGTAAGACTGTTACTTGTCAGCATCTTAATGTGTGAGTGTTTCTTGCTTTTCTCCAAACAGATTGGAAATTCTTGGCAGCAGGATGCAGTAAACTGCCTTCAAGACCTTCTTACGAATGAAGAGGTTGAAATACATGTTCAGGTAGCTTAATTTACACATCGATGTGCAATAAGTCTTACATTTTGCTTTCTTCTCTGTTTTTCTTGGCATTAAGAATAACAGGAGAAGGACTATAGCAGTACATGTATTTCATAGACAAAACAAAATCAGAAGCTAAAGTATTTATCCTATGGCTTTACTTTTATTATAGTTTTCAGGTCTTGAATGTGTCCTTTAAGATATTAATATTTGTTTTGTCTCTTTGTATTCTGTGTTCCGTTCAGACAAGCAGCCTAATTTTTTCTAAGCTGAATTTTTAAGTGATTAGACTTTTGCATACTTAATACATTAATATGTCCAAACTTGACATTATAAGGAAACTTATTATCTGTATTATCTGAAAATATGCAGCTTCAGGTAGTTTGATTCATAATGATAAATTGTGAAAGAGAAGTTTATTGTTGAGTGACCAAACGTGGGATAATGTCTTGGTGTTAGACTGAGTAGTGGCTGCAGCCATTCCATAGCTAGGTTCCTGTTCGTGTCACAGCTATTTTTAATAGCCATCCTTGCTGGTTTTGTATCTTTTGAGTGAGTATGGTACATGTAGGAATGATGGGTTTGAATTTCCTGGTAACTGTTTCTAAAACCTCAGTCACACTATTACTTTTATAATCTTACTTGGTCTTGTCTAAGTAGGAATTACCAGATAACCCATGGGGTAAATTATCCATCAACCTGTACTTTGGTGGAATGTCACTGTCTTCCTTCATGGCGTACCAGAAGTACTGTGTTACTGAAGATTCTCAGGATGTACAAGAGCTGGTGAGATTTATTTTGTATTTTTAATGTCAGAATAACAACAGAAAGAGACACACATTAAAAAAGGTTACTCAGTTGCTCGTTGTCACCTTTGATGATTTGTTAGAAGGTCAGCATAGACTCACCAAGGGTACTGGAAGGCTGCAGTAAGTCTCCCTGGAGCCTTCTCTTCTCCAGGCTGAACAAGCCCAGCCCTTTCACCCTGTCTTCATCGGAGAGGTGCTCCAGCCCTCTGATCATCTTTATAGCCTTCCTCTGGACTCCAGCAGCACCATGTCCTCCTTATGCTGGTGACCACAGAGCTGGATGCAGTACTCCAGGTGGGGTCTCACGAGAGCAGAGGGCAGAATCACTTCCTTTGACCTGCTCTGACACATAAAAACACTTCATTGCAGACTACAATTTAATTGGTTTGGATTAAAGTATATGGTATGATGTGATGTGTAATAATAGATTAATATTAGATATTAAAGATACATAATTTCAGCTGTGGCTTTACAGATGTAATAAGGAATGTAAGGCATTTTTAGATGTTTAGAGAATAGATATGACAGAAGAAAAGGCAGGACAAGTGTTTGAAATAGGGAATTCCTAAAGACGTTTTGGTAGTGTCACTGTTTACAACTGGACTGCCTGTGCCTAAGTTTGGTGGATTTAGCAGTAACCAGTTGACTGACTATGAGAAAAGACAGTTAACAACAGAAAGGTGAATGAAGGGGACACAGGGGAGCGAAGATACCCAGCTGAGCTCCGGGCAGCACTCCGTGGGAATGTGCTAGAATTCCAGTTGATTCTTTAGAGCCAGGTTTAATGAGGGGGACTCTCACAATGTTCCTGATTGTTTTGCAGAAATGTGATGTGTAGTTTGTGTGTATCTATGATACAGATCTTTACTAGTATTTCTCCAGACAGGTTGCGGGCTTTTAATCTTAGGAGTACATACTTGCAAGGAGAAAGCTGTTTTTTCCTATTTGAGTCTGAGTTGTTGGGGTTGGGTTTTTTTGTTCCATATCCTATGTCAGATCATGCAGGGGGAGGAAAGCATCAGAATTTATTTTGGTTTGCATTTATATATATGTCATTGCTTCCTCTCTTCTTCTGGGCATAAGGAAAACTGTTCATCAAGTAGATGTATATAACCAAAATACATTTTAGAGAAATTGTATGGGGGTTTATGTGTCATATTAAAGTACAAGAGAGAAGAGGAGCTTTATTCATCTATATACATCCTTACAAAGGCATAATTTGATGTCATGAACCAAATGCATTAATGACACGTGGAGCTCAGACTGTAAAATACATGGCTCTAGAAAAAGAGGTATCTGTACTGCACAGAATCCGTTAGCGTTTGAAGGACTGATTATTCTGGTGTTTAAGGAGTGAAGTTATCCTTTGCCTTTATCTTATGGATAACTGGCTCTGGCAAACCACATTAACATTGGGCATGGCATTCAGGTTAATCTGTGCCAGTTAATTGCTATTCTTTCAGGCTTTCACTCCCAGTATTATCTCTCCTTGAAGAGAACTATATATTTAATGCATTCTTTAAGTTAGGAATTCAGTATGTTAGGACCATTTCAGAGGTATCTATATTTTAGAATTTAGAAATTAACTAGTTCTTTTCTGTTAGTAAACAAAAGGTTTTGTTAAAATGTAGGAAATACTGTCAGGAAATGTTGGGGGGAGGGTGGGCATGGTTGATCAAGAACACACTGTATATTGTTAGAACCAGAAATCATACCAGAGATAGCTTGTATTTTGGTACTAAATATTGATGCTTGACTAAAGTCTGTCTTGGTTTAGGAGCTACATGAAGGAGTCTTTCCTGTTTTGTCTTCATACAAGTTGCCACTGTTACCTGTTCCAGGAGATACCTTTCCTGTCAGAGTTACCCATTTTGTGTCCCCTAAGGAGGTACGTTCTGTAAACATCTGAAATACTGCAAACAGGAAATCACAGAATGTTAGGGGTTGGAAGGGACCTTGAAAGATCATCTAGTCCAATCCCCTATGCCAAAGCAGGATCACCCAGACTAAATCAGACAGGAACACATCCAGGTGGGTTTTGAATGTGTCTACAGAAGGAGACTCCACAACCTCTCTGGGCAGCCTGTCCCAGTGCTCCATCAAACTCACAGTGGAAAAGTTCCTCCTTATATTCACATGGAACTTTCTGTGCTCCAGCTTGCACTTTAAGGACATGGTTTAGTGGTGGCCTTGGCAGTGCTAGGTTAACAGTTGGGTATGATGATCTTGGGTGTCTTCTCCAACCAAAATGATTCTGGAATGCTGTAATACACAACTGTTTTGACTAAATACAAGATGGAAATGTTTGGTATCATGGAAAAGGGCTTTTCTTAAATTGTGTATTCTGCTTCCTCTCTTACAGGAGAAGCATACTGAATATTTTTTGTTTCCTTTCATGCAATTCACTTTAATTCTTGCTTTTTTGTGAATGCTAAATCCTGCTCTGGACTCCTGTACATTTAAGTAGCCATTGCACGATGGAGTTACAGCTTAATTACGTTGTATACAGATGAGAAAATGAAAACTGATTTTCTTTCTGGCTAGTAAATTACAATGCTGACTTAAAAAATAATAAACTACTCAATTTGTTTGGACTACTAGTAGAATATTGCAATGTTCTGCAATGGCTCCCTTTTGTTGGTTGTTTTTTTTTTTTTAAAGAAGGCATTTCAGTTAGGAGCTGTTGCATAGATTTTAATTCACCTATGCAAGTTGTTTAGACTTACAGCATTAGACTGATGCTCCAGTTATAAATGAGGTGAATGGGATGTCTTTGCATAGCAAACAAAACCCCATTTCAGAATTTCTTGTTTCGTTAACTGTGGTTTGATACTACGAAGTAGCAGGAGGGAAGAATCCTAATAAGGTGCAGCTGTGAAGTCTTATCTGGGTTTATACTCTAGTATGTGCATTGCCTTCATTCTTTCTTTGCAACACTGAGATGTGTTAATGAATTACAACCCTCTTCTGCTTTTGAAAATGAAAAATTGTAAATATGAAATTACTCATAAACTGAGGAAAGAAGAAAGGGGAGCATGGAGGTGCTGAAGCTTTCTGAGATAGGAACAAGTGATCCTCTAACAATCTTTGCTCACTGATGGAATGGTGCAAAACTTGTAACATGAGACCTTTTCTTTGAGTAGTTGTACGTTTGCCTTGGTCCTTGGAAGAACCTCAGGCAGCAGTCTGCCCCTGAGGGAGGTGCCAGCTGTGACTTGGAGAGCCTGGATAAAGCCCTGAAGACATGCAATGAGAGTGTGGAGACTTTGCCTCTTCTAACACAGTTCCAAAGAGGTATATTGATGTGTGTGTTTTCCCTGTTGTTTGTATGGATGTACAAAAGCCTGAAATCCTTTTTGAACAAAAAAAAATTTCTATTTCTATGTTTCTTTAAATAAGACTTCTGTAGAGTAAGGAGTAACACTACCCTATAATTGTAGGATATGCTATAGTCGTATGGTGTTACTTTTCATGAAATTGAGACTTCTGTGTCACACTCTTCCACTGGAAGATGAGGGAAAGAACTCAGATTTCTGATGCCTGCTGAAGTGGATGAACTGAGGTTAAGCTGCATATGGCAAAAATAGAACTTTTCCCCTTAAGGTTACTGCCCCTGAAGCTGTAACTGTGAGAATCTTGTTATTAAATAATCAAAAGACAAGTTACATACAGAAAAACATGATACCAAGAGTTAAAAGTTGAAGCCTAAAGAGCATCAGTTCACTTTAATTCTGGATTTCTGGACTGTAAGTCTCTTGTCCACAGCTATTGGCCCTGAAATACTATGAACGATGTGGGTCTGGAATTTGTGAAGAAACCAGTTATTGCTGGTATTGATGTGAAGTAATTGCCAGTATTCACGGTTCTACCAACTAGTAAAATACCAGTTGACATCTGAGGCAGCATCTGCCTGGGCTCTTCCAGACTGTTGTCTGTTCTTAGAGCTCAATCTGTTCAGTAGCTGCAGTGTGCAAATGAGGTAACAGTTCAAACGTTGAACAGTCCAGATCACTGTCTGTACAAAGCAGTTCTCTGCTGATTCCTGTCATTGCCACATGTGGTAGAGAAGCTTGAGTCAAACTTCATACTAAGGACTGTGAATGGGAGGATGTGCACAGCAAAATGGTACCATGAGTTAGAGATGGAAGAAAAAACTTCACCTTGGTTAAAGAGTAAAAAGGATTTTCAAGTTCAGTTAGTTGGTACTGCACTGTGGGTGTATTTTGGACTGGTTTGTGGTGTTGGGGGTTTGTTTCTTTCTTTCCCTTTGCAGGAATGCCGTGCCTTGTAGAATACCAGGATGGCCTGTGGTATAGAGCAAAGCTCCTGTCTGTCACAGAATTTGACCCTGTTATGAGCCTGGTTCAGTTTGTTGACTACGGTAGTTTTTTAGTTGTGCCAACAAACAGGTAAATACCCAAGAGAAAAATCTGCATGTAAAATATGTGTGTGTGTGTGTATGTATTTATAAAAACTGTATTTAGCAAATAGGTGTGATTTTACATTTATTATTGTTTTGTAATATAACTACATATACATTATAATAACTTAACAGCAGATTTCAGCTGGAGAGAAAGGTTGGCTCGTTAAATAATTTCTGTCTGCAGTGTAGTGGGTTGTGCACCTGCTTCTTTTTCTCAGGTTGTTCTGAGATGCTTGTAACTATGATAGCAGATTTCTCCATCCTCAGGTTTCTTAAAACTGAGCCTACCTCACCAGTGATAGTCTGCTTTTTGCTTCCCAGAAGCTTTACAGAAAATAGGGACTGAGCCCTGCGGGTATACAGACAAAACCTTTGGTCCTGTGCAACTGCAGCATGCACAAAAACACCTGGGGAATAAGATAAGGAAGTATCTGAGGGGGACACACACCCCATTATGCTCCTGTGGGAAATAGTAATTAAAATGCTTGTTCTGTCTGGTGCTGGGCTCCTCCAGGAACTACTGCTGTGCTGGCACACAGGTGGGTGCCTCAAACACCCCAGGCTTTTAGGCTCCCCTAAGCCTGTCTGAGTTCTCTCCCTTGAAGCACTTTCACTTAAAAGATTAATTGAAAAGTCACATTGACTTGCTTGTCAGCTCTTTGGGGAATCTGCAGGTCTTGCTGAAGATGTGGGAAAATGGGGATTTGAAAAGATTTCCTACTTCATGGGCTTGTAGGGTCATGGGTGAGCACCTGTTTTACTTCAGGGTTGCACTTCCTAGTCTGCTTTCCCCACTGCCTTCCTTCTAGGATAGAAAGCTAGGAGGATGGGGACATGATCATAGGAAACCAAGATACCTATTTCCAGCAGTGTGCCTAGAGCACATCCATATGTGGAGCACCTTGGGCTGCCCACAAAGGTCTGTGTCATCTTCCAGAGGCACCAGGTGTGGAGCCTGCATCGTACTGATGTGCACTTGCATTCCTCTGTTCAAGTCTGTATTACACACTCAAGACTCCTCCCCAGTGTCGTGATGGGGAGCCAGTGTCCCTGCATGATCCCAGCCTGCTTCTCCATCAGCACTGTGCCAGAGTCCTTCCGAGGGCCCAGCCCTCCCTGATGAACTGTCCCTGGCACGTGACTGTAGAACAAGGACTCTGATCCCAGGTTCCACTCTGCAGATCTACTGCACAAACCATGAAGCTCTCCTTGTGCCCATACAGGGAGGTGATTGTCCCTCTCTACTCTGCCCTTGCAAGGCCCCATCTGGAGTACTGTGTCCAGATCTGGGGCCTGCAGTACAAGATGTGGAACTGTTGGAGAGGGTTCAGAGGAGCCACGAAGGTGACTAGAGGGCTGGAGCACCTCCCCTACGAAGAGAGGCTGGGGGAACTGGCCTTGTTCAGCCTGGAGAAGAGAAGGCTGTGGGGGGACCTCATTGCAGCCTTCCAGTCCTTGAAGGGAACATACAAACAGCAGGGGAATTAACTTTTTAAAAGGGTAGACAATGGCAGGACAAGAGGGAATGGATTGAAGCTGAAGGAGGGAAGGTTTAGATTAGATATTCAGGGGAAGTTTTTTCCAGAGAGAGTGGTGAGGTGCTGGAACAGGCTGCCCAGAGAGGTGGTGGATGCCCCATCCCTGGAGGTGTTCAAGGCCAGGTTGGATGGGGCCCTGGGCAACCTTGTCTAGATCATGGGGTTGGTGTCCCTGCCTGTCAGGGCAGGGGGCTGGAACTATGTGGTCCTTGAGATCCCTTCCAACCCAGACCATTCTGTGATTCTATGATACTGACAGGTCAGCTCAGCAAGTGGATTGTTGCAGGCAAAGGTTTTTCATTTCTCTTTCAGAATGCGTCACATCCCTTCCCACCTGCTGCAGTACCCCGTGCAGGCCGTGCGAGTGGTGTTGGCCGGATTTAAACCTGCTTCATATGACAAAAATGTGCGAAGAATCCCTTACTCCCCGGAGTGGAGTGTGGAAGCCCTGTGGGCTATGATGGAGTGTGTTGAAGGAAAACAGCTCTCCGCTTCTGTACTTGTGAGAAAAACTTGCTCTTTTTTTTTCTCCCAGTTCTTGCTCAACCTAAAGTTTTTACTGGCACTCCGAGTAGTTTCTGTTTGTTTTACTGTGAACCACCATACTTCAAAATGCAGAACCATTTGCTGTGAGGGAATGTTGCACGAAAACATGCAGCGCTGCTCTTAATCCCACAGACCAAGCTTCAGAGCATTCCTTGTACTTTAAAACTGGTTTCCTTTACTTAAACCCATAAATACTTGCTGTATGTTGACAGCTCCATTTAGGCAGTGAGTGTAGCCAGTAAAATAACTTTTACTGCTGGTTAACTTAAAATTTAAATCTGTTCCTTTCAGAGCTCTCTCTGTTTCTGGTTTTCAGACTCTTTTACCAGAAGTCACCATTTATTTGTATGACGATGACAAAAATCTAGTTCATATGAAGCTGATAGAAATGGGACTGGCAGAGTTGGATGAGTGACATGTCCCTACAGTGAGTATGACCTACAGATCCATACTGTGGCGAAGGTACGGTCCCAGCAGCTGTAAGCGAAGTTTGAACTGTCAGTAATGTTGACAACTAGAACTGATTTCTCTTTTAAAAAGTCCTTTCTACTCACACTTCAACTCTTTTAATAAAATATAAAGCAATTTTTTTTGATTGTTTTATATACATGTTACTGAAGCCCATGGTACAACTTTAAGAACTAGCAGGTACTGAAACAAAGAGCCAGCCCTAAGTACAACAGAAAAGGCTTTTGCTGCTGGCAGCTGAAGGGGGTAACTTGCTGTGTGGCAGCATACTCTGCCCACAGAACCAAAAGTAATGGGGTTCTTGTTTGTTTGTTTTCAGCATTTGAACGTCCTGTGGCAGTGGCTCTCAGACAGATCCCTAACGAACACGTGTCCATACATCTAGTCAAACAAGGACTGTTTGCTTCACAGTATGTGTTGTCTGCAGCAAATGCTGGAGACTTGGATTTCCAGATTTCTTGTCCCACTCTATGTTTAAGTAGTTGTTCTCCTTCATGTTTAACAAACACTCCTCTAATTGACACTTACAGATAATGTTCCAGACTACTCTTTACGCCTAGAGTAGTGAAGCTGTTTGGTCACAGCATTAGCTCCTGACCTTACAGCCTTAAGCATTCTTCTGTGATAGCCTTTTTGTAAGAGTAGATGGAATTAACATGCTAGATAAGAAGTTGATGCTGGGCACAATTGTTCTAGTGCCTTGTTGGAAGAATTGGAGGGAAGATGATTGTTCTGATAGTGTGATGTAACACTTGTTTGTTTCAGGCTTTTGTGTTTCAGGTAAATCTAGTAACAGACTTCTCCATGAGTCTGGAACTGGGAGTGAACAGTTGGGGAAGGGGGGGGTGTTGCTGTTTCTGTTCTGGAACATGTTTGTGTTGCTGCTGTGGGTTCTGTTTTCAGTCATGGTGAGATAGGTGTGTTTTAGGTGTCCTTGTACCTTCTTCCTACCCCTGGAACCACAGTGTTCATTTGGCAGTGTTGCAATAAACAGCAGCTTGCTCAGCCTGTCTGAATGCTAGTTTTCCTTTACTGCTATAAGGGTTCTTTGGAAGTTTCTAGTGCACTAGCACAGTACATCATTTACATCTAAAGCCCAGGCCCTGTCCGACTCCCTTGGAGAATTCAGTCTAGGTTATCAAGGAAAAAACATCCACGATGAAGACTCCAGAAGCTGTCCAGGCAGCCAGTGCCAGTACTCAGTCACCTTCACAGGGAAAGTTTCCTGATCAGCAGAAGGAAGCTGCTGTGCTGCTCTGTGTGCCCATGTTTGTGCCCCTGCCCTTCAGTATGCTTCTTCCCTCAAGGGCCCGTGACAGCACCTGTGCAGACCTTCCCTCAGCAGCAGTACTGAGGCGCACTGCGCAGGCAGCTTGCCTATCTGCACGAGCAGCAAAAGATCCTCTCACAGTTCAACACCTACTCAGCTCAGGTATTAATCAGACAAGTGCTATATGCTGTCTAAACTATCCTGTAGAGCTCTTATGTACAATCTTCAAAGTGTGTCTGTTTCCTTATTTTCATTGAAATAAAAATAAAAAAGCTACAGAAACCCTTAGTCGTCACAACCAGGACTTAGCCCTGAATTACCAAAGAGCTGCTGTTTAAGATTGTCAGGACCTGCTCTTAACCCCACCAAGCAACTTAGAGTTGTGAGTGAGCAGAGTTCCCACTACTAGATGTTGATTTACCCCTTGAGTAAACAAGGTCACAGGCCCAGTAACTATGGAGCTTGCTTTCACCCAGGAGAAAGCAGAAGGTGGGGGTGACAAGGGGAAGAAAGTCATTTCCACTGTGCCAGAGAAGGAAGCACTATTGGGCATCTGCTGGAGGGGAGGGTTACACTGCAGCAGCATCGCTCTGCTTATAGGTACTGCAGAATTTTAAATAAGACTTTCAAAGTCGAACTTAAGAATGTCTCTTGGGTGGAAGAGCTGTATGAGGTCACCTATGTTAATTCCTAGGGCTTCCTCTGACACTTCCACGTAGCCTGGAGCACTGCCTGCCCCACAGCCTCACCTCTCCTAGCCTTGGGAATACAGGAGAGCACTTCACCAAACAGACTTGGGGGGTCTGCTAATGGTGCTGCCCCCTAACTGAGATGAAGAGAAATAAGATGATGAGGGAAGGACAGCCTAAGGCTAACTGAAAAGGAATCCTGCCACTTGCCTGCTCTCTTAAGCAGTAAGTAAACCAATACCCAGGCACTGTGGTATACACCCACTTGCTGTATTTCACCACATCTGGGTTGCTAGAGCACAACTGCTTATCTTGAATAGAAGAGTCCTCCTTCTTGATGTTTAAAATAAGGTAATTTAGGGCTGTTGGAATTAAAACCCCCCTCCTTTAAACTCTATATGACAGAAGACTGAGGCAATAAACTGCTGCTTAAAAGCAAAAACAGGGAAAAACTAGAAAAAACTCTGATGTATTAACACCCTCTGAAAAATAAATTTATTTCAGGAAAACTATAAACAATATGTACACAACAGGCATAAAGGGCTGCTCTTGTTTACAGGAATGTACACTTATTGCTGGTGTGCCAGTATCTCTAGCAGTTCTGATGTTACCTACAGCTTTGTGTCCATGATAATATTCCCATCCTTGTCCTTTACCCTCACTCTCCCAGACACATACTTTGTTTCCTGCTGGCCATTCACATACACAGTCTTGACAGTGCCATCCGGATACTCCCGTCGCTTGAACTGGGATGTGTGCAGTTCTCTCTGGCCATTATTGAACTCTATAGTTTTGCTTCCATCTCTGCATTAAATAAATGCAAACAAGTGTTTAAATAAAGGAAAATCCACCATTGCAAGCGTTATATTTAGGCTTAAGCTTAATCTCAGAGCAAACATTAAACTTGCAAACCTAAATGAAGAACTTAAGAAAAAATTGCTTGTAAAAAGCCTGTTTGTTTTGTTAAGCACCAACATTTCAAACAGTAAATACATGGTCACAGTGCAGTATGTTCAAACAGAAGCTTCTAGAAATAAAGTGTCACCACATGCTGCCTCTGCCCACATGCCCTAACTGCTCCCTTCCCACCAACAGGCCAGGGAACCCCAGGGGTACAGCTTACCGCTGTGTACGAATGATGGTACCGTCTGGAAAGATACTTTCTTCTTGCCCGTCTGTAAACAAGTTTTTGATTGTTTGATCAGGGAAGGTAATTTCCTTCTTGCCATCAGGATAATGCTTCTCTGAAATGTAATTTGAGACAGTGTGCTCGTTACTTAAGTACAGGTCTGTATACATGGGCAGCAGCTGGAGAGTTTGTTGGGGTGGAGGGTTGCTTTACCTATTTGTCCATTTGAAAACTGCAAGATTTCTAAGCCATCAGAGTACGTAGTGTGTGTGGTCTTAGCATCAGCATAATAATA
Source organism: Gallinula chloropus (assembly GCF_964237585.1). Taxonomy (NCBI): domain Eukaryota; kingdom Metazoa; phylum Chordata; class Aves; order Gruiformes; family Rallidae; genus Gallinula; species Gallinula chloropus. The sequence goes on from NC_140085.1 coordinate 206,996,151, forward strand.
AACCTGCAGAAAACAGCTCAGATTTAACAGAACTAGTGAGACATTGTGTCCGTGCGTGGGCACAGATGCAGGATACGTACCACCGTTTGATCGGGCGTCACTTGCTTCACGTCCCCATTGAAGAAGGTTATAGTTACAGTCTTCCCATCAGAGCCCACTTTTTTCCGTGTCCCATTGGGGAAAAATATGAGGTGAGAGCCGTTTTTCAAAACCTTTTCAACCTAAGGACCAGAGAGCAGCAGTGAGCCACCACACTCACATACTCACTCCTCTCTCACAACTGCTGTCGTGTGGGATTTCACAGCGCCGAGCTCTCGTACCTTCCCATCGGGATAAGCGGTTTCTCTCTCTATCTCTTCACTGTCTGTGTATGCAGGTCCAGCTGGTAGTGACACCTGAGCCTCACTAGAAGTGTCCTGAAATGGCAACAATAAGCTAAGCAGCATCCCAAATCGAGCTCTATCTTTATACATGTTGGGTTTTTTCCTAGACTGACAGGTATTTTAAGAAAGGAGCATCAGGGGAGAAAGATGAGTACAGGAATGCATAAAGTATCTGGGTTTCAGGCAACTCAGTATAATTCAGGCAGGAAGACAGAATGAGACTGGGCAAGAATCGGTTGTCTCTGGTCAGCTGCAGTCTGGAGTAAAGTGGGATTCAGTGGTACATTGTAGCATAGTGCTCACCCACCTTAAATCGTATATATCAAGGTGGGAAATGACTGATGAAGTTTCATAAAGCCTGAACGCTGTCTACAGCAATTAATGTAAGAACTCATTCAACTACATACAAGACTTGTAGAACATACAAACATTGATCTTTTTCCCCTCTCCCAAAGCGAACCATCCTGCAGAATTCAAGGGAGCAGGAGATAATTATTTTATTCTCTGTCCCCAGCCAAGGAATGTTGCAACTACTGGACCCAGGTGAAACATTCTGCGTTGACTACTGCATAGCCAGTCCTGGGAGTAGTGACAATAAAAGAACCTAACAGTTGAGTCAACAGCTTCACCAATCACCCACAAGATACTTCAAGTTTTATTTAAGTTTTACCCTCCCCCCTTAAAAGTCAAGATGCAGGACTTACTACCATAGAAGTCCTGGAAGAATCATCTGTCATAGTCTCAGAGTTGCTTCTGTCATGAGCTGGTGCTGATGTGGGTGTTCTGGACAGCTTTCCTACTGGGACAGAAGTAACATGGTAACTTTGCACAGTAAAACTGCAGTTCAGTTTAAGTGTTGTACAGGAGGTCGAGTTGTGCAGGACCCCTATGTTATGCGAGCGCGGCGCAAACGGAAAGCAGCGCATTTCTGAGAAGAGGCAGTGTAAGCCAGCTCCCTTGGGTAGATTGTTGCTTCACAGGTCAGCGAGAAGCTACAACCGAAGAATCCCTGCAACAGGCATAATACTTGCACTTTCTTGTTTCCTCTCTAGATTTACAAAGGATTGCCCCCCTCAGGGATCTCAGGCATCATTTTTACTTGTGCCTTGTAGTGAAAAAAAGAAAACTAATAAAACCTTTAACAGGAACTGACTGACAGACTTTCCCCATGTGTTTCCTAGCACACCAGAGAGATTATCAAACCCAGCAAAGGCTTCAATTCCAAACGTACTCCTCTAGCAGACTGCACAATGGGTGGTTGAGCTGTCAGGAAGTACCCTCCAGTTGCTTTCCCATATGCGATTATTTGCTAGGAAGGGGTGTAGCTGCATTTGCTCCTAACTGTGAAGGAATACCCACTACACTGGTGCCCACATGATCACAGATCCTGGTAACAGAAGGTTCTGAAGTGACACAGCAGTTCCATTGCTATCAACAGTCATCAACATCCGTGGCTTGGACAACATCAATAATAAAAGCCTTTTTTGGATTGATGAACAGAGCTTCCAGTATGTCCCAGACCACCAAACATGACCACAAGACCGGAATGGTCTCACAGCTTTCTCCAGAATCTTACCCTGGGAGGTATCTATCCATCTGCCCAAGTCCACTACCACTGTATCTCCCTGTGAGGCATGCTTTTTAATAAGAGCAGAAATCCAAGTTAGTTTTATTTTCAAGAGGCAACAGAATGCTCTGATGACATAAATGTTTGTACCTTTTGCCTGTGAGTAACTTTTGCCACTGATCTTGCTGCTCTTCTGTACTGGAAGAAGTGGAGCAGCAGTGTCACTTTTTGGGCCTCTATTCGGTGGACACTACAAGAGAGGAAGTCATTGGTGGGTTACAGGACATCAGTTCATACAGCAGCAACAAAACTTATATGCCACACAGCATGACATCCACTGGAAGCTTTCTTCACAAACTCTTCAGTCAGCAGAAGTTTGTGTGATACAGCCCAAGGAGCTCTTCATCTCTCTGCCAGCTCAATACCGACAACTGCAGAACGTGACTGTGGGCAAGCAACCTGAAGATACAGTTCTGAAACGAAACAGAACTGCTTTAGACAACAGGGAGCTGCCTGGGCTGCCTGGTTGATCCTTAAGGTGCAGAGGTTCACAGGTTAGATCCCATCTGGGATTCTTCTAATTCCAGCCTTTGGAATGGCTAAGGCGAGTTCCTTGGCAGAATGGATGCTGCACATTGTGAACATTCACATTTGGAGAGAATGTGACCTTCACAAAATTCTGTGCCTGTCACCACTGTGGGAGTTTCAAGATCAGCAAATTAAGAGCAAACATCTAGGCTGTAGCTACTGGATTCTATGTTTATGATCCAAGCCTGAGTGTTTACACATAGGAAATTAAACCCCCAGGATTGACAACTTACAAATTCTGCTCTTTTTAGAGCCATCCCAGAGTTTTCTATTTTCCTCTTGCTTCCAGCAGCTTCTACTTTCTTCCAGGCTTCCAGACGAAACCTCTCCATAATTTTGACTTCCTCTTTTAGCTCCATATTCTCGTTTGCTAAAGCTTCTAATTGATCCTTCAGGCGTCGATGGGTGGTTGACCATTTTGCCTCTTTTCGTTTTAAATCTTCCTGTAACTCTGTGATCTGCTGTTTTAAAGCCTTAGAAAAACACATCTTTGTAAATCAGAGCTTTCATTTTTAAGTAGATTTAATGTTCAAATAGAAATACAAGCAAAGAAAAAAAAACCCAGCCCCACATAAGTGTGCCAAAATAAATAAGACCAGCTTAATGGGGCAGAGTGAAAGGTGGGAGTTTCCTTCCTTGAAAGACGTATTACTTGCTTTACCAACTTTATATGCTCAGATTCCCTCACAGGAAGCGTCTTTATGGCCCTCTTGGCATCCTTTATGCTTCACAGATTGGCCAGCACAAATCCACTCAAGACAGAAACATGACATCTTTAACCTGAGTGGGCCCTTCAGAAACCTTGGTGCAGGAGACAGGGAGGACATAATGAAACCACATGTGAATCTGTCCAACCAGATCAGCAAATGGTACTTCAATCTCTTGGAGTTATGTAAGGAAAATTTGTAGTGAAGGAAGAGGGAAATCCACGTGTGACATGTAACAGGACCTGTCTGTACATCTCCTGCACCATACTCCAGGCAATGAAGGAATGAACAGATCACAGAATGTTAGGGGTTGAAAGGGACCTCAAAAGATCATCTAGTCCAACCCCCCTGCCAGAGCAGGACCACCCAGACTAAATCACACAGGAACACAGCCAGGTGGGTTTTGCATGTCTCCAGAGAAGGAGACTCCACAACCCCCCTGGGCAGCCTGTTCCAGTGCTGTCACCCTCACAGTGAAAAAGTTTCTCCTTGTGTTCACATGGAACCTCCCATGCTCCAGCTTGCACCCACTGCCCCTTGTCCTCCTGGCTCTTTAAACATTAACAAAGTCACCTCAGTCTCCAAGCTAAAGAGGCCCAGCTCCCTCAGCCTGTCCTCACAAGGAAGATGTTCCACTCCCTAATCATTTTAGTGGCCCTGCGCTGGACTCTTTCAAGGAGTTCTATGTCCTTCTTGAACTAAAGGGCCCAGAACTGGACACAATATTCCAGGTGTGGTCTCACCAGGGCAGAGTAGAGGGAGAGAAGGACCTCTCTTGACCTACTAACCACACCCTTTCTAATACACCCCAGGATGCCATTGGCCTTCTTGGCCATGAGGGCACATTGCTGGCTCATGGTCATCCTGCTGTCCACCAGGACCCCCAGCTCCCTCTCACCTACACTGCTCTCCAACACGCCATTTCCCAACCTATACTGGTACCTGGGGTTGTTCTTCCCCAGATGCAAGACCCTACACTTGCCCTTGTTCTACTTCATTAAATTTCTCCCCACCCAACTCTCCAGCCTGTCCTGATCCTGCTGAATGGCAGCAGAAGCCTTCTGGTGTGCCAGGCACCTCTCCCAGTTCTGTGCTGTCAAGAGCAATGATGTTTCTTACATCTCCAATACATTTTGTTTAGGAAACTGAATGTTGTAGAAGATGACTACATTTACTGTACAACAGTTACAGACAGGATACAACTCGAGTCCAGTTGTAGCCTGCACTTCAACCCACTATCATGGGCAAAACCTCATAACTTAATATTAACCATGGTAACTTTGTATCAAAGTTGAAGATCAGGATACATCGTCATCAGTTCTTAGTGTGGAAACGTCACAAAAAGATCAGCCCATCAGGAATTTTCACCTTAAAACCATCAAAAACCATCATTAAGACCATAGGTCCTTCCTCAATTAAGCCACGTCTACTAACAGTTCCCATCTTGAAATCACCTGCAACCTTTCAGTCAAGTTAGAATTGGGTTCTTGACTGCCTGTAAATGGATTTACGTGAACCAGAAGAATAAGGGATTTTTATACCTGAATTTCATCCCGTTCCTTTTTATCTGGAATGGCTCTAGCTTCTGTGGTATACTTTTCAAAAACTTTACGCTCCTTTTGCAGTTTTTTCATTTCCTTTTTTTTATATTCTTCTATTTCAGCCAGTTCTTGGGCTTTCCGCTGTTGAAAGTCTGCAATTTCTTTCCTATAATTATGAAGCAAAATTGTTGTTTTAGCACAATACTACTTTAAATCTAGATTTTAGGGAAGAAAAGGAAGACTGAATTTCACAGTTGTTGATTCCAGTCCAGCACTCATTACCCACAGGAAGGTTTACCTATAAGTGGTATTACAGGCTGCTGTTTCCAAACAAACCAGAACTGACTTTGTTAGGAATAGGTGTGCTGTGTTTAAGTCACCTGAGGAAAACTGTCTGCTCTATACATCACTTCTAAGTCGCCCACTTCAAATGAAAGTATTCCCCAATCCAAAGGAAGAGCAATCAATCGTGGTAGCATGAAGATCATTTTTGCAAGACCAATTTAGGACTGTGTTACCACTCAGAAGTACACAGATTCTCCCAAGAACAGCCTTTAGGGTTGTCACATGAAACTAGAAGTGGCTCTTAGTATTATAATTTGAGAGTAATAGTTATGGGTTTTTCCATGTATATATATACACATATATAATACACACCCCCCAACGGCAACAACCAGTTTCTTGACCTCTGTCTCCAATGATTTACTTGCACTGTTGGCAACTGGATAACCCAACAGCCTGGAACATACTACATAAGTGAACCCACCAAAAGGTTTCCATTCCAAGCTACCTGATGCTGGCCAAGGCACGCTCTCGCTCTTCACGGAGTTTAGTCAGAGTTGTGTTCTCAGCTCGGAATCGCTCTATTTCCATTTCCAATTCGATGATTCTCTCCCTCAGTAACTGGGATGTTACAGTGCTCCCTGTTGAAGAACAGAAGATGCAAGTTATCTAAGCAGCTTCCATGAGACTGAAGTAAACAATTATCACACAACGGTTTAAAACAAGCAATGAAGTGATACGATTTTAGAGACAGCAGTAATACTGTAAAAATGCTACTAGTCAGATAAGACAGAAGTGATACTTGAAAGCACTCTGCACTATTTACTGGAGTATCCCAAACACTGTATGTTGTGGTTTTAGCCCCAGCCAACAGCCAAGCACCATGCACCTGGAGTACTGCATCCAGCTCTAGGGTGCCCAGTACAAAGACAGGCATGGAGCTGTTGGAGCAGGTCCAGAGGACGGTCATGAAGGTGATCAGAGGGCTGGAGCACCTCTACTATGAAGACTTGTTCAGCCTGAAAAAGGCTCTAGGGAGACCTTAAAGCAGTCTTTCAGCATGTAAAAGGGCCTACAGGAAAGCTGAAGAGGGGCTGTTTATCTGGGAGTATAGTGGCAGAACAAGGGGTGATGGGTTTAAGCTGAAAGAGGGGAGATTTACAGTAGATGTAAGGAAGAAATTCTTCCCTATGAGGACGGTGATGCCCTGGCACAGGCTGCCCAGAGAAGCTGTGGCTGCCCCCTCCCTGACAGTGTTCAAGGCCAGGTCAGATGGGGCTTTGAGCAGCCTGGTCTAGGGGAGGGGGTCCCTGCCCATGGCAGGGGCGGTTGGAACTAGATATTTAAGGTCTCTTCCAACCCAAACCAGTCTGGGAGTCTATGATCTCACATAAACACAACACCATATGGTCAAAATCAATTTGGGTAAAGCAGAAAAATTAATCCATGTTTCCCATATCCCATGGGAATTCTCTAGATGCTGTACTACTGTCAGAAATCAGACAGGGCTGCCACCTCCTTTTATTTTTTCAGGGGAACAAGCTAACCTAACCATGCACAGCATTACCCTACTGTAGTATGAACACACACTGTCGCTAGAAGGGGGAGGTACCACTTTGTTTTCAGGATGCTTTTGACACTTCATTTGGAAACAGTGATCAAGCAGCTCCAGATCAAGTTAGTTCAAGGAGCTGGTCTGACACAAAACTAGCCTGCAGGAAAAATAAAATTAAAAAAGCTTTCCCTGGTCTTACTCATCCTTCACGCTGCATAACTGTTGGGTGTGACACCAAGCATGTGACAGGGAGCAGAGGAAAGGTGAGAACAGGGCCATTCCCTGCGGCAGAAGTCTGTACTCACACCCTCTGGTGTAATGTCAGGTTGCAGCTTAAGCATTAGAAGGAAAAACTTCTTCAACATTTCTTACCAGCTGCTGTTCTCTCACCTCCTGGCTCCTCTTCCACGTTGGATTTGATCTCACGCTCTGCAGGACAGCCTTTCTTCTGTTTCGCTTTCAGTGAAGGAAATAGTTTCAGCATCAGGTTTGAGACAGGAGGCCCATTTGAGTGACTGTCCACTGCAGAGTCTTTGGACATTTCATCTTCCCTCTTTAAGGCAACTTTTCTCTTTATTAATTTATCTGGGACAGCTGTATCATTACTACTGTAAAAGCCTGTCTGTAAAGGTATTTTAGTAGATTTTTCAGGTAGAACACTGTTAACATAATTTTCTTCAAGATCACTCCATGTTCTTTCATCATCAAACTCAAACTTACTCCTGCTTATACAAGACATGCTTCTCCGATGGTCTGAAGCTTTGCTGATCTTTTGCTTTGACACTGCACTGCAATCTTTGTCTGCCAAGCCAAGGTCAGCATCTCCATCTTTGCTTTCTTTGCTGATGTCTGTAACAGAACCTCCACAATCAAAAGATTCTGGATCACTTTCCCCGTGGCTCGTAAAAGATGTCTTGGCATCGCCACTTTCATGCTTTAATGTGGTCTCAAATTCACTCTCAGAATCTGTAGTCCTATCACTAGTGTCCTCACCTTCACTTACAGCCCAGTGATTACCTTTTAAAGCAGGAACTGCTGTCATGGAAGAAGCTGGAAATACTGCACTATCTGCTTTATTCAATGGATCCTTCATTCTACAAGCTCCTCCTGAATTTGAGACTAGAGGCAGAAGCACTCTATCATTCATATTTCCTTGTGTCACACAGTCTGTCTTTTTATTTTTCATATTTAGAAGTTCAACAGCCAGAGCCTTTACTTGCTGCTCTTTTGCCTTGACAGGGGTAGAAGACATTCTACGGCCTTTTAAAATTTGCTGATCTTGATCTAAGATCCTCAGCACAAAGGAGGAATTACTTGAGAACGATATTTCATCTGCAGCTTGTTCTAGAAACAAAAATTCATCTAGTTCTAGATTCTCTTTTTCTTTTTCCTTTTCCCAGTTTTCCAGCTTATTCTGAAATGAAACTTCAAAAGACAGTTCTGGATCCTTCGTGGAGTGACCTGCAGGACATTTAGAATTAGAAAAGGCACCAGCCAGCTCATGAGACAACTGAGGCTTCTCTGTGCCAGGTAATTTGTTTTCAAACTTGCCAATGTTGGGCTTGGCAAATTCTACAGTGTTCTCTTTATTTTCTATTTTGTTGTTAATTTCTGATGGGACACAATCCCTCACCTGTCCATCATGATTTTTTCCTGGTTGCATTCTTGTTTCTAATGGTGAGATATTTTTTCCATTGTGATTCCCAAGTACCAGGGTCTTCTGAACAGGACAATGTTTAACTTTATCAGGGTGGTTGTATTTTTTATGTGGTACAAAAGGGTTCTCAGGAACAAGCTCTTTGCCAGGAGTCACAGTTTTCTTCTGTATTCGCAGTCTCTCTACTTTCATAATGTTTCTGTCATCTGAAGCCCTTTGTTGAAGTTTCGGGGTGTTTTCTCCAAGTTTTGTAATTTTAGATTTGGCATTGGTAAATCTTGTTAAGCCTTCTCCTCTCTTTAAGAAGGGTCGCTTGATCACTGGTTTTTGAACAGCTGATCCACTTGTATCCTGAAAGGGGGCAAGGAAAAGTAAAACACAAAGTGTTAAAAAGCCTCTTACACAGTTTAAAAATTTCTTCAGATAACCCCCACGTACAAACAGGAATCTATATAGTACATTTCTACTGGATTTCTAAAGACACAGAATCATAGAATCATAGGGGTTAGAAGGGACCTCGAGAGATCATCGGGTCCAACCCCCCTGCCAGAGCAGCTCCCCAGCTCATATTGCACAGACAGGTGTCCAGACAGTTCTTGAATATCTCCAGAGAAGGAGACTCCACCACCTCCCTGGGCAGCCTGTCCCAGGGCTCTGTCACCCTCACTGGGTAAAAGTTCTTCCGCATGTTGGTGCGGAACTTCCTGTGCTCCAACTTGCAGCCATTGCCCCTTGTCCTATCCCCACAGAGCACTGAAAAGGGGCTGCCCATTTCCCCCTGCATCCCCATACTTAAAATATTCATAAACATTAATAAAACATTAACATCTTAAGCAAGTGAAGTATTTGGGGCTTATTGTTTTATTTTGGAGAATGTGCATGTTGCATTCAGTGTCAGCTTTTGATGCTAAATCTTCCTTGTAAGCTTCCTTAAAGCACCTATCGCATCGTGGCACAATATCAAAAGAACAAAAAGGGTTAAAAAAAAAAAACCCAAACCTGTAGCTTCTGGGTTTGCTCCAGACGCTGCTCTTCTAGTTGTAGCTGTTCTTCCAGGAATTCTTCAAACGTCTGTTTCTTCTCCTGAATCGCAGTTTTGATAGGTCTATTGTAATTAAAAAAACCCCAAAAATCAAGTCTTATTTCTGTGTACAATAACTGTGTTTACATCGTTGCTATTCAAAGACCGACGTAATTACACAGAAAATGAAAAATTATGAGGTACATTGGTCAAAGTTAATCTGAGAAATGCATTGTAACACTGTTTCTTTTGAGAAATGATTTCTCATATCCCCACTACAGTTAATAAAGAATCATCACATCATCAAGGTTGGAAAAGACCATCAAGATCATCAAAAGCCCAACCATCAGCCCTATACCACCATAACCACTAAACCATCTCCCAAAGCACCACATCTACCCGTTTTTTGTGAACTGCCATGGGGACAGCAACTCTACCACCTCCCTGGGCAGGCTGTTCCAACGCTTCACCACTCTTTCAGTGATTAAATTTTTCCTAACTTTCAATCTGAACCTCCCCTAGCACAACCTGAGACCATATACATATCTAAAAGCTTATGCAGGTTTTGCCATTTCTTCTTTCACTACTTTTCTCAATGAGCCTTTCTTCTGCCCAGAGCACCAAATTTTCACTCATGTTTTAGTCACACTGCCAATTTCTCCAGTGTCACCTTCCAACTCAGTAAAGCTACTGAGATCACATTCCTTATCTCCCCCTTTGATACTCTTCCTCCTCCACAGCCTGGTACTGGGTCTGGCTGGGATGAAGTGAGCTTTCTTCATAGCAGTCCACATGGTGCTGGGTCCTGGATTTGTGACTACAACAGTGTTGCTAACACACCAATGTTTTACCTATTACCAAATGCTACTTGCACAGCATCAAAGCTTTCTTGGGCTTTTCAATTAATAAGGCTGAGGGTGGGCAAGAGGCAAAGAGGTGACACAGCCAGAACAGATGACCCAAACTGGCCAAAGGGACGTTCCATGCAATGTAACATCATGTTCAGCAGTAAAACCTGGGGGCTTGGTTTTCCACAAACCAGAAAGCAGGTGAGTATCGGTCTGCTTGTGGGAGGTGGAAAGTGACAGCCTTTGCATCACTTGTGGTTTTTCCCCTCTTTCTTTTCCTTATTAAACTGCTTTTATCTCAACTCACAAGTTCAAGTTTGCTCCTGTGATACCCTTTCCCATTCTGCTCTAGGGGCCAGAGTGAGCTCAGCAATTGGGTGGGTGCATTGCTGGCTCGGCTCAACTCACTGCAGCCTGGAACAAGCATTTCTTGGTTTTGTGATTACCCCACAGGCAAGGCAGAAAGAAAAAAAGGCAACCACTACTTTTATTCTATCAACTCCATAAATAAAGCTTTCACTACACATGAGAAGGCTTCTGCCACAACTACTATCCTTACTTTTAGCTATATACAGATGTTTAGACAAACATAACTCCTGGTAATAATGTGACCTTACAAGCTACATTGCTACTATTGCCATGTAACAGTGGATAGGAGGTTGTGAAAAATCAAGTTTGGCGCAGTAACTATAACCACTTCTATACCAAGCCTACACTAAACAATCACTTAGTGATCTGGTGACAGGATAGGACAAGGGGAAATGGCACAAAGCTGCCCCAGGGCAAGTTCAGATTAGATGTTAGGAAAAACAATTTTCACTGAAAGAGTTGTCAGGGCCTGGAACAGGCTCCCAGGAAGGGGGTTGAGTCACCATCCCTGGATGTGTTTGAAAAAAGGGTTGATGAGGTACTTAGGGATATGGTTTAGCTTAGGATGGGAATGGTTGGACTTGATGATCTTAAACCTCTTTTTCCATCCTTGTGATTCTGTGATTACCCCAGGTTTTGTACCTCTTTGGCCAATACACCACATCTTTCCCAGCATGAGCAATTTCAAGCCAGACCTTCTTCCCACAGGTCTCTAGTATCTAATAAAATGGAATCCTTGGCTGAGAAAGCTGTACAAATTGAGAACCTTAGAGTTTTTCAACCAGGACTCAGAATTCAACTGAACTTGTGTTATCTATTTGATAAAAAAAAAAAAAAAGAAAAGAGTATAATAATGGTCTGAATTACCTTTCTTCTGTCTTAGTCCACAAATGTTTTCCTCCAGTGGACTTTTCAGAGAGATCTGCACTTTCCGTGCATAAAGGATCAGTGTGAAGATCTTCACTCTCTCTTAATATTTCTGGCTTTTGTTCTGGACACCACATGTGTTTTCCTATGAAATTAGAAATTTTAATTGGTTCCCCCCCCAACAACAAATCAATTTTCAGCTCATACTTTGAGAAGCATTCAGGGCAGATTAAAACCAGAAGGGAGCTTTGTGATAATGTAGTCTGAATTCCTACATGAAGTAGTCCTAAGATTTCCACAAATTAATTCTTATTTGAATATGAGCTTTCTTTTTAAAGCAACATCCAATTATGCATTAAAATTTTTCCATAGGGCTTAAATAACTCATTTTGCTATCGTTAATTTAGGGCTTAAAAATAAAATAACTGAACAAAACTGGACATTTTCTGTACTGAGGAACTCTCTTACCAAGCTTCTGTTTCCCATGTATATATACATATAAATGAACATCAATTCAACCTTTCACATCCTCTAAGACCAAACTGTCTGATTAAGAGCTTTAAAGCTGGTATGAAGGATGATGAAATGCAATCTCAAACCTTTCCCTAAAACCTCTACAGGTTTTCAGCAACCTTAAATTGCTATCCAGTCATAGTGGCACAGCAGTGATGCTGGTGCCAGCGATAAGACTGAGAAGAGGAGGAAGGATGAAGAACTCGAGTGCACTGCTTCTGATTTACGAACAATTTTTAGTCATATGGTGGGATCTATTTGTCACACAATCTTGATTCCCAACTCCAGTTCAGTTGCTAATCCTCACAATAGAGCAGGTCTGAAAGCATTCTGTATCCCTGGACAGATTGTTATTTGCCACGTGAAAATAGCTGAATTGTTTGGGCTGAACTGTACCACTATCCAATATCTGTCATTATTAGTCCTTTTCTCAGTCTTTATCATATATAAACAGTGATATTTATTTCCCTAAACAGACAAGCATATGATAGAGACAGAAGAGACTGACATTTTCCTTTTGCTGCTTTTAACAACACTCCCTATGGACAGGAACACTCTGAGGTCTGTATGCTGTCAGTAAAGCAAACAAAAAATTAAGTAAATCAAGACTTGTATAAAACCTTCACAATAAGTAGCAGAAAATTCAGCTTGGTAACTATAAGGGGAAAAAAAACCCACCATACACCAAGTTATCTTTCTACAAGTGACTAACCAGTAATGTCTTTGTCTTCCTTGTTTTTCAAACCGTTCTGCATTTTCAGAGGCACACCCAGACCTTGTCTCTCACAGGGAGACACTTCTGGGATACTGTTCATCAAGGGTGAGGTGCCTTCTTTATTGCTTAGCTTCTGTAAAAAATCCTTGTCTTGGTCTTGCGTATGTGGAGAAACAATCGCAGCACAAGCTCCATCTTCAAAGTGATTCTGATAGCCAGAGGATGGCAATTGGTGCCCAGGCCTCAGCTTTTGACTTTCAGCCACTGGTGAATAGCCTTGAAATGAAATGAGAAGAAAAAATGGCTTTTGTTATATTATATTTGTATTGCAACATCACTATTCCACAGGAGAAAAGAAATGGAACATAATGGCAAGATGGATCACCCAGCCTTCAGCCCTATGTTACTGATCAAGAATAACTTATTAGACAATCTGGATTTTATTCTCCTAATGCTAAGCCCTAAATTCATTATCTCAGATAGGCAAAGTGAAAGAAAGATTCTTAAGTCAGGTTGGACTGATACTGACGACACACAAACATAGCCCTGCTGATCCGTAAAAGCTTTTTCCAGCCCAGCACTGTCCCCTCCCCTTGCACACAGCAAATGAGACTGGAAAAGTGATACCAGTTACAAGTGTTTGTTTTCCAGTACAGATCAGCTTCCCAGGCCAGTTCATCACCTGAACAAATCTGTGCTACACGAACACGAAGAAGGAAGAACCACTTCATTTGGATACAGGGACACAAAGCAATCAAAAGTACTGCAAGATACAGCTAATCAGAAAGGAAAGCAACTGCTTGTTTTTAACTTTTATACTTAAAATACATTCTTCAAAACAAGGGCTGCCATCACAACACATACTGAGTAAGTTACAATGACAGTTGGCATTTTATAAAAATTCCTTCCAGAGTAGCAGTCAACTTTCCAGCACTTAAACAATGCAGCATTTATCTTTGACTAATCAAGTAGCCTTAAGATGAAGAATACTGAATACAGTTCCAGATTTTAACTGGAAAATGAGATTAAATTCTTCAGTTTAATCAAAGTACATCATCATATGCTTGTTTTCTCAACTTACCAAGAACTGCTGTCTGGGCAGATACCATGCTAAGTAGCTTCTGCTGCTCTTCCATTAGCCTTTGCAGCTGCTCCATCTGTTGTTTCTTTAGCTGTTCCTGTTTCTGTTGTTGCAATTCCTTCAGCTTTTTTAAAGAAAAACCCAAATGCATTAGAGGCTAGGTTTACTTAGAACATACCACAGGATTAGTGTCATCAAGGCAACAGGTGTTTCAGCTAATGGAACATCTTTAAAATAAAAAGTGTAGCACAAAGGAACTTTGCTAAATAACATTTTCAGGTGTTTCTGTCTATGAATGCAGATGCTATTTTCCATTTTTCCCAATTAACAGTTCCACTCTTATTCTTAAATTGACTAATCTGCAAACAGTAGGAATCAGAACATTCATTTGTACTGCATGGGAAAACCATTCAATTCTGCTCTTTTCACATTAACGTCTAATATGCCATATTTTTAATAAAATGTTAAATACTTTATAATATTTACAGCTTTAGAAAAAGCGTGGGTTGTTTGGGTTTTTTTCTCCCCAAGATCTCACATTTAAATAGTACTAATATAAAGGACCATAAGAGGAGGAAAACAAAATCAGAGTACTTAAAGCTCCTGAAGTGGCCTCTCATGTAGTATAGAATGGTTTGGGTTGGAAGGGACCTTAAACATCATCAAGTTCCAACCCCCTGCCGTGGGCAGAGACACCTCTCACTAGACCATCCAACCTGGCCTTGAACACCTCCAGGGAGGGGACCTCCACCATTTCCCTGGGCAAGCTGTTCCACTGCCTCAGCACCCTCATGGTGAAGAATTTTTTTTCTAATATCCAGTCTAAATCTTCCCCCTTCCAATTTAAAACCATTGCCCCTCATCCTATCTTATGATCTTCTTATCACAATAAAAAAGCTGCCAAAAAAAAAAAAAAAGATACTGATTAAATTCATTTATCCAGCCTTCATTTTCTTGTGTAGCAGCAGTCCTTGGCCCTCAAGACCAGCCTTGTGCCCTACCAAACTACAGCAATGATGATGGGCCTCCATGCCCACCTCTGTCTCCAACATATGCGCGTGTACTAGTTCCAGCTCCACCCAAGGAAAGACAGGAGACCTGACGAAATCCTTCCATAGATCAACAATTGAACCACACCTGTCATCCAACAGGAAAGAGTAACTTCCCTTGAATTCTTCTGGTAGTCCCTTAGAATTCCAGTGAAAACACAAGTAAGGCATTAATGCAAGAAGGCACTTCACTTGATTTATTAAAGCAATCATACCTCTACTTGTTCTGATAACATCCTCAGAAAACAAACCTGAAAAACATCTCATACACACAAAACTACATTCGCTACTACAAGCATCAGATTTATTTTTATATATTAGATTGTCAATAACTTTCCAAGGCAGATTTAACAATTCCTTTTCAGATACCATTAATACAAGCTGATATCTGTCAGCCACAGTTTGATACCGCTGATGATACTGAAACAGTTGAACAGACATAGGTATTTGTGCTACCAGAGCAGACAAGGAGGTGAGTTCTCAAGGATTAAGAGCAAGATTTAGTAAAGTGCATCTGAAAAGTACAATTTCAGCTAATACAATTTATATCTAGTAACTGGGAAGAGCATTGGAACAAAGCAATAACATCACAGCACTGTAATTACAGGCCCTTTTGTCCCAGTATCCCAGACATTTCATCACTTTCAGAGCCAGGTATATGAGTTCACACGCCTACACTGAGAACAGAAGACGTTGCTATAGATACAACATACAACTGCACAATGTTGTGAGTGTGGTGAAGTATTACCACTGTAATGACCAGTACCCCATTTCAACAGCTTCAAGTGAAGAAAAAAAGGAACACTAAAACTGCATGCACCTTTCCAAGGAAAGGGATTCTGAGAATGTAAGTTCATTTTCAACCTGAAACTGTGCCAGCTGGAATCAACTCAAGTTGGACTCTTAATAACACATCATGAGGACACCAATTTTTATGCACACATAACTGTGGCTTAGCACTTGCTCTTTAAGCTTGCTCTGCAAGACAAGCAGACAGTTTGCTTACTTTCAGGTACAACAAATCATATGCAGGAACAAAAGAAAAAACAAACCCACAACCTTAAATGCTGTACGTAAAGGAACTCTAGAACTTTTACCTGTTCAAGCTTTTGTAGGAGTGGATCGCTGTGATCAGATTTATTCCGACGATCTACTTCACCATGAGCAAAGTCTGTCTTGGAGGCTTCTACATTACATGCAGCCACTGGAAAGGATGTTTCAGTGGTATATTGCTGAAGTGTAAAAGAGCTGCCAGACCCTTCTTCACACAAGGAGTCATCACTTATGGAACAGCTGTCTGAAAGATATACTTCAGCAGGGAAAGCTCTGACGTTTTCAGGTCCAGAAAACAAGTTCTCTTTGGTGATTCTCAAACCAGTAAAACTAGGATCTAATAAGACTCCAGCACGGGAACTATCTGACATCCAATGTGCAATGAAGTTTTGTTCACTGCTCAAATCTTCAACAGTCGGCATCTTGTGTATTGTATCCAATTTATTTGCTGATGTAGCATTAGCACAGCAATATTATGTTATGCAGCGTTAGGATAGTAAAACTTTCAAAGTTCCAGGTATTTAATGTGGATGGTTAACTACTTTTAGCACCTAGAAATTAAGCACAAAAACAAAATAAGAAATCTACAGCAATGGACTCCTAATAAAAGAAAGTTATTCTCCTATAAAAAAACCTAGTGTATTTATAAAAATAAGTCACATTCTACCTTTCCCTAGGCAGTACAATGTGGACAACTAATAACAAACACTTCCTGTGCAGGAAGTTAACATAATCCAACTTTTAATCTTCATACTTGAGTGCAGCTAGCATTATCTCAAACTTCATAAGAGCTGTGTATAATATTCCCCTTGGGATACAGAGAAAGAGATTCAGTTTTTTAAAGTGCCTGTAACAGAAGAAAAGAGGTGATTCAAGTAGCTGGAAGTGACTTCCCTCACAGGACCTTCACAAATTAATGCAAAGTTTCAAATATATCCATTTAAATAGAAGCATTTTACTGGACATATTTCTATGCTGCACTTGTTATTTTCATGTCTTCCTTAGCCATGCTGGCTGTCGATTCTTCCTCCCAACCAGCTTCTTGTCTTTAAAAATCCATTAAAAAAATTAAAAAAAAAAATTGATGACTCAAGCATCATAAAACACGAATGAATTCAGGTGATTTCCTCATTTAGGAAGGAAAAGAGACAGAGCTGCTGCTGATGTGGCAAGCAAGACCTGACCATTCAGGCACAATACCTCACACTGGTCCCACGCAATTAACTCTCTGCTCACACATGTGGCATCATGGGAAACACAGGGGAAAGAAGGGGCCTGGGGACACAGGTCAGACAACCAGAGCAGCCCAGGCACAACAGGCTGGCCGATCAGGAAGCAGCCGCTTACATCTCCCTCATGCCCAAGAGATCCGCTTGTGCCAGCTCTCGCCAGAGTAGAAGGGCTTATGCTTTCAACCAAAGTCTGACACTTTGGCTAGGAAAACTGCCTACCTCCCTTAGAAAAATTGTCGTTGAGGCACCACTGGAAGCTTCCCAGCGAGGCAGAGATCCCTGCATGGGCGAATTCAAGCAGGATTCACATACTACATCTCTAGCCGTGTTTTGAAGACCCTTTCGTAGAATTTTAAAGCCTCCCCTAAAGCCTAAGGGCAGCAGCACCTTCGTGCCAACGGAAAGAGCTGGCAGGGCTGAAGCCTCGGGAAGTCGAGGAAGGACGGAGGGATCCCCCCCCCCCAAAGTCGCCCGTGGGGAGACCGGCACAGGCACACTCCTCAGGCGAGCCGAGAGGCCAGGCCCGGCCCGGCGCCTCCCTTCCCCCACGGACACTGCCCCAGCCCGCGGCTCCACGAAGCCTCACAGAGGCTCCAGCCCGCAGCCGGCCCCCGCCTCTCCCCCGCCCCTAAGGCGCTCGAACCGCGACAGCTCCGACCCACGGTCCCTGACAGATACCGGAGCGGCAGCGCCAACACCGCTACTCACGCCACTTCCACAACAACACCCCACTCTGCCCGCCACCCCTCTCCTTCTATTACAAACCTGCCGCCATCGCGGAGCCTCCGGGCGCCTTAGGCAGATCACCGCCCCAGCGCCGAGCCTGCTGGGAAGCGTAGTCGCGAGACGCTGCCTTCCCCGCCCAGCTGCGAGGCTTCGCTTCGGCGCTCGAACTACAACTCCCAAGAGCCTCAGCGGCGAAGAGTCCGTTGACGGGCATCAACAGGGAAGTGGTGCGCCCACACCCGCCGTTGCCGCGGTTCCTACGCGGTGCTGCCAGGGGCGGGAAGAAGTGGCGGGGATCCTCTCAGGTACCCGGGCTTGCCCCGCGCTCCTGAGGACAGGTAGAGGCGGCTCCCGGGTCCGCCCCGCGTCGCCGCTGGTGGCCCTTTTGGGGGACGGAGTTTCTGGCCGGGCAGCGCCTCTCCTCAGGGGCCGGAAGACCGTGCCCGCGCTGTCGCGACACGGCAAGTGGGGAGAGCTGAGCTGTCCGCGGGCCATTCCGCAAGCTGAGGCTTTGGACTTCTAGTGTGCTGGGAAGATAAAGGGGCAAAAAACATCCCCTGGCTGTCTGATGTTTCGTGCTTTAGGCGTGCCCTGCCTTCCCGAGCGAGATTAGGGTTCTTTCCTCTAATCTCCGGCAAGTGGCAGAGCATCACACCGCAGGAACTTGTGGTAAGTCACGATGTCGCCTGTTTTTGCAGCTGTTGTGGGCAGGTACAGAGCGGAGCTCTAGGCTGTGCAAACCCAGGACATACATCCCCTTCAGTTGCCTGCTGATCCTTTCAGTTGCTGCCGTTGTGCTCTGTAGCTCCACAGGGCTCCCTCCTCTAAACTTCCCATCATCTTTCTTGCACCTTCATTTTGCCAGTTACGTTGTCGACAAAACTGTTCCTCAGACCGGGCTCTGCCTTAACACCGATCAGCTGCTGTGCCAGAGAACACGAGGGTTTGCCCTTGGGCTTTGTTAAAGCACAGCCTGCTGGGGAGGTTTGTTGTCTGTCTACCTGCATGCTGAAGGCCTTATGGGGCTATAGGTTATCCTGTGTTGTTGGACAATCATTTTGGCTAACTCTGTGCTGAAAATAGAAGCCGTTGCTAACAGTGGTGTGAGTTTGTGGTCTGATCGTGAATGCAGCCTTGTGTGAAATCCTTTGGAGGCTACTGGGGCCTCACAGATCTCCACCAACAGAAGTTAAAATTGTAAGGGTTCAACCAGTGATGATTGTCAGCAGGTCGGCTTTGTGTAACGATCTTATCTGGTGCTGCAGTAACACAGTATTCCAGTATTAAAAGCATTTAATTAATTCTCGACACACAGACTAAATGCAATAGTTTTCCAAAATTCAAAATCAGAATAGTAAGTTTTGACATTCAAAAAGTAAAGCTAACCGCTGATAAAATTCTTTAAGAAGTTTTATTCTCTGGAGAAAGAGGAGGAGAGAGGCTACTATTCAGTGGTGGTATTTTTCAATAATGAAAGAGAACGGACTCTTCACTCAAGGGTAAGAAGAACTTCTGGGAACAGACTTTGAACAGGCTTAAACTCAGTTTCTTGCTCTCTGTCAGGTATCCCAAAGTTCACTTGTGCTTTAACAGTGGCATTTCCTCCTTCCAAGTGCATTGAGGGTTACTGTCTCTTATTGGGCAATAGACTGCATCTTGTTTGTTATTTATTTCTTTGACTGGGTTGCTGTCCTGTCTGGCATTTTACAGAGAGGTGTGCAGGTGTCATAGCCTTTCCTACCTACAGCGCCCATGCTTTCCAGTTGTGTCGCACATTGTTGGGGAAGCAGGAAGGTCCCTCACAGAGGGCAGTGGCCTGAGCAAGTGGGTGTAGATGGTTTGTCACCTTCCAAATCTAAAGAGAGGAGCAGGATCAGGGCATTTTAATACCTCTTGTGCTGGGAACAGAGAAGGAAAGGTTTTTTTGCAGACTGACTTGGGGGAAATGGATCCCTCAGGTGTACGCATTCCTTTCTGCTTACTGACTGACCTACAGTTTATTTACAGATCAGTTCTCACAATAGTTCTTTTCTGTTAGTTCTTAGCAGCCTGATTTTCATAAGCAAATGTAATATAAAATAATTTTGTGGAGTTTTGCACCACATAGCTACTAATTTCAGTTGCTTCTGTTGTTTTCTAGTTAAGATACGGGTGTATAGGCAGAGCCAATGCTTATAATTGGTTCTATGTTTTTTTCTGCCTTCTAATAATTTTTTGGTTTGGCTGTGCAAAAGGAGCTCATTAGTTTCTGAGGAGACAGCTTCTGGTGATACTTCAGCAGAATCCAGAATCTGCTTTAGAGAATATATTGGGAAATCTAGTGCTCACAGAGCTCTAGTGAAGAGGGGGCAGTGCACAGATCTGTGCTATTGTTACTAAAGCCTTTGACAGTGGCACGTTTGCCCTTATATATGCCTCAGTTTATCTTGTTTGTGACAAGATTCAACACAAAGTTTATTAAAGAAGCTTTATATAAGCCTTTATACCACAAAGTAGTGCTGCTTAAAAGTATGGTTTCCCACAGACCCAAGTTATAACAAGGCTGCTTCATAAAAGATTTGTTCCTCACCTCAGATAACGTTGTATCTTATGAAAACCTCTTAGTTAAAACGTGTGAGGTGGTTCTTCTGTGTGAGCAGAGAGTACTTCCATTAGCGTTGCTGATGCCATAAAAACCCAAAACAAGCCAAAAAACGTAGGTATATAATGATGTCAGGCACCCTTTGATCTGCTGTCTGCCTATCCTGAACACATATATTACTATTACAGAATTGCCAGTTCTGTCAGGTGTACAGTGCAGTACATGATTTTGGCTCTTCTATAGATTACTATTCTGAGATAAAATTATACAGACATGTATAAGATTGTGCCTGATAGTGTTGTTTGTCTGAGTTTTCATGAAATCCCAAATTCAAATGAATTATGTTGATCTCTCCTTGACTACTACTTACTTTTTAGCTAATAATTTAAATTATTCCACAGTAGGTGGCCATGTGATGCCTTTTTAACTGCACTGAAGCACAACTTTACTTGCATACATTGAAAATCAAATAGGTGATAGAGAAAGAACATAAATTCTTTAAATGTAGTAGAAATCTCACCCTAAAATTGCCTCAGGTTAATGTGGTTTTATTGGGTTTTTATCTGAAACCTTATCCCAATCATTGCTAAAGACTTGTCTCCCTGATAAATGAATCAAACTATATCTTATATTAGCTTGTGAAGTGCTGTTGTCAGTGCTGTTTAAGAGTTTCCTCTGCATTTTTACTGTCTCTTTGTTTATTCTCTCTCCACCCATGATCTATTGGGTAATTAAATTCTTTGGGTTTAGTCCTGCAAAACTAGTCAAGAAACTGTTCTGATGTTTCCTTGTTTGCTCACACATATTGCCAAAAAAAAAAAAAAAAAGGAATTGCTGAATGAACACAAGTAGTTGAAACAGCATCTGCTTTCCTTTTTGCAGCCTTTGATGTAGGTGGAGTTTCTGTACAGAAATAGGAGGACACTTTAATCTGAATATTTAGTCAGTGTGGGAGCTCTCGTTAAGTTGGAGGAAGGCCACTTTTGCTCTAAATATTCTCCCCAAGTGAGAGGACACTTAATATCAGAATTTTTGCCTAATGCAAGAACTGCTTTCCTTCCCCAGTATTTTTAAACAAGTAATTTCTTACTTGTTCTGCCTCATCTTCAGAGTCCAGGATGAATTTGGGCGGGGGCAAGTATTGTAGAGTGTTGGCTTTGTCCAGTTATCTGACAAATAAACTTAATTGGCCTTGAGCCACTATGGAAAATTAACATCATAAAGCAGCTTTTCCAGAAATACGAATGGACTAAAACCAAAATCCTTACCTGTGGCACTGATACTAACCCTCCAGATGAGATGGGGACATGGTGTACTGGGATCCAGAGAGTCAGAGGTAAAATTAATTCATGACTGAATATTTTGTTTCACAAGCATATGTTGTCCTTGTGCCAGTCCCTGTGGTGTAAGCAGTGTGGCTGCCTTAGCAGTTTGGCTTGGAGCAGCAGTGCGATTTTAAGCCAAATCATCTGGTTGTCAAGAGCTGCCTTATGTCAAGTTCTCAAAGTGGTTTTGAGGAGTAAGTACCCTCTGAATGCCTTTCAGAGAAATCTAAATTGGGTGCAGTGCTTCAGATTAGCTTAGTGGGGGGCATTGGTTTTGGATTCTGAACCCACACAGGTTTAGATTAGATATTAAGGGGAAGTTTTTTACAGAGTAGTGAGGGGCTGGAACAGGCTGCCCAGAGAGGTAGTGGATTCCCCGTCCCTGGAGGTGTTCAAGGCCAGGTTGGATGGGGCCCTGGGCAGCCTTGTGTAGATCCAGGCCTGGAGGTTGGTGTCCCTGCCTGTGGCAGGGGGGGTGGAGCTCTATGATCCTTGGGGCCCCTTCCAACCCAGACCATTCTATGATTCTATGATTCTTAAGGTCCTCTAGCTCACACTGAACACTTACCACTGAAGGGCTGTGAAATCTTAGAAAGCCTGTGACATGCTGAGGAGGAGCTCATTCATATGTGATAGGAAGAGCTCAGTGCACTGTATAGTGTCCTCACACTGAAATTGTCATCCTCATCAGGTTTTAAAATAACCTTACACTCCTAGGCACCCAGGAAAACCAATATACGTTGACAATCACTTTTTCAGTTCCACCTTCTAAAAGCACAGGAACAGGCAATTCCAGAATGTCAGAAATCAAGCAGGCAGGGCAGGAGGCTGGCTTGGCTGAACAGAGACCTTCTCCTAGAGCTTAGATGGGGAAAAAAAAAAAAGGTCAGGCAGTGTGGAAGGATTACAGGGATGCTGATCATCTTTGTAGGGAGAAAATCTGTGCAGCCAAAGCTCAGGTAGAGCTGAGGCTGGCCAGTACTGTGGCAGACAATTAAAAGGGGTTTTTCAAATACATTAACAACAAAAAGAGGACCAGAGAGAACATTGGTCCCTTACTCAATGAGAGTACTTACT
Source organism: Gallinula chloropus (assembly GCF_964237585.1). Classification (NCBI taxonomy): domain Eukaryota; kingdom Metazoa; phylum Chordata; class Aves; order Gruiformes; family Rallidae; genus Gallinula; species Gallinula chloropus. Next base: position 207,018,888 of record NC_140085.1, read on the forward strand.
AACAGGTACATAGACAAAGCAGAGACGTTTAATGCCTTCTTTGCCCCAACACAGCCAATGGGCTCTGGGACTCCACATTTCTCAAGTTGGAGGACCTTCCAACCCATGCCATTCTATGATTCTATGATTTATAGCACTTTTCCATAACTCAGACCCCCAAAAATTGTCCATTTGTTAAATTGTGTTTTAGTCAAAATGCTATTTAGTGTATAGTTAATTGGAAAAAAAAAGGCAATTCAATCTTAAATGAAGAAAAGTCCTGAAACTGAGTGGAAACAGTTATTTTTAGAGATGTGTAGTCAAACAAATGTCAAAATCTCTTTGGTCAGTGCAAAGCTTTGGTTTATTTCTAAATCTGTTTTCTGCCTATGTGTAATCAAATTGCCACTGTAGAGAAATTTTCTGCAGCACTGTACACATTCTGTTCACTTTAAAAGACCTTCTTGGTGATCTCTTTGCCAGATGAATTATAAGGCAGTGAGGAATACCTAGGAAGATTAAAGGTCTTTGGAAGTGTATTTGTTTTGGTGTTGACCTTAGTTAGACAACATAAATTAGCTGTCACCAGTATCAATCAATACAGTAGAACTTGGCATTCTGTCTGAAAATTAACTAATAAAAGGTAGTCAACCAGGCTAAAATAAGGGCCCACCATGTTTTTTAGTACATGTAATCTTAGAACACATTCTGTCAAATCACAGGTCTTCCCCAATCCTGGGATGTAATCCCCCTTCAACTGCATCCTGTCCGGAGCAGTCTTGCCCATGGCTTTACTGGGTTTTGTCACGTGTCTGTCTCTGCATGAGATTTATATTCAGGGGTTTCCAGTGCCAAAGTAGCTTCATAAAAATCAATAATGGTTTTCATATGTGTTTGCTAAAGCCTTAGAAAAGAAAGCAGGGGAAAACAGGAGAGAAAAGCAGTTTAAAGAATTGTCTGCAAATGAGTTTGTGCTTAAACTATTTGGACACCACTATTGCTGTCTGATTCTTTTGAACAACTTTTCCTCTCATGAGGAATTGTTGGGGATTTTTTGTTTGCTTTTCAGTGTTTGGATGGTTTTGTTTGTTTGTTTGTTTTATTTTTGTCTGGTTTCCTATTGAAAGAATTACTCTCCAGTGGCATCTGCTCTGTGACCTAGTCCATCAAAGCAGAGAACAGAGGTACAGAGCATAAACGAGAAATGATCAGATGACAAGGGACAGTAAGAATGACAGCAAAGAGGAATGAGGAATTGCTGGAGTTTTGTTATGACATGTGGGAAGTAAACAGAAAAGGAGATGTGAGAAAGTCAGATGTGATCTGCCACCTCGGAGACAAATTCTGTCAGTAGAAAATGGATACTATACAAATAGAAGTAACATAGGCTTTTCCAAACACCCCTTTCATATAAATAGACTTCTTTTTCTTTTTGTTCTGTATTTCCTTCTTGTTTAGTCCTTACTGGCTTGAAACTAATACAATAGACCTATTGCAGTGGTGACTTCTATTGTAGGCAGTGCAAAAGCGCGGAGCTTGACAGTTCCAGCTCTGCAAAGATATCAGATAAACTTTAGGTCATGGTTTGCTCTTCCAAAATACAGGGTAGCTATCCTGCTTTTTGGCTTGCTTCTTCCACCCAGGATCTTGAACTCTATCATTTCATGGTCGCTTTGTCCTTAGCTGCCCCCGACCTTCACCTCCCTAACGAGCCCGTCCTTGTTAGTGAGAACAAGGTCCAGCACCTGCCTTTTCAAGGAAGTCATGCCATTTAAAAGAACAATGGTTATGTTTTCTGTCTATAGAGATGAAATGACTGATTTTGGAACATTCTTTCATAGGTTAAAGAGAAGAAACAAGCACGTAGGGAGTATCGGAAAGCTATCAGTCAGGGTCATGGAGCTTATCTAATGGACCAGGATGCACTGGTATGTGGAATATCGTGGTTGAGAATTTTGCAGATGTTCAGTTACAAATTCTTTGATGAATCATGTCTTTGTTGGGAAGCTTTTTTTATGACAACTTATTTGGACCCTACATTTGATAATTTTTTTAAAACAATTATTGCTTCTTTAAATATGCACCAGGGTTTACATAAACCAGGTATTTCTCTTTCAGGTAGTTTCTCTTACACTTCACCAAAACCAAATAGTAATTTCTGTTACCAATAAAATTACTGTTTTGGAAAACAATAATTAATGATATCATTAAAGCTAGTTTTGTTTGGGGTTTTTTTTAGGATATCTTTGTAATAAGTGTTGGAAACTTACCTCCAAATTCTACAGTTGTGATCAAAATGACCTATATCACTGAACTGAATTTTCAGCATGGTTGTATCACCTTTCATCTGCCTGCTTCTGTGTCACCATGGCAACAGGACAAAGCATTAAATGAAAACATGCAGGTTTGTCAAAATAGAACCTTAAAATAGCATCTTCTTGTTTTGAAGCAAAAGTTCTGTGCCTAGGGGACTGGAGTTACACAAGAGGCTTCTGTAAGTTCATGATTGTTTTCTTTTCTTGTATTGCAAGATAATTGTTTGTAACCATTCTTGTCATAAAGCAAATTGAACACAAACTTAGGAATGCTGTGATTGGCAGAAAGCCTCTAACTGTCTCTGAGGATGCATTTGCTTCTGCAGGACTTAGAAAGTTGACATGAGTTGGCACGTGTTGGATCTCATATTTTGAGTTACCTGCTGTTTCTGTCCTGCTGCTCCTCCTTTGGCTTGCAAAGACATTGTATTATCTCCATCATGAAACAGCAACTGAGCATCTGCTGAACTCTCTGCTGTTATCCTTCTCTGCTTCAGGGACAAGGTTGCTCATCCGTTTCTTTGGCATTTCTTCATGCCCTTGATGGCTCCTGAATTCTCTAGGTGGGAGGGGAGGTCATCTCCATGTTTAAATGTTGGCAAAGAGCCTGAGATGGTCCTTATGGTCGCAGTCCCTGTGAGATTATATAGCTGTATCATGTCTTACTGTTCAGCAATCGTGCCTTCTGCTTCACAGCTGAGTTATACTGAGTTCTGAAGTTCTCTGTGTCCTTGGGAGAGACATGCACAGGTTCATCTGAATTTTAGCTGCTGTGATGCTCAGATAATGATTAAAAGAAGTAAAGAGGGTTCCAAGCAATCCCAACACAGTGATAAGAGAAAGGTGCTCCAGCGCAGTAAGTGTCAGGAATGACATAAAAATACTTCATAACTGGCTGTTTTTCTTTTTCATTGTAGGATACATTAAAAAAGGTTTGCGTTAAACAAGTACAACCACAGAAAAAGTAAGTCACTTTCATTATATATTATTTGCTTTATTTTATCAAGATGTGAAATGATTAAGTTAAAATTTCTATTTCTATGGAATATTTGTTGGTAAATTACGTTATCAGAAAACCAACTTAATTTCACTCTTCACTATAATCTGTTGTTATGCTTAAATAGATATATATCATAGGGGAATAACTTCTAATTATTACACTTCACTAAATGCTTGGTTTTGTTTGAGAAACATATCTTTTATTAAGGGTTATATATAAATTCCCAATTCACAAAATTTAATGGGACCATGATCTTCATCTTTTTCACTTAATCTTTTAGCCTGTCTTTTCATTTGCATTTTAAATAAAAGTTTATAGTTAGCTGAAACTATGAAATTGCTGGTAAAGTAAGACTTGTTGGAAACTGAGTATTATAGCTATATTCCCAGTATTTCTGCATTCTCAACCAGGGTAGGTAAAGCAGGTAGTAGTAGCAGTGAAGGTGTCAAAACTTAATGCTATGCATATCTCCATATTAAACCCATGAAAAGTGCTCTTCATGACCATGTGCTAGGTTCTTCTGTGCAGGCAGAACCCCTCATGTGTTATAATTTTCTAAAGTTATATTTAACTTGAAATAGTGTTTCGTATTATTAATTTTTTGTTCAGTACAATTCCTACTGCTTAGTGGCAATATTGTACTGATCAGCTAAAGAGCTGATGCCATATATCTCCCATATATCACAAATAAATTAACATCCAGTTGTGGAAAAGGTATTTAAAATGATAACACAATTTAATTTTTAATGTTAAGGGAACCTAGAAAATATTAATAAGAATTGGGAAACACTTAAGAATAGTTATTGTGTGATGATGGAGATCGTGTATCTCTCACTCTTTGCAGCTTCACGTTCTAGAGAGAGCAGCACAAAGATGTCCAAGTTAGCTGAAAACTCGTTAGTATTATATTAATAACACAATATGTTTTTCTGGCAGGAGACTGGTTCTCTCTGCAGATACTTTAGGGCTGTGCATATGTACTGCATGTTTTATCCACAAGCCTCTTAAGGATAATGGGGATGTGGCTGCAAATAGAAGTGATTGTTCTTATGATATGCAGTAAATACACAGATTCATGGTACATGAAAAACAATTGAGGTTAGGACTCACAGTAGTCAAGAATATGTGTTAAAGTGGGCCCATGTAACAAAAATGCTGCAAGACTGACAAATCCAAGGCTTACATGTAGGTGAAATGATTGCAGCCCTACACATATACGTCTTGGGAGGTTAAATCCTGGAATATCACAACTGCCAGTAACTCAGGTTATTACTCACCTAGTGAGTCAACAACCTGGAATAAACATCCATTGTGGCAAGAACAGCTGATGCAGTCCCAAAATATGCAAACCAAGAAGCAGTGAAGTGAGAAGATCATTTTACTTTGTCACGGCAAGACAGACTGAAATTGGCAAAATGCCCATCAGAAGACCTTAAAAAATAGAAAGCAAACCAAAATATAGAATACACAAAACCTAACACCACCATCACCACCCCAGCCTGAAATCCACTCACATTGACCTGCATCTGCAATGTGATTCCATGACATTATAAAGTATATTTTATGTATCTTGTGTGATAGCACTTGCCAACTTGCTTTTTAGTGTCATTACAGACCGAAACGAAGAAGCAAAGTCTGGAAATTAAGGCTGAACTTAAGAAAAACAGACATGCAGTTTTAGCAGTGAGGTTTGGAACAATTAAGACAGGGAAAACTATGAACTTTTCTTCTCTGAAATCCAGTTTGTCTCTCTATTATGAAGCATTGTTTTAGAAATTAAACATTAGGTTAAATGAAGTGATAATTGGCTAAAATATTATGTAATATGTTATAGAGGAGATCATGTCAAATGACCTCTTGATCACTTCTAACCTTTTACACAGTGAATACCCATAGTGAATCAGCAGGGTTATTCCTTGGGCACCCTAGGGACAGGACTTGTCTCACTAGTTCACTATTCTCCACTTTCATTCAAAGAAATAAAACAAACAGGAAACATAGTTCCTTCTCATGGAGATGTGATGGCATGGGCAATAAAAATCACCTTTGCTGGCCTGCCACTCAGTTGTTTTTTTCTTTTCTTTATTTAGTGAGGTTTCTGTGACTATGTCTATTGAGATGCCATCAAGTATTGAACACATACATAGTTGCACACATGAACTTAAAATGAAGGTAAATGAATTGCATTGTAACTGTGCCTTTGCCCTGGCAGTTCTGCTGTGTATTTGCAATGAAACTTTTCTCCTAGGAAACACTTGTGCCAGATCTGTCTGACTTTCTGCCCTGCTCATTCTGCAAATAACTTGGTCCTCTGTTTCCCTCAGATCAAAAATTCTGTTGTGCCTGAAGCCCTTCTGGTGTGGTTGTCTTCTTATGTAAAAATACATTCAGAAAAGTGCATGATGTTTTAAGGAATGTATGTAAATAGAGCCTGTGTATTGTTAACTTTCTGTGACCTTTTTGGCAAAAGCCTTTGGGACTACCCCTATTAAATACACTGTCGTCATTCCCTATCCTCACAAAGCAAATAATATTCACTGTATTGTTATTAAATAAATATTTAAATGCCTATTTCCCCCCTTTCCTAGAAAACAGACTGCAAGGCTGTAATTCAGACCATGGAGAACAGCTGCTTGGACGTTAGTGGCTTTGTTCTAGATATCTGGATTTCTCAGGTCTACCTACCTCGAATGTGGGTAGAGAAACATCCCAACAAAATGAGTGAGGTACTGCATAACTTGTACTGTTCATGAGGTAATACTGAATATTCTAAAACATAATAAACAGAAACAGCTTTGTTTTGATGGGTGAAAAATGGAGAATAATTTCACGTCGTGACAGTAGTAATTTGATCTGGTTTATTAAGCTGGGTATTCTCCAAGAAATGAGTTTTGTTTTCAGCTGTACAGAATCTTGTTGCTTTTGTTTTATCCTCTGCCTTGTAAAATGTTTCAACACAGTGTCCAGTGATGTCTGTTAAAACACTTTTTTTCCATCTGTTGTGACACTGTAATATGACTACAGTATTTAGTACAGATGTTGCATTTGCTGCAGTGGAAGTGACCAAGTAAATCACGGGTGAGGCTGGAACTAAGTAGCTTCAGAGTCATGCAATCGCTGTTCTAATTAAAAAGAAATACATTTTTAGGGCTGTGTTCACAACTTACACACAAATGTCCATAGAATCTGTCAGTGGTTTATTTTAAGGCATTTGGCCTTCCTAGAAGATTTTGCATTCTGATGTAGTTATTACTGCTGCTGTGGTTATTCCCAAAGGCATTAGAACCTTTCTTTTTTTTTTTTTTTTTCACTAATAAGTGAAAAAGGCGTAGCCAGCACTTCTAGCAGTCTGGATCAGAAACAGAGTCCAGCTGTGGTGATGTCACAGATGAGCACATTATCAACACTGGAAAACATTAATAAAAGGTTTGGTAGGAAAGGAAGGGTCAATTCAACCATTTTACCTTCATGCACAGTAACTCCTTGTCTGAGAAAAAAATTTAAAACTAAGTCTATTTTAAAACACGTGATTCTTGGTTATTAGAAGCTGTTTCATTCTCCCATATTTTTTGTGAAGTCCTTGGCACTTTCAGTTATTTTCAGCTCCTTTTTTATAATTCTTTTTTCAATAAGATAAAATGCTGCAGAGATGAAACGTGAAGTCTTGGTGTTTTAATCTGTCAATCCAATGTTGAAATTGATTAAAGACAAATGGCAGACAAGATTGTTTTCCTTCCTACAATGATGTCTTTTATTGTTCTTCCTTTTAATCAGAGTTGTTAGTTTAAATGTATTCTTTTAGGGATTTCTTTCTGTATTCTCCCAAGGAAAGGTGAAAGAGATTCCTATTTGTGTTCCAAATAGCAAGCCTTTTCTTCCTTATTGGAAGCACTTTCATACCTTCAAATTCTTCTACTTTTGAAAGCCTTTGGTTTTTATAGCACCTCTGTTCATGGCAAGGACAGGATGCACTTCTGGTTTACATATTTTTTTATTTTGGTACTTCTCACAAATGGATGGTTGCAGTAATGATTATACTTTTTTTTTTTCCTTTTTCCTTTTTTTTTTTTAACTTCTTGAAGAGAATCCAATGCTGTTTGCAGAACAATGAACTACACAGGAATATGAAACCACAAAATTCCATTTTCAGTTTTTCATGTCAGACCTGGCATATAGGTAAAGGACAGGGAAGTTGGACTTCTGGGGCATTAAATGATGAACATTTGTTAGAACTTTGTAATATGGCTGTGCCTGCTTATTCTGTAATAAGAAAAATTAAGATGCTTGGGTACACTTCTAATGAAACAGTATTTATCCACTGCATGTACTGATTATTTTGTTTCTCCCTTTATAGGCTTGCATGCTTGTATTCCAACCAGAGTTTGAAACAGCATTTGAAGAACAGCAGCTGGCCAATGAAATCATTATTTTATTAGACTGCTCCAATTCTATGGAAGGTTCAGCCCTACACCAAGCAAAGCAGATTGCTTTATGTGCTTTGGAACTACTTTGGGTTCGACAAAGAGTGAACGTAGTCAAATTTGGCACAAGTGAGTTTCTCTATTTCCATTTGACCTGAGAGTCACCTTATACTCCCTTGTCATGGATGAATTTCATGCATTTCATTATCAAACCAATGTAATACACTGAACTGCAACCAGAAATATGTGGCAGTATGGAGTACTTCTGCTTTGATAATCCAGACAAAACAAGTGTTTCCATATTGTTACTACATTCTTAATATATTAATGCTTTGTAATATCAAACTTTATTCACAGAATGCTAATATGAATCTTTATTGCCAGATTTCACAGAATTGTCTTCTTTTTCAATTAACATGGTAAATGATTTGGCATCACTGAAGGAGTTTATTGCAGTAAGTAATAATGTTGAATCCTTACACAGTAATCTCTTTTCCAGGATAAACAGAGGAAAAGGGGGATACTTACTTGCTGTTTCTTACCTCTTAAGGGTCACAGGACACTCAGCAAAATGAACAGTCAGCAGATTTAAAACAAAAATCAAACAGTCCTTTTCATGCATAATAAATAGCAGAACTTGTTTTCATGCTTGATGTAGAGGCTAAACTGTAATTCAGTTCAGAAAGTGGGTCAGGCAGATTAAAAGGTGGAAGTATCTTTTAGATCTAGCAGTCTAGATGAAAAACCCAAACCTCCGATTCTATGAAAGCTCTGAAAATAATGTAGAAGTTTACCGTTTTTTCTTGTCTGTTTTGCCTACGCCTTTTGCCTGAGCCAAAAGATACAGGATTAGATGGATCTTAAGCCCTATCTTTAATAGTAGTTATAGAAGAATAAGAGGAAATAAAACTTGAGAAGCAATCATTTATATTTGAAAATGAGGAGTCATGTACAATGAAACAAATATTAAATTATACATTATTATGTCGTTGATGACAGGTTGGCCATGAGCCAGCAGTGTGCACTGGTGGCTAAGAGAGCCAATGGGATCCTGGGATGCATCAGGAAGAGTGTGGCCAGCAGGTTGAAGGAAGTGATCCTCCCCCTCTACTCTGCGTTGGTCAGGCCCCACCTGGAGTATTGTGTCCAGTTCTGGGCTCCCTGGTATAAAAAAAAAAACAGGGACCTTCTGGAGAGAGTCCAGAGGAGGCTACGAAGATGATTAAGGGCCTGGAACATCTCCCCTATGAGGAAAGGCTGAGTGAGCTGGGTCTGTTCAGCCTGGAGAAAAGAAGGCTTAGGGGGGACCTAATTAGTGTTTATAAATATCTTAGACTTGGGATGCAGGGGGAAATGGCCAGCCCCTTTTCAGTGGTCTGTGGGGACAGAACAAGGGGCAATGGCTGTAAGCTGGAGCATAGGAAGTTCCGCACCAACATGCGGAAGAACTTTTACCCACTGAGGGTGACAAAGCCCTGGGACAGGCTGCCCAGGGAGGTGGTTGAGTCTCCTTCTCTGGAGATATTCAAGTCTCGTCTGGATGCCTATCTGTGTAATGTGAGATAGGGAGCCTGCTTTGGCAGGGGGGTTGGACCCGATGATCTCTTGAGGTCCCTTCCAACCCCTACAGTTCTGTGATTCTGTGATTATTATGTTATTTAAAGAAAAAACAAATTCAACTTAAAATTTTAATATTTAACTTTTCAGTCTGCTACTGCAACATTTGGAAGCACTGATTTATGGAAGACCTTACATTACTTAAGCCTGCTATTTCCTTCTCAAGGACACCGTAACATTCTTCTTATATCAGATGGACACATTCAGAATGAGGGTGTGACCTTCCAGATTGTGAAAAACAATGTCCATCATACAAGGTTATTCACATGTGGTGTTGGGTAAGTACAAAGTTAACTGGCAATTGCACTTGTTTAAAATCATATATTCAAAGTGTTAATGAGCTGAGAACTGTCAGATTTTTGAGTGCACTGTGTAAAAGATATATATGTATGTTTAGAGTAAATGTAGAAATGTTTATGTGCCTTTAATAATGGAATGGAGATTATGTAAGAATTTTCAATGGTCAGATACCTACAGTAACATTAATTCCATGTCCAGGTGGTCATACCTATTCATACCTTTCCTCATGATGACAGCTTTACTATTTAAGAGTTTAATTGGGAAGTACAAGAGTTAGAGTTTCAAAACTTTGTATTTCATGTTTTGCTATAGTCTCATTTTAATAGTGCAATTTGAATGCAGTGTTAATAGCTGTATAATTTTATTTTTTAATTGCCATTTTGTTTGTAAGGTACTTACACAAAGTAAGTGCTAGAGGAACAAGCCAGACCTCACTGAAATGCACTGTAGTGCGCAATCCATTGTTTGACTGTTTTCAATAACAACAAACTGGAAGGACATGCACATGACTGAACTTTAAAAAACGCTAACCTGGGTCACACTTACATATTGTAAGTTGTGAGGCATAAATGGGAAAGGGCCAGGGAGGTCCTGCCCATATCCTGGGAGGGTTGGCAAGGATACATCAAAATAAAGAACAGCGGTGAGGATTGTGTTGCTGTGGTTTAGTCCCATTCAGCAGCTGAGCACCTCACAGCCACACACTCGCTTCTCCCCCAGGGTGGGGGTACAGAATTGAAGCAAGGGAGTGTGGTGGTTCAGCCCTGAGCAGTGGGCTCCCAGCCTCCTGGGTGCTGGGTGTCCCTGCTTTCTCATTAACAGGGCAATATGAGAAGCTGAAAAGTCATCGGCTGCTTGGCAACAACTAAAACATCAGTGTGTTATCAGCACTGCTCTCATCCTAAATCTCAAACACAGCACTACAGCAGCTGCTAGAAAGAAAATTAACTCTATCCTAGCTGAACCCAGGCCATTATTGTACAAGGACGATGTGGGGTTTTTAATTACACCTTCACTATAGCTCCTGTGACACGGTACGCGTCCATTGGCAGCACACTGTCACTATTTCCAACATATTTACATTCCTGTTTGGCATATTTACCATCTTTGATTTGGTTATTAATAGGATGGAACTATGCATGGCAGTGGCTTACCACAGTGCTGGCAGTCAGACAGGGCACAACGTTAATGGTTCCTCCTGACGACTAACATTAATGTGCCACTGTGCAACAGCCTGCTTTCAGTAGGCAGGATCTGCATTTAACATGTTACATTGGTAAAGTAAAAGAGAAGTTCACTGTGGTTCATGCTCTTGTGCAGACAGAGTTTTCTAGAAGGCTGAATTAATAGAGAATACTACATCTGTTTTGTCTCTGTTACTTCTCTGCAGGTAAATGAAAAAAATAGTGTAAGGTTTGTACTTTACAGAGTTGTACAAGGCAGCAAAAATCTGTAAAAAGACTTTAAAAAGAGCTGTAAACATTATACCCCAGATGTTACGTGCTCTTAGCACAGATACAATTGTACTATTTCATTTCACCTTGAGGAGTTTTTGGTGAGGATTCATTAGGTCACTAAGGCGTATGGTCCTGCTGAGGAATGAGTCTACTTCCTGTCTGACAAGGATTTGAGACATACTGGTCTGCTTCTTGCCCAGAAGAATTCTCATCTGCTTAAATTTTCTCCTTTAATGCTCTATGGGGCTCTCATTTCTATATATATGTATGAAATAGTTTCACAGCAGCCAGACTGTAGGTGAGCAGAGCCTGCTGTTCTATCAGGCTGACAAGTGTATCCATGGGGTAGAGATGGTAACGTTCCCTTGCTGACACCAGATTTGGCTGGTAAGATGCTTGTGTCCATGGTAAATAGCTCTGCTGAGATTGAGGTTAAATATTTCAAGATCATTTTAACGCAGTCTTACTGGTGTTTGAAACTGAGTGAAGTTCTCTGCCCAGCTCTGCACAGTGACATGTAAAAACTTGTGTACCATGTAATTTCTCCTCATGTTGTTAGGAAATCTGTAATACAACAGCACATGAAGTGGCTCAGTTGCTTGCAGTTGGTCTGTCCCCTGAAAAAGGGATAGAATTTAAAAATACAGATTCAATAAGCTTGCAGTGTTAATTAAAAAAAATGATTAGAAATTGTATCAGGTGAACAATTTAATTCAATAATTGCATAAAGGGTTTTTTGTTAGTTCCACAGCAAATCGACACATGCTGAGATCTTTATCTCAATATGGTGCTGGAGCATTTGAATACTTTGACCCAAAATCAAAGTATAACTGGGAGACAAAGGTACATTTATAAATTTTTATCATATTCAGTATGTGATCTGTCTGATATATCAATTTCTTATGCTGTGGATCTTCAGTATCTCCCAGTGGGAACTGCTGCTTTTCACGGGATCGCATATCTTTGCTATCACAATAAAACAGTTCAAGAAACATTTGATAGAAGGTGGAAGGAGAGATACTTGTGCATGAAACCTTATTTTATTTTAAATATGAATTGATAGTAAATGAGACAGAGTAGTATTTAATTTGAACATTATAAAGTTGCCTTATTTTCAATAGGAACACATGTGCTATAGGAAGGGGTATAAGAGCTGTAGAGACCCCTTAGTTCTTTACTAAGTTCTCTGCCATTTCTCACTGCAGTTGCCCTACCTTCTCATTCACATTGGTCTCTGCATGTGTAAAAAAAAAAAAGCAAGCCATGACTTATTTTATTTTTCTATTCTTTTTGAGATACCTCCTGTACTTTTCTTTCTAAGTGCAATACCACCAACTTGGAAGAAGTTTAAAAAATGTCAAGCTATATAAGTAATTGTCTCTGAATGGAAAAATATGGCTTTACTTCTGTCATATGTTACAGTCAATCCACGTTGTTCATGTATCCTGACCAACTGTGTCCTGTAACATTTTGACTGTTGGTGCATTGAGGAGTTTCAGGCAATCCAGTCTCCCTCTATAGTTATGTGTCATAGCTCTGTCCTATGCCTTAAATCTGGTCCCTTCTGGAACAGTAACAGTACAGAAAGTGCTGCAGTGGGGCAAGAATCTGACATGTTTGCCTGGAGGAATGAATGAAAGCACAGATTCCTCCTCTTCTGGCAGTCATGTGAGGGATACATGCAGAACTATCCAGAGCAGGCCATGGAGATGTACAGAACTCTTCAGGTATCTCAGAGTTCACATGTAGGAGATGGTGCTAAGTATAGCAGGCCATGCTCCCCAGGCTGTTTGGCAACCCTGATGAATAGAAACTTTAGTCTCAAATTTCAGCTTTTATTTAAAAGAAGTCTCATTATTCCAGAAGCCAGTACAACCATGGCTGAGTGGTGCTCCTTATTACCTCCAAACATTAGACTAATTTTTATGAGTAATAGTATGCAGTTTGTTCTAGTTGGTTTAAAAAAAAAAAAAAAGGAAAAAATTAGTTCTGTGCACATGGGAGTTTTCTATTGATAGATTATGTTTTCTTTTAAAAACCTACTAACAAACAGGGGTAATTTATTTTGTTTCCTTGCACAGATACAGAGCCAAGTATCTAGAATATTTTCTCCAGGATGCAGTTCAGTCTCTATTAAATGGCAACAGTTTAATACAGGTGCACCAGAGCCCATGCAAGATCCTGCCCAAATACAGTCTTTATTTAACAATGAAAGACTTCTTGTCTATGGATTCATCCCTCACTGTACTCAGGTAAGACTGGAATAAAACATGCACTACTGGATAGAAGTTCACACATAAACCAATGACAAAAGAAACGTTATATTGTATTATATATCCTCTACGCTGCATGTACTTGGCTTCTTTTTCATTGCTAAACATAAGTTGCTATTTAATGGTCATTATTTGATTTTCCTCTATTAGGTTGTTGCATTAAAGGGCAGAGAAGTTTGACAGAAAATAAACCCCCTTGCTTTCCAGATTGTTCTCAGATATCAGAGGGGCTGTGGAAGCTGGATTTCGGGTGATACCCAAGTTGGCACTATAAGTTCAGTTGCATTCAGTATGTTGAAGTGTCATGATAAGAGGCACTAATCATAGAATCATAGAATAGTTACAGTTGGAAAAGACCTTTAGGAGCATCGAGTCCAACCATCTATCCAGCCCTACTAGAGCCAATACTAGACCATGTCAGCAAGTACATCATCTACTTTTCTTTTAAACACCTCCAGGGATGGTGATTCATCTACCTCCCTGGACAGGCTGTTCCAATATCTAACAACCCTTTCAGTAAAGAAATTTTGTCCTAATATCCAACCTAAACTTCCCCTGATGCAATTTAAGACCATTTCCCCTTGTCCTGTCACTACCAGGGTGAAGAGACCAACCCCCACCTCACTTCAACCACCTCTTAGGTAGTTCTAGAGAGCAATGAGGTCTTCCCTCAGTCTCCTTTTCTCTAGAATAAACAATTCCAGCTCTCTCAGCCACTCCTCGTAAGATTTGTCTTCTAAACCTTTCACCAGCTTCATTCCCCTTCTCTGGATGTGCTCAAGCATCTTGATGTCCTTCTTGTAGTGAGGGACCCAAGACTGAACACAGTACTCCATGTGCGGCCTCACCAGCGCTGAGTACAGAGGAAGGATCACTTCCCTACTCCTGGCCACACTGCTCCTGATGCAGGCCAGGATGCCATCGGCCTCCTTGGCCACCTGGGCACACACCTGGCTGTTGATAAACACCCCTAGGTCTCTCTCCTCCAGACAGCTCTCAAGCCACTCCTCTCCAAGCCTATCCCTTGTTGAATCTCAAGTACAAGGTACAAGGGAGGCCCCTTCAATCTAGTCAGGGTCAGTGGACTAACAGCCATACTTAAAGAATTTGATTGCATCCAATGAGAACTCTTTGTGGCTAAATTAATGAATGGTGCAGTTAACTGAAGCAACAGAAGTCCAGATTCTTTTGGATTGCTGGTAATAAATACACTGTCTGCAAAGTACATGCAAGCACCAAGAATATGAATAGTGTCACCAACTGCAGATGTATTACATTAGGAAGCAACTCCATGAGAGATTTCCAGGTTTCCCAGGGAGGCACTTGGTATAGCCAAGTGTTTGAATCTCACCCAATAGGCATCCCTGTAGGGGGAAGAGAGGTTCAGCCTGTCAACTGATCCCAGAAGTCAGCAATGTCCTCCCAACTTGTCTGCAATGGTATCTTCCCTAATATCCCTCTCAAGCCATTTTTAGACTTACTGTTAGGTGGAACTTGAGTGACTCTAGGCATACATACCTTTGCTATGATTGGTGTAAGATTTTCTTTCTTTGCTTTTAAAGGTAAAGGCTTAAAGAAATTCAGAGCACATGCTCAGTGAGGAGTGATTGTACCTTGGGGGTGGGTAGCCTTTGGGAATGGAGGCATATTTGGGTAGTATTATGAGATTATAATGAGCAAGGTTCAACCAAAGGACATGATTTCAACCAAAAAAATGAGAAACTGCTGGCTCATGGTAATAACTATGCAGTTTATCAGTTCCAAAGTATCATCAGTACCATCAGGTTCCCGTCTCTGTGGTGTTATCACAGAGCCTGACTGTGGTATCTCCACTCCACCCTCTGTGCTGCTTTCTCTTGGAGTTAGCACACCAAGCTCCCCCGGTGTTGCCAACATCTAAGGTTGCAGGTTATGTTGTGTATGAAACAGACTCCTTGCATATCAACCACATTCCACCCTGAAAGTTTTCCTAACACTGTACATTCTCTTCAGTAAACTACCTCCAGTAATTATCCCACAAAAGCAGAGAGGAAAAAGTTACCTGATTTACTGTTCCTTGCACTGTGCTTTGCTAAATACAGGATTCCTTCACTTGGACTGTCCCCTTGTTTTAAGGGGAAATAGTTATAATCCAAGACATGCAGAGACTATGTTTTTGAGTCATATTTGGGAGACAGAACAGCATGCATGTGTGCTGGTAACATAGCATGAGAAAGAAGGAAACAGTACTATTTTTTTTTTCCTTTTAGGCCACCCTGGGAGCAGTAATAAACAAACATGAATTAGAGACCGTGGTTTCAACTACTGAACTACAGAAGACAACAGGAACAGTGAGTTCCCACATTATTTCTACATGTGATAGTGAGACCAGCTGCTTTAAACATGCTCCTTCATGCTCTTTTGAAGGAGTTGAACCCCCTGTTTTCAGCAGCTCTTGCACTTTTATTATTGCTTCTGGTGTTTTAACACAGATTTTCAGTTTTCAGACTTTTAAAGGAAAGCTGTTTTATGTAGATGTTTAACATAGAAGGCACCATTCTCTGTGCTTTCTTGCACAAAACTTAAGGTTCTTAGAATAGGCAGAGCTGCTGCTTCATTTGGCATCCTGTTTGGGCTCTAGCTTTATCCTTGGATTGGCTGTTCTTCAGGCAACCTCTCTGAAGAAGCTGCTACAGCATTCTCTGCCATGTAAATTGATGCTGTGTGGAAGATCTCATCATTGCTAGTCTGTCTTCTCTTGAAATGTATGGAAGAAGAGACAGTAAAGTGTTACTAGCCTTCCCCCTGCTTCAGTAACAATGACATGAAGGCATCTCTATGCAGAAGAAAGCACAAGACCCATTTTGAAAAGGAAAGCAAGCTAAAAAAGAACCATTTAGTAAATCTTAACAGGTATCATCCTTCAATAATAACTCTGATACAACTGTCACCCCTTCCCCGCTGCGAGGAATGATTTTGTTCCCTATTTAGTGTAATCTGCTTTGAAAGCTGCTGTTGTGGGCTGGTTTCCAAGGACATGTCGGTCATGTTGGTTTCCATAAGGACAGTTGCTTCCCAGGGACGTGCCCTACTACTGGCAAATAAAATCAGCAAACAGAAGCAATGTACTCACTTGCCATAGTGAATTTTTGCTTTTATAAAAATGACTGTACTACAAATTCCAGGTGCAGTTAAAAAGAAAAAAAAAAGTAAGTTGTGAATGGTGTAAACCAAAATGGCAAAATGATTAAAACAGGATCAAAATTAGAAACAAATTAGTTATTCTTGATGCGTTATATGAACTCTGAGGATTCCTACCTGTTTCTTTTACCAATTTACCTTAGCGCAAAAAGTAACTATTTACCTAAGAGGGTTTTTACCTTCAGAAATGACTGTCTTTGGCATCTATCATATTCTTCCAAAAATGAGCCAGTGGGAATATTTTGGAAATTGGAACTGGAACACAGCTGAACTTTACCATATTACCCCCACAAAGCCCCCTCTCTTTGTTAGCTTTAACATATTGAAGAGACCAAAATTGGTTTTTTTCTTTTCCATGAAAGACTGGTTTAGATCATAAAAGTAATATCTGGTTAGTACAGTTTATTTCCATTTTCTTTGTACAATCCCTCAGATCAAAAATTACTTGGCTATGGTAGACCTAATGGGTTTTTTTAGAGTTGAACACTCTAGACCAACAGGATTAATGTACTTCACCTGTACAGATGTTGGTTTTAAATTTGAAGCAGCTGTCCAGTCTCTGTTTACTGCCACTGGAGAAAAATATGTACACCCAGAAGGGGCATTCTTCCTACCTGTTTTAGTTGGCTCTTTCAAGCTGAGAAAAATGGCTTGGTGGGATTTTTCTGTTTTTCACAGGTTTGATTTACTTTCTTATTTCCTCACCCTCAACTCTAGAGACAATATGTGCAACAAGTAAAAACCTGTTTGTTTTTTAATTTTCTGAAATTAAGTGAAATAAAAGTGTACTTTGGGTGCAGGTTGTGATTGCTTTTCAAATGGAAAATCAGCTTGACCCTGCCTTAGAAAATGGGATTCTGTATAATTATGGAAGCTAACTGCCTGAAGCTCGACCTCATGAATGAAGAATATACATGTATTTTTAAAAAGTTGCTACTCTTTTTTTCATCAATTTTGTTTTCCTTCTAGGTGCTGCACAAACTTACAGCAAGAGCTTTCATTAGTGACTATGAAGATGGGATTCTTCATGAGAATGAAACAGAACATGAGGTTTGATAATCAGAAATAAAAAGTATATCTTTAAAATGCCAAATAGAAAATATTTCAGTGTAATAGAGAAGATTTTCTTGCTTTGTTGAACACAACTAGCAGGCTGCAATCATAAAATTTTAAGGTTAAAATCACAATATCTTAATAATCTCCCAGATAAGATTTTGAAATATTTTGGGACAGTCTTTTGTCCTTCCCCATTAAAAGAATATCATCTGTTGTCATAATGTGTGCCCATTTTTCCTAATCTGTACCCTGTTATTGGAGGCCATTGATGATTCCTCTTTTCCTGTGACATTTAGCCTTTTAGTTTAATGAATTTCTATGCATATCAGTCCATGGCTTTGTATAGGTTTATTTTGGTTTAATAATATCAAATACCTCTCTGGACACATTTCTCACAGACAAATTTAACTCTCAGCTTCTGCAGTGTAAGGTAAGAAAATTTTCATTTCACTAATATATTACATTCATTTTGAGCATATGAATAACAGGATAATGATAATGCACAAAATACAGTAAGAAATAGTGTTTTGATTAAAAATAAAAAAGTTATCGTACTAATTCTGGAATTATTTTATTTCCTTGTGATTTAACTCTACAGGTGTGCCCCCAGCACCAGGTGGTTCTTATTCAGCTGCTTGCCTGAGTGAGAAACCTGGACCTGAAAGCTTCCAATGTCAATCTGAAGTTCCTGTCTTTCAGAACAGGACCTCACCGAAAGCCATGGCAGAGGGCTTGGCGGATGTTTCTGGACTTGAACAGAGCACTTGCAGTCTCAAATCAAGTTCTGGTTTTGGTAGTAGTGTCCCCATGAAGAGATGCTCTGGAACAGGGTCACCTGCACCATATGACTTTCAGGTGCTGAGAATGGGTGAACCTTCCTCGTTACAGGGTTTTAAACCTAAGCCAGGAGGAGGACTTGATCTGACTCAACAAAATTCACTTCAGGTGCCTGCACTTAAAAAGTCAGATGCTTGGGCGGATGTTCCTGAGACTTCTCTTCCACTTCCTATTCCTCCTTCTCTCCCTCCCCGGCTTTTTGGAGGCACAAAACCTGCTGTTTCCTGATGTTGCACCAGTGCAGGGCTTAGGATTTCTTGGTTCACCTGCCACGTGTGCAATATCCAAAATGACTACGGTTGAAACACAAGTTACTCCAAAATCTTGTGATGCACTGCAACAGGTGGAGTGTGAGAAAAAGGCAGCACCTCAGCATGATAATGTGGTTCTTTTTAAAAGGAGTCCTAGTAAGAAGTTTATGGCCACGGTAAGTCTTCTATCAGTAGTCTTTTATATACCAGGTGCTACACGTCATGTTGGAATCCAGGCTGCATTCAGCTAATACAATACAAGAGGGATGTGGAACTGTTGGAGAGGGTTCAGAGGAGGGCCACAAGGATGATTAGAGGGCTGGAGCACCTGCCCTACAAAGAGAGGCTGAGGGAACTGGGCTTGTTCAGCCTGGAGAAGAGAAGGCTGTGGGGGGACCTCATTGCAGCCTTCCAGTACCTGAAGGGAGCTTATAGGCAGGAGGGGATTTGACTTTTTAAAAGAGCAGATAATGGCAGGACAAGGGGGAATGGACTAAAGCTAAAGGAGGGAAGGTTTAGATTAGATAGTTGGGGAAGGTTCTTTACAGAGGGAGTTGTAAGGTGCTGGAACAAGCTGCCCAGAGAGGTGGTGGATGCTCCATCCCTGGAGGTGTTCAAGGCCAGGTTGGATGGGGCCTTGGGCAGCCTTGTGTAGATCCAGGCCTGGAGGTTGGTGTCCCTGCCTGTGGCAGGGGGGTTAGAGCTCTATGATCCTTGGGGTCCCTTCCAACCCAGACCATTCTATGATTCTAATGAAAGATGCCTTTAACGCTCGTGTTTCAAGGGTCTTGGATGTCCAGCCAAAAGAGATCGTGATAAGGCTGGTATTGGGGCTGCTTCCCATTCAAGATATTGGAACCTGAAACACAGAAAGCATTCTTCTTCTTTGGTTGTTCTTAAGGTTATGCTTTTTCAAAGCAAGAAAGCTTACACTGAATTCTGACCCTTGTTCCTCACTAGTCTTTTACATGGAATTACTTTGTATCATGAAGCAGTAGTGGTATGGGTCAGGGTGGAAGAAAATCACTGGAACAGGTTGCCTAGAGAGGTAGTGGAGGCCCATGGTGATACTCAAGGTCAGGCTTGATGGGGCTGTGAGTGGCATTATCTAGTGAAGATGTCCCAACTTATTCCAAGGGGGGTTGGACTAGATGATGTTGAAAGGTCCCTTCCCACCTAATACAATCTGTGATTCTCTGAATATTCTTAAGGAACATAAGTTTATCTGTTCAGGAACAGTCTTTCTGTCTTACGACAACACAGAAGATTCAGAAAGACTTTGGTAATGAGGAGTAAAATTCTTGAACTCCAAAATCAGGTGTGGTATTTAAGGTAAGGTATGATTAGAAGGAAAAGCTATCTTCAATCCTCCCCTGAGCTGAATGTTTTGTAAATAATTATGTTGTCTTTGATTTAGGAATTGTTCCCTTTTGTTCCTTTCATGAGCAATCCATTATGCTTAAGAAACAGTGTAAAAATCAAAGCCAACAAGTGGTGATAACATCTCCAGAGTCAAATTTAGCTCTGGATTAAAAAGAGGAAAAAATGGCTAACTCTGAATTACATTCCTTGTAATGCTCCTAAACAGGAGCTTTCTCCAGCTTTAGTGCACGTTTGTGGAAATACTTTTACTAAGTGAGAGAGAATGAAACTTTTTCAACATGAAAAAGAGGTTTCTGTTTAAAAAGAGGATGTTTTTAAACTTTTAAATGTAATTACTTTCTATCATGATGTAGTAGCTGCATGGGCAGTGTTTGTAAGATTCTTAGTGAACATTATCCTCTCCAGGAACAATCAAGGTCCTTCAGAACAACAGAAAAAGAAAAGATTCAGCAGAGAATTGATACATCTTCTGCTAACTGGAAGGAAATGTTTGCACTCCAAAATCAGGTACAGTACCCATAGTATATTTGTGCATTACTTAAAACTGAAATATAGGTAGAAGAAAAAAATATTTTTAGTTTAATCCTGTCCTGAGAGAAGGTAAAATACATTTATAAAATGTTTATAGACAGGTTTTATAACTGTATGCTGACAGCAGTCATGCTATATTTTATTGCTTTCATGGGGAAATCCAGCAATGAATATATAAGGAACAGCATAAAATCAGGGCCAGCAGGTAGTAAGTAATACGCCTCCAGAACCTTTTTACAGCCTCCATCAATTTGCAGCTTGGGGGCTTACTGGGACAAGTATAAAAACACACAGGGAAAACTCAGTGCAAGAAGTAGATGGAAGTAATGCACGTTATGCAAGAAAATTAAAATTAGTTGGGTTTTAGAGAATTGGACTGAGAGATGTTGCAGCAGGATCTTCCCCTGGACAGTCAGACCAATTGCTAGGGAAACTAAACGAAACTGTAATGGCCAAGAATCCTGCAGGAAGGAGTCAGAGCAGGTGCTGCTTAGTTCTGTTGTTTTTGGTGTGTCTCCTGTGGTGGGAGAAGTCCCTGTTCTGCATAACCTATCTCTAGTTTGGTAAGCTTTCCAACTTCAGTGGTGAGGTTGTGATCAACAGTCAGATTGGTGCTCAACACAGTATCTGTAAGCAATAAACAGAAGCAAGTTTTCAAGAGTTTTACATGATTCAAGTGAAGAAGCCACCATGGGATGCCCTCAGAGGAGATTCCCCTTGTTCCTTGGCAGAGATTGGTGGTTCAGTATGGGATACACTGAATCTTCTTTTGGTGGGAGTACGCTCTGTACACTATGCTCAGTGAGTCTTGAGCTGCCCCAGCTTCATGTTCCTTTGGGCAGCAGAGTCCACCCACTTCAAGTCTCTTTCTACTTGAAATATTTAATCACGTCATACTTAAATAGCAGAGTTACCTTTCCTTGCACTTTTGCATAAAATCTTTAAATTGAGGACACATCTTACATTATTCTAATTCTGATAGTCACACACTTTATGGAAATAATTGGTCTTAGAGTGCCTTGACTTTACATGTATCTAATATTTTACTTACCTGTCACTTAAAATTACTTTAATTTCAATTTTTTACATGAATCTCTTTGGCTTGTTGCATACTCTAAAAGGTCTTTTATAATATCCTTGATTTGATTTATTCTAAAATCTTATGTGCTTCTTTAATGGCACAGTAAAGAAAGCATATTGTGGTAATTGAGTTAAATATGGCATGAAAGATTTTAACAGATACAAGAATGTGATAAATAAAAAATTAATAAATATCTTCATAACGTGTTTTCAATTGGCTAGTTTTGTAATTCCTACAGTGCACCTTGAAATGCTAACAGCAGAGTAGTTATTTCTCTCCTGCACTGCTTTTCTTATCAGTCTCAGCTTGATCTGTGAACATATAGGTCAGTTTTGTTAGGAGGAATGAATTACTCTTTTTTTTTTTTTTCCTGCTGTTATCTGTATTATGATTTTATTCTGACAAAACCCCCTAACTGATTAGTTTTATTTTATACTGGACCAAACACTGAAGCCTAATAACAAAATAATAACTAAAAATGATTTAATTTAATGGGCTTTTTTACAGGTGTGTTTGAATGAACACATTCTCTTTTCTAAATTAAGGGGTTTCATGTAATCACACTTTGTCATCTGAGGAAGTGCAGTTAAGAGACTGGGTACAATTGCTCCCACCGAGGCAGAATGGAGTTTTGTACCAATCATTCTCTATGTGTGTTTGTCCAACCACTGAAAATATTCAGCAGCAGGAGATTCCACAGCCGCCACAGGTAACATGTTCCACTCCCCGAGCAAACAGAGGGTGCTCCCTAGCAGTAATAGAGAGGGGTGTAAGTTTTTCCTGAGAATTTAAGCAAACATCTGCCAGGGATGGAGTAGATACACTCGCAGAGGAGGTTACGAAGAGGGATTGTGGAGGTGCTCTGAATCCCTTCTCACATGTGTACTGGCTCTTTGTAGGAAGTAATACAAAGGAAATAATACAAAGGGAAAAGTTATTCTACGCTTTCTATTTAGAAGAGCTAGGGGGTACAAGTTTCCTAAGAACAAGGAAGATTCTTTAACGTAGACCATGATAAACTAGCTTCTAAAGCTGCTCTTACATCTTTGTATGGTCAATTGCTGCATTACTGAAATTACCTTTGAAAGTAACTACTGGGAAAATATGAATGAAAAATTATGCGTAGTTCTTTCCAGCGTGGCACGGTGCATACCCCGCAGGGGTGTGTACAAAGAGCACACTCTCAGCCTGAAGCCCGCGATTTCTTTGAGCGACGCGTGTTCCTCACGCTGTGGCTCCAGCAAAGGCAGCTCCCTACGCAAACAGGGCGTGGTTTATTTGCTTTTCCTTACACCATTGTCTTTTTCCCTCCTGCACTTACGTAAGGAAGGTGTGCTTGCCCGCGGGCAGTCATTTTGGCGTACAAAGTAGTGTGAAACGTAGGATTTAACCTGCTTTGGCAGGGCGGGTGGACCCGATAATCTCTTGAGGTCCCTCCCTTCCAAGCCCTAAGACTCTGTGATGATTTTTTCCCAGCAGGACCCCCACTCCCCGGCAGGACCCCCACTCCCCGAGGTGACTGTGTCCATCCCCACAACGCGTGTCCCCAGACCCTCATCCACCTCGAAGTGACTTAACACCGGGACATCCCTCACGCTTTTATTTGGGCCCGCCCGGCCGCCGCATCTCCTGGCAGAGTTCCGCAGCGTGACGGCGCCTTCCAGTGCGGCCGGTAACCGCGCCTCTGCTCCGGGGAAGGGCCGCTGCGCCAGGCAGCGAAACCTCAGGGGAGCCGAGGGGGAGCTCGGTCACGATTTCCAGGAAGAGGTGGCCGGGCCAGCGGGCAGCTCCCGCGCTCACCCTACGCTCGCCCCTCGCCGAGATGACCGGGGTCTCCTGGCAGCCGCAGGGCCGGGACCCACGACAGGCGCCCGGCGGGCGGCTGGAGCGTAACGGCACCGAGCTCTACGCTCCCCGGCAGCCACGAGGCCCGCGCCGCGGCGAGCAAGCCAGCCGCCCGCCCAGCGCGGACCCGGCGGGAAGCGGCGTCCCCTCCGGGCCCTACTAAGGCCCCCCACTGCCACCCCCACCCATTGACTGCTGCGCTGAGAGCACGAAGGCCTCGAGGCCCCGCCCCACTGCGTCATGGCTTGGCGAGGCGCCGATTGGCTGCCGACGCTGCCTCACTCCCTCCTCGCCCGGCGGTGGATGTCGCAGCCGCTTTTTTCCGTTGTCGTTTGAAATTCGGCCCAAAATGGCGGCGGCGGCCGGGAGCGGGGCTGAGGCAGCGGCGGTTAGGGTGGAGGGGGCGGAGGAAGAGGAGGAGACGGCGGCTGCGGCGGAGGAGGACGAGGAGGACGTGGACGTGGAGGAGGACGGCGGCGGGGCTGGTAAGGCGGAGAGCGCGGTGACTGCGGGCGGCGGCGAGAGCGAGGAGGACGAGGACGTCTTCGAGGTGGAGAAGATCCTTGACGTGAAGACCGAGGGGGTGAGTGAGCAGCGCCACCGCCGCCTGTCAGCCCGGCGCTCCCAGCCAGCCTCCGGGGGGGCGCCGCGGGACCCCGGGCGGCGCGGCGTTTGCGAGCGCCCATGAGGGGAGCCTGCCGCGCCGTGCGGTGGCCAGGCTGGCCGGCAGCCCGGCCGCCCCCAGACTAGGGCCGGCGGTTGCCTTAGGGTCGGGTTTCGCCCTGCTCCACGAGGAGGTCGGCGGCAGCTCGGGAGTCGAGAGGGGGGTGTGCCGAGCGACCCGAGCCCTGCTCTTCCCGCGCAGGTTTCCTGCTCCATCCCGCTGGACTTGAGCGAGAGCCACGCGAAAGCAGTCGGTCCGTCAGAGCCGCAGTTAGAGCCTGCTGGGCGTAATTCTGCGAGCAGGCCTTCTGCATCCTGCGGCTTTGAATAAAGGGACCTCCAGGCCTGGAGGTTGGTGTCCCTGCCTGTGGCGGGGGGGTTGGAGCTCTATGATCCTTGGGGTCCCTTCCAACCCAGCCCATTCTGTGATTCTATGACTAAACCTGGAGTATCTTCCCTAAGTTATTGTTACGGTCGGCGTTGCCAGGCTGTTTGTTCTCACGGCTGAGCTGCGGTAGTGTTCTGTTGTAAAGTGTTTGAGCGCAGAAATAGGCAGCGTAGGGGTACAGTGGAGAGCTTGGAGGTGGTTTCAAGGCGTGTTTACCGAGACTGTGCTTACTGGCTTATAAAATGTGTTCGTGAAGTTCTCCTAAAGTAAGGGAGGCCTGATTAAAATCAATAGCTGTATTGATCTCTGCTTTTTTTTAGACAGAAATATCATACCTTCTTTCTTTGAAAGCAGTCTAGACTGGTTTACAGTCTTCTAAAATACTCTAAACCTGAAACAAAATGAAGAAATTAACACAGCTTTTAAAAATAATAATAATTTTGTGTTTTAAAATTGTTTAATGCATGGGTCTTATTTTAGGCTTCGGTCAGGGATGCAATGGTATAGAATTCTGCCTGTTCAGTGCAGAACATCTGGGGTTTGAAATCCTTAGGTTGGATAATCTTCAGATCCATAATTTCTTATGTGTTTGTGGTGCTCTATCATGATTAGGCTGTCTTTTGGCTGAAATGTATTGATGACTTAAGAGTGTTAGGCTCTCGAGGTAATACAGTATTTATAGCTTTGTGTGTATGAAGTGTTGGTCAGAATACTAGGACTTAAAAACAAGAGGACCCTTTGTTGTTGTTGTTGTCTTGCCCCACTCCACAATACTGGCATACTGCACACTTCATATAAAATGCACCAGAATACATAGAGTACTGTCTCCTAAAAATGTCATTGGCATGTGCTGATAAAATGTGTGTTAGACCTTCTCTTCCTTACAGCCTTCTCCAAGCAGCCCATTCTGTGGCAGGTTCTGAGCTCTGTTTCCAGCCTGGGTCAGTGTGGGTAGTATAACATGTGCCTTTACCCAGTGTAGGTAGTATAACATGTGCCTTTACCCAGTGTATGCTGGTTTTAGCTTTCTAGCACAGGCTCTGGGTGCAGCAGGCCATCTTTCCATTGCTCTTCAATGGAGGCCATGCTCCTGTGCTACAGGAATACAGGGCAAGACAGATACTTACACCCAACTCTAACTTCTGAAATGGCTGGGAAAAGCTGTGTGTTGCATGCAGTGGAGTACATTTTATGTAGTCCACTTTGGACTAGTTACCAACCTGCAGATTCCCAAATCAGATAGAAAGTCCAGGCAGATTCACCAAGCTGGCTGCTATTCAGCACAGCATCAGACCAGTCGGCATGTTCCCTTGTCACAGTTGCAGAAGTGGGAGAACTGGAGAGCACCACACAGAGAAGCTCCTTTCATTTGCTTCCCTGATGATGCCAGAGCTGGTAGTAGTAGTAGTAGCAGCATGGGAGACAGCACTCCTGGGTTGGGATTTGGTTGGAGAGTCAGGTCTGCTGATAAAATTGTGGAAAAATCTGTGTCTAAAAATGCTTCACACTGCACTATCATGAGGCTGAAACAGCAGGCTCCAATGCAAGTTGTGATGTCAGCCAGCAGAGGTGGGTAGCCTTAACTGCTCTTAGTGACTTGGTGACCCACCCCCCTTTCCATAGGAGTTTGTTCTGGCCCATTACTAGTTCTTTCAGAAGCTACAGTAGCGTAAAGAT
Organism: Gallinula chloropus; assembly: GCF_964237585.1. Classification (NCBI taxonomy): domain Eukaryota; kingdom Metazoa; phylum Chordata; class Aves; order Gruiformes; family Rallidae; genus Gallinula; species Gallinula chloropus. The sequence continues at coordinate 207,045,142 of NC_140085.1, forward strand.
GCATGGAAGTGTTCTGTTATTTGTAAGTGATAGGAAAGAAATAACCAAATTGAGGAAAATGAATGCAAGGCTGTGTATTTATCTTTAGTAAGATGATCAATCTCCTGTCTTCACTTAAGCTGCAGTTTTGTGTCCGTCCCCATGTACTGGATGTGCAGTCACTCAACAGCCAAATTGTCTCGCGTTTGCATTAGACTTTATCCTGCTTTCTCGATTCATAAAGAAGGATTTCTAGCATATTTTGTACCTGAGCTACAACAGTGTAACAGTAACTCTGCAGTTAGTCCTGCATCTGAAATGGCATGACCCTGTACCACCAGACAGAATCAGAATTGATGATCTTTTCCAACCAAAAAAAGCCCAACTGTTAACTTAGCATTGCCAAGGCCACCACTAAACCAGGTCTCTTAAGTACCACATCCACATGTATTTTGAATACCTCCAGGGATGGTGACTTAGTCATTTCCCTGGGCAGCCTGTTTTTGTGCTTGACAGCCCTTTGGGTGAAGAAAATTTTCCAGATATCCATCTAAACATCCCAGCTGGCTAGGAAGCAGATTTGTGGGAAAGGAGCTGGGAGTCCCCATGGATGAGTAAATTGATCAAGAGTCAGCAGTTCTTGCAATAAAGAAGGCTAAGATATCCCAGAGTGTAGCCAGCAGATAAAGATGCTTCTTCCTCTCTTCTGAGCACTACTGAAATGCACCTGGAGTAGTACTGTGTCAACTTCGGAGCTCACCAGGACAGAAAGGGTATGAAAACAGTTTAGGGAGCAGGAGCCCAGGAGGCTGAGAGCTGGATTTGTTCTGCCGTAAGAAGAGAAGAATCAGGCACGATCATATTGATACCTGTATCTGCTTAACGGGAGGATGTAGAGAGGACAGTGTTAGATCCTTCTCAAAGGGGCACAGGGAAAGGATGAGAAAGTGCGGACACAAGCCGAAACATGGAAAACTGGACAGATATGTTTGGGTGGATTTCTGAGTAGCCTGATCTAGTTGGTTCTGCTTTGAGTATGGCATTTTACTTGTTAGTTCTGGAGATCCCTTATAAGCTAAATTATTTTGTGACTGTGATAGGAAAGTTACTAGTCATTTATTTCATGTCTAACACAGAATCACAGAATTGTAGGGGCTGGAAGGGACCTCGAGAGATCATCAGGTCCAACCCCCCTGCCAAAGCAGCTCCCCAGCTCATATTGCACAGACAGGCGTCCAGACGCGTCTTGAAAATCTCCAGAGATGGAGACTCCACCACCTCCCTGGGCAGCCTGTCCCAGGGCTCTGGCACCCTCACTGGGAAAAAGTTCTTCCACATGCTGGTGTGGAACTTCCTGTGCTCCAACTTGCAGTCATTGCCCCTTGTCCTGTCTCCACAGACCACTGAAAAGGGGCTGGCCAGTTGCCCCTACATCCCATACTTAAGATATTTATAAACATTAATAAGGTCCCCCCTTAGTCTTCTTTTCTCCAGGCTGAACAGTCCCAGCTCACTCAGCCTTTCCTCATAGGGGAGATGTTCCAGGCCCTTAATCATCTTCGTAGCCCTTCTCTGGACTCTCTCAAGGAGGTCCCTGTGTTTTTTTTATACCAGGGAGCCCAGAACTGGACACAATACTCCAGGTGGGACCTGACCAGGGCAGAGTAGAGGGGGAGGATCACCTCCATTGACCTGCTGGCCACACTCTTCCTGATGCATCCCAGGATCCCATTGGAGTGCACACTGCTGGCTCATAGCCAGCCTGTCATCAACCAGGACTCCCAGGTCCTTTTCCACAGAGCTCTTCTCCAGCAGGTCATCCCCCAGCCTGTACTGATACAGACAGTTATTTCTTGCCAGGTGCAAGACTTTACACTTGCTTTTGTTGAATTTCATTAGGTTTTTTCCCTGCCCAGCTCTCCAGTCTGTCCAGGTCTCTCTGGATGGCAGCACAGTGTTCCTGTATGTCAGTCACTCCTCCCAGCTTTGTATCATTGGGTACTTGCTGAGGGTGGATGCTATTCCCTCATCAAGGTCGTCAATGAAGATATTAAACAGGACTGGACCCAGCACCGAGCCCTGGGGAACACCGCTAGTCACAGGTCTCCAGTCAGACTCTGCTGCACTGATCACCACCCTCTGAGCCCGGTCCGACAGCCAGTTCTCAACCCACCTCACTGGTGGGTTGAGACTGGTGGGTTGAGACCAGGGAACATGATTTTGAAAACTGATAAACTCTGATAAATCAAGACAGTATGTTTAAGCTAAACTGTAAGATGATAGGTATGACACTAACGTATCTGAATACAGGCTACTTTTAATATGTCGCTGAGGCAAAATGCCCAATATTGTAAATGAAATTGACTGCTGAAGTTTAATGGCATAGATAGGCATTTGGTCAAAGGTTAATGGTGCTCAGGCAGAAATGTAAATTTATAGATAGAAGTACATTCAGTAGCATCAGTGATTCTTTTGAAGCTTTCCTTCTCTGGGCTTGATGGGCAGTGGAGGGCATTTCAGATTCTTTTTATGTGCATGTTTACATTTAAAGTTTTTAGAAAATAAGTTCAGGAATGGCTGTGTTGCCTCGTTGTCGTTATTAGTTATTTTTATATGGGCAGTGGATTTTCTTATGTTTGGTTCTAGCTTTTGCCATGCCTCTGTTTAAAGTGACTGCAGGTTTAATCAATAAAGGTGACCGCATTGATTTCTTAGGCTGTGTCTCTGCTTTTCAGTTAAGCTGGGTGCAGGAGGCCGACCTGCCACTTGTCTGGCTGTGTCAGCAACATGCTGAGTCCAAGCTAATAAGCTCTGCCTCTCAACAAGAAAAGGAGTCCATCTTGAGAAACATTAGGATTTGGACTACTTACTTTATTTAGGAGAAAGGCAGGACATAATTTTCTGGAAAACTTTCTTTTTTAATAGTAAAAAAATTTTCTAATCTAGTGAAAACCAAGATGGACACTAAAAGGTGCAATTTCATCTCACGGTGAAGTTACACAGTTGAAACAATTCATCTAGGGGGTTGTATGTAATCCTTTACTAAGATCTTAGTAACTAATTCCACTAAGATACACACATTCAGGTTTTTGTCTAGGTTTAAGTTAATCTCATTGCCAGGGGTGTTTTTTGCTAATTGTTGGTATTTCAGGTTATCAAAAGCGGCATTGGTTGCAATTCTAACGTAAGCTATAAATTCCCAATTTAAAACTAGGTTAATGATGCTGATGTATTATAGATCTTAGGATTTTATATCAACCTCTTCAGCAAAGAGAAGCGATTCAAACTTGACATTTTTTATAGAAGAAATACTGAAACTTGAGAAAGAACTAGGTTTTCTGACAGTTGCTGTCTATTTCAGTAAAAGGTCTAGGAATTTGATTTGTGTGTTGTAGTTCTGAATATGTCTTAGATGTTACAAATATTTTGGATAAAACTACTCCAACTATTGAAACATTTTACAACCTAGTTAGTTTAGTGTGTGATGCAGATGGAAATAACTCTGGGAATTCTTATGTCAATATTTGGGTTGAATTGCCATTTCATTCATTTCTGTATACACAAAATCCTATATCCACTGAGATCATAGAATCACAGAATCATAGGGGTTGGAAGGGACCTTGAGAGATCACCGGGTCCAACCCCCCTGCCAAAGCAGCTCCCTAGGACATATCACTCAGATAGGCGTCCAGACGGGTCTTGAGTATCTCCAGACATGGAGACTCCACCACCTCCCTGGGCAGCCTGTCCCGGGGCTCTGGCACCCTCACTGGGGAAAAGTTCTTCCCCATGTTGGTGTGGAACTTCCTGTGCTCCAACTTGAAACCACTGCCCCTTGTCCTGTCTCCACAGACCACTGAAAAGGGGCTGGCCAATTCCCCCTGTGTACCATACTTAAGATATTTATAAACATTAATAAGGTCCCCCCTCAGTCTTCTTTTCTCCAGGCTGAACAGTCCCAGCTCACTCAGCCTTTCCTCATAGGGGAGATGTTCCAGGCCCTTCATCACCTTGTAGCCCTTCTCTGGACTCTCTCCAGGAGATCCCTGTCTTTTTTATACCAGGGAGCCCAGAACTGGACACAATACTCCAGGTGGGGCCTGACCAGGGCAGAGTAGAGGGGGAGGATCACCTCCTTTGACCTGCTGGCCACACTCCTCTTGACGTACCCCAGGATCCCATTGGGGATCCCATTTGGGATTGCCAAAGAACTGAGTGGATGATGCAGTACAAAGCTGTATTCGATTAAATGTTGAAGTGTTTTCTTACAGGGTACAGTTCTCTACAAAGTACGGTGGAAAGGATATACCTCTGATGATGATACCTGGGAACCAGAAATTCATTTGGAAGACTGCAAAGAAGTGCTGCTTGAATTCAGAAAAAAAATTGCAGACAGTAAGCCTAAACCTGTTAAAGACATACATGTAAGTTTCACCTTCCAGTATCTTAAAATGAAACGTTATTCCTTATCTAGGTTCTGTTGATGGGGGTGGGGAGAGGAAGGAAAGGCATTTGGGATATGGAATTAAGACAACTTAAAGAATCTCTTTACGTTTCTAAAAGTGTTTTTGTTTCATGTGAAACAATATTGTTGCTGCTCTCTGGCTAGGGACTTTTTTGTTGACTGACAAACTTACTTGTAGAGTCTAAATCCATTTCAGTTGTTAATGGAAATATACAAATGGTGTGTGGCCATTTTAATCTGGTTTTGACAACATAAACAACTGTCTTTGTCTACCCTCATGCCTATTGTCTTGTCTGAAGCTGGGCAATGCTCAATCCACCCTCCTGCTGTATGTTGCAGATTGAATTTTTTGCTTGTTAATCATTCAATTTGGTAAGACAGATATGCAAAGAAATTAGCTGCAAGAAGGCAGCATAAGACTTTTCTTTTTGAACTGCTCAGTCAGTTTGAAAATTCAGTGTAAGAATCTTTGAGAACTGGTACCCTGCTTGTAGAAAACCTGTAGGTCACCTTCATCAGTGGCCCAACTGAACTGCCTCTATGCAAACACAGGTAGCATGGGGAATAAACGAGGTGTTGAAGAAGTGCACCTGCCTGCAGGGCTGTGATCTTACTGGCATCATGGAGATGGGATGGGATGGCTCCTGTGACTGGAGTGTTGGGATGGAAGGATACAGGCTCTTTAGAAGGCAGGGGAGATGAGGAGAGGGTGTCACTGTCAGTGACTGTCAGTGACCAGCTGGAGTGCATGGAGCTCCACATGGGGATGGAAGAGGAGCCAACTGAGAGTTTATGGGTCAGGATTAACGGAAGCACAGAGACAGGACATGTTATAGATGCCCCTTCACCCAAACAGGAAGACTGAGCAGATGAGGCCCTCTATAACAGGAGCAGCCTCACATTCACAAGCGCTGGTCTTCATGTGGGACACCCTGACAGCTGTTGGAGGAACACCTTCCTTATGAGGACAGGCTGAGGGAGCTGGGCCTCTTTAGCCTGGAGGAGACCGAGGGGTGGCCTTATTAATGTTTATAAATATGTAAAGTTGAGTGTCAGGAGGACGGTGCCAGTCTCTTAATGATGGCCAGACCAAGGGGCAGTGGATGCAAGCTGGAGCATAGGAAGTTCCATGTGAGTATAAGGGGAAACTTCTTCACTGTGAGGGTGACGGAGCACTAGAACAAACTGCCTGGAGAGGTTGTGGAGTCTCCTTCTCTGGAGACATTCAAAACCCACCTGAATGTGTTCCTGTGTGATTTAGTCTGGGTGATCCTGCTCTGGCAGGGGGGTTGGACTAGATGATCTTTCAAGGTCCCTTTCAATCCCTGACATTCTGTGATTCTGTGATTGCTCACAGAATCATAGACTGTCTGGGTTGAAGGGGGGACCCCAAGGATCATAGAGCTCCAACCCCCCTGCCACAGGCAGGCACATCAACCTCCAGCATGCATCTGTACAAGGTTGCCCAGGGACCCATCCAACCTGGCCTTGAACACCTCCAGGGATGGGGCGTCCACCACTGGCAGCCTGTTCCAGCACCTCACCACTCTCTCTGGAAAAAACGTCCCCCTAATATTGTAGGGTATTTCCCTACAATCTCGTAGAATTTCAGCATCCCCAAGCCCTTCTCTATCTCATTGAGTTTCACCCTCTTCATCCTTTTAATCTAGTATAAAGTTAGAGGCTACTTGCTCTACCCTAGCAAGCCTCACTATATCCCTTCCCCCCTTCCTAACTAGTTTAAAGCCCTGTCAGTAAGGCCTGCCAGCTCTTGAGCAAGGGTTCTTTTCCCTTTTGGAGGCAGGTGTCACCCATCTGCTGCTCTCAGGCCAGGTGCTGAGTAAACAACCCTGTGATTGAAAAACCCAAAGTTCCTAAGGTGGCACCAGCCCCTCAACCACTTATTCAACACCTCTCCTTTCTTAGCCCGCTTCATCTTCTTTGCTGCCCCAAATGGGATAGAATAAAACACCACTTGCACTCCCCCTCCCTCAATCAGCCTCCCTAAACCCCTGAAGTCTCTTTTGATACTTCTCAGACTTCTTTGAGAGATTTCATCACTGCCTGCCTGAACAATGAGTAATGGGTAGTAATCAGAGGGGTGAACCAGATCCAGGAGTTTTCTAGTTATGTCCTTGATCTGCACCCCAGGGAGGCAGCACACTTCCCTACGGGTAGGGTCTGGCCTGCATATGGGGCCCTCTGTTCCCTTGAGAAGGGAATCCCCAACTAAAATCACCTTTGTCTTTCCTGATAGAGGCAGTCCTGAGGCATGGAGGTAACTTCCTCACTCTTGGCCTCCTATTAGGGGGATTGCCCCCCACATTCCCATTTGCCTCTTCAACTCCCAGCACCTCAAACCTATTGCTTAGGGGGACCTGGGGAACCAAGGTAGGCAGGGAGGAGTCCTGGCGCCGAGCCAGGACTATCTTCCAACCCTCTCTGTCTTTGTGGTCACCCACTTCTCCCCGTTCTGCCTGATAGGGCTGGGGATCCATCATTTTGGGGGGAAAAGTTCCCTGGTGACTTTTTTCCTCTGGCATGCCAGCGAGTTGCTCCACCAATCAGTCTCCCTCACACTCCCTAATGCTCCTCAGTCTCTCCACCTCTTCTCTGAGCTCTGCCCCCATGCTGAGCAGATCTTCCACCTGCGCACACCTCACACAGGTGGAATTGCCACTGCCATCCGCCAGCAGGAGCAGGCTCAGGCACTCCCTGCAGCCAGAGACTTGCACAGCCTCACTCCTGGGCAGGCCCCCGGACTGGGTCCCCATGCTCTTAATGGGGCGAGCCCTCTGCCTGCTGGAGGCCGTGTTAATCTGTGGTCTCAGAGACTGGCAGTAGGTGAGACAGTTCCCTGGGTGTTGAGAGTCAGAACTTACCTGACTGTCCACACGAGCTACAGGGTCAGCACTGCACACATGCTGATCTCCCCTCTGTGAGTCAGGTGACTCAACCTCTCTGAGGCTTTATCAAGGTGATGGGCGGTGCTGGAGCGGCTGTTGCCCTGGCAATGCCTACGCCACATCAGCCTCTCTCACTAGAGAGCTACCGCCTGCTGTCTGGTGTCTCTGCTTCACAGGGGCTTCTCCTGGCAGGGCAATCACTCCAAACACTCTTGCTGTTCACGATCTATCGCTACAGCTCTGGCTGTGCTGGTTCCGAGCAGTCAACCGCGTGGGCTTGATGTCCACGTGGCATTGCTGTTCAAAACCTTACTTGTCCCGTGCATTAGCACTACTGTCTCTGTGTCGTTTACACTAAACTGATGCAGTTTAATGGAGAATAACATTTTTTCCTATCTTACAGACACTATCTCTAAATGATGATGTATTTGAAGCAGAATCTGACAGTGACTGGCAAAGTGAAACAAAAGCTGATGTTTCACCAAAGAAGAAAAAGAAAAAGTCGAAGGATGGTGAGGATAGAAGTCCAGATGATGCGAAGAAGAAAAAGTCTAAGTCTGCAAAACCAAAAGAAAAACCCAAAACAGAATGTGAAAATTCCTCAGATAGTTTGGTTTCAGATTCAAAACCAAAAAAAAGGACTTCAGATAGCAAGGAGGATTCAAAGGACCCAAAGAAGCAAAGGAAAGAAGATAGTAAAGAAACAAAGAAAAAGAAAGGAGACGTTAAAGATGTAAAAACAAAGTCTAAAGAAGATAAAAAGTCACGGAAAGAAAAGCATGGAGATGTTCTGTTTGACTCAGAATCAAGTACTCTGGATAATGTATTTTCTGAAGGAACTGACAATGAAAATTCTGAAATAAATTCTGAAAATAAAAATGAGAAGCAAAAGGGTGGAGAAGAGAGGTTGGAACCAGAAATTGCTGAAAAAGATTCCGTTGCTGATAGGTGTCTCGATGGATCAGCAAGTAATGAAGATGATAGCATTGATGCTAAGGTTAAAAGAAAGAAGAAAAAATTTCAGAAAGCCGAAGATTATAAAGAGTCAGGCAGAAAAGTGGAAACTCAAGATTTAGAGAAGAAAGGCATGCTGAAAAAGCAGAAAGGTCAAGAAAAAGTAACAACGGCCATGGGAGAGTTGGAGAAAGTGTCAGCCGCTCCTTCACCAGTGCAGAAGACTTTGAAATTGAGTGCTGATGAAAGAGGGTGCAAGTCCATTGATTCAGTGGGGGAGGTAAGCAATGTTAAGGCATTGGAGTGGGGGCTGGGGATTACATCACACATCTTTGTGGTACAGATATCTTAAAAGGCTACTGTTGATGAGAGCAAAGAGAAGACTACAAATGGGAAAGTTTGAGCTGGATGAAACTAAAGAAAGCCCCACTGCACAATTTATAGGGGAGACTGAAACATTTATGGATTTTGAGCACTGTAAAGGAGGGAACACTGCAGGACAGCAGGTTGTCTTCAAATGTGGAAATGTGAATGTCTTCTGTTTGTTTATGTGTACTTAGAATGAAATGTGCTGTTCCTCCAGAGCATGCTGTCATTTTTAGCTTTGCTCCCCACACCTTCAATAGTTGCCTGAGTTTGCCTTTTTTTCTACCTTCAGTCTTGAGCAGCTATCCATCCAGCACTGCATGATGAAGTGCACTTTTGAGCTAAAACACGTACTTGATCTCTAAAGCTTTATGTGTGTGAGCATCTGCCTGACAACTGGAATGCTGAAATTGCTTGTAAACCCAAGTCTCCTGGATAACTGTGTGACTGGCTTGTCTTGTTAGAATTCCTGGGGTGATTACAGAAAATGCTTTGTCTCATATTAATTACAAATGTTATACTGGTTCTAAGGAGTGAGCTAAGCAAATACTGGAGTGTTACTATTATTGCATACAGTATGTGTTAAGAAAAGGAAAAAAAATGGGAAAAAACCCCAGTATTTCTGGAATGTTTCTGAGAATACCCTTTCCTTCAGCTGTTTCAGACCATTCTAGTACAGTGTACAGCTCAGAGGAACCGCTCTCTGATTTGTTACAGGATTGGAGCCAAAACACATTGATATTTACTGGATTATGTCCCCCTTCTGAGGCCATAATTCTGTGGCGACAAGTTTCTCCTGTAGGTTCAGCTGTGTGTTCTCCCTCTCACGGTTGTTGTATATATGGAGTAGGCCACTTTAAACAAGGAAGTTGATTTTTGGGATAATTACATGGCATAATCTCAGAGTAGAACCACACAAAGCAGTGTGTTTGCAGGAGCTTAATGGTGAAAGCCCTTGTAAACAAGGTTAAGCAATTACTGTGTGGCATAGCCCCATTCCAAAAGTTACTTAACTAACCAAAATGATAGGGCCCTTTAATTACTCAGGTGGGGTTTTTTTGGTAGTTTGAGGCTATAGCATTCATAAGAGACATCAGTAGTGGTATTAGATAATCTTTGGATCTCTGTTTTATTAACCAGTAGTATAAAAATCCTGTCATCCCAAACATGGAGACATCAACAGCAGATGAAAGTTGGTTTGCTTATGGGTTTTCAGCCACCACTGTCACTAAGCTGTCTGTATGCCTTTCTTGTGGTTGTGCTCCATGGAAGGTCATGCTCTGAGGTACCAAGGAAGCAAGGCAGGCATTCTGCTCTTCACTTCTTGTTTTTTCCTTCCTTAGTTTGGGAGGCTTAAACAATGTTCTCTGTAAATGGTTATTCTCCAGAGCAGCTGTGGACTAATTACATGGGTGGGTTTGGTAGGGAGTTCTGGAGGTTTTTGGCTACGTTAAACTGCTGGCCCAAGCAGGTTATTCCTCCCCAATAAAACCATTGTGTGTTTCAGCTACCTGTCTGTCTTTATATAGCTCTGATTACATAACACTCTGTATAATACAGCAGCCTCTGTTCGGGGTCAGTCTGCATGCTGAACCATTCTTTCCATTTGATTTACCTCCAAAAATAAATGTGCCTTGTGCATCTGATTGGTATTGGATGTCTGGAGTAGAAATCAGGATTACTGATTTTAACAGCCTCTCAGTTGTAGCAAATACCTGGTAAATCCTTCAGTAAGTTGCCCATCTCCTCCTAAATCCTGGGCATCTGCTGGGATTAACAGCTGTATGTGCTACCAGTTAACCCTGTCAGTGATCAAAAGCTGAGGTTTTTTTGGAGAGGTGGGAGGGGGTGAGAAGATTAAATCTCAGCTCTGCTAACACGTTTTTATACAACAAGTTAATCTATTTTAATTGAAGTGAGTGGAGTTAAATCCAGATGGCAGCAGATCCCAAGTGGTGTTCCCCCAGGGCTCAGTACTGGGATCAGTCTCTTGAATATCTTTATCAGTCAGTGGTCTGGATGGGGAGATCAAGTGCACCTTCAGTAAGTTTGTAGATGACACCAAGTTGGATAGGTATGTTGATCTCCCTGAGGGTAGGAAGGCTTTTACAGAAAGGCCTGGACAGGCTGGATTAATGGTCTCAACCTGCATGAAGTTCAACAAGGCTCAGTGCTGGGTCCTACAGTTGGATCACAACAACCCCATGCAGTGTTACAGGTTTGGGGCAGAGCTGCTGGAAAGCTGGCTGACTGAAAAGGACCTGGGGGTGTTGGTCAACAGCCAGCTGAATATGAGCCAGCAGTGTGCTCAGGCAGCCAAAGAAGCCAGCAGCATCCTGGCTGGTATCAGAAACAGTGTGGCCAGGAGGACTAGGGAAGTGGTTGTGCCCCTGCACTCGGCACTGGTGAGGTCTCACCTTCAGTACTGTGTTCAGTGTTGGGCTCCTCACTAAAAGGAGGACATTGAGGTGCTAGAATGTGACCCAAGAAGGGCAACACATCTGGCAAAGGGTCTAGAGCACAAGTCTTACGAGAAGTGGCTGGGGGAACTGGGGTTGTTTAGGCTGGAGTAAAGGAGGTTGAGGGGAGACCTTATTGCTCTCTACAACTACCTGAAAGGAGGTTGTAGTGAGGTGTAAGTGGTCTCTTCTCCCAAGTAACAAGTGGACAAGAGGAAGTGGCTTCGAGTTGTGCCAGGGAAGGTTTAGAGTGAATATGAGGAAAATACTTTTCACTAAAAGGGCTGTCAGTCACTGGAACAGGCTGCCCAGGGAAGTGGTGGAGTCACCATCCCTGGAGGTATTTAAAAGATGTGTAGATGGTACATTTTAGGACATGGCTTAGTGGTCACCTTGGCAGTGCTAGGGTAACAACTGGATGTAATGATCTCAGAGGTCTTTTCCAACCAAAATGATTTTATAGTTTAGTGATAAATTCAGTCTGTAGTTCTTGTGGGTACTACTTCTGGGGCAGCTTTTCAGAAAGCCAGTGCTATCCGTGTACCAGGTTAGTGCCAGGGGCTGGTACAAAGCTGTGCTAAGCCTTGTCCCACTGTGCAGTGTGGGATTTCCTGGTTGAAAGGAGAGGGAGGTTTAGGAGGAGAAAGGCAACCTTTGGTGGAGGCAGGTGAATGTTATTTTGGTGAATTTGATGATATAAGCATTCACCATATTTCTTCTGTGATACTGAATTATTGCTAAACTCAGTCTTCTGTGTGGATACAGCAGGTTTGGGTGGGTTTTCTGAGAGTCTCTTTTTCCACCAATGACCATTACACATAAAGAACATTATGGCATATTGGAAAACTTGGAACCTTCTGTATGCAGATGTCAAGTTTTCTCAGTTAAGGTTCAAATCAGTGCTGCCATAACTGTGTGGAATATGGTGCTGCAAAGGTGGTAAATACTTTGAAACAATCCCATTCTATTCAGGTTCAGTATTTGGAACAAAAGAAAAGCTCAGAGTTTTTAATTTCCTCAAAATGCTGTTTTTGGCATATCTGCACCTCATGCATGGCTGGGATGAAGTAAATATGAGTTGAAGTTGGTTTATTTTGGAAATAAATCTCTCCTCTTAACACAAGAAGCCCTTGCAGACTTAATTCCTGACTCACCTGTTTCATTCTTTTCTTAGGAACGTCCACAAGTCTGTTACATGCAAGTTTCAGTAGTATAAAACTAATACTGGACAGGTGAAAGGACTTATTTTCTATTCTTTTCTCAACCATTTTAATCTGTTCTTTGCTGTCAATACCAGGAGAAAGAAATAAAGAAAACTGAAACAAAAGAGAAATCTCAAAAAAAAGAGCCTGAAAAAGAAGACAGGAGCAGAAAAGAACAAAAGGGCCTAAAAAGTAAGTGCTCATTGCTTAAAAGAGGGGAAGGAGCAACCCTTCAGGGGATACTTCTATTCACATCTGGAAACTACATAGCTTTGTAACACAAGAATTTTATACTTTTATTTTAGGAAGCGAAAGTCTGCTGTTTAATGGCTTTGTTGTTACTTGCTTCATGAGAGTGGTGTCTGTACTTTCATGTATGAAGCATGGGAGCATGTAGAAAGACAAGGGAAGGTTTTGCCCTTTTCCATTTACTATTATCAACTATGCTTCTGTGTGGCAGGTAGAAGTCATCTTTTTTAAGAGGAATTCCTCCAGCTGCTGGTCATTTCCAAATGTGTGCTGATGCTATGAGTATACACTTTGTATGATTAGAAAAACTAGTAGAGGTTCCCCTCAGACAAACTTCTTGCCTCTTCATTAGCCACAGTGACAAGCTGTATTACATAACCCTTTGGATATCACCAGAACTGGATGGTTTCCTAGATGGAAAAGATGTCTAGGTTTTATTTCTGTATTCTGGAGTATTAATGTTGCTACTCTTCTTCTCAGTAAAATTCAGGGTGATTTTATTCAGGATAAATTTCCTCACTACTCTGATGAGGATGAACTGAGGTTAACTAGGTAATTTCACCTTTGATAATCAAGAATCAAGGAGGAACTGTGATGCTTTAGGTAGCTGTTGCTAGAGACACTTCTTTCACTGGGAGTAGCATAAATGCTTATAATGCTTAAGAAAAGTAACAAAATTCTTGATTTTCTTTACACAGCATGTGTCCTTCGTCTGTTCATCACAGATACTGAACCTTATTTACCAAGTAGTAATTTACACATCACTCAACACTCCATTTCTTAATAAGATGGTATCATGTTGAAAGCAATCAGGACTCAGACTTGCCAGGATAGTTGGAGGTGAACTAGCTCACTCCAGTTGTCGGCTGATGTTGAGTGTGCTCCTGTGCTTCAACAGTGATTAACTTACGGAAAGAGATGAGAGATCTCCTAAATGGACTCTGGTCACTCACTTAAGATTTGTGATGTAACAGCTTTTAGCAGCTGAAGTAGTTGCTGTTGGTAACTGCCTTAATATTACAGGCTTTAAGGACATCAAAAGTACATTTGACTTGGTTAATGTAACTTCAAAAGGAACAAATAAATATTCTGATAATAACTCTGTAAGAGAAGAATCTTTTCTAGAATATAAATTCATAGAACAATTAAAATGAAAAGACAGCAGGGTATACAAGGAAAGGAGGAATTTAGGAGATGAAACAGACACGTGGACTTCCATTGCTGCAGAAGGTGATTGAGAATTAGTGGGTGTGTGTCAGATGGGGAACTGCTGAGCAGTAGAAACAAGTGCAGCGAAAAGCTGAGCACTTTAAATGAGTTAACATTTTCTCCATTCCTGCTTGTATCTTTTAATGCTGCAGTTCTTGTCTTCCCAGGAGGCTAAAACAATGTTTTCTTCTGAAACTTACTGATAAATTCTCAGTGTGCTTCCAGCATCTTTCAGTAATGGAGCGTGCACCATCTCTTACCGCTTCAGCCTAAGTTATTACAAGAAATACACAGCTTGTTTCAAGTAAAAGCATTTTATGTCTGCTTGTAATGTAGCCTTCATTCTTTGGAAGCATTCCATGCTGACTTGCAGAGTTCATTTGAATGAAAAGTAGTCATATTTTAAGCTACTGATCATTGAAGCAGTGGCAAGCAGTGAATGGTTTGGAAACTTACTTATTGCTTTCTTTTTTTTTTTTTTTCTCCCATAAAATCACATATACAACAGATGGCAAGCAGCAAGTCTTGAGTTTGGGTATGGACATGCAGTTAGAGTGGCTGACACTAGAAGATTTTCAGAAGCATCTTGATGGAGAAGATGAGAATCACATCTTAAGAGAGCCAATATCAAGTAGTGAGTAGTTGCTTTGAGAAAGGGACATTTCTTACCTGGTCTGTCAAAGTGAAATAGCCAATAACTGCATTAAATTTATTTTCTAGCTCTCCTGAGGGATGCTGTTAAAAGTGGGGATTATATGACAGTAAAGATGGCACTTTCTTCAAACGAGGAATATAATCTGGATCAAGAGGTAATTTTTCTGCAGTGGAACCGTTGGAGGGGTGTGGTGGGGGAGAAAGTACAAATTTGGATTATTTGAAAAGTCTTCTCTTACACTAGTAAGTAGAAGATTTCTGTTTCAACTTAAAAAAAAGGCACAAGGTGAGAAAAGGGAGTATAAAATACTCAATATTTGTTATCAATTTCTTCCAAAATGAAAACAAGTTTGGTAAAGTTTGATGGAAGCATTCCAGTAGCTGGGCTTGCAGCAGAGTTCCCCCTGGGTATAACCAAGTATCAGAAGCTTAAATGCTGTAAGGAACAATCAGAGCCATTGGCTCAAGTGGCCACACTATGTAACACACCTGTACATTAAAAGCCAAAAAAATTTTATTTTCTGTTTGACAGACTGGGACCACTTCATGAATAACTTGTTCTCTGCCAGTTCTTCATCAGCTGTGTTTTTTCCTTACAAGGATCTATTTCCCTGTGAAAGAGACTGTAGTTCCGTTTGTGAGGACTGAAATCTCTGACACCAGTATTTTCACTGGTGATCTTGTGTAGTTGTGTTACATAGCATTTTCAGAACTACACCTCATGCTAAGACTTCTGATGCCAGATGAACTACTAGGGCAAGCATGTGGTCTCTGAACTGTGTCTGGTGGAAAACACAAGAGCAAGTGAGGAGCCTGCCTGCTCACAGAAGGCTTTTCATACACTGAAAAAATCTAAAAGCAGCCATGTGGTGGCAGCTGACAAGCCACTGTGGTTTTCCTCTGGTGGCAGATGATTTCTTTTTCCAATGTTTTGCAGTATTCCCCGCTACCAAATACCTTGTTGCCTTTTGTTTCTGGCTCGTTCTGGTTTTCTGCCTCCTTGCTCTGGCCCTCAGAATGTTATGGGGTTTGCACACTGTGGAGCTCAGAATGTGAAGCCTGTGGACTAGAGCAGTGGGAGGTGATAACTTGTTGGTATCTGGCAACCATGTATGTGTGAATCCTTCTGCCAAGGAGGGCAGACTTTGTGAAACCTGTTGACACACTTGCAATTTGTGTCTTGTGGCTTTATCTTTTTTAAATGACAGTGATTCTTGTTGCAGGACTCCAGTGGAATGACCCTACTAATGCATGCTGCTGCTGGTGGGCACGATGATCTTCTCCGGGTCCTACTCAGGAAAGGAGCTAAAGTTAATGGTAGACAGAAAAATGGAACAACTGCATTGATACATGCAGCTGAAAAGGTTGGCTTGGTTATTGTCATATTTGTGGTTCTTGGTTCTTTTATTTACCTTTTAAAATGGTACACAATTCTTTTCCTTTGGGCAGTGCTTAAAATAGTTAGCAGGATATAACAGGGTGACCCTAACAGCCTAATTCCATCAGCTGAAATCACTGTATTGCAAATACTGATTTATAAACTCTGATTCCAAACCCTAGCCCAACTAGAGAGTATTGTAGGGCTACCTAGGGGAAAAGTGGAGGCAAATGTTACCTCCTAGTTTGTCTGTCGTTGGGGGCTGAAGTTCTTGTTATGCTTGTTATGATCTCTGGCTGCACAGGATCCAAACTTGAGAAACTCTGAGAGCAAGTGTCTGATTAAGCAGAGTTTGAGAGCTGGAAGATGGAGATAGTGGCAAGCTCTTCTCTAACTAAAGCCAACTGGACTTGTAAGTTAGAGGGTGTTTCTTGGGTTCAAGTTAAAGTGTTTTCCCATGTACAGTAGATACAGGGCCAAAAGAGAGTATGATTCCAGTTTGGTGATAGGTGTAATCATACAGTTTTCTTCCTGTGGTGTTAACTGCTGCAACACAGAGGGGAAAAAAATTGCAAATGCTTGTTGCAATCTACTTGGCTGACTCTGAATTGTTCTTTATCAGCAGTGGCTGAGAGTGATGGTAACTGTGTCATGCCTCATGCTTTGGATTTTACTGATGGATTTTAAATAAACCTCACTTTGTATTCTGAAACAAAACCATAATCCTTCCTCCTTAGATGTTTTGTGGCTTTGATTTTTTCAGAACTTTCTAACGACAGTAGCAATTCTTCTGGAAGCTGGGGCGTATGTGAACGTGCAGCAGAGCAGTGGTGAGACCGCTTTAATGAAGGTAAATTTACTGTATGTCCTGACACAGTTTAACAGTGAATTATTTTGGCAAACTAGTAAAACTGAGAAGCATACTTGTAGAGTTGATTTAGGGAACATGTACTGTACTTGAAATAGTTACCACTCTCAGTTACTCTAGGCAGTGGTTTAACAGTGGGTTTTTTAATGTCCTTATCAAGTGGGGGGGGTTCACGTCTTCTGTAAAGAAAATGGTAACACACTTGTGATTTCCTCAATCACTTCAATCCCAAACCTCTTCATAATTTGGCTATCTCCACGAGCCTCAGGTTTGACCTTTGTTGTTTTTAAAGATTTTTTTAATATTTGATGCACAGCTGTACATTCTTTCTGGTTGGCAGCCTACAGTGACTTATTCTGGGTATTTGCTCTGCAGATAGAAAGAACAGTAACTTACTGGAAAAAAGCTCAGCCACACATGGATAAACACACAAGTGTGTTTATCAGGTCACTCCTTTTTAACCTTAGGAGTTGGATCATACTTTTTAAGGCGGGGGGTGGAAACCAGTGTCTTGGCACTTTATTCCTTTCTCTTAGGCAGCGTGTGTGTGTTGTGGATATTTGGGGGAGGGGGGCAGGTGGCTTTGGGTTTTTTTAATGGAAGATTATGGATTGAAAGCACAGATGAAAGTTCAGACCTGAGGCACATTTCACAAGTTAACTTCTGAGATGCCTCATGAAGATAGAAGTTTATTTCTTGTGCCTTTCCCTGATTTTCCTGAATGAAGCCTTTGAAAACAAATGACCAAGGGTATGTGTTTGACTTCTTCAAAGCAAAACTTTCTTTAGTTTTGTTTCTTGTACTTTTGTCAAGTCTTTGCTTGACATGCCCTGAAATTTGTTGTAAGTAACACTGATCAACCTTGGACACTTAGGCAGTTGATAACTATGACTGTCTAGCATAGCTGCATGACATTTTGGGGGAAATTGTATTAATTTGCTGCACACTGAAGGACCATTTGAACCCCAGCTTCCTAGAACCGGACACTTGGCAGCCTTACTGCAGTCATTCTGAACTTCTGCAGAAATCCGTTTATTTGGGTAAATTACAAGGATACAGTTACTGAACTCCAGCAGATCAGACACTTTCACAGAACTTCTGGGGGTTTTTTTCATCTTCCCCTCCCTGCCCACCAATTAAGTCCACTTGGTAATCCTGAGAGCTGCAGCTTCTGTGAGATCAGCTCTGCAGTGTTGCCTGGGTAAAGCTAAAATTCGGATTGTGATGCTGAGCTTTGAGTTGTATTAGCATTTGCAGAGCAAATACCTAAACTCACTTTCCTGAGTTGTAACCAGTGTTGGATTTTATTTCTGCAGTTGTGCTTACTCCTGTATTGTGCTCTGTTCTGATGGGGGATTGTCATTGTCCATCCTTCCATCTTCTCCCTTTCTTCACAGGCGTGTAAGAGAGGGAATTCTGACATAGTGAGGCTTATGATTGAAAGTGGAGCAGACTGCAACCTTTTGTCCAAGCACCAGAACAGCGCGCTGCATTTTGCTAAGCAGTGTAATAACATCCTGGTGTATGAGCAGCTCAAGAGTCATTTGGAAACGTGAGTAAACTGTACTTTGAAGTTTGTTCTGGTGAAGTTTGTAATACTGGGATGTCAGTTTCGGTTTCAGTGAAGGGGAAGGGGGGCAGATTGCAGGGAAGAGAACAGATCTGATTAGGGAGAAAGCTAACTAGTAAGTGAAACTAAAAGAATGTGAGCTAACAGAATTAGCAGGCACTTTCTTAAACACTTTTAAAAATGCGGAAAGGAGGAAAAGGGAATTCCTAGAAGTGAAAGATTCTTAAACTAGAAGTAACAGCAGTTGGGAAAACTAAAATGTGTATAAGCACTGGAAAATTGAATGTAAACTCTTACTAGTGTATGCCAAATAAAACAGACCTAAAAAGCATAAAGTTAGAAACCAACAGGAACACCAAACAAAAACACCACAAAAAGTCAGTGCTGGTAGTTAAGGTGTTGTTGGACACTTTAAATGTGAGCTGAGAGTGCTGGAGTAAAAGCTTTCCTGCTGGTGGATGATGAAAATAAAAATCTTCTTCATGCAACAAAACTGAAGAAAGAGCAGTACAGTGTGTGTGGTGTGTGAAACATTCACATCATATGGTCATGTAAAAATGCCATCCATATTCATCAGCTCAGTATAAAGGGAGACAAAGAGGAAGAGTAAGCTCTTTAATAGTAATTTGGAGGAATACTGGTGGCTTAAATATCAGGGCAGAAAATTATAACCAGTAAACTTGGAGAAGAGTCAAGGAGGGTCTCGAGCTGCTGCAGCGGGTGAAATTTTGCCATGAATGCATAGTTAGTGGTAGAAGAAAACTGTATCAGTTCAAGATCCTTATAGTTATTTCATCCTAATGATTTATCTATTTAATTTAAGACAGTGTACCAAGTAGTTTGTAGTCCAAGCTCATTCTCTTCTAATTTAGTGTTTAGAAAGCCCTGGCTGTTTTCTGTCTCAGTGTCCCTGATCTCTTGTATTTCCCGTCAGCTAATACCCTAAATCTAACTTGACAGGACCTGTCTTGTAATGCTTACTGGTATGTGCTGTAGTACTACCAAAATTCTTACTCTAATAGCTGTTAGTGCTCTTTTCTTTAGAACCTTATTAAATACTAAATTTAAGTATATTAAGTCTCAAAAATAAGTTATATTGAAAAACCATTATCATTGCAGTGGTGGTCACAGTGGAGGTTAGGGAGCCCTTCTAACTAAGACAGACAGAGAAATTTGTGGAACACTTTCAAAGTGAAATGTCAGGTAAATGCATTTTAGTGCAAATGTCAGGTAAATGACAAAAAACACATCTCCAGGGTGAGGTTGTGTTGGCCTGTGCATTTGAAAGGAACTCAGTTATGAAGTTACAGAATCACAGACACAGAATGGATGAGGTTGGAAGGGACCTCTGCACGTCATCTTGTCCAGCTCCCCTCCTCAAGCAGGGTCACGTAGAGCTGTCTGCCTAGGACCCTGTCCAGATGGCTTTTGAGTATCTCCAGTGATGGAGACCTCAAAGTCTCTCAGGGCATCTCTTTCCCCCCTCTTTTCAGGTGTGCACTCTCAGAGGTGATCCCTCTGAGCCTTCTCTACTCCAGGCTGAACAGTCCTAGCTCCCTTAGCCTGTCATCTCAGGAGAGGTGCTCCAGCCCTCTAAACATCTTTGTGGTCCTCCTCTGGATTCACTCCAGTATCTCTATGTCTCTCTTGTAGTGAGGTCCCTGAACTGGACATGGCACTCCAACTGTGGTCTCACCAGTCATGACTAGATGGGGACGATCCCCTCCTTTAACTTGCTGGCAATGCATTGGCTAATGCAGCTTAGGATATGGTAGCCACCTGTGCAGCAAGGCTGGTTGATCTTCAACCTGGTGTACACCAGGTCCTATTCTGCCAAGCAGCTTCCCAGCTGGGTGGCTCCCAGCATGTCCTGGTGCCTGGGGTTGTTCCTCCCCAGACACAGGACTTTGCACTTCTTTTTGTTGAACTTTGTGAGGTTCCTGTTGGCCTGTTTATTCAGCCTGTTGAGATCCCTCTGCATGGCAGCACAATCATCTAGTTACTAGCTAGTCCTCCCACTTCTGTCTCATCTGCAAGCTTCCTGAGGGTATGTTCTGTCCCATCTTCCAGGATGAAAATGTTCAGTAGGACCAGACCCGAGGTTGACCATGGGAGTACACCAGTAGTGACTGGCTTCCAGCCAGACTTTGTGCTACTCATCTTTGCTGAACTAATATGTTCTGATCCAGTTCTGTACTGGGAGGAAAGTATTGTGATGGCAGTAGTTTTGATGCACTGTAAAGCTTGTCTGAGATACTGTAGGTCACAGCATCGAACCTCTGTCCTGACCAGATGGAAGCCAGAAGGAATGTTTTCTTATACCAGGCTAGATGGGGAAACAAAAGTGCTAAAAGCATAAAAACCAATAAATAAATTTTCAGACATAGAAAACCTTCTGAAGTGAGCCAGGGCAGATGAAGTAGGTAAATTGAGTATGCTGGTTCTTCCCCAGGGAAGGAAATCATGACTTTGAAGGCAGCAGCAAGCCTGCAGATACAAGTGGTCTGACACCTGCTGCTCAGCACATTGAAACTCGTGTTGCTCGTTCACTGTTTGGTGCCTTTTCCAGTTCGTTTCCTGTTTAAAATCTGCCACCTTCAGTTTTGGCCACTCTGAGCAGTGGGGTTGGGAAGCCCTCGAACGTGTAGTTTTGCCAGTGAAAGGAAACTGAATTTAAGTCAAAAAGGAAAATAATACAGTTGTAGTGGAGCTGAAAGTGAGATGTAAATCCACAGTGTCTGAATGCATTAAATAGTAGCATGTCCCTTTCTAGTTGCCTTGTTTTGAAAGCAGATGAAGCAAAAGGAAAAGTAGAGATGATCCAACATGCAGAGCAGCTCCTCTGAGGCAGGCTGAAGGAGGTGATGCATGTTACCTTGGGACAAGTTAACAGGTCAAAACTTAAAAGTAAAATCAGAAAACAGCAAATAGCCTAAAGCCATGGGGCAGGTTCTGCAGGTGATCCTGTGGAAGGATTCTGTGAGAGGAATGCTTTTGCACAGACAAGTGGAATCACGAGTCTCATTGCCGCAGAACGCTGCGGCCACAAACGCGTGGGATTTTAGAAGGGATTAAGTGGATCTAAGGAGAGGTGCAATTTGACTGCAGTCTTTAGTTTTGATGCTTCTAAACACAGGAAACTAGGACAGTGTACAAAAAAAAAACCCATTTAATTTCCTGGATTTAATACAGCTTTGTCCAGCATCTGGAAACCGGGATAGATGGGTTTCCAGGCTTGCTTGGCAGTGTGGCAGTGCTTGTGTTTCTGATCAAACACTGAACTTTAGCAGCTAGCAGGAGGGTGGGTGAGCCCAAATAACCTCTGGAAGAGCTGTAAAGCTGCATGCCAGGACCTTTGCCTTGCAGAAGCTTTTAAAGCCCATTTGTGTCAGAACAGCATGTGAAGAGGAGAGGATTGGTTAGTAACCTGCTTGTAGTGGTGTCGGTACTGTTGGTTAGTGTGGTCTCTCAAAGGTTAGGCTGCTCACTTAAATTAAACCCCACCCCTCTTCCCCAACCCCCAAAAAAACCAAACAAAACCCACAATTGGGCTATTTAACAGGAGCATCACTGCTTTTTCACTGCATTATTAGTAGAGTTTAACTGGGAACTCTGTTTTTCCTATAGTATCACCAGTAAAATTATTCAGTGGTTTACTTACTTGTACATGGTAAATAAGGTGGTGGGTCTGGTTTTGTTTGGCCATGAGGTACACATTGATGTTCTGGGGACATCTTTCTACATAAAGAACCTTCAAAATACATGGATAGTTGGGGGGTTTTTAATTTGCTGCAGTGCATGTGTCTTGACTTCTTTATTTTTGTGGATGAATTTCACAAACAGATTGCTGATAAAAAGGTTTATTAATGAAGTATTGGGACCTGGGGTTCATCTGTGTATGTGCTAGTGGTGAAGGCGTTCACTCCTGAAAATGGGGAATCCAAAAAGGTGATCTGAAATCCTTTTTTACATCAGCTTTCAGTAGATCTATGTCTGCTAAAGCAGTTTTACTATGTGAAGCACAGGCCTCCCTTGTTTGGTCTTTCAGGCTGACGAGAGTAGCAGAAGATACCATCAGGGAGTACTTTGAAACTCGTCTGGCTTTGCTGGAGCCAGTCTTCCCAATTGCGTGTCACCGTCTCTGTGAAGGGCCAGACTTCTCTATGGATTTTAACTACAAACCCCCACAAAATGTGCCAGAAGGTAGGGGGTTCATTGTTGGGGTGGGTTTTTTGTTTGTTAAAAAAACAAAAAAAAACAAAAAGGGGGGGAGCGAGGACAACAGTACATTAAGAAACTGCCTTTAAGTGTGTCTTGAAGTATCTGCTGTGCTGCAGAATGATTTCTGTATGACATTGCATTAAGGATGCTCCAACTGTGGGGCATAGGGAGAGCAACACTATGTGGATGCATCATGGGTGGGGTTTGATAGGATCCCAGACGGGGTTGGGTTGGAAGGGACCTCGAAGACCAGCTAGCTCCAACCATGTAGTGGGAGAAACGTTCCGATTAGGAGACCTTCTATAACTGTTTGTATTAAAATGAGGCATTTGTACCCACAGATACCTGTTACTGAATTTCAGTGTAGTTCATAAAGATGTATAATTGACTGGGCTCATTAGTCCTTACCAAGAGAATAGAAACCCACATAAATTTAGACTCCCTGATTCTGTTTAGGTAAACCTAGAGCCGCGGAGGTGAACTCTACTGAGGGTGGCTGTAGCCATTTTGCTTTCCTTTTTTAACAGCCCCATATTTCTGCTGCTGAAAGGCATTAACACAGTGCCCAAGTGAGTTGAGTTCTGTGCTGGGCTCTGTGGACTGGATTTTTGCATGTTGCTTTGGTACTCCATTGGGGTTTAATATATCCTGTGTAATATTTACATCTGGTTGTACCTGACTGTCTTCAAAGGTTCAGTGCATGCAGTTGTTCCAAATAATGGTTCTTATTTCAAACTCCTGTAACTGAGTTGCCTTCCCTTTCAGGATCTGGAATTCTTCTCTTTGTTTTCCATTCAAATTTCTCTGGTAAAGATGTCGTTGCTCGGCTCTGTGGACCATGTAGTGTACAAGCTGTGGTTTTAAACGACAAGTTCCAGTTCCCTGTATTTTTGGTAAATATTTTCACCTAATTGACTGTAAAACAACTTTAGGAAATCTATATGGAGCAGCCTGAGAAATCTTGGTGCCTTAACTTGCATTTCGTGTATTGTGATAAAGCTTTCTTCTTCCCAATCGTGATAGCGCTCTCTAAAGTTAAAATTAATTATTTCTTGTATATGGAGAGAGCTACAAACTCTGTGTGTGCTACACCCTGTAGTAATTAGTGACTTAAAAGGCAGATGTGTAGTGCTGGACAATGTGCACCTGAGTGGCCCTGCTCGGGCAGGGGGTTGAACCTTGCGGCCTTGAGAGGTCCCCTCCAGCCTCAACCCTCCTGTGATTTGGTGACTTCAGAACGGAGGGTTTGAGCAGGCAGGTGAGAACTTAAAGCTCTTTCACTTGTTGCCTTCACCTGGCCTTCCAAATTTTTAACCCAAGTAAGTTCTTACATGCTGGTTTTAACAACCTGCCTCATTTCTAATGATTATTTTCTTTATTAATATTTTTTTAATCTATTGAATGCATCACTCTGCACAATTTTCAAGTCCTCTTCTTTTCTCTATGGCTGCACCAAAGGTTCTTTACAGTATACACAACTTTCTTCCCAAAAAATGCATAATGAAAATGTCCTGTTGTGTCTCTCCACTTGCAGTGTGCTCCCAGCCAGACCCTACCATTAATTGTCTTGTTTTCTTTTTCCTTTTAGGATAGTCACTTTATTTATTCCTTCAACCCTACTGCAGGCCTTAACAAGCTTTTTATACGGTTGGCAGACGCTCCTACTGCCAAGGTACAGATGTTCTCATAACTCTGCTAATTTGCTGTCCAGTAACTCTTGCATAGTCAAAGGGGTCTGTTGCAAATGTAAAACTAAGGACTTCCCACCAGTGCAGTTCCATCCTGTGACGTCACCAGAACTCAGGAAGCTGCCCTGGGTGTTAGTTCTGTCACAACTGATTTTGTGCTGCTGTCAGACTAATTCATGCACCAGGATAAAGTAACGTCACAGCTAAACATCTTCCCCTGGGTAACAGCTAGTGGGTACATTGAGGCCCAGTTGGTTTTTGCATACAGATGTTTCTGCTTGTGTGTTTAGAAGTTGAAAGCATTTACTGTGATTTGCAGTCTGCTTTTAAACAGCCTGCGTAGCCTGTTGTATTTTGCAGGTGCTGTGGGCAGTAATCCCACTACAGGTTGCAAGATGAGTAACAGGTTCTGTTCTCATAGTATTTATTTTATCCTTGGAAGACATGAGACATCCCAGAAAAATTTCTAGGTAATCAGATATAAAACTTACACTCCTAAATGTTTTATTGTGCATTTCCCTCTCTTCTTTAAGGGGAAAAATAAAGACCCTGTATTCAGGTGGGAGTTACGTGTAGGTCTGCTTCAGACTTGGGGTTAACTTGTTCAGTAGTGTTCTTCTCATGGCCTTTTAGAAGCTGTTTGTATTTCAGTAGGGCTGTTCCAGACTGATTGTACTGAACACAGGCTGTGACTGCCTTTCTCCTCCTCCTCTTCTCTCGCGGTCACCACTAGCCTTTGCTCCTGTGTGAAACCTGTTTGCTTTTACAGGTAAAGCTGCTAATAGGAGCCTACCGAGTGCAGCTGCAGTGACCTCACAGCTGCAATCGTGTGGAGCGGACTGAGGCTCTTTTTTTTGGCTATACTTCTGATTCCTCTGAGAGACTGAGAAAGCAGTTTGGAACTTCCTGGCACCACACTCTGCAGACCGAGTTCCCGTCTCGCTGTCACTCGCTGCCCGTCCTGTCCCGTTGCGCAGGAAGGCGTGTGCTGGGAGCGGCTCAGCGCGCTGCACTGGTGGGACAGGGCTGTCAGCTTTTTTACTTTGTACAGATGTAGATGTAAGTATTTGTGCCAATACATACCATTCTGTCTGTTTACCTGTGGAGTCCAGACTGCGTATTTCAGCTTTTCCACAATGTGGAACGGTGCATATAAGAACTATTTAAGATAACTACATGAAATGTCTTTTTTAACAGAAAGATCTTTTCCATTTTTTAAACTAATCTTTTACTTACTCTTAACTGTAACGTTTCTATGTAAACTGCAGAACTGTTGTGTTCTTGGAGCTGTGGGCAGGCGTTACACTTGGAAGTCACCACGTTAGATTTAACTTTGAACTGCTGAGGGCTGTGTTCTGGTCTGAAACTCCCCCTGCTGCTGTCTCCTGGCAGGAAAGCAGTTACGCTTCAAGGGGGAGATTCCCTCTGAACACACACGGTGCAGTCTGCAGGTATGAACCAAGACAGCTGAACAGGCTCTGCTCACAGAGGGGTCACAGTCAGGTTCTTAGTTACATGTGGTGGTTTAAAACTACTTGTGGAGTAGAGAAGCAACTGATAGTTTACAGACATCTTAGCTGAGTTCTTAGCCAAGCGATAGAGGGGAAACACATACAAGGTGAAAACAGCAAACCAGAAGACTTGTAACGACCTGAAGTGTGCAGGCAATGCTTTCTGTAGACAAGATTGATAGAGGATTTCAGATGTGACTGCTGAGAAGATACGTTGTCCTGTAATTCAGTTCCTCAGTGCAAAGAGCTGCTATCTTTTTTCTATTCTTATTTTATTTTTATTTAAATGACCCATTTTATCAGATGACAGCAGTTCTGTAATGGTCCTGTGCTATACAATACAAATGTAATACTTCTGCAGGAAGTAGAAAGTATTTTTCTTTGTAAATTAACCAACATCTTGTGGGGGGGGGGGGGGGTGGGGAGAGGAGAAAAAAAACAACCTCCAAACCTCCAGATTGTGCCTTTGCTGTTCTGGTTGCCACGTGTAGTTTACATGCCACTATGTGCCTGGATAATTAGCAAAACTATTGTGGATAAATTCCTATGTATTGGAGTGCTCACCATCAAAATGGTGCAGCTGTATTAAGTATACATGTAAGAACTGTGACTTTTTAATATAAAGTTCAATTAACCAGTTTCTGCTTTCTGATTCTTGAAAGTTTAAAACTTTTTATATTTAAGAGATGCCAAATGAGTAGCAGAAGCACACGACTTCAGCTTTGTGGAATGTCACATTAAGCTGTGTATGACTAGAACAGCAACATGACTTAGTACTCCTTTCTCTTGACGTAGAGTAGTTGCCTGTCTTTTGCAAGCAAACAGTATTACCGGGATGTGGACAGGCCTGGGTTCCAACAGGCTTGTTCCCTACACCTCTCCGAAACACAGTGTTAGATACCTCATTTTGCAGAGTATGCACACCTGAAACGCATGAGAAGCACTGCCTGAGGATCAGGTACGTCACTACTGGCACTTGGGACTTTGTGTAGCTGTGTTGTTGAGTCACTGTGCATACCCATGGAGGATGAATTGCTAAGGGGATATTGGTAAGCGTTGCCTCATGTCAGAGCCATAGTTTCCGTGTCCGTGGCCACCGCGTCCTCAGCCACCCCTGCGCTGTACGTGTCCCGGTGTCGCGTTGTGCGACACACGGGCACAGCACCTGCATGTCGGTGCTCAGTGTTTGAGCGGCTCGAGGTGGGGCCAAAAGGCTTTTGAACAAATGTCTGTGTAATATAGATGCTGTTTAGAAACTGTTGTACAGTCTTGCCTAAAAATGTCTAGTAATGCTCCAAGAGTTGACATCGCAAGTAGTTTGTCAAAGGCTGTTCGTTTGAGGGGTTGTTTTGTTTGGGGTTTCAGTTGTTCATTTTCTTTCAGGCATTTGGGAGAGGGAAGTTTTAGAGAACCTGGGAATAAAATTTTGGTTCATGATGTTTTTATTAAGGGATGGATTTTGCAGCCATCTTTCTCTTTTAGTTGGTGAACCCAAAACCCCTATGAAGATGCATAAAAGGCATATGAAAAGATGTTTGAAGCTGGTTTTTGTCTGATTTTATTCTGTGGGTTTTATTCAGTTGCAAAGAAAAACGTTGAAGAGTCCATAGTTACAATAAAAAGCACTTGTTGAGGCCTGGTGGAGAAATCCCATTGGAAGTACTGGCTCAGTTTCTGGGAGCAGCTGGGGTTACCCCCTTCTCCTCCAAGCTTGGATTCATTGGCGTGCTGCTACAGTATCAGCTCTGGTGGTCCTCCCTGAGGGGTGGTGGGTGATGCAGTTGGCATTATCACAGGTCCCTGTGCTTTCGAGCAGGGGGTGCAGAAAGTAAGAGGTTTTATTATCAGTCTGGCTGAAGAAAGCTATTTCAATGTATTTAAGAGACTAGAGTGCAGCTGCCACCCTGGCCAGCAAGGGTCACTCCCCATGCCTGAGGGCTGTTCTAAAACACCATCTGTACCCACTATACTTTTGCTACCACCATTTGCCAGCCTGTGTTAAAACCTTTTGTGCCAGTCTTTCAGAGCAGTGGCAGTCTGGTGGCATGGGAGTCTATCAGACAAGGTCTTCAGCTTTGCTGTCATTTGCATGTCACTGCAGGCCTGTTGCTTTCGAAGTCTTCAGCTTGTCTGTGTCCCATGTACAGGGGAAAATGTTTTCAGATTCCAAAATGTTTGAGTGAAAGAGGAAAAAAGAAAAAAACAAACCCAGACACAAGGGCTGGGGAGTAGCAGAGCTCCAGCTTGGTGTCTGTTCCCAAGCCTTTCTGTAATACTTCCTCCATGGCTTGCAGTGTGAGGAGCTCCAGGGTTTAGTCTCTGCTGGCACTGACTCAGTTACTGGCACTGGGCCAGCCCTTACTGGTGCCCAGCTCCTCTCAAAAGGATGCTGGGCCCAGCACTGTGCTTAAGCCAACCAAAAGATGTGTGTGGGAACTGGAGCCACAAGTCACCAGACTGGGGCCTGCTCCAGAGCAGGATTCATTGCAACTGTGGGCATGTGCCAGCAGCACAAGTGTTCTCAAGCCAGAGCATTACCCATGTGGTGACATCTCAGTCCTGTGTCACAAACACTGTTTCTGACCTCTTGTTCCCTGAAGCTGTTGTGCTCAGTGCCCACAGCCAAGGGGAGGGAATGTGAATTTTGGGAAGAAAAGCCCAGGTAGGGCTGCACACTACAGCAGTTGCACATGATCATCATCTTACAGGGGAAAGCTGCTCTCCCTGCCCCATGCTTGTGCACACACCTCTCACTTTCAAAAGGCTTTAGCAAGCTGACTGAGACATCCTGGCTGGAAAGGCTGGCACGAGAGAAGTTTCTTTTCCTTTCCAGGAGCTGTCAGCTCTGCTCTCTTGATACTGGAAGAGTTGATATTTCTCTGAGCAGCAGGGAACATGACCCCAGACAGGGCCCCTGCATTCACCGGTCCTGGAACAGAAGGGGCACCAGGAACTCCTGGCTCTACAGTGTGGGGAGGCCAGTACAACAAGATGCTGTCAGGCACCACTCTTTATTAGCAGTATGATGTAACACTGACACACACTGGAAATTACAGGACGCCTCATTTCTGTGCAGTGCTAAGGTGAGCCTTGGCTCCATCTTTTCTCCACCCTTCCATTACACGAAGGACCTGACAATTCCTACCCCTGAGCTGTTTTCCAGACTAAGCAACCCTGCTGCCTGTCCTGGCCCGATGGCTGCTGAGCTCCAACCTCCTCAGTGTTTTGGTGGCCTCTACTTGACTTGTTCCCATGTACATCTGGTCTCCAGGAGCCCGGGATCTGTCACAGTGCTGCAGCTGCACAGCGGCGTCCAGGCATTCGGATCCACTGTAGGACTTTGCCTTGACTGAACTCAGTGAGGTTCCTGTCAGGCCCCTGGGTCACGTTTGCTGCCTTGCTGATTCTGGGAAACAGAAAACAAGCATCCTGTTACTCACAGAGCAGTGTGGAACAGTTCTGTAATAGTTACAGAAACCCTGAAAACTGATGCTGCCAGTTCTACAGTGCAATGTCACAATGGCAGTTTGTTTTCATTATTTCATTCATGGGGCTTTTTTAATCCTTTCACTGGACTACACTAGGCCAGCAGGTGCCTCTGCTGGAACTTCCAACTCAAACTGCGCTGCCCAGACAGTAAAATCCTCCTGCAGCTCCCATCTCCCTGCTGGTTACCATTTCCTTCCAGTCTCATACAGCTTCCTCTAGGTAACTGGGACTTCTGTGCTCTTTCACACTCTACTGCAACTTAAGCACAAGCCCCACGGTTGTGGGTTTTTTTTAATATAAAATGGCCACTTTGCTGTCTTGTGTCACCTATTTTAGTGTTGTAAATAGTAAGGCAGTTTTAGTCCCAAGCCAATCGTTTAGCCAAGGAGCAGTCTTCGTCTATCTTTAATTCTGACTCCTCCTATAGCATGTGCAAATTTTAATCCCTTTATCAAGGTCACTTCCCAGAACCCCACCACTGGAGATGTGGAAAGAAAAATCTCCTGGTACAGTCTAGATCAAGAGGGAGTCACAGCCTCAGTTACACACTGAAGTTGGCCAACATCAGCCTTACTCTGAAATGCTGGGCTTTGCTTAATGGTGGGAGCCACGTCCTCTGCAGCAGGCTGAAGAGCACAACGTCACAGAAGCTGCAACTCATCTTGTACAGGAAAAGGCACCTTGGACACGGCGAGCAGACATGGCATTCAGATTCCTGGGGTTGTCTTTTCCAGTCCAGGGCACTGGTGCCCTTCCCATGGCATCCAACAGCCCTATTCCCTCTGGCCTCCAGGGCAGACCTGGCTACAAGCAGAAAGAATACAGCTTAATTCATCCCTGCCCTTAGGTTTGGTCACAGCATTATTCCTGTGCCTGAGGGCACAGACAGCAAGGAAGAAAAATCCCACCAGGTGTTAAGGACAGAGATAATACAGAGACTGGCAATCAAGCACCCAAAGGGAGCACCTAATCACAGAAGTCACTACCGCTGTAAGTGCTGTAATGACTGACACACCTTGTCTCCTCACCCTGATGGTCTCTGGAATTGAACTTGAATAGCAGCATTTTGTGCATGATGACACTATAGCAGAAAGCCATCACCTGAGGGCCCACAGCCACCAACACCTGACACTGAGAATGTTCTCAGGAGTTGGTACAATACGTGCTCAGGAGTTACAAGAGACACTTGAGAGAGCACTGCCTGAACACCTGCTTTTGTAATCAGAGTACAGCAAACAAGGATCAAACAGCCAAGTACAGAGCAACGTGTTGCAAGTAAAGGTGGATAAAGAACTGGGAAAAGCCACCACTTTCCTAGATTGCCCTTCCTTCCAGGAGGTCACCCAGAGTCCTGCACTGCACAGGAACCCCTGTAGCAGGCAGCCTGAAAGGACGTTTTGACCTCACTACAAATTGAGTGTGTTTTCTGGTGTGACACAGTTGCAGGCACAGTGACAGGCCAGGGCCAGTTCTGATCTCTACAAACCCTGCTGAGCACCGAGTATCAAGGAAGATCAAACCCAGGAGGTGAAACTTTTGTGTGCCTGGCTGGAGTGACTTTGTTCCCCCCCTCCCCCCCAGTCTTTTGCAACTCTTTCACAGTCTGCAGTCCATTCACTCGTTTATCTAATCTCCCCCACCAGGTTTCAAAGCCGTTTAATTAGGCTGTTAGGCTCTGCCAGTCAGGTTCCCACTGTCAGCCTGGAGTGCACACACACACAGATGAATGATGGGGAAAGAGAAAGGAAGGGTTCTATCACCCCGCTGAGACAAGGAGTCATTCTTCAGGCAGTCAAAGAAACACTTGTATCTCCAAGGAACCTCGTCCATCCGCTCTTCCCTTCACAGGAAGGAAACTGTAAGTTGAGGACAGGAGGATCCTGAGACACCCAGGGAACCCAGCCAAGCGTGGGGGTTCCCAAACGGCTCTTTGGCACAGGGGCAGCTGGTGCGTCAGGGCAGGCGAGAGCCAGTTCCCAGTGGCTACCTACACGGTGAAGACAGAATGTCAGCTGCAGAGAGAAACCTCTCCTGAGTCGAATATCAGGAAGAGCTGGGTTTGTGTTCCTCTTCTGGCAGTTTCAGGTGTATTGCCCTTTTTCAATTTTATAAGTAAATGCTTGTCGCTTGCTCGTGTCCATGGCTGGGTGCTTATGACACGCTGTTGTGTGACTGTTGCGGGGTGAGAGGTGATTATGTGATTATTTCTATTACAATTTTACTGTGGTTTTACTACAACTAGAAGGTAACAGGGCAAGGCAGAACCACAGAGCACTGGGCCTGTCAGTTGTCCCACATCCTGAGCACCCACCAGTATCAAACAGATAACAGGGTCCAGCTGAGGGACCACTGAAATTGGGCACAAGTTGCTTGCGTTGGGCCTGATGGAAGGCAGCCAGGAGCACACAGGAGCTGGCTGCTGGCACCACAGGGCCACATGCTCTGGATGAAAAGACATGGCAGCTGGGAGAAGCATGCAGTGACTGGGGGGAAGCAGGCATCACCCCCATCTTCGAGAAGGGCAAGAAGGAGCACCTGGGGAACTACAGGCACCAGGAAAGTGATGGACCAACTACTCCTGGAAACCATTTACAGACCAAGAAGGACAAAAAGGAAAGCAGCAGTAGTCAACATGGGTTTGCAATGCAATCGCTTGCAAATCACTCAAGATCCACTCACCTGATACCCTCTGTGGTGACCAAGTCAGTGGATCTGGGGACAGCAGTGGATGTTGTCTACCTTTGACTTCAGGAAGGCTTTTGACACTGTCTGCCATGGCATCTCCACTGAGCAGCAGATAAAGTTCAGGGTACATAAGCAGCCGATGCGGGGTGCTGAAGCCTGCCTAAAGAGCTGGGCAGGCTGTGAGGAGGGTGTGCTCAACAGTGTGAGGTCCAACTGGAGGCCAGTAAGGAGCAGAGTACCCCAGGAATCAGTGCTGGGGCCTGACCTTTTCAACATCTTCATTTACACCTGGTTGGTGGCACAGAGCACACCCCCAGCAAGTCTGCAGGTGATGCAGAGCTGAGAGGAGTGGTTGATATGCCAGAGGGTCAATGATGCTATCCAGAGGGACCGCCACAGGCTGGAGAAACAGGCCCATGGGATCTCATGAAGTTCAGCAGAGGGAAATGCCAAATTCTGCACCTGGGGAGGAACAGTCTCAGGCACCAGGATGGGCTGGAGGCCAACAGTGGAAAGCAGCTCTTTACATGCCAGAGGGACAGGATACTATGCAGAGGGATCTAGACAAGCAGAAGTGGACCCACGTAAACCTCATGAGGTTCAACAAAGCCAAGTGCTTCACCTGGATCCATACAGGTTAGGAGCCTATGTGCTTGAACGCAGCCCTGATGAAAAGGACCTGGGAGTACTTGTGGATGAGAAGCTGGACATGAGCCACCAATGTGCATCTGCAGCCCAGAAGGCCAACTGCATCAGAAGAAGTGTGGCCAGCAGATCAAGAGAGGCGGTTCTGCCCCTCGGTTCAGATGAGACCTCACCTGAGTAATGCGTTCAGCTTTGGAGCCCTCAACACAAGAAGGACATGGACCTGTTGGAGTGTGTCCAGAGGAGGCCACAAAAATGATCCTATGAAGGACATGTCTCCTATGAAGACAGGCTGAGAGAGTTGGGCTTGTTCAGTTTGGAGAAGGCTCTGGGGACCTTCCGGTGCCTATAAGAAATCTGGGGAAGAACTGCTCACGAGGACAAGGAGTAATGGTTTTAAACTTGAAAAGGGAAGATTTTGGTTGGATATTAGAAAATAATTCTTTAATGTGAGGGTGATGGATCACTGGAACAGGTTGTCCAGAGAGGCAGTGGAGGCCCCACCCTTGGAGATATTCAAAGTCAGGCTTGATGGGGCTCTGAGTGACCTGGTCTAGTTAAAGGTTTCCCTGCTTACTGCAGGGGGGTGGGACTGGATGATCTGTAGAAGTCCCTTCCAACCGAATGCATTCTATGACTCTACACGAGAACCTGGGGGTCCTGATGAACGCCAAGTCCAAGAATCACCACAAAAAGAGCATGACCTGGCCACAAAGGTAGCCAACAGCATCCTGCACTGCACGAAGCTGCCAGCAGATGGAGAGGGATGATCCTTCCCCTCAGTACTGCTGAGACATCTGAAGTGTTGTGTATGTCCTGTGTTGGGCTCCCCAGTACAAGAGACATGGACACACTGTATTGAGTCCAGCAAATGAAAAATGAAGGACTGCAGCCTCATTCACGTCACAAAAGGCTGAAAGAGCAGGGACTGTTCAGCCTGGAGATAGTGGGACAAAATCTTACAAATAAACATTTATAAACATCTAATGCAATGGTGCACAGAGGATGGAGCCAGGCTCTTTTCAGTGCTGCCCTGGGACAGGACCAGAGGCACCGGGCACCGACACAGGATGTTCCCTTGGAACATCAGGAAACACATTATCACTCTGAGGGTGACTGAGCACTGGCACAGGCTGCCCAGGGAGGCTGTGGAGTTTTATCCTTGGAGACCAAACCCAGACAGACACAGTAGTGGGCAACCTGCTCTGCCTGACATGCTGCTCTGAGCAGGGGGCTGGATCGTGCTGTCCCCACAGCACCCTTCCAACCTCTGATGCTCTGCGATGCTGTGAAGAGGCTGCCTCGAGTTCCTCTGCAGAGGAGAGATGGGAGTTCCCACTGCAGGGCTCAGGAAGAGGAGTCCTGAACCAAAGGTAACTAGCGAACAGGGCACCTTACTGGGGGGCCCTGGACACTTGGGACAGGAGCTTGGTTCCAGCTCTTTCTCTGAAGCATGCACAAGAGTAATTTTTTTCCAAAGAAAAGACTCTTCTACAAAGCAGCACTAAGTTAAAGACACAAGACATAGTGGGTAAAGGAGAGAAAAAAAAGAGAGCACTTCTGTGAAGAGCTTAATCGGATTCTGCCAGTCTTGGGTAGAAATTCTGAACTGTTTCAGTGCTGGGAATCAATCAAAGACCACACAAGCAATTCCTTGGTGTTAGCTGCTGCCCACAGGACAGGCTGAGCTGTGTTACTGCAGAAAGACTTCTCTGGCTTTGCCCTTCCCACGCTTTTGACAGAAGGACAAAGGGCCCTGTTGTGTCTGTACTTCCTATGCATCTCTCTGAAGTGTCACTGCTTACTTCCCATACTTAACTTACCATCTGACTTGGATTTATGTAAAAGGACCACTCTAATTAGCAATAAATCACACAGACCACTACTGTAGAATCTCAGAATGGTTTGGGGCGGAAGGGACCTTTGAATATCAACTAGTCGTACCCCCTGCCATAGCAGGGACATCTTTCACATGTCATTAATAAACAGCTCAATATATCTTGTGCTTTGTGTATCTACTTCTCTGTTAACACAACAACTGCACAGACAGCTCTCAGTACATTACCAAGGTAAAAACCACTCACACAGCTAACCCAGGTTCCTCTTGCTTTAGCAGTAGAACCTGCACACCTCAGTCAAATCCCATCAGCAATTACCATTATTTTTTGCTTTATAAAAGAACTGGCTATTTGGGAATTTCAAAACTACTGACCCAAGCTGCACCAACCTCCCCTTAAAACCTTCCTGTCAGTCTTGCAGGGACGTGGCTCAGACATGACATCGTATCAACGTGGCATTATGGTTCTGGATGTCAGACACCTCAGGGCTCACCAGGTTTTGTGCTGCCTGTGGGAGGCTGTGTACAAGTATTCCAAGTCCTTTAAAACCACATTAAGATATGACAGGAATTATGCAAAGAGTCCCATTATCTGAAAGCAAGTATCAGCTGAAGTGCAGAAGCAGATTTGCTCTCCATCACATCACAAATGTGAACAAAAAGAGGGCTCCTAATTTCAGTAAGTGCTGCATAAAGCCAAATATCCTAATACATACCTCGGACTAACACCTGGTTTAGGATTCCCTGCTGTATGCAAAAGATAGCAGAAGGATTCTGCACAAGCCAGTCTTCATCTGCATTCTAAGATTTTAATAGTAACCTAAAAAAGTAAAGAGAAAGTAAATAACTGTGACATGTCAAACAAACCAGAGATTTCAAATACCCATAAGCATAATGTGGAAATAAAACATCATAAAAGTTCACATTACCAGAAAAAAAACAACCCATTTATTCTCTACCCATTCTTACCACTTAGTTGTTACTACACAGATTTCTCTTTCAGTTTTGAATTTAATTTTACTACCTCAGCAGTTAAAAAACAGCTGTCCCAGGAACAGCAACAATTTCCTAATTGTTCTACTGCCTGATACTTCTGCTTGGAATAGATTAAGTGCAGTTCTGCTCCAAAGAGCCCCAAGTCATTTTTCTTTGGAGGGTTTTCAAAACACACTACCAAACACAACACTGTCTTCATCAGGGTCTGCCAATGCACATGGCAAAGTGACCTTTCATCCTTCTATTATTGCCACCACCACAATTAGGATCCCTGCACACAATGCAGAGCTGTTGATGAAACCTGAGGACTGCAGTTGTAGGGCGGGTATGGGAGCAGAAACAGCCTCCTTCCCACCCCAGCCTGCTGCAGTACAGACACTGAACCAGTACTTAAAAGGGGCAAAGTATGACTGAAGTGTTGCCCTACCTCATACCAACACCTCAGAACTGCATACAAGCCTCATTAAAATAACACATTACTAAAGTGTTAAAAACTGATGAAAAAGTTTAAGGTATTTGTCATTTTAAAACTTCTGCAATAGATCTGTTTGCATTTGCAGCTGGGAGAACAGCCAGTCAGAACGTAATCTTACTCCTATTACATTAATTCATCATTACTGTAATTATATTGAAAAAGGCCTAAATAACAACTGAATGTGTAAATAAGGGTATCCCTCCCAAACTCTGCATGTCTCCTCCCAGAGTCCACATGCAAAACAGTTATCCAGAGCGTTTAAAACTGAACAGCTCCCTGTCCCTTGGAGCCACACACACACTCCCTCTCACACACAAACACACACTCTCTCTCTCTCCCCCTCCTCCCCTGCCCCCAACCAACAGCACCTCCACAAACCCCTCTCATTTGACTGCAATGTTTCATTGGTTTAACATAATCCACTACTGGGAAAGGAGACACAGAAACACAGTGGAGCCCTAAGGAAATCTCCTCTGTGAAGACTGCCTAGAAAGCCCTGGATCACAGCAGCACAAGGGGCTGAGGAGCTCTGTATGCTCTCAGCTAAAGACTTCTTAAAACAGTTTACCAGCATCTTGATCAAAAACCTCAGCACACCCTGTAAGTCACTGCTACAGGAAGAATTCCTCTGGAAAGCCAGTAGCTTTCAGGCTAGCTTTGCTTCAGGAACAGCCCCACGAAGCCATTCAGTGGTGATGTCTGTGCAAACTACAACACACAACCACCACTATTTCCAAGAAAGGCAACATTTACTGTGCCAGGTACGGCTGAGAAGTGGCTGAGGCCAATAGCTCAATAAACATGATTTCAAAACTGGGACAATTTAATGTCAGAGTCCTATTCAAAGTGCTGGTAATTCATCAATGTTCCCATTTCCTTCCATCTTTCCTCTCCCTGTGTAGCTTGCTCTATGTCTGGTTTCAGAAGTTCTGGTATCTATTCCCTAACAAGATGGATCCTTTCTTCCTAAAGCAGATATAGAACCACAGAATCATTTAGGTTGATGACCTTAAATATCAAGCCCAATAGTTAGCCTAGTGCTACCAAGGCCACCATTAAACCATGTCCCCATGCACCACATCTATACATCTTTTAAATACCTCCAGGGACGGTGACAGCCTGTTCCAGTGACTGACAACCCTTTCAGTGAAGAAATTTTTTCCTAATATCCACATAGGACTGAGCACAGCCCATTAACCCTTTCTATAGAGCTCTAACTCTGCAAGTACTACTAATAAAGTCATTTAGCAGATCAAATACAATAATGGCTGCAGCGATGACTGATGGCCTTACAACAAACAGCACAACAATTAGGCTTTTCTTCCTTTCCCCTGCCATCCCTCCCCTAAGGGAGGTTTCCTTAGCAGCCAGTGTACGTTACCTTCTCTCTCTTGGCCACTCTGAATCATCACAGAGAAAGCAGTGAGCCAGATTCCTTCCAACTAGTATTCCAGCGACAAAACCGCAGCCAAATAAATCTGGTGTGATTTCAAAGACAACCCCTGAAACCAGCCAGGAAGACCATATGGTAGTATTACAAATTAATTATTTGCTGTATCTTAAAGTGATAAGATGGGGGAGGGTGTTTAAACAGGATGTCTCTGCACCTGCACTATTTCCTCAGGGTTCTCTCTTTACAGGAAGTCAAGATTATTCCAACACCTGAACCCTACTGTTTATGATTAACAGCAATTAATTTGTTAGACTTGAACGTATCCTAGCAGTCTGTGCTGGAAAAGGGGATTTGTAAGAGTGAGCAGGAACATGGCAATTAGTTAATTTCAAAGTAACTCTTCAAATCATCTTCCTTCACATGATACAGCTTTTCTTTAAGGCTCAAAGTAGGCATGGTGCCAACCTAAACGAATCCAAATTATTCCACAAGACAAACAGCACGATGCACATGCCTATTCTGAAGAGAACAAATGGACCACGCACAAACTAATACTGAGCATGTATCACCCCGTTATTGAGGAAAACTGAAACCCAGCTCCTCAGCACGCTGTATCTGACATAACACACATGCAGCTGAACCCGGCACTCGCCACTACTGCTGTCCCAATACAGAGCTGCTATGTGAGACAAGCTCCAAACTGCCACAGCCACCACAACCTACAATGCTGAGGAACGCCACACGTTCACCTTGCACACCAACGCCACGCAGCTCCGCAGGCTTGACCGACCGGACAGGTTGTTGCTGGTTGGGTTTTTTTAAGCAGGATTTTTGGTGACTTCTGTAACAAAGAGCTTCCCCTCCCCCACATTTCCCTCCATTTCTCCATTTATTTTATGTCTACTTTAAAAATTACCTAGCAACCCAGACAGCAGCCTGGGTTAATTCTGCCTTCCACTGAAGCGGCCCGTGCGGCAGTGTGAGCTGCAGGAGCAGGGATCGTACCCAGAGTAGCAGAGCCACTATCTGTCACCCAGAAAGGAAGAGCTCCAGTGCCGAGCTGTTCTCAGGAAAACACACAATCCCTTGGGGCCATTTATTTGGGGTTTCCAAAGGGAACCCAAGGTGATCCACAGAGCTGTGTTCATGTCTGCATTTTTTCAGGTTCTCCTAACAAAAGGCAACAGTGCAAGACATTTTTACATGGTCAAGCAACCTCCCCCCCGCCCCCCTCTCCCTTCTTCTCTTAGTTATTACTCAGGTTTGGGCAAACCTGCTCATCTTAATCATGAGCAGCCCCCGCTGAAGACCAAACTGTGTATTTGCAGTAATGAAACCATCAGGAAGTGAAATCGTCACCAGGGCATCACCACACGGCTGCCAGGGACTACAGCACACTGCTACCCCCTTTCCCAATCTCATGCTCCCTAAATTTTCTCAACAGGACCAGATACGTGCAGACAGCTAGAAGCAAGTATGGAAGGGAAACAGTGAATGTTATCAAATTAAGGCTCAAAAGGAAAATTTAAGTTCCTAGAAGCAAAAGGGCAAGTAGTGCTTGACCTGAGCCAGCAAGGCGTTCCATTTCCTTGAGAAGACTATTAACAACTATTAACAACATCTTACATCTATTTCATGATCTTCTGCATGTAAGGTTAGCATCTCACACAGAATGAGGAATGCAAATGTAGCAGCATTCCTCTTCCACAATCAGATTTCAAGAGAGAAAAACAGTGCCTATCATTAGTGGCTGGGTAATAAACCCACTGACCATCAAGGGACATGAATTTTTCTGGTTTGCCTGGATTGCAAAACTTCATGGGTATTAAAACTACTTCTTCAGTATTTGAGGAATGATGAGCACCAGGTGCAAAACCATGCATTTAATAGGAGAGGAGGATTCTTCCCCCCCTCTTCCCCAAGAAAAGATGCACTAATTTCACAGAGGTTGGGATTTGAGCAGCAGACGGAAGGGACATCTTTTAACTTCTCAGCACTCAGGCTTTTATCGCACCATACAACTTGTATTTTTTAACATATCTCATACATAAATACATTGCATTTTTGCAAACTCTGTGAAGCTGTAGCTGAAGTTATTCAAATAATCCTATGTGAAAGAACTACACCATCCCATATTTTTTAATATGTCCCCTCCTGACTACCATTCCCATATCAAGGTGAGGAATGGGCAGCACCAGAGTAGCTGCATAATCAGTGATTTTTTTTTTAATTATCCATGTTGTCATTACTGCAGCAGAAATGTCTTCAGATTTCTACTTTATGTGACTGTGTTCACCCTGAGCAGCTTGTAGAAACACTTGAGTAACAGATACCACTTCTCCATTCAGGGCTGGCATGCCCTGCTACACAGCCACAGAGCTCCTGGGCATTTCATGACACTTCATCTGGGCACCCACAGCTAAGCAGTACAAAGCTGTGGAAGGAGCAAGGCAATAGCCTTTAACCCTCTTCTCTTTCCCCTACAAATGCTGATGCATAGATGTGACTTCAGCAATTACTGAAGAAAACTTAGAAACCTGACAGATCTAAAGTATCTGAAACCATTGCATCACTCAGCCCTGGCAGTTTAAGTTTCACGAGCTTGTTTTATGCCAGGTTCTAGACATTTTCTGAGGTCACCTACCACAGACACTTACAGCTTGTTTATGTAGAGTTTGGAACACATTTAGGGAAGTCTGCTGTACCAGATGTGGTAAAACTAGCACAGTTGGGTAGGATGGGTATTGCTCTGCTGCTACAGCACAAGTGAGGACACTGTGCTGCAGACCAAGCAGACACGGTTCCAGTTCTCCCACTGGAGATGAGACCACCACTAAGGAAATTCTGGACACATTTAAATAGCCAGTTTTAGTCAGACTTTGATTTCAAAATAATTTTTTAAATTGTTTTAAAGTAGCCAAAATGTGTATATGCAAAACCTGGAAGTTTTTAAGACTACAGAAAATCAGCATGAATTTTGTATTATGAACACACATATATAGGGTTCTGATGCGTTCAAACTTCTCCAGTTTGAACACATTTTGGGTCTAGTTTCAAGGGAAATTTCCTAGATTGTGCATAATCTAATTTTCTCTTTTCCAACACTCAGCATTCCCGAGGGACTGTGACACTCGCCCATCCAGAGCACATTTATTCCTGACACAGCAGCAACACTGCCGCACCCAACTTCACACAACACCCCCCGTTGCCCTCCTGAAGGATCCTTACCTGTCATTTCTGCAGCAGGTGCCAAGTTAGGGCAGTGTCCTAACCTCCTCTTCCAAATTAATGACAGCTGAATTGATTATCTTTGTGGGGCTAAAATCTCTGAAGGCGTTCAGACCACGCTGGGGAAAGGGCAGGGCAAGCTCTGGTCACATGGGCCTTATAAAAAGCAACAACTCAAGATTCACTCAAAGAGCTTTCATCTTTGAAATGAAACCTGGTCAGGAAGGACCCAAATACCTAAGCATGTAAGCAGCTTTTCATGCTAGTAATATGAAGTTGAATGAAGTCAAAGCTTTATTTAGATGACAGGATCACAAAAGGATTAATGTTGGAAGGGACCTCTGCAGCTCATATGGTCCAACCCCCCCCTCAAGCACAACCACCCAGAGCTGGCTGCAGGTGGCACTGGGTATCTCCAAGGATGGAGCCTTCACCACCTCCATGGGGAACCTGTGCCAGAGCCCAGTCACCCTCACATTAAATGTGTTTCCTCATGTTCAAAGTGTTTTAAGATTGGGTCCACTGCCACCAGTCTGGTCAAGATTCGGCAATTCATTGTGCAATTAATTTCCTTTCTATGCTAACTCTGCTGGGTGGCAATTTTTATCTCTGGTAAATTCATGACAAATACACAATGCCAACTTCTAGCTTCCACCATGATAAAGCCGCATTTGCTAGGAAAAAAAACCCAAACCCTTACATTAAATACACCAGACATGGAATTTGTATTTCAAGACACCACCAGCAGAACAGCATTCATATGCAGCAGGGCACCCTGTTAATGCTTTAGCACATACTGCTCTGCTATATTGACTTTAAAGACTGACTTACCTGTTTCCAAAAAAACATGTGCAATATAGGTACCATTTCTCATGAAACTTGTGTTTTGTAGAGATTAAGGAGTTTACAGATCTGTTTCAGTAAGACATGAACTAGCCCTTGCAACAAACGAAGCCTGCACTTGCTCAGTCTAGGCAGATGACTCTTCAGACTTGAGCTTACAGTTGTGCCTACCACCACCAAGGAAGCTGTGAACGCTTTCAAGGCAGAATACACAGTGAACTCAACCACATGGAACTGAAGAGCAGAGATCCTCTACTTGCTGATGTTGTACAGTCTTCACCATCTGGCAAGCTGTGACTCAAACTTGGCTTTTTGTCCTTTACTTGCACAACTGGACAGATTACTGATGCTGCACTAAGACTTCCCTCAACTTTCTATTACCACTTTATTTTCCTCGGTTTAGTAGAGGTGGTTACTGCCTGTGAGATAGTTACTGTTCCTATGCAAAGTGAGAGAACTGGTTATCAAGCATTAAACCAGCATCAGGCCTCAGCTCACCTATGTGCAGAGGTAAGTAAGCACCCACTACCATGTAATGAAGATGAAAAGCATGACATGAGGAATTTCAACTCTGAATTGCCTCAGGGTGTGTTAGGAATACCATTAAAATTAACCCTTCCACAATGTTACCCCCCCCCCAAAGACACTTAGTTGGCTACAACTTTCTTCACTTGAAAACCAAGTACAAATGCCTTAATGATAAAACCATGTTCACACAGGACTAAGGCAAGACCACATGGTAAGTAATGGGGAAGCTCCTTTTGGCATCATCTGATGTACAAAGGCAGTCACAGTTGGCCCTGTATTTGAGACTAAAGTATCACACATCAAAGAGACTGTTTGCACTGTTTTTCATCATGGGTCACACAGATTTCAAGATGTGACCTCATTCTCACATTAAACTTCTTTTTAAATATATTTTATCAAAATCATGTCAGGTGACAAATTTGTAAAGATCAGCACATTAATGAGAAAATGATTATGAATGCAGACCAGAACGTAGTAACTTCAGTTACCTGTGACTTTTGGTTTACACAGAAAAGTCCATTCCCACACACTGCAAACATCATTTGCTACAGAAATTCCACACAAGCAAGCAGCAGCTTCTCCACTGAAGTCCACATGGAAGTGAAGTTGTCTACTGGCACATCAATTTCTTGGAAAGGTTAACAGAACATTTACCTGTGATCAGATTCTTCCACTACTTTTTACGGACCATCTTCCAAGAGCTCGACGATTCTCTAATTCTTACTCTGCTCAACCTTGTTCTTGGCTTCTTGTAACTTTATTTCCATCTTACTTAAGAAACCTATTTTGGTCAATTTACTTTCATTCTCTGCTCTGCAAAATCTCACATCTGATCAGCATTGGATTGCTAAGCATGCTCTGACAGGGCACGCTTGTGCAGACATTCTGAGCAATTCTAGGTTACACCACACTAAAAAACACAGATATCCAAATAAAGATGAACCTCAGCAGCTGGAAGCAGACCAGGTTTTTGCATCTTTATTACAAGATCAGAAGGAATAATCCAATAGATTAATGTTCCATAAGTGCACCCTGAGTTACCAAAGGAATTTGCTGGTGATAGTACAAGTGTAACAGGTTTGTATTTTTTGGAAATTTGTATCTAAGTCTCTACTCAAGGTTGCTCAAACCAATTCCTTACTGAGAATGCCACACTCCTAAGTCATCAAAGGTAGCATCTGGAAGGCAATGACTGAAAAGGTGTCAAATAGGATGACTAGAGCTGGCAAGAGCACATGCTTACTGAAGTACTCCATGCCTATACCACCCTCAACTCCCAACTGGGGGAGGTGCTACTGTGCAGACAAAATTTCCGAAGAAGAGCTGAAGACTTTGAAAAGCATTTGCATAGCCATAAAGGAACTTCATTAACTGAGGCAGGTGAGGCAACTGCTGAAACAACTGAAGGCACTACCAAAGTCCTGTGCAGGTTACAACAGCTGTGCAGCTCTACACGTACCCAAACAGCAGACAAGCTACCTCAGGTACCAACTCTGCAGCTACTCAGGTTTATAACTTTGGCAAGGTAACTGTTCTTCCTAAACTGAAATCCCAACAGTCTTACTCTGGTTTTGTCACAATCACAGCAATGATGACATTTTCATACAAAAAAAGCAGGACAAGATTTGGGCAGCCTTTGATTTCAAGCAGGAGCTCTCGACACCCGTGACAAGTCCTCTATTGGAAGCATCAGGACACTAAGTTACACAAATCCAAACTTCAGACATTTCCCTGCACAATTTTGTCTTGCATATTTAGCCTTTCCCTGTATGTCAT
Source organism: Gallinula chloropus (assembly GCF_964237585.1). Taxonomy (NCBI): domain Eukaryota; kingdom Metazoa; phylum Chordata; class Aves; order Gruiformes; family Rallidae; genus Gallinula; species Gallinula chloropus. The sequence goes on from NC_140085.1 coordinate 207,088,716, forward strand.
TAATAAAGTTCCACCTTTGTTCCTTTAAGGTTATGTAGGCAAAAACTGAAATTCGGAGAAAATATAGCCCACTCCCCAGTAAGATTACTCTTCTCCATACCTGAATGAAACACAGGCTTTCAGATTTATCTTGTCCATTATAGAATATATTTTAACTGCATGTTTACACTGAACTAGTTTCATTTATAGCAGAACTCTGAAACAAAATTAAAGAACTTTAGATCAAGTTTATCAAGTAATATCTGGGGGGTGTTAATGCTATGTAGCGTGGTAGCATCCACGTTTTTAGAAGGAACAAATTGAAAGGTCAAACTGCATCTTCATGCTTTTCCATATCACTATCTCCCCCATCTGTAAATCCATGAAGAACATTTACCCACTTTACCTTTTCCATGTTAGTATTTTTGCACGCCTCTGAGGCGAGACAGGATACCTTTTTAAGTTCTCATATATTGTCACTTAATTATTGTGTATTAGTTTACAGAAAGAGAAACTTTAAAATTGAATTAATCCAGAACAAAGTCTTTCCCCACCAGAAGAGTTGTAAACCCTTTTTAAAACCACAACAGGTTAAGAATACATACACGATATTCATATTCCAAAGTACATATGAACAGGTAGGTGATGACTTGCCAGCTCACATCAAGAACTGGTTTTGTTGTGCATCTGAGCTGACTCTTTCCTTTAACCCATTTCCACCAAGTTCAGTATTACAATACAAAGATGAAGTTTTATACAGCTCATATCTTCCACATTCTCAGGAAAAGTTAAAGCCTTTCACAAAGAAAACCTGGAATACAGAATAGGAAACAAATCCCTACATGGAATGGATACAAGCACCCACAGCAGACCAGTGACTGTCTTCAAAGATGATGATTTGCCCCAATCCCACAGTCAGTGTGCCACACTATGAGCTCACATCCTTTCTAAAGCTTTGCAGAAGCTTGTTAAGTTTTCACCATAACACTAAGAGAAGGTTAGTGTTGAGCCACAATGTCCTCCATCTCAGAGCAGTGAAAGATTTAGAGCTCAAACACTTAAAAAATATGTAAGATCTCCAATAAAACAAAGTTTTCCCATCTTCTTTAAAGATACATCATTCAGTTTTCTTGGGTTTGTTGGGGTGGTTTTTACAATATGAGGAAGATTCTACATTACCATTTTTCTCACCTGAGGCCTCAAGAATTAAGCAACACACAATAATCAAGCCCTTACCCTCCCCACCAAAACTAGATGAAAGCTTTCAAAACTGTGAGTACTTCTGTGACTACTCCAGCAATAAAGCTGAAAGCCAAACGTAGTGTCAAGGTTCTGGGCACAGAGTTTTATAATCCGTATTTATTTTGCCAAAAATGTAAGACAACTGGAAAATTCAGGTTTATGGTTAACAGGAACAGGAAAAAGATACATAGAGAATTCATTTCAAAGGTAGTAGCTCAAGATCAGTTTTTATACAACTAGGCTTAGAGGCACAACACATCAGTCTTTCCGTAACGACCGCCACTTGAATTAGCCCGTTTCTGATACTCACACTACACTCCATCTCCAGTAAAGTACATGCGCCCAGTTCTATTTTTAAGATGCTAACAATGAATTAAAAGTTATAGCTGGATAACATCAAATTGTATTTCCTAAATCTTTGTAGCAGACTTTTACACAATGGTCCAAATTAAGTGAGTGGGAAAAAAAAAAGAATGCCCAGTAACATAATGAAACTCCAAAGAGCACGATTTCTCCACAGATTTTACCCCACTCCCAGTGTACTGGCTTCCCACTCAACACAATTTTTAAAGTTTTACTCTTAAAATGATGAAACTCAAACTAATTTTTAAATATATATTTAATACAACTTGGGGAGGTACAATACTATTCAGAGCAAACATGAAGTCATTTGGGGTTAATTTACTGTCTTGTACACATACCTGTGATCAAAATGAGATAATCTGTGGCAACTCAGAATTTTATCATCTTTAACACTAGTACTGAACTGAGATGTAAGAAGGAAAACAATATTGATGTAATCATGCATGAAAGCATACCAAGTGATTTTATTCCTGAGCCAGCTGTAACTTTAGAAGCAGTAAGAGGCATCCAGGACTTGTTGTCTTCCCTAAGAAACACGTTTTTACGGCTTCCTGTTTTTTCCCCATATGCAACAGAAAAAGTGTATTTTGCACAAAACATGCAGAGTGAACACAAAACAGAAAGCAAGCTGAGCAATGGAAAACCCTCCTGAACAGCTTATATAATACTAAAACAAATGTTCTAGTACTCCCTTCTACATCCACACTCAGCAGTGTGGATGAAATACAAAACTCTACACAATTGTGATGGAAGAACGATGCTGAACATGCATTAAGTGGTATTACAAAAACTACACAAAGCATAACATAGCAGTGATAAACTGGCACATACACCAAAATGGTTCTAAAAGCATCCCCACTGCCAAGTTCACATCATCTTCACTTTTAAACCAGTAATTCAATATATGACAATTATTTCATACATTCTTTCAAAACTGTGAACATTCAGTTTTTGAAATGTCAAGACTGCATTCTTCACACACCACAGCAGAAACTTTATTTGTATTGCTTGGCACACCTCTGGTTCTGAAAATGTCACATGCACAACTGCTACTGATACAATGCTGGAAGTTCTAGAAGCACAACGCTCCCCACTGCAACAGAGCTGAAGAGAAACTACTGTTTTGTTATTAAAGTTTTCCTTCTGTGCCTCCTGGCTTTTAACTTGAAGCAGAAAACTGGAGCTGCAGCTTACCTTTCATATGCTCCATCCCTTAAAAGTGGAAGGTAACATACAGAACAATGAAGTGCTATTGTATCAAAGAATGAAGAACGTTAGCATTTTAAAATGCAGTATTTCCCATCTTTGTAACTGCACTTTACATGCATAGTCTTGCTTCTTTAAAGCAACTCTGCTTTAGAGGAATAATCTTTCCTGGAGAAACCACGAAGAAACATTTTTAAAACTTCCATATTTTACTGGCTTGCATGTAACCTTCTTGGAAACTGCAGAAAGTGAACAGACAGGACAAGCTCACATAGAATTTGGCTCAACACATCAGCGTACATTTTTTTCTTCATTGCTTCAAATACTTGCCCTCTTGAGCCAACTATCACTAAGAATGTAAAATATAACCACACTGTTCAGACATCTAAAGCCCTCAATGTATTTCTTACCTATTCGGTCTAAGCTATATATTTCTTATAAGTACTGAAGAGTCATCCAAACTCACTTAATGAGAATGCATGTATAAGAACTACATTGTCTATGTGGCATGTAGACACAGTGCAAGTTAACCTATGTCTGCAGTTATGAGGAGTCCCGCTCTGCTGCCCTCCCCTTCCTGTTCTCTCCTTCCCCACAGAAATAAGCAGAACTGGCATTTTCACTGGGTCTCCTTTACTTTGCTCACTGCATGGGCACAAGACATGCAGGAAGGGCACAAAGCAAGGAGGAAATGGGACCAAGCAGCAAGGTGGCCAAAGGGCTATTCCCACCAGCAGCAATACGTGTAGCGAATTATCACTGCAAATATACAAAGATTTTACATTTCCCACTAGCATACAAAGACACAAACCATTTGTAAGCAGCCTGAAAGACCGCTTCCAGCTGGCAGCCTGCACTCTACACTACTGCTGGGCTTTTCCTGCAGTTTTTCACTAGATAAAGATATTTAAAGCTCAGTAATAGCACTGCAGAATGATACCTTTAATGAGCAGTAATGGAGCTTTTCAAAAAGCAGCACATTAAAACGCCCAAAACAACAAGAGCAAACAGCTGCAAAGAGAATTGCAGTAAGCCCTTGGGGGTTTTACATCTTTTCAGGTTTATCACACCTCCTCTTCCAACCTGCTGAAGCATATGTGGTTTTCCACCTTAAGGATACCTGGTTATTTAAAGAGGGAAAACCTGTTTTGCTTCGGGTAGGGTGAGGCATTGCAGTGTTACAGGTTGGGGTTTTTTTTGAAGGATGCTTTGGTTTAGTGAGGTTTTTTCTCTTTAACATTCTCTGAGAATAAAAATACTTTCCCTTAGGTAAAAACCTAATGACAATCTTAACCCTATTCCATAATTACTTATAGTCACTATTTCATTTTGCTTTACACCACTTTGTTTCATGCTTTTGTGGCTACAAGTAGGTGCAAGACTACGTTATCACTGGTTTAATAAGAGGAAAATAATCTTGAAGTCAGCTGTTTCATACTTACAAGGTGTAAACGCTATATAGAGCTGCTATATTCAGCCACAAAAATCAAATCCTACTGAACAATTTTGTAACGCAGAAGAGACATTTCCAACTGCAGTGACCACACCTTACTTCCCCTGAATATTAAAACTTTTTAAGAACACTGATTCATTTCAGTTTTTCTGATATTCCTTAGCCATCTGCACAAACATTAAATTTAAAAAATCAAAGACATTAATGGAACTGGTATTTCCATCTTTTCCATTAAAAATTAATTAGCTTGTAGTTTTCACATTTAACTAGCTTTGAAGTTATTTCTGAGAATCTGCTGCAGATATAAAATTAAACCACATTTCTCCCATTTTTATAATGTTACTTTATTCCCCCTTCTCCACATCTTTTTTCAATTTACATACAGGACTCTTCACACTTATTCTTGAGCAAGGTTCTATGCAATTTTTTTTACTGAGAAGTTAAAGGCAAGAACAACATCTTTATTCTCACTGCACTTCTTTTAAGTCAAGCACTTAATGTCCCGCATACAGATAGCATGTAAACTCAATTTACACAGCTATGCTTTACTCTACAAAAATAAAGACAGAAAAGCACACTAGTAAAACTAGGAACAACAGAAGCTCTAGACAAACCATTTACCATAACAAATGGAAAAATCTTATCAACATGTGTAATAACACAGAAGAGTTCCTTTTGAATCTCATACCTCTTAATATGAGCACTGTCCCCTATTCGAAGGGCTACAAACAAATCAGTACCTTCGACCCATATCTACAAAGGTTTTTCTTCTTTTAATGTAATTTGGGTATAAAATAATCAACATGTGACAGCAGTTTTAAAAACAGTTTTAGCTGTAAGTATGCTATGTTTATCTCTGAATTTAAAACCAAGGTTTTTTTCTGAGTAGTTCCTTCAAGTAGAAAAAAAACGGCCACTGTTCCATACTGCTCTGCTGAGGAAACCCATCTCTTACTGCTTCCAGAAGTCAGGCTGAGGTCACTAATACCACCAAACTGTAATGATATTAATTTTCATAGTCACTTATGGAAGTTCAAGATGGAAAAGACCTATTAAATCTATCCCACTGAAAATGAACACATCAAAGGCTTGTTTCCATGCATTTAAAATCATCAAAAGTATTGCTTTCATTTAGGGGAAAACCCCTAAACTGTTAACAAACCAGATTTCTTCATAAGAGCAAAACACTAAATTGGTGAGACCATATACTAGGTATATTTTTGCAGTATAACCCAAAAGGCAACAAAAAGCCAAACCAATGGGGAAAAAATTATACTTGATATTAAGTTTTGCAAGTTTTTAGCCAATCCATTCATTTAACTAATTTTCAAGAAAACAAATGTTTTGGGGGTAATATAATCCATCATTTGCCACTAAACTAGCACTGAACAGCCAGTACACTAAAGGAATAGTGTCCAAACCAGTATTTCCTTTAGGCCACCCTCACTATTCAAGAGTAAGTTAAGTTGTCGCATGACAGAGTATCAGTCCAATATGAGCGATAAGCTCAAGGAAAACACTTAATCCCAAGACAGTTCTGCATCTAAATGACAGCACAATGCCCACATTGATAAATTCAGGCCTTCTTAGAAAACAACTAAATTACATCTGAAATATGTGCTCTCTCAAGACCCCAGTCTTGGTCCCAAGCAAAAGCCAACAACAGATGCTGGATGTGGACTCTGTAAAACCATTCGTATTTGTGGTTCAGTCTTCTTGCCATCTATAAACTAAACTATCTATTAACTAAATAAGTCTCCAGCTGATCATATCTTTGTGTACAAATGGATAAAATAGATGTGCACAATAAAGAAAACAACTTCGGGTTAGTAATTTTCTCTATAGACAATCCTTAGTAATATGCAGGTATCTCCTAGGAAAAAGTTAAGTACACCTGAATTGCAACAAAGTTTCCCAAGACAATGTGCTTTATCTAATGCGCACATTAGACAAAGCTACAAAGAAATTAACTCAACTGAAAATAATTTTTATGGTTTTACAGAATCACAATCATAGCATCACAAGGTTGGAAAAGACCTTTAAGATCATCCAGTCCAACCATTCCCAACCCTAAGATAAACCATATCCCTAAGTACCTCATCTACCCTTTTTTTAACACATCCAAGGAAGGTGACTCAACCACATATCCCTGAGCAGCCTGTTCCAGGCCCTGATGACTCTCAGTAAAATAGTTTTTTCTAATAGCTAATTTAAACCTGCCCTGGCACAGCTTCATGCCATTTCCCCTTGTCCTATCTCCTGTCACCTGGCTGAAGAGACCATTGTCCACATCTCTATAACCTCCCTGCAGGTAGTTGTAGGTGGTGAGTAGGTCTCCCCTCAGTCTCCTCTTCTCCAGGCTAAACAGCCCCAGCTCCCTCAGCCACTCCTCATATGATTTGCCCTCCAGCCCCTTCACCAGCCTGGTTGCCCTTCTCTGCACTTGCTCAAGGACCTCAATGTCCTTATGGTGAGAAGCCCAGAACTGCACACAGTACTCAAGGTGTGGCCTCACCAATGCCCAGTACAGGGGCACAATCACTTCCATAGACCTACTGGCCACACTGTTTTTGATACAAGCCAAGATGCCATTGGCCTTCTTGGCTGCCAGGGCACACTGCTGGCTCATATTCAGCCTGCAGTCAACCAACACCCCCAGGTCCTTCTCTGCCTGACAGCTCTCCAGCCAGCCTCCCCCAAGCCTGTAGCACTGCAGGGGGGTGTTATGTCCCATGTTCAGCACTCTACACTTGGCCTTGTTAAACTTCATCCCGTTGGTCTCAGCCTATTGGTCCAGTCTGTTCAGATCCCTCTGAAGAGCCTCCCTACCCTCAGGCAGATCAACACTTCCTCCCAGCTTAGTGTCACCCCTCATACTGAGGGAGCATTCAATCCCTTCATCGAGGTCACTGATAAAGATGTTGAACAAGACTGGACCCAGGACTGAGCCCTGGGGGACGCCACTCGTGACAGGCCTCCAGCTGGATCTGGTTCCATTCACCACCACCCTTTGGACCCGGCCATCCAGCCAGTTTTTAACCCAGCTGAGGGTCCACCTGTCAAGGCCAGTGGCAGCCAGTTTCTCAGTCAGAATGCTGTGAGAAACTGTGTCAAAGGCTTTACTGAAGTCCAGGTAGACACATCCACAGCCTTTCCCTTGTCCATTAAGCAGGTCACCTTGTCATAGAAGGTGATCAGGTTAGTTTGACAGGATCTACCTTTTGTAAACCCATGCTGACTAGGCCTGATCCCCTGGCCATCACGCATGTGCTGCACGATAGCTCCCAAGATGACCCTCTCCATGATCTTCCCTGGGACTAAGGCCAGACTGACACGCCTGTAGTTCCCCAGATCCTCCTTCCTGCCGTTCTTATATATGGGTGTCACATCTGCCAGCCTCCCGTTGAGTGGAACTTCCCCAGTCTGCCAGGATTGCTGGTAGATGATGGAAAGGGGTTTGGCAAGCACATCTGACAGCTCTCTCAGCACCCTTGGGTGAATCCCATCTGGCCCCACTGACTTGTGGGTATCTAACTGGCCAAGTAGGTCACTAATCAATTCCTCCTGAACCATGGGAGCTTTATTATTCTTCCTCTCCCTGTCAGCCAGTTCCTGAAGATGAGTACACAGAGAGTATCCATCTTTACTATTATAGACTGAGGTAAAGAAGAAATTAAGGACCTCAGGCTTGTCTTCATCTCTTGTCACTAATGTTCCCTCTGTATCCAATAAGGGCTGGAGATTCTCCTTGACCCTCCTCTTACTGTTAATATACCTATAGAAGGACTTTTTATTATCTTTTACAGAACTGGACAGTCTGAGTTCCAGTTCAGCTTTAGCCCTTCTTTCTCCTGACACGATCTCACTAAATTCCTATATTTGTCCCAAGACACCTGCCCCTTCTTCCAAAGCTCGTATTTTTCCCTCTTTTCCCAAAGATCTTCCTGGATCTCTGTATTCAGCCAAGCTGGCTTCCTTCCTCGCCGACTCCTCTTCCAACAGACTGGGACAGCCTGTTCTTGTGCCACCAAGATTTCCTTCTTGAGGAGCAACCAACCCTCTTGGGCTCCTTTGCCCTCAAGGGCTGCCTCCAAAGGAATCTTATTGAGCAGCTTTCTGAATTTCAATTAAATATTTTAAGTGTACCAAATTCAATTTTTCAGTATTTTTTAGGACTTAAAAGGCTTGATTCATTGATACTTAAAAAGATTAGCTGATTTTCTGCAATAAGGACAGCAGACAAATCAACTACTACCATGCAGCAGAGCCATCCAAGTGAGCTTTACAGGAAAGGTAGCTCACAACTGTGGAATGAGATATGCCAGTATTAAAATCTACAAAACATTCTAGTGGATATATACCTCTGCTTGCCAGCAGAAAAGCAGTGCAAACAACATGCATTTAAACCAGCACGAGGATGGCAAAGAACGAACAGTTTCTTCAGATTTGGTATGTTTAATGCATTTCCAAAACATACATAATTACACCTTCACCCTTGTGGTTATCTACCTGAAAATGACACAGCCTTTTTCTTTGGAAAACTGAACAAACCTCTTGATCCTAGATCAAAGTTTTATTTAACATGTGTTCCCCTTACACCTGTACAGTTCAGAATTACAAATTCATACTAGTACTTTCTCAATCCCCATAAACAGTGCCATATACAAGGGCAGAAAAGACAAAATTAATCTAGAATTTAAACACCAATGCAAACTACATTTTAATCTGGATGCAGTACGTAAAAGCAGGGGCCTTAAGTAGCTGCTATAAGGAAACACTAGTTTACACCTAGTGAAAAAACCGCAATCTTCCCAAATGTTTTGTTACAGGAATAGTGTGCTAAGTAAAACCAGTTGCAGGGGTTTTTTTTGAAGAATGAGTACTGTAACTTGATATAGCTACCAAGAGGATGAAATAGTATCTCAAGCTTTAAACCTAACTTACTACTGCATTACAAACTATGAAGCATGTGGCATGTATCTCAAGTCAATCAAAAAGGGCAACATTCAAGACAGTTTAAAGGAAAATGCTCAGTAATTACAGATGTCATGAGGACCTACACGTGGTAACTCCTGTAGTGATGAAAATTCTTAAAATCTCTATCTTAAGGCATGTAACACTAGCAATTTAAGTAACAGTGTACTTCCAAAATGCCATCACCGCTGCTACTTTTCTATTACCCATCTGTCTCAAAGCAATTTATAATCATTTTAGCAACAATATTCATCCAGCTTAATTTCAGTTATTTCTATTTCTGAAAACATGAGTGAACTGATGAAAACAGAACACTAATATTTTACAAGTATTTTGCACAGGAAAAAAGCAATAGTAGCCCAAAATCCCACTACTTTCTTGCCATCACAGGAATAAAACCAATAGGCCTTTTCCATCATCTTCCACAACTGACTAAATCCGAATCATAAGCTACGCAATAGTTTTATCATCAGTTTTATCTTAAGACCCAATCAAACATAGCCTGAGCTATCTTGGAAATGGGCATTTTTAAAATTCAGCCTTCTGTAATACATTTCTCAAGACTACTTATGTGCAACAATTCTAAATGTATATTACTCCACTATAAATCAACAATTTTAACACATATTTGTCTGAAACAGTTCGTAATTGGAAACAGACTTGTTTCTATTCAAAACAAGCATTGGGGGAAGTATACTTAAAATGATGCATTACACAGTGGAAGGCTTTAAACCAGCTTGCACGAATGTCTCCTTCCTTGCAAGATACACAGATGTCAAAAAACAATTTTTCTTCTGTAAAGGTATGGTCTAGGTAAATTCATTCATACTGTTACGAAGCATACATACAGATTGCTTTTCAAAGTTGTTCTTTTTCCCCAAATTAAATTTTCCAGTAATTTGTAATGGATACACTGTGTTGATAAGCCTATTGTGACTAGAGTTTGCAAAGGGAGACTGAGATGCAAGTACATGGTATCCTCGAGAACACTTTGTATAAAATCTGACGCTCTTCAAAAGTAAAAAAACAACAAAAGCAGTTATAAATCATTCATAGTATGTACTGCAACATGCAGTTTAGCTAAACAGATTCACTATTAAGAATGAACTTTCCTGACACATAGTAGAAAACGTAAAAATGAAAATGATGCCATTTATAATTAAGCATAAAATTATTCTCACCCAGTATTAGTAATAACATTTCCAAGATCCTTTCAAGTGTTTGTTGTATTTTATTTTAATCAGATAACCGCATGTTTTACAGCATAGTCACACATTGTATTTTGCTAGTCACAAACACATTGCCTTACATAATGATCCGCATCATTTCTGCTCTATGCTACAAAGCCTATGACTGAATACAAAAAAAGTTTTACAAAAGAAACTGTTTTAAAGACTACAATAACAATAAAACCGTTTCCAGATAACAGCTAAAATTATAAAGGCATATCACCGTATAGTTTCACTGGAATTTCTAAACAGTAAGGAATGAAGTTAAGTTTTAGTATCTGCGACGCTTGTTAGGTCCTTCAAAGTTGCCCCCTGGGTTTCCTCTACCAAAGCCACCAGGTCCACCACTCACGGCACCTACACCACTCATTGGCGGCTGCGGAGTTTCAGAGCCCGTTCTACTAACCAGAGGCGAACCCATCTGTGATGGGCCTCCTTGAGGGAATCTCTCATTATGCTAATACAAGTCCATTTGGAACGTGCCAAATGTGAGTTACAACAAAAACAAGTGATGTTGTCATGAAGTTCAGCAGATAGTCCAGCAGAATCAGGATCACACATAGAGGGAAGAAAGGAGCAATTCAATTAGTTATTATGGAAAAAGAGCTGGAAATTAAAGAGTGCTAATGTTACGCTCCAATTTTGTAAAGTGAATACAAAATTTAGAACTTAAGACCAACTCTGGTGCTGAATGTAAATTCATCCTTTCAAGCACATCTGAAGCAATACATGTTTTCTATGTAACAGAAGAGAAAGAATAATTTTATACCTGAGCCCTCTTCTGCCTTACATACCAACTACAAAGATTCTTCTTTAATTAAATTAAAACACAGAAACATTGACAAACTAGAAAAAAAAAAAAAAATCAGCTTTTCTATCTCTAGAGACTGCAGGTTTATTCTAGCCTGAAGACCTGTATACCCACTTCCATACCTGTAGATAGTTTAGTTCGTATTACCCAGTCAGCATTTTATATGGCCCTTCAGAAACCTTTAATTACACTTTGAAAACCCAGTCCAAAACCTGGCACAAGGTGACAAAACGTGTAACTGAACTACGCTTAGCTAAAAAATAACCCCAACAACTTAGTATGTTATCTGAAGCTTAACCTGAAATATCAATATAAGATGAAGACCCAGTTAATGTTCCATTTATTGGCCCTAGTTCTGTGCTAGTATTAATAAAAGTATAAGCTCTTACACAGATTAATCTGGCTATTGCAGTTAATACCTGAAACAGAAAACCTGCATCTGAGCACTTGTACTTCAGTATTTAAGCAAATGTTCAAAAACAAAACCCCACATGTTGAAACCTAAAGCATTAACTCATCATAACAAACCATTAAAAGCATTGCTACATGGTACTGTCAAACCTTTAAACTCATTTAACTGTTGAGAACAGTTACACTTTCAGAAGAAATTTCTTCTGTACAGAGACCTGCATTAACCACCCAGATATTCAGAGTTCAACAACAGTTGAGATAGATACCCAAATCAGACAAGAATTCTTCTGAAAGTCTAACTCCAGTAATAGTAGTGGAGCTCAACAGTTCTGAAGTCTGCTAATTCACATATTATGCTAAAGCAGCATTGTAACTATATAAAAATATATGCAACTTAGATCACAGTTGTATATATATATGTGCATCATCAAAATTTGACATGGAATAAGAAAAAAGTTGCTGCAACAGCTGCATAAAGATCTACTACTGCCCTGAAGTACCTTAAAATCTGCAGCATGGATTAAAAATTGTTTTTTAATTGTCTAATTTAAAAAATGAAAACTGTCTGTAAAGAGGTATTTCCATTTCCCTCCATGGAAATTGAAATTAAGTCTTACAGTGTTTTAGTAGTGAGTCCTCCTTTAAAGTGTCTTTTCAACAACAGGAAAAATATAGTAAGGTTATGCCTTTCTGGAGGGGCCTGTCTCCCAAATTAAAAACCTTAGAAGTTAAAAAAAGCATCTAATTTGTCCTTCAGTATCATGCAGAAAAAACAGGAGTTAAAAAAATTAAAACATGCATCTTTTGATATGTCAGTATATATTCCCTGTATTTCCAAACCTGGAATGACTTTTTGTAGAAAAACAACAGTTTAGGATCAATACCATTATTTACAATACCATGTTCTTTTCCTTACACCTCTTTATCAGTGTCTATATAATCAAAAGAGAATGGAGACATTCAAGGTCAGGCTTCATGAAGCTCTGAGTGATGTGATATAGTTAAAGGTGTCCCTGCTTATTGCAGGGGGATGGACTAGATGACCTTTAAAGATCCCTTCCAGCCTAACTCATTCTACGATTCTATGAATGTTCCAGAGGTGACCAGTAACAGAGTGGTCTCCAGGAAAAGCATCTCTGAAAACAGTACTTTGTGAAAAGCCCCCTGCTCACCTTGTGAGAAATGATACAAGTGGTAAAATGAGCCAGATCCTATAATGTAAAGCAAGATCCTTTCCTTCAACTGGTAAAAACCAGATTTTTGGCTAATCTAATTTTCCTCTAAGGAACAAAGGATTTTGTCCAAACTCCATTACAGATTGCTCAATCGCAGGCAGATACTTTGTAGAGGGCATATATAAAACAATACAGCTAGAAAATGCTTCTACATTCCAGTACTACTGTAATGGAGTCATTGTTTAAATTATCTTGTCCTCTGTATCACACCACCACTACAACATCCCAAAGACTGAGATTGAGAAATGTGTAAAAATGATATAGTTGTTTCTCTACATAAGACATTACAGCTAGGAAAAGTGACTGGCTATGAGAACAGAGCAAAAATGGCTTGTGCTTTAACTGCATCCCAATGGATATCTTGCTCCTAATAAAAACATTCCAGATGTATACAAGTCATTCCCTACTACCACCCTCGGCAGCTGGGCAATCCTATTTTTCTTCTATTGATGAGATAGTTATCCCTAACAGCTGTTGGCATATTTTCCAGGTGATGTAACTAGTGTCATAACCTCATGCTTTCAACAGTGTTAGAAAGGAAATTCAAAAAACCCACTAAAGTCACGTTAAAAAATTGTTTACACAAAGATATCTTCACACTACATGGCTTCCAACATTTAGCTGTTCACCAAAAACCCCAACAAGGTAATACATCAGCTTTAGTCTTGCAAAGAAGAAACAGCAAATGCGTAAATTTACAAATTATGCCTGTCTGTTGCTGTATGTGATTTCCTTCTATCAGTGGATTCTTTGTGACAGGTCATACATGCAAAGTTTTACCACAAGTGCTGTACATTCTAACCTCAATTTGAATTCTTGTTACTGATGAAAGAACTCACCCTTTTCCTAAAGGAAGTAGGATTTTCATAGTAATACCAAATAAAGATTTCCCTTCTGTGCTGTAAATTATTTGCATGAACAAGCTTTAGAAATTACTTTTAGTAGATCCAAAACCTGTAACATTTGATTACTCAGTGTGAAAATATCTTTGGTAACAAATATGGGCCATAAGACATGACAGCTATTCAAAGTAATTAAATTTGTGATACATTACCACTGTTCCATTATCTGGCATCATTGGTGTTCCCATATTTGCAGCTCCTTCTGGTCCCATGGAAGGACCAGGACCCATTGCAGGGCCAGGTAAAGTTCCTCTGTTGTTCATATTCATACCCATCATTGGAGGAGGGCCTTGGTTACCAGCAGGTGCTGGGCTAAACGCATCTATGCAAAACAATCTATACTTAGAGCTGTCCTATCTGAATTTTACAAGAATAAACAAACAACTTACAGTATTTTAAAAGCCAAATGTACAAGACTTCCAATGCTTGAAATAAAAAAAAAAATATACATTCTTTGAGACTGTACATTTACCTCAATCATCTGCTTTTAAACAGATTTAGATATTAATTTGCAGTAGTTAATCTGCCTTGTGTAGTTAAAAATCTTGAACTATGTATTTAAACATAGCTATACAGTTTCTATCCAGGAATTTAAGTGTTTATATAGCACACACACACATATATATGGGCAGTATATCCACCACAAATTACCAAAAATGTCAAGTGATTTTGCAGTAATTGGCAGTTGTAAGGCAACTTGGATCTTTTGGGATCATAACATATTAAATCTACATTTGCAAGAACTGTTCTACCAGCATTATGTTAACTATATATCCTTTTACAGTATATTCATCTAACATCAAAAAGCAGTAACAAAAATGGTACACAACTTCAAAATCAATCATCTGTAATTCAGCATAAGTAGAATTTAACATTTAAATGCTATTTAGTATAGTGAAAGTACCAGAAAACTACAGGAAGTTTTGTTAGAACTGGAGGAGACTGTTCTGCCACTTTCAAAATTCTGATGCATTGTAAGATGTAGAAGAAAAGCTTAAAAACCTTATTTGAGGAGATCACTTAGCTGTAATATTGCATTAGGAAACACCATTCTGCCTGTAGCCACTAATATACATAACAGGTAGATAAAACTGCCTTCAGAACATTTTCTCATGTTATTAGAAAGAAGTCTGATTATATAGAACATTTACATCTGCTATTATAAAATACTGTCAACTTTAAGACTGGTGGTGATGCATTACCTCCCCCATCCCCAACAATGACGCAACCTTTTCAACCAAAAGCACACATCCAAAATTTGACACTGGAAAGAGATATGCCTTTGGAATCTAGCCTACGTTTTAAGTCATGACAACATACAAGACTATTGAGGTACCTGACGTTGCTAGACTTAATAAGCTTGGTATTTTTACTTTAAAAATCAATTCTCACCACAGCAGTAACTTTAATAATGAATATATAAATGTACATCATTGTAAGCAGGCCACTTAGCACAGATACAGGACTGTGACTATCTGTAGGAAAGCAAAACGCAATCTTTATTACTTGCTCCGTACCCATAGCACAGCAGTCAGTGAAACCACTGCATCCAAGATACTGCTGCTGAAACTGTAGAATCTGGACTTGATCTTGTTCTAATCTTGGATTAGGCCAACTGCAAGCTGTTTAGCAAAAAACAACCCATGCAACACAGTAGCACGTGTAAAGTTCTAAACATGGGGGGTTTTTTTTGACAAAAATCCTGTAATTTTGAAAAGCAGAAGTTATTCGATCTTAGTAACTGGAAACTCCAGGACCTACTGGTAAGACACTAAGCAAAAGCAAAGGTATGCTCAAGTCAGATCCTTCTTACCTACCCATGAGCATGATCCATTCATCAGCAGGTAGACTGTGCTACAATTCAAGAGAATTACAGTTGAATATGCTCTAAAGCTGGTTTTCTGTGTCATCCATTCAGTGACCAAGTATGGAAGGAAGGAAAGGTCTAAATTGCCAATATAAGGAGAAACCTTTCTTTTCAGAGCCTCCAAGTACTCTGGAGGACTATCATGCTGGCAGCACTAAGTGCTGGGTGGTAGTGCCATTAACTAAAAGCAGTCAGTGCTTAATTATTGTAACTGGCTCACCAGTCTAATTAAACTTAGCCAGCTGGCCACACACATCTAGTGTTCACTTAGACTGTAACAAAGTTTTTATCCCGTGTCATACAAATGCACCGTATCGTTTCCATGGTGACATACAGCAATCTATACTATAAAACCCCTGTATGTATGAAGCCAGCTTCAGGCAGTCAGGTCTGGCAGGAGGACAGCTAGGTAGTTAAGTACAAGGGAAGAGTGGGGTCTTGCACTGTTTCAGCAAAAGGCCACTCTGGGAGGTTAGCTATCCATCAGAGGTGCTTCTAGCTCCAAAGCAGCCCCACCCCCCCCCCCCCAAGAGCTAACCACCTGACCACCTTTTCTTTTTGGTGAGACACTGATGTTAGCAGTTAATTCACTGGACCAGCTTCAACAACAGGCAGAAAGCAGTCATCAGTGTTCATGCCACAATTCACCAACATTTAATTTTTACTTTTTTTTTTAGAAGTCTTTTTCTGAGATCTGGAGGGCTGAAAAAGTATACTCTAAGTGTCCAAACTGTACTGTCTGGTATGGCCATAGTTAATAATCCTCATCAATACAGAAACAGGATTTCCCCCCATATTGAAAGGTTTATCGGCTTCACTCAGCATTACAGATCTAGTTAAGCACTATTATGAGGCATACAGATTCTCTCAGAATTTGCTTGCCACAGAAAACACAATAATGAGCAGTGCTGCACAAATCAGCTCAACACCAATTAAATCCATCGCAGAGGTACCTTATCTTGCTTTCTAATAGCACTACCATACAGGTTATCTCCATTACAGATGATACTCCAGATCCCCACGTCCCACACTATCTATTGCTATAGATATTTTTTCCTTTTTAAAAATAGTTCACTCTTCCTAGAACTTTTTCTTTCTTTCTAAAAGCATTTGTTTCAAATTCAAAATCAAGTCATGGCACAAAGCTTATAAAGCAAGACTATGATGAAGATCACTGTTGAACATTAAAACCTGAGAAGAAAGGGGCGGTGCTGTAAGTAGTCATGTAAAATTTGAACATAAAAAGTGTATCTTGTGGATTTGGACAACCGGCACAGTATCAGTATATACAAAGTTTCCCAATTAAATGAAATTTTCAATCAGATTACAATCATATGTAAAAGTACCACTACAAAATACTAATAAATCTATTCACAATTTATGCTTCAGCTTATTATTTGGTTATAACTTCAGAATTAGATTTTTAGAGCTTTAGATTTTTAAAGCTCTTCTTTACTTAAAGAAAAAGCATGTTTCCATTTTGCGGCTCTAAATCTGTCTCAGTAAATGCAAGGAAGAGGTGGAAAATGTATTTTAAAATCTGGACCAAGCAGATTCATTAGTCTATAAATTCAGATTACTCAAAAAGGTCAAGTAACACTGTCTACTGAGTTTATGTTCTCTTAAAATACACAAAAATAGTATTAATTTTACTTTAAACTATCATCCCAGTCTATTTTAAATGAACATCAGGAAGTTTCCAACAGATACGACAGTTAATACAATTTACTAAAATTCAGTTTTTTAAATAAAAATTTTAGTCTTGTTTAAAAGCAGATATTCTGGATAAGCAAGGTTCCAAACTCTTTCAAGTCTGGATATAAAGAGTAAGGCCTGATTATGAAGGAACAGTTTTTAGCAGTGACAATACTTTAAAAATCTCAAAAATGAACTGAGAACATTTGCAAATACAGATTTGCAATAAATTAGTTAGAATATTATTCATTAACCCTCTGTCAGGTATGTCAAGAAGAATTTACCAATTTAAAGCTCAACCTCTTTTCACTGCCTGCAGTGAAATAGTCTCAAATACTCTGAATAGGTAAATCCCTCCAAAAGAATGCCAAATAGCTCCCAAACAGAAAATTCCTCTTTTGTATGAATTTCTAAAGCATCACCTTTCCCTGCCTTTTTGTTTCTCTTGTCTTGCACATCATCTCCCACAGGTCGTCAAAACAATAAAGACACACCAGGGTAGGGGAGCTGAGAGACTACACTGTTTGGAAGCAAACAGGAGGGTTTATTTCCTAATACGGGTTACTCCTTTTTACAGTAGTTGTCACTAATTAATGTACATGTACATTATGTGCAACATATGTAACATATGGGTAACATGTACAGTCCCAAAGAACAATACATTTTACATTATAGAAGCCTTTTTCCTTCAGATCCCTACCTCCCATGTTTATTGCTCCACGAGGACCCATATCACCCATTCTCATTTCCTGTTCTCTCTGAAAGTAAACATAGTTTTCATGGTCAACCTATCATTCTTAGAACTCAAAAACATTCCCATTTACTCCATGAAAATAAAAATTTTCAAGTTTTAGATGTTTTCACTGATTACAAAATATAAAAGGAATAAAGTTAAGTTAAACTATACTTCCCTGTACTTATAAAATCAAATGTAACAGTAAGTTCAATATTACAATGCTGAACGTTTCTGCATAATGCTAAAGGTTAAATATCACAAGTTTTTCTCATCAGATGCAGCAATCAAAAGCTCCCAAACAGTTACATGATCAACTGCAAATAAATCTGTCTTCACAGTCACATACATAAATTAGTATATTTATATTTATCTGCACAAGAAGAGGTCTTATTACTGTATTGCCTAAAGGCCGTGGTTCAATAATACAGTCAATCTGGCTTAACAACTCAAAAATGCTTGTGTTGATTGGAAACCGAGTTCTCACATGTTACATTATGGTTTCTAAACTCAATCTGCCAGTTCATCTTTGTTCAAATAGTTATGACTTAATTCAGTGATAAGTACTTTTTTGATAAATTATATCATGCTATTGATGCATTAATTCAGATACTGACAATCCTTCTGAAACCGTAATAAAAATGTAGGATCAACAGAAACTATACAACATGCATTTATACTGAGCAGACAGACAACACACCAAACAGATCCAACTGCAAGAGTTCTGACATTACTGATCATGAACCACGGCCTGCTATGAAACAATACCCAAGAGGTGCCCAGTGGCAACCATCATCACTTAAGGGAAAACAAAGTACACCTATCACAGATAATTCCGAGACATTTTAGTATTACTGTTTGCATCAAAAGGATGAAATAGAAACAAATTCACATTTTAAAATGAAAACTAATGAAAAATAAATACATTCTCATGACTTGTCTGCAAGAATGTTAACCTATACGCCACTCTTAGTGAACACACCTGCTGAGACAAGCATATAAAAAAAAATGTTTACCTGATTCTGAAAATCATTCCACTTATTATTTAAGAGTATAAGTTCAGATGCACTTTGAAAACAATTCCATATACCAGGCAACTGAATCAGTCTTGCTAAAAGCAATCTTTAAATGAAAATATTAATCACGTTGCAACACTTTCATAGTATTTTTACTGTTTAACAAAACTCCTTTTCATTCATTCATGTTTCAGATGTCAAATGAGTCATCACCTTCAGAGACAAAGCAGCAGACACCAATACTGAACAGTTAATAGCTTTGTAAAAATAGGCTGGTATGGGAAATTGTCCTAAGATACATGACAAATGGCCCTCAAGTCAAGTTTTTGATATATCATATTTACCTAGCAAATTTACTTAGCATCAGCAGATTATACACCAATTTTGAAAAAAATATGGAGAGGAAAAGTAAGGCCTCATAACAGACACGGGCAGGTTTTAAGGTCCAGCCCTGAAAAGCCATTGATGAATATTAAGGACCAAGAACTCACATTAAAACTTTGTAACAGAACATGCACCTGCTCTTTCTGTCAGACATTTCACAATAAAGTCAACTGACATTTTAAATCAAATCAGCAGCCCTATTAGAATTACCCATACCCGCAAATCAATACCAGTGAGTTAATTACAAAATCAGCATACAACCTTATTGATATTAGTCGTCTTTCACAGCTCAGCCCTGACACAAAGCAGCAAGGTATATCATCCCTAACGTCAACCCCCACCACTATCACAGGACACCACGGTGACTATCAGTTTATGTTAAGCAGACTGCGCATACGTGCATGCGTGCATGTCCTGCTTCCACACATGCACATGCCACACACAGCTGAGACAGATACTCTTTAGCTGTGAGGGAAAGTACCAGATTTTGAATTACTGCACATAACTAATTTGATGCATCACAGCTGTAACTGTAAGGGTTTTTTAATGTGAGATGTACCACATAAGGCAAGGCAGAGTACAGTACCATCTAGATACAAATGTTAAGTACAGAGCAATAAAGCTCTGAAAGTTACTAGAATGTAACTTTAATTTGCAAAGGACAGAAGCATTGGCATGCTACAATGCACGCTCTTTTAAAATCATATGACACTTCTGAGCAATAAACTGTTTTTTTCTCAGCTTGAAATGCTTAAGTACAACAAAAGAGAGGTGTAGAACTTACACTTTAGTCTAATCTAACTTCCGTAACGAAAAACACTCAGTAGTTATTTGCCATTTTGTAGCTTTAAATTTTGTGTTCAATTATCTCCCTATAAAAATATTTTAGCTATAGACTCAAGATCCATAAATGCACCCTATGATCTCTGCTACCTGTTTATCTGTCAACATGCCTACAAGAATTATTATTACTCCTATCGGTGCATATTAACAACTTATCGCATGCTTTTGGATTTTCAGCATGGGGAAATCCTTCTATACTGTTAACACAGAATTAGCAAGTTTAAAACAAATTCTCTGTGAAAGAAAATACTCAATTTCAAACATTAACAGACAGCATATATCATTAATGTAAGTGAATGCTTGACATACTAAATATAAAAACATTTACTGGGAGAATATGCCAAAACCTGTAGTTGCAGCAGTCCAAATGGTAACAAAAATCCAGTCCTATGC
Organism: Gallinula chloropus; assembly: GCF_964237585.1. Lineage (NCBI taxonomy): Eukaryota > Metazoa > Chordata > Aves > Gruiformes > Rallidae > Gallinula > Gallinula chloropus. The sequence goes on from NC_140085.1 coordinate 207,109,452, forward strand.
CATACAAACCATGTCCCAGATAGCTACTTACTATGTGAGCACAAACAAGTTACTGCAGGTAAGTCAGGTCAACTATTCAGTGGGGCTTGCCCAAAATATAACAGAAGGGAATACCAACACACAGTTATGAGAGCAGGTGAACCAGGGCTGGCTGATATTCCAGCCCACCAGAGGGCTTTGCTCTTGGCTGCTCAAGCCCTTTGCAGAACACAAGGACAGCCTTATCTTCTCAGAGCTTCTTTTCCTCACTACGCAACTGCGCATTCTTCTGTTGAGTAGCAGACTGCTTCAGCCCCTTCCCTGAAGCCACCCATAACTACCAGTAACAGGGAGTTAAAATTGAGCAGCCAGAGAGAAGGGCTAGTTTTTTACTAGGTAAGTATGCAGGGAGGCGATTAAGAACCTCTGAAGTCACCCGGTACCTGGGAAAACAACTTAAACTGGAAGAGAACATGAAAAACGGATGATATGCAGTAATAGGGGAAAAGAAAGACATAAGACAAAGGACGTATAGTAAAGTGTCATTTAACCTTTGGGAAGGTAAAAAAAATACAAAAGGAAGCAAACATAGAGTAATATCCTATTGTAAGAGAGTAATTGTTTACACAACCCAAAAGAAAGCTTTCTAAATTACTTCTATGGCAGGATTCTTGCAAAATACTTCAGAGCTCACTAATCCAAACAAACCTCAAGAAGGTCCAATTTATCTGATGAATATGATTCATCATTTGTTTTTAGAAAAAACCTGCTATGATGGTAAGTACTGCATTATTCTTGCTAACTGTTTTAGATATGAGCATGACTTTAACATCAGCTGTTAAAAGGAGATCTACACAAAAATAATGTATATGCTGCATATTCAAATTACATACACATTGGCCATTTAATATAGTACGGATTCTCCTCTTCTCACACGTATCAGAACCAAGAATTCTTGGTCGATTCAGGTACACAATGCATGATGTTCTTGCACTTCAATTACCACTGATACCAGCAGTCTAAGCATGCAGAAAACTGCCATGCTGATTATTCTAGGTTTGATTTTTATATTCACTCTATAAAACCGTGAAACTGACTGTTTTGAAAAGACACCTAAGAATCGATACGGGAGAATATATCTGATGCAATTTCCTTCTTACACTGAAAATAAAAATACAAGCAGTTATAAAAACTGGGTTTTTTAACTTACAAACAAATACTACTTTTTTCCTCAGAAAGAGGCCTGGTAGTTGCAGCAGCCCAAGGAAAATTAAAAATGTCACCAAAATGATGCAATGTTCATGGTAACAAAAGTGTCAAAAAAATTATAGTATGGAATAAATAGAGTATTTTAAAACAGCAAAAAGCAATGTATCAACAGAGAATATTAAGACAGATCATACAGTTGCCCTCAAGTGTTTGTGGCCAGGAGATGCACTTCCCAATTAACATCGGACTATTCATTGCTCTTTCAGCTAACGAATAGTGACCAATATACTGCTAAGACATAGCATCAAAAAAAGCCTTTAAAAAACCCCCTAATACTTATCCCATAAACATTAAACATGCACATCAAAATGTAACTTAATTAGCACTTTACCTAGGTTGCGTGTGTAGAGCAAAATGTAATCCCAGTGCTGTTGATTCTAACCTTTCATTAACATGGAAACTGAATTATATTCTCTAAAGAGACTTAATATTTGTCAAAATACATTTGATACTTCTGTACCTCTTTCTAGAATTCGTTTCTCCCTTCTAGAGTAGTTTGTTTCATTAAGTTATTTCTAGAAAATAAAAATTTCCAAAGGCCTCTCCAGGAGGGTTAAAACCCTTCAATCTTATACAGAGTTGTAATTTACTCCTGTATTTTTAAGACATAAATCATACAAGTGGTTAAAACTGCTAGTTTGGCAATCAAAAGTAGAATTTGGGGGACAGTTCTGATTGTGCATTATTTGCCTTTTCCTCACAATATTCTATTAGTTCACAACTAGCTCACTGGAAGTTAAAACTACCTCTTCCACCAGCCCTTCTTGTCACCTTTTCCTTTTTGGTTACCCAACAAGTAAGAACTATATATAATATCCAAAAGTTACAACATTGCAAAATAGTTCATTTTATTCCATCACATGCAGCAGTAATAAATATTAGTAGCAAAAAATACTGATATTTCAAAATACCAAGATTTCTTTGTGCTCCTGAGCACTGCAACCTAAATCCAGAGCTAATTCCTCCTCTGAGCTGGGCGTCATACTAGATGATTCCAGAGATCTCTTCCAGCTTCAACTACTCAAGAACTCTATGAACTTAATAAGAGCTCCCACTCAGTGGTTTGAAAAAAATAAAGTTCTTTTCTCTCACACAAAATTACACATGAAAGTGCATTAAATTAGTTAACTAATGTAGCTATAAAGCACGTAGCATACAGAAAACTACACAGGCCTATTTTTAAATCAGAACTCTAATGAAAAGAATTTTCATTCAGTTTAATAGCTGCCAGCAGGAAATGGTCTTTGAGAAAAACATTCTAACAGGGCTAAAGCAGATAAAGCAAATTTCCTCCTTGGTGACTCAAGAGTTGATGAGGATGACTCACTAAATCACATCATTAAAAAAACCCTAACCGTTGCAACACTTATCATATCAGTTAAAACAGGAATAAGCATTGCATTAATATATGCAGATACATATATTCCAATATATGCTGCAAGTTGGGAAGAGATTCCTAGTGGTAGTAACAGAGATAATTATAGCTGTTGAAAAAAAAATAATCCCAGTTTTCCTTATGGAAAAAAAGATTTGTAGTCTAATGCTTTTCTTAAACTTTTCCATCGTTTCAGTAAGACTGTAAAAGTAGTATCAATGTTATTAAAATAGGGGAATTTATTTTAAAACTATTTAACAGGAGAAGCATAGGAATGTATTTGGGAATTTGTTTTGAGTTTTTAAAAAAAATCTGTATTTGCGTTTTGTTTTGCAACAAGAAAGGTCTTGACTTCTCTAAAGTCCTTCTCTCATTTCCCTTAACACTGGAAAAAGATTGCAGTTTTACATGAGAGAAGGACACACACAGCCTCAACACTTCCACCCTACAGAATTAGAAGAAACTTTCCAAAAGGAAGTTGCATTTTCTCTCAAAGCCACTTTTATTTTAATACCAGCCATTTCTGGTCTTTATAAGATGGAATACAATTTAAGATCCTTGCTTTGGTAAAACTAGCTTCTACTTTCCAAAAACCTGCAAGTTGTTAGGTATTTTTGGGAGACTGTGGTGTTACCTAACTTTGTTTCTCACACCATCCTCCTACAGCTGCATGCAAAACGCAACCTGAAGAAGAGGTGACTTCCTTTCAATAATACATATGATGTTTAAGTCAGGTCTACACTGACAGTTTCTGGAAGAGAAAGCAGTTCAACTGCACTAACGTTACTCACATTATAAAGACATTTAGGAGACAGCTCACTAACCAGCAACATTTAATAATGCCCTGAAAGAAAATATTCTTTAATACAGAAGAGACAGCTGCTAGATTAATCTAAAAAAGGTAAGCCCACAGACCACCTGTAGGCTCCTCAAATTTCTAAGCATCAAGGAGACTGAAAGATCCTAGAAAGCACAACACATTTCTACTTAAGACTATAATGTAAATCTCACCATCTTTGAGTGCTAACATGCAGTGTCATCTACAGCAGCTGCAGCTCTTAGTAACGTAATCTGATTTACAAGTATTGACAATGCTCAAGAATAATCATTACATTATTATTATTCTCAAAAGATAGTGCTACAAGTAATCTTTTTGTCTTAAGACTAGTTTCAACATGACTTGCAAGATTTTAAGCTTTTATCAAAACCTGTTATCTACCAACAGCAGAGTAGATTAATTACTTGCTGTTGTAGCAATGGTCTGGAAAAATCGCATCTCATATTTCCAAATATGACTGCTGTTTGTAAAAGACAGCAGACCACATGTTCTTTCCTTTGAAATGCAACAGAACCATTATCTACCCGACTGATAGACCTGGCTGAAGTTCTTTCGAGGAAAAAGTTAACTCAAAATGCTTAATAACTTAAGAGTAAAACCTGTCTGCAGTATAATCTTAGTCTCAGTAAATTGTTAAAATACTGTGAAAAACTGGGGTTTTTTCCTCAAACTACACTTGGGGTAGAAAGTAAACTAGATTAGGAAAACAGTCTAAAATACTTGCAACAACTGTTATACAATGGAGACTTTTTTTTCACTCCTATGTCATGAAAAGTAGGAAGTATCGACTGCTCTGAACTACAGGAGTAAGACAAACTAGAAAAGACAAATTCAAATTTATGTGAAAAAAGTGTGAATACTCATTATTAGTTTTCATCTCATATCAAGTGAATAAAAGAATACTTACTGTCTGAGACAGAAAAGGCGGTAGTGTAATCCTTGGTGAAACGACACTTTATCAGTCACTTATTTAGATGCAGATATTCACCCACCTCCAATATTAAAAACTGACCAATGCTACTACAGAAGTTGTCTACATGCCTATAGAGATTTTCTCTGAATTTATATAGTGATCTTAAGACACTCAACTTGAGAACTGCAATAATTACAGAAAATATCCAGAAGTTAGTACCTTCAATGAAAGCATAAATAAAAAAATTTCATTAAAAAGCTTATGTGCTTTTTCAAGACCTTTTAACACAACTTCTGCAGCTTCACTTTACACAGAACTCATACTTTAGCAATGCTGTATTACAGGACAAAATTTCAAATATCAATCTAACCTAACAAAAAAAGATAATAAATTAAGCCAACATTTACCACAGAACCTACTCTGTCGATTCTGAACTTTGCTTCATATTGAGATTTAGGTCTTTTCTGCTTCATTATTTTGTCTTGTAGTTACTTACTGCTTCTTAGAATTTTAATTCTGTATTTAAGACACACTAATACGTCATTATTTCTGAGGCTTCTTCCCCACCTCTCCCATTTCCATTTGTTATAATACAGTAAAATATTATATATACACAACATCTACTGTATGACTAAAAAGGTTCCTCATTTTCTCACAACCTGTAGAAAACATTATTCACCAGCCAAAGAATTAAGGTACACAAAAGGGACAAATTGCACATAACAGCAACCAGGAATAAAATTAAAATACTTTAGTTCCATGCCTCTACTCAATCATCTTTACATCATTTCAGGTAAAGGAAGAGCCTACCATGTCCCTTCACTGTCTATGGCTCTACAGATGAAGCACTCACAGTATAGCTTTTTTTTTTTTTCAAGTGACATCATTGTTATTCCTGTTTGCTCTCAAATAATCAGAGGTACTCTGTCAAATTTCGATCTAACACTAACACTGTAAAGGAAGGTAAAACTCTTATTCTCAAATACGTTAAGGTAGAACTAAAAAATTCACCTGATAAAGGTGTTTAGAGAAGATAACCACTGGAAGTCCTTTAGAAACACAGGAAGATTATCTGAATACCAACTCTTCTAATAGTAACTTCTAATAGTCACTTAATGTAGTTCCACTGGAGTTGAGACACTTTAGATCCATGGAACTAATACATAGAAACACTTCTCCCATTGCCTACATTTTTTGAATGACTTGATGAAATTAAAAACAAATACGGTTCAACAGCTGAACATACTGCAATTTTTTTCATCTGTAATCAATTTAAGGCATTAACCTGTTAACTTACCTGCAAAACTGTTTTCTGAAAGTAATATCCACCATATCACTAAGTTTACAATGGATACATGTAATATCCACAATATATTAACATCTTTAGAGGCCTAATAGGAAATTTTATGCTGCATCTTAGAATACTCTGGATTTATTTTAGCTAAAGAAATGTAATCAGTGGGAGCATGGAGAATACCTTACTTTCAAAGAACACATTGCAATTTATTTAAATTAAGATGTACTCCCACAATTCACTTGGTGGGTGTGGAGTTCAAGGGCTGTTTAACCAGTAACAAAGGCTGGGCTAACTGTAATTGAGTGTTATAAAATAATGCTGCATTTTATATTTCCCAAATATTTTCTTTGCAAAGGAAACAAATCCAGGCATTAAAACAATGTAAACACTGAACGGATTCAAAACAATCTTCCCCAACTGCAAGATCAAGAATGAGATGAAGTGAAAGTCATCAATGTTTACTTCAAAGAAAAATTAACAACCCAGTCCTTTATCACCAAGTGCTTCCTAAATTGGAATATCAAAAATAACAGCACTAGTTATAGCCACAGCACACAAAATATCACTCTTTTCCGGACTTCTGTATTAAGAATTTTTCCTCACCGTGTAGATATTTTATATGTAGAATGAACTGCAATTGGGGGGCGGAAATAGTAACTGTAGTTGCTATCTTATAATCTGAGTTACCAAGTGATTGGAATATGCAAGTATTTGCCAAAAGGAAGCTGAAAGCCAAAGTCTTCCTTGCTACACAGAGGTCCTCCAGGAGAAACTTCTAACAAATGTAAGTCTTTTACACATGTTATAAAAGCTGCGTACAATCAGAATAGTACAAAGTCAATAGTTTAAGATTTCCCCAACAAAGTTCTGGCCTGTCCACACATACAGCACTTAAATTTACAAAACATGAAGAAAGAGCTGTTAATGAAACTTCCTGGCATGAAACCAGGCTCCATAGTTTTTCAGTTTTTTACAGTTTTCCAGTTAGTACTTTTATACAACCTGGAGGCCATTTACAGTTGAACAGGAGCAAGATGAAGTAGACTTCAAGTCACTTATTTGAATAAATGGAGTTCTAGGAGAACCATATACACTGTACCTAGCAATTCTAGTATTTTAATAAAAAAATTATCAACTGAACGAATCAAAATGATTAAGAAAAATTGCTTTCTAATTCAAGCTTTTGACCTAAGTCCACTCAGAGTAACTCTTATGCTACAGTGACTGCTTTCATCAAAAGATAATCTAACAAAAATTATTTTTTTAAAAGTCATAATCATGTTAGGAACATAATGGGCATGACACTGCATAGAGACATACAAGAATAGCTGGTTCTTACCTGAAGAACACTAGTTCCTCTATAGATACATTTGTATGTTAAACAAATGTTTAATAATTCAGAAAGGACAGGGAGAACAAGCACAAAGATTCTTTGAGTAAATATAAAATGCTTAAAAGATTATAAAACCCTGCACTATATACTGAAGAGAAATAATGCCTTAAGAACCTAATTTTGATGTATTGTCTTTTTCAAGACAATTCACTGCCACAAACTGCATTCAGCAATGCTAATGAAAGCCTCATGTCATGTACGAAACAGAACTAATACAAATACTCTGTCATCCTACACAATACAGAGCCTGTGTTAGTGAGCCATTGACTACTTTAAGAAATCTTCACAGGGACAGACTTTTTAGTAGGGCCTGTCGTGACAGGGCAAGGGGCAAGTAGTTTAAACTAAAAGTGGTGATTCAGACTAGATACAAGGTGAAAAAAAATTTCAAGGGTGGTGAAATGCTGAAACAGGTTGCTCAGAGAGCCGGTAAATACTCCATCCGTGTAAATGCTCGAGGCCAGATTGGACGAGGCGTTGAGCAACCTCATCTAGTTAAAGATGTCTTTGCTCACAAACAGCTTTTTGTTACTAAATGACCTTGAAAGGTCCCTTCCAACCCAAAATATTCTATAATATTTGGGAAAAAAAATCTTTAAGTATATTTGACTCCTTAAATGTTAATTTCTCTTAACCAAGATATTAAACTCCCAATACTTTGTAAACAATTACAAAACAGCTCTAGAGAAACCAAAAATGCTAATTCATCTATTGAGAACACCTAATATCTGGCAAATCAAAGCAGAACCTAAAGGAAGACTTGATGGAAGACAGAAATATCAGACTTAAATTCAATATTCCCCATGGAAGACTTAACAACCCCTAACAAGCCTTAGGTCTTGAAATGAGATAAATCAATGTGGTGCCTACGCTACAGAAACGTAGTTTAAAAAAAGGGTAGATAAGGTACTTAGAGACATGGTTTAGCACAGGACAGGAACGGTTGGACTCAATGATCTTAAAGGTCTTTTCCAACCTGTGAAATGATTCTTACAAATTATTCATGAGAAAATCCCTAAGCATTTTAATTTAAAAACATCATTTAGGCTGGTATCAAAAGACCAGCAATCTCACCAAGACAAGTTAATTTCTGTGGCTTGGTTTACTGTGTGACTACTATTAAAATTTTCCACTCAGTGACAATTACTGAAATAAAAGGTCAGAGACTTACTGTTTGTGCTAAGAAAAAGACTACTTCTCTTCAAAAGAAACCAGATCTATAAATACACCTTCCTTACACTGAGGAACAGCTTCATTAACAGGTTTCCTCCTATCAAAAATTGTTATTTCTACAGAAATTTCACTTACTGCTTCTTGGGTGTTTTACACTTTCTTTAAACAGAGACCCTTTAAATAACAACAAACTTTTCTAAGTAGAGGAATTCATTTTGGCTGCAAGTCTCAATGCTACCAATTAAGATCTCAGTATTTTGACAAACAGATGAGTCCAAAATTGGTCCCAAGTAGACAACTGAAACTGAGAGTTAGTTTCTTCTTAGTCTGGATAAATACATGTACATACTCCAAGTCAAACTTAAACTCCAGTAGCTGAGGAAATAAAAAATGAAAGTTATTAAGGCAAACATTAATTTTAGCTTCTTCAAGATACATAGGGCATTTATCAAACACATACATTATCACAGGGTTTTTCTAAATTATTTATAAAAGCCTCATTCGTATTTGTCAAAAGATGAAAAACTAAAGAACTCAGTTTTTGGTAAAGTCAGGTAAGTATATTATTTTTGTTAACTTGTGAACAGTAAGAATTTTGAGAAATTGTATTAGAAGTACTGAATACAGACTTAGAGTAGATTTTTCATTTTTATCTGTAAAACCTATTAAATAGGAGAAGCTATGTATGCAAATTGAGCATTCTATAAACAAGCACACCAGGAGCATTTCAAGTCTTTCCATTAACAATTGGAACAAAAATGGCATCTGCTAAATCTGAGGCCTCATGAAACAGAGTGACAAAAGACTGATATTGTGACATTTCATATCAAGCATCTGGAAAGTATTCTTTCAGTTTCTTGATCCATCAGACTTACTGAAAGAAAATTAAGTTATAAACAAACCCAGATGATCTGAAGAACAGAGACAAACAGAACCCTTAGCAATTACTGGAGAATAAACCTGGGAATGCTTACAAGCAGTCCAACCACACCACCTAAATTCATACTGGAAATCTATGCACATTTGATAACGCATTAAAGGACAAAAATTACTTCTGAATGTCATTTGTTCTGTTTGTAAGTTCACATGAAGTAAATAATAGTATATTCTAAAGCATTTTGTCCAAATATTAGGTGATGGCAACAGAGTAAAAGGTTTTAGTCTCCTAAATATCTGCAAAAGTTATCACATTATATATTCCAAGTTCACATACACAGAAATAAGTTATAAATTATAGTAACATCGTAATGAATATTTGTTCCATTATTGGAAGTTACCTAAAGTACCATCCCTGATACACATAAAAACAATCTAGAAAGTCAATTATGAACCATACTAAAATAGTCATGAAATACTTACACCAGAAAAATATGTTCTACAAATAGCTTTGATTTGTGCATACAGACACATAATACGCTACAGAGAGAGGATTTAAATTCTGCATTGGTTTTTATGCAATGTCTTTTCATAGGAAGAGCAAATAGGACACTTAAAATAGTTTTTATACCTGGCTATATAATTAAAGCCTGAAATATATAGTTTCTGAAAAGAATGTATTTTATGGCTTGTTAAGGAATTATTGTTTTGCCTAAAGCACCAAATTTAGTATCTGAAACACTGAGAAACACAGGAAAAGCAAGATTTAAGTATCTGTCTATTACCATGTATCACTGCAATCCTGCAAAAATAACAAAAAATTTAGCAGTACTGGAAAACTAAGACCACCCACAAAACCACAAACTACCTATTTATAAACTGCTTGCTGACAGGACTAGCTTATGTTGCCTTATACAGAGGAAGAAACCTGATCACTGAAGTAAAACCACTGCCAAGAGAGCACAAATGTTTTGTCAGGTTGGGTTTGACTTTTTTTCCATTCTATTTAGCAATCAGCCTTTCTCCAAGCTAGTTTTACCTTATAAGGCTTTTAAGGTGTCAAATGCACTACTTCTTTCACAAGTACCTACGCCAAGCTGCAAGGAGACAATTCATTTTCCAAAGAGCCTTTATGAACTCCTATAAAGCTAAGCTGCTTGAAGAAACAGAGATTTTATTCACACAAAGCTTCACTGCTATCAGCTACCTCAAGGCTAGCAAGACACCCACGAATTTTTACTAGGACACAGATCAGATTTGAAAATGTTTTGGAGATTTTTATTCATTTATGTATTATTGGCAATCTGCCTTAGCATAGTTTAGTCTTTAGTAAGATAGGAAACAATTCTGCATTCAGTGAAAATTCAAACTGGAGTTTTTTAGCATAATGGAACCAGAAGACAAAAAAAAAGTGAAGTTATATTCACTTAAGAGCCAAGTTCTGAATTGCAGAAGTGTAAGGAAATCTGATGTCTATTTAACTTGTGAGTGGATTTAGAAGTTGAGGCATAAGATACACCTCAGTAGGCTCAAAACAACGAACAAATAGGAAGCTACATTTATAAAGTGCTCCAAACAACAACAAATTTCTTAGAACAAAGACTAAATATATGGGACTTTTTTAAAAATTAAATTTCTGGCATTCCTGAAGCTATGAATTTTGTTGCTATTTTGGGATGTGCTTTTTTTTACTCCTGTATTCTCATCTGCCAGAGTTTTTCAACTTAAGGCCACTACAATCTCTGCCGCTGAAGCAATCTTCACTACTTTAGTGGCTGCCACTCAATGCTGATACTTACACAGCACAGTTGAGTTGCAGTGCTTCTGCGTAAGAAAAATTAAAGGAAAGCAAAGTAACATCCAGAAGTAATTCTTGGAAAGACTGAGATATAAAAAGTTTAAGTACTTCATATACAGTCTTACATGAAAGAACAGTAAGCATTCAGAAACTGAAACAGATGAACTCAAAAGAAAGAGTTTTAGGTATGCAAGTTACACTTGGAAAAGGGAGAGATTCCTTGAAAGTAAGAGGATGAAGACATCCAAAATTCTCAACTTCCTCTTTAAACCATCAGTAAGAAGAGCTGTAAGCTGTAGGCCAGCATCACAGCTATTGTTTCATAAAGTACAAGAACACCTGACACTATTTTGCAGTGTTACTACAGAATTAGATACAAGCACTGTAAAACTAAGACTACAATGCCGAAGTACTTTGGTCTCCTTTGTAGACACAGGAAAACTATTTCAATAAAGTCAAAGCAAATCATACTCTTTTCACTCTTCCAAGTTGGCAGCATCAATAAAAGTAGTTCTTAAAACTGGAATTATTTGGTAAAAAGGCTCTGGTTGAGATTTGACAATGTAAATCTATGTAAGGCATTAACTGGATAGTAACCATTGCACAGTAATTAATGTGCTACTAGCATTTAAATATTGTATTTTTAAAAAAATTATGAGGCTGAAAAATAAAATACTGCTTCCAATCACCATCAGCAAGCTCCTCTTGCTGAAAGAAACAGGTATGCAAAATAAAAGTCAATAAAATATTACAGGAAAACAAGTTTCCTGATCAAGCTACTGTGAAATTGGAATGCATATATATTGAGCCCTAACAGCAGATTTCAATTAACCCTATTTTACAAAGCAAGTAACCAACACAGAAGTGTTTATCAATAACTTATCTATTAAAAATCACACAACTCGATTGATAAATTGTTTAGGCATCCCTAGGCTGCCCATTAGATTAACAATCAATTTTTTAATATACAATGCACCACAAACAAGAATGGTTCAGGAAGAGAAATATTCACACAGAAAACATTTTTATCATCTGTCACTGAACCAAGTAACTAATAGCTGCATTAAACTTGATTACGAGATGTTTTTGAAAAGCATTGTATGGAAAACTCAAAGTTTAACAAGTTAGCGAAATGTTACAGAAAGAAACTTCAAACCAGAAAGCCTAATACTGCAGCTTAGTATGAAAAGTTCCAATTCTGGTAGTCATTGCACTTACCATTTATGTCCTCCTTTTATACTGAACAGTAAAAAGGGGTAGGATATAAGTGAAGGAAGCTTACTTTTCAAAGCTTTTAAGAAACAAGAACAAGGATTAGAAACAATTATTATTTTCCTTCTAAATACATGGTTCGCAGAAGACTTTAGTATGTTACAAGGTTTATGCCAAAAGAGTTTATCAAGACCTGATATAGTAAAAACTATTCACCAGTATCATGAAATTTTCACCAAGAGGCAACTTTAAAACTCTTAAAGCAGAGAATAACTTTTTTCAGATTACATACAAGGCAATCTGATAACAAATTACCAGATTCTACTCACAGAGAACAAGTATTACTAAGAATAAATAAAAAATTGTGTTGTATAAGAAATTCTATTTCTTAAAAACAAAAAGGTTTGATGTATCATTTTGCAACCTCCAGAAATGCTTTACAGTTCTTCTCTACTAGAAGTTGCAACGGCTTTTCCAATTCCCCTTCACACTATACAACTTAAGCACAGTTAACTGAAGACATATTACAATCAACACCTATGAAGTTACAGGCCACACTTAGTTACATAGCTGCTCTGATCAGAAATACTTGCTAAAGAAAGTAAAATACAACACTTCCAATTTTGTTACAACTCCTCCCTTTAAAGTTCAAAGGACATGAGAAGTAAAGCATAAGCAAACCAGTGACCAGACTATTAAAGCCTAGCCTGAAGAATAGAGAAAACATTTTTTATATTGTTGAATATGACACTGCAACTTCAAGACATTAAGACACCAACTTTCATGTATATTCCTTTATATAACTTGTAACATTTTTGGTAGGGTTGTCACTGCACATGTACATCTATATATTCTTGCAGTGTGTTAATTAGTTCCAGAGGAACATACAATACCAGTAATGCACCTCAATGGGAAAGCTACACTCTACCAAAGCATTCGCCCATCTTTACCTTTCCTCAAAAATCAATTCTCTGCATAAAAGCCACAATAATTATGCATAGTGATTGAAATGCTGTCCATATGAACCATTCCTCTTCCTCTCTTATGCTACCTTTTTGCTATGTCCAGTACACAAATTTGAAGTTACTACTCACACAGAGATTAAGCATGAGGATGGCCAAACTCTGGCAAGCAGTTCAAGCACAGAGGCTAAGTAACATTATCTCAAGAAAGCTGCAAGAAGAAAACCAGTAAAGGTTGCTGTGGACAACATTATCTAGCTTTCTTCAGCATCCCAAAGCTGAAGGATAGAGGCCACAATCTTCTAACAGCAATGTAATCTGAAAGATCTACTGTCATATCAAGCCTGTGGTTTGGCTCCCCAGCTTCCCATTCCTTATAGCAAGCAGCATGGGTCAGCCACACAAGGATCTGGACAGATCGTTTATAGGGTCAGTCAGGCCACCCCAAAATATACGTGAGGATACTAAGGTAAAATGAAATTTCTTATTTGGCACCTACGGAAGTCACAATCAGCAAATGTGATTTCTAAATAACATGACAATTTCTTAAATGCTATTTCATAACGTACGCTTAGTAATACACGGGAACGCAAGAAAGGACTTAAGTTTTGAATTCTTAATCTTCATCACCCCAAAGAAAAGATATGTTGAAAGCAGGTTTGCATTACAATGTGAGCACATATGGAAATAAATTATTGTTTTCTGCTGCATGTTTCTCAAAACACAATCAAGGAAAGTCAACTGATAACTGTTAGTAACATCAAATGAACGATTTTGCTTCCTCCCCATATTTACTAAAAGCACTAAGGGGCAGAGGAGGCGAATAAAGATGTCCTACTGAGAACAGGAAATCTTTTGTAACTTCTCTTAGGATGTCTCAGAACATACATAATATATTCTTCTCAATCCTACAGAAAATGTTATGAAATAGAACATAAAATAGGTATCTCTCTCACCAAACCAACATCAGAAAGTAGCTGAGAAACCAGCAGTTTACTTTTGACTTACGCATCAAGTTGTACCTGTGAAGAGGAGCGAAATTCCCTCCTACAGACTACAGCTGCCATGATAATGTAAAAGAGCATTTTTTTTGATTATTCATTACTTCCTCGTTAAGAATAGCTGTAACAGTAAAAGGTATCCCTCTCATGTGAAACTAAAGCATTCACAACACAAGTTGCATTCACTAACTGCTTTGGTCGTAGTGAAAGAAAAAAAACAAATTATCATACCCTTGACCAAAACAGGTCATCCTAAAAGTTTAGAAGCTGACTCCTCTGATACCACCATTTGCTAGTCCTGCATGATGAGTCTTCTGAAGGAGAGTACATCTAAATTACTAATTTAAGTAACATAAAAATTACAGCGAAGGGCAATTTTTATTTTTACCTGTATTATTTTTTGGTCTCCTTTACTAAGAATGTTAAGGTTTTCCTCATCTACTTTTATAACAGGGTCAAAGGGGAAAGTGATTTTAGGCCCCATAAGAAGTTAACACTGCCCAATTTGTTTCTGAAGTATTTTTAATAAGTTAACGCATAAACCAAACCAAGATATTAAAAACAAGCTGAACAGCCTGAACTGGTTTAAGATTTAAATCTTCAATCAAACTAGGACACCTCCACACAGAAACACCATTTATTCCCATGACCTCGCACTTCAAAAATAGTTATTTTGTAGAAAAAATAATTTTCTGAATTAAAAAAAGCAACAATAACTTCTCAGGCAACCTCACTTAACTGAAGTGTTGCATTACCAGCTTGTAGGAAAAGTAATAGTGATGCCATCATACAAGACAATAATTACACTACTAAATCTGTACCACTCATGAGAATGATGCAATGGCTGAAGGAAAAACTGTAAACAGGAAGGCAGCAGCTCAATCCTTAGTATATAAAAATATTTTAAAAATTCTTTTACAATTTTAACTTTTGATATGAAATTGTACTTACATTGTCCATGAAATTTGGCTTAAATCCTCCCTCCTGTTGTCGTCGTAATTCCTCCTGTTCCCTCTGGCGCAGCATCTCTTCTTCACGACGTCGATGCTCTTCTTCATGTCTGGAACATTTTTCAAAAACTGTGTCAACTTAAGACTCCTGACCTGTTCAGTCCTGTATTCCATCTCAGGAGATAAGCCCAAGGATATGGACAACAAAAGAATATTTTGTTTTATTTTTTAAACAGCGTAAGGGGGTTGAATATTGCTGAAGGTTTGTTTGGGGTTTTTTTGTTGTTTTGATGCAGGTTGGGTTGGGTTGGTTGGTTGGGGGTTTGTTTGGGTTTGTTGTTGTTGGGGTTTTTTTTAATTAGAATACAGGTAGTTAGAATAGCAGTAGATTCCATACCTGTTCTGCCAGCTATAAATTGGTAAGCAGGTTAAAATACTCCAGGCTTTTAACAAGTCACTATGGGTTAGAACGTTTCAATAGTGCCAATGTCACATTTTTAACTCAACAAGACGTTTGCTCTTTTTTCTTATCTACATTACTTGTGATATTTAACATTAAGAGTGTGAACTCAATCAACTATTGTCTATCTTACATTTCAGCAGAGGCATAAAAACAAGCATTCGTATGAATCTGATCTTAAACAATGTTTGCAACATACCAGAAGATCAAGTAAAAATGGCCTGAATAACCTCATGTCAGACCATAAATTTACAATGCTACTATTCCACATGCAGTTCAGGAGCCCATAAATCTTAGAAGCACGCTCATATCTACTACGGTTCTACTACAGTCATGCTTCAGTCACAAGGCTGAAATAAACAATATGGAAGAACTTAAAATATTTCTACACTACTTAGGAAGCTCCAAAATTTCCAACAAAACTAGTGGAGCTGAAATAAATGAACAAATTCAATACATACATAAAAGTATTACTTTGTATTTGCGTAAGTGATCACTTTTCTGTTCAAAACATGAACAGAAACATCTCACAGCATGCTTTGAAAAGCAGCTCTTTAGCAGCAGAAACTTTATTTGATACCAAAAGCAAGCACTACATTCACAGAGGCCTGCAGCTGCGTGCCACACCTTTGGAGAGTAGAAGACAAAATACCTCAATTGTATCTGCTTGCGTTTTTGAAGTTCTTGATTTCGGAGTTCTTCCAAACGCCTCAACTCTTCTTGACGCCGCATGAGATCTAACAGGATTAAAAACGTATTTAAGATTAAAACTGTCAATCAACAATGTGGCAACACAAAAAATTGCTATTAATGTCAGATTAGAGTTCTAACATTCCATTTTAAAAGAAATTTCTCAACACGTTTCATTAGCTTCTTCCCACAAAGTCCGGTTTAGTTTATGTAAAAACACACTGGATCCATAGCTCTCAAACATGGAAAAGTACAGGAGTGGCAAAGCCTCAAAAGCAGGCTACAGAAACAGAAGTCTGAAGTCCCCAAACAAAGGAGGAAAAGCTCTTAGTCTCCTAAATCACATCCTGGTTTTACATCAATTTTATCACAACGCAGTGTGCTGAAGTCACACTAGCATAGAACTAGTACAATGTATACAGGCTTATACCTGACCTCCTGCAGACCACTGCATGGCACAGATCAGAATGAAGTAAATTTCAGGTGCATTGAGTATGATTTACCGTGACTCTTACAGCAACTTACAAATGGCAAACCTTTCAATGCTACCAGCAAGGAACAGCTAGATCCTCTTAAAAAGCAGGACACAACTAATAGCAACTACTTTTGCTGTACTAATTTTTTACTAGTCACATTATTGATTTCTGCATGGAAATTTATGTTTTCTTCAACTAATTTTAATTCTACCTTTTTTAAGAAAGCAGTTGTTTGCCTTCTCTGTCTTCACAGGATATACACCCCATGACATTATGTATATACACCAGGACAGACATCCCAGTGTATCAACTACGCCATTCTTTTGATGCTTCTGTTAACTGCGCCACACATTTCTCTATGCATTTCGTTATACCAATTAAAGCACCATTTTATCTATGCAAATCACTTTCCTCAAACTTGTATCAGCATATATTACTGCAACTTAACCTTCTACTTTAATACCCAAAAATAACTAGAATCACCACTTCACCAAAATATCACCTATTTATTTTCTTTTCTTACACAGAAGATTATCAGATTTTTACTCTCACGGCATCTTTATTGACATTAGAAGTCCTTTCTCAAGCATATTTTGGAGGCTCAATTTTTCCATCTCTTCTGCAAAATTAACAAATTTCACACATCAAAGGAACATGATTACACTGACAATCCACTAAAATCTAAGTCTGAGGGCTGCTTCTTTCCAAGCATGCTCCGATAGAAGGCTTGGCCACTATAACCCTGATACTCAGGAAGGACCACAAGCACAGTTTACTTTTTTAAATAACCTTTAGATTATTTCAGAGTACAAGTGCACATTTTTCTTTTAAAATTAACTTTTAAGTTGTTTCAGGAGATAAGGTTCCATTCTATGCTCAATGTTGTCCACTGTGGGAAGAGATGTTTCCTTTTCAGTTCTTCGTTCTTTGAAAATTAGGTAACATTCCCTTCTTTTAATACACTGATACAGAATCTCCTCCTTTCTCACTAATTGCTAAAATTTGTCATTTACTCCCCTTTATTCTTAAAGTGACAGTCCTATATTTTCCAGTGTCCTTTTTTTCTCCCCCACAACATAGTTCTGATTAAAATACTTAAAGAAAGGTAATAAAGTTCACCATACCAATTTATAATCCAATACCATTTGTCCATGGAAGAATCTTGGCACAAAAGCTCTATTAGCCAGATGAAAATACAGATCTACAAGTTTGGGCTGTGCACAGAGCTATCCATATTAAAAGACTGCCAGTTCTGGATTGGTATATATTGCCACACAGGCCCTTTCCCTGAATAAAGCCACAATAAAGCAGCTGTGAAAAAAACAGAAAGCCTTATTAGGTTCAGCACTTTCTTGTGCTTTAAAAAAAGGGCAAGGTCTTAATTTTACCGTCAACCTTCTGCAGGGCAGAGGGGTAGAAGGTGAAAATGTATTTTCACCTCAGGTATTAATCCTACAAACAGGAATACCAAGTCCAGAGAGATTTTAAAGTTGGTTTATCTGCTGATTTTTCAGGTTCTAAAAACAGAAAACACATGTTCATCTTACATATAACTGATAAAGAATGGAAGCTTCTGGTTAATTTTAGCCATACTTTCCAGCATCCTCATAAATTCCTTAACCACCATCATGATATAATATTTACATAAGTCTGATGCACACCACCAATAGGTAGATCAGAAACTGCCAATTTACTTACACACAGAAACACATATTCTGCTTTACAAATTACTTTTGATTCAATCTGTCAAAACATGACACTTTGAAGTGAAAAATTACACATATCAAAAGAATGAAGTCTACCTTCAGTATTAATATCACAACACAAAAGCCTGAGTACCTAAACTAACACGTCCTACTTAAAGTCCTATTAACTCACACAGCAATTTCTGTAAAACCTTCACCTGCAGGAATATGGACTCTGGTAAAATTACCCTTGTCATCATCTTTTTAGTTCCTGACAATGTATTGCATTTCATATTTTAAGAATAAATTCAATACACCTTTAAATCTGTAGTTTGGGTACCAGGTATACAGAAATACGGATTCTAAGTTCTGATACCTCTGAAGTTTAATTGCATCTTTCTTAAAAACCCAGTGATGCAATCTCATTAATAAAAATTAATATGCTTGGCATGATGCCAACTTATACCCAGAGACACTATTCAGACTAGCATGATTTTGAATCAGCTAATATCTGAAAATAAATCCAACAGGAAAAGAACCACCTTATTTTCATACACCCTAAAGCTGGAGAATCTGCAAGATTAAAATAAGAGTGTTTACTAACCCTCAGAGTTTGGGAAATTAAACATCTGCAGGTGAATAAGCAGAAATCTAATTATCTGGTCAAAATTCCAAGTTACTTGGTACCAAACGGGGAAGGAAAAAACCTCTCCCTCCCACACTAAAAGCCTGTTTTCTCACCAGAATATCAGCACCAAAAGCATTCATATTCTGGAGGCTCTTTAATGGAGTAATGCTCTTCATTTTCCATATAAAAGTGGAGCTCAGTAGATATTGTAAAGGATTTTTTTTCCTTCAATTTCCTTACAAGAAGCCCTTATACTCACAAAATTTACCTAAGCTGTTCTCCTATGTTTTACCATCAAGACTTTTTCTATACTAATTAACAGGCCACTGTCATCCTGTCTCATTTTCAAACATGATGAAAGCAGGGTAATTCAAGAAAAGGTGATCTCTAAACTTCCCATCAAGTACAGGAAACAGGCAGATGAACTCTAAAATAAATTAAAGAGCCTAAGTTATAGAACTGGATCATAAGCACTGTCATATATTAACAATTAGTTAAGTCAATGGTAATTGATCCAACCTGTATTTCCAGCACTGAACCATCTTTACCAGTATCAATCACACATATACATCAAATGAAAAATGTGTGTCTAACTGAATAGGAGGAGCTGTACTGTCTATTATAGGCATTGTTCTTCTATCACACTAACATTCACAGTCTTCACCTGTAAGGTATACATGCAAACCAAATGCTTTAACATTAAACCAAGAAACAACTTGAGTTGTAATTTCAAATGCTGCAGTAACTATTTGACATCTCAAAACAGCTTTTTTTTTTGTTACACTATTTCAGTACAAGAGCTTACATAAACAGTATGGTTTCACACCAACAGCAACCATGCCTATTTAGAAGAAACAGGCTAAGTAAACTGTTTCCTAATGCCAATTTGTTGCAGCAGATTTAAGAATACCATATAAAAAATAAGCTTCTCCTAATCTCTTTTTCAGTTATGAAAATGTTTTAAACATATTTTAAAAGACTACGTGTCTACCTTCAAGATATTCAAGCACCGGGTGCTTTAATTCCACTAACCAAGCGAATACTCTAATCCAGCTCTTACAGATTTTTTTAACATGTTCAAGTCAGTAGGAAAGATTAAGATAAACCAGTCTCATTCTAGAAAGTTGCATTACCAAGAAAAACGTCCTTTCTTAAACACAAGCATTAAGTAAAGCCAAGTAATTGAAGCAGACGACTATGTGTTACTTGAGTTTAAGTTTTGAAATGTATATCCACTAATACTTAAAATCTCAAGTAGTCCAAATATGTTCAAAATTACAAGGCACTCATTCTGCCTATAAAACTAGTTATTGTACTATCTTTTGATCTAACACTCTTAAAGATAAGAATTTTTTTAGGTAGCCATGACCTTCCTCCTTGAAGTAAGATGTAAAAAAATACTTTTGTGTTTCACTCATGCAACAAACCTCGAGATTCTTTCTAACCGATATGCAATATATTTAAATTTTACCCACTCAAGACCTGCTTGCAATTTAGCAGTCATACAGAGGGAACTAAAATCAAGTACTGTTCAATAGTTCTGACCTGGAAAGCAGTGATTACATGTCCCCAGCATTTTGAGAAAAGCCTGTTTTGGGAAGAATGCCATCAAGCAGAAATTGCCAGACACTCACCCTCCCACTGTCCTCACTGCCCAAGAAACACAAGCTCTACCCAGCTCCATTCCTAAAGACCATGCTTGAAAACAACTGCTAGAGGACTCTTTTTCCCCACAAGACCAGTTGTCCAAACAATTACAAAAGAAGGATATACAAGATCTTAAACATTCAAGAACGACTGAAATTCATAGCAACTGTCAGTTATTTTAAGTTGTTACATACATGTAACACTATGTACAGGTCATACTTCTCAGCTGGGTTTCAAAAGAGAAAAAAGTAACATCATCTACTGGAACATTTAAATTCATACTAGAGGTGCACAGAACAGCCTTAAGTACAAACTGTTCTGTACTTTATTATTTCTCCCTGCACGTGGTCCACAAAGAGTAGTTAGTCTTATCTAGTTAATATCTTAAGCAACGCCAAAAATGCAAATAGTTTTACTGATGAGTGTGAAGCTACTATTCAGTTTCTTTAGATGTACTACTTACACAAGATAAATTTAAGTGAAGGAAATAAAACCAAAAAATCACCTCTTTCTGTTTCTTAATCCATCTCCACAAATTATCAAGGAATACATGGTAGAAAAAACAGTATTTCCTTTTTCTCAGTTTAATGTACTTAATTAAGTATCTCACAAAATTTCTAACACACAGCTCAAACTACACAAAGAAAATCTGTGACAAAACAAATTTAATACTAGTAGATTATCTCATTTTACCTTGCCTCATCAGCATTAGCTGATGCTCATGTCTAGCTGCTTCCATTTCTGCCTCTAGTTTCTCTTTGGCTTCTCTAATGTTCCTGTCAACCTGTTCACGCTGTTGCTTTTCCATTTCATCAAGAGCCTTCCACCGTGAAGCATACTCAAACTCAAATGTTCCAGGCTGAGCAAAACGTGGAGGCTGTTCTCTTTCCCTAATAAAAATTTTGCAGTTAAAATGTACAGAAGGACACATTTAGATCAACAGCTGTAATAGCCAAAGAATTTATACACAATCAGTCAAGTTTGATCTGACTTTAAATCAACCTGTCTCATAACTACATTCTAAACCAAAGAATTCAGCTGTTAAGACAAGTAATACGATCAGAGAAATCACACAAAGATCTGTTCAACTTAAATATTTAGAATAAAAATTCCTATTTACATTGGTATAAAATACTAAGCTGCAACACTGGATTAACTGTGTTCAGCCTTCTGAAGCAAATAACCTATTTTATTAATGGACTGCTTTAATAAATACCAAAGCTTACTAGGCAGCTGCAAGCATTAGCCATAATCTCTTAAGCATGAAAAAGGTGCTAACATTTTTTTTCATATTTTAAGACTAATATTGTAACTACCACCAAACCATTTTAAAAAAGTGGTACTCTACAGCCGCATCAGAATAAGCATTTTAGCTTTAAGCAGTAGTATTTCTAAATGGCAAACAAATTTCAATATTAAAGATTACCAAATATTACAAATTAGTATGATTGGGTTAGGTGACTTCTCTTCCACCTCATGACATGCTCAAAGTTTTATCTGAATCGTGGAAGCTGCAAAGATTGACACTCCCCTGACTTCTGCCCAGAGAAGCTGTGGCTGCCCCCTCCCTGGCAGTGTTCAAGGCCAGGTTGGATGGGGCTTTGGGCAACCTGGGCTAGTGTAGGGTGTTCCTGGCCATGGCAGGGGGGTGGAACTAGATGGGCTTTGAGGTCCCTTCCAACCCAAACCAGTTTGGGAGTCTATGACTTCACAGGTATGGAGCTATTCAGAGAACACTAGAAATCTCTGCGGGATTAGAACACACCCCCAATCCATGAAATACTATAGGTTGGTTGCCAACAAGCTCCAACTGATTTCAGTGTAGACCAGGAATCTATCCCCTTTAGTAAATGCACACAATAAAACAAGGAATTCTGAGTTTTACTATGACTAGGAAATCTCAGCAATGTCCTCTTTTAATCCTTTGACACAAAACAGCACAACATACAATACACTACTTCCTGTCACAAACTCAAAACCTAAAAATCAGCATGTATTTACCAAACTAACTAGGTACATAAGTTGTGTTTTATAAAATAAAGTTAAACACAACCTACTTGTGATACTGTTGTGTTTTTTGCATTAGCTTCTCTGGGAGCCCATCTTCATCATCAAATTGCTCCATTGGTTCTACAACAACAGGTCGAGGTGTTCTGGAAGACAATTTCAATTTAATAACTGAATCAAATTAAGCTGTTAGAAGTATTTTAGCATTTTGAGGAAACACCCCAGAAAGCTAACATGTTATCTTTAATTCTTGTCTCTCACAAATTCTTCTTAAATCATAAAATTCCAATGAAACCTGTACTGGAAAATTATCTTTGAGAATTTTTTCTATACCCAAATCCAGCTATTCTGTCAATAAAACACAACGTGGTACACTTATGTTTACTATGAAGTAAAAAAGTTTAAAAAAAACCCTCAAAACCACCTACAATTACAAAGTATTTAGCAAGGAACTACTTTTTTATTTTCACCAGTGAGGCAACACCAGGGCCGTGCTTATATTGGGAAAGCATCAAACAAACCCAAATCAGAGCAACACAACCTACTTATATTCCCAGAGAATATTAACAGCTACTTTTGAAAATTACAATTGAAAACATCTTGCTAATTTGGCATTTGTATTCCAGTGATAATTAAAAAAACATTTAAAACCCATGCTTTGAACAACTATAGTCCCACAAATCAGAATGGTGTTTTATCTTTGAAAATACCTTCCTTGAATTTTCATTATCTGTAGCAATCAGAGGCAAGTACTAGACAGTACTGCCAAGGTTAGCAGTATGAAGATCCCGAATTGTGTAAAATGTTCTGCATCAGTCTTGGGAGCACAGCCTACAAACACACCTTAAAGCAGTAAGAGAAGAGCTAGAGAGACTATTTTAAAGATGTCAGCCCTTATTTATTGTGTTCCACAACTTTATTTCTCTCTGTAGATATTTTCACAGAAAAAAAAGTTAACACCATCTACACCTAAAAAAGAAAACTCTGGATGTCAAGGGCAGATTAATAAATGAAGTCTGGAATCACAGAACAACACAGCAACTGTTTCTTCTGATGGTATTCTGCATGGCAGTTGCTGATAATTCTGTTACTTGAATACATCCTAACTCTGGTGTTAACAAGTTCTGACTTAATGAAGTTTTAAAGATTTTACATCTCTAGAGTTTAAAATGCCTAGTTTCTATGTACTTAGACCATGAAATTAAAGATTTTCTTCTGATCGGGCAGAGTTTTCAGTTAAAAGCATAAAATTTATGATTCTAATGCAAAACATCAAAGTATTCATGCTAATTATCTTTGCAACTGGGCATCAGGGAACATGTCAGCCACCTAAGCAAGACAGAGACCAAGTGCTTTTTATTTACTCAGGCCCCAAGTAGATGGTCAATTCAATCCAACTCATCTATCCAGCTGGTAAAACAAGAATACCCTCCCTCATATCTTAGCTTCTGTTTCCCTGCCATAACCCTCATGCCAAAAATAGCACTGATGTAACACTGAACTAGATTAGTCGTTTGGCTCACTGTACTTCCATTCAAATACTAATGCCAAGAAAACTCAGGGGATAAGAATAAATTGCTGGCACCTAGAGGTAACACTATAAAGATGTATTCAGACTCAGTTTACTTCACAGCCACCAGATCATTTCAGATTTATGAGACTATCACAAGAAAGGACAAACTCCTGACCCTTCCCCCACCCACATTCTCCTGGCTACATTTTTTCCTTCCTCATCCTCTGCTGGACTTCATGGTCACAGCCAGCACATTAGGAAGCACCTTCACATGCTGAAAGAGCCAGAAATGAACCCAACAAAAGCAGGTGAATACTCTTCTGTTTCAGCAAGATTTATGAGAAAGTTCTCAAGCAGACAAAAGATCAACAGCACACCCAGGACAGGAAAAGAACTGTAACTTCCCCAATTTGATGGCAATCAAAATCCACAATACCTACTGTACCACAGTCTTTAAGAAAGTGTTCAAAAACATGGCTAGCAAGTGTGGTAAATGCAAAGCAGTTAAGTCTCTTCAGCAAGTACAGCACTGAGATATGCAAGAAAGAAGAGCTGTTATTTGCAAGTTTGCTTGCCCTTGAAATGTTTTCCAGAGATCAATGCCATTAACTTCTGCAGAATCACAACCTTCAGTCAAGGAAAAAAAAAAGTACTTCTGGCCTTCCAAGACATAAATAACACTTGAGACAGAAATAAATACAGGAACACTTTCCCAAGTTTACAGGGGTGTCAGTAATGTAGTACATTGTTCTGCTGATAAACAGATGAGTATTGTTTTGTTATTCTCTTACTGGGATCAAAAAGAGTGCAGTCAACAAAAGTAAGTCTCACTAGAAAAGCAATATTGCATATAGACAAGGAAAAGCAAAATGTTGCTATCAGACTCTCCCATGCTAATTACAGGTCTTATGAACAGCAAGCAGAGAGATCCTTTTCCTCAAAAAAACCCCAACATCAGCAATATTTGGGGTATTAATGTAAACCACCTTAAACTTCTCACCTCCCAGCTTTCGTAATTTGAAAATAAAATAAGAACTAGGGAACACCTATGAATGCAGTTCTCTTTTACATCAGGAATATATACACACAAATTCAAATGAAAGCCTGTGAACTTACGTTGTTAGCAAGAATGCCCCATCACTGCATCTTTCTAGAGCTTTCCGTGCTGGAGGTTTTGCTGCAAACTCTACAAAACCTTTTCCTGTAGCTCTGCCACGGTCATCTACTACAACAACAGCTCTTTCCACAGGCCCAAATTGAGAGAATGCTTGTTCCAGCAGCTCATTAGAAACAACAGGTGAAAGATTCTTGACTGTAAGGGCAGCTCCATGGGTAGCAAATCGAATTCGAAGTGGCCTGCTCTTCAAAATAGTACCATCAAGTTCTGCCTTTGCTATTTCAGCCAGTGTCCTAGATTCCTTTTTCAAGATAAAAATATTTTATATATTTTATTTTCAAAGACAACACACATAATTTTTTTGTTTCCCCCCCACCTCCCCACCAAAAATGTAACTTTTCATTCCTTATTTATTTATTTATTAACTTGAGGACATTAGCATTAGGGTCATTCAGCTTTGTTTTCCCCTCAAAAAAACCCACCGAAGCTCTTGTCCAGTGACTGAAGGGGGGGAGGGGGGAAACAGCAAGCACTCATCATCCCTTATGATTTGTTCTAACACACAACATAAACATATATTTCTGTTGCACATTAGATTTAACAAATTCACATAATGATGGATACATTTGTGCTGCTCTGTAAAGGCTTTCAGTAGAGTTGAAAACTTGATACTTTTTTAAATTTATTTACTCAGATGTTTGTATTCTACATCCCTACCTCTATATAGTAGGAAATAGTTTTCTCCAAGATCACAACATAGGATCTAAGGTGCATGGGGTTTCAGTTTGTTAAGTAAATGAAAATAGCACATTTGCTCATAAGGACTGTTAAATGAACTCTCAATTGATGTCCAATTTGAATTTCATCAACAAACGATGAAATTACCTTCTTTGCACATGTATTTGTTCTGCTCACATTTTGGGGCTCTCTACACCCATATTCATGACACATGCTGTACCAATAACTTTCTTCCCTCGCTTCAGAGCTGTTCACTGAATTAGATACCTGCAACCCCTTACATTTAAAGAAACAGTTCTTTAGATCATAGCCATTTTCTCCACAGTTTGACTAGGTAAATTGACCATACTGAAAAGCGAATTTCAAATAAAAACTATATCTAATCTGTATGACATTCAAAACTGAGTAATGACATGTAAATACAACCCATTTCCTCCAGAAAAGTGCTTTTTCGGGCTGGGGGATTCTCAGGGTAAAACATGTATGCCACAAGCACTTTAGGATGACAACCAAAAAGAAAAAAAAAATCCTAACCAGTAAAATCTATGGAAAAATCCCAACTAGAAACAACCCAAATCACTCTAAAGCTAGTCTCAGAATCACTCAAAAGCTGTTCTACATCCCAGAGATAAATCAGTGCATTCCAGACATGGCAGGCATGAAAACTAATCCTGCACATTAAATTGGTATTTAAATTCAGTATCATAAGCTTTTCAGACGATTCCTTTCTTGCATGTTCAACTTGAGCGTATTTAATCAAATACTGTATTATCACTGAAAATCTAGTCTTGACTGGAAACAAGTAATTTAAAGCCAAGATCCCATTTCTTTGCAATTCCGGGATCACGTTCCGTTTTCACGATGTGAGAGCGGTGGTTATTCAGAACAATCCAGTCGAGTCTCTTAAATTTTAACTCTGCTTTCATAGATAAAACCTATATTCGTCATGTACAGGCTGAAATTTGCGTCAGCACAAAAAAGGACTTGCCTTTATTCGTAAAGTAAGATAAATTTTCCCAGTTAGTAAGTCTTTATACAGGTATTACACGAACAAAACAGATCGCGCAATCACATCTTCCATTCACTGAAAAATCACAGTGGAGGGGGCATGAAATCAGCGGAGTACAGCGTAGTGTGGAGGGAACGTAAAACGTTAGGGGCTGTGAAAGCGGCTCACAATGCAGCCTTGGATGTACAGAGGCAAAAAGGGGGGGGGGGGGGGAAGGGAAGGGAGGGAGGGAGGAGAGGGAAGAGGAAGCAGAGGAAACAGCGCTAGCGGCAAGGGCAGAGAAAGAAAGAAAGAACGAGGGGCCCCTGCTGTCTTTTTACACCCACCCGACAAGGAAAGGCGAGGGACCGAAGTCTCCCGCTCGCAAAAGCAGCCCCTGCGTTACGAGGCAGCCAGAGAAGCTCGCGCGAATGCTCACCAGGCGAATGAAGCCAAAGCCACGGTCCCGATTGATGAAGACCTCGCTAGGCTCCCCGTAGCGCTCGAAGAGACGCTTGAAATCTTCCTCGGTGATATCAGTTGGCAGATTCCCCACGAACAGCCGGCAGCGCTGCGTGTAACTCTTCTCACCGGGTTTAAGAAAGCTTTTGATATCGATGGTGAATCCAACCTCCTGTTCTTCATCTCCACCTTCTTTGCTCGGCACCAGCGCCATGGCCGCCGCTGCCTCATTCTCCGTTTCTAGGCCCCGCAACCCTTTCAGGTTGCCGCCGCCGCCGCCGCCGCCACCCCCCACCATGCCCAGCGGCGCCGCCGGGGAGCTGTTCTCGATCCGCACTTGCTTCAAGTTCCTATTCGCTGCCATGTTCAGACCTCGCTCCTTTCTCTCTAGAGAAGGAGCCCGCTTCGGCAACCACCGCTTCCGACCCTCAGCTAATTCAAAATGGCGCCGCCGCCAACCTCGACGAGTTGTAACGTCCCTGAGGAAAGCCCCGCCCACCACCGCCCGCGCTGCCTTCCCCGCCCACCACCGCCCGCGCTGCCTTCCCCGCCACTGCTCCTGCTCGTTGTTGGCTGTTGGGAGGGGTTCGCGCCTGCGCCGCTCTGCGCGGTCGAGGGGGCGCCCTGTCTGGTTATGGTGCCACGGCCCTGGCCGCTCCTTTTCGGCGCCGGCGTACGGCCGGGCTTGGTGCGCCTGGTGAGAGGTCGGTCTCCGCGTCTATGCAGACGAATGTGTACCGGCGGCGGCATCGTCTGAGAGGGTGACCCACCCAGAAGCTGGATAGTCCAACTATATTGTGTTAGAGTACTGGCCTCGGGAGCGTTTGGGTCCTGTGGGCTCCGGGACAGGCTGTCCCCGGGCAGAGGAATCCCTTGCTGGGGTCTCCCATGAGGGAAACAGGCAGGCAGGCAGGCGGGGAGCCCTGCAGCGGAAGGGTGAGGCAGGCATAACCTGAGGGATGCTGAGGGTCACAGCCTGGCGAAAGGAGCGCCTGAGGGCTGTGGGAGATGGGCGGGAGATCCCCGACAGCACGGGAGAAGCGTTCACTGAGTTAGATGTTGGAGACAAATCTGAGCGGAGTGAGGCCTTGTTATATCTGCTGCACACTACGCGATTCCTCACAGAGCAACAGCCTTCGTTATAAAGGTGACTTTTATCTCAGAGCTGCGAAGTCAGACATTGCCTTCCTTGGGCACTCTTCTACTTG
Organism: Gallinula chloropus; assembly: GCF_964237585.1. Taxonomy (NCBI): domain Eukaryota; kingdom Metazoa; phylum Chordata; class Aves; order Gruiformes; family Rallidae; genus Gallinula; species Gallinula chloropus. The sequence continues at coordinate 207,138,107 of NC_140085.1, forward strand.
GGCAACATGTCTCACCCACAGCACAAGACTACACTTTTCTCTCCTCCTTGCCTGCTAGGTGCTCAGTTGCTTTGTTTCACCTCTGTGCTTTGGTGTGTGGATTCTCAAAGAACCCATTGGTCTGCCAGAGGCCTCACAGAAAGCCTGGTAATCGGTTCTTGGCTCTTATGCTGTAGTAGACTGCATGCTTCAGGTGCCTGTGCAGCTTTGCATCATACAGGGGAAACTCCAGAACAACAGAGCAAGACTTCAGGAGAAAATTACTGCACTCTTTGTTGTATTAATACAACTATAGCACTGAAGAGCTCCAGATAATCCCCTGTGGTTAATAGTTACTGGAGCTAGAACACTGCAGGTACAGTTCTCTTGAGAAATCAGCATCAAGCATGATATTAAAGTTAATTCTGTAACAGGCCTAAATCCATGGTATTTCCTTGTCCATCGAGGAATTTTTTTAGTTCCTCTGCCTTGTTATTCCATTTGAGGCACAAGACACTTCTCAGTCCTTTTCTTCTTATCTCTGAGCGTGTAACAGGATCTGGAGAAAACAAGCTCCCAGACAGCACGTGTTACTTTATCAGCCCACCTGCTCCTGAAACAGAACTGTGGGTGTACAACATCGATCTGAACCCAGATTTAAACCTTTGAAAATCAGAGAATACAGATAGCAGAGGAAGCAAAGACACGAAGTCAGGCGGTGGCGGAACATGAGGGAGGTAGTAAGAGTTACGGTTTAGGACCTCTAAAGCTTAATCACCTTGACTGTCCAAAGAGCTATGCTTTGTAGTGTATTTAGGATTCAATATCAAGTCTAGACAAAAAAAAAAAGGGACAACTGAAGAGCAAACCAATATTTTTTTAAAACTGGAAGGCATGTAAAGGAAGTGAAGTATGTGTTAGAAATTATGTGACTATTGTAGAGAGTGAGAGTGCAGTAGATGGGAAAAGGGAGATGAGTAGTAGTCACGTTATTGTAAATGCTGTGTAATAAAATTGCTATTGTTTCAGGCAGAGCTTTCCAAGCCAGGTTAGTAATAAAACCTACAACCAATCAAAGACAGAACCACAACTTCCTCTGTACTATAAAAAAGTTAATAGGAGGAGCAAAGAGTATTTGCGAATTCCATACTATTCTTGTATTTCCGTGGCTGTAGCTAAAAATAGTAAATGAAAGTCCAGTAAAATAGATAAAATTCTGACTTCTGGAAAGAAGAAAATGATACATGTATCTGAAAAGAAAAAAAAAAGATAAACGGGTATTTAAAATGCTCATGCATCCATAGCTTGCCATCATTAGTCAGACTCACAGTATAGCCATAATGTGTATACTCGCACTGGTTTTAGACTTTGTTGAGCTGTCAAACATCTTAGGGTGATGTACAAATGAACCTGATGTCCACTCAATCACTTCCTCGCATTCGTTGACATTATATTATTTCATGTTTTTCTCATTCATCAGGACAACCCCAGAGAGTTACTCTCCTAGCTAACTGCCCAGAGTCTTTGTGACTCAATGATTGCTACACCATGCCAGTGATACCAGTTAACAAAAAGACACTTTAAAGCAGACAAAATGGATCCCCTGAAGTTCCTCTTCCAGTGCCTTCCGTGTGGTGGTTTGACCCTGGCTGGAGGCCAGATGCCCACTAAAGCCACTCTATCACTACCCTTTTCAGCTGGACAGGAGAAAATAGATATTAGGAGGCTTAGAAGTCTAGATAAGGACAGGGAGAGATCATTCTGCAATTAGCGTCACAGGTAAAATAGACTCAACATGAAATAAAGAAACTATCTAATTTATTAGAATACACTACAGACCCAGTGACACCAGAGTAGGATAATAAGAAGTATACACTAGATCTTAAAACACCTCCCCTCATGCCTCCCTTCTTCACTGGATCATTTTAGGGTTTCTCTTCCTTCACCCTCCAGGTGTTACAGGGAGGGGACAGGGAATGGGGGTTTTGATCAGTTTCTCATGAGTTTTTTCCCTCCTTGGGTCATTTTCCTCCCACCCTTCCCCTGCTGCAGCGTGGGGTCCCACCCACGGCAGACAGTCCTCCGTGAACTTCTCCAACATGAGTCCTTTCCCATGGGGCTTCAGATCCTCACCAGCTGCCCCAGTGTGGGTCACTTCTATGGGGCGTAGGCAGAAATTATAGAATGTCTCTCATTGTCAGTCCCAGCCTGGATCCCCACAGAGTCACAAGTTCCCCCAGCAAACCTGCACTGGCGAGGCCCCTTTCTCCATGCGCTGCAGGTCCTGCCAGGGGCTTGCTCCAGCATAGGTCACAGTGTCTTCCATATGTCTCCACCTGCTCCAGCAGGGGCCTCCACAGGCTTTAGGTGGGGGTCTCTGCTCCCTGTCATTGTCCATGGGCTGCAAGGGGACAAACTGCTCCACCACAGTCTTCTTCACTGGCTTCAGCAGACTCTCTCTGGCACCTGGAGTGCCTTTCCCCCCGTTCTTCACTGACCTTGGTGTCTGCAGAGTTTCTTACATCTCACTCCCTTCTCTGGTGGCAAAAAGCAGCTGCTTGGAATTTTTTTTCCTTCTTAACTATGTTAACACATAGGTGCTATGACTCGCTGTGGTTTGGCCTTCGTCAGCAGCAATTCCAGCCTTGAACTGGCTGGTATTTACTCTGTTTGTCCTAGGGGAAGCTTTTAGCTGCTTCTTGCAGAAGCCACCCCTGCAGCTTCCCCTCCCCCCGCCCCCCACACCCTCCCTCCCCACTCCCCCACCCCAGCCATGCAAAACCACAACATTATGTTATAAACATCCACTTAATTTTTGATTATTTACTAATTGCAACACCTGGGTTTATTCAACTTGGCATTCAAAAGGTCACAACAGACAACCCTAATTTTGTACTAACAAAGTTTCTTTTGGCCTGGAATTTATTTTAAGACCTTAAAAAGGTCACGACTTCTTGTATTAGTAATATACTACCTTTACGTGTACTAGCAGACTCTTTTCTGACTCCTGCATAGCCTAGGATCTTGCAAATGGTTGTGTATCTAAATTTATTAGCATGGATACAATATTCTGCATATGCACAACTGTCTATAGTACAGTCGCCATTCCCCTAAGGTCAAAAACATTTTAGTGGCAGAAAACAGGAACAGAATTGTGAAAATCACTGATATGTTTAATTTTGTGTGTTACAGAGAAAGGTTCTGTTTGGTGGTATATGCTAACACCATCAAAAGATTTGGGTGTATTTCCAAAACACACACTATCCAGCAATGTGCCACGTAAGACGCAGTCAGAAGCAACTGTTGTAGCTTTTAATTGTCTGTATTGCAGCATTATTTCCCTATCAAATACCAGGATCCTGCTGAAAATCAGTGTGGCATCAGACCTCTAGAAGAAAGTCATGAGAGGTTTTTGTGCTGCAAACTTGTAAATGCTACACATCTTGATCTACAAATGAAAATCCCAAACTATTGGATTGAACAGCTTCTCAACAGAGGCAATCATGGCTTATGGCACAACATTTCTCTAGCCTCCCAGGTTGATTTCTTCTTACTTCCTAGAATCTGCAGCAAGTCATGGTTAGGATTGGTACTGTTACCTCAAGCCACAGTGGTAGATCATGACAGAATATATCAGGGCGCTCTAGAACTGAGAGATAAATTAGGGCATAGAGGGGGTTGTTCCGTTTGGGAGGAGGAGAGAAACAAGGGAAAGCATGAAATTCTGCACTGAAAGTAGGGATTGCAGTAGGCAGTGGATGATTGCCTGAGGTGGGATCCCATTCAGAAGTGCAGGGGCAGGGAACTGAGGCACACCTCTTTGCATGACCTGATACGGGTGGGAAATGCTGCTGCTCTTCATCTCTTGTCACTGAAGATGCGTTTGCCCACAGAAGTACTCATAGCAGTATCTGGACAAATTAAGATTAAGTAAGGTTTTTGTCTCACAGTTGAATTGGCTATGAGTAATAAAAAATCCTAGCTGTCGTTGCTCTGCCAGCAAGCCTGGTGGCATAAACATAATGGTGTAGAGAAAGACGTGCTTAATGCAATCTGCAGAAGTGATGCCTATTTCGTAATGATCCGAGGATGACCTCATTATGCTACTACCCAGGCATTAAGAGTATGCACGTCATTGCACTGCCATCTGGTGACAAATATTGGAATTATACGTAGAACCTTTAATAGAATTAACTCAAGTGAAAATAAAGATTAAAAACCTACAATAAAATATTATCTCCGGTCCCAGATGAACAGGATGACTTGGATTTTCTATTTTTAAACCTTGTGGGCAGGCCTTCTTTCTCTGTTCTCAATATTATCACAATTCAACAAGATATATTCATTGTTTTTACATGGAGAGAAATGTATATGAATCACATTATAAAATAATCTGTAAAACCTAGCCTAATACGGTTAGTAGTCACATATGTGCATGCCATATTAATAGAATTTTTTTTGCATGAATGAACACCACTATTACAGAATTATCCAAGTATGAGAAATCAGTATTAGTCAGAGAATCAGAGAATGGTGTGGATTGCAAGGAACCATAAAGATCATCTAGTTGCAACCCTGCCCTGCTATGGGCAGGGCCACTCTCCACTAGATCAGGCTGCCCAAAGCCCCACCCAGCATGGCCTTGAACACTGCCAGGGAGGGGGCAGCCACAGCTTCTCTGGGCAGCCGGTGCCAGGGCCTCACCACCCTCACAGGGAAGAGTTTCTTCCTAATGTCTAATCTAAATCTCCTCTCTTTCGGTTTAAAGCCATCACATCTTGTCCTGTCACTACATTCCCTGATAAACAGTCCCTCTCCAGCTTTCCTGTAGGCCTCTTCAGGTACTGGAAGGCTACAATGAGGTCTCCCCGGAGCCTTCTCTTCTCCGGGCTGAACAAGCCAACCCTCTCAGCTTGTCTTCACAGGAGAGGTATTTTAGCCATCTGATCATCTTCATGGTCCTCCCCTAGACTTGCTCCAACAGCACTACATCCTTCTTATGTTGGGGACCCCATAGCTGGACACAGTACTCCAGGTGGGGTCTCAAAGAAGTGGAGTATAGGGGCAGAACCACCTCCCTTGACCTACTGGCCATGCTGTTCTTTATGCGGCCCAGGATATGGTTGGCTTTCAGGGCTGCAAGCACACATTGCCAGGTCATGTTGAGCTTCTTGTTTATTTAAAACACTGCTCTCATGGAAACAAGGACTGCAGTTAGATGAAAATATATTTGTCTGTGAAAATGTCCTTTGTCAGATGGACATTTAGGCTCAACAAAGTTACCTAACTTTTCCAAAGCTGCTTTCCTCCCTAGTAACACCAATGCATATAGTACACTTAATTTTTAATATTTTCAGTAGACTCTCTTTGCTTATTCTTTAGAAGAGTGACAATTGACTACTAAGGCAAGCAGGAAGTTAAAGTCGTAAGGAAGCATTTCCCAAATATCTTCATGCACTTATCTCTAAACAACCACTCTGTGTGCTGTCAGCACATCAGGCAGTAGAGCTTCCTGACGGGCTAGAATTAGGTTAGAAGAAGGAGCAGTTTGTGTGGAACAGTTAAAGTGACTGGGAGACACCCAAAAGGGCTGAGCTCCTAGCCCTGGAAGAAAGCAGTGCCACAAATGTGTGTTACTCAGGCCATTTTCTTCCAAGCCATTTAACACAAACTCGGGCAGTTGCAATTTACCACCAAGCTGGGCAATTAGCCCAACCAGAACAACCCACAGGGCCCAGAGAGCTTCCCCTTCACACTTCCCACTGGGTGTATTTGTCTTTCTCTGGCCTCAGGAAGTCTCTCTCTTCCTCTGAAGTCCTACCACAACACATGGTGTGCAGGCAAAATTGAACCACTCTCTGACACTTTAAGCCTGGTATGAGCAGATGAAAACTGCTCTGACAAATCACAAAATGACCTGCTATTCTTCATCCCATACTGTGTGCACCATGGAAAGGGTCCACCACCAGTCTGTCTGTGGTTATGCCTCTACACAGCAGCTACCACCCAAATAACTACATGCTAAGGTCATGGAAACAATCTTTGCTGAACAATCAAAGCGAAATGTACAGATACTTTTAAAATACCTTCTCATTCAACCACTGTGGAACTGATGAAAGAATTTACCCATGCCACAAAAGGCTTTTAACAGGATAAAGTCTAAAAAGCCAGTAACACTAACAACTACGTGGCTGTAAAGATTTCTTTTCATTCACAGAATCACAGAATCTTTAGGGTTGGATGGGACCTCTAGAGATCATCTAGTCCACGCTCCATGCCCAGCAGGTTCACCTAGGGAACAAGGTGACAATTCCAGGTGACAAATTCAAGGGACAATTCACTTGATGTCCAGTAGGATGTGGTAGATGGCAAATGATTGGTTGTCTTTTTATTCCAAATCATCTCTTACAATCTGTAGGAAAATGTATTTCTTGCATTTGGTTATTTGTATCTTCTCTAACTAAACTAATCTCTTCTGTAAATTTTTTTACATGATTCATAATTTCTTTTGATTTTCCTTTCAAATTGGGGCAGAAGAATATTTCTCTGTGAATTGACTTACTTATTTTTCCACAGTACCACTGGGGCTGAAAATGTTCTGTAATCTGAACAATCTAAGAACTCTTGCAATAGATTGTGACTATGATCTGGAAAAGTATGAGACTGAATTAGAAACTTGTAAACTGAATTTTCAGTACAATCTAATACTTTTACCTAAACCTCTTTAATTTCAGTCGTATCTGTCAATCACCCTTACAGCTAGACAAGAAATTGTCTTTACAATGGTTGAGCATTTTCTACAGGTCAAAATATTTTGCCACCCTGAGAATTCAGTAACTTAAACATTTTATCTAATCAAGGTTATGAAACAATGAACAAATTAGGTGAATTGAGATATTGTTTTGAAATACTTTAAAAAAGATTTTATTTCAGTTTTATGTTATTTAATTCTTTTTAAGGTAGCATGTGGTTTGTCTCCAGTGTAGTTCATGGAAATTCAGGAGCTGCCATAATAGAGAAGCCCTAAAGCCCATCCTAGTTCATCATGCTACCTTTGACAGGTAGCTGATGCCAAATGTATAGGAGAAAAATGAAGACCTGTCTAGGAAGTAGATGCAGGTAGCAAATGTACAGTTTTATCATAAACTAAAAAAAACAAAAAAATTAAAAAATAATGCAAGATGTGCAATCTCAAAGCAGCTAAATTAAAATTTGTCAGAAAATAATTTCGTTTCATGTTGGGCAATGTGGTATTAAACTGGTTTCAACTTGTTATAGTTTGTATTCAATATTTGTTAACTCAGCTGTTTGTCTAAAATCACGCCACACATAGATTTTAAAACATGTATTTTTATTATTTTTGCAAAGCTCGAGTCTTGCGAGCATGGCTGTGCCCAGCAGCGCCGCCGACACTGCTCTGCAGAGCCTCTGCTCCTTGTTTTCCCCTGACTTTTCTTACTGTCCCTGTCTTAGTTCTTTAGCCTACAGGGCTGGTTTTTTTAACACGCTGCTCAGCTGCTTGTACAGCTGCATGTGAACGGGATGGGGGAACTGATCCAGCTAAAAGAATAAACGGAGGGAGAAGAGAAGCAAGTGAAGGGTTGTTTAAGCCAGTGTTGATAGCAAATAAATGTAGAACTACATTTCATCCTAGTCTCAAACAGCATCTGTTAGAGCTTTCAGCTTCCCTGAGGCAAGGGAAGAAACACTCCTTAAAGTACAATCTCCTCAGATATCCAGAATTTGGAGGTATCCACCTGTGTGAGCATGACAAAGAGTCTGTCCCTTAACAGCTACAATTTGGGGATTTGAGGAGGAAGCCTAGCAGATCCTGCTGCATATAAAGCTTTCCTATCCCTATGTCAGCCCTCTCTCTTGAATGAAGTCTTGCCAGCTTCCTGGTACACTGCTCATCGAAGTGGCCTTGATGTAGAACAGCAGGCTGAACTGGAGCAAATGAGACATAAGCATGTTTCTTGTTCCCCGCTCTTCTTGAGATTAAGGTGAAGTTATCTTGGCAAGGAGGATGCTCAGCTAGAATGCAGGCATCTGAGAAATGTAACACATTGATTTGTGATGGTAAAAAATAACTATAAACTTTTAGCCTAGTCAAAACATTAAATGCAGACCCACTTTTTTCCTCCAAAGTTAGTCTATGTAATAGTCCAATATAGTCCATTTTCTCTCTCCAGACTTAAATAAAGAAGGACACAGGCTCCCCAGTTAATCTCTCAAACAAGCTTTAATCCCAAAATATATGAAAGGGTGGTGTAGCTCATTCAGCAAACAAATACAACAAACTGTTGTGCATACCTGCAGGTCAGGCAGCCTCACAGCTACAGCCTGGTCTCAGAGAAAACCTTTTGCACTTGAAGACAACCTCCCTGTATATAGCCAGCTCCTACTTCTGCTGGGATCCCATTTCAGCAGAGAATTGTTGCCCCAAGGGCTTCGCCACACGATGGAGTGACTAGTTACTAGGCAGAATAAGCTGCTCCCACAGGCCCTCATGGTGCTATTTACACCCTGTAAGAGTTACTGCAAGTCACTGATTAAACCTGTAGCATGGCAAGATTGCTCCGTTGCCCAGCGATGGAGAAATCTGTTAGGAATGGTACTGCCTCATATAGATATTTAAGGCATAACATTGTATTTTGCCAGTTTCTAGATAAGACTACATGTATGAGCTCTTTTTTGTTGTTGATTTTTTGTTGATTTGTGGGGGTTTGGTGAGGTTTTTTCCTAGTATTAAAGACTGTAAAGGGAGCTAAAATAGAGTTTCTGTTTGAATGTCAGACCAAGCAAAGGTAGATTCTTCCTGTGAACACATTAAACACATGATTCTGTGACCCAAGGCAATATTTAAGCCAGTATCTTCAAAAGCAGGTGACAAAAGCCAGAGGCTAAAATCAGCAGAAGCCATCAGTACTTACCATCTTCAAAAATAAGCCCATTTTTATCTTATTTTTATATAGGTATCTATGGAATGTAGAGTCTACAATGTCTTGATCTTCTTAATATCTCATTTTCGCACTTGGGGAAATGTTTACTTGCTTCACAAAGGTAATGTAATGTGAATTAACTTTTAAGCACTCTGAATCCTCAAGTGGAAGGAACTCTTCAAATACAAATTCCCAATATGAATAGTGTATTATCACACACAGAATCTCAGTTACCCTATGGCAGAAATCCATGTGAGCAGGACAAATCCCCAAAGCAAGTGATGCTCATTAGGTGTTCCAATTCTGAGAAAAATTGGGACACCATGGTCATTTTTTTAGTCAGGCAAAGGACTGAATGTACTTCCTGTAGGAACAGGACTGGAAAGAATAATAATTTAAAAAAAGAAAGCCAGATACCCCTACTACAACTCTGCAGATCAGCTCATGTGATCACCTGAAGTCTTACAAAGAGGAATCCCAAATGCAACCTACATTGCTGTGTGCCATGTACAAAGCAGCCCCCATAGAAAGCCAACAAACATTTGCACACTGGGATGGACGCATATGTGCCTGAGCCTATCTGGGGATAACTCATGTAGTGTGTTTGAGAAATACTAGAAAATAAATATACACTTTGAAAAAAAGTCATGATCCAGAAGCACCTCTGCAGCCCAGTGGCATTCCAGGGCCTTGTGCTGTCCAATAGTCTGTGTCCAATTCCTTCACAGTGAAACCAAACTAGGACTGTATGGTCAAAAAAGTCACTAACTCAGCTTTTTGCAGATGAACTTATTTGGTGGCTACTCAAGAAAGAACTGTGACCAGAACACCGAAGAAACTTTTTGTCAAACTAGCCCAATCCTGACACACTATGCTGAGCATGATGGGGTGCAGAACCCTGAGGAGAGCGTCCTCAGACATGTGCACACACTCTGAAGACATGTCAGGCTTATGTGAAGCCTTAAACAGAGATGCCAACTCAGTTGGTGGGGAGGGAGCATAGACTGGCTGGGGTATAGCTGTTAAGGGATACCGCTATCTCTGAGCCTGCGTATGGAAAATAGGTCTGGTGAGAGAATAATTTTGGCTGAAAAAGGCCTTTAAGATTATCATGTCCAACTGTTAACCTAACACTGCAAAGGCCACCACTAAACCACACCCCTAAGCACCACATCGATGAGTACCTGCAGGTATTTATTTGTCTACCAATAACTTGATGAATTTTGCCTGAGCCCTCTGTGTCAAAGATGTTTTCTTTCTCAGTCTATCTCATAGCTAAAAAAAAAATTAAGAAAGAATTATCTATTTGTGTTGATTTCTACTTGCTTTCTCACATGACATGAATCTTTATGTGATCCGGTCCTGGACCAGGTCACCTCTACCTGGTTGGCATCAACCTTCAGGCAAGGTATTACTATGCATTGTAGCAGAATTTAAATGGTTTTCAACTTAACAGAATTTAAGCACAGGCAAAACTAGTTATAAAGACAACTGCAAGACTTACTGTCAAAAGCTAAGTAGAGAACTGAAGCAATTTTTAACCATCAAGATGCATCCTTTCACGGACTAAATATTAGCTTTGACTTGGTAATCTATGGACTGATCAGAGGACAGCAAAAGAACCATGATGAGTATGTCTGAATTAAAAGAAGATAAGGCAAAGGAGACACACTGCTATAATCAGAAACAAATACCGTATGTTACTACACACAGTCAAGTTTGGTGAGCCCAGACATCAGTTTGTTACGTTGTGTGGCAAAAGGTATCTTTCCAAACTGCGTTGCCATATGAATCATAAGAGGAAGTTATAGATACAGGTCAATAATAGGCACAAAATGGAAAATAAATGGGGAATGGTGGCATTCAGGTCACATAAGAAGACAGGTAAGGCCAAGTCTAGAACATGGATGATAGAGAGCCAAATGCAACATCATCTGTCCTGATGTGGAAGGAAAGAGGAAAGCGTGTGTGACCAATGCAAGGAACCAGCATGTGTCAACCTGGAGAGCAAGTGCACTGAAAGGATCAGACCTTCATCTATCAGCATGGCAATACCACCCTCTCTTTAACTTTGTGTTTCTGCTGGTGGTGGGAGATGCACAAGCCTAAGTGCTACGAGGTTGAAGAGACAGTTGGTCAAAACACCAATGCACATTGCAGGCTGCAGCTATTAGCTCTGGCACAAGCTATGCACAGTACCCCCCACCACAGAAAGCAGTGGGTGACGGAAGCTTTAAGAGTGTTAGAAGGAAAATACGTTGCAATCAGCACAAAACTTTGAGGTATTAGAGTAGGCAGTGCTTGGTGAAGTAAAAATGACCACGGAGAAGGAGCTGGTCGATGCAAACAGCGAGTGGCCAGTTTTGTTTCTGAAGTGTGACTTGCTTTCATGAAGTTACTCTGTGTACGCTGCAACACACACATTTTTGTTATGTATACGGTAATTCCCTCCATTATTCTGTATACATAGAGCCTTGCTCAGCATCACACATTTCTTATTCTAATGTCTCACCATCTTTTTAGCAAATGTGCTTCCATAGGTTGTCTTTTAAAATACTTATTTAGAACTGATGGTCTAATTCCTTTTTAATTATTACCCTTTTTTTCCTTTTAACTGGAGGCTTATCTGTCAGCAGAGGCTGGTGTGTGCATCGCCTGAGAGGAACCTCATGAATAATTGATCCCTTCCACAATAACAGCGCCTCCCATTCTTCCCAACGGGGCCCAGATCACACGCTGAGGTGCTTTTTTTCCCCATATATTTTTTTTTCCCTTGCCATTATTCAGCCCCGGGCCATTGTTCGCACCGCCCGACTGCCCGGGCTGCAGCCGCCCCGAGAGGCCCAGCCCACCCGCCGGCCGACAAGCCGCCGCAGCCGCCGCTCTTAAAATGGAGGCCCGAGGGCGATGGAGGCTTCACTCCCATTGAGAACTATGAGATGTGGCCGCCATTTTTAAGGAGGGCGCTCGTCGCGCCGTGCCCTGCGGCGCCGGCCTCGGAGGGGGTGAAGGAGAGAGGGTGAGAGACCAAGGACAGCCCGAGGGCAATGCTGGCGGGGCGCGGGGCGGAGGCCCCGGGGTTTTCAGTAGTGCGGGAGTGCGAAAGATCCACCCTGTTTCTGTACTGGGACAAAATTTAGTTGTGTAAGCCCACACACAATCTGGAAAACTTCAGATGCCATCAGTTTTAACATGTAGGCTAAGTCATTCATTTATACAGCCCTGTAATGGACTCTGTAGTCAAGAAGAGGGCACTGGTATCGTCAGAAGGATATATTCTGTTTGTTAAATGCACTCAGGAAGTTGACGCTATGCGGACAGGTCTGTTCATGCCCGGAAAAGTCAGGGCTGAGCTGCCTCCCAAGACAGGATCCTCTCTGCCTGTGGGATGGAGCATCACTTACCTTGATGGTGGCTTGGCTGGGATTCACCAGTGCGCATTTATTCTTACAAGATACATTCAAAACATAATAATCCAATTTACTGCTTCCTTTTCCATGTAAACTTTCCTAAGGAGAACATTGACCTTATATTCACATGGAACTTTCTATGCTCCAGCTTGCACCCATTGCCCTTTGTCCTATCACTGGCCATCACTGAGAAGAGCCTGGCTCCATCCTCCTGACACTCACCCTTTACATATTTATAGACATTAATAAGGTCACCCCTCAGTCTCCTCCAAGCAAAAGAGGTCCAGCTCCCTCAGCCTTTCCTCATAAGGAAGGTGTCCCATTTCCTTAGCCATCTTGGTGGCCCTGCCCTGGACTCTTTCAAGGAGTTCTATGCCCTTCTTGAACTGAGGGGCCCAGAACTGGACACAATATTCCAGATGCGGTATCACCAGGACAGAGTAGAGGGAGAGAAGGACCTCTCTTGTCCTCCTAACCACATCCCCAGGATGCCATTGGCCTTCGTGGCCATGAGGGCACATTGCTGGGTCATGGTCATCCTGCTGTCCACCCCAGGTCCCTCTCACCTACACTGCTCTCCAACAGGCCAGACCCCAACCTATAGTGGTACCTGGGGTTGTTCTTCCCCAGATGCAAGACCCTACACTTGCCCTTGTTAAATCTCATTAAATTTCTCCCTTCCCAACTATCCCTGGTTTTATTCATTTAAGAATACCTCTTGTATGTTCACTGTTTTTTTGAAGTGCAACTCAACAAAACAACTTTTAAAGCATTATCAAGCTTTAAGAAATAAAGACATTTGCAATCTGGACCTTAAACTGCTACAGTTTTTGGGTTCAACTGACTAACCTCACCCAACAGAAGGACTTGTCTTTGTAGTCTTACTTGTCAAAATACTTGCATAAATTGTACAGTGATTTTAAACGTAGAAGATAATAGAAGCTATTAAATTTTCTGAGGTTTCAAAGGCAATATAAATTCTAATGTGCTAGATGTTTACTATTTAATTATTTTTTTGCTAATGAGACTATTTATGGTGATGTTTTGAAGTAAGGGATGGATTAAAAAATATTAGCTATCTTTGAAAAAATAGCACAAACTCATTTTTTAAAAGTCTGATAAAGAAATATACTAAATGTTCCTTGGAAATATTTATCCAAATAGCTAATGGGAACTTCATGCTATTCTTTTTCTTTTGAGATTGCCTCAAGCTAATTGTGAAAGTGGAGGAGAAAAGCAATGTGTATGTTGGGGAAGTGAAATGGAACATTTTGGGTTGAGAGAGATATATATATCCTCAACTAATTGCTTCTTTCTGAAGTCTGAGTCAGACTATACATACTTTCTTTCATACAATTTATATAATTTGATTTCATTTAAAACTGTAATTGCAACATATTTCACAGCAGATATTGATTCATGTCATTGAAGCCCAATATGAATTAGTACATTAAGAAAGTGTAAAGTTAAACTGAACCTGCTTAAGATGTATGTACTTAGAACAGGTGTTAAGATGTTTCTAAAGTCATTAACAGAGTGGGACTAAGTGATGCTCTGAAGTGATACTGCAGTGTAAAACATTACATTAAGTGTATCATTATACCATTGGGATTATCTGTTACAAGTACTGAAGATTGCATTGTAAGACCTTATAACTTCCTAACCAAAATTTTATACTTCCAAATGCAGAAGGATGAGCATTCACTTCACCCTCTTACACTGCTACACATAACACTGGCTAGAAATGGCTACTTTTTAGTAAGACAGCAGTTGTGAGGATGTAGGCTGAAAAATGCTGGATTTAATTTAAAATTTTATTGCCACATTTCACACTTTATACTTAGCAAGAACTGTTTCTTGCCAAGTGAACTTTCAGAAGACCATACTGTGCAAAATGGGTGATACTGTATTTGAAAAATACACATAAATCTGTGAACACAGACTGCAGTCCATCCAGACAGTGTGAATGTTTAACCTAGAGAAGAGCTGCCTGCGAGAAGCACTGTATTTACTGTTATAAAACATTCTTTCTGTGTTCCAAAATCACTTCAGAGAAGCCTAGCCCAGTATCCTTAGATGCAAATCGTTTTCAGTGTGATGAAAGTTTTGGTTGATCACAAATTAAAAATATATATTCCACATTCTGGTATAAATCTCTTTTCCCAGTAGAAATGTTTGAGGATCAGAGGAGCAGACAGTATGAGGAGGAAAGCCGAGCACATTGTAGAAGTGTGGAAAGGGCTTACATCACACAGAGGAGTGCAGTAAGGCCATCAAAGGCAACTTATACTCTTTTTCTAAACTTGTGGAAAAAGAGAACTGCAAAATTTGCTCTCCAGGTAGTTTAAAAATGAATGGATGAATGGCACAGAGAGATCCAGCTTGAAGGAAGTCTTAGTGAAGAAGTGCCTTCACAGATAACATACATCATCTTGATATGCAAAATTATTTTAGGTAGAAGGACAGGAATTACAGTGAAAAGTGGTTCAGAGATCATCACTACGCAGTCAGCTAGTTGTGCTACACAGTGAAATAATGATGAAGGAAGAACATCTATCAGCCCACTTAGCTGCTGCTCTTGGAGACCAGAGCTGCTGCCAGTTGATGGTTATAAGAGTATGTGTTCTGCCTTTGCATTTGTCTCCATTTGGCAGGTTTGAAGACCTATGTGGATCTGTTTGGGAACTGGTCACAAAACTATCTGCCGGCAAAGACACTCTGGTGTACTTCCCTAGTATCCCAAATGCTGGGCGTTCCAGACCCTGTGGTTTTTACAGCTACACGTTTCTTCTTAGTTACAACTACAAATCCATCTCTACTCACCTCCCAGAGATTAACTGGGAGTAAATGTAAAGTCAAAAGAAACTGTGGTTACTTTATTGAGCATTAAGTGGCAGAATATTAAATCTCCGTTTATTCAGCTGATGCTGGGACATTTGTCCCAATTTCCTCATTATTTCAGTAGAATATACAATTTTTTGCTGTAGTTAAATATGCAACTCAGCTCAATCTCACCTGTAGAAACTGTACTGCTACAGTTGTAGGACTGTTGTCAGCACAATTAGGCTTCCATCTAAATTGTCTTTAGTCCTGTATGGCTTTATTTTACTAAATTTGTAAATTCTATTTCTACCTTACCTTGCTTTCCACTCTTAAAACTCATGGAAAAATAATTTTTGGGATGCTTTACTTGAACAGAGGTGGTAATTAAGTAAAACAATATCTAACTGTGATGAATACAATAATCATCCTGGTCATTTACTGGAGTACTTCTGATCAGAAGCATCAGGACCTGGCTCCAAAACTTGTACATGCTGGTTCAACTTTCAGTACAGATTTAATCTAGACCAAGCATGAATACAGCACCGCAGTCCCATCACACTGCTAGAGCACTAGATACAGTGTTTATGACTCTTTCATAGTGGCTATCCTTTTTCTTACTACATATAGGAGGACAAAAGATGCTTGATCCAGCAGGAAGTCAGAAGCAGATTGGTGAGATAATACCCGATTTTCTATGACAGAGTTAACCTTCACATTCTTACATCAGCTTGAAGTTGCATGGTGAGTTTGTATGAGCTCAGGACGTTGTACCATGTGGCTGCAATATTTTTGCTCCTATACTACTAGATTTCCTAAAAGAGCTTGTGAAGGCCTTGTGGAACTATGGCCTTATGGTCCATCAATCAAGCAGAGGAAGCAGTCTTCAGAAACCAACTACAGGATTTTTAAATTTTTTCTTTTTTTATTAAAGCATCAGAGGAACAATTTCAGCTGCATTGCATGAAAGATTAGTAACGAGAATGATTCTGAACCTGTGCACTGTGAAAGTTACTAAATTAGGGACATTTTCAAATAAATTTTCATTCTCACAATCAAATGTGTCACATGGAAAGCCCACTGATTAATCTCAGGATGCAGGTGAAGTTTTTTGATGTGCTGTAAACTGACTGTACAGTTACATTACAGATCCTTAAAAATGTGACCGTTTTCTAATGAAAATCTAAAATTAGTTTCTTCTGTCCATATTACATTTTCTAAATACATAGTTTTATTTTGAGCAATAGTAATCAACAGCTACCAGTAAATTCATTAACTATCAGGTGTCACTTTTGAAAATACAGTTGCTTATTCAATGCCTCTCCTACTATCTTATTCTTAGCCTACCAAATTAACACGATAGAAAAATCTATCTGATCTGAATAATGCATTTTTCTAGGACCTTGAGAGCTAATTTTATCTAGGGTAGGATTAAAGCGTAGATATTACATCGCAGTGCCTGCCTCCTGGAACAATGCACTGAAATCAAAAAACCTCTTGACTTAGATTTAAACCTTAAAAATCAAATTTCCAGTGTTGTGGTTGTGAAGGAAATACCGCAATTATAAATTAGATATGACTGATTGGGGGTGTTTAATCTCCTAGCCTAAATAAGACGTGTGAGCGGCAACTACCACTTAGTGAAAGAACTCTGTGAGCAGACAAAGGAAGTCACAGATGGCTTCTTTCACACATGACACATGCTACAGAGAAGTACTATCTATGCATACCTCTCTCTTCCTGCTCCTGCTGCTTCTCTGAAGGGAGACCTGCGTTCCTGTAGTCACTTCATTGTTCCTGAGAAGAGCCATGCCCTGGGCCCTGTCTGGGAGCAGATAGCAGTAGATAGGTCTGTGACACAACTCCTGCCACCACTGCTGCAGTGGAATGGTCACAGCACAGCTAATGGGAACCCCCATGTCGTGATAAACCCGAGTCTATAGACTACTTCAAGGACAAGAAGATGCCCCAAAAATGTATGGATAGTACACTGGGATTTGTCAGGTAGATCTTTGTGGTGGTTCAGTGGACAGTCTTTTAGTCTGATCTCCACTGTAGAATAAAAAGTAGTATGTCTTTGCAGTGTAAAAACGTACAGGATGATGAGGATATCTTAAAATAACCAGAAGCCCTGAGCCTTTGCGGTCAGTACAAGCAGTAATGAATCTTCAGTCTTCACCTGATGCTTAGAAAATGAGCATCCCCTTCCCTCACCCCTCTGGTTAGATACAAGTGTTCTAAATGACCGTGTTTAAAGATGTGTAAGTCTTAATATATGATTTGAGTTATGGTCCAATTGGTGTAACAGATTATATTATTTGTTCAGGGAACTAGAATAGTAATGGGGTAAAACCTGTTGGAGAAGGACAGACGAGGAAGTAAGCAAAGAGATGTCTTTGCTGTGAGCTGCAGATGGTAGAGGGATGTTGCAGAATGGCTTGAGAAGCAAGGTCATGAGCCTATGGAGCAGCTGCTCAAGCAGTCGCCTGTGTAGTCTAGTGAGATTAGGCCCCACGCCGTCTTGGCGAGAACAGAAAGGTCAACAATCGATCAGCGTGTTCTTGTGTATCACGCAGCAAGGCCACAAGATGTGGGAGCAGGAGGTGTGATAAGGATTCAGCGCTCCTGGGACTGAGAAGGAGACATGATTCCCAGGCTGCAAGATGGGTGGAGTATGTAAATGTAACCTTTAGTTAAGAGCCAATTAAAATACGGTAAGTATAACACGTGGTAGGAATAGTATAAAACGAAGTGTGTGCTTGCAATAAAGTTGAAGTGCTTTATCAACCACATTGATTGGCAGCATTCTTCCCTCTCATCACGGCAGAGGGACATCTGCTGAAGATCTTTGGACAAAGAATAAAGGAAATGTGTATGGGTGTCATCACTGTGGGAACCTGTTACATATCAGCAAACCAAAAGTTGTAAGTACTTGTGGGCAAGTAGACAAATGATCCAGAGCAAATATGTGATAGTGATTTAGATTATTAATTAGGCTTATTAGTTATTGGTAAAAGAATACAGTGGAACATGGACTGCCCAGTAAGGTCCTACAGTGCTCTGATGAAAACTTTTTGATGCAGCAGGAGAAAGCTTCTACAAAGTATGTTTTTAACCAGATGAGGAACTGGTTGAAAATGGGAAGTTAGGAGAACATCTAGGAAGGCAACTAGGAAACAGGAGATCAAGATCTCTAGCAAAATAAGAGCAAGCAGAAATCTGATACAAACTGCCAGTTCCTGAAAGAAATAATATCTGTATAGAAATGTGAATTATTACATTGTGTAGGAAAGAGAGCAAATGCACAAAGAAACCAGCCTGGTTATACCCTAAGTTTTTAGTTCTTCTTACACAACAAGGAAACAAAGAGAAAGTACAAAATAGGTCAGATTGCCAAGGTATAAGTAAAAATATATAGCATAAGTATAAAGGTACAAAAATCAAAGAGAACAAGACACACGAAAAATAGAAACAAAAGGACAGTAAACTAAGAACATAAAGGAATAATCATAGGATCATAGAATGCTTTGGGTTGGAAGGGACCTCAAATATCACAGACTGTGAGATCTTACCAGGCACAGAGGTGAGACTGACCGGTCTGTAGTTCCCTGGGTCTTCCTTTTCCCCCTTTCTAAAAACGGGGGTTCTATTTTCCCTTTTCCAGTCAGTGGGGACTTCACCAGACCGCCAGGAACTTTCAAATACAATGCAGAGTGGCTTGGCCACTTCATATGCCAGTTCCTCCAGGACATGTGGATGTACCACATCAGGTCCCATGAATTTCTGCACCTTCAGGTTCCTTAGGTGTTCTCGACCCTGCTCTTCTCCTACAGTGGGCAGTTCCTCATACTCCCAGTCCCTGCCTTCGCCCTCCATGACTTGGAGTGGTGTGGCTAGAGCTCTTGCCAGTGAAGACTGAGGCAAAATAGTCATTAAGTACGTCAGCCTTCTCCACATCCCAGGTAACAAGGTCTTCTGTTGCATTCTGGAGAGAGCCCACATTTTCCCTCATCATCCCTGTCTCGTTGATATACCTGTAAAAACTTTTCTTGTTGCCCTTTACATCCCTGTCCAGATTAATTTCTAAAAAGGCTTTAGCTTTTCTAACCTGAATATAAAATATAAGTATAAATATATATGTATATATTTAAATACATTACCAAAAACATAAATATTAAGAAAAGCATAAGCCCACTGATCAATGCATAAGCAAATACTCTCAGACTGTCTGAGCCTGAGGAACCTCAGACCAAGATACTTAAAGCACTGGGTGAAGTAGTTAGCAGCTGTCTTTGATAAATTGTGAAAAGTCATGAGAGTTTAGAAAAGGAAAAACATTATAGTTACATTTAAAAGGCGGGGGGGGGGGGGGGAGGGGGGGAGAAATCACAGAATTCTAAGCCAATCAGCCTAATGCCTTTCCTGTCAAATGTTGCAACAAACTACTCATGAGAATCAGAAAGAAGTTACAGCCAGCATAAAGCAAATCATAGCAACCTAATTTAATTGTTTTCTGACAGTTTAATGGGTCTTATAGATGAAGAACCAGTCAGTGTTTTGCATACTGACTTTAGTAATGGTTTTGACATTCCTCTATGTGAAAGTCTAATAAAAACCTGTAGAAACAGGAGCCAGATGAAATGACTGTAATGCAAAACTGTACTAATAGAGTTGTTATTGATTGTTCTCTGTCCAAGTGGAAGAGGAGGCTGTCTTTACTGCCTGGGGCCGTGTATTGACTGTAGGGACAGGTCCAGTCCAGTTCACTATTTCAAAAGGTAAGTAGAAAATCCAACTTTCCTGATGACACAAAAATGGGAGAGATTTTAACTATGTGTAGTCAGGATTAAAATTCACAGATTTGTAGAATCACAGAATCACAGAATAGCAGGGCTTGGCAGGGACCTCTGGAAATCATCTAGTCCATCCCCTGCTAAAGCAAGATCACCTAGAACAGGTGACACAGCAATGTGTCCAGGCACATCTTGAATGTCTCCAGAGAAGGAGACTCCACAGCCTCTCTGCAGGGCTCTGTCATCCTCACAGTAAAAAAGTTTTTTCTCATGTTCAGAATCTCCTGTGCTCCAGTTTTTGCCAGTTGCCCTTTGTCCCACTGCTGGGCACCTGTTGAAAAGAGTCTGTCCCCTTCCACCAGACATCCACCATCTAGATATTTATAAGCATTGATCAGATCCCCTCTCAATCGTCTCCAGACTAAACAGACCCAGCTCTCTCAGCCTCTCCTCATATGAGAGATGCTCCAGACTCCTCATCATCTTTGTAGTCCTCTGCTGGAATCTCTCCAGTAGCTCCCTGTCTTGAACTGGAGAGCCCAGAACTGGACACAGAACTCCAGATGTGGCCTCACCACGTCAGAGCAGAGGGGAAGGAAAACCTCCCTCGACCTGCTGACCATATTCTTCTTAATGCACTCCAGGTACCATTGGCCTTCTTGGCCATGAGGGCACTTTGCTGTTCACATGGATAGAATGTTATTCACTGGGACACCCAGGCCCTTCTCTGCAGCTCTACTTCCCAGCAAATCAACCCCTAATGTGTTCTTGGGATTATTCCTCCCTAGGTGCAGGACCTACACTTGCCCTTGTTGAACTTCATTTGGTTCCCCTTTGCCCAACTCTGTGGTCTGTCCAAACCAAAACAAGTGCAAGATGGAGAACAATGAAGTGCTCAGATAATTGTTCTACAAAGATGGATGTGGGACTCCTGGTATATTGCCAGCATATAATGGTGTCACAAAAAAACCCACCAATAGTTTGGTGTGTAAACAGGGATACAGTCCACGAGACACATTATAAGCCACTGAAGACTCTTCAGCTGTAATACTGTCTTCAGTTCTGGGCACTCAACAAAGACATATATCAACTAGCAAGTATCCAGAGAAAACCAAAAGAATAACTACAACTGTAGAAAATACAGATTGATAGAAATAAGGAATTTATTTAGGGTATATTTGTTCTGAAAAAAGCAATAAATATTCAAATTGGATGCTAGGGAGAACTTCAGAATGTTCAGGGTGTTGAAGAGTTGGAAAAAAATAATGAGGTTGTATAGGCTGTTTAAAATCAAGCAAACTAATTTTAAAGAGCAGGTCAGGAATTATAAAGATATAATTAATTTTGCATTGGGCTAAAACAATGGGCAACACAACCCTGAGAGATTCCTTTCAGCCTTAGCATTCCATGTCTTCTCCACAACCTAATTAGTTCTATGAGATTTCAGCCTAGTGAAGCAGAGGAACGGTCTCTGTCCTAATTATTCCGCCTTTCCAAGTTGTCTCAGAAATATATATGCATTTAACATGAAAAATGCTTGCTCATATGTTTTTAAGCTGTGACTATTCAATCATAATATTTATTTTCAGTGACCTTCTGTAGATTAAGGATAAGGACATCCTGGTGAGGTCTTAAGTCCTATAAACAATAGTGCTAGAGTGTGTTTCCACGGACAGAAGATTATTGTGCTAACTAGCTTGAGCTAGCTAAATACCATGCAGGAACGGAGCACAGATTGCTCTCTCAAATGGCTGAATGAATCATTCCACTAATCCATTCATGGCAGGAGGGTAAGAGGCTGATGTGTCACTTTGACACCATTTCATCAAAAAGCAGCTGGAACTCTTCATATGTGAACGGAGCCGTTGTCACTTACGGGCTGTCCAGGGAATTCTTGTTCATGGCCCTTCTTGCTTTCACCACTTCCAGTTCTTTGCACAGAATGGTTAAGACTATTTTAGACACCTTTGGCACCTAAAGGTAGAGCACAGTAGTTGAGATAGAATTAATTATTCATTCTCTAATCAGTATCTGGAAAGTGCCAGGATATGTCTTTGATGTTCTAAAAAGAGCCGGTATGGCGTACTGTCTGTCACATGCTGACCCCTTCTGATCACTTGGTGTGCACAGACTGCTACGGAGTAATTAGATGTTCCCAAAGGTGCAAGACAGTTCCATTTGCATGTGTTGTGGTTGTCACTCTCCTTGACTTTGTCATTTCATCTAATTTGTGGAAGATACTACACGACGTCTGTAAAGAGGACTAATTTTTACCACCCCCAGTGGTAAGTTTTCCAGGAATGAAGTACATTTCCCAGGAATAAAGTAAGTTTCCCAGGAATAACTGTTCTGCTTTACACTGTCTGGTATATTCTAAACTGTAATTCTAAGCAGATGAAGTAAGTTGCTCCCTTACGCAAGTCCTTTTTCTCCACGTGTCAGCCAGCACCAGCAGTTTTGGTTTCATGTTGCGTGTTTTTTGTTTCCACAGGATTCAGTTTGTGCCACAGCCAACAGATGAGCTGCTTCTAGTTCTGTGTCTTGATAGTCTCACTTGCCATCACTGGTGGCAAATGTGAGAAGTCCATTACTTTTTATCACTATTATCTTTATCATCAACATGTCAAACCATTTGTTTCTCTAACTGAACGTCTGCCATTCCAGGTATTCCTTTTCCTGCTTACAAATCAGGGTAGGAGGTCCAAGTGACATCCCTACTAGATTCCCTCCCAGTCCCAGATTAGCACACCTGCTGAAGTGCACTCTTTCTATCATGTGGTGAATAAAAGAAGCCACCTGGATCCAGCTACCTCTCAAAATAGGAGTTGTGTCCAACCTTGAAAACTAAAATTTGTAGATGTTACCCATAGGTGAAGTAACTTGCTTTCCATATCAATACTGGTGATATTTTTCCTGCTCTCAGAACTTACCAATGCAAACATGGTTGTGTTCTACAGAGGTAAGAGGCTTAGAGTTAAAACCCAAGGGAATGGTATGAAGCTGCAAGAGGGGAGGTTTAGGCTGGGTATTAGGAAGAAGCTCTTTACTGAGAGGGTGGTTGGGCACTGGAACAGGCTCCCCAGGGAAGTGGTCACAGCACTGAGCTTGACTGAGGTCAGGAAGTGTCTGGACGATGCCCTCAGCCCCATGCTCTGACTTGTCTAGCCCTGTGTGGAGCCAGGAGTTGGACTCGACAATCCTTATGGGTCCCTTCCAACCCAGGAGATTCTATGATTCTATGAAATATAAATGCCTTCAGTATCGTCTTAAGGCATTTAAAAATACAGCTTGTCTCTAGAGGAGGATGAGAAGTTATATGTAAATCTGTACTAGAATAGGAAAGAACATTTCAGATTACAAAAATTTACTGACAACTGGAAACTTCGGTCAGCTGAGACCAACTCAATTTCTCTCCATGTATCATGTTTCATCTGAATGTGGCTGTAGCTGTTCTGTCCCACTATTAGGTAACAGAACTTCTGCAATGACTGAAATTGCCAGAAACAAACCTAAACAAGTATATAGTTCAAAATGTCTAAAAACCACTTTTCATTGATGGAATTAATCTTTATCAGTGCCACAGTCCCCAGTGGAACTTCTACTTTCTTGGGTTCTTTTAAACCCTTTACTCTGTTTGTTCTAAGACCATACTCAGCTGCAAGCTATGTTTTGGTGCTGAGAGATGCTGTTTCTCCCTCCTGGCTCTGAGAAATCCAAGTAGCATCAATGTGCTAAGGATTGCACCCTGCTGTGTCCTGCAGTCAGATGGCACCGGGAGTCACTTCCTGGGCTAACAGCTCTGTAGCTGATGTCAGGAAGTCTTGACAAGAGGACAAGCTAGAAGCTGACCCCAGAGCTTTGCCCCCTGTATTCAAAGGAGATCTACACCATACATTTCACATGTGTTGGAATTCTTCACTGTTCTTTGCATTTGAGTTGTAATGATGCTCCTGACTTTTGAGTCCTTACTGATACTTCTGAGATCTGCTTGCCGGTCCTGTATTGTTTCCCCTCACATCCCAGCAGTGGCACTTTTTTTTCAGCCAGATCACCCTAGCCCTCTGCATACACTAGAGCTTTGTCAATGGACATACTCCTGACTGATTACTTAATCTGACAATTCCGTCTTCCTGAGATCAGCATCTTCTTTGTTTACAATGCAAACCTGTGGGGTTTGCTGTGGTCCATTTGCACGGCCTGTTGCTTCTTGAGAAACAGTAGTTGCAAATACTCTTGGCTACTTATACATATATGGTTCTAAGTGTTTTAATTTCAAAATGCTACTTCTAAACAGCTCCAGTATCCATTGGCTTGGGCTAGGCTCATCTTGGAATAACACTTGGCAACAGATAATAAGGAAAATACATGCAGCATTTTAGTCAAAGAGTGTTGATCTCAAGACAATATTATTAACCTTGCATATAAAATGGGAACTCTCAAAGTGCTTAACTTTTATGTGTTTTTCTCTGTAATGCAAAATATACTGGATTAGGTCTGCTCCATATTCAAGCAATATTGCATTCCTGTGTTTTTAAAAGTCCTATGCCATGCAGAAAAACCCACAGCATTTTTTTTGTCTTAAAGTTTAGCTAATTCTGTTTTTCTCTCAAGTCTTTTTTTAAAATTATGAACATAGTGGAATATTCCTCTATCACTGACTATCAAATAGTACTCGATTCCTTCATTTCATAGCAAAGAAGTGTAATTATGGTTCCCTGTGCCAAATATACAAGACAAACACTACCTCAGGTGGTATATAGCTGGGAATATTCAATACATTAACTTCTACATGACACCTTGGAAGTGAGAATGCTAAAACAAGAAAAGGCTGCAGCATCTCTATGATGTTTTTAGTTACATAACTCAGATTTAGTCTGAAATTTAAACGCAATCAATGCACAAGAAATACCTGCTTCAGAGTTTCTAGAAATGAGGGAACTGGGAAATGTAGGAATTCTGTGAAAGTTTGGAAACCTGCTCTGAGAAAGTGAAAGCAAGAAAATTAAAACACTTATGATGAACTTATGCTGAGTAAAGTGATAAATGTTTGCTACAAAAGTGCACAAGTTACAACATATAAATGCAGGTTTTACTTTTAATTTCATTTGTACCACCCAAACTCCTGTTTATCTCACCATTTCTACTCCAGTAAAATAGTTTCTTTTTAATTCTGAAAGCATCATATTGGATTTATTGTGATGATGATATTCCCAGCAGTGACAGACTCAATATGGAAAACAACAAATTCTGAATCCACACAAAATTACATGAATCAGAGTTTTTTCTCTAGCAAATATAGAAGCTGACAACAATGTAATTATTCATTTAAAATACCTACCCATGTTTGCATCTAGGTAAATGTGAAGAAAATTAAGCCCCTTGCTGCTTGTTGATAGAGGAAAATCAAAATTAAAAATGCAACCCAATTCAGGAAAAATAACTGGTCAACTATTATTAACTGCTTTTTGTAAATAAAACACAGATTTTTCCTGTTATGCTTACTTTAGAATTTCATCACCCTTGAAAAGATCTCTTACCAAAATGAGTAGTTGCTGCAAACAAGAAAGCCGATAGCAAACAACAAAAAGCTCTTTAGTGGAAAATACCTCTGTTGAGCTTTAGTGGCTTTCCCAACAACTTTGGGTGTTGATTTGTTTCCTCAAGAAGAAAAACTAATAACAAAGTCTTGATACAATCCCACTTATTTCCAAAGAAAGAAAAGTATACATATTCTGAGGAATATGCAATTTTATCATTCTTTTACTGCAGAAGAACAAAAAAGTTATGGTAACTCTTCTCTAGCAATTCTACATTCTGAATGTCTTTCCAGTTGCTTGATGTGCCATCTACTTATGTATAATCACACCTAAATAAACAGTAACCTGTGACTCATCAGTCTTCTTATGACAAAACAATTAGATCACATGCAGTTTAATGTCACAGGATATTTTCCCATTTTTATTCCTAATTGTTGATTCTAGCTAAGCTACCTGGGTCCTATTATTGACAAAAGGAGATCCAGGATGGCTTCACTGCCATGAAAGGCTGTTGTGTCCCCCTCTCCTGACTGATTCTAGACTAGACCCCTGGCTGCCAAATCCACATAGAACAAAAAACTTGGTAAGTAGTTCCAGAGCAGTCTGTGTCTTTTTTTTTGTTCTATTACATCTGACTTCAACATCTAAGCAACAAACAAGAAGCTCCAGTACTACCAAACATAAGTTTCTCATGGGAGACATCTTAAATAAAGTTAGGATTTGTACAAAGCTTAGTTCACCTGAGCTACTCAGTGCAAAGGTGTCTCTTACTACAGATTGGCTTTGTTCTCTTCAGACATCAACAAGCTGAGCATTTAGAATAAGTAAGCATCAAGGCTATCCTAGACAGTCAATGGTGTGAGTAAAGCACATGCAGAAATACTGTACTATATAGAGAGTAGTGCAGTTTTGTGAGATGAAAATCACATTGCAAGTCCATTTTTTTCACTCTCATAGTTATTCTCCATAATCTTCTCATTTGTTTTG
Source organism: Gallinula chloropus (assembly GCF_964237585.1). NCBI lineage: Eukaryota > Metazoa > Chordata > Aves > Gruiformes > Rallidae > Gallinula > Gallinula chloropus. The sequence continues at coordinate 207,164,575 of NC_140085.1, forward strand.
TCTATTTTTTTCATGTTTGGGACCATGTACTTCACCACTGGTCCACAACTTTGCTAAGTACAGTTGAAATACAGCTTCCCAACAACCTATTAATTCTTTGTTCTTTATACATTTAAAGACCTGTCCTCTTGCCTACAAGATAGTGGTGAAAGATCACAATTCGTTGTTCCCAGTAACAACAGCTAGGATAGAGCACCTGGACTCAAAGATGGTAAAATTTCTTCCCAACTGATAAGCTTGCATGTAGAAATATTAAAATGCCTATTTCTTCCTTGCATTCTCCTACTACGCTATTGTATCATACAATCACAGAATGGTTAGGGTTGGATAAGACCTCAAAGACCATCCAGTTCCAAGCCCCCTGCCATGGGCAGAGACACCCTCCACTAGCCCCAGTTGCCCAAAGCCCCATCCAACCTGAACTTAAACACTGCCAGGGAGGGGCAGCTACAGCTTCTCTAGAAAACCTGTACCTCACCACCCTTATTGATAAGATTTTTTTTTCTTAATGTATGACCTAAATCTACCCTCTTGTCCTATCAAAACACTCTCTGATAAACCATTCCTCTCCATCAGAAGCCAAACCACCAGTCAAAAGCTACTCATTCATTTCCATATATGTGGCATCACTGATTTATGCAGGCTCTCAGTGCAGTGTCACAAATGGGATATACCTTGTTCTCCTGTTATCTGGAACTATCACTCATCTGATTGCACGTGCAGCAATTATCAATGTGTTGGTCCAACTGAAAATTGGCCCACTTATTGCACTTGTCCTTGTTGAACTTCATGCAGTTCACATGGGCCCATCTCCCAAGCTTGTCAAGGTGAGGATCATTGAGTCCAACTCCTGACTTCACACAGGGCAACCTAAATGTTAAACTATATATCCATGTTGTCCAAGTGCTTCTTGAACACCAACAGTTTTGAGGTCATGAACACTTCCCTGGGGAACTTGTTCCAGCACTTGACCAAACTCTCGGTGAAGAACTTCTTCCTAATATCCAATCTGAACTTACTCTCATGCAGCTTTAAGCCATATTCTCACATCCCACCACCAGACATGAGAGAGAACAGCACGGCCCTCTCCACTCCCCCGTAAAACAGAAGTTGTAAGTGACCCCTCAGTCTCCTCTTGTCTAACCTACACAAACCTAGTATCCTCAGACACTCCTTCCAAGTCATGCCCTCTAGTCCCTTCACCATTTTTGTTGCCATCCTTTGAACATATGCTAACATTTTAATATCCTTCTTATATTGTGGAGCCCAAATAGGCACACAGTGCTCTGGGTGAGACCACACCAATTCTAACTATAGTGGGACAATCACTCCTCTTGACCAGTTAGCTATATACTGTGCCTAATGTGCCCCAAGATATGGCTGGTGCTTTTGGCTGAGAGGGCACATTATTGACTCATATTGAGTTTACCATCCACCAAAACCCTCATATCCCTCCCCACAGGGCTGTCCTTATGCTCCAGAGTCTTGTTCTCTAGCATGTGCACACTTCCAAGACTATACTATCCCAAGGAAAATTATTTAGAGCATGGAATGGTGACTCTTGAAAGAAAGCCTCAACTGAATACCTTAACATGAGGATAAAGGAAAATGTTGAAGGGTCATTCATCTTAATTGCTGAATGAGACAGGGGTGCTATGAAGAATAAGTGCCAGTGCAATTTGGGAAAATGATATAATGCATATGCTGATATGTGCATGCCAATTAATAGCTAGTTCAAAGGGTGGAAAGCACAGGAGCAGGTCTGAAGGTAGGATCACCGGGTGGGGATTTTTTACTCTGACTCAGTATAAGCTGAGAACATGGGAGAAGGAGTTGCCTGTTGAGCTGAACATCAGCAGCAAGACTCAAAGATAGAAGACAGCAGCTCCAGGGAGTGGAGAGTATGGGAGGCATTTCTCAAAAGCCATGCCATGAATCGGCTGTGATTTTCATAGTTGGCTTTTTAGAACTGAAGTTGCATGGGCACGGAGGGACCGTTGCATTTCCTAACCTATAAGCATTTGACTTTGCAAACATACTATTGCTTCTATTACTTTTTCATGTACAGTCTTTATTTATAGTGGAGAGCACAAGAATGTTTTAGAACAAAATTGAGAAATGTTTGTGAAAGAAGATTATAGTTGTAGAGCAGGAGCAAGAGATTGAAGGGAAGGTTCCTTAAGACTCCAGAAAGTTAAAAGGGACCTTTGGAGGACCATATTAGTAAAGAGAAGACCACAACAGATTCAGAATCGGGGGTGGAAGTGCACCAGTGAGGGGCCTGAATTTCAGCATCAAGCAATGGTTAATGTAATAAAGAAGGAAGAAAAAAAATTGGCTATGAGGAAAAGAGGCTGCAATAGCATGGCAGATCTTTAAACAAGAATTTTAGTTTGCTGGAAACAAGTGAAAGTCTCATTTTTCTGTCATTCTAAGGAAGAAATGGTAAGGTCAGTTGAGGAGATCAGCAATGAGCAGCACACAATTCAATATGAATTAAGGTGAAGCTGTTTATTGAGAAAAAGCACAGATTTTATACACTTGGTACTACAAATGTAGCAATTAGATGACTGCTAATTGGCTACATACACTGATCACACTAAGTTGATTGGTTAGTAAATATAACAGGTTCTGATAAGCACATCCTATACCTAAGCATTATTAGTTTCTCTTTTATGTCTAAAACTATCTACACACCTGCTGTGCTAACCATTTATCATGGCTGGCACCTGACATGTTGTTGACTTACTCCCAAATCCATTCCCACAACTCCTCCTTGGTTTAGGGCAGGCCTTCAAGGCCGTCGTGTTTTGTGAATGTGATTACAAAACCCTGCAGCTGAGTAACTTTCCCGTCTCACGGGAATGCCAAGATATTGTCAAGGCCAATCCCTTCAGGGATGGGAGTCAGGTTGCCCGGCAGGACCGCTGCCTTCCCTGACAGTCAGTAAGGAGTCTTATGAGAGTCATCACAGAATCTTGTCTGCGTGGGAGGTAGGGTTGGATCATTCCCATTTGCAGGGCTCTGTGTGGCAGATAGTTTGTGTCTCATGGCAAGGGAGCCAGCTGTGCTGTTTAGCATACTCTCACATCTACCTAACATCTACCTCCCATCTCCCATCTACCCTAAGCCCCAGTGAAAAGATCCTGCAGTAAATTTCCTTACTGTGTCCTACCTTAACTCATTTTTGCAAATGGCCTTTTAGCTTATAAACCAGCAATGCATTAATCTAGTCTGAAGGTACAGATGGCCATGGCATGGTCCTCATCCAAATGGAAAGGACAAGTTATCTAAAAAGGCAACTTTGTTCACTGCTAGAACAGGTTCAGACATGTTGAATGAAAGTGAAGGAAAATGGCTTTGCTTTGAAAATTAACAATTTGGAAAAAATTACCCTTTTTTCCAGTTTTTATCTATGAAGTATGTGTCAAAATATTGTCAAAACTATCATCACTGTGATTTGCAGTAAGAGAGTCTTCTTATAATTTTTAGTAATTTGATTTTTAAATTAAATTTCCTACAAGCAATTTCTTAAAGAATGTTTTAAAAACTGGCCAATTTTAAGCCTTATGAAATAGAATTCACTTCACAATTGAATATTTTGTTTCTCAGACAGCTCTAAATAATGCTAATAACGAACCAAAAATACATTGTGGATCTTAGAATCATACAGTCACAGAATCCCAGACTGGTTTGGGTTGGATAATACCTCAAAGACCATCCAGTTCCAAGCCCCCTACCATGGGCAGGGACACCCTCCACTAACCCAGGTTGCCCAAAGCCCCATCCAACCTGAACTTAAACACTGCCAAGGAGGGAGCAGCCACAGCTTCTCTAGAAAACCTGTGCCTCACCACCCTTATTTGTAAGATTTTTTTTTCTTAATATATGACCTAAATCTACCGTTTTTTAGTTTCAACCCATTATCCCTTGTCCTATCAAAACACTCTCTGATAAACCATTCCTCTCCATCACAAGCCAAACCACCAATCAAAAGCTATTCATTCATTTCCACAAATGGGATATACCTTGTTCTCCTGTTATCTGGAACTATCACTCATCTGATTGCACGTGCAGCAACATCAATGTGTTGGTCCAACTGAAAATTGGCCCACTTTTAGTCACATGAATGCTTATGTCAGCATAGAGAGGTGACAGAAGTGTACAGCCAGTCATCGAGAAGAGGACAGGACCACTACTTTTGGCAAGAGTTTTATCATGCACCAACTTGCTTGCGGTGAAACCACAGAAAACTGCATGGAGTCTGATCTTACTCAAGCTCCTCAGTATGGGAACTACCAGGAAAATAAAGGAATACCATATGTCAGATTTAATGGAACAAAAGAGTTTGAAGGCTCCAGTATACTGAAGCTCTTTCAATATTGTTCTTATAGACCCCACAGGAGATCTTCAACCTTTAAGTAGGATGATCATGTTTAGGAGGAGGTTAGAAAAGTTTTGATTTACCAAATCCAGTACTTGACTAATATATGTGATCAAATACCTTCTGAAATCCACTAATGTATACCTAAATAGGAATGGGATTCAGAAAGAATAAGAAATTTTCTTTATATGTATGAATACATCCACAAATGCTGCTCCAGAGACAGGTTATGGTGAGATGAGAAGCTGGGTTCATGCAACAACTCCCTCCTGCTGAAATGGAGTCATTCCATCCTCCTTCAGGCTGCACACTTCTCTGCATTGCCTTTGTGGGGGCTTCAGTACCTACCTGATACGTAAGTCACTTCAACTCACTAACATGGCAAAAATCTATTTGCTTTTTTTTTTTTCCTTAATTGGTTTAGTAGGTTGGAGAACAAATGTTATTAATGGTGGCAGGGCCCCAAATATAGCTGAATGTCATAGCTGACAGTGTTCTCAGCAAAATGTCACTAAACCAACATGAAGTGATGCTATTTTAGATTTGGACTTAGAATTTGAAGACAGTATGGGAAAGCTAGTTGTAGAAAATTATCCTGAAGTTGACTTGGTGTAAACTGCATGGAAAGTAAAAGCCAAAAAAAAAAAAAAAAAGCAGGTCCACATCTACACATCTTGATTTCTTAAGGCAAATTTTGGTAAACTAAGGGACCTAGTGAATTAAGTCAACTGAACTGTGGAGGTCAGGAGTTTGAAATGAAAATTATTTGCTGGTCTTTTCAAGGGACAGGTGCTAACACAGTGGATAAAAAGGATAATTTAGAGTATGTAGGGAGATTTCAGGGAAAGAGGGACTGACTAACAAAAAAGGCTTTGCTAAACATCAAGAAAAACAGGATAATATGGTATTTTAAGAGCAGAACAAGGGAAATCGCAGCAGGTAGTACCAAAAAGGAGAGTGTCAAATTGGAGAATGTCTGCTGGTAGATGTTTTTGGGAGTTATTCTTGGGATTGATCTTACTGTTTGGCAAAGAAGAGAAAATAAGCTTATTGGATTTGCTAGTTTCACAAAATTAGGCAGCATCATCAACACAGTTGCAGTGGGATGTCATATGGAAAAACAAGGAATGACCTTGGTGATTGAACTAATGGAAACAAAACAAACTGCTATAATGCAGACAGCAAGGCCATGCATCTGGAAGCCACTACAGATTTTTGCATTTGGTATTACAGCAGCTTGTTCTGTTTCCAACTGAAGAACTTTCCCAATAAAGGGGTGGTGAAAATAGCATTAGGTACTACTAGAATAGATGGTGGCTATCTAATGTCATTGTGCAAAAAGGCAACTGCACACCCAAGACCACAGTATTTCATGGGGATATGGAAATGTGAATGTACAGCACGGTGTAGTAATTCAATTTAAAATGGAACATCATGGGAACTTGAGCCCACGTTCAAGACAGATGAGTTCAGATTGGGACAGGTGGCAATAAAGGCTAGTAGAACGACCCGCAGAATGAGGATCTGTTTAGCGACCAGCAGAATGAGGATCTGTTTAGCAAGAGGAGCTGAAAAGATCTTTGTTTAGTCTAGCAAAAGGAAGGCTGAGAGGGAATACGATTACTGTCTATAAATATATCAGGGGTAAACACCAGATAGGGAGAAGAGCTATTTAAGCCAAAGGAGGACTACTGGTACAAAAGCAAATGGATTTTTGAGTAAATTTAGCCTGGAAATTAGAAGAAGCTTACTAACCACCAAAACAACAAAGTTCTGGAACAGATTTGCAACAGGAGTAGGGGGCAAACATATCAAACTACTATTAAGATGGAGCTTGAAAAAGTTTCTGTAAGGGATTATATGACAGTTTCCTGTAATAGCAAGAAACTGGATTCAGTGACCGCGGGAGCCTCTTCCAGTCTTAAGGTCCTATATTCTGTTTCACACTGTCATTTGTTCTCCATAAAAACAGGACATTTATCCATATAAAACCCTCAAATGTGTAAAAAATAATAAAAATATTTTGCAAGTAAAAAATATGTTGATTGTTGTAAACTTACTGCAAGTGATTTCAGAGTAACACTTTATTGGGTATTATACTCTTTACCACACTGGAATGTCTTCGGCAGGGAGGTTGCCCAGTTCAGAACATAAGTTATTCTTTACTTTTTCAAAACTGAAATATGGGATGTGGCACAAAGTACTTTGAAGACATATCATGCAATGGATAGTAATTTTATAGGATAATATATATTATCTTACTATTTGACCTTTTGAAAGACCACTTTTGGTTAAATAAACTGCAAATTAAACAGCTGAATGCAATTTATTTATAGATACATATTGATTTTTAAAATAAATATTACAAAAAGTATATGTAGTTCAACAACCATAATGAAAACCACGGGTAATGCTTTGTAGAAAGCAAATTGAAAAAAAAATAATTATAGTATGGGTTCTGTTATGTACAGTACAAACATACACACATGAATGGTATCTTTTCATTAAGAGCTTTAGTCTATAAAGAATAGCTGCAACACCTAAAGAAACTCAAAAGTCAGAACACCAATTGAGGGAATATTGTATAATAAAATCAAAATTATCAAATATTACTGATCACAGGTGTTTTAAAAATCGGGGTTTGTTTGGGTTTTATTTTTTAATTGTTTTCCTTCCACTACTATTTCTTGAAGTTCTGTTGAGCATCCACTTCACAGACCAGAATTCATTTATGCCATGACCATGAAAACATGAGAGGTTCCATCAAACAATACAGTTTGTCCACATCTGTCTTCTTTGTCCAAGGGGTATTGAGGCTAAATAGACAAAGAAGTGAGATTAAGGTCAGGAAGAGAAATATTGGCAGAAATGATAGGGGATGAAAGTAGAGAAAATAAACATGAACAAGAGGATAAATAGAACTGTGTTAGACAGAGGTCACAAGGTTTGTGGGGTAGGGATGTATAAAGCCAATGAAGACATGAAATAAGTTTTGGTGTCTCTTACTTTACAATGAATTACACTCCATTTTCACTTCCATGGGTGGTGGAAACTCAACAGACATTTCTGTAAACATCTGCTTTCCAAGCACTTTTCTTTTTTCTCAAGCCAATCTACAAATCAGTTGTAATAAACTGTGTTCTGAAGGGTGTAATGAATGTCTACTTTCCAAGGGTTACATATATGAAGTAGTGACAGACATCTTGTTCAAGTATTTCCTCTTCATTCCTCAGGACTCTATTCTAGACACCTAGACAATTAGATTGACGTAAACCGGAACGGTTTTCAGGCTGAAGTCCTTCAGTCAAATGAATATTTTTCCTTCTAATTCTGGAACAAAGGGCACCATTATTTATCATAGATAAATAAACATCAATGATAGCAGGAAGTAGCTTTATACTGTGCTCATTCTGCTTCTACAACATATTATGTATCCCTTGATGACTGGCACGGTAGTGTTCTTAAGATTCCTGCTCAAAAATAAGCTCTTTAAAATATATCAGATTACTCCTCCTTAGTTCAAATACAGTTGACTGCTTTTTGAGACAATTCTACTCCATGACAGATAGAAGGATGCCAGGTTTCTTGTAAGTCATTGAGCATACTGTTAGTTCAGCTTTGTCATCTACCGTCAGTCAATACATTTGGCTTTTTTTTTTTGGTGAAGTTGCTGACATTAGGCCTGTGGATGAAAGCAGTGGTGTGGAGCTTATATATATATATATCTGTTTCAGATCTCTGGTGTTCATGAAGAGATTTTACTGCTTAGTGTTTGAGCTAATGCTAACTCTTTCAAACCATACAAAGAATTACTCAATCTGGATTATTCTTAAAAATAATCCTAATTATACACGGTTTTATAGATGAATAGGAATTTACACAGGTGTCTGAACATTTTCCTCCTTTTCTCCTAATGTCAGTTGAAAAAATAGTGGGAAAACCATGGTGTAATGCATTCTTTTTTTCTACATTTGAACATATGAATTCAAAATCAGGTTTACATGTCTACAGGAGGACAAGGGTTTCCTGAAGTTATAGACTTTTATATATAAATACATTTCAGTACAATTCCATAATTGCCAGCAAAACCATTAAAATTTCTGCTTGAACTGTATAATCTAAACCATGAATGAAAATGGTCTGTTGCTACATTGCTACATAAAAGCCCTAGATAACATCATTAGGTAATGTCTATTGCTGGGGCAGTGGTAAGAGGAAAATCCTCTCTGGTTACCTTTTTAATGACTATTAAGACTGATATGTTTCATGTAGCATGTGCTAAATCAGAAAACGGCTAATACTGTACCATCCATTTCTGGATGCATCAAAGCTCTCAAAAAATAGTGCTCTATTCCTCTTGAATTTCTTTCTGAGCTTCATTGGAACTTAAAATGTTAATGGAGAAGTACTGCTGTAGAACAAAAGACATCTTCCCAAGACATGCAACTGGAAAGACTGGAAAACATGTAGTGTGCAGGATGACTTAAGGTTGTTTTGACTTTTACCAACCTAGAAGATGTTCAACGCTAATAATGGCAATGGTCATGAGACAACTGACTTGATGGAAGTGTGAAAGATTCAACACTGCAATTTCAACATCTGTCTGGTTACCATGAATGTAACTAGCTGGATGGTGTGATGCTGTAGAACAAAGTTGATGAGGAAACCTTCAAAACAGGCAGTGATTCCTCTCCATGGCCAATTTCTTCCTTGGCACTTGTTAAAGCTGTTTAGCCATCAGCTCACGTCTTGCTTTCAGGCAGCAGCAATGGCGCTGCAAGCTGCCACCAGCCCTGAGGTAACTCCCTCCACCGCAAGTAGCCCTCCCAAGCTTCATCTGATGGCTGGGGTGGCGTGAAGAAGACTCATTCGTTCCCATCAACATCGCACAGCAACAGCATTGGACAAGCTTTTGGCTTGAGCTGTTGACTGTCTTGAGCTTGTGTCTCCGACTGGGACCATTAGGAAGAAATTAGATGTACTGTTGTGACAATAGAAGATAGAAAATTTCTGGTCTCTCTCACACATGAAAATTATTAACCGAACACATCAAGGGTGGTGGAAGAGGAAGGAGCCAGCCCTTAAGCGACTTCTGCCGCTCAAGAGCAAGGCTGCTCCGCGGGCTTCCCAGGCGGATCCCGCGGGAGGCTCCCAGCTCTGGGCTGGAAATGGCGCCAGCGGCTTGAACCCGGCTCCTTGCGCACGCAAGAGCCTCTCTCCAGGAGACACCGCGCCGCGTGTTTGACACGAATTGATACCAGTTAGAGGAGGCAGGGCGGGGGTTGCTCGCTCTCTCTCCCTCTTCTGGGCGGAGAAAGTTGAGTAAATGGGGCATAGCGGGACCGGCGCGCCAGAGGGGAGGCTGAGCGCCCAAGGTCCTCGAAGGAGCGGGCGTGAGTGCCATGGCCAGCGCGGGGGGAAGGAGCCGCGCAAGGGACGTGCGCATCCTCCATTTTGGCGGAGGGCGGGCGGAGAGCTTGGCTCCCGGCGCCTGGCCGCTGCCCGAAGCACTCCTCCCCACCCCGCGGCACTGCCCGAGGCACCCGGCTCCCCTTCCCGCAGGGAGCCGGACAGAGGCGCTTTTCAGATGGTCGCCCCGCTGCGCCTCACGTTGGTTCGAATTGGTCCCAAGCTCCCCGCAGCAGCTTCCGACAAAATGGAGGACGCCACCACTGCTACCACCACCACCACCACCACCACCAGCAGCTCCTCCAGGAGCCATGTCGGCAGCTGACATGGCGCCCTCCCCCGCAGCGGGTGGGGACAGGAGGGCGTCCTAGGGCGAGGGCGGCGAAGAGGCGCTGCTCGGCTGGGCAGGCGGCGGGCAAGGCGCCCTCCCTGGGATGCGTGCGCTCTCTCCCTTTCCCCTGTGGGAGCGCTTCCATTATCCACGCTCTGTCCCTCATGGAAATAGCCCTAGGTTCCCAGCCCGGCTGAGGGAAGCAGTGGGGCGGGACCTCTCAGAGGGCCACAGAGGAGTCCTACCAGCCCTTACGCTCGGCGGCGGGCGGCGGCAAGGCAGAAGTGAGCCCTTGCCCCACTGCCGGGGCTGTGGCGCCCACAGGGACGGGGCGCAAGGCTGGGATGGGCAGCGCAACCTCCCCGCCGGCAGAGCGCGGCCGGCCCGGCGGCAGCGCAAACTTCTGCAAGTTGCTGCCGTCAAAGTGCTGCGCAGGGAACGCCAGCGCAACCTTCGGACGCGGGTAACGGGCCGATGGGCAACGATCCGGGTTCCTCAAACCTGATGGATCTAAGTGGGAAGAACCCCGGGCATGGCCAGGAGGAAGATTGGCAGTTTATAGGGTCAACCGGCTGCGGGCGACTCTGATGGACGGGCGGCCCACCCACTCCGCTAGCCCGGCGCTAGAGCCCGCCCCCTGGGGCAGCCAATGGTGGGGCAGGGAGGCGGATCTCCCCCGAGCTCGCTTGGCCCGGTTCCTCCTCCCCTTCGTTAGCAGCTGCGCTTCGCCCGGGACTGGACCGAGTTAGAGTTGAGACGCAGGAGGAGTAGCGCAGAGTGCGTGCGTCCCCCGCGGGGAGGGGGAAGGTCCGTGCCTGCGCGCGGTGGGGAGCCGGGTAAGGTGGGGGCGCGGGGTGCTGCGCCTCAGGGGTGGGCTGGCGGGCGGCTGGTGGCGCGGAACTGCCCCCAGGGCGGGGATGGGAGAGCAGCCGCGGTGCCTCCGAGCTACCCGGGCTAAGTACCCCACAGTGTCGTCGCTGTCGCGCCGCCACCTCTCGCGGCGGGGCGCGGGCAGCGCCGGGGACAGACCTGCTGATAACCATCGTGGCCCGGGGGTAGGCGCCGGGGGCGAATAGGGGACGCCCGGGGGCAGCCTTTAGCGGGGGGGTGGGGGGGGGACACGGGGGTATTTGGGGGAAGGGCCGGGTCTGTCTTAGCACCTCCTATTTTAACTCCCTCCCTTCCCCTCCGGGCCCTCGGCTGTTGTTCTGCCCCGGTGCCTCCCCCACCCACCGCCCTCGCCGCCCCCCCGCGGGTGCCTCCCACCCCTCCCCTGCCCGGCGCTCCGCGGATCCTGCCGCCGTCGCTGCTCCCCTCCCGTATTGTTTGGCTGGGTCTCTCTAATGGCGGACAGGAGGCGGCAGTGCTGCTGGCCGACTGCAGGGGGGCAAACCCGAGACCGGGGGCAACTGCCGCGGGAGCGTGCGGGGGGCCGAGGCGGTCGCCAGGCGCCGAGGTGCCGCCGCTGAGGGCCCCGCGACCCCCCGGGGTGCCGGTTCAAGGCTGCTTAGGCAAGTTAGCAGGTATTATTTGCTCCCCGCCGTGGGTGCTGCCGCTGCCTTCCCCCACGCACTCGCGCGGAGAAGCCCCTGGTGCGGAGATGAGCCTGGGGTGGCTTCTTTACCCCCCGCCTCCAGCGGAGACGGGCGGCGTGGAGCAGTAGCCCACAGCCCCCGGCGAGGGCAGTTCATATTTATTTATTTATTTGAAGGATTGGGATTAAAAGGAAGTGGTGGGCGATACAGGCGGTACCTGCCCTGGCCAGGCAAAGGAAACGCTGCTTGGGGGCGCTGCCTGGTCTGGCTGCCCCATGTTAACCCCGTGTCTTTCCCTTAGGCTCCAGCCCAGTTTGGTGCAGCCTTGGCAGAGACCAACAAGGAGAGGGAGCTCCATTGTGAGTGCTATTTATGTGATCTATTTCTGCCTCTGCTAGACCTGCTTAGGGAGGGCTTGACCCACCCCCAAGCCCCCATATTCTCTGGGGGCAGGGGTAGAAGGAGGGGCCTCCAGCGTTGGGTGGGGAAATTCCTGGGTCCAGCAGCTGCCGCCCTGGGGCGAAGCCCCAGTAATGGCTGTGAGGCGGCTCCTCCTCGGGGTGGGCGCTGCTGCTGCAGACATCGCTCCTGCAATACCAACTCCGGCAAGCAGACGACGGGCTGCTGTCGCTGCTCACGTTACCCGGCTCAGGAGGGAGGGGGAGGGCAGATTTCGGGTGCCCTCTAGAGTTTCAGAGCGTGTATTAAAATCCGTGACGAGACACCTTTAGCCATCTTGAATTTTTTCCCCCCCCCCCTTTCTCCAATCATATGCAATCTTCTGCATATCTTGAAGCTAAGAGGAGGAAGGAGAGGTGTAAAATAACGCAGCAATTTGGGGAGAATACTCCAGCGTCTCTCCTTTGTGCATTTTGGCTGGTTCTTTGCGCCTGAAGAATTTGCTTGGGTGGTTTTGTTGGGTGTCTTTGGCAGTTTTGTATGCCTTGACAGGGCTCTAAGACTTAGCTTTGTCCTTTCCCCAAAAAGCCAGAGGTCACTAGGAAAAACCTACAGCTTCCTAATAGCGAGTATTTTCTGTGTTTCACCTGTGTGGGATTTTCAAAGCAGACTGTGGTCTCTATTGGGTGTTAGGTTGGCTGAGGAGGGGCTGATTGCTGGTCCCCGCCTGTAGGATTGGGGTGTAGCTTGGCTCTGGTTTGCGCCTCTTCTCATAATTTTCTTTCTTTCCTGGAATCACGGAGCAGTGTAGCAAAGGAGAGGGTAAGGCCGTGTGCGCCTGGGGAGAGAGGTTTGGGGAGCTCCTGAGTTTGGCTGCAGCCGCCGACCGCGGGCTGTCGCCGGTAGAGGCCGCCGCGGAAAACGCAGCCGGCCCCGGCAGGTCTGGTGGGTAACGTGCAGCCGGAGAACAAAACAAAAAGGCAGCGCCTGGCTTGCGCTCTCTGGGTTCTTCCCTTGGGCGCAGCAGGGATTCAGGTGGTGTGCTCTTGCCCGCCACTTGTTACCTTTTGCCGCCCTGTGTAGTAGGTTTCCCTGGTTTGCGTAGCCTGCAACTTTCTTTGTCACTTTTTGGTGGCTTACATATATACAAAGAATGAGCAGTTCCCTGCAGAACCTCACTGCTTAGGAGGAAGGCATCAGATTTGGATTTACTCTGAGCTTCTAAAATTACTAACCTCATGAAAGACACTAGAAGTTTGTATGGCCTGCTACCATTAATCAAGTGGTCTGTTCTCAACCTTGGCATGCTACTGTAATATTTTTATTTTAATTGTAATTTTTTAACTCTTGCAGTGTCTTGGGTGTAAGGCCACCATCTACTTTTATTGCTGATTCATTATACATTTCAATCTAACAGCTGTTCTGCTTTACTTACTTCTAAGAGCAATCAAGGCAAATAAGGCTTTGGGAAGAGGGAGGCTGTTGTGTTGGAAGGGAGTGAAAAAGGATGTTGTGTGCTGGAGCTGGGTTGAAAAAAATTACTGCAGCCTTGTGTGGCTGTGTATGAAAAGATGAGGATACAGCCAAGAACAGCTGTATAGCTAAGAATCAGTAAACCTCAATAAGCAGTTGCCAGCTGGTTTGTGAGTTACACTAACATCTTGCACAAAAGCATCCTACTAGATGGTGCGCTGTCCTTCTCCAGCGGTGGTGGTGGTGGTGGTACAACCTTTGCTCCAGCAGCACATGCTGAGGTAAAAAGTGTATCTTATGGCACATGACAGGCCATGCTATTGTGTGAAGGAATGTGTTGAGTGCGTACTGCTGCACAGTCTCTAGAATCAGCTCTAGGAACCAAACTCCTTAGCCACACGTATGTGGAATGAAAGTGATGATGGGACTTGACTAGCTGGTTAAACTAGGTAACTTGTTTTAATAGAACACTATCTTAATTAGAGTATCTAACAAATGTGCTTTTTATTATTATTATTAATCCTCTTTGACCCCAAGTATGTTACTGCATTCTACTGTTGCTTACACTGGAATAATACGCTAAGAGGGATTTGAATCAGCAAGAATGTATGGATACCAGTGGAAAAAGTGAAAGCAAGTTTCTTTGTCTTCTACAGAGCTTGCTCAAGTAAGCTGTGGGGTTGTACCAACTTTGGTCCCAAATATCTTTAAGTTTTTTACTTGTTTTCTTTTTGTCCAGTATCATCATGAGCAGTCTTGCATTTTTACAGTAGCTTTTATTTCTGTTTTGAGGACTAAATGCAGAATTATTGAAGTTCTGTTACCTTGTGTGTGAGTTTGTAACCAATTGATACTCTGTGCAACAAAAGCAGAATGAGGAGTTCTGTGAAGAATTTTTATTGAGTATTGTTATTAGTCCCCTGATCATGGAGAACTATTTCTTTTTTCCAGAAGATGTGTACATCACAAACAACTGAGCTCAATGTAGCTATAGAAAGGGCTTGAAATTTGCAGTTCAGAAGAGTTTAAAAGACTAGTAAGCTGTCCATTCTGAGAAATGTGAGATGATAATTGCCTCATAAGGTTCTTAAAGCCCTGTATACTATGGAAGGTTTGTTGTATGCTGCAATTGTTGAATTTAACAGGAGGATAACTGGGTTTCTGAAAGATAAGCGTTCAGAGGAATCTTTAGGTTTTCTTCCATATTTGTGGTCTGCCCTGCATGCTGCTGGCAGATACAGCTGACGGTGCATACTAACTTGGTATAGGAACGATGTGCTTTATTTCAGATCAAGGTTTGTCAGATAGTGTTCTGTGCTTCTAGGAGAAATTTTAGGTAGAATGGAACAGCGTGAGACTTACTGAACACAGTTGCAAGGTATGTTTTCTTCAGTTAACACTTTGGCTACTTGACCCAATATCAGTTTTCCAGCTGCACAAAGGTTTCCAACTCCTTTTTGTTGCCCGTGCTGCTTGCAGTGGTGTAGGTGTGGTTAATTGGGCTATTGATCCTGCTTCCTTCTTTGGGGGAGAAGCCCTAATTCTTAGATGCCTGCTTTCAGGTGCTGCTTTGACCTGTAACGTACCAACAGGCATTGTGTCTTCAGATCTCCCTCCCTTTCGCCACAGAAATGGCTGAGGAGCATTGCTGGCTGCTCCTGCTTGGCTTGACTGAACGAGCTGGCAGTGTGCCCAGGTGGCCAAGAAGGCCAGCAGCATTCTGGTTTGTATCAGAAATACAGCAGGCCAAGGGAAGTGATTGTCCTCCTGAACCTGGCACTGCTGAGGCTGCACCTTGAGTACCATGTTCAGTTTTGGGTCCCTCACTGCAAGAAGGACACTGAGGTAGTGGAGCGTGACCAAGGAAGGGCAGTGAAGCATGGTGATGGGTCTGTAGCACAAGTCTTAATGAGAATTGGCTGAGGGAATGGGATTGTTCAGCCTGGAGGAGGCTAAGGGGAGACCTTACTGCTCTACAGCTACCTGAAAGGAGGTTGTAGTCAGGTGGGGTTGGTCTCTTCTCCCAAGTAACAAGTGATAGGACAAGAGGAAATGGCCTCAAGTTGTGCTGGGAGAAGTCTAGATTGGATGTTAGGAAAAGAATTTTGGGACTGAAAGGGTTGTCAGTTACTGGAACAGGCTGTCCAGGGAAGTAGTAGAGTCACCATCCCTGGAGGTATTTAATAGATGTTCAAATATGGTGCTTAGGGGCATGGTTTAGTGAGGCTTGGGAGTTTTAGGTTTATAGTTGGATTTAATAATCTTTAAGGTCTTTCCCAATCTCAATGATCCTATATTTTCAACTTCTCTTAAATTGTTTTGGCAAGTCAAGGTTTTTGTCTTCTGTTGGTTTTCAGAAATTAACCGTTTTTAAGGCAAAAATCATTCATTCTATAGAACTCTGTGCCATTAGTGGTCAGTGGGATTCACACACCCAGAAAATATGATTACCTGTTTGTATGGGTGAGCACATCAGCAATTGCATTAGGTAAGATCGACAATGCTCCTTTATAGATAGGTAAGGCAATAACTGTCAACTGAGGGATTTTCATGCCTTCACCTGAAGTAGCTCATGGATTGGACAGGTCCATGATGAATGTTGTTTTCCTAACTACAGTTTGCTATTGGAACAATATTATTTCAATCAGTGGTTGTAATACAGGTGACAAATTCTGATTTTACTACTCCAACATAATAGAAGTTAACGGATTATTCATTTTTGTGGTCAGTGAAGCATCTCCAGTGACATGATTGCTACCAGTGTATTTTTCAAGCTGCTCTTTGTTCAGAGGGTATTTATGCTTTGTAAGATTGTCCTCATACTTAACCACTCCCATCTTTCTCCTGTGTCGCCCAAGCTTTTTGGAGCTACCTTCACCATTACTTCCTTCTCTGCCCTTTCCACCGTCAGCCACAGGAGAATAATCTACTGGAAGGGTGGGGGGTGAGAGGGATTCATCACTCAGACAAGGGCCACAGGAGTTTTAAGTGTTTAGTGCTCTGAACAGAGTAGCTGCAGTAATGTACTCAGGCGTTACCAGTGCTCTCCCCAGCTGTACTGTCACTGCCACAAGAGGATTGTGGTGGGGTTTTTGTTTGTTTAAATTTGTCTGGATGAGACTACTTAATTGTGCACTGCTGTTGTGCAGAAATGATAGTTCTAGGTCTCTAAAACACTTAACACAGTATGCTAAATCTTTACATAAAATAAATGAATTAGACACTATGTAGTTAACTTTACAATAAGGTTCACTAATTTTTTTCCTTACTCTTACTATCAGAACCCTTCAGTTTGTATCACTGTAACTTTCAAAAGCCATGATACCTAAATTTGTAAACCAAGGCTGTCAAGGTGTAGTCTCTACTCACTAGTTTGAATACTGATTGACTGGTGTGGGTATGCCTGGCAAGGTTTGGGGAAGGGGGAGCTGCAGGGGTGGCTTCTACAAGAAGCAGCTAGAAGATTCCCCTAGGTTCAACAGAGCAAACGCCAGCCGGCTCAAGGCTGGACCTGCTGCTGTCCAAGGCTGAGCCAGTCAGTGCTGGTCATAGCACCGCTGTGTTAACATATTTAAGAATGAAAAAAAACCCAAGCAGCCACTTTTAGCCATGAGAGAAGGGAGTGAGAAGATGTGAGAAACTCTGCAGACACCAAGGTCAGTGAAGAAGGTGAGGGAGGAGGTGCTCCAGGCACCAGAGAGATTGCCCTGCAGCCCATGGAGAAGACCATAGCGGAGCAGTTTGCCCACCTGCATCCCATGGGAAATGACAGCAGAGACCCCGCCTGCAGCCTGTGGAGGACCCCACATCAGAGCGGGTTGAGACATATGGAAGACACTGTGACCCATGTTGGAGTAAGCCCCTGGCAGGACCTGCAGCCTGTGGAGATAGAGGCCCATGCTGTAGCAGTCTTGCTAGTGGGACTTGTGACTCCATGGGAGACCAGGTTGGAGCAGTCTGGGCCTGAGAGACATTCTATGATTTATGACTGCACCCCATAGAAATGACCCACGCTGGGCAGCTAGTGAAGCCCCATGGGAAAGGACTCATGTTGTAGTTCATGAAGGACTGTCTCCTGTGAGAGGGGCCCCATGCTGGAGCAGGGGAAGAGTGTGAGGAATGCACCACCCCCACACCTCCCTCCCCCAAGGAGGGAAACAACTCCTGTGGAACTGACCAAAATCTCAGTTCCCTCCCTGTGACACCTGAGGGAGAAGGAAGAGAAACCATAAGTGAAGTTGCTCCTATGAAGAAGGAAGGGATGAGGAAAGGTGTTTTAAGATCTGTTTTTACTTCTCATTATGCTACTCTGGTTTCATTGTGTGTGTGTGTAATAAATTAGTTAGGGTTTTTTGTTCCATGTTGAGTCTTTTTTTGCCCGTGGCACTAATTGTGGAATGATCTCTCCCTGTCCTTATCTCGACTCCTGAGGCTCTTGATACATGTTTTCTCTCTCCCTGTCTGAAGAGGAGTGATTGAGCAACTTTGGTGGGCATCTGGCTTCCAGCCAGGGTCAAGCCATCACACTGACACTTGCCAAGATGTCAACTTAATTTCCACTTTTGCCCTGTTTAATAGATTGTACAGCATAGTGATGTACACTTTGGTCACATGTGCTGTTAACTGATAGGACAGCTGCTTAGATACTTGTTCCATAGATTACCAAGCAAACTTGGAGAGGTGGCAAAGAAAGCTGATTGAGAGGACAGTGCCATTATAGTGGAGTTTATGTTGGTTTCTATGTGCGGTTTCCTCGAGTCTTTTGTTGTGAAAAATGGTATTGGAAGAAGATGGTAAAGTTTGTCATATCCATAGAATAACTATGTGCATGCACAGTTTTCTGATTTAGGCCTGTAACGGTTTATAGTCACTCCTAGAAACATGGACTTGTTTGTTTTCCTCCTGTAGGCTTTTGTTGGAAGCATGTTGGTATCTTGGGTTCTTTTTGTTCGTCACCAATGCAGCACAGGTGTACTGAACTTTAAACAAAGACATGATGCAACTATCTTTTCCCCCCTTCTCTCCTTGAAAGTTTAACCTTGGTGAAAGCCATACTTCTTCCTGGAGTTCCTGTTCTTTTGATCCCTGTAAGACCTCTCTAGTTTGGCATTTACCCCTAGTACTACCTCAGATTTCTCTAAAAGTTACTTTGTTAATCTCATTCATAACCTCAGCTATCGTGTCTCTGTGGATGACCTTCAAGTCTGTCTCTCTCCTGTATTTGCTGCTTTCTTTACCAGCTAAATCTCAGTGTGTGCTTCTGACTTCTCTTTGTAGATGTCTGACTTTTAGCTCAGGCTACTATTGCAAAGTCAATCCTTCCTTCCCCAAAGGAAAACTGTCCGTCACTTCTGGACAGCATTGTCATGAGACCTCTGGTTTAAGCTGGTAATCTAGCCCTGGTTTCAGACATGGCACATGTTAGTCTTCTAACAGACTGTAAATGTCTTTGTAGTTAGCTGTCTCATTAATAAACAATTAAGTATGTGTTACTTAGTTGTGTTAATAAATCAAATTACTAAATTGCTTACTGGCCTTTGATCTTTGTATTTTGTGGTAACAGGTTTTTTTACAGTTGTGGTAAAAATAATCCCGCTCTGCTGTTAGGGATTCTGAATTCTTAACAAGAGTGCTTTCTTTGTCTTGTGCTTTGATTATCTGGGATTGTTTTGGCATTTTGTTTTATGGTTGTAAAAGTTAAAGGCAAGTAACCAGTTAATTAAAGTTGGGGTTTAGGTGTGAAGGATACTATCCATCTTTTTGTTGCTAATGAAATTCTAAGTGCTGTTTAGAAAGGGACATCATGAGTGGTTAAACACTTCTGTACATTGTCCTGTGATGCTTCTCATGCTTGGAGAAATTCTCTGTGGGCACCCTTTCAAAGCAGTTGCAACCTCATAATGCAAAATAAGCTCACTTTAGGTAACAAAGCCTGCTAAAAGAAAAACCAAACTACCACCTTTGCTGTCACCTGGGACTCAAACCATCCCTGGAACAAGAACTAAATCTGACTGTTGTTTATGGTGGTGCTGTTTCTTTGTATTCTCCTTTTTGTCTTTCTCCATCTGTTGTCCCTTATGTTTAGGTTGTTTGCTCTTTGAACAGTCTTGTTTTGTGACGTGGTCCATCACTGTGGCTCCTAGGAGCCTGTGATAGGAGTTGCAGTGTATGGGTGTGATATCAGTATTGTTTTTTTTCTTTTATCTTTTTACATTTTCTTTTATAATGTGTGTGTAAAGGGAAAGACCTAGTGTCCAGTTATACCTGACAATTTCATGTTTCTCGTAGAGCAGGAATTGATTATTAATATGCCAACCTATGCACATTTAACAATTCTTACCAAACTCAAAGAATGTACCAGTCATCTTTGGAATGAATAGCTAGTATTTCTGTTTGCATTGGTTTTGGGGATGTCTTGTTAGTGGGTGGTGGTGTCTTATTTCTGAAAGATGTTCATTCAGAAGGTGAGGTTTTGTTCTGGTAGATGGTGCCTCATTAAGGAAGCCACGTGGTATCTAGAAAGACCATGTAAGAAGTTCTCTGTAATATATATAATAAAAAAATGCGGTTTAGAAATGATAGAAAATAAGAGAGTACAATGTTGGCTGTATCTTGGAATTGTTGCCATTGTCACTGTGTTTGGCCATCATTATGTAAAATTCTATCCAAGGAATTACAGAAGTGGTCTGACTAACATTGTGTGTAGTACGGCAATTATGATCTGAACTAAGCCCAGCATATTTTAATAATTGAAAAGAATGTGAGAGTTTGGAGAAGACCTACAGGAAGATCTTAAGAAGGCATGGAAAACATGCTTTCTGTTGGCAGACTCAGTCTATTACCCAATTAAAAGATAATAGATTAGGGTGTGACTTGATGCTGGTCTAAGGGGCTATGATGCACCCAGTAACATAGTAGATAATAGGGGGCTTTTCCCACACTCCCCTAATGTTATGAGTTTAATTTTTGAGTGCCGATTATTGCTTAAGTAATACAGATTCAGACAGGGAACAACAGCATGTAGCCTTTTATCAGGTAGGGTAACTAAGAGTTGGGATAATTTACTGAGGTGCTGCTTCTCATTAGGCAAAGGTATGCTAGCGGGGAGCTTTTCAAAATCTTCTGTAAAGTTAAAGAGAGCTGGTGTTTTGTGAGTGTTTTGTTTGGATTTTGTTTGGGTTTTGTTTTTGTTTTTAGGCATGGAATATACTGTGTTCTGCAGGTCTATTCCAGTTGCAGGTCTGGACTTAAAAAACAAAATATTGGCTTAGAATGAAGTCTATATAGTGTATTTTTAATTGTGTTATATTCTAATAAGCGTATATACTTGGTTGCACTATTTAAACCAGACTAACTTTGGCTTGTCAGTGTTCTCTCTTCTTTGTACCAATGCTGGCCTTTTCTGTTTCCTTTTCTTCAGAACTAGTTTAGCTCCATGAACCATCACAGTTTATTTTGGGGGAAGCTGTGTAGGTATTGGCACTGCGTTTTTTTGTTGGGTTGGTTGTTTGGTTTTTGTATCAGCTACATTAGCTCCCGTGGTGAACTGGCTACTAGGACCCATAACCAGCTAGGGAAATTGGTGCTGGAGAAAGTGGGAGGGAGGAATGTGACTTCAAAACCACAGCAGTCCTGTCGTAGACCAGTGTGGTTTATTGTTGTGGAACTGCAGCTTTATCAGATACTATATGCATCTTGTTGTTAGCAATAAAGCTACCTTTTCCTTTCTAAAACGAGTTTATCAAACCGGAGTCTTGATTGCATAATGTAACTGCAGCCAGCCAGCGACTGCAGCTGTGAAAACCTGTCATACTTGCCTTGCCGACCATATTAATTCTCCCCTTGGATCTCATTTCCCATCAGCCTTACCTTGGCATAGAACTTGAACTATTTTGTGGCTGATTTTTCTTTTCTTCCCCTTTCTTTTTCATCTCATTTTGTTTCTGATGTTAATATTTTCTTCCTTTGCTATTCTGTAGCTTCATTGGTTGTTTATTTGGTCATAGCCTACGTGGGTTTCCCTCCTCTATGTAGAATGGTGTTAAATATGCTCTAATTCAGTGTGGATGCAATGGCTGCTTATCATTGCAGGTAAATTGTCTTGAAGAAGCATCTATACAGGGCCAAAAATACTAGGTAGCTAGTATATAAAATACTCAGGTATTTTTCAGAGATTAAAAATCTTGATTGAGACTCCAAGCTGCGGTTAGTTACTATTAGAGACAAGGAAAATTGTCTACAACCTTCTTGTTCATTTATGAACTATGACATGACAGTTTCTCTTCTTTCTAGGCACATGCGAAAGTAAAATGAAAGATTTCTAAAGCATTAGTAAAAAAAAGATTTGTGCAGTCTGGTACTGAGATACTAGATGTGCCATGAGGCATGGCAGTTACAAGTTACCCATGTGGGCTTACTTGTTTTAAGGGAGGTATTTATACAAGGGTAGACTGCATGCCAGCTTAAAATAAAATTTGGGGGAAAAAAGCCCACCCCAGACAAACAAGAGGAAGCACTAATGATGAATTACATTAAAACTCCTTATTGACAATAAGTATAATGTTTTCATTTCCAAAATACATGGTAATAGTACAGGCTGGCCACTGATAGGCTAGAAGGGAGCTTCAGGTAGTTCTAGTAGACAGCAGACTGAACGTGAATAATGCACCTTTGCAGGGATGAATGCAAACGGCATACTGGGCTGAATTAACCAAGACTGTAGCCAGCATTTTGAGAGAAGTGGTTGTTCACACTGTTTGATACTTGGGAGACCCACATCTACAGCGTTTAGTCCAGTTTTGGGTAGAGCCTGTTATAATAAAGATACTGACAGACTGAAGAGAGCCCAGTGCGGGCTCACCAGTTAAGTGGGCTGGGGCAGATAAGGAAAAGCTGAGAGGGATGGATGTGTTTAGCCTAAAGAGAAGGCTGGAAGGACGTGTTACTGCTGTCTTCAATTTATTACGTGAAAGTATAGAGAAGATGAAGCCAAGCTCTTTTCAGAGATGCACGTTGATAGAAGAGCAGGTAATGGGCATAAATTCCATCAGGAAATTCAAAATAGCAAAGATAATCAAACACTGGAAGAGGTGTCCAGAGAGGCTGGGAATCTGTATCCTTATAAATATTCAAAGTGCTGTTGGTTATGACCCTGCCAACCTGATAACTTCAAAGATGGGTGTTTCTAATTTGTCACTGCTCTGAATTGGAGTGGATTTGATAAGGTAATACCCAGAAGTCCCTTCTGACATCAGTTCTGTTACACTTGCAGTGTTTATACTAAGTTTGATATTATTTAGTAACCAGGAAGATGCTCTCCGTTGTTACTACATACAGTGCTTTGCTGTGGGTAAATAACATGGTTTTGGCAGGGATAGAGTTAATTTTCTTCTAAGTTGCTGCCATACTGCTGTGCTTTGTATTTAGGATGAGATAACTGCTGAATATTCTGGTTGGTGCAAAGCAGTCAGGGACTCTTCAGCTTCTCATACTGGCCTGTCAAGAAGAAAGCAGGGGTGCACAGGAAGCTGGGAGGGGACACAGCCAGGACAGGTGACCCAAACTGGTCAAAGGTATATTCCATACCCTATGACATTGTGCTTGAGATGAGCCAGTAATGCCTCTTGGGCTGCATCAAAAGGAATGTGGCCAGCAAGTCAACGGAGGTGATTCCTGAGACCCGCCCTGGAGTATTGCAACCAGTTCTGGAGTTCCCAGCATAAGTAGGACATGGAACTGTTGGAACAGGTCCAGAGGAGGACCACGAAGATGATTAGAGGGCTGGAGCACCTCTTCTATGAAGACAGACTGAGAGAGTTGGGCTTGTTCAGCCTGGGGTTTTGTGGAGATCTTACAGCGGCCTTCCAGTTCCTCAAGTGGCCTACAAGAAAGCTGAGGAGGGACTTTTTAGAAGGACGTGTAGTGACAGGATGAGGGGGAATGGTTTCAAATTGGAAGGGGGTAGATTTAGATTGGATGTAAGGAAGAAATTCTTCCTTGTGAGAGTGCTGAGACACTGGCACAGGTTGCCTACAGAAGCTGTAGCTGCCCTATCTCTGGAGGTGTTTCATGACCAGGTTAGATGGGGCCTTGAGCAACCTGGTCTAGTGAGAGGTGTCCCTGCCCGTGGTGGGGGTTTGGAACTTGATGATCTTTAAGGTCCCTTCCAACCCAAACCAGTCTGTGATTCTGGGTATAATCAGGAGTTGGCTTTGAGGTAGGGACACTTGGGAACTAGCTGAGTATTGGTTCTGGGTGATGAGAAATTGTGCTCTGCATCGCTTGCTTTGTATATTTATTTAATTATAATTATTGTCATTGTCTTCCTTTTCTGTCCTATTAAAGTGTTTTCATCTCAACCTACTACAAGTTTAACTTTTTTTCTTTAATTCTCTCCCCCATTCCACTGGGGGAAGTTTGTGAGTAAATGGCTGTGTGGGTTTTCTAGCTGCTGGCCATGTTAAACCACAGCAGTTAATTTGACCACTTTCCTCCATCCCCTGCCCTTCCTTCTCCCAACAACAAAAAGAAAAATAATTGGGCTGTTTGTGTAAAATTATTTTAAAATGTACATGTATGAAATATTGTTTAAAAAAAGCTTCTTAAAAGTACCTTAAATGCAGTGGCATGAAAAAATGTGTATTTTACAGCGAAGGTTAACTAAATGGGATCAGCATTACTGTGGTTAGTAAATTGGTCTGCTTCTCAACATGTAGCTTCTATAGGACGTGTTAGATCTAGTAGATCTCATATGCTCACACTTGAAGTTTCTATCCCTTTTTCCTGTCTGGTTGTTTTTCAGATTTGATTGGTTTCAGTGTGATTGGCTGTACCTCCAGTTTCATTTAACTTTACAAATTTGAAAAGATTGCATGCTACCTGCATGTATTCGGTGCTCGCAGATTAATATAATCACTATAATCATGGTACAGTTGTATCATAAGTATAGCTAATGCAGTAAACCCCTTACAAAAGAGAAAAGGAATATTTGCTTAGTTACAGAACCGTTTCTCATTACTATCTATACTGGATTTGTAGCACTCACTGTAATACACCTGTTAACAGTACTTCCAACCCTGTTTCCTAGAACCTGTAATAATGCTGTTTTAAAGGGATTATGCATTTTGTGTGTAACTATCTCTATTTCTTGAATGCTAGCAAAAGCTAGGGACTTCATAGATTTGAGTTGTCAGTTAATCTCTGTTGGCCCCTGTAGAGAAAAGAGCAAGGCCTGTTTTTGTCAATGGGCCACAGTACACATTTCAGTTATGAGTGGCCTGTATTCCATTGCCCAGTCCAGACTTCTAAATAACTTTACAATTCTCAGGTCTGTTTCTGATCTAGCTATTCAGTATGCATTTTTCTTACTAGGTGTTATATTTTTAAAAATTAAGATACATCAAATGGCAGCATGGCTTCTCTGCATGCTGTACCAAGGCCGTTTTCTCCTATTTCTGTGGGTTTTTTTTTTCTCCCAGTGGTTTACTTGCCCTTTTCCTATTTTCATATCTTTAGCATAGTGTTTCTCTACTGTTACTGTACTGCTCCCTTTCCACTTGGGTCATCTTTCAAGTTGGCTGCTGTGGTCTAGTGTTACCTACTTTCCTGGAAATAGATATGCATTTGGATATAAGTAATAGATAACCATATAGGTATAACTTCTGTGGGTCCTTTGCTTCTTTGCCTTGTTTCCCCTTTCTATTCCATTTGTAGTAGAGGATATCCTTAACCAGTGTGTTGCTGCTTGAGCAGTGAATGGGTAGGTTTAATGTCTGCCACCTTACGCATAATGGCTTTTAAGGCTGGGGTGGTGCCGCATTCTTGCTGATCAGATCAGCACCTTTTCATGATTAAACACCCATGAAACACATTCAAAGTGTGTTTGTATAAGGGTGGGTGATATACATGACAAGTGTGCCTGCCCTAAGACTTAGACATAGTTAGTAAACATGATGATTTTGATCCGCCATGAATTGCTATAACAAATGCTGCTTACTCCACTATGAGTAATCTTGAAACTGATAGGGGCTTGGTGTGGATGTGCTTGCATACAAGGTTGACCTAGAATTTTGATTCTGTTCATGCATGCAGGGGAGCAATTCTTAGCGCCGGTTGAGTAGGAAGACCCAAGGAAGAGGCTGTATTAAGTGTTCAGATGTTCCTGGAAGCATCGGTTGGAAAACAGATGTCGGCGTTCCCCAGTTCAAGAGAGGGAAGGAAATAGCAAGAGAGTCCAACAAAAGTCTATAACCATGATTGAGAAAATGGAGCATCTCTTTTACATGGAAAGGCTGAGGGGCCTGAGTGTTCAGCCTGGAGAAGGCTGAGTGGAGATCTGAATTATGTGTATAAATACATGAAGAGCAGGTTCAAGAAGATGGGGTCAGTCTTTTTTCACCGATGCCAAGTGATAGGATGAGGGGCAATGTACATAAATTGGAACATAGGAAGTGTCACCTCAGCTGTTTCCTCAAGGAAAAATTTCCTCACTGTGAGGGAGGCAGCACTGGAACAGGCTGCCCGGGGGGCTTGTGGAGTCTCCTCCTCTGGAGACATTCAGAACGCACCTGGATGTGTTCTGTGTGACATGCCCTAGATGAACCTGCAACATTAGGGGGGGTTGGATTAGATAATCTCTAGAGGCCCTTTCCAACCCCAGTGATTGTGTGATTCACATGTAACGCTGGTGGCTGCAGTGCATTAAAGATGCTCAGGAGATACCAAAGTTTTCACATTGCAGGAAGCTTTAGTCTGTGTGTAAAAGTGGTTTTGTTGTTGTTGTTTTTTTTTAATAAAACCAAACCTTACTGACACAACTGCTCCAAAATGTTTCTTCCCTTACTTAGATCTTGCTTTTTTTACTGTGCTTAGTTGCTGACTTTGCTGGATTACAGGACTTACATGCATATGCTTTTCTCTTAAATTTCCTGAAATCTGAGAGGCACACACTTTTGGGGTACTTCCTATACTAGTAAGCTGATTTCTTTGATCCATACAACTGCTTTGAAAATCTGGGGAAAGAATGAAATTTGAAGCAGCTCCAAACCTCTTGGAAAATAAATTTCTGTGAGGAATAAATAAATTCTTGACCTGGTTCTGGCCAGGCCAGTGTTAACTTCCTTAAGCAGCCAGCACAGGTGAGTGAGCTGGTCAACGGTGTTTCCACACATCAGGCCCCCATAAAAGGGGCTGGTAAGGGAGGGGCAGGTCCTCGTGTCTCTGAGACAGTCTGAGCGCTGTCTGTGTTACCACCCTGTGTGTGTTCTGTCCTGGGCTCTGATGTTCTTCCCTTCAAGGTGCTGTGTCAGTAACTGTCCTTGTCCCAACCTGTGGGACTTTGTTTGTCTTCCTGTGGGAGGGGTGGAGTGTGCATGGTGCTCAGCCACTGCCTGGGCCTGAACCACAGCGATTCTGGAGTAGTGTCTCTGGCTAACTTAACAAGACTTTTATAATGATGCTACTCAACTAATAGAGTAGATTTGTTGACCCAAACTTAGTATCCTGTTCCTGAAATCTCTTGCTTGTGTTCTAAAACCCAGCAGTCTGAATACATTGATGGGTGTTAAATGTTACTCAGATTCTTGGTTAATATTTAGAATTAACTTGTATAATATTTTAAGAAATGCCCTTATTTTACTTTGTTGAACTCACCATCATGATTTGTGTGTGAAGCTGGTAGACTGATGAAATAGCTGTGTCATTGTGGCCTTAATGTAGTATGTTAGGTTTGCTTAAAGCCTTACAAGTTTCAGGTACCCTACTGATTGTGACCAGCAGATACACGTGGGTTTTAATACTCAGTCTGTCTCGGCTTTACTTCATTGTCATTTAGCACAGGCATTTTGGAGTGTTTTACGTGGTATTTGCTGCCAGGGTAGTGCACTTCAGGCTGTGGCTATCCATTTGTCACTACTATCCTGTCTGCTAAAACGCTGTCTATATGGAGCTTCAGAGCCATAATACCAACCCTGTTGTGTCAGGCACAGCAGTCTGTGATCCTGGTGCACACAGATTTTTGTTTTGGGGAACTGATCTGGCTGGAAAGGACTCCAGCAGGAGTGCTTCCCATCCCGATGGGATGGGGAGAAGAATTGGAGAAAAAAGGTATGAAACTTCTGGGTTGGGATTAGGAGAGTTTACTAGGACAGCAAATAAAGAGGAAAATGACAACAATACTAATAAAAGGATATAGAAAGCAGGTGAAAGACAATGCACTTTGCTCATCACCTGTAGCCTGATGCCCAGCTGGTCCTTTAGCAAGCCCTTCCTCCTGACCAGCCTCCTTTATATACTGAGCATGACATCATTATGATAGGGAATATTCCTTTGGCTTGTTTGGGTTAGCCGTCCTTGCTGTGTCCCCTCCCAGTTTCTTGTGAAAAGACCTGGCTGTGTCCCTCTCAGCCCAAGACCAGGGCTGCCTTCTTTGTGTTGGTTTTTCTGTTTTGGTGGGGGTGGGCGGGGATGTTCCTTGCAATTAAATCATCTTCATTGAGTTGTCTTTCTTTTCCAACAAGAAGACTTTTCCTTTAATGTATAGTTCATGTAGCTCACCTGGTTTTTTCCCCTTTCTCTGAAAAGAGGGTGACCTGAACATATTGTGATAAAAAACATCAGGTTCTTCCGTATTGTTTTTCCTCTTTGGTTGTTGATGATTAATACCTTTGTTTTAAAGGCTCGAAAGTGGTGTAACTTGGATCTTAAGTTTCCACTTTGGAGGAGCTGTCAGGAATGTATTTACTCTTTTCTCCCTGCTCATTACCTTGGGTTTATCACTAGTGATTTTGCCTTCTGTGCTGTCTTGAGCATTCAGTTCTATGATATCCTTCTGTATAGTTCTTCATAACTAGTTTCTGTTTTCATCTGCTCTGAATAATTTTGTATGATTAGGAAACTGGCACTTTGGTAGTCAGTGTCTCTTAGGGTTGATACATGTGTATTAACCTATATAATTTTACTTTGGAACACCTCTGGTAACTTTTCTTTATTGTGATCACAGTGAAAAACACATGATATTTTTCTCTTTTAAATAATTTTAAATCCCCCAGAGAACACTTTATTAAACCTTGTAATGGACATTTCCACCATAGTCTTCAGTGAGGAATGTGTTTGAATGACTTTTGGAAGTCTAAAGTGCTGTATACCAGTTTAGTCAGGGCTGGTCAACAAGTATGTGAACCCTTCAGATGATCTTTCCAGTGGTAACGTGAGGCACTACCTTCTCTTTGCAAAATCCATGTTCGTTATCTCCCTATTATTTCTTCTGTAGATTTATTCAGCTATAGTTTCTATCACTGTGTTTAGTGATGGAGATAGGATTGTAGTCTGTAATTGGGTAATTGTTACCACCTTCTGCTTAAGGTATTGGTTATAGATACTGAAATACAGAATCACTATCTGTCTTTAGAAATCTTAAGTGAATGCCATGTGGCCCCAGTGACGTGGTTCTTCTATTAGAACTTTAATACAACATTTTTCTCTGACTTGACCCCTAGAAAGAGAGCTCAGATGTGGTCTTCCCTGATCTTTTCCTTACTGAACATCAATGCAAAGAGTTGATTCCATAGTTTCTGCTGTGGCTCAGGCTTCTTGGGTACTTTTTACTTCTATGAAAATGGAACTGTTTGTGAAATGGGCAAGAATTGCCATTTTAGACAAGCTGCAGAGTCTTGAACCATGCCTAGGAAAACGTAAAGAACAGGGCAAATGTGTGTAAAACTGGCTCCTAGTACAATTCCAGCATCTAGCTCATAAGTCGTCCTGATAGTAGTCTTTGTGGGGCTTTTTTTTTTGTGTTGTCATTGGTTGTGTACTTACTACATCCTTATATATTTGAAGGCTGTGTTCTCAAGAAGGTTTTTGTTCTAGTCGCTTTATTTAGTTTCCCTTCAACTGGATTCTTCGCTTGGTTGTTCTCTTTTAAGTCAAAATTTTGAGTAATTTTTTAAAAAACTGGGATTTTTTTATTCCCCTGGGAGTTTAAATATGCTTTTTCTCAAGCGTTGTCAATAACTACATCTTGTACTACGTTGTGTGGCTCACAATTGTATCAGGAGTTGGTTTTCCTTCTATTAGTCTTTTAGCTGGTTGCACTTGGCTGTGTTGTAAGAATTCGGCCCCATCCTTAAGTGGTGGGTTGTGGGTTTTTTGTGTGGTTTTTGGTGTCTGACTTGTTTTTTTCTCCTGTCTGCCCTCTTCCCCTAGTCTGCACAACGGTAGTTGAAGTCTCAGTGTATACTTTGCAGTGTCTCTGATTCCCTTACTTCACACGTGCTGTTACTGTTGAGTGGAAGTGATTGATAGTATACCATTAATACTAGTTTGGGTATGAAATCTAAATGCTGCACGGTACCTGTTAAGAGAAATAATTTAGAATGCTGTGCTTTCCTAGCAGAATGTAGTACTCCTTCACTGGGGCAAATCAATCACTCTCTTGTTCCTATGTCTGTACCTTAGTATAATACTGACTCTTGAATTTTGTTCATCCAGTGCAAGCAGCTGAGCAGTACTGAGCTGCTTGCTTATTCCTCCTCCCCACGTCAGGGGATGAGAATGGGAAGACAAAGGCAAACTTTGTATGTTGGGATGAGGACAGTTTACTGGGACAGCAAAAGGAGGGAGAAATAACAAGACTTATAACAGAATATACAGAACTGGTGATATGCAATACTGTTTCTCACTGAACTGCACCACTCAACCATACAGCTCAGACCCATCCCACCTCATTAGCAGGGCAGTATGAGAAGCTGAAAAGTCTGTGACTGCTTGGTAACAACTAAAAACATCAGTGTGTTATCACCATTGTTCTCCTCCCAACTCCCAAACAGAGCACTACACCAGCTACTAGAAAGAAAATTAGCTCTATTCCAGCTGAAACCAGGACATTGTCCACCCTATTCTGTGTCATTTATGTCATGCCCAGATCCAACAGTTCCCTTCAGCACTGTCATTTTTCCCTGCATGTATATATACATGTATACACACAGAGTTACAATTCCTTTAGTCTACAGGCCATCCCTCTGAAATATCTGTGACTTTTGCCTCCATCTGTCATAACAATCTCTCAAGGCAGGAGTGATGATGTATGCCATTGAATTGTTGCGTGCTGCATCCAGCGCTCATGGCTGGTGTATCTGTTGTGGTCCATGCTTAAGTCTGCAGGTTGAAGGCTTTGATTTCAAAGAAGTAGCAGATGACAGTTGCTGAGGCGAGTTCAAGTTCCATCGTTGCAGCACTTGTCCTTCATTAATTTGCATGAGTCTTACTCTAGTACTGTTGATACAGTATATAGGAGTTGTAGCAATGAGAAGGTACAATGGCTGGGTAATTTAGCAATTAACATCATATAAATCATAATTTATTGGCTATTGTAACCCAAAATCAGATTTCCCTTGGGGTGCATATCTCATTTCTCCAAGTGCACCCAGGTCTTTGAGCAAAAGCTAGTCCACAAATGAGTTAACCTTTTGCTGAAACAGGGCTCACCCAAGCTTTTTTCCCTGGCATATTCTTCATGCCCACTGTGGGGACTTTCTACAGTCCCCTTCTGTTACGGTGTAGTTGATTTATTTTTTTAGGTAGACACACACCCCACCTCAATTTCTGCAATTCATGATAAATTGAAATTCTCTTTTACAATTCAGTACCTAAGTTAAGACTTGGCCAATGTGGCATTACCTAGCTGGCTGTAGTATATGCCGTCCTTCAAGAAACAGGCCTGTGTTTTGCCTTTTATTTCTTTCAGCAATTAAGCCACAAATGTAGCTATGGGATTATAATCTATTTCAGTGGGAAGACTAATACAGATGAGTGATGTACCTCAATTTAAAAGGAAGACACACAAAGCCTGGTTTAGGATGGGCTGTTGTTTATTGGTAGTGGCTCTGCTTCCATCCGTCTGTAACTTCGGTGCCCATGTGCTATGACAAAGCTTTGAGCTCATTCTGCAGTAGCACAGAACATGTGTTATCTACAGACAAGGTTTTTAACTACTGTCTGTGACATTGCCTATGAAGTTTTTGTGTTTCTGCTTGGTACTAGCATTTTTTGTGAGCTACCTAATTTTGCCATTTTGAGGGAGAGGGGTTGAGGATCTGATTTTTTTGGTGTAATTTTGTTGCTGGCTCTTGGAGAGCTAGGAGCTGGTACTTGAGAGGCACATGCAGATTCTCTTTATGACCATGCACTGAGTTAAACACAAGCTTTTATTTTTATATCATACTTAATACAGGTCATTAAAACCCTTTAAGAGACTTTCTAGAAAAATAAATATATTTAGGCAAAAGGATAGATGCTTTGGGTCTTGCCTTTCCTACAGATTATGCACGTGTACTGTAATACAGCCCAAGTGTGTCTTTCTACTAAGGATCTGTAAAAATAAGAATATCAAGGGTTTGAGTCAGGCCTGGAGCATATACTTGGCATTAGTCTCATTCTTTGCTCCCATCTTTCCAGGTATATATAAAACTTCATTAAAAGCTTTATGTGCTTGTGATGCTTTTGTCATTGTAGAGAAAGAAAATACATGGAATAAACCTGGGAAACTTAAGAATCAGTGAGCTGAATTAAATCTTTTCAGCAGAAGCTGAGATGTAGGGGAATCAACCTTTGAATTATTCAGCCCTAGAGGGAAAAACATGATAGGTAAAAGAGAATATTGGATTAAATTAATCTTCAGTGTAACTGACTGATTTTCAGGGAGGTACAAGCCAACTGCGTTGATAATACTTTTTTTTTTTTAATTGGAAAACCTCTTTCATTCCAATTGAGAGTTACCTTTATTGTGGTACAAATGTTCTTACATAATGGCATTTGACTGTGAGGCTAACATATGAAGGAATTAAAAGGTGGTCGCCTCTCTTCTAAGATTAGTCTGGTTCACAGCTTTGCTGTTTGGTTGTTGTCCTCCTTCCCTCCCACAGCTCCCCTTCAGTTAATGGACAAGAAGCCTTGTATAGTGTTGTAAATGTGTAGAAGAATATTTGATCTTCATTCCTCTGGGCCTCTTTACTGTCTGGGGATTTTAAGGGCTGTCCTCAAACAGTAGATAACTACACAAGTTGATATTCTCAATTTTAAAAATGCTGCCAAGTCTGCAAAACCTAATGACTGTTATAAAACCTAAAGAATAAATATAGGCTTGAACTTTGAACGTTTTCTGTCTCCTGTGAATGATCACGTGTTAACATAAGCTATGGATGCCTGAACCTGTGTGAAGTGTCACTGAAATGTATATTAATACATACAATCTAAAAATTATTTAGCAGTGTAAGGTTTATATTGCATTGTAAGCCTGACTGATTATATATGTTCTGTAATTTTCGCTTTGCTATATTTTAGTTTTAGGATAGTGTATTTTGCTGCAAGCATCAAAGAATTTAACACTAAAAAGCAAAGAAGTGTAATTACTAAGGCTTTTTTCCTCACTAAGGTTTCACTTCTCAATAGCTCAGTTGAGTTGAAGCATTTATTTCCTTAATATTCTATTACAGATATGCTTCCTAATTCCAGTATTTGATTACTTAATTGCAGTTATGTCTGTCTGTCTCTTCCCCAGCATTGTATTTTTTTCATCTATCTATAGTGTCAAACAGAGAATTCTGGAAATGGGATGTGACAGAGTAGAAAATCTAGAATAAACAGTACTGTTGCTGCTTTACTCATGGCAGTGATTGTATAGACTGACACTGTCTTTAATGTTGTAGGATGATACTGCTAAAAGTCAACTTTGAACTGCAAATTTAGAAAGTAGTCAGTCTAATGAATAGGGTTGGTAGAAGAGGCTTGAAATGAAGAAAATCTTTTTGATATCTAATGTTTGTTCTAACTCTGTTTTAGAACACACTGCTTTTGTGGAGGGCAGCCAGTTAATACAAGAAGAGCAGGTTCCTCACAGGAAAGAGAGGGGGAAAATAAAAAAAAAAAGCTCTTGGAGCAACTTCAGGTAAACAGGTAGCAGTGGATTTCTGGATGGGTAAGTATCAATGAGCAGGATATTTTTACTTCCTCTGTTTACCATCTACTTAGCTTCCTTTTTAATAAATAATTTATTAAAAAACCATAGAAGGCTACTTTTAGTCTTTCACAAAATCTCAGTGATGTCACACATTAGTATGTACTCCAGGACACACCCAAATATCACATAATGTCTGTATTTTTCTCGTGTTTATTAAGATCAATCTAAACTTACTTTCAGTACAGATTTTTTTTTTTTAGAGAGATCTTAGGTTCTTTAGCAGTGATTAGGGTAAGAAGGTCAGTAGAATCATAGAATCACTAGGTTGGAAAAGACTCTTGAGATCATTTAGTCCAACCATACCTGTCTACTACTAAACCATATCCCTGAGCACCTCATCTACCTGTCTTTTAAATACATCCAGGGTTGGTAACTCAACCACCTCCCTGGCCAGCCTGTTCCAATGCCTGATAACCCTTTCAGTGAAGAACTTTTTCCTGATGCCTAATCTGAACCTGCCCTGGTGCAGCTGGAGGCCATTCCCCCTCATCCTATCACACGTTCACTCGCGCAAAGAGACCAACACCCAGCTCTCAGCAGCCTCCTTTCAGGTAGTTGTAGGCAGTGATAAGGTCTCCTCTCAGCCTCCTTTTCTCCAAGCTACACAACCCTATTGCCCTCAGCTGCTCCTCATAAGATTTGTTCTCCAGCCCCTTCACCAGCCCCGTGGCCCTTCTCTGCAGTACCTCAGTGTCTGTCTTGTAGTGAATGGCCCAAAACTGAACACAGTATTCGAGTTGCGGCCTCACCAGTGCTGAGTACAGGGGTACAGATCACTTCCCTGGATCTGCTGGTCATGCTGTTCCTGATACAAGCCAAGATGCCATTGGCTACCTTGGCTGATAGGAGCAACCAACATGGTTTTACCAAGAAGTCATGTTTCATCAATGTAATACCCTTTGATGAATACATAACCAGGTGGCTAGATGGCAGTAGGGCAGTGCATGTGGCTTACCTTGGTTTCAGTAAAGCATTTGACACCGTCCCCCACAGCATCCTTGCAGCTAAACTGGGGAAGTGAGGTCTGGAGAATTGGATAGTGAGGTGGATTGTGAACTCATTGAAGGAAAGAAGTCAGAGTTGTCGTCAATGGGACAGAGTCTAGCTGGAGGCCTGTGTCTAGTGGAGGCCCTCAGGGGTCAATGCTGGGACCAGTACTATTCAATACATTGAACAACCTGGATGAGGGAACAGAGTGCACTGTCAGCAGGTTTGCTGACAGCACAGAACTGGGAGGAGTGGCTGACACACCAGAAGGCTTCTGCTGCCATTCAGCGAGATCTGGACAGGCTGGGGAGTTGGGTGGGGAGAAATTAATGAAATAGAACAAGGGCAAGTGTAGGGTCTTGCATCTAAGGAAGAACATCCCCAGGTACCAGTATAGTTTGGGTACCTGCCTGTTGGAGAGCAGCATGGGTGAGAGGGACCTGGGCGTCCTGATGGACAGCAGTATGACCATGAACTAGCAATGTACCCTCATGGTCAAGAAGGCCAGTGGCATCCTGGGGTGTATTAGACGGGGTGTGGTAGTAGGTCAAGAGAGGTTCTCCTTCCCCTCTATTCTGCCCTAGTGAGACTGCATCTGACATATTGTGTCCAGTTCGGGGCTGTCCAGTTCAGAAGAACAGGGAGGTACTTGAAAGAGTCCAGCACAGGGCCACTAAAACTATTGAGAGAGTAGAACATCTTCCTTGTGAGGACAGGCTGAGGGGGCTGGGCCTCTTTAGCCTGGAGCAGAGGAGAACGAGGGGTGACCTTTTTAATGTTTATAATTATGTAAAGGGTGAGAGTCAGGAGGATGGAGCCAGGCTCTTCTCAGTGATGGCCAGTGATAGGACAAGGGGCAGTGGGTGCAAGCTGGAGCATGGGAGGTTCCATGTGAATGTAAGGAAAAACTTATTCACTCTGAGGGTGACAGAGCACTGGGACAGGCTGCCCAGAGAGGTTGTGGAGGTTCCTTCTCTGGACGCAATTCAGAACCTGCCTGGCTGTGTTCCTGCCTGATGTAGTCTGGGTGATCCTGCTCTTGCAGGGGGATTGGACTAGATGATCTTTGGAGGTCCCTTCCAACCCCTGACATTCTGTGATTATATACCGGTTTGGAATTACACATACAGAAACTGTATATCCAGGTTGCCCTGTATGTGTTAGTTTATATTCATGGTAGAACTGACAATTAATGAACAATGGATTCCCCAAACAATTGCTAAAAGCAAACAGAAACCTCCAGATGGTGTAGCTGTTGGGAAGGAGCCTGGAGAAATGGCACTTGGTGTTAAAAGAGATAAAAGTTTAACGAAGTCGTTGAAAGCTGCAGTGGAACATGAGGTAGTAAGTCACAACCTCAAATAAGCTGCCTCTGGTAATTGCTAGAAATGAGAGGTTGCTGTGCACCTTCCACTGCTCAATAGTGTGTCTGTTCTCATGTTTGGCAGTTCCATCTCTCTCTTGCCCACCTCTGTTATATTTGGGCTGCCTAAGGAGCTTTGGCAGAGTGGGGTTGGGGGAAAATCAGTCAAATTTCAAAGTTAATATGCAAAATGGATTATTTTCCCCTAGGCACTTGGATATACACTTCAGTCTTATTGTGTAAGTGTATTGATATAAATCTCTAAAATTTCTAAAAGGAATGAAATATTATAGGAGTTCAGATTTTCTTTCTGCACATCTAACTTTGCAGTCTAGCAAAAAGAGTGTTACAGGATCATTGTGTGCATATTTGAATGGGAAAGGGAGTGAGAAATCAGGATTGTATAATAAATAACATAACGAATTCTGTTTCCTTTGTATCTATTGCTAAAGATAACGATGTGTAGCTATTGTGTGGGAAATGTTTGGGATGCAGTATATTTTTGGTAGTGTATGATGACAAAGTAAATGAATGTCAAGCTATTCAAAGAAAAGCATGAAACTTTGTGTTTCCTTTGAGTGATTTTGGGAAGAAAACAAAGTAAAAGCTGGAACTATTAAATCTCTAGTTATTTTTAAGAGCTCTTACCGGAAAGTTGTGTCATACTCTGAAGTTGGGTGTTGTTTTTTTGTGTTTTTTTGTTTTGTTTTGTTTTCTCGCTTTTTCTTTTAAACAGCAGATCTGGGATGGACACGAGTCCCCTGGGAGGATTAAAACTGTCTGAACATTCTCCTGGTCTGCTCACCATGGCAGCAGGCTTTGCAAATGTAGGAAATACGTTCGGAGGTCCGCCAAGTTCTTTAGTTTCTAGACCTAATAAATTCCAGAACTCACCTGTAGAAGATGACGATGATGTCGTTTTCATTGAACCTGTACAACCTCCGCAAAACTCCGCGTCGCTGATAGCGGATCAAAGGAACGCTGCCTTTACATCATCAAAAAATGATGAACTTCAAGGGAATGATTGCAAAATGCTTCCTCCTCCAAAAGACTTAAATTCTCAAAAGGGGAGTATAAGTGAAACTATTATTATTGATGATGAAGAAGACATTGAAACAAACCAAGAGAAGAATGCTTCCAGTTTTAATGAGCGAAGACTTCCAGAGTGTAAAAATAGAACCAACAATATGGAATTCTCAGCTTCCAGTTTTTCAAGAAGTAAGGTAAATCCAGGAATAGGTAATAGTTGTATATCCACAGAACCAGACTCGGAAATTCAGATTGCTAATGTTACTACATTAGAAACAGGTGCTGTGAGCTCTGTGAGTGATGGTCATTTAGAAAATGCTGAAGGGCGTGACATGAACTTAATGATTACACATGTAACATCACTGCAGAATTCCAACTTGGGAGATGTATCTAATGGACTGCAGTCAAGTAATTTTAGTGTTAATATGCAAACATACACCCCATCTTTGACTCAACAGACCAAGCCTGGTGTAGGACCTTTCAATCCTGGTAGAATGAATGTGGCTGGTGATGTATTTCAGAATG
Organism: Gallinula chloropus; assembly: GCF_964237585.1. NCBI lineage: Eukaryota > Metazoa > Chordata > Aves > Gruiformes > Rallidae > Gallinula > Gallinula chloropus. The sequence goes on from NC_140085.1 coordinate 207,202,024, forward strand.
GAGAATCTGCGACTCATCATAACCCTGGTAAGTTGCAATTCTGAACACCTCTTTATAAAGCTGAAAATAAGATGTTTGATTAAGATATTTTTGACAATGACACTGCCATGCTTAATTTGCATGGAAGATTTTGATTTCCTTCATCCCTATCACAGCCTTAACTGTCTATTAAAATACACTTAGTGACACAAGGTTTTAGGTAAACTATCCTGGTTTAGCCCTCAGCGATATCTTCATACATTTTGATACACAAGTACTTGTATCTAAAGCAAAGTATTCTTTCTCACTTCATTGTACCCCTTTAATTGACACGGAGAAAAGTGTATCTATGTAACTTTTGTACCATTCTGTGGAGTTCTGTGATTAGTATAATGAATCAAAGGTAAGTACTATTTTACTGATGTGTTGTCTTACCATCTGAGTATAATTTGACATGCAGAAAACCTGAATTTGAAGCTCTGAAATTGTAAGTAGCTAGCTTTCATAATTCATTGCATACACATTGCCTGGACAATGCTTAACAAAATGGGTGCCAAGTTACTTCTGGACTTCATATTCCTGCAGTAAGTTATGCACACTTTATAACTGCTGTTTAATTGCTTGTGATAATGCATATTGATATCATACAATAGTCATCAGTTTGAATTGGCTGATTGTGTTCTATATATCTGTGTAAATAGCTGTGTATTCTCTCCTGATATAGCAAGTATCAGGTATTGCTAAAGGCCAAATGGAGCAGGCACGGATGGTCTTCTGGAACTGCTGTTCTGCAGAATTTAAGCTTTTGCATAAGTAACTTAAAACCTTGCAAGTTCTGACATATACTGGTACTCTGCTGCTCTGTTAGGCTAAAAATAGCGGGGCAAGGAAGCCAAATTACCAGTTTTGCCACAGGTTTAGTTAGGGACGCAATGATCTTTTGAGGTCCCTTCCAACCCCTGTGATTCTGACAATTTTTAAAAGGAAAACTTAAAAGTTAGAATCTAGGTGCAGTAGGCACTTGCTAATGTGCTGTTTCTCAAGTTGTTCCTATGCAACATGGATTTTTTACCTGTTGGTTTTGTGGTTTTTTTTTCTTCCAGTTAATATTTAAACAGCACAGTTCTTCAGTTTGGTCATAAATTATCAAGTGTATTTTGACACAAGTTTTATTATTATGGAAATGGCAGTATGAAGCTAAGCTTTTATTTGGGTGTTAATTGTTGGTTGTGGGCTTTTTGTGCTAATTTTGAAACTGACTTCAAAATTTGACTTTTGAAGTTGAAAGCTGGGAAGTTTTTTGTAGTCTGAAAGTCTTGCTGAATAATTTAGAAGTTCGGGTCCTAATCTTTTAAAACTATTATTCCCACTCCTGCTAGTTGATCCTTTAACACAATAATCATACCCCTTGTTTATCACAGCTGGTCAAGTAGTCATGGATAAGAGTTAGAAGTATTTGTTACCTTAAAGCAGTGCATTTCTTGGGGAGAGAACATGTTAGAAATATCAGCACGTGCTTTTCCTTAAACTACTGGACTTTCATTTTTGGTGTAATTAACAGAGACTCATCAGCATTTTGCTGATACGAAATTTGTTAAGCTGAGACCATAAGAGTATTGAGATTGAGTTCAAAGGCACAATTAGTGGCTCGGGGAGTCCTTTTAGGGACTTCATGAAAAAGACTTAACTCAGAAGGGAGGGAAAGATAAGTTTACAAGTGGTATGAGATTTTTTTCATCAGCATTAGGATTTTTTTATGGCTGTGGTCTTTTTATGTGAAAAATAAGAGCAGGAGGTTCAAAAGGGAGCAGGAAGGGCTGCCACAGGTAAAAGGGAAGGAGAAAAATACTGGAAAGAAAGAGGAATTAGAAAATTGATCAAGAACATGAGAAGAAGATACAAGAGGAGGAAGGGGGAAGACAGCAGTGGTGGAAATGGGTTTTACACAAGAAAAACCCTGAAACACAGGAGCTGTGGATTATTTACGGTTACTGTATTTAGAAAGATGCAAAGGAAAGGATTTCAAGATAGAAGTTTCAATTTTGTTCTTTTTTCTCTGGAAGCTACCTCCTTTTCTTCTAGAAAATCTTGCTGGTAGATGTGAACCCTGCCTGTTAGAAACTTAGGTGATATGACAGAAAGCATTTGTTCTTAAATAACACTTAATCTGTTCTACACAATTCTAGTTTAAGATTGCTAAAGATAGATTAATCTTTTCTGGATCAGTGGTGTTCCATCTGTTCTGATTTCCAGATTTCTAAACTATTTCTAAGCTAAAGATACAAGATTGAAAAACACTGCTTATAGTTCAGATACGGGATTTATGAAGTTGGGTACCAAACTGTTTTCAGATACCACAACTTACTTTAGGGATATGTTAGTTAGCATTTGTTGAATGTCAAAACCTTGGGGGAGAACTTACTACATTGATTTTAAAGAGCAGTTTTACAAGTCTCAGGACTAGTCTGTTACCTACAGACATTCTAGCTTGCATCTTGGGTAAGACCTATTATTTCTGTTTGCTTTCTATATAGAAGATTTGAAGCCTTGAAGATGCAAACATGTACGGTTTCTGGGCAATTATTTTTTCCCCTAGCAAGAAAAGAATCAGGACATGTGACATCTACATGTTGTCTGAAAAACAGCAGATCAGAATTGTTGATAGTGAGACTTTGGCAAATCCATTATAGATATTTGTGTCAGAAATAGTGTGTCCAGCAGGACTAGGGAAGGGATTGTGCCTCTCTACTCAGCACTGGTGAGGCTGCATCTCAAGTGCTGTGTTCAGTTTTGAACTCTTCACTAAAAGACATTGAGATGCTGGAACATAACCAAAGGGCAACAAAGCTGTTGAAGGGTCTAGAGCACAAGTCTTACGAAGAAGAACTGGGCTTGTTTAGTCTGGGGAACAGGAGGCTGAGGGGAGACCTTATTGTTCTCTACAGCTACCTGAAAGGACGTTGTAGCCAGGTGGAGTTGGTATCTTCTCCCCACTAGAGAATATGAGGTAGCATAGTTAAAATTGACATGTGAAGAAAGGTCACAATGTTGTCCCAAAAGTGGGTTCATTACCCAGTGTGCAGTGTGCCAGTACACACACAGAGCAGAGGTATTTGACTTACTCCAGGACTGTGCAGAGATGGGTGCTGGGTGGTCACTCCACAAAGTGCATACAGAGTGTGCATTCTAGTTACCTTGCTACAGGATTAGAAAAACCCTCCCAAATTTACACTAATTGGTTAGTAATTAGCACATCGTCTTCTATTTGTCAAGTATATTCGGATTAGCATGTATGCTCCTTGAAGGTGTGTGGTGTGCGTGGTCCTTGAATTGGGTGGGTGGTCATGATCTCCCCCTGCCTGCCACCTTCCCCTTTTCCCTCATTACTGCCAAATTTTGTTGACTTGGGGCCTCTCTGGCAGTGCCTCAGCTCTGGCACCTGCTGGGGTGGGTTGTTTCCTCTTTATCAGTCTTTCAGCGCTTTGTCAAAAGCAGAGCTGTTAGCAAAGCACATTAGGAAATTTTACCCTGAATTAAACAGTGTCTGAGGACCAACCCAACGATATAAAAACTAATGTCAATGAATGTGTGACATGGAAGAAGTGAAAGCACAAAAAAAAAAGACAAGATTTTTAGATGTTCTTGTGATATGTTTGTGGAAGGACGTTTACACAAGTTTAGATTAAGGAAGGCTGTCTGAAGCTTCAAGATACTAAAGAAATGATGAGGTATGAGGAAGTCATGGCAAAAGTTTCAACCCCCAGTGAGCCCAGCTGAAGTTTTCCTGAGTGGCAGTTGAGCACTACTGGAATTACAAGCATGTGTAACTTCCCTGCACATGCTTCGTATTTCTGATAAGAGATGCAGTATGTTCCCACTGGAAAGCTATGAGAAAAGAGGAGAATCTCCACATATTTTGGGATGTCAGAGTCATATCAGAATAAAAATACACCTGAGGTAGTAGATGGTGTAGAAAAGCTCTCTAGAGAGTGCTCAAGTGAATTTAACTTCAAAAACTGTGGTGACATCAGTTTGTCAATTTGTATAATGATGTCTTCAAAGGTAAACTTCATGTAATGGTTTAGGGAGGGATGTGTTTTTGTTCTGTTCCTTTCCCTCTTCCCCTCACCTCTTTGTTCCAACTCTTCTATTTACCCTCCAGCATTACAATGGGTGAATTTCCAACTTTTCTTAGATGTCTGAGAAATAGGACATCCTTGATGGCTACAAAGTCACACTGGTAAATGATCTTCTACTTGCTAAAGAGTGTTATTTGTTGCTGTTAACAACGGTTCTTGGAACTTTGTCCCTAAAACTAATTTTAAAACTATGCAGCAGAATATGTTGTTCATAAAACCTTCTTCAGGACAGAGAAGACTTGAGAAAATTGTATGAGGGTGCCTTCTGTTTATTGAATGATTATGGACCAAGGTAATGTCCCATATTCATAAAGTATGGGCAGTTGCTGGTATCTATCGGCTAAAGTTTTTGTTTTCTGAAGTTACAGAATTTAAAATAACCTCCAGGAATATCCTGAGTTACTGCAGTGAGACCTTCAAGGCTTTAGCATTTTTATTTAGTATACAGTCAATGCTGTGTTTACTTAAAAGTAGTAGTGCAAGTACTGGTAACCACAGTAGTATTTATACAGGTGTTTATTCAGTAAGCAACAGTGCAGTACTGTTCTAGATGCTGGAAATAAAAAGCTTGGAAGGTAAGTCCCAAGTGCTGTGACAGTATTTGAAATAGCTGACACATGCTGTTGAAAAATGTGTGTGGATGTTTTGTATAATGCAGTAGAGTTTCTATTCAGGTTTTAATTCATGCTTAAGTAATATATAATTCTTGGCGTTCTTCAGAAGCTCAGTGTTCCTAAATTCTGGTGATAATTATTCAAAATGAAAGCTTAAATTCCAGAGAAAATCCTAGAAAATACGTTTTATAGTGTTTTTTGTGTGTTTTTTTTCTTTCCCAGAACTGTATATACTGCTCCAAACCAAGATACCCTGCTGTGTAATTTAACAGTAGGATCTGGTCTTTCTGGATGTATTTCTGTTTGACAAAAAGCTTTATTTAAGTTCATGTTATGCAGGTTACTTTGTAGCATGTTGTGCTACAAAAGATTAGGCAAAGATGACCTAGTTTTATAGTACTTTGTTGTCCAAAACTACAGATGGAGGACTAGTGGAGATGGAACACAAGGACATGGATTTTTGTACTGCTAGAACTTAATGAAATGCTGTTTTCTAGGTTCATTGGTCTCTACTAATGAAGGCTGGGAACTGTCATGCCTTTGCCAGTTTACACATTAAGTGGTGTTCATTGCATTGAAAAGGTTACTGAGAAAACCAGGAACTCTTTCAGGAGTCAGTGGCACAGATGCAGATCCAGCTGCAGACAAGCTGTGCTTTGCTTTAACTGCAGTATGGTTCTCTGGCTGCAAGGTAGTCTAGGAAACTAGTATGGGGAACACCAGCTTTAGGGCTTATCAATGAGGTCAGACTTACGAACCTTTCCAGATACTTACTAAAGCTTTACAACTAAATATCTAATCAAAATCTAAGATTTCATGTTCTTATGAATTTGTGGAGTTTACATCTCAAACCTTAGTTCAGAAATGACATGTTCTTGGTTGGTGTCTTTTGTTTTTAATTGCAGTTGGTAATTGAAATTGTGTTTGAAGATGAAATTGCCAGTTTGCAAACCCAGTACAAGTGAATTGATGTGCAAAACTTGTCACTAGATGTAAGATGTGGGACTATACTGAAATTTGTTGATCAGAAGCTTTGTAACAATGGAAAGTGGTACCATCAAACAGGATTTTCCTTTAAACCTGAATTTTTAGTATAGGATCTTCTGTCAATTGTCAGTTACAAAAGAAAAATTACTTTATGATCACATAGCTGTGAATATTCTATATGTATGTACATATCTGCTCACTCAGTTTTATATTTGGTTTTTTGTGTTTTATTTTGGTTTGTTTTTTTCCTTTTTTGTTTTGTTTGTTTTGTTTTTTGTGTCTTCAAGATTCTTGGATATCCCAGTCAGCTTCCTTCCCCAGGAATCAGAAGCAATCAGGCGTGGATTCCTTGTCACCTGTAGCATCGCTTCCCAAACAGATTTTCCAGCCTTCTGCCCAGCAGCAGCCTTCTAAACAGGTTAAAGTCACATGTGCAAACTGCAAAAAACCTTTACAGAAGGGACAGACGGCATATCAACGAAAAGGATCCGCTCACCTGTTCTGTTCCACTACCTGCCTGTCGTCCTTCTCACACAAACCCACTCCAAAGAAACTTTGTGTTATGTGCAGAAAGTAAGAGATTTTTAAATTTCATTTCACATTAGCGACTAAATCCAATAATACTTGATTCTCATGCGTGTATGAGAATTGCTTTATTGAGGACATAAAATCTGACTGTAGCAAGTACTTCATACAGTGTTGCTTTAGTGTTGTTTTGAAACATTGAGTTTGTTGTGTCTGCTATAACAAATTAAAAACTCTACCAGCTTTTGATCTCAGACTTTGGGAGGTTGTTTCTAAGAAAGCAAATACGCTAAAAATTACTGGGTTGGGTTTTTTTAAAGACAAGCTGTTTGAGTTACAATATTATCCTGTGACAAGCTTCATTCTTTATAGGTAGAGCCCTTTATGAGAAGAGTAGACCTTGTGTTGTATAGAAAACACTCGTTTTGATAGCTAAAGGTAGAAAATCAGGAACCTTAGAAAGATGAGAAACTGATACCTTGGGAAACCACAGAGAGTAGAAGCCTGAGACTTTCCCCATAGTTAGGGGCAACTGTGGGAACATTCTATGTTGAAGATGTCTTAAGTGAGCAGCACAGGAGTGAGGAGCATACCTTTGAGTGGCTTAATCTAAATTCTTTCTTAGGTTTGACTTGAAGCTTTTCATTATTTCCTGAACTTAAAATTACCAGAGAGATACCTTCCGTAACTGCACTATTGTGATGTTAGGTGTACAAAATACAACTTGATTACTAAGACACTGGGACTTTTTTGTATTTTTTCAGTTAAGTCTCAATCCAGTGCACCCCACAGTGACACTGGTTAAACAATGAACTCTTGCAGAACCAAAGAAGGCTTGTAGTAAAGACTTTGGTTTTGTATGTTTTAGAGAGGCTGATCTTTGTTCAATCACAGATTTGAACTAGTGAAAATGTTTTACCTCAGTGTGCAATGGATCAATGTTTTCAGATACGAGCTGCTGTTCAGAGCTGGGGTTTTTTTCCTGAGACTCAGTAGAAATATATGCAAAGTATCAATGTCCTGTGTATTTGTACCTTGGTACACTGTAAACATTGTGGTTTAAATATATTTTACCTTTTTAAAAATACCTGTTAAAGATCAAATTGTGTCAGCTTTTGCCTCTACAGTTAGTTAAAAACACTCTTTCTGTTGGCTGACTACCATGTTCAACTAGCTGTATTGAATATAAAGATGTAGATGCGACTAACCATTTTACTTCTTGACTGAAGTCTTGAAAACTCATGGCTAAATCTGTACACTTCTGCAACTTTGGAGATACTTGTCTATGTATTGTAAGAGGCCACATAGGAAACTGCCCTAAATGAAAAAGCTTTATTTTCTTATTATGAGGGGTTACTTAAAATAGTTTTAGTGTGTTTGATTTCAAGGGAACCTCTTCGAATTCGCCTTTGGTAATTTTTGAAGTGTGGTCTTTGCTCTTCTACTAGTATGCAGTTGCTTACTCATTCAAAGTGCCATTAGAAGGCAGTATATGCATGAAATTGTTGCTCTCTAGCATGGCTTTGCTCTGAAGCCCAAATTTACACAGCCTTTTTTTGCCTTACTGCCAGATTTTTGCTACCTAGTGGTAGCAAGCTAGGTGCTCTTTGCTACATACTTGCTTCAGTGTTCTTTTCCTACTAAAGGAGACACAATATTCTCAGATTGCAGTTCAGTGAAAGGATAAGGAAACTAGCAAAATCCAGAAGACTTTAAATGTGATGATCATAGTCTGTAAGTCATAGCTCAGACTTTCAGAGGTAATGCTCAGATTTATCTTTAAATGTGTAGATTACTTTAAGTGGGAAAAGTGAAGCCTATGCTAACTTTAAAAAGGAAATTGTATAAACGCATCTGAAGAGTCTGAATTCTTACTTATTTTTATCATAAACTACTTTTTTCTAGTGCGTTCCTGAACCTCTGCAAGTACACAAATAGCATAGGAATTATTATAAGAAAGAAAGTGTAGGGAATCTCTGGCATTTTCCTTAATGGTGTTAATTTTTATTGATGTCTTCTATTTTCTTTCCTTTTTTTAACTCTACACTTGTGTCCTCTGATAGAAGTTAATAGTGTGTATAAGTCCTTGTGGAATCCCTCCAAAACCAGTAAGCTCCTCAGGGCAGGAGCTCTGGTTTTGTTCCGCAGAACAGAAGCGATAACACTCCCCAACACCTTTTGGCAAACTGGTGGGGATTTCTAAGCTAAATTCCACTGACTTCCCTTTGATGGCAGAAGGGAGTTTTGCAAGTGTTAATAACCAGGGGTGGTACAAGCTTCTTTTCAAGGGAGTCTGTCTGGGGAAGCATACAGCATTTTTCCAGTGTTTTCCACTCACAGTAGTTTCAGGGCTTCTAGGTATGAGTGTATGGGGCACGTCTTTTCCAACTGCTGATCCACTGTGTTCTTGATAGAGAACCAGATGGGCCCAGTCAGCTTTTTATTTATTATGCCCAGTAGTATTTCCTGTATGTCAGTAATACTTTACTTGCTGAGAGGACAAAGAGGGAGACATAGTTCTTCTCCTTGCTGCTTCTAATTTATGTTACGTGATAGTTTGGGATTAAGAGTGCAAATACCTAAGACGTTACCACAGAAGTTTGGGAGACTCCAATTACAAAGGTGCACTGACAAGCATGGTGTTACCAACTCTCCTGTTTGCAAATGCCCACAGCAAACAATTGAAGGTCATGCAAGTCTAGAATTAACTTGAGTGAAAACCAGTGCAAGTCAGTTTGATTAGAAGAAGGCTTGTTCTATTTCAAGCTTTACCGATGGTTGCTTGACTGGTTTAATGCATTAAATTGCTGCAGTTTCATGAGTAGCTGCATGAACTGTTCAGGTCCTTTGAAAGGTTGAAGTAAGATGGAAATGACCTATTTTAAGTTAAAACTTGTAGGCAACTTCATGGTAGAGTTTTGAGCGTTTGGGTTATATTTGTAAATATGAGAAAACAACCTTCTCTCCACATCTTGTCTAGAGATTAACACCAGAAATGCTGGAGTAATATGAAAATAAAGACCATTTCTTGCCTTTTACTCTAAACCTGAATTTTTCATATGACACAAGTAGAGCTTTTTTGTAAAGTTGCAAAGGGGCTAGCTTAGATTTGCTGTGTTAATGTTTTGTATAAGGTTGAGTTTTCCACAGCTGGTACCTAATGGTGCATTAATGGTATTCAGTTCTGGAATAATGTAATGGTGAAAAAAACCAAAAACAATCCAAACAAAAAATAGGGTTTTACACAGAAAAGACATTGTACGTGCAGCACTTAAACTTCTTGATGTTTGACAGGTGACTAACAATTGTATAGACAGAAAACCTGTTTGCTATGTAAGCATTAAGAGGGAGAATGACTCTTAAAAGATGTAAAGTGTTCTTGTTTAAAAACACAAGCACACTATAGGTTGTGGTTTTTTGTCTTTCAGAGATATAACAACAATGAAAGGTACCATTGTTGCTCAAGTTGATTCAAGTGAGTCCTTCCAGGAGTTTTGCAGTACATCATGTTTAGCCTTCTATGAAGATAAACAGAATCCCTCAAAAGGAGTTTTGAATAAATCAAGATGCACTATTTGCGGTAAACTAACTGAGGTCTGGTGACTGTTTTTTCTCTTACCTTTCTCAGTAATGACAATAATAATAACTTCTGAAAATAGGGGACTTGAAAATATGATTCAGTATTTTCATATGCATTGAGATATACAGGCTTAATATTCATGAAAGCATCTGATGGGAGGAAGAATTCAGAGAGGTTAATATTTGATTTTTTTGTTTCAGGAACATGAAGTACCTTTTGCTGGTATCTACTGTTGACAGTTTGATTAGGTGTAGAATTTTGTAATTATAACCCAGACTTTCCATGTAGAAGAATGGCTGTTGAGAAAACACAAGATTTAGTGTATTTTTTACTGTATATTTTGAAAGATTATGCAAATGATTTTTAAGACATATAGAATACACATAACTTTGAATTTTCATCAGTGTATTAAGTTACTTTTGATGGCATTAATGGGCCTGCCTCAGTTAAGCTGCTGCTTTACAGAGCACATGAAGACTGGTTAGACACGTATGTCATGTTGTTAGTCGGCAAATTGGGTATTTTATACAATTGCATAAATTGACCATCTGCTCTAAAATGTAACTATTACAGCCTTGTCTGATCTTTGCTTCTAGGTTACAAGATCAAATGGGTCCAAGAGGATGTTTTTTTCTAGAACTGTAGGGATAACAGAAACAAGTTGCTGTATTTCATGGTTGTTTCAAGCATCTCTGTTCTTGGATAATGAGCTGGTATAATCTGGGTTTAGTTACTGTACTTGAATGTAAGACTTCGAGCTTGTCTAGTAGTTTCAGGCAACTTCACGCTTGTTTGGTGATAGGATACTGTTGTTATTTTTATTTTTTAGATTCGTCATGAAGTTAGCTTTAAAAATATGACTCATAAGCTGTGCAGTGACCATTGCTTCAATAGATACAGGATGGCAAATGGTTTAATAATGAATTGTTGTGAGCATTGTGGGGAGTATTTGCCCAGTAAAGGAGCTGGAAACAATATTCTTACTATCGATGGTCAGCAGAAGAGATTCTGCTGTCAAAACTGCGTTGGTGAATACAAGCAGGTAATTACTTTTTAACCTATAAATTACATAAATACTCCTTAAATGTATCCTGTTACTCCTAACAAGGTTTTGCTTCTTATTAGGTAACAAAGAATTCTAAGATGAAATAATGCCAGTGAAGGCAAACTAGCCAGAATGGACCTTTTGCTACTGACTTTTTTTGATGTTGCTCTAATAGCAATACCCGTTTGTTATTCATGAAAATATCGCTGAAATTAAACTTTCAATGAATAATTTCTATGTCTTTCTAATGAGCGTATCACAAATATATTAACTCCAAGCCTGACACACAAGCTTCTTGGTTCTTAAGTCATGAACTTTTTTATATACAAAAGCTTGTTTATATGCAATTAAAACACTAAAAAACCTGCAGAGAATACAGATTGGACAGTGGTGTGAGAATGCTCTAACTTACTGTACATTGGCATGTACCCATGCTATGGCTCATCACCTTCACTGTGTTGCATAGATTTGTTACCTTCACCCTTTCCCATATTACATTTTGTGCTTTAATTTTCTTTTCTTGGTTTGATTTTTATTTATCCTTAAGACTGTTAAGATAGTAATTGTGCTTTAAAAGAATTACAAATCAAGAAATCAGAAACTGGTATCCATTAAATATTACGGAGCCAGCGTAGCTCTGAACCATTCCTAATGCTGCTGGCTGGAAGGTGTACATGTTAATCGTAGTATTTATAGTATAATAGGAAATCACAAATGTTTTGGGGCAGGATATGAGATTAGGGGATTTTTTTTTTCTTTGGTTTTATTTTGCTTGGTATGTTCTGCTGAGTTTGTATGGATAGTGTTATGAAATATTAAAGTACTATTTTACTAGCAAGAAATTCCTTTATCTGATTTTTGAAGTTCACACTTGAATATATTGAGTGGCCCCAGTGCTGTACATGGCTCTGGCTGGGTTCTTCATCTCTTTCCATTTTTAAGAAACCAGAGAAGAGGAAGCACAGTGCTGAATGTGTTTTAAGTTCTTTTAATGTTGCATCATGTTTCTATTTTCTCTGTGGACATTCAGTTTTGATACTTTTGGGGATGGCTGTTCTTGTGTGTATGCAACCTGCAAACAGCAAATTTGGAAAACATGGGTTTGTAAACAGCATAACTGAAAACATAACATAAGCGTTATTCTTTTGTCACAGCTGTACGAAAAGGGACAGGATAGGTTTCCAAGATACTAAAAGCATAGGCATGCCCAGAAGCCATGGAAAGACTTGAAGAAACGTTGAATTCTGTCTCTCGAAGAAACAAAAAGGCATGAGATTAACTTTGAACTTGAGATATTCCCACACAACCAATATAACATGCACTGCACATGGAATTATGAAAGGAACGTGGAATTTTGAGAGGTGGAATGATAAATTTGTACTAAAATCACTACAGACTGTACTCTTTGTTCAGATGTTCTTCTCTTTTGTGTTTAGAGATGTATTTGAGAACCAGGAGGATATGGCTAGTGAGTTGTATGGTCTGGATTGATTTGGGGAGGAGGAGGAGTTTGCAGTACCAGGAACATTCACAAGTAGTGTCAAGCATTGTGCACTGTTGTGAGGGGTCCCTAAGAGAACCTTTAAAATTGAGATGCATTGTTTTAGGGCATTCAGTTCTCACAGCAGACTTTATTCAAGCAAGATCTCGATTCTTTTTTAGAAATATTTTGTAGTGGGGTCTGTAATAGGCTGTGAGAAACTCAATTCTAGCGCTCATGTGCTTCCAGTTTTGAGTGGTAGTTAGTTCTGTACTGGTAGGATGCAAATGTTCTGGGGTTTTGGGGGCATTTTTGATATAAAGAGAAACTCTTTAAAATGAGGAGATTTTTTTAGTGTTGTTGTAGGTGTCAGAGTTGCTCAGGACACAATTTTTTTATAACACTTAGTTGTTTAGCAGGATTTATTTAGGTTTTAATTTCCATTTGCATTAAGGTGTTTTTTTTACCTGATCACATTCACAGAATTTGGTTTTATATAAGGAAGTTTGACTTTGGAAAAAATATCACTGCCAACTCATTGGGCCACAGTTGGTAAATTGTAGATTGGTTTATTCAGTCATAATAATGTTTTCTTGGAATGTTTTTTGTTAGATCTTGCTTTTAAAGGAGAAGCAGTGAAGGAGAGAAGTGGGAAGGTTGCTATTACATACTGAAATAAACTCAATGGAATCAGTAATCTAGGAGAAGTTGATGTGTTCATTTCAGCATTTTGTTGTACAACCAATTGTTTGTTACATAACAGTTTTAGCAAATGTTTTCTTACAAACAGTTGTAAAATACATAGGTCTTACTGGAATAAGCTCTGTATTAAGCAGTTTATATTGTAAATGTTACACACCTATCAATATGCTATACATTTGTAGTAGTAATAAATGAAAAGTTCCTCATATTATTTGTACCTATCTATATATTTCATTCCCATCTTCTTAAATAAATATTACACTGACTTCAACAAAAAAATTTCAATATCTTATCATGGACATTTTTTCTTCCTGGAATGAAAAAAAAATATTAAAATTGTGGTGGTTAAAAATTACTGTGGCGCTCAGAATGGCCACTGAGTTCAAATAATCCATCAGCTACGAAAGGTTTTTGTTCCTCTGCCTTAGGCTGTTGGTGGGAGTAGGAGACAGTGGTATTCCTGGAACGGGGAGGGTTTTTTTCCTGAAGTGCCTAAGTCACCTTTCAAGATGATGGATGCATTTCACTTTCTGTGCGTGGAAACTGAGGCAGAAATAATCTAGAATATTGCATCCTCTGTTTGGCATTTCTGAGAGGTGATGGCTGTTGTTTCTTACCTAAAACTGAAGTCATTCTAGAGCTTAGGGTTCTTTCATATCTAAGCTATGAAAAATAGACTACTAAATCATGTAATAATTCGTAAAATCAGTGAATAGACATAGCCTAACTAATGCTCATTTTGGTTATATGCAAGAGCACGGTTAATTCCTGGTGGCACAGCTGCCATTCACGAAGACAACTAAGTGCAAGTCAAGATTTTTTTTTAAAAAAATGAGAAAAGGATGATAAAATCCTGTCTGTAAAAACTTAGGATAAAACATCAAAACAAAACCCTTACTGGAAGTGGCATTTTCTTAAAACCTGGAGGAGACTACTACTTCTAGATCACAGATTCTGTATGTGTTGCATGGAGGTTCAAACTCTTCACCTGTAGAAAGGCAAGAGGGTCTTGAAGGACACTAAACAAAACAAAGACTAGAAGAGAATGAGCTTGTGTCTGACAAGGAGATGGATTGTCTATGTAATAGTGCAAATGCTGAAATCCTATCTTTCAGTAGACATCTCATAGAACTAAAAGGAGAACTTAATTTTTTAAATTACTTTAGTGATTAATTTAAAAATTAGTGTCTATGCAACAAATTGAACCAGACCTGCCATGGAGACAACTAACCAAAAGCACATACATGTGTTGTTTCAGTGTTTCTGATGCTACTGCATATTTTCTGTCTCTACAGAACTAGTCAACTGCCTTCACAATGTTGTTTGTGTTCTGTTTTGCTGGATTTGGGTACAGGCTTGACAGTCTTGCTCTAAGAAACAAGTGAATTCTGCATCTTGGCTTGTGCAAGCAACCATACCCTTTAATTTTCAACTCTTCAATTAAACAGAAACTTGAGTCTGTGTCTACTTTTAAAAATACAGTCTACGCTTTGCTTACTGGTCTGATCAGTCCACAGTGCTCTTGACTCTGCTGTGAAAGCATTTAATGCTTTACTAGTTTAAAATGTTCCTTTACTTTTTTCTGCTTTATTTCCTGAAGTAAAAGAACTTGTCTTAGAACATGGACCTGGGATCTGCTTGCCTTGGGTGCTTCTTAGAAGTGATGGTCTTAATATGCCGTCGAAAAAAGGGGAAAGGACCTCTAGCTATTTCTTCATAGGCTTGAAGTGAGTGCAGAGTGAATGCAAGGTGAATTGGTATTTTCCTAGTTGGAGAGGATGCTTGCAGTCTCTTCATCTAGTGAAAATTTTCCTCTGTACTGAATAAAAGCATGTTTGACTTCTTGATTAGATCAAGACTTACTGCTGAATGTGCTTCAAGACTAATCAGGCTATACCATCCCTATTAGCCCTTGGCTTATGAGCAACAAAAAGCCAACACCAACCTAAGCAGTTGTGCTTCCTTGTTTTCAATTCTGTTTCTTGCCAAACAAGTGCTTTTGTCAAACTCTTAAAACTCATTTTGCCTGTTGTACCTGTGGGCAGTGGTTTAGGAGCCTTCACTGTTCATAACATGCACATTGGTTCTGCAACTTTATCATTCATTTCTCACATGGGGTTTAGTCTCACAAGTTTTTGTACTGTTTTAAATCTCGCTGAGCACTATACTACAATGTCTTGTCAAGTAATAATTCAGGGGTCACATCCAGGGTTTTCATCTTCTGCCTTGTCCCAGTGCAGCTTCTGTTCTTCTGTGCTGCTTTTCTATTAAAACTAACCTGTCCTTTCTAGGAGTCCTGCTTTTTGCTGCTGTTACTGCTTTGTAAACTCTTGTTTCCAGCACTGTAAATACTGCTGACAAAACCCATCATGGTGTGACTTGTAACAGAAATACTGGGTTTTCCTGTTTTCCCCTTACCCTTCTCTCTGAAGTTTCTGGTCACTTCTATGGAAAGGTTCTGTGGTTTCAGCCAGTTCAAACTGTGGTTTGATAGTGGAGAGTCTTCCTCATTTGGTAAACCACTTCTGCCTCATTTCAGGTAATAGTTTGGTATTAAGTGATCTCTGATAATACTGACGTCTAATACTATGTACCCATCAAGAAATGGAGATAGCCAGGTGCTTTTTTACCTAATCTGTCATGGCTAAATGACAGACTCCTATCTTCTACTGACTCCTCTTTTCTGGAACCAGTTATTTTTGCCATTTCTGCTTCAAATATCTGTCTTCAACTGTAGGATTTGCTGCTCTTCAATAAACTATACAAACAGATGTCTTTGGGCACATGAATATGATTTGTAGGGAGTGTTCAGGATGTTTTGTCGATCCTTCAGAAGATAAGGTGCCATGGGTGCATCAGTGATGCAAAAACAGCTTTGTAGTTCTGAAGAAAAGTACTTGCAGCAGTCAAAATTGGTGTCATCTGGGAGGCAGCACAGAAATTCCCAGGAAGAGGAAGCGAGGAGGTGTTAACTGCAGGTATCAGAGTTTGGATGGATATAACCACATCTGTGCACTGCTGTGCCAGGAAAAATTAGGCAGGGTTGAGGGGAAGAGGAAGAAGTAGTAAAACAGCTGAAACCTTTGGTTAATATAGAAGTAACTTGCTGTTTGAGGTAGGGGAAGAAGGGGTTTTCAGTTCTGCTTTACTTGAAGGCATGAAGGCAAGTGTCTTGGGAGCGGGAACAAAACTGGCAAAAAGGAGTGCTGGCAGTTGGATATAGTGAAGAAAATTACTGGGCAAGTTACTGATTTGGGTGTTTGCAGAGTTCAGCTGATGGGACTGTAAACAGAAATCACTTGGTGTTCAAGGGCTACAAAAGCAATTACTTCAGCTTTTGCTCCTAAGATGGGCAAATGCTTTTGAGGTGTTGGTCATCTTAGTCTCTTCTTTTGGATCAGGGAAGAGTTTACAATTGTTTATCTTGGGGGAGAGATGATTTGAGTGTAGTATTTCAAACGAATGACTAAATAATGTGGTTTCTGTCCTTGCTGCTACAGATTCTGCTGACATCTGGTTCTTTTCTCAAACATGCGTCTTGCTTCTGAATCCATCTGGGCCATTCTTTCACATCAATCTGAAGTAGTTTAGCTGCTGTTTTCTTTATTGCTTTACTAATGGATCTCTGCTGTGTTACCATACAGTTAACGTAGAATTCCATGTAGTTAGTATCTCTGCTTTTCTACTTAGTTTTTCTATTTTCTTTCTCCTTTACCTTTCTATTCAAACACAGTCTGACTCTGTTTCTGTCCCAGAATATTCTTTTCTAGGAGCTTTCTCTGTATTTATCTTTCTGGTTCCAAGCTGATAGACTGTAAAGCTATCAGAGAGAGGTTTGCCTGGATTAAGGAGTGTGTACTAATCTGTTTTACCATGGGCTATAAGAGTTTAACTGCAAAGCATTTCCTTATATTGGAAACAAATCTTTGGTCTGCTACAAAGCCTTGTAGAAATCAGCTGATCTTCTGGTGTCACAGTGGGCTGGCCCTGGCACAGGAAGAGTAGTCGTGAGAACATGCTCTCACATGGTGCAGCCTGTTCATCCTGCTCTTCATCCTGAAGGCTTTTTTTTGATCATGAGTAAGTGGCACACATGCTGTGGTCCAAGGCACTAATAGATTCATTGAACTGCTCGTGCAGCCAGAAAGTCCAAGAACGAGACTTTCATTAGTTTCAGTTGCAAACAGAAGGGGGGTTTACTTCTGAAATACCATGAAATTACAGTATTGGTCTGATTTTTTTATTTTGGGCTTGGTCTTTCTTAGTAGGATATATACAAGAGTTCTAGACTCCAGCTTTCATGATTTGTTTCAGTAAGATGCAAAGGGAGATTTAAGACTCCTGAAATGATCATTGCACATAATGGCAAGAATAAAACCTCCTCAGGAAACCTCCAAGTGAATTTATTTCCAGGAATTTTGATTTATGTTGCAACAGTACTTGTATTTCTGGCATATATCCCATTCATCTGTTTTGTCTTGCACTTCTGTAGTTGCCAGTTTGAGTTACACACTGTCCTAGTGAGCAGAATGAAGATGTTAAGTGTGTATAGATCTAGTAACTCGTAAGAGTTTTCACATTGCATGAAGTGTTTTAAAATGTGTCTTTTTCTCAGTTGTCTGTGAGTCTTCATTCTACCATGAAGTAGGTTGGATTTCTAGGATTAAGTCTCTGATAGGGGATACAAAGAAGTTACGAAAGGATGTGTGTTTAGAATCAAATATAAGTCATATTCAGGCTTCTGCATTTACCTTGGACTTCATGCTTTAAAAGAGGTCAGATAAGGAAGGGATTTAACTAAAATTAGGCTGTTTCAGTGCAGAATCTAGATAGTGGGACTACACCTATCCCTCCCTACCCTACTTTGCATTAAGTTTCTCTCAGAGGGCACTGGGCCATTATTCTGTAGAAATTTTGCTTCTGGATTAACTCTAGGGGGTTTTGTACTTAGTAAGCTAATTGCTGCAGTTTTTCTTTACTAATTTGATAGCACTGTTTTTACTTAAAATTTTCCTTAAAATTTCAGTTCTTAAACTTGCATATATTTTCATAAAGCACCATAGATTTGAATTTACCAAAAGTGGTGCATGGAAGGGAAAATGCTTGTTACTTGTGGATTAGTTCTGAATTAACTCCATCTTTGAAGGAAACTTAAAACTGATACTATTTTGAGTGTGCAGGTGCAGGGTTTTGTCTATAATCACTTTCACCTACCACTGAAGTATCATGGGGAGTGTAAGGTGAAGCCAGTGCTTGACCTGGAATGGAATATAACTGCCAAGAAAGCATCTTTGGAGAAAAGGATTTGGTTGGCCTGGTGGATATAGTAAGTTGAACAGGAGGTAGTAGTGTGCCCTTGCAGCCAAGATGCCCAATGCATCCTGGGTTATATCACAGAATGCTCGATGTCAAAAGGGACTTGAGCAGGTCATTCTGGAGTCTGTCCATTTGAGTTCGGAATAACTTCAAGGATGGGGACTCTGCAGCCTCTCTGGGAAAACCGTTGCTGTATTAGCAGAAGTGCAGCTGGCAGGTCAAGGGAAGTGATTTCCACCCCTCCCTGCCCACAGTCCTTCTGCACTTCTGAGACTGCATCCGGAGCACTGTGTCCAGTTTTGGACTCTGCAGGTTGAAAGATGTTGATGTACCAATGCAAGGTCAGTGGAGAGCTACCAAGATGTTTAGAAGGCTGGAGCATGTGACAGGAGGGCAGGCTTAGGAAGCGGTGGCTTGTTCCAGCTAGAGAAGACTGCAGGGGGATCAGTCGTCTAGTGGTAGGGTATATAGAGGACAAAGTTGGAATCATCCAAGAAGTGCACTGTGGAAGGGTGAGAGGCAACAGGCACAAGTTGAAAAAGGGGGAACTTGAATTAAATAGAAGCAAAAGCTTTTTTGTGAGGACAGTGAAATACTCCAGAGGGGTTTTGAACGCTTATCTTTGGAGATGCTGGGATTGAACTGGACAAGATCCTGAGCAACCAGCTCTGGACCCAGTTTCAGCAGGAGGTTGCAGCTGACCTTTTGAGGTCTCCTCTAATCTACGTTATTCTGTACTTCTGAAACAAAGAACGAAGCAGGTTTTTTTGGTTTTTCTTTACTGCTGTTCTGGTTTTTTTTACAGAGAGTCAAGAAGTTTCTTCCCTCTTTACCAAAATGTTCATTAGGAAGTATTCTTTGTTGTGTTTTTTTCTCTCTACCAGTGAAGTTCTTGCTTTTGTCTCCTGACTGTGAAATAGCAGCAGTGATACAGCATTTTCTTTAATTCGTTTTCTGAATATCCATTGTTCCTTGAGGATTGTTAAAATACTCATTTACATGAGAACAGTTCTGGTTCACATGGGGGACTGACACTCCTGCAGTGTATGTACGGGGGCAGGCAGGGAGGGGTAAGAACAGGATGGGTATTTCAGCTTTTTTCCCCTGAGCATTCTTGCCTGCTGACTCCCCAGAAGTCAGGGGATCTCTTCAGACATATGCAAGGTTTCTGTGGGCTATCTTTAGCTGATCACTGTAATCAGTGCTTGTCCAGTCTCCTTGTGAACACTTATAAACAGTTTTTCCATCCGTGACACTCTTTGGTGAGGGTTTCTGCTGAGCTGCTGTTATGTGAGGAGCCGCTTCCTGTTGTTTGTTTTGAAACTACTTCTCTTGATGCTCCTGTGATTTCCCCATTGTTGTTACTAGAAAAGACAATGGAACAGTTAATCCATGATGCCCTACACTATACCATTTTTGGTTCTGACATGCTTTTTAAGTTGCCTTGTTTCCAGGCCAAAAATCCTTACCTCATAAGAATGCTGTTTGACCTGATGCGTCTCCTTAGTTGTAGTGACTCTTCTGTTTGTTTATTCCAGCTGGAAGGGCACTTCTAGGGAAAGGATTCGCAACTGATACTGCTTCTGCAGAGTGAAATTAATCAGTTCTTAGAGGTGAAAGATAACTTGTTGTGAGGATTGTGAGAGTAGAACTGTAAGTTACTTGAGGACCCCGAGAAAAGACGGTGTCATCTAGAGAAAACTCTTGGTTTGCATTATGGTTACGTAAAAACATTTGGGTGATGCAGTATGAGGTTCTCTGTTGATGTCGATGGAGGAAGCCTTTGAGTTAGAGGATTTAAAAGCACATGTTTCATTAATAGTTTAAGGTATGTTTTAATCTTTTTTGTCATGGTGTTGTATTCCTTGGGTTTTTTGAATAGGTTAAATATACAAATTTACAAGTTCAGGGAGCGCTGGCAAGAGTGGTAAAAATGCAGGAAGAGAATAGAACTTGGAGATGATGATGATGGGATTTTGGGAGCAATAAATATGAAGGGTTTGGGGCATTTGAATTTTTATTTTCTTTCTTCACTAGTGTCCTGTCTTCTTCACTTGTGAAACATGTTTAAACTTCTAATAATGCAGAAATACTCAAACCCTTTTCTTAGTTGCTATGACAAGATTAAAGTGAGAGATTAGCTGTTGCTTCTACCCACAGAATCTTCTGCATCCTTGATAGATTTTTATGAAATTGATGTTCTTTGTGGTCTTGATAACTCAGATCTAGGTTTGCTATGTTATTACTAGATATTAATAATTAATATTCTTGTTGCTTTTAAGTCTGAAAGATCTAGGGTCAAATCATGAAGCAAATTCACTATTATGAGGATGAAATTTAGAGGCAATGGATATGTTGTTGCGCTGTACTTTGTGTATGATCCTTTCTTGACATCAGTTAAATAATGAGATGTTTGAAATGCTGGTTAGAAAAATCTAGTTCAAGCGATTTTTGTTGAAACATGCAGTCTGTTGACACAATGTTTTCCTGATTATGCTCTGATTCTGATCAACTTACTATAAATTCATTTATTATAACCTTTACTTTACATCTTGCTGCTTCTTCAGGTCATCATGGCCTCAACTTGATTTTTCTTTCAGAAAGCTTGACCTGTATGTTGTTTTCTGATAATATTTCTGAAGGCTCCTTAAGCTGTTTGCCAGAACATTTGCATCAGTTCTTGTAGATTTAACACTCTGGTTTATTCTAGAGGTACCACAGCTATTTGTGCATGCAGATTTTTTTGATGGTGGCTGTCTATTAAGCTTGTTCAAAGAAGTCAAGTCCTTTGCAAATGGTGACTTCCTGTATTCTCATTTGTAATACAACTTAAAGTATTCTTGATGCCCTGCTTTTGTCAGTTGGCCTGTCAGAAGAGATGAGTGTGTGTATTGGCAGAATAACTCCAACATACAGAACAGTATAATTGCTGAATTTTGGTCTTGGTACTTAATGTGAATGTTGTGAATTTTCTGGCTCATTAGGAAGATTATTAGGTGCTGGATAAAACTTCTAATGTTAAAGGAAAAAAAAATGAAGCAAGATTGGAAGGAAGGATGCTGGAGTCGTATAAAATACTCACCTGTAGGTAGGAGCTTGATACCTTAACACAATTCTTTTTGGAGGAAACCTACAGCAAAGGTTTCATTTAAGTGGCATGTGGAAATGGTCAAGTTGTGTGGCACTTTGAAATTTGGCTGGTCTCTGCAAGGTGCCACACCTAATAGTGGCAGAGGATGTGTATTTGTATATTGTTATGTACATGATTTTAATACAGGGAAGATAACATCTTATAAACCCTTAAATTCCATCTCTGCCTGGCTGTAAGAATGGGTTTAGCTAGTTTTCAAATGTAGGTAGGTAAAGATGGGAAGAGCAAAGACACCCACTCAGGCATCTGTTACTTTGAACACAGTAAAGCACCTCTGAAACAGGCTTGGCTTTCTTTCCCCCTTCAGTCCTGGAGAAAAGGGAGAGGGTGATGGTGCTACATTCATCAGCAGAAGGGAAGAAATCCTAAGTGCCTCAGTGTCAGTAGGGTGCTCCCGAATACTCAGGAAGGTGAGAGTCTGCCTGACAGGAGACTCTTCGCTGTTCAGATGAGGAACGATCGCTGTCAAAACCGTGACACTGCTTCTCTGAGCAGGGAAAGTGTCCAGATGTTTTCTTCCTGAAACCTGCTTTATGGTGCTTGTGAAATTGCCTTGTGCTGAAGGGTGTGATACGTGTAGCAGATCAGAACTATCGATTTTGTGTGTTAACTGTGTCATTGGTGCTTCTGCTTGGTGTGACTTCCCGTGCTTTTTATAGCACCCTTGTTCTCTTCTGTGGAAAGCTGTTGATTGACTGACTGGTGTGTTGAGAGATGTCAAAATTGAGTCAGTTACCAGGTTCGTGGTGTCACAGTTCCTCACTGGATCCAGTGAGGAGCATAGGAACTCAGTAGTGTGTTTCTCCTGCCTGGAGCACTGGAACTAGGAGAGCTGTGAAGTTAAGAGACTCTCCTAACAATGCTGTGACCAAGAAACTCCTACACCTAATTCATACATGATTATATTAAGGAGGCTATCATTTGGAGAGTGCAATATTTTTTTTCAGTTTAGCATTATTCTATACCCTTCATCTTTCTCACCTCAGACTCTGTTTCCTTTCTTACAATCAATGCTCCATTAACAGGGAGAGAGGAACAGAGTTGTTTCAAACTTTCCAGCTCAGCATGATGTGCTGTGTACTCCTAACACAGTTCATGGATTGTGGAGTTTGGCATGTTTGGGGTTCTTTGAGGGATATGTGTTTGTGTTTTCTCTTTACACAGAAGTTGTTTAGTTCTAGACAGGTTTCCCCAGGAGCAAGACACCCAGTTGTAGCGCTGAATGCTCTTGATAGGATACTCACAAGAGTTAGTTAATATAGGAAGGTTCTGATGGGAAGCAAATTGCAGAAGTAAATAACTTAATTTTCCTCTGTCTCTTATACCATAATTTAAAACCAAAAGCCAAACATAGTTTTAACTAATGCATTGTTTTGCTTTGTTTTATGTTTTAGAAATATGGCAAATTAACATCTTGTACTGGCTGCAGAGCTCAGTGCAGGTTTTTTGACATGACTCAGTGCATAGGACCTAATGGATATATGGAGCCATACTGCTCAACTGCATGCATGAACACACACAAATCAGAATATGCAAAATCACAATGTAAGTGAAAAGGATGATGGATTTTCATCACTGATAACAGTAGAATTTATTTTTCTTTTAACACTGGGGGTGGGGTTTTTTTTGTGTAAGAACTACCCTATGCACCTTTATAGGTTTCCAAACTTAAAAAAAGGAAGAAGGGGAAAAAGACCCCCATCTTTTACTCAACATTAGTAAATGGACCTTATGAGGGATCATTTTCTCCACTGGCCTTTTTTCTTGGTGTTGAAACAGTTTTTAACTGTCTTAAGGCTTCCAGGAAAAAAATGTTGAGACATAATGGGCAACCTGGGCCAGTGGAGGGTGTTCCTGCCCATGGCAGGCAGCTGGAACTAGATGGGCTTTGAGGTCCCTTCCAACCCAAACCTGTCTGTGATTCTGTGAATGTGCTCTGTCACAGAATGATGTGCATACGAATTGGTATTTGTGATCCAACTCCATCCCACTGTATCTCCTCAGGCAACAGCTGGAGAAGGATAGAGGTAGTTAAAAGGTATATGGATATTCTCTAGGTAAAGTTTTTAATCTAGGTGAAGAAAACTGGTAAATAACTCAAATCATGTTCTTCAGTATGTGAAGTAGGCATAGATCACAATTCAGCAAACTCAGAGTTGAAAGTGGTCTAGTGCATTTTATAGAAGCAGGTGCTGTTCCATGTTTAATGCAGATCTTTGATGGAAGAATTCTGCAAAGCATCTGGATTTTATGTGACTTGTAGAAGCTGACTGGAAAACAGACAGATCTTAGCTTCTAACATTTAAAGGCTGGGAAGAACAGACCTGTAATCCAGTAATTTTTGCACTACCATTTTGTGTTTATTTTGTTTGTAAACTGCGTTTTTCTTTTAGGTTTGGGAATTATTTGCCACTTTTGTAACCGAAACTCTTTACCTCAGTATCAAGCCACAATGCCTGATGGAAAACTGTACAACTTTTGCAGTTCCAGTTGTGTAGCTAAATTTCAGGTTAGCTGTTGTGTTAAGTCTTTTCCTCCCTAAATATGTGTGTGCCTGTGTTTGTGTTAAGTATCTGCATATAAAACTAACTTGCTTGTACATACAGGTTTGAGTTAGAATTAACGCAGCAGATGCTTCTGGCTTGTAATTTATTTGATCAAAATTCTGTTTCATAATGATAGCACTAGCTGCTATCTTAAACTCATAAAATTGGATAACAGTGACCCATTTCTCCTTGATACTGTGAGAAAACGCAAGGCGATATTGCTGCTCATCTTATTTTTACCACCCCAGCCTCTTCACGGAGATGAGCTTCACTGTTTTGCACTCAAGAGCAACAAATTTCCTCTCTTTTATATGAAACATTAACAAAATTCTCATGTTGAATGTTGTACTAACAAAGGCATGGCATGGGGAATAGTGACTGTCTCTGAAATCAAAGGTTTGAGCCAAAGTCCTAGGAACACTTATGGATGAAACTAGCTGTTTAAATTATGTCCAGAAACCAAAGAGTTGCAGCCTAACGATAGGCACACTTGGAAGAGGCTGCTGTGCTTGTTGAAAATGTCATCTTTTTAATGTGGCTTATGGTTAAAGCATATGTAAAATGTGATGTAGTGATTAATCTCTAGATGATCAAAGAACATTTTTAAAGAAGTATTTCAGGTTTTGTATGTAGAAAGCGTTTTCCCAGGTGTGCGCTGTATAATTGATAATTTCCTGCTCATGTGTTGTACAGTTACACCCGTACAGGGTTTTCCCATTGGTCATTAAACTGTTTTCTGCCAACTCAGAAGCAAATCAATCTCTTAATTGCTTCCTTAATACACCCTGGTTAGGATCTCCATCATGTAGCCTTGTTCTGCGTTTCCATCCAAACCAATTTGCTAGATGTCTTGTCAGTGAAACTGATTAAGGAAATAGATGCAGATTGTTAGTATGTAATGACAGATCTGTAATGCTTCTTGCAAGCTTGTTTGAGATCTGTTGTACTCAATGTGGTCTTAAAATTGATTTGTAGCCCTAAGAGCTCTCAGAGCAAAATCTTTCTTCTATGTGAGTGAGAAAAATAAAGCTAATAAATGACAAATATAGCCTGGGCCGTCTTGGATTTGCAGATAAGTCAACATTAAGCAATATTGTTGAATACAACTGTTGGAACAGTGGATGCTTGTTGTAGGTTTCTGACCTTACTGAGACCTAGCTGATGCTTCTGTTGCATTTTCAGTGCTACATGTAGTCTCTCTCTTTAGTGTTGTGGTGGAGTTTAATTAAAGCAGCCATACAGTCTGTAAGTTTCCAGTAAAGATCATGAAGGGGTAGGCAGTGCCTTTCTTACAGTTAGTTTGCTCAGACATTTCTGTTGGATTCTAACTTTGGATAGTTTTCATGCTTTCACTGTCTAGAAGAATAAAATGTGTTCACTGTTAGATGATTTGATTGTATGAGAACAGCTGCTTTGTTCTGTTCCTTAGTATTTAATGGAAAGGACAGTGTACCACAATGTGAGCATCGGACTGTAAGTGTTCCTTTAAGGCCTTTTTTATACAGAAGTGACACGTAAGGGATTGAACAAAGTTGAGAAGATGTTTAATCCATTCAGACAATTGGAATATTTTCTGGAATTATTTCTGAAAAAAATGGCTGATTTGCTGTAATGCTTCACATTTTTCACAGTCTATGAACGTGTATAAATCTTGTTTAAATTTTCTGCCATTATATTAATCCTTTTGTCTTCCTGCATCTATTCTTCCTATGTGTTTTTCTTTGTTAGGGATTACTCTTCTCAGAACAACATAGCAGCTGTTTCAGGTCTGGGTCTCCCTTCTGCAAAAATTTTGGTACTGGTTTACAAATGGGTCAGAATATTTAAATTCCCATTTTGTTTACAGTACTTCAGGGTTGGTTGTCATTTTATGAATTAACTTTTGTTTCCAGCTGACTGATGTTTTAATGTATTAAAATATTTGAAAGGTTCAGTTGAGCTGCTTGTTGTGCAACCCCTGTCCAGATCTATACTCTCCTTTGTACCAACATCTTGCAAGGGCATTCATCCTTCTAAGAGATTCTTTATTTGTTTGGTGGTTGGTGGTAGAATAGCACAACTGTATCTTGTCTTCTTTCATGCTGTCTTGAAGGATGTTATTGCGGAGTTGAGGACAGAACTGTTCCAAAGATTTATTTGCTTAAGCCAGGTTTGCTATCGCTACCTTTACTGGGTCAGTTGAAGATCTTGCTCTGATCTTGTCTCTTAAGGAAAAATAAACTGCTAATTTATTTATTGTGAACATGGAGGCTGTAGTACCAGCGTCTTCCCAAAGTTAGCAACTGTGTGAGTGCCTTAAAGTACAAGCTGTCTTGCAAAACACGAGTCTCTGCAAAATATTTGGAATCATAGAATCATAGGGGTTGGACGGGACCTCGAGAGATCATCGGGTCCAACCCCCGAAAACTCATGCTAAAGCCTTGGGGTTTTGTTTTGGTTTGGTTTTAATTTATGGAGGCATCTGGGGAGCTGTAGGACCAATATATATAAGAATTATAATGGGTTTTAGCAGGTTGTGCACTCAGGTTATTCACTAGTCTTGTGTTCTTTCACCATCATTATGGTGTATGTGAGTTCTCTGTTACATACCTTATCTCTCTCTCTCTCTCTGGTGTGCACACGCATACATTTATTTTTAAAAAGTGCATTGCAGCAGGTAGCATGGGGGAAGCTCAGTCTGCTTGTCACAGAAATACTATTCCAATTTGATCATAATAAAAAGAATTGAGGCTGGAAGCTTTGTCTGTGCATGAATGTAAAGGGGAGTGTTTGGTTTCTTCCCCATTTAATTTAGTACCCTGATTTTTCTTGTGTAACAGTCCCCAGGAATGACCATATGTAAAATGCTCTTCCTACATACGGCTTCTTTTTTTCACTTGAACACCTTGATTCTTTCAAAGTTGGGTTGGCTTTTTTTCAACTAGGGAAAAAACTAGCCAGAGTCAGGCTCCCTCTTCGCCCTTCCATGAAACATTTACATACATAAATGGTTCTACAAATTGAATTTTGTGTTGCTGTGAGCAAGGATAACCCCTCTATCATTGCACTGAGGTGGCAGGGGCAGGCCTGAAGCTGTGCTGCAGGCCTGGTCTTTTCTGAAGAGTCCAAGGCTGTGTCTGCCTGCTCTTCATTAGTAATTTGGCAGCTTAGAGCACTTAGAGGTGGTTGCAAGGAAGCCTGAAAAGGGCTTTACAATGATTTTTACTTTGTTTGGCACTTTCCATAGTTTTGCTGCTAACAGCAGGCTCAAGAACAGTCAGATTAAATGTAACTTTTTTGCTTGACTTTAAGATATTCAGAAGGGTATGCATATATATATTATTTCAAAGATGTCTTGGATAAAGCAAAACATCAATAAAACCTTGTTGCTTGTGATGACACATAGAAGATTTCAATGAATTCATTGTCTTTTTGCTGCATTAGTCTTTATGTGTAATAATGTTCCCAAGTAACTCCTAAGGATATTCTCTATTCTAAGCACTTTGTAAGTTAGAGGCAAAGCAAGGTGATGAAAATACTACGTGCATGTTATCTTGACTCATTAAAACACTATACAGAAGCAATTAATTGTAAGCAGGATAATAGAAGCTTCAAAGCATATGAAAATCATGTTGTTATTAACTGTTGGATTTACAGCCATCTTCTTTTAGAGATTTCAGGAGCATAAATCCAGTTCTTTGCTGATTTCTGCAGGAAAACACAGGCATTTATGATAAAAACATTAGTTTTATTTTAGAAGCAGTAATGCTTTGTTATTTATTTTTTATCTACAGTTAGATGTAAATATTCTTTAAAACAAGAACAGTCTCAAACTCCATTGTTCTTGCATCTCTAGCTTTTGCCAGTGTTTACCTACCAGCCGCTTAGACTATGTAGGGCCTGAATTTCTACTAGAGCAAACCCTGGGGAAAAGAAAGAAAAGAAGCTATGGTGCCATACATGAGGAGGCCAGAAGTCCCTCTGAGTGTTTCTATACAAGTTGTCCTATCTGCTAGTTCTTTAATATTTCCTTCATTCCTGTACTGGACGTGGTGGGCGTACTCGCTTCTTGATTTCTCTTTGTTTTCAACCAGAGCTTCCATTGTGTTTTCGTGACCCATATGGGAGCACATGTTGACCATGGTGTTTGCTTTGTGAGGAAACCTGCAAATGCAGGAATGCACACATTGGACTGTGGGCTTGAAATGCATTTGTGGCTTCCATCCTAGCACAAGTGTTCAGCTACCTATTTAGAGTAGCCAAGGTCTAACAAATCTCTCTGAACCACAGGGACATTTGTTGGATATAGTGGGAAAAATGACAGTGTTCCCCTTATGAATATCAGTAATCAGTCTTTTTTTTTTTTTTTTAATGTAGGCAAACTCTTAGTAACATAGGAGTTTGGAAGCAAAGCAACAGAAATATTTTACATTTTCACTGTTACGAGGTGGAAAGGTAGTACTGCATCTGTCTGAAGAGAATTTGTTGTCTTTAAGTATATTTGTCTTGTTACAAATGGCATGGGGAGGTTTGAGAAAGTGGATTAAAAAAATCATCTGGTTTCTTCAAGTGTCTGCAGTCACCACTGATTCAGATTTTTCCTTGGATGTCACATGTGTTGCGTGCTGTAGCGCAGAAGGCGATGTTCTGTAGGTATACAAGAACTGCTGGAAGACTAAAGATACTGTGAAATTGGATTCTGAACTGATTGCCTCAAAAATGCATTAAGTGAATTATTCTGCTACAGAATTGAACTCTCATACATACACGTGCAATCCATAGTGTTTTACTCAATCAGAAAACCCTTAATTGTTTAGATGCTGGCTGTTTAAATGATTGCATCTCCCTGCCATTGTGATTGAGGACAGATAGGGCTTCCAGGTAGTTTTCTCTCTAGGTGCAGGTTGTCTCACTGAAAGCTTTTTACTTTACTGTTTGTCTTTTCAAGCAGTGTGCTTAGGAAAAGCATTGATAATCTGCCTTAGTGAGGTTTGGATTTGAAAATACTTGTTTGTAGCTTTTTGTTTGAATTGCTGTGGCCAAAGCTGTGAAATATGCTTACCTGACAGTACACGTTTTGTGATTAACAGGTGTTCGTTTTGGGAGATTGTGTTGTTGGGTTTGGGTTTTTTCAATTTGTAATTACCCTTAAATAACAGACATTAAAAAGGTAAGGTAAAATAATATGAATAATTATGGTGGAAGCAAGATTTGGGACTGGAAAACCTTAACATGACAAGGGAAAAAGAATTAAGAGAAAAGACTAACCTCTTGTGCTTTTTACAGAGATGTTTCTGAGTTTAATCTCAGAAATAAAATTCCCAAATGCTATAGGTTTAATTGAAAAGACACATTTTAAAAGTAACTTTCTTTTTTTAATTATATGTGTATATATATATATTTATGTTTTTCAGACTCTCAGTGTGCAATCTTCAACAAATGGTCAGTTTGTCTCTCCCAGTGATATTCAGTTGAAATGTAATTATTGCAAAAGTTCTTTTTGTTCAAAGCCAGAACTACTGGAATGGGAGGTAAGGGGATATTGGTGTTCTTGTCTGAACAAAGTGTTTAAAATTTAAATCTGTAACTCCCAATACAATTTTGCTAGATAATTTTTAAGCTTCGATACCTTTTAAATACACCTGGTTCTGTAGAATGTCATTTAACATAGGTATGAATAAAAGCAGAAGTCATTGTTCATAAATAAGTTAAAAATCATATATGGAATTAAAAGAAAAATGTAATTTCTCAGATCAGCCATAGGTTTGAAATCTGCTTTCATATTCAGTTAATATGTGACTGTAGATATGGTGGGCCATTGTTATGCTTTTTATGAACTGAGAGAAATACTGGATGAGGTATGTTTGTTAAAGTATGCCAAGAACGATTGGCATGTTTTGTGTTTAGCATTTTAATACAAAATGATGAGTTATTTGTAGCTCTTGCTGTCAGCTTGAGTGAGAACTGTTAATTTTTAGCATTAGAAGTCATGCCCTAATTGTGTTTGCACTTCTGTTTACTTTGCATATTGAAGCTACGTCTTAATAGCAAACTGTTATTTAAAATTTCACTCTCCAAATCTTAAGGTTTTATCCATTAACCCGATTGATGATACTTTGCCACTTTGCCTTTAGAACAAAGTGTTTCAGTTCTGCAGCAGAGCATGTTCTGATGATTATAAGAAACTGCACTGCATCGTTACATACTGTGAATACTGTCAGGAGGAGAAAACGCTGCACGAGACAGTGAATTTCTCTGGCATCAAAAGACCGTTCTGTAGTGAAGGTATGTGTGTACTTCAGTTTTTCCTTGAGGTGTTGGTAATTGTGGTTTTACTGCAGTTGACTTACTGTGGTAAACATTTAATGTTAAAATATAAGGTAGCCACTAATTCTTTCGTACTTAAGGCTGAAATAAAAGTTTCTTCATTATTACTAATGAAGGACATCTAGCTGTTAGTTTATCTGGGCTGGGTTTAAGTTCTTTTGATGAGTTTATGTTCTTTTGATGAGTTTCTCAGCATTTACTTCAGGTTAAGGAAGAGCAACCCCCGTTGTCTGTCTTTATAAAGACACACACATCTGCATGCACGTGCATATGTACCTGTGCTCAAAAAACCCCCATAAATTACTACTTTAATTTTATGCAGCAGAGCCTGTACCAACATTAAATGCATTGGGGAATACCAAGCTTTCTTTTTGTATTTTCAAAACTAAGTACAGCAGTGGAAAGTCTTTCTACACTGGCTTAGAATAGTTTTCAAGTAATAGTTTGCCTGTTGATGTATGTGACCAGTGTCATTACAATCTTCCTAACTAATGGTTTGGACTTTTAGAAAGAAAGAAGACAGCATAAAAGGCAGATATATAGGCATAGGATTCTTTTAAGTTGCATTGAAATATTGATTGTTTTAATAGAAATGGCAAAATGCATTCTTAATAAGAGGGTATCCTTTCCACTTCCAGTGAGCTGCCCTTTCATACTGCTAGTTAATCCTGATGTTAGCCATTTACCTGTGTTTCAGGTAAATCTCTGGAGGATGTAGTGATTATGTTTTTTCTTTAGTTACACCACTTTCACTATCACTTGATAAACCTTGCTGAAGATTCTCTGCTTTCAGGCAGATTAAACAGCAGGTATGCAATTTTACTTGTAGCAGGATCATGTTAACCTGGAAGAGAGGTGAAATGCAGAGCTGGAGGCAGTCTTCCCTCTACCCCCATCCCTTGTGGACGCTGCAGTCTTCTGTGTCCAATGAATGGGGTGAGGTGGCTTAAGTTCTTTGCCATGATTACTTTCTTGTGTTCTGGGCTACAGAGTGATAGCTGGAGAGGAAAAAACTACAAAGCAAGGCCCAGTTTTGAAGTGTATTGGTGCAGTGCTCAGTAACATCTAGCTAGAAATTGTTCCTGTGAATTAACAATTCCACCCACTATATTCTAAGACAAGAGCAAACATTTTTGCCCTGGAGATTACAGTATATGATGGTGGTACTATGAATACTTGAGACTCCTTAATTTTAAAGCCTGGTGGTGGTCACAGTGAAATCAGTTAAGATTCATAATGTAAGCTACATCATACTGGTGCTTCCATGGGTACATTTCTGTATGAGAAGGCTTGAAGTAAGTGAGGACTTGTATTTCCTATTGGAAAATTTGAGGAAGGAAAGAAATGAAAACACTCCCTCCTGCATGAATACAGTTACTAAATGAGGGGAATCCATTGTGGGACATTTTAGTGTGGGTTGTGAGTTTCCATGTGTTGGACTTACAGCTTAAGAGCAAGGATGATCTTTATGAGGATGAATGTGCCAAATGTTATCATTAAAGTGAAATCGATCAGTTTATTGTCATGATCTGAATCAGTGAGTGACAGAGAGAAGATAACTCTAAAGCACCATTAAGTAGAATGTAACTTGAATAAATATGGCACACATCTGCTAGCTGTAGCTAAGGTCCACTTTGTGATGCATGTGGAAAAAGCTGTATTACCTGATGCAAATAAACTGCTGACCTGACAGAAGCTCTGTTAAAACAACCCAAGCCTTGTATTTTAAATGAAACTACTGCAGAAAAAGTGGAATCCAAGAGTTAACAGTGTTTGGATCTGAAATGGGGAGGAGAGGGTCAGGTCTTTATGTGGACTGAGTGGATGTCAGCAAATAGAAGTTCCATCAGCAGAGATGATAGATTTCTCTTCCTGCTTTTCTAGGGACCCAAACACTAGCAGTCTTTCATTGATGCCATAACCTTTTCCCAGAAATAGGTCCAACTGTTTGTAAAATAGAAAAACTAGTAGGTGAACCAAATAAACGTGTTGGATATTGAGGCCATGCTGGTTTTGATACAATAAAGCGTTCAGGAAACTTCCCCAGCATAGGTGGTTTTGTTGAGCATGCAGTTATGCTTCACCAGAAGACAGTGTATTACAGTTTGAGAAGAAATAGCCTAAGATGCTCAGTCACAGAAGCTACTGGCGTTTTTGGAAGAAATTGAAGTCTCAGGGGAAAAGAGTGGAAAATTTCATGTGTGTATTTATAGAAGAAGGCTCCTACATAAACCCAACAGAAGTTAAACAGGTGTTGAAATTTCAGCAAGGGGGCTTTTTTGTTCATCTTCAAACAAACTGATGGGAAAGCATATATGAGATCAACCCCAAATACCCATTGACTGCTTATGCCTACCTTGCTGGAGTTCTGAAGATGTCAGTCCTCTGCTTACATCATACCTGAGTTGCTTTTGTTTGGTTTTGGGGTTTTTTTGACCCATACATATATGTATATATTCACACAGAGACCCAGGCACCACATTAAAGTCTCAGGGCTCAGTATTTCTTTGCAGTTTCATTCCAACTCTTGTTTCTTTATATGTTTCTTTTGAGATGCTCAAAAATACACACAGTGGCCAGCTCAAACTTCCATTGCAATACTGTATAATTAGAACTGACCTGCCATTGGTTCTAAAGATGGTTATTGCTTCTTTTCTGGAGTACAGGATGCTTTTTCTGTCCAAAACTCTGATGGTATATGGAGGAAGAACAACCTGAACAGACTAGTGGAAATCTGTTCCCTTGGTGCTGAGACTTTGTAAACTGAATTGTCCTGGTGGTTTGCCACTAGAATGCCTCATTCCAAAATACTGGTATCTAAAATAAGAAGTGTATTGTATATGCTAAAGCAAGATGATTGGAGTTGCTTGTGGATTTTTTTTGTATGTCTAGCTTCATGAGTGACAACGGAGGATGAGTTCTTAATCTTGAGGAAATCTTAAAGTTACTGAGTTTGGGGTGGGTTTTTAATAGATGTCCCTTCTGAGGGTCTAGGAGCACAAGTCAATCTTTGGCAATCCAGCAATGTAACTATTTTAAGATGAGTATCACCATAACTTTTTTACTCGTAGACTTATTTAGCATTTAATTCATTTTTTCAATAGAACAAAGTGTTACAATTTAAGTAACACAGGCTTTGTAATAATTTTATAATGTGAATTTTAATAACATTGATTCATATCCAGTAGTCTGCTGTTTGGAAGGGGAAGGTCAGTAAGCTGTGGAGTAACTAATTTACCTGATGCTTGGGAGGTCCTTTCAAACATAATGTAGATAAAGGACAGCTGTGACACTAGCAACCCTACTATCACCTTGACAGTATACTAATAATTTTCTGGGAGTTTTGGATTTTGTGAATTAAAGTCAGCATAAACAATTCTGATGTTTCATCTAAATAGAGATAACTCCTTTTGAAATACTGCAGAGCTGACAGGTGGAAAAAGAAATAGAGGAAATTAAGTGAACTCAGAGCTGAGTACATATAGGAAAGATGTATATTTAGTTTAAAAGTTGTAGATTTTAGAGTGGCATTTTTCCAACCATTGCTGTGCAGTGGATTGTTCAGTAAAGTATACTTTTATATAATAATATTAATAATGTTATAAATAATAATAAATTACAATGTATGGCACAGTTGCTCACCAGCAGCTGACTAATACCCAGCTAGTTTCCAAGTCATGATGTTCCCATGCCAATTTCCCCTAGCTTTATACATTGAAGGTGACATCATGCAGAATAGAATATGTGTTTGGGCCAGTTGCCCTGGCCATGTCCCATCCCAGTTTTGAAGTGTACCTCCTGTGGAGAGCTTATGCCTCCTTACTGGCAGGTCCTGGAAAGCTGAAGAGTCACCGAATCAGAGACTGGTTTGGGTTGAATAAGACCTCAAAGACTGTCTAGTTCCATCCCCCTGCCATGGGCAGGGACACCCTCCACTAGCCCAGGGTGCCCAAAGCCCCATCCAACGTGGCCTTGAACACTGCCAGGGAGGGGGCAGCCACAGCTTCTCTGGGCAGCCTGTGCCAGGGCCTCACCACCCTTTCAGTGAAGGATTTCTTTATCATATCTGATCTAAATCTCCCTTCCTTCAGTTTAAAGCCATTCCCCCTCATCCTATCACTCCATGCTCTTCTAAAAGGTCCCCCTCCAGCTTTCCTGTAGGCCCCTTCAGGAAATGGAAGGCTGCAATAAGGTCACCCTGGAGCCTTTTCTTCTCCAGGCTGAACAAGCCCAACTCTCTGAGCCTGTCTTCATAGGAGGGGTGTTCTGGCCATTTCATCATATTCATGACCTTCTTTGGACTTGCTCCAACAATCCAGTGTTCTTAAAAGTCATAAACTTAATTGTAAACTCTGCTTATCAACATCTAAAACATTAGTGTGTTAACATTTTCATACTAAATCCAAACCACAGACCTGCATCAGCTGCTAGGAAGAAAATTAACTATCCCATTCAAAACCAGGACAGTATTTCACTAGCAATTAAGATATTACTTGAAATTCAGAGCAATTCCTGTTGTTGCTAGAAACATTAGCAACTGGGTTTCAGAAGAGGTTTTTGATATGAAGTGTTGCCAAAACTTGCAGTTGCTGGGCTTTTGTGACAGGGGAAGATCTATGCTGAGGAAATTTGGGATGCTGGTTGTGCTGAGGTGAGCTGTATTCCCGTAGGTGAAGGAGGGTTGCCACCAAGCCTGCTTGAACCTCTTCGTTCCTGATGTTTGGTTTCATTAGTGTTAAACCTGAGAGCTACAGAAACTGCTTACACACAGCTATTTTTAGTTTATTAACTATTTTTAGAGACACTGATACACAATCTTAAAGGTATAGAATTTGGGCTAGTGTACAGCAATTTTTGAAAACAGTAGTTAAACATCCGTTTTAGTGAGAAATGTTATGGCATAACTGTAACTTCCTAACTGCACGTGACTTGGCAGTAGGAGCTCATGAAGCTATCAAGGGTTGGTAAGTAGTACAGGATGTAGTTACAGGGGGAAAATGTTTAATATATTATAAGATTTTATATCACATAACTTTTGCATAATAAAAATCTTATAAGTTCTTAGGTTTGTGCGTGACAGAGCTGTTATCTCACTCTGCATCTCTCAAAGTAACCTACCATGTTAAAATAACTTGTGCTTGCAACAGTGCCTTTTCAACTTAAGCCTACCATGTTAGTTCATTTTTTTTAACTTATATTATTTTTATATTATTTTATTTTTAGTGACCCTCTAAGATAAATTCTATCACTTCCTTGTGACTTTCTTTTGAAGGTTTATTTGGTGATGATCTTGGGAAAGGGGGACAAATGAAAAGCAACATGTGTCTTAAAAAGTGGAAAGTGTGTGATCTGTAAAAATTCTCTTTCACAGTTGCAGAAGTCATATTGTTACTGAGGGAAGCTATTGCTTTCCTACAACTTGGGTTAGTAGAAAAGTGGAAGTGAACTTCAGAGGGATTTTGAGTTTCCAGAGTTATTCTGAGAGAATACAAGTTGCTTTGACTGTTGTGGATAAAATTTACAATGGGATGACCCTGTGTGGTGGTTTAGCCCTGGCTGGAGGCCAGATGCCCACCAAAGTCAGTCTATTACTCCCCTTCTTAGTTGGACAGGAGAGAAAAATAGGTATTAAGAGGCTCAGGAGTCAAAATAAGGCCAGGGAGAGATTATTCTGTCAGCAATGACATGGGCAAAAGAGATTCAACACAAAGTGAAGATGGAAAACTGTCTAATTTATTACACTATACTACAAAGAACAGTGAAAACTGGAGTTGGGAGTGAGACCAAATTGTAAAACAAATGCAACCAGATCTTAAAACACTTTCCCCTCACCACTCCCTTCTTAGCAGACTTTAGTCAGAATTTTGTTCCCTTCTTCCCCCCACTCGCAGTGCAGGGGGGCAGGGACTGGGGAAAACGGGGTTCTCGGTAGCACCTTCCCCCCACCCCTCCATTCTAAGTGGATTTCCCTTTAGTCATGATTTCACTCCCTTCTTCCCCCTGCTCAAAGTACAGGGCAGCAGGGACTGGGAAAAAATGGGGTTCTCAGTTACTTCTTCATGAGCTGTTTTCCAGATCTTAAAACACCTCTAATCTCTGCCCCTGCTCCCTTCTGGGCAGACTTCACTCTAGTCATGGTTTCACTCCCTTCTTCCCCCCGATCACAGCACAGGGGGCAGGGACTGGGAGATGGGGGCTTCGGTCAGTCCCTTGCGAGTTGGTTTCCTTCTTGGCTGGGGAAGGGGGTGGGGGACATTCATTCCACACCCTCCCCCTGCTGCACCGTGGGGTCTCACCCACAGGAGACAGTCCTCCACGAACTTCTCCAACGTGAATCCTTTCCCACAGGGCTTTATCTTTTTATCACAATGTCTCTCAGTCCCAGTCCTCCATGGGGTTCCAATGCTCCCCCCAGCAAATCTGTTCCAACGCAAATATCTCTCATCTCTGTGTCTCTGATTCTCCTCATGGCTGCAAGTGCTGGCAAGGGCTTATTCCAACGTAGGGTCACAGCATCTTCTCTATGTCTCCACCTGCTCCATCCAGCATGGAGCCCCTCCACAGGCTACAGGTGGGGTCTCAGCCTTTTCCATGGGTTTCTCCAGAGGCTGCAAGGGACATCTTTCTTTCCCGCACCTGGGCCGCCTCCTCCCCCACCCTCTCCCGGCCTTGGTGTCTGCACAGCTCACTACATCTTTTCACTCTGTCCTCTGGTGGCAAAAATGCAGCTGCTTCTGGGTTGTTTTCTCCTATATGTGATTCTCAGAGGTGCTATGAATCTATCTCTGATTGGCTCAGCCCTGCTCAGAGTGACTTTGGCCTTGAATTGCCTGATGTTTACATTTTTGGGGCCTGGCAGAGCATTCCAGCAGCCATTTTCTGCAGCCCCTGGCCTCTCTCTCTCTCAGCACCCAGCTACGCAAAACTGTGACACCCTGTCATCAGTCTGAGCCACGGCAGTGTTTGTTGGACAGCTCAGGTTGGCACAATGCAGTTGTTTGGACCATGTCACAGTAGTCTGGTATTAAATTTTACAGCTGCAGATGAATATTCCAAACAGATTTTGTTACTGTAAAATCTGGAAGCTAGGTTTCTGCTGATAAAGTGAGTCAAGGTAAAAACAGACAGCATATTCCAATCAGAAAATCCCTTATGGAATGCCTAACAAGCTCCCTTGCTGCCGAAGCACTAAGTGAAGGCTCTTGGCTGTGCTGATGGAAAGCACTGACCCGTGTACATGGAAAAGCTGGAGAGTTGGTTTTTGTGGTATTCTACAAGTGGGAGAGTCTGATTTGTGTAAACCTAGTTTACAGTCAGTGCTTCTCGAATGCGTATCTTCTGGAAGGACTTCAATTTTTTTAACTTGTTAAATGGATTTTAATACATCTGGCAGTGTTATTGTACTTGGAAAAGTTCAAAGACAGAACTACGCTGTGGAAGAGATTGTATGTTTATTTTCCCTCTCTCTGTAGAGGGAGAACACTGATACTGATACAGTAAT
Organism: Gallinula chloropus; assembly: GCF_964237585.1. Lineage (NCBI taxonomy): Eukaryota > Metazoa > Chordata > Aves > Gruiformes > Rallidae > Gallinula > Gallinula chloropus. The sequence continues at coordinate 207,239,895 of NC_140085.1, forward strand.
GGCATTTGTATTTTGAGTTGTGCTGAATCTTGAGGTTTTTCACGTATGGAGAACTAATACCTAGCATCATAAAGAATAGCAAGTGGAAAACTGCATTGTTTGACTACAGTGGTGCTTGTTAACTTGTAGTTCTTCAATGTTAATTCCATTGCTGTGTTTTTGAAGAGGTTTGAGACAGTTCTTTAAAGACAGCACTGGCTGTTGCAGATAACAGGTGATGACAATTTAAGGTGCCGAGATTGTGAGCATTGCTAGAAGAAAGTTTATAAAGGTGATTATTAACCTGAAAGAATTATCAACTTTAAAAAGATTTAAGGACACGCAGAAAGTGACTGGATGGAAGTGAGAGGAGAAAGGGATGAGGTAGGATCTAGTATCAGGATATAGCAGGATAAACTGAAGATGTATAAAAGTTGAGTTGAATAATATAATAAAAGGTTCTTAAGCAGAAGACAAGGAATTGAGATGCACAGCCTCTGTTACTCAGGGAGGATGGGGTCTATTTTAATCATAATCCAAGAAGGACCCAAAATTGGATGCTCTGAGTCTGTTTTCCTAAGATACTGATGTTCATTGATTGCAAAGCTAGAGACAATGGATATAGGAATGTGGCTGTGGAAGAGGTGGCTTTTCCATTCAATTGAATACAGGGGAAGACAGTAGAAGGCAGCAGAAAGATGTGGATGCAACACAGTTCCAGAAGACATTGCTTGTGATGCTACAGGCTTGATACTACAGGAGAACAGTTGAGGTTATTACAGGATGAGAAAGCAGCAAGTCTTGTACGTAGCTTGAAGGAGATCTAGTAAGCACAACCTGTCAGAGGTAGAGAACTAAGTGCTTTGAGAATGAAACAATTACTTTCTGTAAAAGATGTTATTCTCTGGGGTAGAGACAGGTGTTGAAGACTTGGGAAGTGTTTCTAGTTCAGCATTCCTTTTTTTCACAGCTGCTTGAAGTGTCAATGCCCTGAACTTCCTGAAATTCAGGTAGACTGGTAGAGTAAGATCAGGTTCTTAGTAGCTTGCTTGTGCTGAAACAGCCAGGTGAATCATGTTTCCTACCATGGGTGGCTCTTTGAGGCTGGCCCTAGCAGTTCTTGGGACTGCCAAGAGAAAGGAAGTTCTCTTGAGATGGAACATGCCAGAAATAAAAGGTTTGGAGGAACTTCTGTGTGTTGTCCTGTCAGTAAGCCTGTTTCATTTGTTTGGATGCTTATCCTCCTACACAGTTTATCTGGGAAATGAAAGTTCAGGGCTGTTAAAAGTGGTGGGTTTTGTGTTAGGTTTTGACTGGAAGCCAGAATTCTGAGTGCAATTAAGGATATGTTATGTGTATTTAGCAGATACTTGGCTACTTCTTTTTTTGCCTGGTTCAATTTTGAGTTGGAAATATTTTGTCTGAAAATGCTCTTTAATGGTCTCTCTGAGGTAGTTGACTTGTGGGATGGTCTTCTGTTAGAACTTTGCTAAAGAACATAACAGATGACTTGCGTAGCTTGAATCTGCTGACCTGTGTGGCTTCAACCAAATGACTTGCACTTCTGGTTTTCTTTGAAATTATTAAGAGCTATTTTCTCTTAGAATCAGTTAAGGCACCAGAGATTTCTGTCTGGTCACACTGTAACTTATGTGTCTGGTGTTACAGCAGAAATGCTGGAGAGTTTAGGATTTTACTCATTTGTTCAAAATGTTGATGCTTAGGTGGTGCTTACACTAATGAACTGTCAATCCTCAGGGGAGTCAGGTGGCCAAACCCTCAGGGTTTTAGTGTTGGTGTTGGAAAGATCAGACAACCAGTGCTTTCTGCATCACTCATCCACGGTGTGCTGTCAGTTAAAGCCCACTCCTTCACACGTGCCAAGCCAGCATGGATGCTACTGCTCTGGTGATTTGGGATTTCTGTTGGGCACTTGAACACCAAGTTGTTTGACCTCAGAGTCTGTTTTACCAAAAGTTGAGTACCTTTTTCCATACTTCCAGGAAAGTCTTCCCATTCCAATCAAAACCATAATAAAAATTTACATCCTGGATACGTACAGAGTACCAAGGACCTGTTTAGAACACATCCTGTAAAAAGCAAAGGCATTTTGTTTTCCCTTTATTTGAAGTGATGAGATCTTGAGGCTACCAGATGCTCCCTGGATAGGTGGATTATTTCAAAGACACAAAGTATCAGACAAATCTGAAGATTTTTTTGTCATGATCTTGCAGATTGAAAACCCTGTACTTTTTGTTTTAGAAGTCTGTGGGGTTCTAAAAATCTTCTTTCAACATCAGAAGTTTTATAAAGACGGATTTTCTATCTTCTGTAGAGGTCTCCTTCAGCAAGAAGCCCTGCAGTCAGTGATTTATATAAAAAAAATCACTCTGCTTTTCGGGCATTTTGTCTTAAGGGCAGGAATTTTGGACTTCTTGTTTCTCCTTACTTAACGTTCACTGCTCATTATTTTCTGTGAGTCACAGAGGGAGATGTTTGACTGTAGAATGGCAAATTTCATACCTGGTAACTTTTCTTAATCGAACAGTGGTGTCATCTTCAATTTTACTCCCTATAGTTTAGGAGCCAAGAAAAATGTCAACTTTGTCCATTCCTTTTTGTCGACTGTTTAGCCAGCAGCATGCAGCTTACCTGTGTGGTAATGGAGTGTGCTGCTACTCATCTGTAGTCTTGAAAGGCTGGTGCAGCATTGAATGCCTCTTGTAAGGCACAGCAGGAGAGGAGGAGGATACATTGTGGTGCTGAGCTATATCTGGAATTGTAAAGAAATGGAAAGAATCTGATGTCCCATACGATAATGAGAGAGCCAGCAGGAAAGAACACTGGCAAGAAATTTTCAGTGTGTTAATGGGTACTTTTAACTAAAAGTTTGCACACTGATGTCTTCAGGATTATTGTTTCCTTCAGAGCAGTGTATTTAATATCAAATTAGTTGCACTGTACCGACAATTGCTCGATTTCTCACTTTCCTTTTGCACTGCCTGTCTTGTGTGTTAGTAATTTTCTTTATTCTGCTGTTAAAGAATCAGACACATAACTAAAACCAGAGTAGAAAACCAGTTATTACACCCAGTGTCTTGCTTGTATTCTGTAATTGTCTGGTTTTGACATTGCTAGCCAATCTAGTTTGTTAGCACAGCTTGTAGTGCTGCAAGTGAAAACTCTTGGGCTTGGAAGATGCAATCTGCTGCAGTGTCCACTTGTGTTCTTGTGCTTTCAGTGATTTTAAAACAGTATCTCAGTTTTACACATATGAAATTCTACCCTGATAGTCAACAGCGCAAATCGCTTAATTAAAATCACTGAGTACATTATAATTAAAGTATTTCTATATTCTGTATGCCAGAGGAGGTTTGTTGCATACTGAGGTTCATAGCTTAGGAGAAGCACAGGAGTCTGTCTCTGTCAGATTATATGGCCTAGCAGAGTGGGCACTCAGAAGACCTGATTTCTGTACTTGGTACTGTGATGTTTGGGACATCATAAAAACTGGTGCAGTACCTTAGATTAAAGGTCTGTGTAGATGTTACCTTGTCCCTCCACTGTTCAATGTAGACAGTTACTTCATCTTCTCATGCTGTTCTCTTCTGTAAAATTAGCACAATTACAGAGCTATATGGTGTATTATTTCGGTATCAGCTGAATAGACAGTAGATTTGAGGTAGTTTAAATACATTATATTCTCAAAATAGCCTTTGTAATAGCTTCAGTATTCATCTTTTAATGCATTTAATACGTTAGAATGTCTTTTCTAATTTGCTTGAGAGAGGATCAGGTTTTTGGAGACTATAGCTCACATAGTCACTTAAAATGATGACTGCATAGAAAATTCAATTACAAAAAAACCCAACACACCTGATGTGAAAAGAAAAAAAATTAATTCACTGCATACAAATCCTACACAAATTTCATATGTAACTCCTATCATTGCATAATGGTTTTCAGTACTGATCACCACTTACCTCATAGTTGTGTTTTTTAAGAAGCTTCTCAGTTCTTGGGTCATCTTATACCTCATAGTGTTCTCAAAAATTAATGAGTTGTCTTAAGCGGTTTGCTGTGTTAATATGAATGAAAGCAGTAATAGAAATGAGTTGATCCTTGAAGATAGGTATTGTTTTAGTGGCTAATGTTGTCTAGCTTAAAATTTCTGCTTGGCATTGTGTAGATATCTGGCATGAGGATGTATAACTGAGCAACGTAATTCCAAGTTAACGCTTTTGCATGGGGCTGTGTGAAAAGAAAAATTATGTATTTTTTTTTTGACTGCTTATTTGGGGGTTTGATAAGCACAAATGCAAGTGTAGTGTTTTGAAAAAGTTGCAGATATCACATGAAACCATAGAGTTGTGCAGGAAAAAGTATTCAGGTAAAAATGTCTTTAATTGTAGTCTGTTATGCAACCTGAATTTTTCTGAAGCCCCAATTGCTAGCTGTTGTTGTATTCATTTAATTTTCAATATTTAACTCTTAACTGTGATATCTCTCTGTAAAAATTACTCTGTTCCTAATGTTTAAAATCTGTTTCCAGGCTGCAAGCTGCTATATAAACAAGACTTTGCAAGACGGTTAGGACTGAGATGTGTTACTTGTAATTACTGCTCACAGCTGTGCAAAAAGGGAGCAACTAAGGAACTTGATGGTGTAGTGAGAGATTTCTGCAGTGAAGAGTGCTGTAAAAAATTTCAGGACTGGTACTACAAGGCAAGTAACTCAGAATTTTTGATGAGAGCTCCACAGTTAAAAAAAACAAAAATGCACATGTGAGGATATCTCAAGGACTGTGCAGCAAATACGTCTTACTTCAGCAGAGCATTTGCTAGACAATAAGCAAATGTATGTAATTTCATCATTTGAGTTTTCTTAGATCTTAGAGCAGCATTTCTACCATCAGATTGATTAACTTGTTTGGTGAGGAAGTGTTGAGCTACAGAAAAACAAGGAACTACTATTGTATATTTGTTACTTTACAATTCCATCTTTTTCTCCTCAATTGCTACTATATTTTTCTTGTCAAAGCTTCATAAATGTGTATTCAGAATGTTGAAAACACTGTTAATAGCAACTGGATGATACCTTGATTTAAGTGACAATGAACTAGGTTAGCGGAGTTTTTCTTGTTCCTGTTTTTGCCTCCTTTTTTGCCTTTTCCCTTCTCCCCCAGTTTGAACTGCAGAGGCTTTGATTGTTCAGTATTTCCCAGTGGAAAGGATGCCAAAGGGAAAAGCAAGACCAAATGGATCTCTAATAAAAGTTTAAATCAAACAGATGGCATCTATTCCTAAATCTCTGGAAGCTTAACTACCTTGTGAAGCACAACCAGCAAAGAGTTCACATTAAGAGGGCTTTTTTTGTTTCATTTTTTTGAAAGAAATAAAGGTGAATTTGAAGCTGGGTTTAGCCTGCGCTTAGTGCCATGGATAAAATATTTGATCTCTGGTGTGAACAACCTGGAAAGCTACACTGATAATGTCAGAACAAGAACTACACTTATGGATGCAATTGTACAAAATTCATCACCTTACCAAACTCTGTACACAGTCTGGAAGGCAGTAAAAAGCCTGAAATGTTTAGAGATCTAGATACAAGTCCTGTAATTCAAGATGATCTACCTACTATTAAAGAACTGAATCTGAAGACATATCTGATATTTTGAAATGGCTGGTTGCAGAAGTATTAGAGCCAAACTCTGTGAAGTCTTTCTTTTGGATAATGTACGCAGGGTCCTGTTAGATATTCCTGAAAGAGAACTGCTGAAGACCAGAATGTTCCTTCCAACTCATGTGAAAATAGGGTGACAAAGCTTGACTGCCAAGTTCTTAAAACTTACTAAACGTTAACTTCATAGAGTAATACTTAATCTCTATGCCATAAAACTTGGGGAATGGGGTGAAATAGATCCCTGCATAAAAAGTGCCTTCTCATAGAGTGCCTAATAAAGCTTTGGCGTGCTTTACAAATCTCTTGGTGATTCAAGAAAGAATATGGGCAGGGGGATGGTGTGTGTAGCAAACTAATTGCATATATATAGACTTATACAGAAGCTTGTACCTCTCATTCAGGTTTGAGAAACACTTGAAAACCGACTTGAGGTTGGTTATTTTTCTGATCTGTGGGAGAAGACAGTAACTTAACTGGCCCATTAAGTCTGCTTAAGAAATGCTGGTGGTACTGTGGTACAGGAGAGTTAGACACGATGCCGTGAAAAGGCAATGTAATCCAAACAGACATGCTGGTAACTAGTGAATTTTGGTTCTTTTGATGATATTGAAGTGTTAGATGGTTTTGCTTTTTGAATCTTATGCTTGCTAATGGAAGTACCATTACATGATACTGAATTGTTGGTTATTTTTTTCCAAATGTTTCTTAAAGCCTTTCCCTAATTCAGTTCTGGTTATAAAAGTTTGGGATTTATTACATGGGGAACACACGTAATAGGTTTTGGGAAGTCATGTGTTTTGCTAAAATTGTTCTCTCCCACACCCTTTACATCCTTGCTGGTAACTTCTCCCTCATTATAAAGGTCACTCCAGATATCTCAGATTTGGTAGTATGTTCTTAGCTAATGTTCTGACCTAGCCATAAATAGATAATGATCAAAATATAGGAAGACAGAATAGATACTGATCCCTCCCCGAATTTGTACTTCATATGCTGTTTTGTCTATTAGCTACTCAAAAGAATAGTTACATATGTATGAGCTTTGTCTCATTAATGCAATGTCCAGTGTTATTTTTGAGTTTTAATGGATGTATACATGAAGAGAAATAAGTAGTAATTACCTAGTAATGTTTTAACACCAGCATTCTGTTCATTAAACAAATGTTTGTCTCCATCTTCTTTGTCTACTTTTTTTTATGGACACATCTTTCTCATGTAGTGTTATCTGGAAAACATCTTCACTTCTAAAAATCATTAAGGATTATGAGAGAGCTTCCCTGAATGACAGAATTCTCTTCTCATAAAGCCAGAAACAAGAGTAGAAGCACAACAGACTGTTACCTAGAAGTATTAGAAGCACATCAGACTTAGGTAGAAGTGTTCCTCAAACCCAGTAGAAGGGTTTGAAACGTGGGAGAATAGTTTGGTCCAGATCATCTGTTGGGTGATAGCTGCAGTTACCAGATGGTGCTGAGTTCTGAGGAAATTTCTACTCTGTGTTGTCTGCACACCTCTAAAATGAGAGAGAAAACTTTCAGTGTTTTGAGGTTAGCTCCCTGTTATTAAAGCTCCTTCTGTAAACTTGAGTTGCATGCCATGGTTTGGATGTTGATCTGAAAAATACCTGGGAAATTTGAATATAAATATTTTAGTAGCCCGATGTTTGATGACAGTTTCAATCATTTGATGCTCTTTATACTAGAGCATTGAAAGTACCTTGAAAAAGAATATACAGTTCTGAGAACAGAAGTCTATTCCTTTAAATACACACTGTGAAACACTGCTGAAAATACTGGAGCTGAAGTGCGCTCACAGGTCATTCGGGGCTACGGTGGAGTATTGATTAGAATGTGTGGTGATGGCTGCGTACTCAGTGGAGGTCAGGTGTCTTTAGCAAAGACTGAGTAGGAGGTGGGCAACTACAGTCCAAGGCATAGAAAAATTGTTGTGGCTGCTGAGCTCAGATAGCAATGTCAGCAGTGCTGAAACTCGAAACGACAGCGCCAGCATTAATCTTAATGGCAGAGGCAGCAAGACAACCTTGGGGAATTTCTCTTGTCTGAATTCAGCCATTGTGTAGTTAGGCATCTCCGTTTCGAGCAGGTACTGTTTCAGAACTGTTGACCTTCTCTTCTCTTCCAATCACTCATGCTCTGGAAACATCTCTCGTTTCTTACTCGCTGTGGATTGAACTCAGAATAGATGGCTGAGATTAGGTCAAATTAGTACCAGTCCAAATCATCAGAGAACATTAGGAACAGGTCACTGCAGGATAAAAAACGTAAGTAAAAGCTCCACATGTGAAAACTTTGTTTTTTAAACCAAGTTTGGGGCAAACATCAGTGATTTATACAAGGCTCTATGCCCATTTGAACGTGTTGAAGTTGGACCTGGGAAAAGAACTGGATCCAAAGCAGTCATGAAGTGGTAAAGAATTAGAGTATAAAGTATAGATGGACTTTATGGAAACACAGAGAGAGAGCAAACTTGAAGGTAGGTGTTTTAGAGAATGAAATAACGTGTAGTGCCAGTGTCCCAAATAAAACCAAATGGAAAGAGGGAGGAAGGAGGAAAGGAGCAGAAAATCGTGAATTCACAATTCTGCTTTCTGTTAATGATCAGTGTGGTGGGGAGAGCAAGAAGGTGGTGAGAAGCTCCAGTGCAGGGAAGGGTGCATCATACTGACTGCAAGCAGAGTTACAGAAATAATGGAATTATGGTGTGGTAAATAGGATTGTTTAGGTTGGAAAATATCTTTAACATCATTGAGTCCAACCATAAACCTAGCACTGCCAAGTCCACCACGTGTAGGGTTGAGTACTGAAGCATCCTTGTGAAAGGAGCTTGGGCTGACTAAGGAGTAATAATTTCTGTGTGGAAGCCCTTAGTAGGAGCCCAGGAGAGACAGTAATACACTTACTCAAAGGCATAAATGAAAGAGCAGAACCTGGAGAGGAAGGAAACAATTGCAGGAAGGCTGCAGTTTGCTGCATTTGACAAGATTTATCACCTTTTTCTTGCTTTGATGGAGAGAGAAAATTGAGCAGAAAGTGCTGCTTTGGTAGTCAGCAGAGCGCTAGCAGGTCAGAATAGGTGGGATTTTCTGTTCCTGGGTCAGCTGTCATTCTCAATAGTGTTAGGTGGGCTTGAGATTTAAAATTTGACTGTCCTGCTGGTATTTCTGCCTTCTGATGGCTTTGGAAGCTGCATTTGCATCAAAGGTGTGAATTCACAGTTGCTCTGAACTGGTAAATGTAGGCTCTTTTGGCAACACTCCACACTTCTTCATCTTCCCTGCACCCTCCGGAGAAAAAACCTTCCTCTTTTGTCCCTGTGAGAACGTCTCTGCTGCAAAATGAGCTGTGGGTCAGACCAGCAGAAGATTGAGGGAGTGCTGCTGGGTCTCTGTGTGTAGCACTGCTGCTGACACGGGCGCAGAGCAGGGGAAGGGGCACTTGTCTTGCCAGGGAGGGCGGGGGCAGCCCAAAGCCACAGCTTCAACTGCACCCAGGCCCACTAACACATCTAAAGGGGATGTTGTGGAATATTTTTAAGCTGGTTATACTGTTAGAATCAAGTGTGTCTCTATTGTCTTGAATATTCGAAAACTGCAGCTGAGCGCTGAGCTTCCTGCGTTCCCAGAGGGTGGTGCCAGACTCTCCAAGTGCAGAAAAGGAGCTCAACATTTAAATACTTTTTAAAATTTGAACTAATTGGCCTGTTGATATTTTTTTTGGAGTTGCAATAACTGCAGTTGGATCATTTATATTAGTTTTTTTTAGCCATCAGAGCCTTGTGCATAACTGCAATGTTGTGTATGGTTTTACGTATTAATGTTTTATGTTGCATATTGTCATAACTTCCCTCTTCCTCTCCTGGCTGTATTACTAGGTTGGCTTATTTTGGATTCCTGAGCATCCATAAAGGCTCTGTGCTTTATAAAGACAGCTTTAGGATGGAGGTTGTAAACAATATCAAGCGGTAGTGCAAACATTTCTTTGCTTACTGAAAATCTGAAACTGGAGCCTCTGCTGTGCAGATAATAATTTATAGTGTGGCTAATTAGATTCAGTGGAATCTATTTTGAAGAAAAACAATGTCTTAGTGATGCCTCCTGAAATTAGTATATAGGCTAGTGAAAGGTGTGTTACTTAATGTTTAGCTAGGGGTATGAAAGAGCAAAGGTCTGAGTTTCAAGTTACGTGATAGGTAGATTTTGTGGAAAGCTCCTTAGTTTGAGAGCTGTTGTCTATAAATCCTAGGAAAAATTTTGATTGGCTAAATAATTGGAATCTAAAATGATTGTCAGAGTACTAAGGAAACATAAAAGTTACGTATGCTAAAAGGGTTCTGATTTGATACCTAGAGAAGTGATTCTGTTTGTGAATTAAAAATAACCACCCAAACTTTTTGTTTTGGGGAAAAAACCCCAAGTTTATTTGTCCTTGTTCAGGAGGATCTTTAAGGAGTCTCACTTGCTTTCTGCTCGTTTCGCAGAATGCTTCAGTGGAATTAATTACAATTGATGCCATAAAACTAATTTTTTGCTGTCTAGAAATGAGCAATTTTTAAAGACATAGTAAAACAAAGCAGAATTGTTCTGAGTGTTAATACCCAGCAAACAATTGAGAATAGTGACAGATGTGCCTGTATTCATTCACCAGTTAGTAATGTAAACTCATAGAGCCTACATGAGCGAGACATAACTGTGTAGTGGTAACGATTCTTCAGTCCTCTTAAAAACAGAAGCTTTTAAAAAGTAGAAAAAAAACCCTATTTTTCCAAGTCTTGTTCAAAAATGTCCAAATCTTCCTTTGCATTAAGGCTGCCCGGTGTGACTGTTGTAAGTCGCAAGGAACCCTCAAAGAGAAAGTGCAGTGGCGTGGAGAAATGAAACACTTCTGTGATCAGCACTGTTTGCTGCGTTTCTACTGTCAGCAAAACGAACCCAATCTGGCAACCCAGAAAGGACCAGAGAACCTACACTATGGTACGTGCTGCTTCGTGGCTGCTGAGCAGCAAACAAGATGCTTCCTTTAAATGAAAAATGTGAAGTTGCATGAATTATTGATTTGTTGTAATAAACCGTGCTTGGGATTACCCTTCTTATTATAGAGGCACCATGGAGCTGCTTGCTGGCTTTTATCTTAGCTCTTTATTTTATTGCTTTTTCAAGCACTGAAACGTTGTCAGGTAATCAAACAGCTTTGCAATCGCTTTTTTAAAAACAAATCTTTTCAGGTTCGGTGTAATTTCAGTGTTGCATCTTTATGGGGACAGCAGAAGTTTGTCTCTCGCGCTCTGGTTTGTCATTACTTGCTCTGTGGAAACACTTCTCAAAATGGGTTTTGGTCACAAAGAACAGATCAATGCACTAAGAATGAAAAAAATGGAATTAAAAGGAAATAAATTAAATTGAAACTAAATGATAATGGAATTAAAGTATCTAGATAACAGGAAGACATTGGATTTTTTGTTGTTGGCAACAGGTACCATGTACATTTACTGATGGGGACCGAATGCGTGTTTGTTTATGTGGTTTATTTGGCAAGTCAGGCAAAGTTTAAATAAATCAGGTTTTTAATTAATTGTAGCAACACAGCTTCTCTGCACAGCTGTTTCCACATTTAAACATCTTGGTATTTATTTATTTTTCTGAGAGACTATATTCTCATTTGGACAGAGCATTGATGTAGCATTTACCTTTGTATAAGGTTCAGTGCCAGAGTAGTAAGGTGCCAGTGAGTGACAAGTCTTGTATGCACTTCTCTCCCTAAGTAATCAGGGCTGTTAATTTAATATTATCCTGCAGGTAGATGTTGTCTGAGTTGCTGATTGAAATTTGCTTTCATTCTGAAAATGCAAAAAAGTTTTCTAAAAATGTTTTCTTACATTTTTAGATCAGGGCTGTCAAACCCCCCGAACAAAAATAACAGTAAGTACATATATTTAACATACCTACAACATAATTATGTGTATATAAAATGTGAAATCCTGGTGGCTTAGAAGGGATGCTGTTAAAAAAATAGTGTCTTTGAACGGTGCGAAGCTAAATTTATTGAGGCTTTTTTAGTCTTTTCAAAATTTAATCTTTCCAGTGTGTTCTGGGAAACCAAATCATCAGCAATCCATTTTACATCTGTAGGGCATGGAAGTGTTGCTTAAAAGTTAATCCGCAGCCTATGTGTACCTTAGTCACAAGTTTAGACTGAAGAGGTGGATTTACTGAGTGTAGAAAGGGAAGAGAATTTCACGGGTAGCTTAGAATATTAAGGGTGCATCTCAGCTTTGAAAAGCTGAAAATAAACCCTCAGATCTTCAGTTGTAATTCCCAGTCTGATTGACTTCGCTGCAGGTAACCAAATAGAGAAGCATAACCCTCTGCAGGATTGCTGCCTGGGAGGGTTGGGATCATGAGTGGAGCAGCAGCCTTAAGTCTGATTTTCAGGCTTTTTTGGCTTGTTAAAAGTATTATTAATAATAATTTTTACAGTTAATGTATTTTATTTGAAACTGAGTTTTGTTTTGATTTGTTTGTCGCATGGAAGGTCTCAGCAGTGCCTATTTTTCCATGGAAAAAATTGACTCGCCTTTTTAATGCAAATTGACACCTGTAAGGTAAAACTTAGATTTAAGTGAAAGTATTTTGATGGTGTTACAAAATACATTAATGAAAAAGGCAGCAAGGTTTCTCAGGTAACTAGAGTCTCATATTTTATGTTTGATAGCTTCCAGTGATGTTAATTCAGCCCATACAATTTTAAAGATCATATAAAAGCTGCTTATGATAAAGCTTTTTTAAAATACATTTTGGAAAGCATATGCTGTTCTTCGAACTTGGCTTTCTTTTCATATTTAAAAGGAAATGTGGAGCTGGTCTTACTGCATCTGACCAAAGAGAAGTGCCAGCCTGTTTCTTAAATCAAGTTCCAAAACAGGTGCCAGTGAACAAAGCCCATGTCTGGCACAAGAGGGGCTTTACCTGTTGGCTGTAAGGATGCAGTTTGAGCATTCCCTGATGTTCCCAGGTGTTGGTTGTTAGTATCCTAGGGCCAGCAGAGGGAGCTCCAAGTTCATGATGCGCATACTTTGCAGTCAAAAAGTGTTTAGAGGTACTATTTTCTCTAGAAATAAGGGTGGTTTTTAAAAACGTGATCTTTGGATCACAGCATAATTCAAGAAGGTTAGCCCTTGAGCCAAAAATTTGATATTCTACTTACAGTGAATTCTTTTTACAGCTAAAAGTATCTTTTCAGTTATGTAAGAGTTTAAATTGCACTTTAAAATTGCACTTTTTAAATTGCACAATAAAAAAATATAATATCTTAAGAGTATCTGAAATCTAAAAAAGAAAAAGGAGCTATAAGGTATTAGCCCTGATGGAGCAAAATACAACTGTTACCTTCCTGGTCATGACAGCTCATTACTAGAAATGCAGGATTATAGTTGGTGCTGTTGCACTATCTTGTTGTGAGCTTCTCTTTGGTATCTCCTATATGGGAAGTATTGACTGATACCTTAAATCAAGAGCTTTGTGCTGAAGTCAGTGTGATGCAGCAGCACTTTCTCTTTTATTTGCCTCTCTGTAGGGCTCAGCACCACCACCTTCTCCAACACCAAACAGAGAAATGAAGAACAAGGCAGTTCTTTGCAAGCCTTTGACAATGACGAAAGCCACCTACTGTAAACCTCATATGCAGACAAAGTCTTGCCAGACAGGTAACTCTTGAACTCTACTGCAGCTGCTCATTTCTTCATTGCAGATTTTTGTTAACTGTTACTGCCTTGGAACATATTGCAAATACTCTGATTTTTTTTCCCTAAACTGCAGGTGTAAAATATATTTAAGTACCTGGCAGTGTTTGCCTTTTTCTTTTTTCTTTTAATAGAAGATGATTGGAAAAAAGAGTATGTCCCAGTGCCTATTCCTGTACCTGTCTATGTTCCGGTGCCTATGAACATGTATAGTCAAAATATTCCTGTTCCTACAACGATTCCTATTCCTGTAAGTGAGATTTTAGCTTCATTTATAATTAGCATCAATTCAAATGCATGTGTGGGACTGCTTTTTGGTGTTGACTGCTGTCAGTCTGGTCCATTTAAAGGATTGCAGCTTGTGGCACTGCTATTTCTTGAAAAAGCATTTGAAATCTGACAGTAGCATTTAATTTCTTGATCATTCCTTAGGTCCTATCTGTCTGCTTTTCCATGGGAAAATCTTGTGCTGCTGAAATTTTTAGGAATAGTTCTGAAAGATGCTGAGTTTGCTGAATAAGGGTTAAGCAGCAAGATATGTTTGGGTAGCAGGGAAACTGAAAGGTTTTGTTGGGGAAGGGTGGTTGTGTGGGATAAACAGAAGGAAGAATCACAGAATCACACAGAACCACAGGATGTTAGGAGTTAGAAGGGACCTCGAAAGATCATCTAGTCCAACCCTCTGCCAGAGCAGGATCACCCAGACTAAATCGGCACACATCCAGGTGGGGTTTGAATGTCTCCAGAGAAGGAGACTCCACAACCCCCCCTGGGCAGCCTGTTCCAGTACTCCATCACCCTGAGACTGAAAAAGTTCCTCCTTATATTCACATGGAACTTCCTATGCTCCAGCTTACACCCCTTGCCCCTTGTCCTATCACTGGCCATCGCTGAGAAGAGTCTGGCTCCATCCTCCTGACTCTCACCCTTTACGTAATTATAAATATTAACAAAGTCACCCCTCAGTCTCCTCTTCTCCATGCTAAAGAGGCTCAGCTCTCTCAGCCTGTACTCACAAGGAAGATGTTCCACTCTCTTAATCACTTTAGTGGCCCTGTGCTGGACTCCTTCAAGGAGTTCTGTGTCCTTTTTGATCTGAGGGGCCCAGAACTGGACACAATATTCTAGGTGTGGTCTCACCAGGGCAGAGTAGAGGGGGAGAAGGACCTCTCTTGACCTACTAAAAGAAAAGCAGAAAAAACCTGAACCTTATTCCAGCAAAACAAAGTCCAAGTTAAATTTGTTACTGCTTATGTAGCAAATCTCATCGAAATGGTGGAACTGAATCCTGCATGCTGAAAATTTTGTGCCACAAGCAAATGACTAAAAGAGGATGTTGATTTATCCAGACTGTTAGTCTGAAGTTAGTCAGGTTTGAAGCTTCAGAGTCCCTTCTGTTCTTTCTTTCATCCACTGGATTTTGTCATGTTTAGGGCTTGGGTGGGTTTTTTTATATCCTGTACCCTTTCCTGCTTTCCCATCTGTTCACAATCGTTTATATTGAATTTTTTAACATGTCAACATCACACTGAAGTGGTATGTTTCTAATCTATTAACTCTGTCTTTTAGAAGAGGGGTGTAGAGTGAGGTTCTGTGTTGACTGCTGTGGATGCAGCGCTGGGGTTTGGTTTTGTTTTTTCTTTTATAATTACCTCTCTTCCTGCCTGCATAGGTGCCAGTACCAGTTTTCGTGCCCACCCCTCTGGAGAGCAGTGAGAAAACCCTTGCAGCAATAGAAGAGCTGAGGGAAAAAGTGCCCTCAAATCCTCTGGAAACTGAGCTACTGAACTTGTCAGGGATGGTGCCTGAACATGATGGAAAAGCTGAAGCTTCTGACATGGCTGGTGAGTTTTCTACTGACTTTTTTACTCTCTAGAGTGCTGGGGTAGATGTGTGTGAATCGAGAGAGGGGTCAAAGTGGAGGTTTCTCTTAGGGAAAGAGACTTGGAGAACAACAGTGCTATTACTGAGTTCTTGTATTAAGTTGAAGTCTTACTTATTTCAACATTTTGAAAGGTAATTTTAGGAATACAGAAATATTGGAAATATGGAGAATTTTGTGAAGTCTGTAGCATGATTTCGGTGTGCTGTACCAGACCTTTGTCTTTAAAAGCACAGGCATTACCTTTGCTTGCCCCAGCTCCTTGGCTGGCAGCAGCCAACCATCCAAGACTGCACACACGTGTTTTCCTCTCAGCATAACTCAAACCAAGCCAAAACCCAATCCATTCTTCCTCCCAGGAAAACTCAAGTCAAAAGTTTAGCAGAAGTGATCTTTGTATCTGTCTTACAGGTGTGAACACAACTCTCTCTGAACAAGGTGGGATAGGACAGAGATCGGATCTCTTTGTAGGAACACTTTAGGCAGATTTTACATTGGGATTGGGGAATCAGGGACTATTAAAACTGGAACTGAGGTCAGCAAAACCAGGTGACCTAATGATGCTTTCACTCTTGATTGATCCTGACCTGCAAGTATCATTTCTTTGAAGATAGTAATGCATCAGCTGATAGATCATTGTGGTTGTGGTGCTGAAATGGGTTGTCATGCCAGCAGCTTACCTGAAAGGAGAGAACTGTCTGGGACAACTTTATAGCTGATGATCAAAAATCCTGCATATCCTGTGATGATATTTTTGCAGTGCACATACCTCTTTGCCCCTCTTTTCTGTCTCTGCCTGTGAAAATTCACAAGTCACTTCTTGTACCTTCTAAGGAGAACTTGCCTTCTCTTCCAAAATGTAGATTTTTAAGGTTTTTCCATTACTTGGGTGAAATTTGGGGGTTTTTTTCCAAGTTATTTCAACAGGCCTCTTAAAGGGTGTTGATAAATGACATGATCTTACGCTTTGTGTCTGGTATATAGGGGGCAAGCAGTGCTGCAGTCCCAGGAGGCTTAGAGTTCTCCAAACTGTTGCCATTTCCTGACTGAAGCCGAACATTTCAGTAGTGCTACAAGACTGTCATTTGCAGTTCCTTGCTCCTGTCTGCGAAGTACTGCTGGCTGAATGATTAGATGTAGGGGATCAGAGCTTGCTCATTTGCAGAGAACTGAATTTGGAGAAATCTGTCATTGCCAGAAGCTAGAAAGAGGTTGAGCTTCTGTTTCTCTCTGTCTGCCTGCCTTGTTTGCTTTTGGAGGATCTCTCCCTCAGGCTTGAAAGCCTGTTCTGTTGTGGGCAGAATCTTGTAGAAAAATAGTTAAGTTTGTCAGTCTTGTTTGAGTTCTGTGATTGACTGGTACCCTGATTTCCCTGTACTTCATTTTCTATACAAGTGCTTTGCTGATTCATCTTCATGAGGACAGATGGGCTAGGAAGTGTCTCTTCTGTTTGAAGGAAATCAGATTGGCGAAGTACGTCTGAGAACCCAAAAACGAAACCTAGGATGGTGATGAGAACAAGCAGCTTTGTAACCACTCAGCTTCCAGTGTTCTAAATCTGCCCTGTTTTGGCTAATCCATCTGTTGGTTAAACTATGAGAGATTTACCTTACTAAAAAAAATTTGTTTATTTACAGGTGCGGTAGTTGAGTCAAGTCTACTAAACTCAGAATCAGAGGCACGAACAAGCTTGCCTGATGTTCCATATGAACCAGACCTTGATATTGAAATAGACTTTCCCAGAGGTATTTTTTCTGTCATTTGAATGTATATTGTGAAATAGACATTGTGGGCAGCCACTGTGTCTTGATTCTTCATCCTTTCAGAGAAACTTAATGTGATTGCAAGACTCGCATGACTGACTGTGTTAGGTAGACCTTTGCCATGCCTTTGCAAGACTGGGGGCTTCTGAATCAGTTCCTCCATCTTTCTAAATATGGTATTTGAAACGATGCAAAGAAAAGGGGAATTAACATTCCACAAACAAACTTGGCTGTGTCGCTTGGGTTTGGACATGGATTTAGGGATGCCATTTTGAAGGCTCAGAGGCTGAGATGGCATGTGTCATGGAAAACAGTAATTGTCATGATTCAGCCCCAGGCAGCGGCTTAGCACCACAAGCTGCTTGCTCATTTGCTCACCCCTCCCATGGGAGGAGAAACAGGCAAAGCCCCATGGGTTGGGAGAACGACATTTACTGACACAGCACAGGGATTGGGGAACAACCACAACAGAGCCCTGTGACAGAACACACACAGGGTGATAACACACAGAACTTTACCAACCCTATGAATGCACTCAGATTGACTTAAGGACCCGACCTGACTACTGGCAGCACTCAGACTGTCCCAGAGCCACGCAGACCTGCCCCTCCCTGACCAGCCCCATTATGGGGGCATGATGTCACATGGTATGGAAACACCCTTGGATGAGCTGAGCTGGCTCTTTGCAAAAGTGAAGTCGGTCCTGAGCGGAACCAGGACATGAATGCATTCTTCAGACACCAGGTGTTTCCATGGACAGCAGTGGTTTTGACCAGAAATTGCAAAAGGGCAAATTTCCAACTTAAGTTTGTTAGAAAACTGCTGGCATCCTGCACATCCCCTGGTTATCTTTTAGTCTCTTGTTAGCGTCCATGCCTGTATTTGAAAAAGGAAGGGTTATTAGGTTATTAGGGGTATTAGCAGGAATATCAATCACTACCTGAAGACCTTTCTTGAAAGAAGGTCTTGGGTTCATGTGTTACAGTTTCTACCATGCTACAGAATGCAGGCAATGCTGTTTGTTTCCTTGCACGTTGTCCTAATCAATCCGAGATCCAAGAAAGCTCCTGGATCCTGCCTGTAGCTAGTCTCTCTCTTGACATAACATCTCTTGGACATGTCACTCATACCTCCCCTGGATAGCTTTTATATCTGATGGGGAAAATCTCCTGCCTTGTGCCATAGATATCTACACTAGATGCCCAACCTGGGTTTCTCAGTTTTCTGTATGTCTAATTTAAAGATCAAGTCTAGGGGTTAGTCTAAAGAAGTTTAGTCAGATGCACACGAGATTTTTAACCCTCTTTGTAAGTGAGGGTTGATACATGACAAAGAAAAAGCTATGGAAGAAAAAAAACCCAAGTGGAGTAGTAAACAGTAGCAGTTTGTAATAGACATTGATTGCACTGAAGTTCTGAGATGAGATTCTTCATGGTAGTTGGAGGAGGACTGGTGTTTAGTCTGGGGCAGAGTTCTTAAGTCATTGCATGTCAGGCTGTTGAATCGGGACCGGTTTGGTGTCTTGAGTAGTGATGTGGTGAAATCAGACTGTCAGAAGATCATTCAGTTTTGGATGAAGACACTGATGGATAAATGAGGGATGAACCATCTTCAGTACAGCAAATAAAGGTGGAACTTGCAACATTAAATGCATTCATATTCTCATTCTGCTGTGTTGCCTGAAATAGTCTCTCATCCTACCCCTGAAATGTTAAATAAATAGTATTTTGACATGTTACCATCTATCTGTTTACCAGAATTACTGTAATAACCATCGTGACCTAGACCTCCACCACTTGTACAAATACGGACTAAAGCCAGTTTCTCTGAGAGAGTTTGCATTCCAATTCTTAATGTTTTTAACCAAGTGTAATGTGCTATATAAAATATTAGTAGCAATGACAAAAATGTGTGGACAAAAGTACACGTAGTAAGTTAGTTTGTATCTTTTCCACTCTTAGCTGCTCATTCTCATAACTTAAACTTCTTAATAATAAAGACTGCCTGGGCATGAAAAACTGTGTAAGAGTTTGTACTAAGAAATCTTGCCTTAGTGACTTGGTCTAGTGGAGAGTGTCCATGCTTGTAGCAGCAGGTTGGAACTAGATGATCTTTGAGGTCCCTTCCAACCCAACCCAACCTAGTATATAAGTCTATGACTTGAGATGGTGCTTGAAAATGCTGAGCATTGGATCCTTTACAATTTATTTAGAAATAAACATTTTGATAGCTTTACCTTACTTTCAAAATAAGGATAGGTTTATCTCCTATTACTGAAATGAAAGCTGGAGAGGGAGTGTTTACAAGGGCATGTAGGGACAGGACAAGGCTTGAAACTGAAAGAGGGGAGATTTAGATCTCTTATGGCAGGGGAGGTTGAGATTGGATGTTAGGAAGAGGTTCTTTACTGACAGGGTGGTCAGGCACTGGAACAGGCTCCCCAGGGAAGTGGTCACAGCACTGAGCTTGACTGAGTTCAAGAAGTGCATGGACGATGCCCTCAGTCCCATGCTCTGACTTGGCTGGCCCTGTGTGGAGCCAGGAGTCCTGTGTGGAGCCATGGGTCTCTTCCAACTCAGGATATTCTGCAATATTCTGTGATATTCTAGATTAGATGTAAGGAAGAAATTCTTCCCAGTGAGTGTGCTGAGGCCCTGGCACAGGCTGCCCAGAGAAGCTGTGGCTGCCCCCTCCCTGGCAGTGTTCAAGGCCACATTGGATGGGGCTTTGGGCAGCCTGGGCTAGTGGAGGGTGTCCCTGCCCCTGGCAGGGGGTTGGAACCGGATGGTCTTTGTGGTCCCTTTGAACCCAAACCAGTCTGGGATTCTTTGCCAAATCCAGTCTTTGGTAACGTTTCTGTGTGTGCTTTGTGGACCCCTTATGTTAATGCACACTCATATAGCTCATTGTGTTTTTTAAACCAATATTATCTAGAAGTTGTTTAGGAATCAGTTTCTGTTAATTTGTTTTCAGCAACTGAGGAGCTCGATACAGAAAATGAGTTTTTATTACCTCCTGTTTTTGGGGAAGAATATGAGGAACAGCCAAGGCCTCGATCCAAAAAGAAGGTAATTTTTTCATGCTATTAAAAAATTCAAACACAAAATTTAAGTAGGCAAAGATATGGAGGGCGGGTGGGCAGGGGATGCAGTTCCCATTCTTACATTGCTATAAAACACATTACTACTGCCTGTTCATACCTAATATCCTGCTGTTACTATGTAAAGTGGTGTACTTCAAATAATAAAATCTGAGTCCTATGTTTGTTGCAGTTAACTTTTGGATTTAATAGGAGTGTGAATTCTAAATTCTCGTCCCATATTTGCTTCAAATTTGTAAAACTGTTGATGTAACGTGCTAGTGTGTATATATTTTTCCTTAGTGTGCTAGTGTGTATATATTTTTCCTTAGTAATGCTTCTCTGCCTTATACATTGAACAAAGCTTTCTTGGTTTAATTCAATCATAATGTGGAAGAATGTTGACATTACCTTGGCTTAAAATGGGAGTTACAGCATCTCCTATGTAAAATAGTTTTAAAAAATAATATTTGCTTGTAATTTTCCAAGATTTTATTTTCAGTCAAAAATCTGAGTTTAGACATTGAAAATAAATCAGCCAGATTCTTTTATTTGGAAGGAAACCAACAGGAAATAGAGTTTCTGGTGCCTGGCACAAAGCTGGAAGTTTTGTTGCAATAACTGCAGTAGATATTGCAGCTTTAAAAAACAAGCCAACTTCCAAAAAAAAACTTTCTAAGAATGAATGTGTCTTTCTAGTTTTAAATTTGGAGTCTAAACTCTCTTAGTATTGTCCTCTGGACATTATCTGTATATACCCACTGTTAGATATGCTTTACTTTGGCCCCAGTTCTGGCTTTTCCATTGATGGGGTCACTCGAGCAGCCTAAAAGTTGACCTTCTGGCAGAGATCTATAGGACCTTTCACTTTCTGCACATTAAGACAACTAAAATCTTACAAATACACTGAATTCTTTGGTGCATCTGTGCGTGTTGCATGATACGATGCAACCACTATGGCACTGTCAAGAATCATCCTGCATGTGTTAGGAACCAGTTTGAAAGAGGAATTGGAACCATCAGTCAGCTGAAGTAAATTCTGTCCTTAGAAGTACGTTCAGCACAGCAACTACCTACTGAATGAAGCATCTGTTTCTTCATGACGAGCCTTCAGTTTGTCATTCGGCCTGCAGCTTGGCTTATACTGACCAGCTTTGGTGTCGCTGCTGCCAGCAGCTGTGGGGTTGTTAACCACTGTGTTTCGATGGCAGGGGGTGAAGAGGAAAGCGGTGTCAGGGTACCAGTCTCATGATGACAGCTCGGAAAACTCCGAGTGTAGTTTCCCGTTCAAGTACGCCTATGGCGTAAACGCATGGAAGCACTGGGTGAAGTCACGGCATTTAGTGGAAGAGCTTCCAGAACTAGAGGAACTGAAATCAAGTAAGTATTGCCAAAAACCTGACGTACAGATTTGTGTTTGGTTGGGAGAACTGCTGTACCCCTCTGGTTGTCAGCTTCCCCCACCACTACCACCACCACCTTCCCCCCCATTAAAGCCCTTTTCCCTACATGGTTCAAAAGGCACGACATGTGCAAGCCAGGACAGCACTTCTGTGGTTTCTCTGACTTCTTGTCACCTCTTTTTTAAAAAAAAAAAAAAAAAAAAAAAATCCTATTTTTATTTTGTATTCTAACTCACCTTGGAATTCACACCTTTTCTGGCCACATTCTAAATTACAAAGGAGAGACACCCTGCTCTTCGTCCTGGAAAGCGATCTTCCTCTGGGGCTGGTGTTACGTGGCTGTGGAGCTGATAGAAGGTGACCTTCGCTCCCATGGAGTCTTGCTGCTCTTTCTGCAACACTCCTGTGTGTGTACATTTGTACTGTGAGGGAAAAGGGGGGTGGCTGCTACTCCTGCCCTTCTTCAGCTCCAATGTGTGTCTTGGCACCTTTGCATTATGCTGTTGGATCTTTGGAAACTGCCCTTTCCCTCATCATCTCCCTCTACAGCGCTGTGTTCACTTCAGCGTCCTGGGCCACTTGTGAGTCATCCTCAGCTGTGCGTGACATGACACTGTGTCAGGGGGTGATACTGCATTTCATTAGTTAGACTTCACCCTGGTGGCTTTGATTATTTTAATACAGACCTAACATTTAAAGCATTTGGTACATTTAAGCTCATTCATTGGTTAGTGGAGAGGACATCAAGCCAGTTTCCCACTCTCCAGTCCAGAAATACCCATTCCCACCCTCCCCATGTAACAATACTGTTGTATAATGTAGCTTTTTTTGTCTTTATCTTACAGCAAAATCTGTGAAATTAAAGGAAGATTTATTATCACATACTTCAGCTGAGTTGAACTATGGGTTGACACATTTTGTCAATGAAATTCGAAGGCCAAATGGAGAGAACTATGCACCTGACAGCATCTATTATCTGTGTCTCGGGATTCAGGAGGTTAGTAGAGGTGGTAGAGACGGGAAGCAGAGCTGCTGATTTGCCTCTAACCCATTTTAGTGGAAGAATGGCGATAATGTGGATTTATTGGCTAGGAGCTACTCTTAGTATAATGGCTATAATCTGGAACACAGAGGGGCTGCTGGGTAAATCACATTGTAGAAAGCTAACTGCATAGAAAAATGAGTGTGCAGACCCATTCTGAAAACTCAAATAGAAAACTGGTATATTGTAATAATTTTAAGCTTCTTGCTGGGTTAAAGGAAGGAATTTGTAGTCAAAATGACAGACTAACAGAGTTACTAGTTACAGAGTTTTTCCAAATGCTGTGCTTCATTGTATTTGCTAAAGGTGGCTTGATGTAAAAGCAGGATGCAACAAGGAGTAATCTGTAAAGGTTTTCTTAATGCAGTTACATAGCATGTAGTGGAAACAGGCTATTTGAAGTGTCTCTTTTGGGGAAGTCTCTTTCATTGAATATTGCATCTTGTGGGCAGTCAGACTTCTGTAGAGTGCAGGAAACTCCCACTCTATTTTCTGCACTACACACATGCCTCTGCCCCCAACATCCAGTTGCATTGTATTTCAAAGCAGAAGGGATTGAGTTTAGATGTATTGTTCATGAAGGCAATAGATAATTAGAAATGTTATTCTACAGCTTCTTTTAAGCAGAGGATGTCTTAATTTTTGGTACATAAAGCATATTGTAGCTAAAATCAGCAATTTTCAGAGCTGAGAACACAACAAATTTCATTCAATTTAAAAGGCAGCACAAAAAATGTATGTGATGTGGAGAGGAAGCTGTGCCACAGGCTTTGCAATCCTGCTTAACTTTTTCTTACAGTAAAGTGGACTTGAATCAAGTAACAAACCTTTTATTCAAGATCCTAAAATAAATAGTATTCCACTATTTTTTCTGTATTGAGAAGCGGGTGTTTGTTGTTTGGCATTTTGGTCAATATTCCTACAAAGCATATTTCAGATCCAGCTTGTTGCTGCTGCACTTGCATGATCTACAGTCTCTGTCTCTTCCCCTTGAATTGGAAATACGTTAAGCTCAGGGTAGCAATACACACAGTGTATGTAGCTCATGGGCTTGGCCTTGGTCAGTGACAGGTCCAGCCTTGAGCCGGCTGGTGTTTGCTCTGTGGGGCCTGCAGAGAGCTTCTGGCTGCTTCTTGCAGAAGCCACCCCTACAGCCCCCCTTCTCCACCAGAACCCAGACACACAAAACCACACCATTGTTCCAACAAACTACTCCCAGAATCAAACCAGTACCTTCTCTCTGTTTGGGTTTATTTGCAGCTGAAATTGAACCATTTCTGGCTGGAAGCAGAACAATAATGGTTTTGGTGAATCTGAAGCACTGGTGCTGAGAAATAGCACCCGTAAAAGTAAAGGTTGTTGCATGGTCAGGCAGGCATGTAGTGGAAAGGATTCACCAAGAAAATGTTAGCCTGCCTTGCTCCCCTGCAGCATTGTGCCCATCATTCATTGTCCCAGTACAGACTGGGGACTTTGTTGGCTTTGGGGGTTTTTTTTGCACATGTAATAATGGGATGGTTTGGGCAAAACTGAGACTGATGGAGCTTGGTGGATGTTTGTCTGAAAGCGCTGTGGCAGTGATTCAGCCTGTGCTCCACTATGTAATTCAGAGGTATGTCATATTCCCTCTCATTCCCTGCGGTTTCGGTAGAGCTCATCTCAGCTGGAAACTGCTTATGCTCATCCTGCCCCCTCCAGGGTTTGTAGAGTAGCAGAGCACACTGTTATGGTGTGGATGGGGAGGTCTGCAGATCACAGAATCATAGACTGGTCTGGGTTGGAAGGGACCCCAAGGATCACAGAGTACCAACCCCCCTGCCACAGGCAGGATCACCAACCTCCAGGCATGATCTAGACAAGGTTGCCCATGGCCCCATCCAACCTGGCCTTGAACACCTCCAGGGATGGGGCATCTACCACCTCTCTGGGCAGCCTGTTCCAGCACCAAACCACTCACCCTGTAAAGAACTTCCTCCTAATATCTAATCTAAACCTTCTCTCCTTTAGCTTCAATCCATTCCCCCTTGTCCTGTCATTGTCTACCCTTGTCAAAGGTTTATCTGCTCCCTTCAGGTACGGAAGGCTGCAGTGAGGTCCCCACACAGCCTTCTCTTCTCTAGGCTGAACAAGCCCAGCTCCTTCAACCTCTCTTCATAGGGGAGGTGCTCAAGCCCTCTAATCACATTGGGTATTGTGTAGTAGAGAAGTCTGCAGCATGACATCATGCTTCTGTAGACCCTGCACTTGCCAATGGTCCAGGGTGCTTCACAAGTTTCTACTGGGGATGTCAGGGTTTAACCAAACACTTACTCTGAACCAGGAAACAAGTATTTTTAGTTGAGCTCCCACAGGCTTGTATAGGAATTGGTTTTGAACCAGTTTCCAGTTTGATTTCAGTGTCCCTGACAAGGTGTGGTCTGACTGTTTAATGCGAATCAGAGCAAAATAGTTTGTGGAAGGACAACATGCCAGGGAACAGAGGGGCAAACCCTGTGAAGCTTATAGTAAGCTGTATTGTCTGGTTTAGAATTGCTTTATAAGATCCAGACTGATACATGTAGAAAGAAGCATGTTTTGAGGAGTATTGTGCTTTTAAGAATTCGCTAAACATATTGTATAAAATAGTTATCTAAATGAAGATGCTGTGTCAGAGACTTCTAGGAAGCACATTCATTCATTTTTTCCTTATAAAAATAAGCACAAAGATAAGTCAAGATAATGCTGAACTGCCCAGCACGAATGAGTATGGTGTTTAATTGTATTTCAAGTGTGTGTTCAGAAATAGGTGCCATTGCCAGAAGCGAGTTCTTTTTCTGTGTCTGTCACCTCTGCTGTGTTTGCTAACAACAGGCTTGGTCATGCCAAGTTAGCACTGCAGTGGAAAATTTGAGAAGCCTAACCTCTGTTTCTTAGAAATGCCTCCAGAGAGGATAAGGTCATATCCTCAGCCAGTAATTCTTGGTAAAAGTTCAAAAGAGCTTCTGTCTGTAAGGTCAAGAGGGTTAAGGTTATTAGATTGCAGACTAGGTGGGCGCCTTGCACCAACCTGTCACTTTTCTTGCACTGTTGCATATCTTTGCCACAAATACACAGGGTAGGCTTTTTCCTCAGGCTTCAGTGTTGAAGATGCATTGTCAGTATCCATATTTAAATCAACAGGTTCTTGCACACAAGAACATTTTATACAAAAATGTTAGAGTTGTTATTAAGCTCTGATTCATATCCAATTAGAAATTTACCACATACATTGTATTGGGGGTACCTTCTAAATGCTGAATATCAGTATAGTGTCACTCCTTTATTTTTAGACACTTTAGATTTTTATGAAAGTGCAACCATTGTACTGAAAAAGAACCCTGTAGCACAGGATTTGTTCTAATCTGGAATTGTACATATTCTCTGTCCTTCTCTTCCCTATAGTATTTATATGGAAGTAATCGAAAAGACAACATATTTATTGATCCCATCTACCAGATGTTCGAACAGGAATTAAACAAAATCCTTAGAAGTTGGCAACCAAGCATACTTCCAGATGGTAATTTTCTTTTTTGGTCATGTATGTTTTTAATCTCTTAATAGTTCTGTGTCCTTAAGCATGTAGATGTATACGAACATTTTAAGCATTGTGGTAGTAGTTGATTAAAAATCATGACGATGTCGTCTAAGAGTTCAATTAAGACTGTAGCTGTTCTTACGTTGTTGTTTCTTGGTAACCCATGTTGCAAGGGCTGATTTTTGCCATCACCTGTTGATCTTAAATTGACTATCCATTTTCAGGAGAGAGGGTTTTAACAAACAGTGGCTTTTGGACCTGTACTTTTTGCCTGAGCTGAGTTTTTTGCCCACCCGAGTTCTCAGATGGGAAGCAGGCATGCAGGCACTGGCCTGTGTGAGTAGGGCTCACGAGCTATGTATTTAGTCTTTCTTGGCTGCGTTGGGAGAGGTCTCTGCTATGAGCCTTCTGCTTCAGAGGATCCTCAGTTTGTGGAAAACCCAAGAATTTTCCCCAGCAGATTGATATTGATGCTGAACTGTGGAATCCACTGTTCTTCCATCTGTCACAGTCCTCTCAAGTGAGGAAGACCCTACCAGCCCTTTTCTTCTCTCTTCTTGATAGTGTCTTTTTTTCTCTGTAGCTCTGGAAGGCCTCTACGTGTGGCCCTCCCTATCCTCCAGCACAACCTAGGAGGAGTTCTTCCCAACTGAGGTGGCCATTAGCCATAGGAAGAAGGTATCGCTGTTTGGAGGCCTTGCCTGAGCAGAGTGAAACAAACTCAAAATTAGCTTTTTATGAAGCTGTTAAGATGAGCCCCATGAACATTTGTTCTTTATGTAGTAATGCTGCATGTAAGCAGCGCTGTCAAAGGAATGAAATGAAAATGTGCTCTCTGTGGAAAGGCCTGTGCTGATACTGCCCATGGACTGTCTCCTCCGGACATTGAGCGTCTGTGTCTTTACAGGGTGGTTTTGGGGGTGTGGGCAAACAATTAAATATATTTATTAGAGGCTTCTGTAATGAGCATTTTGTTAAATTTTGTGGCAAACAGAAACTTGATTCTTTTATGCTTGTGAAGTTTATGAGCTAGTCCATTGATTTTTCTCTAATACTCTTTCTTTGAAGGGTCGATATTCTCTCGAGTTGAAGAAGATTACCTTTGGAGGATTAAACAGCTAGGATCACATTCACCAGTTGCCCTTCTGAATACTCTGTTCTACTTCAACACTAAATATTTTGGCCTGAAAACAGTGGAGCAGCACTTAAGACTTTCTTTTGGCACTGTTTTTAGACAGTGGAAAAAAAATCCTCTAACGATGGAAAGTAAAGCTTGTCTTCGGTATCAAGTGTCTTCCCTGTGCCGAGCCGATAGTGAAGGTACTATGGCAGTTCCAAAATAAGTATTGCAGGAGCATCCACACTGGGCTCCTCTGAGGGACATCCAGGCACCTTGCCACAAGCTGGAGGTCTGCTTATGCATAAAGTTTAGCAGCTCCTAGGTCTTTAATTGGAGTGTGTGGTCCATGGAGACTCCAGGGTCTCTGCATTAAATGATCTCTTTGAGCCCACTGGTCTCCAGGCTTAAATACTGTGGCTTTGTTGTGGCTGCAGGTTGCGTTTTCAGATGGCAGATGTGTGTAACAACTGCATGGTGGTGCTTGGTGGGCTGTCCCCTCTGGGAAGGTTACTGGAAAAGGTGAAATAGCTAAAAGTTCTGGCTTAGATGTTGTTTTCTTCTTAAAGATAAAATTACTACTGGAAAAAGGAAACACGAAGATGATGAACCAGTATTTGAACAAATTGAAAACACATCTGATCCAGCTAGATGTCCTGTGAAAATGTTTGAGTGCTACCTGTCTAAAAGGTGAGTATGATACAGGTTAATACAGAAACAGCCTGGAGTTGACCAGGTACAAAGTGTAAAGTTTTGATGCAACATGAAATACAGTCGAGCACAGGGAATGGATTGAGGCCTTGTGAAAAACACCTAAATGAAGGCATTGGTGTTTCCAGTTCCATATCTAGACAAGATGTGCAGAAAGTGTGGAAGCAGCAGAGTACTTGCATGTTAATTGCCAAGGACTCCATCAGGGAGTGACTGTATGATTAAGTTTTCTTACTTGGAAACACCAAGTATCTCTGCAGAGAATTACTAGTGGGGGATCTGTTTGTGAGGTCCCTGTCTCTTCAGTGAGAGCTGTGACAATGAATTTGCTTAATGTTAAGTTATCCAAAGTTTGAAAAGTAGATGCTTTTGAGATGCGTAGTGTGAAAGCATGTTTAAAATACTTTGTAGTAGGAAAAAACCACTGCTGACAGTAACCCAGCATTTAGAAAGAGATTGTTTCCTTCTGATCTGCACATAAATTAATATATTAAAAAGAAAAGCTTAGCCAACTTTAAAAAGAAATTAGCAGATGAGTGTTTTGGAAGTGTTTGAAAACAGGATTTCATGGGAAGTACTTTTCTTTAAATGGAACAGCCATTCAAGGGACTGATTTAAATGTTGATCCTATGTAACTCGAGGTGAAATCACATCATATATACAATACAATAAATGATGTATGAGACCCAGTGTGTTAGGAAACAGCAGCTTATTCTTAAAAGTGAAGAAAGAGCTCATATGCAATTTAGGCAGAAGAGCAAGTATTTGATGTTAGAAACACGTCAAGAGTAAGTTGTGGTCAGGTAATGCAAGCACCTGCTTTTCATAAACTCAGCTAATTCCAACTGTTGTAGGTCTTTTGGTTGGATTTTTTTGGTTTGGTTTGGTTTTTTCTTTTTTTTTTTTTTTTTTGCCTTCACACTATCCACTGTCAGTTTGGAGAATGTTGTGTTGTTGAAAGTTGAAGCTGGATTTTTGAACTGAGTTACACAGCAAGTAGAGGGGAAAGAACAAATAAGTTATTTTTCTTTAGAAACATCTCAATTCTGGGGAAAACAATGCACTTAAGCCCATTTGGATCATTGTTCATGGTGTGGTTTCAAGCCCTGCTGTCTTACAGATACTGGTCAACATTGCCAACTAGAGCAGCAGACTGCTTGCTGCTCCTGGTTCCATTTCCAATAACATACACCTTACATCTTTGATGAAATAATTTTAAGAAAATATTTAACACTTTAAAAGCTATTGTAAAATTTAAGGTAATATTGTAATTTAAGGCAATATTGTAAAACTAATGTAATATTTAAGGTAATGCAAGCAGTTTGAAATATACTTGGCAATCAGTGAACAGTTGCAGTGAAATGCCAGGACCCTCATTCACAGCACTGTGTCAGTGCTTGTTCCTACAGAAATACCAGTTTGTCAACAAAGTAGGAAGGGGGTTAAAATATTTAACTTCTTAGAACATTTTAAACTGTCACATTTGGGCCTTTTGTCTGGCTCTTAATCTGATTTATGTGAGAGCAAAACAAGCCAACATTCATTCCAGCAGGTGAAGAGACTGTATAGAATCATAGAATGCGTTAGGTTGGAAGGGACCTTTAGAGGCCATCTAGTCCAACCTCCTGGAGCAAGCAGGGACATCTTCACTAGATCAGGTCACTCAGAGCCCCATCAAGCCTGACCTTGAATATCTCCAGGAATGGGGCCTCCACTACCTCTCTGGGCAATGTGGTGGCTTGGAGGCTGTGTCTGAGCTGGATCAAGCACCTATACAGACTCCAAAATACCACAGGTCAGAAAGTGAAAGATTTGAAGACTTTAGGTGACCAACCTTTTAAGTAAAAGAGGAGGAGGAGGAATTTTAGCTTGTTATATTTCTGTGCATCTCAGAATTCTTGACTTTCAAGGGAACCCCAGGCTCGGTGTTTAGAGATAGCTCCATCAGGCAGTGGTGCAGGCAGTTACTGGTGTCAGTGTTGGGCCTCTTCACAGATCTTTCAGTCAGGGTCCTAAATAGATAGAAGGTACTTTCTGGTTTAGCAAGTCCAAGAGCTGTGGTTTTTTGGAGGCTGGAATAATCTGTGGTATGCTCACTCAGTCACAGGCTTTTGGCTGCTCTGATGATGCAGGACTGGCTGGGCTTGGGCCAGGTCCATCACAGCTCCTTCTGTGAACAAGCTTGCATTTCTTCCCAGTCATCTTCTTTCTGTAACTCGCCTAAGTGCAGTTAGAGCTTTGTGTGTGGAGGATGTCAGAGGTGCTGATGCACTGCTTTATCCTGCGAGCCTGTTTCTCTAACCCCTCTTCTATTTTATTTTTTCATTTCCTTTCATTTTTGCCCCACCTCGTAGCCCACAGAATCTGAACCAGAGGACAGACATGTTCTATCTGCAGCCAGAGTGCTCTGTCTCCGCCGACAGCCCCATCTGGTACACTGCCACTTCCCTGGACCGCAACACTTTGGAAAACATGCTCGTACGGGTTCTTCTAGTAAAAGATATTTATGATAAAGACAATTACGAACTGGATGAAGACATAGATTGAAACAAACTTCCAAAAACCATCAAGAAAACAAACAGCATTAGATAGAGTCATGCTGCTAGACCTTTACTATGGAAAACATTTCAAGTTTACCCTTTGTTTTATGAGTTTTGTAGCAGTGTGTACCCTCACCTGGGTATTACCATGTAAATAGTCTGTGAGTGAAAGTTTCCATTATTCTGCATAGTGGTTTTAGGATACATAACAAACACATTTCAGATTCTTTTTTTTTTATTATTATTATTTATTTGATTAGGTATGTTTGTAACTTTTTACATTGCAAAATATGAATGAGAATGTGCCATGTGTAATTTTTCCCCCACCCCTTGTAGTGAGAGACATCTATATTGCACAACTCTGCTGTTGGAAGCTCCCTTGAAAGGAAGCCCTTTTAATGGGTTCTGAAACCGAATGGTTGTGTATGGGTAGCAGTACTAAAGTTTAGAACTTGCTGTGTCTTTCAGAATTTTTAAATAAATTGTAAACTAATAGGTTTTTTACTTTTTAGTTACTGAAGCCTTATAAGGTTATGTAGAGAGATTCCATCTTATGTACCAAAAATAGACAAAAGAGAATGCTGTCAATATTGGTGTACTGTAATGTGAATCTATTCTGGTGAAACATTTTTTGTTGCCCTTATTAAAACCTTAGTGTCCTTTCCTTATTTTGTGACTCTCTCTCAATTGCCCCTACAAATAATATATATATATATAAAATAAATGAATATAAGCTTAAAGCATGTGGTCATCAAGACATGTATTTTCTAAAATACAAAACCATCCCCCCCCAAAAAAAACCCCAAACAAGAAAGAGAAATGTCTGATGACAATGCTATGTAATTCTTTTCCATCTTTACTTCTCTGACCATAAATGCTGGTACCTCATATTACTGTAAATTTGTCCTTTGTAGCCTTAGCAAAAGGGATTTTAATGCTCTATTACATAAAGTGTAATATGGTATGCTAAATTTTTAACTCCCATTTCTCCTTGCATCCCTGTATTTCAATGCAGTCAATACTTGACTCTGGGTGGGAAGATTTTTTGAACTAATGCTGCCTCCATTCAAAAGCCATATGAGACGTGAAGTTGCAGAACGTCACAAGAGAACTTTTTGAAAGAACAGCCCTTTGCATTTTTTCTCTCTTTTCGTTGTTTACTTTGCAGAAGGAGTTTGGTACACGTTTAGCTGCTTAAGTTTTGTTACTTGCTCTTGCTTAACTGCTGTGAGCAGCGTGGCACTCCATGCAATGGTTTTGCTATTGTACTGAAAAAATTGTAGTAGAATATTCTACTATAAAGTCAGAATTTTGGCTCTCTTAAATGACACTCTGCATCTGTTGAGAAGAACCAACTACTAATGGGGAAACCTGCTATGTATATCTATTACCACCTTAGGATTTATTTCTTGCAAGGGCTGCATGGCTTTTTCATTTTCCTTAGCTTAAAAAGAATGCACGTAGGGACACCTCTTCCTATATAGAGAAATAAAGTTTCAGTTGCTTTGTTTTGTTAAGCAAGTTTATTTAAAGTTCTGCTCTTCTTGTGTGTCCGTGGGTATGTATTAACTTTAGGTATACCACTGTTTCAGAAGTAGACAGAGGTGTTAAATTTTTCCTTTTTATTTTTTTTTCCCTTCCTGGTGGCTCTGCCCTTCCTGTGAAATCAAGAAATGCTACACAGCAGCAGTCAGTAGATCACTAACAGCTTCAGTGCTCTTTTCCCTTTCTCAGTGAGTACGTAAGAACTTAGTTTGTTAACACTGGGTTTTTCAAGCAACAGCCATAGAATGTGCCCACAGTACCTAAACAAAGTGATAAAATCAGATCTTGTAATCGTGGTTTTGTTCTGGCCTCACCAGCCGAACACCTGACTTGACCATAAATTGTATTTTATACATGGGAATCATTATTATTTAATCTTCCTAAAATGCATCATGGGTTTAATTGGAAGAACTTAATTTAAGCATACATTTCAGGTTTTTTGATAAATAGCAATAAAGATCACATATAGCTCCTTCTCTATAGTTCAGACCTCACATATTTCAGCAGGGATTTAATCACTCCCTGTTCAGGACAGTGTTTTAACTGCAAACACACTCTTGTAAAACTACAGACTTTTAAGGTGAAGCTTAAAGCACCCTATAAACCAAGACTAAAGTTTAGGTATGTATGTGTTTGCATTACATACATGTATGTAGCATGTTTAGTCTGAAACAGTGTTTAAATTCGTATTCTCAAAATGAAATGAGCAACTATTTCTTAAATAATATCAGGTTTTGCTATGGCAGGGTGTGCAGCAGACATGCATTTTCGGTGTCACTGGAAAATAGGGCATGCTCCCTGAAGTTTATCAGAGATCATATTATTATCTTAAATTCCTCCTGTTCTTTACCCAGGATTCATCTTCCATAAAACTAAAAATACTCATTAGGTTTTGAGACAGTGACTTGTGCACATAGACCCTTGTTGGAAATAGAAAGATGGGTGTCAAGAAAACAACTTTAATTCCAGAAGATGGAGCTATTCCATCATCAGCAGTAATGTTTTTCAAGTGTTTAACTGTGTATAGCTTGAATGTTTTAAGGAGCTTGACTGTCATATTGCAGACAAGAAGGAATTGTGGCTCAATGTATGCACTGTGTGTAGGAATGGTGATGCAAAATGCAGTAAAAGGCCTCAGTCCTGAAAAAATCAGGACATGGAGTTTTAGAATAATGAGGAGTTCAGGGCAAATGCATTTTCTCTGTAAGAACTGTCAGCCACTGGACTAGATCGGGTTGTGGCCATAGAGTTACCTGCAGGTTGCTGTGCAGGGAAGTGTGTGATGCCACGTTCTACGCTCAGCTCCCGAGTTAATGGTACGTACCAGGAACATGCCCTCGCTTTTGCCTTAGGAAAAGGTCTAAGTGAGTGTGTGAAGTGGCATCCTGGCCATTCCAGACATCCCTGTGAGCTCACGCTCTGCTCTCTGGAGAAATCCAGCCTGGGGACTGTAGTGCCCTGCCAGCCCAGAGCCCTGCCAATGGTGTGGGCAATGCAGTCCATGGGATTTTTCCAAACTTTTCAGGTCATGCCAGTATCTGCTCTACATCTCTCTCTTCAGTTTGAGAACTAGTTTTGAACCATTCACAGGTGAAGTAGGAGCCTCAAGACCAAAAGAAAATTAGATGGGAAAACACGGTTCAGTGTGAGAATTAGTGGAAAATTCATGCAATTTTTTGAGAACAAATCTGCTTTATTAGTCATCTTTTCTTCTAGAAATAATTGTATTCAGTCATTGAGGAAAATGCTTCTTTTTGTAAATACTGACCTAAGCATAAATTGACAGGTGATTTTATTGAACAGAAGGTTGGGGGTTTGGATTAAACATGTACAATATTAATTACCTTTAAAATGCTCACAGTATGTCTCTATAATGCAGCAAAATTTGTTTTCTTAGTACCTATGACTCTGTCCTGTGAGAGGCTTTGTGGATAGGTGGAGAAAGAAAGAGAGGTGGCCAGTAAACCTTGCAGCCCTGAAAGGAAGAAGTAGGCACTCACCCCATTCCCGTTTTCACTGACTCTTTTGTATTCTGTAGAAGGTTTTTTCTGTTAAGCTGTCTGGGTTGCGTTACTGTTTGGAGTGAATGGCAGTTACATCCTCCAATTTCCACTTTTTGTGAACACTGGTGTTTTGTTTTGTCGTGCTCATGTTGTGCACTGTGACACGTGTTATGTGTAGGACTGTGTATGATGGAGAGTGAGTCGAGCGACAGCTTTTTGGTTCCGCTCGCTCCGAGGTCTGTGGGGACTCTCAGCGAAACTGAAATGCAACCCATGCAAGGCCAAGAACTTACCAAGATTTAACAGGGTGCTTGATAATCAAACACAAAACAAGAGTCTCTGGGTGATACCAGCAACTGCTAATGCAGTTTTGGAAGCATTGATTTGAGATACCCTTTGCTTAGGGTAGAGCGAACCGTAGGGTTTGTGTGGGTCTCCCGAGAGCTGTGACTGTGGCTGCAGCACAGGACACGCCGACCCCAGGGGCTTGGTTAAGGGGGTTTCCAGTTTCTCAAGTGAAAGATCTTTCCTCTGGCAGCTTTTAGATTTGAAGTGTTGAAACCCGAAAGCCTCAACACATGAGCCGTGGCACAGGTGCTTGAAACCAGCATGTAATGGGGCACATGCTTCCAAACTTCAGCTGGTGTTACTGTCTGGGACACTAATTAATTAGCCATCTCTTTGGACACCCATGAGGACCACAGGTTCTCATAATGCACGTTATTGATTAGTGCCTGCTTGTTGTGTCATGCTACTCTGGTCAGAGCTGGCAGCCTCAGGCAAGCAGCTCTGCCTTGGCAGGGCCCCAGCTCGCTGCAGGTGCTGATGGGCAGCGCTTCCCCTCTCCTGCCCATGGGCAGGGCGGTACCTGCACCCTGCATGGGGCCTCTCATGCTCTTCCCTTTGCAATCAGAGACCTCCTCCTTACTTCAGAGTTCCTTGCTGTTGGTCTGTAATGGAAGATATGCATCTGTTCATGACTGGGTATAACAGAAGTCTTGGGCAGGGAAGGAGCTGAAATGGTAAGTTCATCTCTTCCTCATCCTTAATAGGGGTAGTTGCAGTGTAATGTTACCTTTACAAAAGACACTCTTCCCTCAGCCCAGCTCTCCTAGGCAAAATACCAGAAGGGAGATGGGTGAGACACTAGTGTGGTAAAGAGCTTTCAGGTGGGGGCGAGAGAGAGAGAGATGGGATGGTGACTGATGGGCAAGGGGAGTGAGCAAATGCTCAGGGAGAAGGGACAGAAAAGATTGTATACATTTTGAACACCTAAGTGGGGTTTAGGAGTGCATGGGTTCACATTCCCTGATCCCTTTCAAGCTCCTGTCACCTGTTCCAACTTCGCATATAGCCTGGCTCCAAGGATTCCACCCAGCCACTGCTGTGTGACATCAGTGGCTGTGGAAATGAGGTATGTATTTAAAAGGGCCAAGCCTAGCTACCTGTATTTCCAGGATACTGTTATGTTGGTGAATATCTTCTCACCCAAGAACTCGTCGTCTTTGTGGAGTAAAGCCACTGATAGAGCAGCCATGGAACATTTACAAGGGTGTAAGTTGAGTAGGGAAAGAATTAAATCCCTGTATTGTTTCCCAGCAACTGGTGAGGCATCACGGCATTTCAGCTAATTGTTCGGTCGAGTCTTTTTCTCTCTGTAGTGTCTTTTTTTTGGTAGTTTTGTGTAAGAAAAGGAGAAAGTATCTGAAGATACCCAGGTCCTTTAAAAAGTCCTTCAGTGACACCGTTGGTTGTTTGCTCTGTTGCTGGCCTGAGGATGCAAGAGCTGGCTATGCGTGAGGAGCCGCGGGGTAGCCCTCCTGTTTGTCAGAGCTGTGAAAAGCTGCCCAGACTCTCTTGCTCCCCTCACAAAGTGTGGTTTTACCCAGGCACTGGTGGCAGTCCTGGGAACACTTTTTAGCAGATGTTCACAAAATGCCAAAGCAGCAGCAAAGATCCTTCTTCCTTTCCTGATGTGGAGTGCTGAAAGCTTCACGGAATTGTTCCCCAAGTTTAAATCTTTATTGCCCTGGTTTTACCTGCCTTGACCCAAATTGGTGAGTGGCAGAAAGGTGGATACTGAAAACAAGGGTCCCTTTCACCTGGTGCTTGCAGCTGTGCAGGAGGTGAAAGCTTTGGAGTGCAAGGCCTGCTGGTGCTGAGCAGGGGGCTCGCAGCTTGCACTTCAGAGGTCTGGAAAGAAAAACCACTAGTATTAAGCCAGCTTCATAAGCCTTGAGAAAAGAAGGCTGAGAGGGGATCCTATAAATGTTTGTAAGTATCTCAAGTGTGGGACACAAGGGGAAAGAGCCACCCTCTTTTCAATGGCCTGTGGGGACAGGACAAGGGGCAATGGCTGCAAGTTGGAGCACAGGAAGTTCCGCACCAATATGCAGAACTTTTACACAGTGAGGGTGACAGAGCCCTGGGACAGGCTGCCCAGGGGGGTTGTGGAGTCTCCTCCTCTAGAGATATTTAAGACCCATCTGGATGCCTACCTGTGCGATCTGTCCTGAGGAACCTGCTCTGGCAGGGGGGGTTGGACCTCCTGAGGTCCCTTCCCCAACCCCTATGATTCTGTGATTTTGTGATTCTTCTTTGGGCTGTGGCTGATACCCAAGTTTGAGTTTGTACACATTAAAAAATAATAACAAACATGCTTCAGTAGCTGGTTCTTTGCAAACACAGGTAGTCTTGCTTGGTTTCTCCCAGAAGAACGCAAGGTCTTCTCCCCTGTACCAGGACAGGTAGGGTTTTTTAGCATTTTCTTCCTTTTTGTTTGTTTATTTAAATAGTTGTTCCTTGTTCACAGTCACAGGGAAAGGAATTGTTCAAAGCATTAGTGGGTTGTCATGTACCACGTGCTTAAATACTTGTAAGTCCTCTGTTTGGTTTTTAACACTAAGATTCTGGCTCATAAAACATGAAGCCTTGAGTCCTTTCTGGGAAATTAGCAGGAACATCCTTGTCAGCTGTGTAGTTTAAACTGCTAACATTTCATTTGTGCCAAAGCACTGAAAGCCTTTTACTGGTTTAAAACATGAAATGTGATGTTATTTCTTAGTATGTTTGCTTAGTAAACAGTATGCTTCCTCCAGTCATGAAGATGGTTTCCACTTTGAGCATGCGTTATGCAGGGCAACATAAATGTGTATTTGCACTTCTAGTCTTCAGTTAATATTTTTTAATACTCAGAAGTAAAGAGTTAGCTTTTCAGCTCAGGAGAAAGTTGTGTCGTTGAGGCAAAGGAAGGGGCCCACCATCATTGCAAAATGATCAGCCTTGGTACCTCTGGAAAAAAGTAATCCCAGAAGTATCCCTGCCCTGCTACTTATAAAACCGTTTTCTCTTTGTCCTTTCTGTAGTCCCAGACATGACATCCACATGAGTACAGAACAACTGTTGGTGGTAGTCAAAAGAATAAGTATTTCCATTAATTTAAGAAATAAAGGGGGTTTTTTTTTTGTTTTTTTCTTTCTTTCTTCTGATGAGTTCTGGCAGTATCAGTGCCCTTATTGGGATTAAAGGTGAAAAGTTTTTAATAAAAAGTAAGTTTTGAAAAAGAATGGGAAGAAGAGCAGGCTTTGATGGGCTTAATGTCAGCTGAGGGAACTGAAGAGGAAACAATTTGAACTCTCCACCCCTGTGTTCGTTCAGTTCAGGTTGGTTGGAGATGGGAGCCCGGGTTGTTTGTATACATGTTCTTGTGTCTTGCACAGCTCCTGCAGCTGATGTACTTGAAGTGAGATGCTTCTCATCCAGTGAGATGACCACATTTCACTGAAGCAGTCATCTCTGCCCTTCAGGCAAAAAATGTTTCCCATAATTCCACCTCATCCCCTAGGCCATGTCCAAGGTGTATTTTCACATGCTTTTAAAAGGTGTGCCCATCCCCAAGGGAGAACATTCTTGTCTTTCTGTCACTGGTGTCTCATCACAAGATACTATGTGGTTTCTACTCCAGCCTCAACTGGAGAACCCCACAAAGAAAGAGAGGAGAAGGTTCAGAGCAGCAGGTAAGTCCTCACATCAGCTAAATCCCCAGAACCACGGGCATTAGCTTAGAGGAGGGAAGTGCCAGAATAAGAGACAATCCTATAAAATTCCTTGGCAGCTCTCCAGTCAGTTTAATAAAGGTGCAATTTGTACTGCAGCTATTGAACATTGTAAGGATCAGAGCCTAGCAAAGTTGTGAAAGCATTTTCTGGGAGAAAGATGGAATGATACGGACTATTTAGGCCCAGTAGGGAGGAAGTGAATAATGAGGGATGTCAACTGCAAGGTGTTGAGGAAAAGAATTCAAAATTAACAAGAAAAGAGCAATAGCAATGTGAAAGTGAAACCCCTTCCCTGTTGTGGGGTTTTTTTTAAGCAAGTATCCCAAGTTCCTACTCCTTCAGCAGCACCTCGGGACAGATTTGTGCAGTGCAAGGAGAAACAGGTGAGCAAAAGGTCCCCAGAGAAACTAGACTGGATGTTGTATTGAGGGACATGGTTTAGTGGGAGCTAGTAGTAATAGGTGAATGGTTGGACTGGATGATCTTTTAGGTCTTTTCCAACCTTGATAATTCTGTGATTCTGTGATTCTGAGTTGTTTTGTGCTCTGCCTTCCTGAAGGCACGACTGTTCCCAGGACAGGAAGGAGGTTCCTGAGTCAAGGGAGAGCAGTTTCAGGCTGCTGTCATCTTCTGTGATGAGTTACCAGGAGGAAAAAGATGTCTTGGTGCCACTGGCATCCTCACTTGAAACCATGGGCTAGAGGTGCACCAATGGGGTCTGTGTTTGGTGTGGTGGAGGAAGCTGGGAGCTGAGGCACTGTTTTGCTGGAGGTGTTGGAGGTGCCTGTCCTGGGAAATGCCTTTCCAGCCCTATCTCATGTTCATTCTGGCTGCTCCTGTCTTGGTGCCTTCTCACTAATGCAGTCATTCCTGCTGGAAAAGGTCCCTGCTTGCAAGGGACAAAGCAGTGGCAGCTCCACCCTGGTGCCACAGGGTTCCCGTGGAGGAAGCAACCCCCAGGAGACTCACCTCATCACAGATCTTGCAGGGCTTGTGGTGGGAATCACATAACCCCACAGGTCTGGGAGAGTGAGTAGTGTGTGACCTTCTTCCAAAATCCCCAGGGGTATGTTTGGATATTGCTCCACGTTCATGTTGAAATAGCCCAGATGTTAATGGGTTACTCAGATTGAGAGCTGAAGACAGCAAGCTATAGCATATATACATTGCTCTCCTCTTGGGTTAGTTGCAGAAAGTGTTCTGCCTTAGCCTTGCAGTCCTGGGACATACTGGCCCTGGCTGGGTTCTGGTGGTTTATGACAGCAGAGTCTGAAGGTATATCCATCCAGAACCTGCTGTGATGTCTCACTCACATTGTGGTGCATGACAGAGTTGTATCCTAATGTCAAAGGAGCAAAACAATGAAAGCAAAATGTTCTTTATGAATGTGTCCTGCATTGGGTAGCCACACACACCCCAGCCATGCCTGGGAACTCCTGGTCTTTACATCTCCCATGGAAGCTTGCCAGCAACCCTAATGGCAGTGTTCATCGTACGGCCTACAGCGCATGGGGGGACAGGGAGTCTGGCTCATCAATGCAGCTCTGGAAGCTCTGCTGCAACCCATTTTTGTGTGTTTCTCAAGTTTGGGGGGAAATCAGCAACCAACTTACCCAACCATATCTTACAGAACGTGCTGGTGCCAAAGAGAGTGCTGGGGATCCTTTAAGGGCCTGGGTTGCTTTCAATTTGAAAAGGTTTTTAAGGTGAGTATTTATAGCCCATCCTTTCTAGGTCATGGCAATGGCTTTGCTGAACCATTGCTGGAGGAAATAATAGATCCGAGCTTCTTGTTTCAGAATGGGAACTAACACAGTAGCAAAGGCTTGAGAAACAGCTTTACTGGCTCTGCAAATTGCAGTCATGGACTACAAGAAGTCATGGTTTGGACTACAGAGAAGGTCTGTACAGGTGTCACTTCCAGTCCATGAGCAACTGGGTTCGGTCATACAGAGCTCCTGAGTGAAAGCTGGTTCCTACCAGGCGTACCAGGCAATAGATGTCATTGTGAGGGGGTGTCTCACCCAATGGCAGACTCTAATGCATGTGCATCTGATTTCAGAGTCTTGCTAAGATCAATTTCCCCAGAAGGAAACTCCCATCCTCCTCCTCTTCAAAGAAACACCAGAGGTGCTGCTGTTCTGCAGCAATTGATCTTAAACTTCACCTCTAGAAAGGGTAAGAGGCAGCAGATTTCTTTAGCTGATGTTATACTGGTTTTTATGATGTTTTTAGAGGGCAGCCCTTTTGGCTCACCCCAAACTGAGGTATGTCTTAGGTGAATGAGATAGAGCCAGGCAAAGGAATGCTGATTTTGAAGGAGGAATCTCTTTTTTCTGTCCTGCAGATAATTTGCAACACCATGTTAAAAAAACCAAATTCTACATCAGCAGCCTGATGATTGATGCATGAAGCTCAGAGGAGCACAATGCATCCTTCATCAAGTGAGGAGTCTCCTTTTAGAGTTGTTTCCATGGCAGTTTCTGTACGTGTACATCCCTCCCTGGAGCTGCGCTGGCCAGGAACAGCCTCTGAGAGAAGGCATCTGCAAGAGTTTTCAGTGGTGTGAACCCAATAGCCAACAAACCAGAGAAACACCTAAACTTCTCTAAATGGTTACACAACTGTTTTAAGGCTTCTGGAATTGGCATGTGAAACCATTACTGAACGTAGCCCAGAGGTGGTGGCCATGACAGGGAAGAATGCCGAGTTTTCCCCTCCTTTACCTTGGTGCTTGGAGCCCAGATGGGCTCCTTTTGCACTTTCTCTACCTGTCCTAGAGCCTCTTTGCCTCTTCTATGCGGGAACATCACAGCTTAGGCAGATTTTGGGTGGAACCCAGTCTGCTGCTGCACAGGGTCCATGCACCTTGCAACAGCCCCACCTAGCTTGAAAACAAATTGACTGGCTGGGGACTACCACCAGAACTGAGGTTCACCTGGATGTGCTCTTCAGGACTAGACCAGTTGCTGGCTGGTGCAACAGAGATTTTTGCCACCAACTTTACTGCATGGTGTAACCCTGGGAGGCCAGAGTAGAAAGGAGGTAGGACAGAGGCGCGCAGAACCTTTTCCAGGCCAAGGCTGCTGTCACAGAGCAGGGACCTGAGCATGTTTTTGCAGCTCCAAGACTTAACCCTAAGCTCATGGAGAAAAGGGGTCTATGAAGCAGTTGCTAGCCAAAGCTATTTTGCCAAATAGTGTCCCCTTTCACAGGTGCCTGGCAGTTTGCAGGGCTGCTCGGGTTTCTTTGCACGAGTTCTTCCAGACATAGGAACTTCCTTTAAACCTGCCCAACCCACCAAACCCATAGTTGAAGATTTCCCTGCTCATTGCAGGTGGGGGGTTGGACTATGTGAACTTTAAAGTTCAACCTTCCAACCCAAACTATTCTTTGATTCTTAACAGTTTCTCCCACTGAGAACATGTTCATTGGTGATCTCAGAGCATGTCACATACCGGAGACAAATAACTTTTTTTCTGATAACACTAGTTTAGTACTAAGCATTTTGCATAATAATTTTATTTTCCACAGCATTAAACAGTATTTGTTTAATACAAAAATACAATATCTTTTAACCTGTGTACGAAGCTCATCTCATAGCAGCTGCATCGCCTGCTGCCAGAAGGTCCTGATCCAGTGGTGGCTGCAGGAAAGGAACGCAGTGACTTTGGTTTCTATGAGCTTTGGACATAGCTCAATGGACATATTACAGTGATGACATTTCTCAGTTGCAGTAAAGACATAAAAAAGGTTTGGTGGGGGGGGGGGGGTCTGCAGATGGGAACATTAATTCTGTTTACTATATATTGCTGTAGTCTCAGTTGGATTTGACTTCCATTGCCTCGGGCAGAAGAGGTTCAACAGTTTCCTCCTCAGAAGAAGAACTAATATGCATTAGTAGGCAAGTACCTCATGCATAACACCACCCCATACTTTGTACTCATCTTCATCATCATTTTCAGCTGTTCAGTCTTCCAGGTGTTGTGAAGGATACTCTGGCTAAGTGGGAACGTCCTCAGCAGTGCCAGGCAAAGCGGCTGGTGGTAGGTGAGGGAAGGCAGGTCACGCTGCAGCCATGGTCCCGTTCCCAGCAAGCCAAGAGAGTGTGATCAAGACCTGAGTGAGGAAATCTCAGATTTCCACAAGTCCATGGCAGTTGGTGATAAATGTAGTTCAAAGTAAAAATTCAAGCAATCAAAATCAGTTCCTTAGGTAATAAGCAATGCTGTCAGCACCTAAATTAATATTGTATTAATTGCATTAAAAAAATAATGACACATCCGAGCTGTCTACTACAATCTGTGCTCTTGCAACCAAAGGCAATTGTTTGAAATCTTTTTCCTTTCTTTTTCAACAAATCTGGTGCTGCTGACAAGAGGAGAACCTTTTCATGCCATTGTGTGAGGTGCCTGAGGTGGCCTAACAAAGCCCCTGGGGCAGAGCTGCCACCACACACAATGGAAGCTGGATGCTGGATGCTGCTGCAGTTTGTTCCCTCTCTGAAAACTCAGGACTGTGAGCAGCCATGAACAGTGCAGGTCTGGGAGCATTCCCTGTTACAGTAATTAGGCAGTACTCCTAACAAGCAAAAGGTGTCAACAAAATCAATTTTATTTAAGAATGAGGGTGGAGACAGTAATGTGATTTCTCCTCTCTTCTGTTGCAGTGCTGCTGGTTTCCAGGCGTACAGCTGTGCTGCAGTGAAGCAGGGCAAATGCAAACATAAATGTGTGATTAAAAGGCAATTGGGAGGGAGTGTGGAATTTTACACCACACACTCTTCTTTCCTGTTTGACAAGAGAGAAATGAAGCAAGGTAGCAGAGCACTGCAGGAGACCCACTGCCTCCACCAGCCATGGGGCATGTGGGTACCTGGCCTGGAGGATTCAGGCAGTGATGATTTGACAGCTGGCCCCCTCATAGAATCATACAATTATAGAATCAGGAAGGTTGGAAAAGACCTTCAAGATCATCTAGTCCAACTGTCCCCCTACCACCTATATTATTCACTAAACCATGTGTGAATAATATTTCACCCGTTCACCCAACCTTTCCTTGAACACCCCAAGGGACAGTCACTCCACCACCTCCCTGGGCAATGGGTTCCAATGCCCAACCACTCTTTCTCAGAAGGAATTTCTCCTCATTTCTAACCCAAACCTCCCCCGACACCACTTGCAACCAGTCCCTCTTGTCCTGTTGCTACTTACCTCCGAGAAGAGGCTGACCCCCAGCTCACCACAACCTCCTTTCAGGGGTTGTGGAGAGCAATAAGGTCTCCCCCGAGCCTCCAGTGTAGGCAGAGGAGTGTTGGGAGACATCACTGAATCCTGGTGGCTGGGTCTGAGATGGGAAAGGTCACAGTTTAAGGGGAGTGCTCTGCTACCTCGTGTGACAGTTATTGCAATTTTCTGACACCTCCCTCACGAGCAGTCGCATACGGGGGACTGAGCTCTCCTCCTGTGCAGAGACACAGAAGCACCACTCTGGGGACCATGTGCCACCTTGCAGGAGCACCATGGTAAGGACAATGGACCCATGACACAAGGGTGCCATGTGTGCAGCAACACCATGCTGAGGAGCACACACCACAAATACGGGAGCCACATGCACGCAGGAGCAAATTGTGAGCAGATCCAGGCGGTGACCACAGTTGTGGTTACCACAGTTTTGGGAAAGGTTTGGAGGTGGGTGCTGATGACCCGTACACAGCAGCACCACAATCCCCCTTGGACACAAAGCAGTTGTGCCCTTGCAAAGAGAAGTTACTGGCCTAAACTGGTCACATCCACCACCCTGGAGCCCAGAGCAGGTGAAGTCTGCATAACAGGGGAAGCCTTAGCCACATTTCCTTCCATGTTTTATGGAGGGCATACCTTGGCAGGGAATGTTTTTTATCAGGAGAGAAGAGCTATACCACAGTGAGAAGAAAGTGTATGCTGCTGGTATCAGTCTTGGATCTGTGTGGTATTTGTGGCTTTCAGTTGTCTCTGCTTGAACCCTGCAGATGCTCAGCACAACTGAGGAATAGGGTCGTTCAGACATAAAGATAAGGGAAGAGGTCAAGATGAAAGTCCTGGGTGACCCACAACAGTGAGGAACGGTGTGGTCTGGGACCACCCAAACCACTGACTAGGGAAAAAGAATGTGGGGGAGGCTGGGAAGGGAGTGAGGTCTCCAGCTGGAACTGTGCCTCGGGCTGTCTGCACAGCTTATGGCACTGGTGTCTGAAACATTGAAAGCTGAAGAAACATCCAGAGAAAATCATTCTGAAGTAATGTAATTAAGAAATTACTCTAAAAGCTGGTGCTCTGCTGCCTGCTGGCAGCCACCCCATGGGTTCAGCCTTACCTGCTCCAGGCTTTCTGTGGGCTCAGAAGGAAGATGCATGGAAAAACAACTGCAGCTTTTTGCACCAGAATGCAGCACTGTGGTCACTCTGAGGGAGAGAGGTTGAGCATCGCTCAGAGTTTTTACAACCCCAGCACACCCGCAGAGCAGTCATTAAGGGCTGTGAGGAGGGAAGACCCCTCCCATGATGCTTGGGTCTCCATCACAGCATACTCCCATGTCTCCCTCCAAATTCAGTAAGGAAACAAGCAATTTTGGGGCACAACCCTCTCTCACAAATCCTAGTGCAGGCATCTGGAGCGAATCAGATGAATCACATGCTGCAGAAGTGCCTGTCTCTCACTGTGGACTCCAAAGGAACCCGGATTTACTTCCATCTGAACTTAGATTAGTTGAATCCCATCCCAAATGTGTTTAAATGATGCAAATAACTTTCAGGGTTTCTATT
Organism: Gallinula chloropus; assembly: GCF_964237585.1. Lineage (NCBI taxonomy): Eukaryota > Metazoa > Chordata > Aves > Gruiformes > Rallidae > Gallinula > Gallinula chloropus. The sequence goes on from NC_140085.1 coordinate 207,284,809, forward strand.
TCTTTTACTTTATCTACTTCATTTTCTAGATGTAATAGATGTAAGCACATAGTATCCTGACCTGTCAAAATCAAGGTGCTGTCACAGAGGAGTGTTTGAGTAATATTTCTGTGTTAATAGCCATGTCACACCTGGTTTCTGTCATAGCCCAGGTGAAGTTGGGTGTCCTGAGCTGGCTGTGCTGTGGCTTTTCTGTATGGCTGTGGGCAAACAAACGAGAAACCAGACAACCAAAGTAACAAAATTTCCCTCCTTTGCCTGACAAATTTTCCCTTCCTTGCCTGGGTGCTACAGAGTCTGAGGAGGTTGGATGCTACAATAACTACCACCATGTAAGTACTTAGATACTGCTTGAAATGAGCATTTAACTATTACTTTTGCTGAATAAATGCAAATTCAGTGGTAAAAATAGCACCAGCAGGGGATGGATTCTGGAAGGAGTGTAAGATTTTTTTGTGGCAGCCAGTAAATGATCTGGTTTTGGTGGGCAAGAGAGGAGAATTGGCTGCTTTCCTGTGGGGAGGGAGCCCCAAAAAGCTGTGCGAATGCTCAACACTGATACCCACACCAGATCCTAGTCACATGTTAGAGCTCTGCAGTATATGAGCAAGCAAAAAGGGGCAGTGGCTGAGTGATGCTCAAGGGGCTGGACCCAGGTAGGACGAGAGCCAAGATGCAATAGGACCATGAAAGCCAAGTAGGATACCACACTGGGAGAATAAGAGATCCACTTTAAGACAGCCCCAAAACCTGGACTTCAGAATATACAATGAAAAATCTGTTAAACAATGCAAAGAAGTCCCAGCCAGGATAACCAGCCTCTGCAAAATGAGCAGGGAAGACTTCCTTTTAGTTTGAAAACCTGAGCAAAGTCTCCCAGGGAGAATATAAAATACTTTGGACTGTGGAACATCTCATGTATTTTTTTCTGTGCATGGGAGTTTGTACACAAAGATTTTTTTAAGGCTGTGAGAGACTGGGGGAATGTAGCTTGATTTTGCTAAACAAATAAGAGGTCACTGGAACAAGACTCTTTCTTCATCCCAGAAGAACATTTGAGCAACTGAGAGAGGAGCAATAAGGACTGTGGAGCAGGATTTTCAAATGAAGAAACTGAGGTGTGTGGGATTTATTTTCCTCAGGAAGGGGAAGTGCTGTCAGGTGGACACCAGCCATCACTGAGCGCCTGGATTTCAGCAAAGTCAGAGAAGATTGGGTTCAGAAGTTGAGTTGAATTGGCTCAGCCAGAGGTGTAGCTCGGAAACATGCCAGTAGCCATGTTTGGGGCTCAGGAGCAGCCTTAGGAGGACAGAGGGACATTTACTGCCTCACCCCAACACTAACCTTTCATTCAGACCTGCTGCTCTCAAAGCCCATTATAAAACTGCTAAATAAAGGAAGTCCAGACCAAATCTCCAGCCCTGAGGCACCAGGAAGACAGTGCCCACAGTGCTCTAAGCAAACCCTGTCTCAAGCAGGTTTGACATGGAGAGGTGGGCGGCAGAGCCCATGAGGAGGCAGTATGGATATCAGACATGCGTTATCTTGGCTGAACCATGAAGGTGTGCTTTTGCTTTACTGTAGCTTGATTTCTTCACAAAGCAATATATCAATGCTGCATTACCTACTAGAGACCTAGAGAGAAAGAGCTAATCAGCAGCCTTCAACCTTTTGATATTTATCCTCATCATACGTTACCAGAAAGTTACCACCACTGGTAGTGCATAAAGCAGGAAGCTGGTACCAAACTACATCAGGTTGTCTTGAGTAGCGTCCTGTATTTCTGTGAAAGAAGGTTCTTGCTCACTGGTTTAGCTTTTCAGTCCATTTTAAACACATCAGGACATTTTTTTGGGAAGATGGAGATTTCTATCAAGCGGTGTTGGCCAGACTCCAGGTTTTTTCTATTCATCTAGAGCTGTGGCAGTACTGAACACACAGCTATGAGGGTGAAAGCAATGTTCACCCCTGCATTTTTGTTTCTGTTCAGTCCTCTTGTCCTTTTAGCCAGCATAATAGAAGTGCTGCAGTAAGCAGGGTCAAGTAGGATATGCCAGTGAGAAATGTTAAAATGAGACTATAGGCTGCGATTATGGGCTCTAATGTGCAATGAATCCTTTTTAATCACATGATATGAACTAATGTCACCGTTTATTATAAAACAACAAAGTGTTCAGCTGCAAGAGGAATAGAATGGATGACAACTGCATTTTTAAATGTTTTTGTTTAAGCAAGTACAGTGTGATCTTTTTAGATAACTAGGGAAAAACTGAAGTTAAAATAAGTGCAAGTATTTCCAGCTGGATTCAGTTAAAACAAGTGTCTTTTCAGGGCATCAGGATTTACCCCCTGAAGAGGGGATGTGCAGTCAGTATCCACCTCCATCTCTGAGCTCAAGTGAAAACCAAACTTGGTTGTTATGCTAAAAAAAAAAAATTGGCAAAAATTTAAATAATGAATTCACAATGTGTTATTGAAAATGTAAATATAAAAAGTCTGACTCCCATTCTGTTTGAAAATTATTTCTAGTGGTTATTTAATGATAATTTTCTACAGCTATAGACTGTTTTGTGCCAAGATGTAGGAGGAAAAGTCTGGAAATGCTGTCACATATGTCAGCTTTGACACATCTTCAACTGTCCAGCCAATCTTCTAGTTACATAATCACAAAATATTTCCAGTGTTCAAGACAGCCAGAAAGTGTCATACCTGAGGGGAAGGTATGTGGTGAGACATTCCAGTGCTATGTCAAATAATGGCTGCAACACTTTCAGCAATGTGGGGGACGGTCTGCCCACCCATCCCCATTGCTCCAGCTCCTAGAGCTGATTTGTTGAACATATTCTGCCTTGTATGACCATTTCATTTCTTATCTAATCTAGTTCAGCTGACAGGGCTAGGAAAGGGCAGTAACTCCAGGCAGTGGGGAGTAAGTATCAGTGGGAAGCACTCACTTAAGTTGCAACCAACCAGGTAAACTTGGAGTTGCCAAAATTTCCAGTGCCTTCTACCACCCCAAACCAGACTGTCATGCCTCCCCTCCACACTGCAGCTTCAGCTTCATGAAGCAGGAAACCACACTGTTCATCTGATCACCTTGCCCCACAATCACCACATTTGAACTGAAGATTACTACAAAGCTGTGTGTCACTAATGTTCTGGAGACTGGTTGTAAACCACTCTCCATGGCCCTGTATATCACTGGACCCTCAGCAACAGGACATGACTGGTTTCACAGGTTTTAAATGCATTGATTAGACAAAAAGTGGCAAAAAAATAATCTTCATGACTGTGGTTGTAAAAAGTTTTGCAATAAATGTTTTAGCAAGTGTATGAACTAGGAAATAGAGATTTGGAAGAGCTATTCCATGGCAGAATGTCTTATGGTGAACAACACTGCAGTGACAGAGTGTAAGAGTTTTTTCCATTACCAGAACTGCAGGGTCATGAGTAAGAGCATGTGCCCCATTCCTGCACAGGCACTTTCTTGGGGCATTTGACCACATTTTTGGTTTTTGAAAGCTCTGCCCTCAATTGTCTGGCTTTGTTGTTACAGGATCTTTGTTGATGGGTGGTATAAACATCACCAGAGTTTGCTTTTTCTCATAGTTTTTCAGAGTTACAGAAGGGTTGAGGCTTGAAGGAACCTCCAGAGGTCACCTGGTTCAACCGCCTCCCCAAGCACAGCCACCTAGAGCTGCCCAAAACCATGCCCAGGTGACTTCTGAATAGCTTCAGTGATGGAGACCTCACAACCTCTCTCTCAGCAATCTGTGCTCATGCTTGCTCACCCTCACAGTAAAAAAGTGTTTCCTGATGTTCAGAAGAAATCTGCATTTCAGTTAGTGCCCATTTGCCTCTGGTCCTGTCCCTGGGCATCACTGGGAAGACTCTGGCTCCATACCCTTTGCACCTTCCCTGCATATATTTGTTGATAAAATCCTCTTTGAGCCGTCTTTTCTCTGGGATGAACAGTCCCAGCTCTCTCAGCCTTTCCTCATAGAAGAGGTGCTCCAGTCCCTTCATCATCTTTGTGGCTCTTCGTTGGGCTCTCCAGTAACTCCATGTACTGAAGAGGTCAGCACTGGACACAGCACTCCACATGTGCTCTCACCAGTGCTGAGTAGTGGGAAGAATCACCTCCCTTGACCTGCCTGCAGCACTGTCAAACGCTGCCCAGAACACCACTAGCCTTATTTAAGACAAGGACACATTGCTGGCTCATGTTCAACTTGGTGTCCACCAGGATTCCCCAGGTCCTTTTCAGCCAAGTTTCTTTCCAACTGGCTGGCCCATGGCATGTGCCATTGCCTGATGTGTGCCTTCTCAGATGCAGGGCTTTGCACTTCTCTTTGTTGAACTTCATGAGGTTCCTGTTGCCCATTTCTCCAGCCTGTCAAGGTCCCTCTGGATGGCAGCATGACCCTCTTGTGTATCACTCACTCCTCCCAGTTTCGTGTCATTGGCAAACTCACTGAAGGTACACCCTGCCCCATCATCCAGATCATTAATGAACATGTTAAGCAGGATAGGCCCCACTATTGACCTCTGGGTAACACCACCAGTTACTGGCCTCCAACTAGATTTTTGTCCCACTAATCAGCACTGTCTATGTCCAGCCATTCAGCCCATTTTCACTCCACCTCACTGCCTGCTCATCCAGCCCATACTTACAGGAGGCAGTGTCAAAAACCTTGCTGAAGTCTAGGCAACATCCATGGCTCTGTGCCCCCTCCTAGCAAGCCACACGATCATAAAGGTTTGTCAAATTGCTCAGGCAGGACTTCCCCTTGAAGCCAAGAGCTTTTTCTTCCAGCAGACAAGGTGGGCTGACATCCTCAGGAGAAGATCTTTTTATCTTGTTTACATGCTGCTGACAGCTCCTGCTATTTCTGTGGAACAACTACAAACCAGCCCAGTCAAACCAGTGTATAACCAGGCATGCTGCAGCATGGACTTCCTTGTTAGGCACAGAGTAAGGGTCACAAAGCAATTCTGGGTAATAAAGCTGCACTTCAGCAAGTCGTGCTCAGGCTTTACAAAAGTGCAATAATGGAATTAGCAAGTCAAGGTTTTTCTAACGTGAGAAATCAGGACAAAACAGGAGAGTGAGAAAGAAAGATCTGTCAGTTCCATACATCTCCAAACACCAACCAGTGACCAAGAGTGAATGGCAAAGCCCAGGTGGGACAGGAAGTCTGCAGCAAAGCTGGAGCCTAAACCTGTGTCTTGGTCTTCCTCTAGTTCCTCAACTATAAAACAATTTTTATGCTCTTTACATATGGAAAATCTGCTCTTCAGAGTTCTTGCTGCAGGATGGCTCTATGCTGTCTACAATCAAATTCTTTTAAGCGTGCATTTCCAAAGTTTGCACCTCACTACCATTGCTGTGTGTGCCAAAATACACCGAGGACATCACTGAAATCCAAGGCAAACAGAATCACAGAATCGTAGGGGTAGGAAGGGACCCCAAGAGATCATCGAGGTCAACCCCCCCTGACAAAGCAAGTTCCTTAGGACAGATTGACCAGAAACACTGTCTTCCCTGGAGACAAGAAAGTGCTGACGACCATGGTGAGACAGGAAATACTGGAGAAGCTGGACACAGACCTGGCTACACAGCAGAAAATAATTTTCTATAGCCCTGAGAGTCAGGTGGGTGCAGCCAGGAATGACAATTCACGTGTCAGCTCTGTGTCACTTGCCTTTGTCATACAGGCTTTGTCTTGATGTGAACCCCCTCCTGCTGTTACTCCAGTCTCTGAATACCTGGCAAGATCATGCCCTGCTGTCCTGCACGAGGGACAGGACTGCACAAAGAGGAGGTGGAATGAGGAGCGCAGCTGCTGACTGTTGCCCCCACGGCACTTCCTCTGCCCCATTGATTTCTGTCTCCTTTGCAGTGATGACACAGCAGGAGTTCAAAACACGGCCTTTGGATCAGAAACATTCACACAGCTCTGATGGAAGGAAAGGAAAATTAAGGTCAACAAGAAAGGAATACTACTGTGTGCTACCAGAAATCATGTCCATGGTTTCCTATCTCCTGGAGCTGCACAGTTTTCCTCCGAACTGGACACCACCACCAGAACTTTGCAATACAGTGCCCCATCTAATGACCAAAGTGGGAGTTTTTGACATTTAAAAGTATGATATTGAAGAGCTAAAGGAGCTCCAGAGATCAGCCAAGGAAAAGCACACTGGAAAGACCTTATGCTGGGACTGCAGCACAGTGTTAGACAGACCAGGTGTGAGCTACAGAAAAAAATCCCTAAGCAACTCAAAGTTCATTCAGAGTACAAACCAGCTTGTTCTTCACCTGGTAATCAGCAGACAACACTGTCTTCCTTCAAAGCTCCCAGGAGAATTGATATTCGAGGTAAGGTGGTGTGCTCTGAAGCTGGAGGAGGAGAAACCTCAGAGAACACCTGGCTATTTATCCTTGTTACCTCCTCAAGAGCAAGAGAGATGTTTTTCATGCGAGTAGAAGTTTACAAACCCAGATACTCCCTGGGAAAACAAAAGGGCCTGGCTTGATTAATAAACATTGGCATCCTGCATCAGCACACTCTTCTTGGAGAAAAACATCTCGTTTCTCTGTAGGTAACTTCACAAGGATGTCCACACAGTGACCAGGGCCTGCACATCCATGGGGTTTGCTCTTGGCAGCTCTATTTTGCGGACATTGGGCATGGACATTATGTGATATCAGTGTAATTCCAGCCTTTGACAGCGATTAGCAAAAGCAGTATGAACAGCTCAGATGGCAGGAAGGAGGTCTCAAAAGTCTCTGTCTCTGGGGCAGGCGCTGAGGGGTAAATTGGTGTCTGGATATACCACTGCCTCCCCCTTGCCTACTGGAGGAGCCTGCTGGAATGGGATGGACCAGCTTGGGGAACTGATGCTGCATGAGATGTTGTTCTGCCCTTCACACAGAAAAATGGGACTGATGGCTCAGTAATGCTGCAGTGAGGTGATTAAAGTGACTGGAAGTGTAGTTTCCTCCTTACAATATCCTGACTCTCCTTTCTGACCACAGGAGTCACCATTTTCTGAATGGAGGTTGTTGGTGTGACTCCACATCAACAGTGGATGCAGCTGGTGCAGAATGGAGACACAGGAACCCTGCAATAGCTGTGTACGGCCTCATGTGCTCCTTCAAGCAAAAAGGAATTTAGGGATTTGTTTGGGGGTTGTCATTATAGAGTATACTGGGGGGGAGGCAACTGAGAAATTGAAAAATACCAACAGTTTAGAAAAAGGGGGCCACATTATTTAATAAAAAAAGAAAGGGGAGGGGGAGGGTATTGTACTTTCGTGTATCGTTTATTGTGTCTAAGACACAACATTTGTTCCATCTTAGACTATCTTCCTGGAAGCAAATGTATAAGGTCTATGAACAAAAAGGTGGTGGTGTTGATGTTTAAGTAAATCAGTACAAAGTGACAGGGCAACCTGAGCTAATTGCCTTAATGACCTCATCTACTTTGCCTTTGCCAGTTTTAGATGTTTATTTTACAACCTGCATGTAAGGCCACTGTCAGGAAACACAGTAATGTTAAATGAGATTCAGGTATGTAAATGATGAAATGCTACATCACTTTTTATCTCACTCAAATAATTCTTCATCTTTTCAAAGTAACACTGAAAGCAACAGCTTCTTTTCTAGGCAGTAGCCACAACATAACCTCCAAACGTCACGTGCTGGCATCCAGTTTGTCATTTGGTTTGTCTTTACATCTCTCATCGTTGCATCTCTCAGTGTCCTTGTATCTCTCAGGCTTTGTATCATCCGTCCTCACATCCCTCAGCATCAATTTTGTCTTCTAGAATCTTTTCTCTAGTGTTGCCCTGGAGCTGCAGCACACCAGTGTCACTTCGCACCTACTTCTGGTTTATTCTGGAAGAAATCATCTCTAGTCCCTTCTGTGTGGCACAGGGTCAAAGGAAACGTGATATTTCGCTGTCTGAATCTTATGCCAAATTAATTTCCTAACAAGATGCTGAAAGCATTTCAGCTCTCTCTTTGTGTTAACCATTTTCCCTCAAGTTTTCTGTCAAAGCTGAAAGTTACTGCCTATGTGAAACAGCAATTTGATGATGAAGAAGCCCTCTTCAACAAATCAGAAGCACCCTCTCCCATCCACACTAGTCCAGAGTACTTCCAACTGGGATCTCAAGTGCCACCATAAGGAAAGAGAGCAAGTGAAGGACTGAGTGCTGGTGCACTTTCGGCGCTTGACCTCATTGCTGGCACTGTCAGCAAGTTGTGTCTTTTGACAGTGGCTCACAGTGTGTCAACATCTGCACAGGAGCAGGGAGGTGACAGCTGGGCACCGTTTCTGTTGCTGTGGGCTGAATAGAGTCACATCCACAGCCCAGAGGCTCCTGCCAGTCTGCTTGCCATCCTGTCCAAGATCTAGATCATGTTAAGGCCTACCCCCAAGCATTTGCTCTCCACTTCCTGAGACCCTCCAAATATAGACTACCATTGTCTTCTGAAACCAACCATAGGCAGGTATTTTTCCACTGAAAGATTGTCTGGACAAAATGAGCCTGGAGATGCACAGAGTTTGCCCCTCTCTGCTCGTTTCCCCACATGACACTGTTTAAATCCCCATCAGTCACGCTTTGGTCCTTTCCATGTTACACTGAACATCCATTGCTCATGGCAGATCTTCATATTCTTCCTCATTCTGGGACTTCCATCTAAACTTACTCTGGCTTGTATCTTAAGGACTTGTGAGCACATCATTCAGATGAAAGTCATCTATAGAAACTGTCATGGAACTCTATGGGATAGTCTGAAATGTCCTTAGCTAGTTAGGGAAGCTAAGAAACATGGCAGGGATTTTTAGAGCTGCAGGAAGGGATGATGTGATATCAGAATCAGCAGTGTTATGACTTGTATTTTGCCTGTCATATACAATTTCCTAAATCACACTTTCTGAATTTTAAATATTGAGGTATATTTGCATATAAGCAAAAGCTTATACAAATTATCATCATCTGTTCTTCAGATTTTGCCTCCTTTCCAATGGCTGAAATTATCTCTGTACAACATAAAGTACTGCTTTCATAAAGTACTTTCTCATCTGCAGATCATAGAATCATAAGGGTTGGAAGGGACCTCGAGAGCTCATCGGGTCCAACCCCCTGCCAAAGCAGCTCCCCAGCTCATATTGCACAGACAGGCGTCCAGACGGGGCTGGAGTATCTCCAGAGATGGAGACTCCACCACCTCCCTGGGCAGCCTGTCCCAGGGCTCTGGCACCCTCACTGGGGAAAAGTTCTTCCGCATGTTGGTGCAGAACTTCCTGTGCTCCAACTTGCAGCCATTGCCCCTTGTTCTGTCTCCACAGACCACTGAAAAGGGGCTGGCCATTTCCCCTTGCATCCCACACTTAAGATATTTACAGATATGAAAGCACCTCTTCAAGCAGATGGAAGTCATGCCTCCCCTCTTGCAAATGGGAAAAGGGAAGTGTTGAGCAGTGTCAGGACTTTCTCGATGTTAAACCAAAGGACTGCTAAGAGAAGTGAGGTTTTGTAGCTGTTGGATTAACACTGAGCAGAAAGAGAATGCACTAAAATACTGGGGGATCATCTGGAGAAGAGTGGGTACAAAAGTAAGCTCTTACCCTTAGTTCAAAAGAAGGGCAGTGAGTGCCAGCGCTTGGCTGCTGTGGGAAGCCAGCCTTGGCAGGAGGTCGTTGTGAGAGAAGGTTACTCCAGCCAGCCAGCCCTCCTCAGCAATGCTGAGCTGACACACGCAGACAGTTCACATTCCTCGCCTTTCTGACATGAACTCAGAGATACTGAAAAATGTCTAGTCAAATAAACAGATCAGTTGGATTTTTGATATGCAGAATGTGTTTTTCTGGCTTGGTGTCCTGTACTTTGCAGTTCCTCTTCTAAACAGACCAGCCAGGCTTGCAGGAGTAAGGGACGTGAAGCTGATTATGCTTCCCAGGCCCACTTTACCTTGTCATTCACGCCTATCTCTGAGCAGCACAATGATAACACAGCATTGTGTACAGAAAGGAAAATAGTTGCTTGGTGACTACATTTTGGATTTAACCCTTAGCTCTCCTCTTCAGGGTCATCAATCTTTGGTGCATACATAAGGACAGCCAACTAATTTTTTTTAGTTTCTTGCATACAAAAATTGGGCATCTTTCCCTGAATGGCAGAGCCCAGAAAAATTCAGTTGACCACTGCTGGCTGAAAGACCAGCCAGCTAACCAAGTGCTGGGGATGATGCACAACAAAGGACTCAGTCTGCAACGTTGAAGAGGAACATTCCAGGTGAGGAGCCTGGTTGGGATGCCCTGCAGCCAAAAGTTATCATTCTTGGTCAGTATCTGGAAACAGTTAAACATAAGCAAGTTCCTGTTGCATATCACAGATACCCCTTTGTTATTTTTCTAGTACAAAATATTTATAAGTAAGTCAAACATGGATGTTTTCTGCGAGCATATGCCCTTTTTGGTCCAGGGAGGGAGGCAGCAACATACCCACTGATCTGCTCCACAATCAGCTGCTCTGGTGGGGGGGGGAATGCAGAAAGACCCCTCATGATAAAGTTAGCAGAAAATCTGTCCAGAGACACCATTGCACAGGGTCTCAGTGCAACTGGGCTCTGCCACAGGCAGATAGGCATCCCGAAGTGAGCAGATTCCAGTGGGTGGGGGATATGTCAACACTGTTGACTGCAGCAGAGTGCAGAGATGCCTGAGAGCATTACATGAAATAACTTGAGGACCAGAACCAGAGTCAACTAAAGGACTCAGTACTTGATGGAACATTTCATTCAAGAAAAAAACAGTAATAATTCTGAGCCACAAAGAAGACAAAATATTCTTTAAGCCTGCCATGTCTGGGTGACATTAGCCAACCTATTGGAAAAAATATTTTATTTTTACAGACAGAGCTCTCTGTTTGTCCTTGGAAGCTGTCCCAGAACCAAGCAGGTTTCTACATCTGGATCTCTTCATGATGTGTGTTTATCTCTGTGATATTTAATATGCATGGCCCTGCTTCATTTTTCATGACTGACCTCATAGAGGCAACCCCAGCACCTTTAAAGTTTGCATCTTTTAAGACTGTTATCTTTTAAGATATATTTTAAGTGTGTCTCAAGAAATCACCTATGAAACTGCTTAAAATTAGGCTGAGGGAAGGTTCACAGTGGAGTTAAGTTAAATCAATATGTAGACACATTTATATGAAGGCTAGTTCCAGAAAAAAGGTGAATAGTCCAAAGTCCCAGTAGACCTAGTCCTAAGTGAAACTTGTGTCTCAATTTTGTAAGTATCCATGTTTAGGTGTTGACAAGCAGCTTTTGAGAAGGTGGAGATGGTTCAGAAGCAGAAATCAACACTTTCGTCAGAACAGGGAAACACTCATTATCATGAATAGTCCTTGCTGGACCTTCATGGGGTCTAACTTTTGGCAGCACAGTAAGCAGAAGTTGGTAGAGAGCTGATGCTGCCAACCCACTCTGGGTGAGCAAAGCCCAGGAACCTGGTGCAGTAGTCCTGCTTCTCAGGTAGCTATAATGATTACAATGTATAAGCACCAGCATCTGGCATAGGAAGTGATACCTCCAGAGTCCTTTCCAAAGCATAGGTATGTCCCAGTGACAGCCCTCAAGGTCTTAAGGAGACCATCTCTGGTGATATGGACCACTTGGGCAAATGGAATTACTAGAAGGAGAGAGCAGAAGACAAAAATGTCCAAATCAAGACCAGTGATAAGTGACATTCCTCAGGGTCTAGGCTGAGCACTAGGCCGAGCACTAGGCCGAGCACTGCTTAACATCTTCATTGGAGACATGGACAGTGGGATTGAGTGCACCCTAAGCAAGCTTGCCAATGGCACCAAGTCTGGTGTGGTTGACATGCTGTAGGGAAGGGGAGCCATCCAGAGGGATCTTGACAAGCTTGGGAGGTGGGCCTGTGCAAACTGCATGAAGTTAAACAAGTCCAGGTGCAATGTCCTCCACAAGGGGCTGGGCAATGCCAAGCACAACTACAGGCTGGGTAGAGAATGGGTTGAGAGTAACCCTGTGGAGAAGAACTGGGGGTGTTGATTGATGGAAAGCTCAATGTGAGCCAGAAATGCACATTTGCAGCCCTGAAAGCCAACCATATGATGGGCTGCGTCAAAACCAGCATGACCAGCAGGTCAAGGGAGGTGATTTGGGCCCTCTGCTCTCCTGAGACCCCACCTGGAGTATTGTGTCCAGGTCTGGGGTTCCCAGTACAAAACAGACACAGAGCTTTTGTAGCAAGTCCAGAGAAGGGCCATGAAGATGATCAGAGAGCTGGAGCACCTCTCCTATGAAGACAGGGTGAGAGAGTTGGGCTTGTTCAGCCTGGAGAAGAGGAGGCTTTGGGGGGACCTTCTTGCAGCCTTCCAGCACCTGACTGGAGAGGGACTGTTTACAAGGGAGTGTACTGATAGGATAAGGGACAATGGCTTTAAACTGAAGGAGAGCAGATTTAAATTAGATATGGTGAAAAAATTCTTCCCTGTGAGGGTGGTGAGGCACTGACACAGGTTGCCCAAAGAATCTGTGGCTGCCCCCCTCCCTGGCAGCGTTCAAGGCCAGGTTGGATGGGGCTTTGGGCAGCTTGGTCTAGTGGAGGGTGTCCCTGCCCATGGCAGGGGGGTTGGAATTAGATGGGCTTTGAGTTCCCTTCCAACCCAAACCAGTCTGGGATTCTGTGATTGAAGAGAGTATTCCCAAAGTACCAACCCTCTTTAGCAAACCCCAGGCAAACCCCAAATGTGTGAGAGAATATTGCTGAGCTCCCAAGAATCATCGGCACTTTATTTCCTGCCTAAATTCCAGGCTGTCATGGCAGCTGTACAGGAGGAAGCCTGCCAGGCCACAGACATGCCAGAAGCTAGATCCAGCTCAGTTCCAACATGTTAATATGTGAGGCCATTCACCTTGCTGCAAGCAGGGTTGAAAATTGCCAAGACAATACTACCTGACATTGCAAAGGTGAGACTCAGGCAAGATTGTCTCAGGGTGCTGAAAAGGATCTGAAAGTTAATTGTATTTTAAAAAAAAGGCGGGGTGAGGAAGTTGCCTGGACAGATCTGCTGAACTACAGACACTATGACAGGACATCTAATCAGAAGAAAAGCTTCACAAGCAGCACTTCTTGAACTTCAAAAAAGGCTAAACTTCCTTTCTCTCCACTACTGAAAGCTGCCCCAAGATCCCTAGTTATTTATAAACCATGTTGCTGTAGGAAACCCTATAAATATCCAAAGTGATAAGCATACCCTCGCTCTTCCTAGAGTGGCCAACTAAAAAAAAAGTGGAAATCACCCTTGTTCTACTGAAAACTCTTCAGCTACCTCCTCTGTCCCCGCCCCATCAAGGCAAAGGCAGAATTGGCAGGTCTGGACTTGACCTCACATCATCATAATCAGCTCTTTAGCCAGACCTGAATCTCTGTAGCTGGTGAGGTGACAACTGGGTATCTGAGCACCACACACAGTCAATAAAACCAAGAGGAGACACAGGACATTTGATAGAGCATGAAAACAGACAATTACAGAATCACAGAACTGTAGGGGTTGAAGAGACCTCAAGAGATCATCAAGTCCAACCCCCCCTGCCAAAGCAGGCTTTTTAGGACAGACCACACAGATAGGCATCCAGAGGGGTCTTGAATATCTCCAGATATGGAGACTCCACCACCTCCCTGGGCAGCCTGTCCCAGGGCTCTGGCACCCTCACTGTGTGAAAGTTCTTCCCCATGTTGGTGCGGAACTTCCTGTGCTCCAACTTGTAGTGGGAGGTTGGATTAGAGATCTTCAGAGGTCACCTTCAACCAGCATTTTCCATGATTGCATGACACTTGTTGTCTCCTCTCCTTACACAAAACCAGGAAAAAGTAAAAGGCATGTGTTTTAAGCAATCACTATCTGACAGAGTTGAGCACCTGTCCCTACTCTGTTGGGACTCAGCAAATGTAGCAGTGTCTGATATTACTTTTAATCAGTAAAAAAACAATGTTACATTAACCTGTCTAAAGCTGTATTCTTTCTGCATCCGATTTGGTTGAGTCACACTTTTTTATTCTTTCTACTACATAGAATCATAGAATCACAAAACATCCTGAGTTGGAAGAGACCCATAAGGATCATGGAGTCCAACTCCTGGCTCCACACAGGCCCAGGCAAATCAGAGCATGGGGCTGAGGGCATCGTTCAGACACTTTGTGACCTCAGTCAAGCTCGGTGCTGTGACCACTGCCCTGGGGAGCCTGTTCCAGTGCCCAACCACCCTCTTGGTAAAGAACCTCTTCCTAATATCCCACCTAAACCTCCCCTGTACACATACATAAAGGGTATGTAGCTGTCACTTGTTAGTCCTCAAAACAAAAAATAAAGAAAAAAAAAAAACCCAAAACCACTAAAACTTTTCCACCACTTTTATAGAAAGAAATTCAAAACAGGCCAGAAGACTCACATGTGAGGTTTTCTCTGTAGAACATTTCAACCCCTTTTCAGTGACAGGTAACTCAAAGAGTTAAGCTCAAATATTCCAAAATAGGTGAAACTATTTCTGTATACTTGTTTCTAATTTTATTTTGAAGTGCACAAAAGAGTTAAGGCACACACATCCTAGAATGAAAATCATGTCTGACAGCTATAATGTCCCTCTGTAACTGAGGGAACATTTCTGCTGTCACTAAAATACCACGGATGTAGCCAATTGAACAAAAGTGGTACTGTCTAAACAAACTCAACACACAATGGCTAGTTCCTAACTTCAGAGGTTCAGCAGACCAACCGTGCTCCAGACAGTGCTGAGTTTGTTCAAAGTGTAATACACTTAGTTGTGCATGCTTATATATGAGTTATTGTAAAGTTGCTTTGGGCTAAATTCATTCCTGTTGCAACACCGCTGAAATGAGAGTACTTACAGCAGAGATTAATTTGGCCCATTATGTACTAAACTTGCAGATCTTTTTTTAAAAAAGAACTATTCTTTCTGCAATTGATCTTGTTCACTGCAGTCATTTAAACACAAAGACAGTCTTATCTGTGTCACAGCAGTGTGGTGGAGTTATACCGGATTTACGTTGTTGCAACTGAGAGAATTCTTTCAGCTGAAAAGAAAGACAGCTGCCCAAATTACATGCAGATCACTGCACTTCTCCTATACACCAAAAAACTTGTAATGCACATTTCAGTGTCATGCATGACTTACTATAGCAGCAGTAGGGAAAAGGAATTCAGAGCCATACACAAAACTTTGTTAGAAAGTCAGGTCATGGCTTTAGCTGTAACAGATTTCAACATCCCAGCAAATAACATTTAAGCTTTTCCATTCCGCATGGATGGCAAGCAGTCCATGCTCTCTCCATTTCACAGGGCAGCAATGGGCTTCTTTTCCCATCTGGATCATCTACAGAGATGGCACTTTAGCACTCTGGGTCTGAAAGCTTTGAACTCAAGGATAAAGGGATAAGATTCAAAATAACAACGAAGCGTCTAAAACACAACTATACATGGCATTTAGGTGCCTAAAGGGAAGAAGAGCTCAGAAATCACCTCATCAGCAGCACCTCTGCTTTGCTTGGCTTGATGCTGCATGGGACACAGCTCCCCTTCACGTGTTGCAAGACAATTTTAGAATAAAATAAAATAGAAAAAAAGAAGTAAATTTCAGAGTGACACGTTGCTTCCAAAATGATCATCTGCAAAATGTTTTAGGGGAAATTTCTCAGGCTTGGCTTCCTGAAGAATACATGAATATGTATTGCATTCTGATTTGAAATCTCAGGATCCCTTGGGAAATGGAAATTCTGAATGTCAGAATGCAACAGACCTTAGTTGCAACTATCATTTTACAATGATGAGCTCTTATTTCACAGACCAGGCCAACAGAAGCAGAGGAGTCCTCTTCCTGAAAGCATTTTTCTAAGGCCTATACTTTTTCTGTAAGAGAACAAAGTTTTTAAAAAGGTAACAGGTAGCAGAACAAAGCCAGGTGAGGGAAACTCATTGTCAGCACTGGGGCTGCAGGTTGTTCTATTCCTCACTAACCATTTGCTCCATTTTGGAGGGTGGTGAAATGTCAACTCCTAGTGATCTTTCCACATCCAAGGCTTTTCTTTAAAAGGGAAAAAAAATAATTGTCATTTATCAGATTCAGCTTTAGTTTCTAGTTCTGTGGCCCCAAAATATAGATTGGGTTTGCTTTCAGCTGCCTTCTCACAACCAATATAGTATTGAGCTTGTCTTCTTTCACTTCATCCAGAAACTTCAGTTCCAAATGAAGGAAAACTCATGGAGTTGTGTGTAGTGTACAAAGGCTTTTCCCGGTTCAAAATGCACTTTTCAAGCAAACCACTACTTGTACAGGAATAGACATATTGGTAGATTTTCTTTTTACAGGCTTGGAAAGATTTGCTTGCTATTTTTATTGTTCTGTAACCTCATGAATGACAAACAGGGACTCTTTTAGATCCTGCTTGATGAAAACAGCGTGATGAGCAGGCAGCAATTTGCTTATTAATTTTCAACCATGGAGTATTGTAATTTACAGTTTTGCTGGGACTGATCAGATGATTGTTGCCCTTTGAAGAAATGTCACAAACACCATGGCCAGAAGCTGCAATTGCAGCACACTGCAGAGGACTGTGACCTCCAGGCATTTGTGTTTCTTACACAGGAAGACAGGAATTTCTTCCTAGTCTGAAGGCACACAGCATGGATGAACTGGGAGCAGCATGTGCCAACAAGCTGCTCTGAAGGACTGACTGCTTCCTGTCAGTCAACAGGCAGGCACTCACAACTCTACCTACAGCCAGAGATACGCTGAAAAAAGGGTCTGCTCATGCATAAACAATGAAGGCCAGAGCTTTTAGAAAGAAACCCCAATGCACGTGTTATTTTGTAGACTCTTGGCCAAGAATTTTGCTCTCAAAGCACTGGGCTTTACTACTTTACTTGTGAAAACAGTTTAAAAGACTCCAGGATGCTGAAAAGCCAGAGAGTCAGCCATGTGTGCTTCTGGTAACCCAGCCAGGCTGGCTTTGCTGCAGGTGTTTCTCAGTTCTGTCCAGCTCACACCAGCAGAGACTGACTTCTTAAGAGAACAGTTGGTGTGGTTTACAAAAAAAAATCAAGGTTTTGTTTGAGCAAACCATGTGTGAGCACTTCTGCCACATGTGACAGTGATGAGTAGAGCTTCACAGTCGCAATAAATTAGGACAGATCCCATTCAGCTCTGCGACAGCTACTCATGACAAAACTTAAGCCACCCTGAAATGTGGTTAATGTAAGTTTAACTAATGCTGTCAGTCCTGCTGTTGCCTGATTTTGTTCAAATTCCAGTCACAGGACTATTTGGTGTCATCTACCAGGCCCTAAAGGGCATATTTGCAGTCTGAAAGACAGAAGCAACTTAAAGAAAAATTTAAATTATTTAAAAAGAAAAATGTAAGTGCCTCTTACAGAGCAGAGACAGAAAGGGGAGATGGTGCATGGGGGGATGAAAGCTACCTCTGGTCTAGAGACCTGGTACAATTCAGCATTAAATACCTCAACCGAGAACTGGAAAGAAATGTAACTACGCTACACCCCATGCCTCTGCCTTTTCTCATCTTCCCTCCCTCGTAATGCAGAAGGTACTTTCACCTCAAAGTATCTACAATCCAAACATGAAAGAGTTTGCTCAGGCAAGCCATCCTCAGCTGCTTAGTTCTGCATTGTGTGCAGAATTTACACAGCAAACCCCGTTACATAAGCCATAAGCAAACAGTAGGTTCCTCTCTGTGGCTGGACAGCTCAACCATAATTATCCCTTAGTCTCTGCTCAGAAGACCACAGCATTCCTTAAAGCAAAAACCTTTAGAAAGTTTAATCTTCTCAAACTGGGAAGTGAGATATATGACAGCTGGTAACTATTTGCTCCTCCTTTTTAGTTTTCATTTACCTGACAACTGTAGAAACACAACCCACATTCTCACATAGAAAGTAAGGTTTTATTTCATGTTACTCCATGTATCCACTGACTTGGGTGGATTTTTGCAAACACAAGAAAAATGTATCTCATAGAAGGACGCATTGTCTTTTTGAGAGTTTGAAATGGCTCAGCCCTTTGTATTTTCAAAACTATTCTCTAGATAGCACAGGAACTCTCAAAAAAGCTGTCTCACGCTACATAGAAATGCAGAGGTCTGGATGTAGGTTAGAGCTGCCTACCTTAGTGATGCAGTCAAACACAGTGAGCCCAGGCAGCTCTTTGTGACCTTGGTGTTGGCATACTCATCCCTGCTCCCCATGGCACCAAGCACCTTAGCCACATCTGTAGCCGCTTTGATAAGCACTGAGGGTCACTCTTAAATACAACGTATGGGAGAACCCACACACTGGAAATCCTTCTTGAGATACTAAAAATAGTCCTGATAGACCCTGTACTACTGCTAGTGACACAAAGACACACACATCACCTGCCTCAAGATAAAGAAAACGAGGTAGCTATCCATGAAGGCCAATGTTTTGTTGCAATACACCACTCCTTTCTAAAAATGAGAAAAACTTACACAGTGAAGTGCAGCTGATGCAATCCAACTGTTCAAATCAATGCAGTACTTAAAGTTGCCTGTAATTCTGGCATAACAAATTCTTTGACATACCTGTAAGTGCTAAAATGTGTATTTCCTCAAACACCCTGTTTTCCTGGACTATGACACTCCAGGAATAACACATTCTTCCTAGACCATCTTTATGAGAAGGCTCTCTCTTCGGTTTTTGAGATTTTGGATGAGCATCTGTTTATTCTATTGTCAGCTGAAAACAGACACAGAGATGTCTACATCTAATGCACACCCGGGTGCCAGAAATTATAGGTGCCAGCCCTACTGTTGGACATCGTTTCCTTGGGAGGCAAGGTGTGTTGCCTTCATTGCTACCCCTGCTACAGAGTGTGAAAGCTCTGATGAGGTTAAATGCCATTCTTTGGGCAGTCACAGTGACATCACTTACTAAAGCCCAGGGGATTGTTCCTGTGCCAATTCCCTGGAGATGGCAGCAGTACAGGAGTGGGAGGAAGGGGGGACGGGACACTCCTCATTTGGCTTTCAGCACAACTGTACAGAGGAGATTTACTAGAGGAGGTCAGAGAGACACCCCCATCCCCCCAGGATGCCTGTCCCCATTACCATCAGGAACTGTGCAGCTGTGAATGAGCAGGGACACCTCTCACCTTTCCTCTACAAGCTCACATCAAGCTGTCTTGCTCAATGTGGTAGCAAAACGTACCCATGCCATCACTCCTCCTTCAGAGTTCAAGCATAGCAACATTCATCATTTATCTTTCATACTCCAGCCAGAAGTTCTTCAGGAGACAGTGGAGGCAAGGTGATGGCACTGAGGCTCTTCCCAAGGAGGGACACCCCAGTGCACAGTTGCATCCGCACCAGCTGATGCTCTCAGCTCTCTTGGGAGTACTTGGGCTGTCTGTTCTTCAACTGGCAAGTGAATTATCTTTGCAGTACAGCTGGTATCACCATAACCACGTTATTCACTTTCTTCTCTAGCTTATTACTGCTTCATCATCTTAGTACTATCCTTATTATCCTCCTGCCAGCTTGCTTTACCCTTGCTCAGTCTTCCACAACAGTGAATGGTCTGGTTTAGCATATGGATACATCATGTAAAGCAGAAACAGCGTTTCCTGAGCACAGGAGGCACCAAAAAACCCACACTCGACTGTACTAACACATGACAGACAAACAGTACTACAGTAGAAAACTCTCCTGCCCTGCCAGGTCCATGTACGTGCTGCGTATGAAATGGAAGTTTTACAAGACATTCACACTTAGCATCTAAGACTTCTGCAGAAGTCTCTTAGCCTTGCCCACACTGCTGCTTTTCACAGCTTCTTGGAAACCAGGACATGGCCTCTTCACAGGACTACACCATACCTGATTGTACACAATACATTTTCAGTACAAAATTGGGTGACACTTCCATGGGCTAAACTGTGAACTTTGCCTAGAAGGGGCAAATCAGCAAATTTCAGATCCTTTGTGCATTTACAGGTAAGAGTCTCATTAGGCACATCAGCTAGACAGATAAATCTGACAGCGAGTCAGCACTGGGGGAAAAGATTGGTCTCACCATTAACACCACATGACATGGCATGAGATGAACTTGTGTGGCAAAAGAAGAGCCAAGAGTGAAACCTGTATGGAGATGGGTTTCAACAGCCACTTTTCCAACAGATGCAGCTGAGTGATACGAAGGAGGGAAGCAGCAGCTGAGTAAAGGGTGAGCACTAACTGACTTCGGTGTAACTGTTGCGTCGCATTCGTATTTTAAAAGACCATCTGCACAACCACTAAAATTTAATCTAAAAGAGACAATGCTGTGGTACAAAAAGTTTATTTAGTCACAATTTTGTAAACATATGAGGTAAATTAACGTTTACATCAACTTGTTTCTTACAGCATTTAATACACAAGGCACTTCTTTGGAGACAGCACTTTTAACTGTTCTTCAGCTGGTTTTATTGTTATTAAAAGTTCCAAATGGCCCAGAAAACTCTTTTTTCTTGTCAGATTCTGTCATGCAAAAGACAAACATCTGGTAAGTAACAAGAAAGCTCGGAGCAAGCTGTCTTACGCTTTACAACCCTTTAACTGTGAGAAACAGTGTGAATGGGAATAGGAATATATTCTCCACTTTAAAATATGTTCACATATCTTGCATAACTCTTCAAGGACTGAAACTTCTGGAATTTGGTTGGCATCTTACAACAAACTACAAATGCAAACCTACAAGTTTCATTTTCACACCACTAGATTTTGCTTATGCAAACAGTCCCATTAGCTTTAATAGACTTATTTGCAAGAGTAAAAATAACTTGCATGAAATTGTATTTGCAGGCTCAGAACCATATCTTTGGCTAGAAATCAAAACATTTATCTTTTGTCAAATCTTCTACAGTGTAACAGTGCAGTGTTTCTTTACAATAATTTGTTTGGCATTTTAAACCAGGCTGTAAATTTAGCTCTTAAAGGACATGTCACAGCTAGTTTTTGTCATCAAACCTCTAAACACACAAGAAAGCATATCGGTAATAATAAGCCTTAATTTCCTCAGTAATAACTGACTTCATGATGAAAAGTATCTTTTTCTATAATGTGCTCCCCATATAGCCAGCTCCCATATTATAAATATACAGAGGAAACTGGTATCATAGATCAGTGATTAGATTAAATTGTCTTTAATGGTACTACCTTATGTCTGAAGAGTTCCTGTATTATAGTAAGGCATTTCTCTCTTAGGTTTAACATATTGGCAAAGTCATTCTTTTACTTCTTGTACAAATGTAAACTTTGAAAACAGTTAATTTCATCCAACTGTGCAATCTGAAATCAAAACCTGAATGTAAACTTCAGAAAATCAAAATTACAAGAGCACACTTTTCACAAGAAAAATCAAAGTAAATGAAACAAAAACATTTGGAATTAAAAAAAACAAACCAAAACCCAGCCTGTTCAAATCCAAGGTGTTAGTGTCTGCATTAAACAAAAAGACCTGGGGGCTCAATGCTCTGCTGTAAACTCAGTGGAATACAACAGTTTGAATCAGCTGAGGAGGTGGTCCCATGACTAATTAAAAAACTTAAGTCAGAGACACTGACTTAATTCTTCAGAAGCATAAAAATAAAATACAGGTCACCAATTTTGATGTTCTAAAATACAGAGATGCATATTGCATTATTTCAGCAAGATAATTACTTGGCATTCAGCAAAACTTACAAAACCACTATTACTGATGCTAGCAAATCTAAACATTTGGAGTGTTAAACTGTGCCTTTGTTAACAACTTCATCAAATTTAGCTAAGTTCAGCATAGTTGCATGGATACAACACAACAGAAAGCAGAAATTAGCTTTTAGCTTTCTTGCAGCAAGTGTTTTTATGGCTTATAACATAGAACATTCACAAGAGCATGCCTGAAGCTGAACATCTAATAGTCAGTATCTTTATTGTACTAGTGTACTTTGACTTTTATTGCAGTGTCTGCTCCCAAGATCAGTGGCAGCTGAAAGACTTCTCATCACCTGGTTCACCTCAAGCAGGTCAAGGAAGTAATGAGACAACGTGCCTAAGGGTTGCAGAACAGTGCCACCGATCATGAGAAACAATTTGTGTCTACTCAGAAAACAGTAAAACTAAATGTTTAATCTTGAGTGGTGGGAATATATTTTAACTGTTGCATAAAATAAACACATTCAGGAAAACATTTAACAGCAGAGATAACTGGCAATGGTAACCACTTGCTACAGGGCGACCCTGCTTTGCCTGAGTAAGAACCGCACTGCCAAGCCAAATACTTTGAAGATGCCAAGGGCTATCCCAGAATGTTTAACTGCTCCTCTCCAATTACACTACTTTCAATTTAGATTAATAGCAGGAATAGGATTGACTGAGCTTCAGTTCTTTTAGCTTTTGCTTAGAACAGAAGTTGGGCCTAATCCTGCATTCCTGTTCTACCCAAACTCTCCCGAGCCTTATCAGGCATTCAAAATTCTAACTGATGTCTGTGAGAATACTTGTTACAAATCAATGAAGGATAGAGCCAGTTGTAAGGAAAGCTGCAACTCAGAAAAAAATACCCAGTGCTTTGCTCCACCATTTTAAAGTGAAACAATTTTCAAAACCATGATTTTAATGTTTTTATGTATTCCTTCTGGCTCCCCAAACTCCACGTGAATGTTGGTTTTGCTTGAATAAGCACTGC
This sequence comes from Gallinula chloropus, assembly GCF_964237585.1. NCBI lineage: Eukaryota > Metazoa > Chordata > Aves > Gruiformes > Rallidae > Gallinula > Gallinula chloropus. Next base: position 207,307,603 of record NC_140085.1, read on the forward strand.
AAGATCCGTCCCCAAATCTTGCTCCTTGTTAAACTGAATAGAAATTCTGCAAGTGACTTCAGTGGGATCAGAATAGACCCTTCAGCCACTGCATGTAGCCCAGATATTTTAGCCCCCTTTTCTGCAAAACGATATTGCCTGAATCTGTTTTCACTGACCTGTAAGACGGTACAGATTTCTGTTAAAGGAAAGGGTAGAACACAACAGGAAATAATGTCACTTTGGGAAATTTACAATTAGTAAGTTTCTTTCCCCTTGCATTTTCTTGTAAGATCAAAGATAAAACTAAAATAATTAAGTACACAGTCAAATAATTTTAAACCTACAGATCAAAATTATTCTCCAAATATTCAAAAAATATGCACTCAAGTTCACTTCTAAAAAGCATTTTTCCAACAAACTTAAGCTGATACCTAATAGTCTAAAATGCAGAGCTGTACTTTATCCTATTGTTTGTCCATGGGCAATGTATGGGGCCACAATGTATTGAAATCATAATCCTTGCTCTCTGAAGAGAAATTGTTCTGTGTAATAATTTCTGAGGTGTGGTTTAAATTCCTGTCCTCCTCTAAGTAATTTCAGAAGTCATCTAAAATTATAATCAAACATGCTCAAACATTTGTGGCTTTAAAAACATGGTGTGATCATGGTTGGCTAACACTGGATAGAAGGTCAAACCAAACACTTCCTAACAGGTCAAGAGTAAAAACAAATTATAGAAAGATGAACCTCAAAAAGCTATTTCAGGGGTTACCTAAACTTTGCCCAGCCGAGGACCACATTGGTGATTTGCCATGAGTAAAAAGGCTTCATTAAGTCATGTTATATGAAAGAGACTGGGTCACCTTTAATATGGCAAGGTGGTCCGCAGAGATGGCAAAGTGCCAACAGACAATCTGCCACCCTGATGTTTGCCATAGGTCTATGTGAGATTTAAGAGGAAGAAAGTAAGATCATATCCACTCATGCAGAGCTTGGTGGAAGTGAAGGCAAGGGATATTAAGATTTTTCTCAGATGAAAATCAGCCTCAGGGCACAATACCAGATGCCATCACCACCTGTTACCTGTGCAGGCCTCTCCTATGGCTGCCCTCAGGACATTTGCCATGGACACGAAGGAAAGTGGGGTTGGTCCCCAGGCCCACGGGCTGCGCTTCGGCCACCCCTGACCTATTAGAAAATGTTGATATTTTTCCCCACTACAACTCACAGAGTGCAAAAACAGCAAGCGTCAAAGTTTGAAACCCAGGCCTCCCCACCCACGCCAGGCCTGGCCTCCCTGGGCAGCTCCCCTGCCCACTCTGCCTTCCGTCACCTGCTCCTCTGAGCAGAGGTGACCGCACTACACGGCCAGGTCATCTGACCTGGCTCTGCAGCTGCTCGACTTACTGGCCCTGCTCAAGCGCCGTGTATCTACAAGCAGCGGTGGCTCATGCATCTCCACGGTGGTGCAGGCAGCTGAGATGGGCCGTTCCTCTGGCAGCTCCTCACCCTCCACATCCCACTTGCCACCACTTGCCCCACTCAGGCTGGTGCTGCTGCCACTGTTGGCCACAGCAATGGGAGGCCCAGCTGGGGGTGGCAGTAGTTGCTCCAGTGGCAATTCCTGCTCAGGAAGGGCATGCCGGACACTGCTGGGAGTTGTGGAGCCTGTTGAGCTGGAGGGCACCTTCCCCTGCTGCTCAGCTGCCATGTTGACCCAGTTCTGCCCAGCTGCCAGGACATGGCTGTTGCTGTTGAAGTAGTTGATGACAGCTGGCGTGGGTGTGGGGATGGGAGTTGGGATGGTGACAGGCGTGGAGATGGGTGTGGGAGTCACAGCACGACGCCTCTCCTCAGGAATTGATGGAGCAACAGGGTAACTGGCCATGGAGGCTGTGTTGGAGGGGGGCCGTGGTCTTGGAGCAGCTGTAGCATAATATGGTGCCATGGTCACTGGGGCCAGCAGTGGTGTGACAGCACGGGTGTCAGGCAGAACAGGGGGAGGCGCGGCGGTGGTTACCACCACTGGTGGTGCTGGTGGTGGCAGAGCAACAGGTTTAGACTCCCCCGTTACCATGACTGGTGTCATTGTTGCAACAGGCATCTCAAGGCTGTACCGGCTTGTCATGCCCTGCTTAAGCTTCTTCCACCCCAAGTGATATATCTCAAGCATATTCAGCAGCAGGGAGACAGAGGCCACCACCAACATGAAGATGATGAAGATGGTCTTCTCAGTGGGCCTTGAGATGAAGCAGTCCACAGTATGTGGGCAAGGTGAGCGGCTGCACTGGTAGACTGGCTTTAGCTCAAAGCCATATAGGAAATATTGGCCTACAATGAAGCCCACCTCAAACAGTGTCTTGAAAATTATGTTGAAGACGTAGGTACGGAGCAGAGCACCCCCCATACGGATTCTACCACGTTCATCACGGATTGGGAGCTTCTCCTTCCCCTTTTTGCCAAGGGGATCTTTGATGCTATTGTTGCACCCTCCAGCACCACTGCCAGACGCTGCTGCCCCTGGGTAGCTGCTGTCTTTGCCACTTCCCTTCTTTTTCAGCTCTTCTTTCTCTTTCCTCTTCTCCTCCATGCGTACAATGTGCAGCACATGGCCCAAGTAGATGAGGGTTGGAGTGGAGACAAAAATGATCTGCAGCACCCAGAAGCGGATGTGAGAAATGGGGAAGGCTTTGTCATAGCAAACATTTTCACAACCAGGTTGCTGAGTGTTGCATGTAAAGTCTGACTGCTCGTCTCCCCAGACCTCCTCAGCAGCGGCCCCCAGCACCAGTATCCTGAAGATAAACAGTACCGTCAGCCAAACCTTGCCAATAACTGTGGAGTGCTCCTGCGCATTCTCTAACAGTCTCCCCAGAAAGCTCCAGTCACCCATTGTTTCAGATCTCTAACCTACAATAAGAACATTAGAGCAACGTTAAAAATCTGGTAATTACACAATGCCAGGGCAGAACAGAGTCACGCTCAACAAATGACATTTGGCACTTCCTTTTGCAGCATACTGCACACCTGTGTTAAGAGCTACATAACCCTGCGACCATGTAGCCATGGGTTTCAGTGAGCATAGAAATGGCATGCTTAGTGCTCTCACCTAGCTAACACAGCTTCAAGTGACTATACACAATGACAGGCAAGAAAGATTCATCTCCAGAATTTCCACATGATTTAAATATTTTAAAAAGATGATTTCTCTGTTTCATCCACCTGAGATGCCTCTAACTGTTCTTGCCTTTTTTAAGAAAAGAATAGATGGAAATTAGTTCAATTAAACTGAATATTCCTACTACTAATGTAACTGCATTTGTATCAGAGTGTGATACAAAGTTTGCCTAACTCTAATAATTCTATTGTTATCAGGACTTACTTACTCCAGCAATCAGGAGGTCAGTAACATCCCAGGTCTCTACTACTATCATACTGTACAAACACAGAAAAATTATTACTCAAAATCTATGGAATTTACAATTTGATTTTGGAAGGTGTACACCAACAACAAGCATATTCACAAAGCCTACTCCTGTTCCTTTCTGAAGAGAAAGAATTATTTGAACAGCTTGAAATACAGGAAAGAATTAGAAATTCTGAGGAATGGTGGAAAGGTTCCTATGGCATTTCCCCTACTGTCCTGCCAGTTGGTGTCACTGAACTGCATGTACTGCAACATTATTTACAAACAAACAAACAAACAACTTGAGGGCACTTCAGCAACTGTGTAAAGAGATTTTCTTGGAAAAATAAAACTGCATCCTGTGACCTTCTATGATAATCAACCAGTATGTATTCTCAGTGGTTTCCACCAAATCCTGTAGGATGGGCTTTCCCTGTCCAGTGCTAGGCAGCAACACAATTTCTGACTTGGAAAGGCTTAAAGTATAAAATATATTTTTAAGATCAGATTCCTCACAAGCTGCCTTCAACTGAGAAACAAGCTATTATCTGCTGGTATCACTTCTGTTAACCTTGTCCTTTTCCTAATTGGAATATATGTCAGAAATACATCCTAACTGGAATATATGTCAGAAGTACAGGTGATTGAGTCACCTTCCCTGGATGTGTTCAAAAAAAGGGTTGATGAGGTACTTAGGGATATGGTTTAGCATAGGATGGGAACAGTTGGACTTGATGATCTTCAAAGGTCTCTTCCAACCTTGTGATTCTGTGATCAGTCTCATAACAAGCAGTGTTCTGTATTTTACATGTCACCCTTCAACTGAGAACAAACTACAGAACTTTACTTCAGCTACTGAAGTATACTTTCAGAGATACTTAGATTATAGAATGGTTTGTGTTGGAAGGGACCTCAGAGATGATGTAGTTCTAACCCGCTGCCCTGGGCAGGGATAGCCTATGCTAGACCAGGTTGCTCATAATTATAATTTAGATCTAACAATCTGCATGCAAAAAACCACTACCAGATTACCCTCTTATTTAAAAATCTCAGTAGATTTTATAAATGTGATTGAATTACACTTCACTCTTTTCATTTTTATACTTTTTGTCCAAATACCCACGTGTCTTACAACTCCCAAGAAGAAAAGGCGTTCATTGTTACAGGTAGGAATTTACCACTGAGAAAAGGCACTGCTCTCAGTATTGTATGTACTCTGATTTCCAGAGGAAGCATTTCCAAAATCTGCACTGAACTTCTCTCAGGCTTTTAGTTAAGGTAATTAGAGAAATTTAAGTTATTTCAGTTACCTTTTTCATATCTTGATTTTACTATGAGGCAATGAAATACCTGTAACTGCAGAGCAGTGTACTTCCATACAAAAAGCAACACCACACCCATAAGTATTTTGCACTTTTGTAAATCCTAGAAGACTAATTCACTTTTTATCCCCTCAAAGCTAATTCAACAACAACAAAAAAAATCCCCAACAAAAATAAATCTTTGATGCTCTGCAAAATCACATTTCCTTTAATACAATTTTCCCAGCATAGCACAATAAACTGCAAATGACAATATTAACAATGAAGTACTGATTTTGTGTCCTAATGTCCCTGGTCCTAAAATAAATTTTAATCTTTTTTTTTTTAATATATGAAGAGTTTTTTAAAGGGGCATATTTTTTATCCTCTTAAAATAGTAACCCAAAGCAGAATAAATTTTATTAGAATACTTTAGAACCCTAATTTGTTTGTATGATTTTAAAATTTAATCCTCAATTATATTTTTGATGTTTACAATATTTTGGACGGTGAAATAATTTTAACCTTTAGAAGTATTAATTTTTGAGGGAATAATGAACTAATTTTGTATCTTTTTTGCTCAAAACCATTCAATGAAATATTTGGTTCCATCTTTGGACAAAACTAAAATGTTGTTTGGGAATGTTCTGATCTTGAGTAGTGAAGATTGTTATGTAGAAAAAACAAAATTAACAATGTGATATTTGATGGATTAAAGAAGTTTAGCATAATCCTAAATCTCACTTCTCTGCATTATTCTGTGCCTCAGTTCAGTTCTCTCTGCCTCACTTAGATTTCTACCCAGATCAAGCAAAATAGGCAGCTCAGATACTGAGTAGTCAGAGTTACAGTTTGTTCCTTTGTTACTAATAGTTGCAATACAAAGTGTACGAGGTTAGCATGTGAAACCTTCTTTGAGTCGTTAATTATGTTCCATCATCTATATGGTTGCCTCTACCCTTGTTTGCTTCAGTGGCACAGAGACTGCACACTGTTCTGCATTAAGAGAGGTATTACCTTCCAGTGTTTCAAAAAATGAAGTCCATCTGTTCTCTTGAACAGTTATAACCCCTGCACTGTACGGTGAACAGAGGTAGCAATCTTTCTCTTTTTTTCCCCTACAAGCACACTTAGTGTATCTCCTCCTGAGATCAACAGACTATGCTGACTACAATGAAAGTAGGGGGTTTTGTGAAGAAAAATAGTGATTAGTGGAAGGAAAAAAATAACAATTTGTAAAAAGTAAAGGAAAGATGACAATAATATGATCTAATTTATTCTCAGTCACTCTCCATTCAGTGATACTACTGAAGATGTTGGGCTGTTTTTTACTACAGGCTAACAATGCTCAGGCTGAGATACTTCAGGACACATTTCTCAAAGGATATCGTTTAAAAAGCTATTCTACTGCTTACATTAATTAAAAGATTTATTTCTGTATATCAGAGTCTGAAAAATTCATCCTGTACACAAAGCATTTAAGCAGCAAGCAGATACTTCACAGCACCTTAACTTTACAGAGGTGAAAACCTCAGTGTTCCTCTTAGCACGAATTGCAGCAGTCACTGCCTTCACTACAAATGTGTATTATCCATAATACATAAACATGGGAAGGGTGTAATTTCCATGGACTATGCAAAGATATGTATCTCCACTGTCTGGAGGGTCGCAGAAACTCAGGTCCTGTATCTTTCTTCAATGTCAATATATTCTCCAGTGAGTAATTCTTAAAGCCAACGTAACTATTCCAAAAACCACATCAATAATTTTAAAGGGATTGCTTGATGATTAAGTGACATCAAACAAAACCAGAGGGCTCACAGAATATTTGAGTTGTCACCATTAAGTTCAACCATAAAATACCTAAATCTAAATTTGAACAGCTGCAGCTCAATGTTTTAGCTGAGAACAACCCCAAGCTTGCTTTTGTATTGTTCTACAAACTTCAGCTGTACAGGACTCTTCTAAGTGCTGCTGAAGTAGAGGTAGGCAATTTTTAAGCCCTAATCTTACATATGGATTGTGAAGGGAGACTTTTTTCCTTTCTGTGCTAGGAAAAAATGCAGATTGAGAAATGAAACATCTTTGTATTTCATTACATTAACGCAGAAACACCCACAGGGAATGACCAAGAGTCTGTCTCAGAAAGCATTCCCATGCAACAGTATAAAAAGCAAAGACTTCATGAGCCTTGGGATCATTTAATAGGAACTGGGAGTCGTATATTGCTTTCTGTCACGTAGAAAATCATTCCTCTGAGGCAAATATTGAAAAATATTAATAATATTTTAATATTTCATAAAAACTGACATTGCATTCTGTTTAAGAATCAGTGTTGTGCCATTTACTAAGATTGGTCCGTGCCCAAATACACTTTGTGGATCGTCTCTGTGTGTGCTTGCACATAGGTGACAGAGAGAACGAGCACAAATAAATTTTCAAAGCTGTGATGTCATATATATCCCTCTACAGGAGAAAAATATCATCTGGCATCTATAAACGTGACAGTTATTTCTATGTCTGGTGATGTCACCAAAGAGGTTCATCCCTATGTATTAAGTGTATGAAATACAATATTTTAATGATGTATGATTTTCTTAAAATCTTAGAATAGTTTTATTTATAACTTTACAGGTTTATGCATTTATATACACATACACACAGACACAAATAAGTAACTGCACAGCTATGTTACATACATTACCAGATTGACACCTGGTATATTTATGATTTTATTATACTGGTATATATTAAAAATTACCCCTTGCAATTATTTTTAAATGTAACATCCTTGTCTGAATATGATTTCATAAATTCAGTCCACAATTTCTAAAACCTTGGGATTTAGTTTTTTATCTTCAAAACTATCTAGGTTTTATAAACCAGTATGAGAAAAAAAAATGCTGTTAAAAGAGAAAACAACTTGCTGTATTTCCTACCAAACAATCAAGCATCTCCATTATTGCCAAGTTTTTAACTCTGCTAATGTACATTTGATAAAAGTAGTCACCCTGCACAAAACCTGCAACAGGACCATGTCATTCCAGATGAACTGACAGATGTGGAAGGACAGGTGAGCTACTATAATTTCCAGCAAAATCTAGTGATATTTGGTCATGTACATAAATATGAAACACAATGGTTGAGGTTTCATAATTCGCTTTCTAAACAGATGTTTAAATGAGGACTTGAAAAATACCTTCCTTCTTGCTCACAGTGTCAAACTTTCAGACAAATCTATTATCACTTGCATTTTATTTTAAACTCTTGATAAAAATTAATGCCTTAGATGATCTTGTCATTACCTTAAACTCACTTTACTGCTATGAAGCCTCTTCCTTAAATCCCAGGCAAAACTTCGCTTGATGACTTCTTGACTTCACTTGACCTCTGAGTGAACGTTTGGCCTGAGTAAAGGAAAAACGCAAGAGCTCAGGGCTGAAGCCAGGAGAAAGCTACACCCCACCTGTTAAACTCCTCTGTTCCCTGCCATAACAAACCTTTGCTCTGATTTGCTACTCCCAGGAGAAAAAACAGGAACAAAAAGTAACCCTCTTTTCCCCCACAATACTCCAATGCCATCTTAGAGCTCTACAGTGGAACTAAAAGACAGTGACTTACCTATAAAGCTCTGAAAGGTGTGGTGTGGAGCTACCAGGGGACTACAGAATAGCCGTCAAACACAGTCCCTACATCCCAAGTGAGTGAAGCATGAATGAGACAGATCTGTCAGGTGCCCACATACGATCAGCCACACAGATCTAAAAACTGCACAGTAAGGAGTGTCCCGCCCCTCACCCCAGATATACACAGGAAAGATGAGCCCTTCTGGCATTCAAAGACTTCAGACCTGTTTTCACAACAGAGAAGCAGTTACCCCAAAAGACAGGTTATCAGTCTGAGGGGACTTGGGGCAAGTTACAGTAATTGTAAGGGAGACAGTCCAGTACACCCTGTTCAGATTTCTTAACCTAAGTTTTTATTCATATGGAAGCCATTTAAATCTTTTCTAGCTTAATTCTAAAATGTTCCAGTAGGATGTACCTTTTTTCCTTTAAACTTCCCTTAAAGGGAAACTCCAGTAATTCTGGCTACCCAGTTCAGTTCTTCATATCAGTGTTAATGTCTTAAGGACCCAACACACACTCAGGATTCTTAATAACATCCTAGTCTTATGAGGTTTCCTCAGTGAATCAGGGATGAACCCAAATACTTTTCTGGTACTCTTTTTACCTAAAGGAAAAAAAAAATACCAAAAATCAAAATCCACCCACAAACTTTTCTTGCCTATAGTACTGACAAACTTTTGCCTACTCAAGCTATAAATATCTTCTAAATAATTCCAAATATTTATTCATCTCAAATACTTTGCATCCCTTGTGAGTCTTAAGTGAACAAGTAATTGGCATGGGTTTTTTGTAACTCTCAGGCCAAAGGTGTGACCAGAGTGAGGTAAAAGCCTGGTCAGTGCAGGGAGGCCACATAGCTATTCTTCCCACTAAAAATAATAATAATAATAATAAAAAAAAGTATTTGTAAGGACCAGATAACTCTGTGCTCACTTCAAGAAACCCCAGAACCATCTTGGGCTACACTCATTCCATCATTCTGTACGTCATCACTTACAATGGTGAAAGCAATTCTAGCTCTAGCTTTATATTTAAGGTTTAACTTTACTCCCAGTATAGAACTGGCTTGAAATGCACATAAACGTTCAATGTTAGTGGCAGCCCTTAAGGAAGGAATTACACGGCCCTAGATACACACTTGGGTGAGCAAGAGCTGCAACAATGCTGGATGCAAACAGTATGGGGTGCTTGCCCCTCCACTGCAATTTTCTGAGGCCGGGACACTTGCTCCTGCCCTGCCAGGCTCAGTTATCAGTCCCATCTGCGAGCGGCAGGTTCCCTCCCTGGAGCAGGATCAGCGGACACCTACACCGGGGTCCTTCAGAGGGGTATTTAAAGCAGTAAATCCCCTTTCTACTATCCGTTCCTCCTCAGCACGATGCGCAGAACTCAGCCTCGCCCTGCCCTTCCACGGCGCCCAGCCCAGCGCCAAGGGGCACGGCAAACGGGCAGAGGCCCCAGGCAGGCCCCCGCCTCCCGTCCGCAGCGCAGGCTCCGACTCTGCCGGCCGCCACGTCCCCTTTGGCCGAGCCCCCCTCCCCAGGCTGCGGGCCCGTGCCCTGGAGCCGGGGGCCGAGCGGCACAGCCCAGGGCCGCTGTACTTACGCTTTGCAGGAGCAAGGCTATTTTAAGTAGCAAAAGCCTAACTCGTCCAGACGAGCCCAGACACTGTTGGCGCATAGCTCATATAATTTGGGGGGGAAGAGGGGAAAAAGCCCCCAAACTGTGCCCGAGCTAAAGAAAAAAGCAGCAGCGAAGGGTGCAGGGGCGGGCCGGGATGCGCCGGGAGGCTGATGCCCAACGCCCTCCCTGCTGACTCGGCTGGCAACGCGCCCCTCGGGCGGGCGGGTGGGCGGCTGAACACAGCCCGCCTGCAGCAGGGGCCCTCTGACGGCCTCCCCTGTAGGCGCCGGGCACCCGTACCTCCCTCTCTCCCCTCCCCTTGCCCGCCTCCCGCAGCGGGCAGAGCCCACGGCGTCGGACGCACCCCCTTCCGAGGGGCTGCAGCGCCGTCTCCTCACCCGGGAAGCTCTAAGCGGAGCGACCGGGGCGTTTGCCTTCCTCTCCCTAACTTTTAAAACGCTGTCCGGGCGCGGACAACCCATCCTTCTTCACGGACCAGGGTGGGATTTCCTGAGACATGAACAGCTTCTTCCTCCGAGAGGATAAAAGCCTACGGAACTCCTCCCCGCGAGGCGCTCTGCCCACCCCACAGAGCCCCGCTCAAATGCATCGCGGCGGGACTGTCACCTGCGCCTCCATCCCCGCCTCCTACTCCCTCCCAGAAACGACTGTCCGGGCTGTCCCTTGGTAGCCGGGTCACGGCAGCCGGCGCTGTCTGCCGCACCGTGACGGCCGTGGGAAAGACCTCATCGCCCAGGTGCTCTGCGGCGCGGCGCAACCCGACCCGGCGCGGAGCGGGAAGACCCGCGGCCAAGCAACGCGCTGCCTGCGTGCGGGTGTCTCACACTGCCGCTCTCACAGGGCGTAGCAGCGCCGCCCCCTGGCGGCCGCGCGCCTCTCTCGCGCTCCGGCCGTTGGCGGGCGCGTAGCCGGAGCAGCTCTGTCCTCAGAGAAGCTTCCCCGCGGTTTCCTTCCTGACCGCAGATCTCAAAGGAGAGAACCCCGCTGTCACCCATGAGGTCTTAGATATATCTTAAAGCAAAAATTAAAAACAACGCAGACAAAACCCAAAAGTTCTTCGCAGAAAGGAGGTGGGGTTTTTTTCTTCCTCCTGGTGCTGTTGTATGGAGAGCCCCAGAGGTCTGCCAGCCCCACGAACAGGGGTGCTTCACCCTTCGGTCAAGACAGATCCTTTGGTTTTCAGAGTGAAGGCAGCATTACATCATCTTCTTGCAATATTTCAAGAAACTTGTCACATTTTATAAGTGACAATCCAGGGTCTTTCCAAGTTTGAGAGCCTAAACCTGTCACTGAACTTATGTTTGGAAAAGAGGGCATTATAGATAATGGGTTTTTAAAGGCTTTTTTTTTACCCTATGGATTTCCCTCAGTTAATATTAGCTGCCAAGATGTTGTGCTCAGACTATTTGAAAAATCAGATCACCTGCAACTATTTTCAAAATGATGAATTACAGGTGGCTCTTGGTATTTTCAGCATCAGTACTCAAAAATATTACCATCACCTGTACTTAGGTTAGGCTTCTGTGTGTTCTTTAGTGTTTCCCTGAGAAAGGAAAATGTTAGTCGGGATGACTTAAACTAGCATGATGACTCAACAACTCTTCCCCAATAATGTATGAGTTTCTGTCAATAGCTACTCTACAGATTAGAAAGCTGAAAACCACATTGTGTCATTTCCAAGGTTCTCTGTTGCTCGATTCAGTAAAAATAACATTAAAAATATAATTTTGAGATGCTTTGAGAAAGTGTGTGTAGCAGAGGACTGGTGACAAACAGAAACAGACCATCCCTGTGTTCTTGCAGTCTTGCAATGCTTGGTTGCTCCTATAAATCTTTCGGCTGAAAACACTGCAAAGGAAGATCTCTGCTGCCTTAAGCACTAGTGGTGGCACAAGGACTAATGACTCTATTTAGAGATGGGTGATATATCTGAAACACAATGCTGCCACAGTGTAAGTGTAGTTTTGTCGCAGTGTGGATGCTGAAGCACTGGGGCATGAGGGACTCTTAGGGCACAGTCCCAGTAGCTCCTGACATTATAACTTCCTTCATCACATGAGCTGCAGTGAAGGAGGTTTAATTTTAGGGAGAGGTAGAGAGAGATCTCTACCACTTCTAACCATCTTTCTAAAAGGTTTAATAGGGTGAAGCACTGGGTGTTTCCGTGATTACTTTTTCAGTCTCTGGAAGGTTTCAAATGGCATTCCACACCATCTGTACACACTGGCCTCGACACTATTTTTGTAAGAAAACAGGCTGGAAAGGTGGACCCGGGTGAACCTAATGAGGTTCAACACTGCCAAGTGTAAGGTCGGAAGAATCCCAGTCATAGATACAGACTGGGAGTAGAGCTCCTTGAGAGAAGCCCTGCTGAGAAGGGTGTCATGGTGGATGAGAAACTTAACATGAGCCAGCAGTGTGACCTCGCAGCTCGCAAGGCCAATGGTATCCTGGGCTCCATCAGAAGAGGGGTGGCAGCAGGGACAGGGAGGGGATTGTCCCTCTCTACTCTGCCCCCATGAGGCCCCATCTGGAGTCCTGTGTCCAGATCTGGGGCCCCCAATACAAGAAAGATGTAGAACTGTTGGAGAGGGTTCAGAGGAGCCACGAAGATGATCAGAGGGCTGGAGCACCTTCCCTACAAAAAGAGGCTGGGAGAGCTGGGCTTGTTCGGCCTGGAGAAGAGAAGGCTGTGGGGGGACCTCATTGCAGCCTTCCAGTCCCTGAAGGGAACATACAAACAGGAGTGGAATCAACTTTTTAAAAGGGCAGACAATGGCAGGACAAGGTGGGGGTGTGTGGATTAAAACTAAAGGGAGGAAGGTTTAAATTAGATATTAGGGGGACGTTTTTTCCAGAGAGAGTGGTGAGGTGCTGGAACAGGTTGCCCAGGGGTGATGGATGCCCCATCCCTGGAAGTGTTCAAGGCCAGGTTGGATGGGTCCCTGGGCAACCTTGCGTAGATCCAGGCCTGGAGGTTGGTGTCCCTGTCTGTGGCAGGGGGTTTGGAGCTCTGTGATCCTCGGGGTCCCTTCCAACCCAGACTATTCTATGATTCTATGATTCTATGTTCAGGAGAGCAGTGAGGCTCAAGAGCGGTCTTTCAGTACTGCCACTGGTTTTAAGTAGAATTCAGTACATTTCACACAGCACTGCCTGCCTACCATGGGACTACAGCCATCAGCTAACAGTTTCCTTTCCAAGAACCTTTCTGGATTTGTACAAACAGAAGTTTGGGATGTCAAAAAAACCCCTCTGGGGCATTTGTAGAACCCAAAGATGCAAAATCCCAGAGGGAAACTTGAAGGGAGCAGCTTTAAAAATAAAGAACCAATTATGTACTGGTGAAAGCTCCAGCATGAAAGCCCCAGCATGAAAGCATGCTGGAGAGGTGTGGAGGGCTACTTGTTAGTTGAATACTACAATAAGAGGATCTAAAGCCAAGTAAGGAGAAATAGAAAAAGTAGGGCTTGTCTCCCTGAGGAAGTTATTCCAGAGGAAGATATGCTCAGATTTTTAAAAAAGTGTTAAAAAGTGTCTCTTCATGTGGGCTTTCTGACAGAGGGATTCTTCCCATGAAAGAACCACCCTGCTAGCTTACTCACTGTCACTTACCTTCAAAGGTGCACAACATTGCCAGTGGCCAGATGCCACTTTAGGGTGCTCCACATCCCTAGGTTCTCTTATTACACTTAAAGGGTTCTTTCTGTTGTCATTGATGCTAAACAGCAGCATCAATCTTAAGGTGACATTTACATTTTTGAATTAAAATCCATAATTGCATAATTCTCAGCCTTCCTTTAATCATCTTCTTTAGTACCACTTTTCATCTTCCATCCAAGCCTCCACACAGGTGACAATCTCTGTTCTACGCATAGACAGACCTTTAGCAGCACATGATATGACTGGCGCAGAAACAAAGGGAATTCAAGAGGTCTGTAGACAGAACAGTCAGGCAGGTGGTTTTAAGATAAGAAGAATCAGGTTTGCATGGCAAGGTACAAAGAAAGATTAAAAAAAAGACACCAAGCTTTATGAAATGATAAAATCTCATAATTTGATCTAGCCTGAAGCTCAGCTGACACTCAACAAGAAAAAATGGGCCTTCTTTCAGAGCAGTTTTGATCCAAAAACAGTGTTTTGCCCCATGCTATTTCTAATTTAAGCATCTATTTTGAAGTATATAGCAGGGGATCATTCTTACCATAATTGTGAATCTAAACACAGTTTAGTGGAAGGATCCTTAAACTGTGGAACATGTCAGTCATGCCGAAGTGGTATGTGGCTTGGCAGTGCTGATAGCAGTTCTGTCTATACAGGCAGCCAAAAAAACCAAGAGCTACAAAATTAGGCTGAGAGAGCTGGGCTTGTTCAGTTTGGAGAAGAGAAGGCATTGGAGGAACCTTCTAGCAGCCTTCCAGTAACTGAAAGGTGCCTATAAGAAAGCTGGGTAAGAACTGTTCACGAGAGCATGTACCAGTAGGACGAGGGGTAATGGTTTTAAACTCGAGAAGGGGAGATTTAGGTTGGATGTTAGGAAAAAGTTCTTCAGTATGAGGGTGGTAGATCACTAGAACAAGTTGTCCAGAGAGGAGGTAGAGGTTCTATTCCTGGAAATATACAAGGTCAGGCTTGATGGGGCTCCGAGTGACCTGATCTAGTGAAGATGTCCCTGCTTACTGAAGGGGGGTTGATGACCTCTAAAGTTCTCTTCCAACCTTACACATTGTGTGATTCTACGATTCTATGATAAATGCCTTCGGTTCAGCTTGTCGTGGCACTGCATGGTGTGACAATAAAAAGAACGGCGCTTGACATGCCGCTGCGCTACAGAAGATGGCACTAAAGATACTTAAATGCTGGGAAAGGGTATTGCTACCTCAGGAGACACAGCTGGAAGCAAGGATTGAAGGCTTCTTTCCTCTAGTTCTTTTCTACGTGGATAAATCGAAAGACTTTAGAATAAATTAACTAATAAATAAAATGGTTGTAAAAGACTGAAATAGTCGTTTAATGTCATATTATATAGACGGTGGTTGTTGTTATCCCAATTAATGATTAGTGTTCTGTTCAGCTAAACACTACCAACAAGGACATCAGAGAACTTAGCATATTAATAAATACGAACTGGTGACAGGAAGAATTATTATTTCTAGTTTCTAGGAAGAGTTATTGTAACCTGTAGTTTTTAGGAATGGAGGCAGCGCAGTGGATCCTGCTCTGGCAGGGGGTTGGATTAGGTGTTCTTTCGAGGTCCCTTCCAACCCCTAACGTTCTGTGATTCTGTGGAAACTTAATAACTTGTCCTAGGTTACACAGTTCTGAGAATGGCACTGACATCCTAGGCTGGTGTTTTTACCCACCAGAACAGGTTTCCTCTCAAAAGCCCTTTGGAAATTGTGCAACATCTCCTAATACAACAATAAAAACAAACCCAGACTGCTCTGGGACCTGTGGCGGTGAGGTGCTTTCAAATCATCTTCCTGGAAGAAAAAGTTCCATGCGAGGTGTAACAGAGGAAGATCTGTAACTGTATAAGCCAGGCATCTGCTAGGAGAAAGAATTGAAAAAGAGACAGAGGACATGGAGAATCCTAAGTGGAATGATGCTTTTTAGCATTCCATCATAGTGTGATGCTTCTTTTTCCACACTACTGCCAAGAATATGAAGAAATAAAAATATTGATATTTGAAATACATTCATGCCTGCAATGAGCCTGGCAGAAAGCTGAGCTGAAACCAAATCAAAATGCAAAGTTCAAATAGTTCTCCACTGAGTTAATGAGATAAATCAACTCATGCAAAGGCTCAGAGATCGTGGTGGAGTGAGGGGGAAGATGGACAGCAGGTGAGAAGCGGGGCCAGAAGAGAAGAGTAGAAAGCAGGGAAGGGTACAGCAAGAGAAGATGGAAAAGGCAGTAAGACTTTTGTCTTTCTAGTAGCAGTCACTTAAGAAAATACAGCCAGAGGCTGTGGTTTGAAATTACAGTGTGTGCAGCAGCAAATAGGACTGAACATGTTGCCATTCCCTCCGCCCCTTCCGCTCCTTCGCTGCAGCTCTTCTTGCCCAACACCATGGCCTACTGCCCCACAGTCACAACAGCATAAAAGTGGCCTCCCAGTAAGCCAGGTCAAGGAATGGATCCAGCTAAAAAACAATGGAGTAAAGCAAAACACTTGTTTCTTCATCAGCTAAAACAGTTGGCCAATCCAGTGCTGAGTGCAACTGTGCAAACAGCTCTGCTGGGAAGGTGAAGGTCCTGGAGTGGAGAGACTGGTGAATGGGGTGAGAGACACATGGGCAGGAAGGGATGATACCAGTGTTAATGCCTTAAACTGGTACTGCCAGTGAACAATTCACAGTGCCAAAACCACAGCCAAAGCTCCTAAACAAGGATGTTCTTTTTCATTGTAATCAGGATAAGAGCAAATACAGTATGTTTTACCAGGAATATACCTTGCTGACATACATGGTGAATTTGTAAAAGCCTCAAATGCTGGCTACATGCCACAGAAAGCAACAGCAATAGGTATCTAGTGTTGAAATAGAAAAAGAAGCTCATGTAGAGGAAGATTTCTCTACAAAATTCAAACTGCTGCACAAGGGGTTGGTCTGCCTTTGAAATGAAAGAAAACAGTAACACAAAATGGCATGCTATTGCTGTGAAACTTCTGGATGTAGACCAGGCTTCAGTGAACTCCACCAGTGTTTTTGTATACAGTCATATGGGCAGCAAAACTGAAAACTGACCTGGGTTTTGAACTTCCTTCTGTCAGGAGGAATGCTTATTTTCTGGGACACAATTGAGGCAGAAGGAGATTTTTATTCACTGTGCTGAGGAGGAAAAAAATGTTTCCATCACCAATTTAATTTATATTAATTACAATTTTATTTATTCACAATGCCACCTCATATGCTTTGTCAAGTGGAATTTATTATAGCACAAGAATGTATTATTGGAATTGCTGAAAGCACAGAGGAACCCTGCTGACAGGTCTCATGCTGGATAGACCCTGCACTGACAAGTAGACTTGATAAGAAAAAGATTTTGGCTCAGCAGCTGAGCTTTGGCTCAGCAAAAGGAGCCTGTACAACTGACTCAGTTGCAGTCCCCTTCCTCACAGATATTACAAGTTCCCTCTGTCCTAGAACAGAGCCCTGTACTAGGTCACCCTCAACAGATGCTGGGCTGAGTTGCCGTTGAATAATCTTCAGTAATGGAAAGTCTGTCAACCAAATTGGTGCTTCAGAGAGAGGTGTTTGCCGTGACTAGTTCACATCTCATTGCAACGTCAGCTTATTATTTCTTGTCCTGTTGCCAGTTCTTTACATATTTGAAGACTGCTGTTGATCTTTCCTCAGACTTCCAGGCCAACTCATTTCTTTTAGGCTTTCTTCACAGGTTCTCTGTTTTAAACATTTGGTCATATATTCCTGACTCCTGGGTTTCTCCAGCTGGGCTTTTAGGGCAGATGTCACCCCAAAGTAGGATAAGGTAAAGGCTTTCAGGTGCTAAGAGGGGTAGAAACATTATCTCAAACATCCTATACTTGGCAAACCTTTAATGCATACCAGTGTGATTTTTCCAAGTCATTGATGTTACTGATTCATGTTCACACATGATGTACAAACTCCAACTCTTTTCTGGTTCAGAACAGTTGTTCATCCTACAGTTCTGCAAGTGCTTCACAAGGTGTTTCACAATAGTAGCATTTAGTCCTTCCTGACTATTCAAACTGCTTTTGTTAAACCATTTCTCCTGGTGATAAAGATCTTACTGAATTCTATCATGCCCTGTACCTGCAGCTCCTCCCAGCTGCATACAGTTTATCTCATTTGGTGGATCCTTGCACTGACAATGAGTCATTAATAACTATTTTACTGCTATACACACAAGCATTTATCATGGCATAGGCAGAAATCATCCCTCACAAATCCATGTCGCAACTGTCTGTCTTCTATCAGATAACAGTGAGATAATGATTTAGTTTGTTTGCTCCTCTGTGTGCACATGTGTGGGTAACTGCACAGATTGGTTTTATTTACGATGGAGAGATTGTGGAAGTTATTTAAACTGTGCATTAAACACTCAGCCTTTGGAAAGGATGCAACACCTAGGGCAGGGACATGACTAACCATAAGCAGACATCACAGTAATGATGCAACATACAATAGGTTTGAAATCTTTACAACACAATAATTATAAAATTATTTTTTCTGGCACCTATAGTAATGATCTTAACTGTTCTGCCCCCTCTGAACATGATGTCGTTGTTACCTTTATCCTTCAGTTGGGGAAACGCAGAAACAATTAGATTTGTGGTTGACTAGGTGTACTAGGACTGCTAAGGAAGCCCCATGACAAAAGAGATGTTCATTAGCTGGGTGCCAAGCAGATAGCAAGATTTCCAGTCACTCTATCAAAAGAAGGTGCAGGATTCCTGCTAATGTGCAGAGCACTTAGAGGTGTGGGAGGAATTCTTATGTGTTGTCTTAACGACTGAACCTCAGTAGAAAATGATCTGCAAAACACTTTTAAACCAAATTTCATTATCACAACTTAAAGTTTAAAGGCTGCTATTGTCTTTGCTAGCAGACAAGCCTGTATTACCAAGACAACAGAAAAGATACATCTCCCCTAAGCAAGTAACCCTGCCCAGCACTGCTTGTCCACTGAAAAAACGTCACTTGCTTCAGTCTAGTGTGACTGCAATCACACACTTGGGCATTCATTATCCTGAGTACTCCGCCGGGCTAGCAGTGAAACACTGGTTCTTAGCAGCACACAAAGTATACCGTGCTGTTCAAAACATTCATCCACATCCTGATTCATAGCTCAACTGTAGAAGTTCCCTATCAGTTCACTCAAAACATCCTTCCACAAACTGTATGTCATATCAGTACTTTATCGCTTCTTTACCAGAAAGGCTTGTGCAAACATCTGTCTACCTGACGCTACTCTCGGAGAGGATATATTTTAGTACATGGCTTATTCAAATATGACAGATTGAGCATAGAGCAGGCAGATGTATATTAATCATTGGCAGTGATTTAATGGGCAGAAAAAGGGAGAAGGTATATGCAGTGATGTGACCAGTTCTGAAGTTGAATTCTATGGTAGTATCCAACATTGCAGGGGCACACTATGTTATCTAAGGTGCAAAGGCAGAGAAGTGACTTGTTTCCTCGCATGGGCCTGCTGATTAAAGCTTAAATACATTTCCAAACCTAGGATAGAAAGACTTTTTTTTTTGTGTGTGTGTGTCTAGGGAGGCTTAGCAAGAATACACACATGAGAGCTGGGACAACTTTACAGAAGAGAAATATGTGAAAGAAAAGGCAAGCTGGGTTGGAACCCTCTTGAAGATCATTACCATTAGTCTTAGCTCATTAAGCCTCAGATAGTTACGATTACTCTAGCCACTTCTACAAACAGGTTCAAATGACTGTATAGATGATGAGCTGGTAAAAATCTGAAGAAACCCATAATTAACACCCAGGGTAGTGGCTGTCCTAAATATCTGAACAGGTGACAACAAAATACAGTGCAATTCTTTGAGTGTGATTTTATTGCCTGGTAAAACACATTAGCCTAAGTGGCAGGGGAGAGAATTATGATCAGGAAAAAAATAATGTTCAATTTCACCAAATCAGTTTGTGGTAAAGTGCTCTTAGCTGTTGTTCATTTGCTGCAGTACACTTTTTACAAAATAAAGCAACTTTTAACAGTGTTACTATTTTGAATCGAACCTTTTCTATTATTTTTGTCTAAGGTGGCCTTTAAGAAAGGTCATAAATAGAGATTTCCAATTTCCTTTTAAAGGCTGGGTTTATGAGTTAATAGTTTAGTTTAATCCCTACCCCATCCTTTCTGATAAAAAAGTTTGTAGTCTTGGTTCCAAGGCAGTGGATTAAATTTTAGCCTTGATTAAATCATTGGTAAAGTCCTAGTAACTTCAATCACAGTATAGTTGGAAATGAGCCATCCACGTGCACTCACTGCCCAAAGGCCATTCAGCTCCTGGGCTGCATCAAAAGAAGTGTGGCCAGCAGATGGAGAGATTTCCCCCCCCTACTCAGGTGAGACAAACCCACCTGAAGTACTGCATCCAACATTTCCTCAACATAAGGGCAAGGACCTCTTGGAGCAGGTCCAGGAGAGTCATGAGGATGATCAGAGGGGCACCCCTCGTATGAAGACAGTATGAAACAGTTGGGCTTGTTCATCCTGTAGAAGAGACAGCTCTGGGGAGACCTTATAGCAGCCTTCCAGCACCTGAAGGGGCCTACAGAAAAGCTGGAGAAGGACTGTGTGTAAGGGCATGGAGTGATAGGACGAGGGGCGATGGTTTTGAACTAAAACAAGGTTACACATTAGGAAGAAGTTCTTTACTATGGAAGTGGTGAGACGCTGGCACAGGTTGCCCAAAGAGGTGGTGGAAGCCCCATGCCTGGAGACATTAAAGGTCAGGCTTGAAGAAGCTCTGAGCAATCTGGTCTAGGTAAAGATGTCCCTGCTTACTGCAGCGGGTTGGACTAGATGACGTTTAAAGACCCCTTCCAACCTAACACATTCCATGATAATTCTAGCTTGTCTCACTGTTACACTTCTCAGTTCTGACACTTTATTACTCAACACTTTATATCCTGGCTACACTGGACACTGGGCAGTAAGGAATCAGCCTCCTTTATAGTCATTACTTCAGACTTGGGACCAAGTGCCAAAAACATACACTTTTAGTGTATTTTGGGAAAGAACACACACAATTCCAGCACAGCCTTGTATTTTAATCTGTACAAAATCCACTTGTAGGTCAAGGATGCAACATAGCACCCAGAAATAGGTGCAAAGAGCTTAGTTTCTATGAAGCAGCTATTTACTGACATTTATTATACACAAACAGTAAATGCACCCTGCTAGAGCTATTATCACCTGATGTCACAGTCTGGATCTAAGCCCTCTCTTGGCCACTTCCAGACACTTTCTCTATTTCTACTTTTCCTCCCCTGTAATAATCTGCTTGCCCAACTACTAGCTGAAGGTAATCTCATAGTGATAGTGTTACCTGTTTCATTCCAAGTTCCAGCTAAAGGCAGTCTGGGAAAAGAAACTTTCTGCCTTAGAGAGCTGCTTAAATTACTTACCACCAGACTTCTCCAGCTGCAGTTCTGTTTGGTACAAAGCTGACTTTGCACGTTTGGTTTTGCACAGATGTGACATTCCACTACCAGCCCCTAAGTCTGCAGGATCGCAGGCAATGTTAACCAGTCAGTCTGTAGCAGGAGGCTAAAATCCTTACAGCAGCCCTCAGCTATTAAATGTAGTAGTAGCACATTGATTTGCCATTATGGTAAACAGAATAAGTAATAAATGGATTGTACAAGTAATACAGAAAACAGACACCTCAAGAGTGCTTTAATTATAACTTCAGACAAAAAATAAAATAAAAATTCTGCTGTTACAAAAGAAATGTAATACTAGAGCACTGGGAGTGTAGATAGTTTGTTCTTTTTGTATTTGTACACGGAACAATACAGGAACTTGACCAAGCACAAACCTGATATGTGCCAAGCTTTGTTCTTTAGAGTTGAATTAAGGATGTTTTCACAGTCCAAGTTTCCAGTTCAGCTCATTATTACTTTCCATTTTTCGTTCATGCTTCCAAGGATGGTGTTTTTCTTGCTCCCCTCTTAGATGACAATTTCCATCTGCAGTCAAGTTGTAACACTGGATGTAGCTCACAAGAAATGGGAACCTGCTTATACTCCACTTCCAGTGCACAGCAAGGGGTCATGGGTCATAATGCAGCTTTGTTTACTCCAACAGTGATAAATTTAAATGTATACTGAGATGCAAATAGAGAAGCTGAGATAGCACTCATTCATTTTGGGGAAAAGCCAAATATTAAAGCCAATTAAAGCTAAGGAGGAGAAACGGCCAGCTTTCTAGATGCGGGTTCAGTGGGCAGGCACTTGGGAGATAAACCGTGTTGCTGTTTGTGCTGGTGTATTTGCCTATGACAGGCATAAAATGCATGTTGAGACTCTTTTGAGCCTAGTTTGGAGAGACTGACACACTTAATTCTGCATTAGTAATACACAATTCACAGCTCAGCAATTTGAGCTTTAAGAAAAATATCAAGTTCCTCCTCATTTCTGATTGGGTCCCTTTGCTATTTTAGCTCTGCCAGCTGTCTGTAATTCCTGCTAGACCTACTGTAAGAAGAGGAAGGGTGATTCAGTCTCACAGTGCGGAATGTCAAGAGAGATTGGGAGTGGTTTGATGGGCTCACTTGAAAGCTACCTCAGATAGGGAGAAGTTTTTGAGAAAAACTTTGCAGGTTGGAGTTGTTTTTTCTTGAGTGAAAATGGGGAATTATTTTAAAACTGTTGTTTTCCTGGATCCTTTCATGCAAGCTTTTATCACTAGGTAACACAACTCAGCCAGATTCAACATCATGCAGATCCCAGACACAGCAAGCATGAAAATAGTAAATGTGGTTTTCTCAGTGGGCCGAGACACAAAACAATCCACTAGGTTTGGGCACGGCCACACATCGCACTTCACCAGGCGAGGCATCTGGTACCCATCGTACATGTAATAGAATATATACATGAAGACTGCTTCAAAGATGATCCTGAAGAAGATGCTGCTGGTGTACGTCCACCACAGGGGGCCCTGAATGTGAATTTTTTCATTTTTCAGCTCTTCAATATCAATTTTCTCACCATTTCTGAAACGTCTTTTCTTTTCATGCCTGGTGTAAGCTACGTGCATGGCCACCAGCAGCGCCGGCGTGGAAACAAAGATCAGCTGCAGGGCCCAGAGTCTGATGTGAGAGATGGGGAAAAAGTGATCATAGCAAACATTTCTGCACCCAGGCTGGAGTGTGTTGCAGACAAAATCTTGTTGTTCATCTCCCCAGACTCTCTCTGCAGCCACAACCAGGATCATGATGCGGAAGATGAACAGGACTGTGAGCCATACCTTCCCGATGCTGGTGGAGTGCTTATTTACCCCTCCTAAAACGGCCTGCAGACTTCCCCAGTCCATCTTCTTTTCTGTGTCCTTTTACCTGCAGGACAAAATAATCACCAAACGGTCAGTTTTCAAATGGTGAAGAATCAGCTACAGACCTTCTGTGAATAAGAGGCCTTCCTAGCACTCACTCACGAGTCATAGGCAAAAGCAAGTCCTCTTCATTAATGTTACCTATAGGTTTATGGATTCAATTAGCTTCTTAAACTCTCCCTGTTTTATCACATATGTCCCAACAAGGGTTTGGGTAAGAAATACATTACATCTTCAAATATATTTCCTCTATGCCCCCCTTCCCTCTCTTGAGATACTTTCTTTTCTGTGTTTGACTCTCGGCAGTGTTTTTCCTCTCAGTGTGTTTCCCAAAGCAATAGAAATTACCATCACTGCAAGAGTTAAGGTCACATCTAGACAAAGTAGAGTTTTCTCCAGTAGTTTTCATAGCATTTCTTCACCATGCCACAGCCCCAGAAGGTTGAGCTAGTGCTTTCTTTGCCTGAAAGGCAAGAACTGCTTGGCCTTCTTCAGCAGAAGACCTCCCTTCTCCAAGACATCTCCAGCAAGCCTCCCAGCCTTTCTGCTGTAGCTCAGACAAGTCTCTTTCTTGGCAGACCCTCAGAAGTACAGCATTTAATTTTGCCAACACTGCTGAGAAGCCTCAAGTCAGTTCTGTCAAGACTGCATGTATACATATAGCACAAAGCAACAGGCAGATACAGCAGAGCCTGCCCTTCCACATTCATTGCTATCTCATCCAAAAAGGAGACAAGCAGAGCCATAGACTTAAGAAGAAAAAGCCCTCAGCTAAAGGGATTTTGTTGATGCTATCGCACCCCAGCAGAATAAACAGGTAAAACTTAGGGAAGGTCCATTTCAGCTCTCCTCCTGCTCTTGAAAACTAAAATCTTTGCCCCTTTGAAAGTTAAATGTAAGTTTTGCTGTAGTGAAAGTTAAATGTAAGTTTTGCTGTAGTGAAAGTTAAATGTAAGTTTTGCTGTAGTCAGAATTCCATCTCAGGGCTCAGCTTTCACCAGTCACAGCCATTTGGAAACTACCACTGAATCGGACAAAACACTTTGAAACCAGAGCTTGGAATTTGCATAGCTGGGCCATCATCTCTCAGGGCTAGGGCTCAACTTTGCTGTGTGGGAGAGCCATACTGGCCGTAGACAAGAACTCTGAATCCTCTTGGCACAGGCTGTGTGCAGAGCATGGTATCTTTCAACACCACACTGGTCAAAGCTTTCCAATTCTCTTATTCTCACGTAACAACAACAACAAAAAAAAAACCCTCAAAAAAAAAAAACCAAAAAAAAAGGAAAAAAAGAAACCCTCAAAAAGCTTTCTTTACCCCAGTGTAGATACAACACAACCGAAGGACTAACGTGCCTCAGCACATCCCCTTGGTGGCCTAGCTCCTACAGGCAAGCCTTGAGGCAAGAGGGAGAGGTCAGATTTACTGTCATGAGGAAAGGTGAAATTGGGTAAGACAAAAAAAAAACCCACCACGATATCCCCCCCCCCCCCCCCCGAAAAAAAACCCAGCTTTGAGAAGGTGATTGGAATTCTTGTGACTTCTCATGTTTTGTCTCAGCTGAAACCAGCAGCATTTTTCTGCAACTTTTTCCATTGACCTGAACTCTAGACTGTGGTCAGATACCTGCCTCTCTCTGTTAAGAGTTTCCTCGTGTCTGTTGCATAGCCATTGAAACAAAGTCAATTAAACCTTCACGAGGGGCTCATGACGACTGACTGAGCGAATCGGAAGGGTATCTCCCCGTGGGATGAACAGCCTGGCCTCCAAGCGCGGTCTCACACTGCCGTCCTGAGGCAGCGCTGCAAGATTTTTGGGGGAAAAAAAACCCCAAACCCTTGTGTTTCCCCAAAGGGGAAATGCCCTGCTCACCTGTTAGTACAGAGCGCCCGAAACAAGACACCATTTACTGGGCACCACTCGAAATCCCGCTCTGTGGTTACACGCTGGACGCCGCGAGGCAGCTCCCAGCCCATCGCCCCTACGCGCCCGGCTTTGGTCCCCGCCGAATCCGGCGCGGCAGCAGCGCCGGGGCCGTCGCGGAGCCCGCAGCCAGCCTTTTGCGGCGGGACACGCCGCGGCCGATCGCGGCCGCCTCCTGCCAGCGAGACCCGTTTGCAAACGCCAGCTTTGGCTCCGAAAGCCGGCGGCCCCTCCCGGAACCGGCCGCGCCGCGGGAATGCCCGGCAGCCAGCCCCAACCTACGCCCGGCTGCCTCGCCGACAGGTCCCTGCTGGCAGCCGGGGTCGGGGGTCGCGGCGTGACTGCCCCGGCCTCGCAGCGCCACTCTCCGCTGCCCACGGCCGCCCCGGCACCAGCCATGCCGGGGATGCTCCCGGCCGGCCCTCCCCTCCGGCACACTACGGGGACCCCGACCCGCTCGGGGACGCGCACAGCTTAATCCCCATCCCACCGCCCCAGCAGACGGGAGCCACTCCGGACCCTCACCTGACACAGCTCTGCAGGGCACCCGGGACGCGACCGGCGCGCCGCCCTGTCTGTGCTGCTTCGCTCCCGAGTCCGGCGGTGCCTGAAAGAGCGGCTGGTCCCAGGTTCACCAACCCGGAGCTTTAAGGTCCCTCCCCGTTCACCTGTTGCCGGTTTCAGCCCGCCCCCCGCCCGCCTTCTCCCGCCCCGGGTTCCTCAGGCCGCCCGCGGAGGTGGCGGGGCGCCCGGGGCGGGGCCGGGCCGGGCCGGGCCGGGCCGGGTGTGGGGCGCCCATCCCCGCCGCAGGGCAGGACCCAGGAGCTGAGCCGGAGCCGCCGGCACCGGGCTCTGCCGCGCCAACGGGAGCTGCTGGGAACAGAGCGCGGCTGCCGCGGTCCGACAGCCCCCGGTAACCCCGGGGGAGCGCCCTCGGGCTCCTCCGGGACGGCTGTGGCCAGAGCCCTGCCAAGGGAGGAGCATCAGTTAGACTGGTCTCGGTACCCTGCAAATGCGGCCCTGCGCCGGGTTTGATACCCAGGCTTTCGCAAAAAAAACGTGTCCCGGAGGGAAATCCGGTCCTGTGGGTCCCCAGTGCCATGGCAACCCGAGGAAATGGTCACCGGGGACCAATTCTGCCAGATTAACTGCAGCTACCAGAGGCTTTCTGTAGGGTGAGGCAGGGCTGCAGGAAGAAACCTCAGGGACTTTCCTAGATGGCTTGAGTTTGGAAGACAAGGAACACAACTGCTAATTTCATACAAATTGAATTATCTTGGTAGTCAGATGCAGGGATAACATGGGCAGTAGGCAGCTAACAGAAGTAAAACTTAGGGTTGTTTTTCCTTTGAAATCTTCTGGGCTTTCTTAGAACTGTAAGAAACCTTTCCAGTATCCTCACTAGTGGGCACACCCTTGGTCTCACTTCAACTGCGCAAAGGGTGGGCTAAAGTATTTTAGCAGAAAGCATGAAGAGTAAAATTACTTACCGTGTGAAAAGTCAGTAAGTGTTATTTTTCCAGAGCTTGAGCTCTGTTACTGAAAATAAAAATATTTTTAAATGTGTCTTCTAGTTACAATGTCCTTTAAACCCCATCTTTAAGGATAGCTTCTGAGGATGGAGGCTGGGGACAGCCAGGCATGAGTTAGTTGGATCAGCCCTGCAGCCCATACTTTGGGCTTGGATTGTAAAGTATTTCCAGTTCTGCTGTCAGGTTCAGGTCTGCCTCACACAACCTGCACCTCACCCAGATCATCCAACCAAGAATGACTTCACAGAATCGTAGAATATCCTGAGTTCGAAGGGACATGTAAGGATCGTTGAGTCCAACTCCTGGCTCCACACAGGCCCAGCCAAGTCAGAGCATGGGGCTGAGGACATCATCCAGATGCTTCTTGAACTCAGTCAAGCTTGGTGCTGTGACCACTGCCCTGGGGAGCCTGTTCCAGTGCTCAACCACCCTCTCAGTAAAGAACCTCTTCCTAATATCCAGCCTAAACCTCCCCTCTCGCAGCTTCATGCTGTTCTCTTGGGTTCTATCACTGGTCACCAAAGAAAGGAGATCGGTCAGGAAGTCACAGACCATGATGAGGTTTCCCCTCAGTCTTCTTTTCTCCAGGCTGAACAAACCAAGGGACTTCAGCCTCTCCTCATAAAACTTCCCCTCCAGACCTTTCCCCATCCTTGTTGCCCTCCTCTGGACACTCTACAATAGTTTTAATATTTTTGACTAAATGATGCTTGATTACGACTGTGACCAAAAGCCCTACCAGAAAAGGATGCTCTGTCAAAGAGTCTGTGCAGGAAAGCTAGAAGGTGGTGAAATGCTGTGTATATGACTTGTGAGACAAAAGCTTATCTAAGTATATAAAGTACTGCTGAAAATGGTGTTTGTATCTGTCTACTGAAGTAAAGATCTGTGTGTTGCACTTAGTACTGAGCATGGTTCTATGAGGCATGTCTGGAAGCAGAAATGCTTTCATCAGTAGGGATTTAAATAGAATTTAAGCTTGATCTGGTAACTAGATCTCATATGTCTCGGATAGGAATGGCAAAGTGAATTTGGTTTTGCTCTCAGAGGTTTAGCCAATGAACTCAGATATGTAAGGTCTTTAAATGATCTAAGAAGAAATGTCTGGAAGAATCAAGTATGATTTATGAAATAATACCCAAGTTTAACAGTGGTAAATCTAAATCCTTGGAAGAAATCCACAGCTCATGTTGCTCAGCACTGCCACAGCAGTGTTCATTTACAACCAAAGAAAATCTATGGTGAAGCTGAGTGCTACCTTTGCTTTCCTTCATTTTTGTTCACTTGCTTGTATGTGTTAGGAAGCACATAATGCTTTATTTGGGAAGGAGAGGGGAACCCTGTCAAGGAATCCTGACAGAGCACAAATCCAGGGGTGCAGACTTATTGCCTACACTTTGCTTAACAGCTGGCAGGAGGTGTGAGAGCCAAGTACTAACAACTCTGGCATCTGTAAAGGTTCTGCTGTAAGGAGGGGTTACTCTGGTAGCACTGAAGGTGATGAAGGTTACAAAGTGTGTGTGTATGTACAAAACATTGATTCGAGGGGGTTGTAAAAATGCAAAACTAAAAGCATAATAAAGATAGGAAAATAAATACCACTGTAACTTTCTCAAGACAGAAACATGTTTTATCTTCGAGATACATGTTCGAAGATACATATTTATTTATCTTTGAGATTACATGTTTCGAGATAACAGAAATCTTGGCATCATCTTCAGAAATGTCCTAGGGCTTTCCAAAGATTGTGTCTGCACCTCTTCGTTCAACAGTCCCCAGGCACCTCCTGGGGCTCTGTCTGGATGTACACGTTTCATAGCCCATGCTTCATTCCTCTTTGTCTAAGCATGTTTTGATCTATCTGAATTATATAAATACTTAATATTTATCCCATATATATCTCAAAATCTACAAGATCCTGGAGTAATTAAGTCAATTGTTTAATTGTACGGGGTTAAAAACCCCATTGTTTCATTTACTGAAAACATGCTCGTAATTTCCCAGGACACCGCTGAGCCCTCACCACTGGGAGTAATAGCTAATTGTCTTTCCCTGTTCATCCCCTCCATGAATGCATAAACATCTCTCATATCCCCCCTCCATCCTTTTTATTCTGTCCTGAAAGACAAGATTTGTTGAAGTTGTGCCAACCAGGAGCTGTTACATGTCTTTATTCTCCTTGACACAACTTTTTGTGCCTTTTTCACAGGAGCAGCCCAAGTAGCCACACAGTTTATGCATGCACAGAGCAGTGCTTTCTGTTGCGTTCTCCACCATTTTCTAGTAATTTCTATTCATTTTTTTCATTTTTCAGACACCTCAAATCAATGAGTTGACTTTTTCATAGTCAAGATCCTCTCCTAAGTGTTTCTGAAAACTGGAATGGTACCTCCTGGGGTACACATATGCCCATATACTTCCCATGCACTTGAATAGATGTACTCCGGATTAAATTTCTCACTGTGTATTAGTTTGCACCAACAGACACTGAGGTTCATTTGCTATTTTATCATCCAGTTACACTGGATAAGATCTTCTGCTATTCCTCATGATCAGAGTTTGACTACCATGAAGTATCACTTTTATGATGTGCTAGTCACAAGCACTTTGGTTCTTGCCAATTCGTACATGCACCAAACTCCTTATTCATCATTTTTGTTTGAGACTCTTTCAACACCTAGCAGCTTACTGGATACTTGTCATGCACAATTGTTGTCAATCAACTGGAAATGCAGCCATAGACTCAGATCATACTTTGGAAATAGCTTTCATTTCTTTGAGGCTGAGCTAAACATGCGTTACACCTGACATTTTTGCAATAACATCAGCAATAAAAACACCTTCCCAGTTCAACCCAACATGTGTAACAAGTTTGTATCTGCATTTACTTTTCAAACACTCGTTTTAATCATGCTAAGACTAAAATTACCATACTTGCTTATTCTTTGAGCAATCCATTTTGTCTCCTTCGGTATCTTTACATATGTATTAGTGTCTGAAATAGCTACACAGCCATGATTTTCATGTTCACTTCCACTGCCCTCACAGCTTTTAAAGAACAAACCTTGTCTTCTGTAGAAGTGTTGCCTGAAGTGTTGTTGGCAAGGTCTGTCTCATGTAAATACAGGGTTGTAAGAGCTCAGAACCATAAAACCGTAGCTCCCATGTCTCCTGTCCAACACTGATTTCTTAAAGCTTACACAGCCATAATGTTCAGCACTCTCTGCCTCCTCCTTCCCCACACAGAAGAAATGGGCCTGCGTGTCATTTTCAAGGTACATTTTATTTACAAAGAACAAACCTACACTGTTTGACAGAAACACTTTGCTTGCTACTTGGTCAACTTTCAGCTTTTTTCTGATAGAGATGACACTGTGGTTAAGGGCTGTAGGAGGAAGATCAGAGAATGTGAGGCTGGTCTGACTGTGAAAACAGCACTCGATGTTTTTTTTTAGACCCAACTTAATATAAGTGCTGAAAAGATCCTGGCTTATAGCAATGCCCTGGCCAGTCTTCCAGCACATGGCGTCTCCACTGCCCCAAGCTCTGCTGCCCCTGGACATGCTTGTGCAAAAGGCTCAAACCCCTTTATGGGCAAAAGTGGGCAGGACCCATATTTTCTATCTGTTGCTCAAAAATGTTTTGGAAGAGGGTGACTGAGTCTTGTGTGAGAAAGGCAGTATGAGATTTTCACAGTGAGGGTCCTATTTCACCAACAGCTGTGTCATCAAGATGGACCATAGGGCCAGGCACAGACAGACAGAGAAGGGAATGTAAAGGAGGGTCATAATTTTCTCTGCTTCTGGGAAGGTGCTTTCCTCTGTCCCTCAGAAAGTGTCTCTCCCCAATGCAGAGGGGTGTAGGGGACAGGCCAGAGCTAGGGGCAGACTTGACTTTTGACTAGTTTCCACCCTCTGTCATGTATCTTGCAGGTATGTAAACCCACTACTAAAGTTCAGGCAAAGTTTTCTCATGTTTGCAAAGAATAGTTTCATCTTTGATGCTTATCTGAGGAGGTTTTATTCTTCTGTATCTCACACATAGAAGAAAGCTGCACTAGTTTATTTACTCACTGATAAGAATGGGAAGAAGCCAATGAGAGAAATTGTTTTCAACTATGGAAGCTTGTAAATTGCTAAAGGCATTGATGGAACAGGCTGTAAAGTACAAAGGGTAGTGAAGCCTGCAAAGAGGCTGGATGCCAACAGTGGGAGAAGGACTGATCCTTTACACCCTATAGAGGGAAGAGAAGATGTGGGAGGGGAGCGTTGGAATTAAACTTTCTGCTGTCACTCACTAGACTCGGTGACAAGAGCTCAAGGGGAATGGAGGGGAGAGCAGGCAGCGTCCAAAAGTGTTGCATGATTCCTCCATGGAAAGTGGGCTGTATTCACATGTTTTGCATTGTTTTAATTAAATCCCAACAAAGTACCTTCTCTTGTTCCTTTTGTCAGTATTCAAATCATTGACTAGGTGACTAACGCCACAGATTGCTGAGATCTCAAGTGCAAGTCCTGATTCAGATTAAAAACAAGAATAGGCTGATTCAGTAATGACCTGGTTGCACCTATGTATGTATCATATTAACCAAGTCCTTTCTTGAATGCAAATATATAATGGGAAACATTTCCTCTTGCTAAGCTAATCAGAGATGAGGGAGTTGACCTGGGTTTGGGAAGGAAGAGTCATGAAGAACTAAGGGGAAAAGATAAAATCTCATGGTGTCAAAAGGAAAAAAAAAAGAAAGAAAGAAAGAAAAAAAGAATAAACCAAAAAAATAAAAGAAAGCACTGTCTATTATAAAGAGTTTTCCAGACAGAAGCTACAGTCAAGCCCACACCAAGATGTTCAACCAACAGCCATGACCTGGAGATCGTGTGTCTGTGTGGTGCTCAGGTCAGCTGCAACCCCAGAGCCCTTTTGATGGCACCCCCATGTCCTGTGCTACTCACTGGAGCTGGGAACATGCTTGTGAAGCCGTAAGGAATGAATCTGGGCAGTGTCCCAGCAAATAAGGACAAATCAAATTCTCAGATTCCCAGTGTTTGTTTTTTCACTCCCTAGCTTTTCTGCATTCCCCATTTTTAGATTTTTTTTTCTCTGGCAATTCAGCTACTAGTCAATCAGCACCTGTCACTGAACCCATCAGATGTCTCCTTCACACATTGAAGCTAAGCAGTTCTTTCTTTATTCGTGGGTATTCAGTAAGGGGTCCATTACCACTGATGGGTGAAGATAACACAGCACTCTGCAGGGGAGTTATGCAGGTAGTTTGGAGAATTCCCAGAGTCTGTTGACTTTTGGCAGCCATCTATAGTCAGGGGAGCAGATGAAAAAAGAGCACAGCATGACAGAGTGAGATAATGATGCTGTTGGGGAAAAATCTACAGTGTCTGCAGAGCTGTTGAGAGCTGAAGCACAGAGCTACGTGCAAAGCTGGCCCTAGTGCCCCTGTGCAGAGACAACACCAGGGGAGTTGACAGAAAACCAAGCAGGCAGCTGCATGATTGAGCTTGGCTGTTGTTAGTCAGTGGGCAACAATTTGGGCCTGGAAAGTCAACAGAAATTGTGCAAGACTGTGAGGCTCTGCATGGTACAGGAAATACTAAAGAAAACTTAAGTAGGCTTTCAGGAAGAGCTGTTTGGCTATGGTCCACCAAAAAGGGTATATATTCCCAGATTATACGTGCACTGGGAAGGTCAACAGAAGCCTGCCACACAAAGCAACAGCTTGCATTGGGAAACTCCAAGCCACGCACACTTCAAAGGATGCAAAATAGGTGAGGTAGTAGTATCTGCCCAGATCTGCTCCTCCTCTTTGGGAGCAGTGCTTTTTGAGTGACAGCTATGGTTCATCAATGTCTATGCCTGACAGCAAACTGCATTGAGGAAGGGTTCAGATACCGTCTGCTCATTGGTGCTCCACAAACTTGAAAAGATACCAGTAGTGTAGCTACTTTGTACCTACAAGGGAAATGTTGCCAGCAGAGTGGGGAGTGAAGTCAGCTTGCTGGAATGATTCTGCTGACCTGAAACAACCAGGCACAAAACCAAATAGCAAAGTACAAAACGCTGCTGAGGTGAGGGCAGCTTCCTTTGCCAGAAGAAGGCACATCCTGCTCCGCTGGGATTTGAGGGAGGTGAGGCTGGACTATGGCACAGTATTGCTGTTTGGAAGGACTCTTCCCAGTTCTGTGGCATATACAACTGCCAGGCTAGTAGTACAAGTCTCATATTTGACATGTAAAACCTGGAAAATAAACACATGAGTAAAATCAGGGGAAATGTGTCTTGCTAATTTATAGGGGTTTTTTTAAAAAAAACAAAACCTTTTTACTAAAATAATTCTCCTGGAGTTAACTAAAACGTTCATGGGCCTGTAAGCGTGCTTTTCATGCCGAAATTTGTATGGCCTTGCTGTGTTCCTTTGTTGCATTTCTACAGGTGATGAACAAATGTTCAGTAGGAATAGTTATCTCAGGGTCTTTAGATGGACCTTACAGCAGCCTTCCAGAACCTGAAGGGGCTTACAGGAAAGCTGGAGAGGGACTGTTTGTAAGGTCATAGGGTGATATTAGACATTATGAATTTTTTCACCATGAGGGTGATGAGACACTGGTACAGGTTGCCCAGAGAAGTGGTGGAGGCCTCATCCCTGGAGTCATTCAAGGTCAGGCTTGAGGAAGCTCTGAGCAATCTGGTCTAGGCAAAGGTGTTCCTGCTTATTTCAGGACTAG
This sequence comes from Gallinula chloropus, assembly GCF_964237585.1. Taxonomy (NCBI): domain Eukaryota; kingdom Metazoa; phylum Chordata; class Aves; order Gruiformes; family Rallidae; genus Gallinula; species Gallinula chloropus. The sequence continues at coordinate 207,340,830 of NC_140085.1, forward strand.
ATGACCTTTAAAGGTCCCTTCCACCCTAACACTTCCGATGATTTTACTTAGCATTTAAGGGCTACATAATGATCAATGTTTATGATTTATGACCTTCACTGATAAATATGGTCTACATATGGAGATAACAGCTAGGGGTTGATCAGCAGTTTATGAAAAATGTCGTTAATTTATGACAGTATAAAACATTGTGAACAGCCACAGGAAGTGTGAAGTGATGGTTGTTTTGCATTCATTGTAGTTCCATAGCCCTTATCTGTAATACATTACTGACATTACTGACTTTGTGCAGTAAGAAGCAGAGAACACTTCGAACGCAGCAATATCCTTGGGATACAATGGCTGCCAGTGAAGAAATCCCTGGAACTCTTCCCCTGGTACTACAAATTGTCTGCTATTTTAGACTCTACCTGATGTCCTTATAAACTTTAGGTTTCTGCTTCCCAGTCCTGACTTTCGTAATAGCCCCTTTTCCTTAATTGAAGGACAGTGTCTTTCCAGCTCTGTCACTCTCCACAGTCTTTTTCTCAGCAGCTGCCACAAGCTGGAAAACTTGAGAACTTGTCTATCATGGTTTAGCCCCAGACAGCAGCTGAGCACCACATGGACACCCACTCCTGGTGGGATGGGGAAGAGAATAATAAGAAAAAGGTAAAACTCACAGGTTGGGATAAGGACAGTTTGCTGCTGGTTCAGCCAAGGAAGAGGAAAATAGCAACAGTACTTAGAATATAGAAAGCAGGTAATATACAGTGCAACTTGCTCCACTCGGAGCCCAATGCCCATCTCAGGGACCCCTTCTTCCAGGCCAGTGCCCTTTATATGCTGATCATAACATCATGGTATGGAATATCCCTTTGGCTAGTTTGGTTCAGTTATTCTGGCTGTGTCCCCTCTCAGCTACTTGTGAAAATGAACTCTATCCTAGGCAAAAAACCAGAATATTATTCACCCATTTTTCTACTCCACCTATGTCATACCATATCCTACATGTCCCAATCACCACCACTTTCCTGTCTTTGAGAGATATATAGAGGAAGGGATAGATAGATACATACATGCATCACACACACATCACACAGATACTACCTTAGTTTATAGGCTCTAAATGTCTCTAAAATGTCTGTTAAGTTCATTTAATCCATGACTTTGGGCTCCATCTGTCATAAAGTCTTTCAGGGCAGGAGAGGTTGTATGCAGTGTGGTATTGCCACATGTTGCATCCAGAGATGGTGGCTGGTGTACCTAGTGCAGGTATCAATTCAGAGCCAGTTGCTAGTGCCGTTTGCTGAAGGCAGTTCCCTCATCGCTGCACCTTCCTCTGTTTCATCAAAGTACACCCTTCATTCATTTGGGTGATGCTTACTTTAATACCACTGATAAAACAACTGTCATAGTGATGACATACAATGTCAGGCTTATTTAGCAATTAACATCATACAACTTAACTTATTGGCTATTTTCACTCAAAATCAAATCCTTCTGAGGTACACATCAGACTTCCCCATCCTTCTGCATTACTCACCAAGCGCACCTAGGTCCTTGAGCAAAAGCAATCCCATGGATGGGTTTGTCTTTGCCTGAAGCAGGGCTAACCCAGACTCTATTCCCCATCACATCCTTCATACTTTATTATTTGTGGGCTTTATCCCCTTCCACAGCACGTGGAAGTTGTGATTGGGCAGAGGCCAGTTCTATTGATAGAGCCACTAGAGTTAACTAACCAGATGACCTTTGCTAAATGTGCATCCCAGTGTTTGAGGGTTCCATCCTCCATTACTCTCTGTGTAGTCTTTAGCAGCACATTGTATTGATGAATACTGGTGCACAGTAGAGGATGTGATGCAACCACACAGTGCTGTGCTCTTTGGCTCAAGTGCCTGTGAGGGTGTTTCGGAAATGAGTCCCATTGTCTGACTTGATTCTTTCTAGGGTACCAAGACTTGCTTTTCAAGGCCCAGGATTATGCTTCATGGAATGAGACCTGGGATATGTTTCCAGCCATCCAGTGGTTGCTTCCACCATTGTAAGTGCATAGCACTTGCCTTGGTGGTTTGTGGGAGTGTGATATAATCAATCTGCCAGGCCTCCCCACATTTATGTCAGACATCATCCTCCATACCCACTTGGCCTGTTTGACTGCAGCACATGCTTCACATTCATGGATAACATGTGCAAGAGTGTCCATGGTGAAGTCCACCCCTTGATCACAATAAGTTGCATCTCTTCCTTGATGGCCTGAGGTGTCACGGGCCCACTGAGCTATAAATAATTCACTTTTATGTTGCCAGTCCAAATCCCCCTGAGCCACTTCAATCTGATCCACCTGCTGGTTCTTTCAATGTTCCTTAGTGGCCCGACTCTTGTACATGACGTAATTTTACAATCAGGTTCTCTAGGCCAGGCAGCAATATCTTGTCCTAAGTCAGCAGCCCAGATGGGTTTGCATTTGCCCTGACAGTTTCTCTGTTTCCATTGCTGTAACCACATCACAGTGTGCTGGCCACCATCCATGAGTCAGTATAGAGGTAGAGCATCCATCACTTTTCTCTTCTACCAATGTGTAAAGCCACCTGGACAGCTATTCCTTGTGCAAACTGTCTCAATTCACCTTCTCCTATACCAGTTTCTGTGAGCTGTTGTACAGGACTCATACAGCAGCCTTCCACCTCTGATGCTTTCCCACGATGTGACAAGTCCCATCAATGAACAGGGTATATTGCTTCTGACAATTTATTGTACAGTGGAGCCTCTTCATCATGTGTCTCTCTCTGGTGATATTCCAGAGTCTTTGCCTTATGGCCAGGCCATCATCACTTCCAGAATTCCTGGGGGACTGGGGTTTCCTATTTGCACTCACTGTGTCATCAGTACGACCCACTTACTCCATGTAGCATCAGTTGTATGATGTGTAGAGGGGACTCTCCCTTTGAATATCCAGCCCAGCACCAGCAGTCAGGGTGCCAGAAGGAGATGGGCTTCAGTAACAATCACTTCTGAAGCAGCTCAAACCCCTTCATATGGTACCAATATCTCTTCTTCTGTTGGAGTGCAGCAAGCCTTGGGTCCTCTGTATCCCTGATTCCAAAATCCTAAGAATCAACCTCAAGTCTCCCCTCCCCTGGTGCTTTCTGCCAGAGACTCCAGGTAGGGCCATGCCCCCACCCTGGCGGCGGTGTAGAGCACTTTATTAACATCTGGCCCTGCCTGGACTGGCCCAAGGGCTACTGCATGTGTTGTCTCCTGTTTGATCTGTTTACAGGCTTGTTGCTGCTCAGGCCCCCATTGGAAATCGTTCTTCTGGGTTACATGACAGAGAGGGCTGACAATCAGACTGTAATTTGGCATATGCATTCTCCAGAAACCCACAACACCTAAGAAACCTTTGTTGGTTGGTGTACACATAACTGCTATTTTGTTGATCACATCCTTTGGGATCTGATGATGCCTGTCTTGACATTTTATTCCTAAAAACTGAACCTCCTGTGCAGGTCCCTTGACCTTACTTTGTTTTATGGCAAAACAGGATTTTCAGCAGGATTTGAACTAATTTCTTTCTCAGAAGCTTCTTCTGCTGTGTTGCCCCCGCAATGATGTCATCAGTGTATTGCAGGTGCTCTGGAGCTTTACCCTTTTCCAGTGCAGTCTGGATCAGCCCATGGCAAATGGTGGGGCTGTGTTTCCACCCCATGAGCAGCCAATTCCAGGTGTACTGGGCACCCCCACAAGTGAAAGCAAACTGTGGCCTGCACTGTTCCACCAAAGGGAATGAGAACAATACATCAGCTGTACCAGTTGTGTCGTACCGCTTGGCTGCCTTGGACTCCATATTGAAGTTCCAGTGTGTCTGGCATGGCAGCACTCATCAGTGGTGTGACCTCATTCAGGCCACAGTAGACTACTGTCAATCTTCAGTCTCCCTTAGACTTCAGCACTGGCCATATGGAACTGTTAAAGGGTGAGTGGGTTCTGCTGATCAATCCCTGGCTCTCCTATTGATGAATCAGCTTGTGGATGGGAACCAGGGAGTCTCTCTGGTGCTGTATTGCAGTTAGTGCACCCTTATAGTAGTGATTAGCATTTGTTGTTCTTCAATCCTAGGAACCCCTCAACAGAAGTGTCCTCTGAAGACTGGGCAAGGTAGACAGCTGTTCAATTTCCTCCATCTCCAAGGCAGCTATGCCAAAAGCCCATCAGTTCCCATTTCGGTCCTTGAAATACCCTCTTCTGAGATAGTCCATGCAAAGGATGCACTCTGGAGCCTCTGGGCCTGTTACTATAGAGTGCTTTTGTAAGTCATTCCCAGTTCAAGTCACTTCAACTTCCAGAATAGTCAGCTGTTAGGATCCTCCTGTCACTCCAGAAATACAGATGGGTTCTGGCCCTTTACAGTTTCATGGCATTAGGGTTGGACTGGCTGCAATGCCTGTTGTTCTGTTTCTGCCCTTGAGTGTGCTGCCTAATATTGAGCAGTGTTTGGTAGATACTGGCCAGGGCCCAGCACAGTGTGGGAAGTTGTGCCTTCTTGGAATAGCCACATCATTTTCCTTTCAAATAGTCTGTCATTTTATCAGGGTCCTGCAGCTTTTTTGGGAGTGAAGTTCCAAACCATTGGAGATGAGAAGTTCTCTAGATACTTCCCCATATTCTTCCACACACCATGCCACCTCTGACTATGCAGCCTTGGGGCATATCTCTGCGTGGTATTCTTAAAACATTTTTTGTAACCCTAAACAAGACTTGAAATACATTCAGGAGATACAGCAATAGGAGCCTAATAGCTTGAACATCCCAAGGGTATGTAACCAGCCTGAAGGGAAAAGGGGGATGAAAGAGTGGGAGAAAGTGCCCACCTTCCTGTCTTCCCCGTTGATTGGGTGCCATAAATTCCAAGAGGTTGCTGTGCAAGGTACAGGCATGACAGCAATGCCACATACAAATACCAGTTTAACTTCATGATCAGTGATATTATCATACCATGAGTTGACATTACACATTTCAGCAACATGAGAATCCTCATCCTTCTCCCAGAGGTGATAAACAGCGACGTAGGGAATACGTACGCCAAGTAAGGGATTTACATAACACAACCATGTGAGCAAACAGAACAGCATTGTGACCAGAGACTATTTAACTAAGATAATAAATGTATATAACAAGTTTGTTTTAACACAGTCTGGTCAGATCTGTCATTATCTCAACCCTTTGAGCTCCGCATTGGGAGCCAAAAAGGATTGCTGTGGTTTGGCCCCAGCAGTAGCACCCCTTCCCTGCCCCCGTGGGATGGGGAGCACAATTGGGAGAAAGGTAAAACTCGTGGGTTGGGATAAGGACAGTTTACTGGGACAGCAAAGGAAAAGGAAAATACTCCACTTATATAAGGAAAATATATACTTATAAAGGAAAATCACTACTTATAAAAGGATATACAAAGCATGTGATACACAATGCACTTTGGGTATGGAATATCTCTTTGGCCAGTTTGGGTCAGCTATCCTGGCTGTGTCCCCTCCCAGCTTCCTGTGAAAGTTAACTATCCTAGCTGAAAACCAGGACATTGTCTCACTTCTGCTTTTCTTTTTGTTGAGGACCAAGAAGTTCCTGGTCTGCAGAACGCTCCCAGAGAGAAGAAAGGCTATCTGTGGGCCTGAGTCAGACAGTGGAAGATGACTTCCAAGTTCTTTGGGAAGGAAGTTGTATTGGCTGATTTGAAAGGAAAAGATTAGCTGTAGACTGAAGTTCCCTGAAAGATTTCTCCAGGATTTCTGGGCACCTGTAGGTGTGCCTGAGCTGCACAGAACCAGTGAAAGGAGCTCAGGAGGTTATCAAATCTACACTTAGGCTGAATCATCCGGACTTGGACCAAATTAAATAAACTAGATCATTCAGAAGTGCAGTAATTACTGTTATAATTAATGTAAGGAAAGATTTCTTGACTTCTGTCTCCAGAGGGTGGTGGAGCCCTAGGGAAGGTAATATTCCAGGTACCAATTTTTTCCAGCTTGCTTGTCATCACGCTGCTAATTGCTTAAATCCCAGCAAAGCTCATTGGAGAGATCTGTTGGAAGGGATCTTGTAGACACAGAAGAAACAGATCCATCATGCCAAGAAATGACAGAGAGCCACGCAAATGCCACTGGGATTGTTCCTAAGCAATGTATGCATTCAGGTTTGCCAAACCTCCAGGCAGAGGCAAGAAACATCCCTTTCAACCAGCACCCCATGGGAAGGACAAATGAACCCCCTTGGGTCAGGAATGTTTCTGCCTCTGCTCTCTGCTTTGTTCAGGTACACCATAAAGGGATTTGCTTTGTGTGAGGAAAGGTGGACGTCCAAGAAGCCTGTATTACCCAGATACTCTCAGTACTTACTGCTAAAGGTCAAGTGCTCCAGCTAAGCAGGTACCTGGTGGCTTGCTGGTGTTTTTTAATAGGTCAGCAGATTATTTCTTTTGTTAAGAAATAAATTTCTGATAGGCTGCTGCTTGCTCTTGAGATTCTTTCTCAGCACCAAAATGTGCCAGCTGCTAAGTGGTTCCTGTATTAACCGACTTTTTAATGAGTTAATGGTGGTGGCAAGATAAATTCACTATGGGAAAAAGACTTTTGTTATCTGACTACATTTTAAAAGAGATATTAGGAGGATTTGGGGCACCCTCAAAGGGAAATGCCC